>NC_066581.1:76795547-78079390 GCF_024323335.1 Lathyrus oleraceus | reverse complement strand
TCTTTCTTTGGCGCAGGCATAATATTAGCCACCCATTGCGGATACTTAGCGGTCACAAGGAAACCGACATCAATTTGCTTCTGAACTTCCTCTTTGATCTTCACAGCCATATCTGGATGCGATCTTCTCAACTTCTACTTGACTGGCGGGCATTCTGGCTTCAACGGAAATCTATGCTCCACAATCTCAGAATCCAACCCAGTCATGTCTTGATAGGACCAAGCAAACACACCTGAATACTCTTGAAGAAGATCAATCAACCCCTTCTTAGCATCTGGACACAGTCGAGACTCAATCTTGACTTCCTTCACATCATCCTCGGAACCCAAGTTGACTAGCTCAATCTGCTCTTCAAATGGTTGAATAATCTTTTCATCTTGCCCCAGAAGACGAGACAATTCCTCACTCACTTCTACATCACTTTCCTCCTCGGCCTCAAACACATGGAATTCAAAATTTGGAGAAGGAGAAGGATCATTGTATTCAATGGGGTTAGGAACCAACCTGCATAATGATTTGATATTCTGATTTTAGAGAAGTGAATTTGTGATCAAATATTATGCAGATGGACAATTATATTGTTTATTTATGTTTTTTGCGATTACCATTTTCAGAATAAAGCAAAAAGTAAAAATAAACATCAAATATGTGGATGAATAGAATTAATTTTATTAATGATCAATTTAAAATGCCCAAACAATGTTCACTTATCCCTTAGGCATAGGAGAAGGATTTTAAAATATAAAAGCAATTACTTAGATTGATGCAAAATAACAGAAATATCAACGGTAGTCCAATTGTTGCATGTCTTTCCATGCGTCACAAAGTTGGTGCAGTCTTCCTCTTCATTATCCTCTAGCACAGCAGTTAAGTATTGTTCATTCCCATGAATGAACCCTCCACTACGGAAGCTGAGTTGCATCTCTTCAGATCTAACGGTTGACGAGCCCTTCTGGAACCCCAAACCAGTTCTTCCTTTATTTTTGGCGACCTCTACCACGCGCCCCCACTGATCAAAAGGACCTTCTTCAACGATTCTCTGTGCATCTTTCAACGAGGACATAGGTGCCCCAACTCTCTTCTCAGCAGCAATAGATAAGACTTGGAACAGAGTTCTAACCTCATCCTCAGCTTCCACATATGAGAAAGATGACAGATGGCTGACCAACAGTGCGTTCTCTCCTCCCACAATCACTAGCCATTCTTGACAAATTTGAGCTTCTGGTGCATAGTGGAAGTAACGGCCCCTGCCTCATGAATCCATGGCCTTCCCAATAAACATTGGTAGGCCGGGTGAATATCCATTACCTGGAAAGTAATCTAAAAATCACTCGGACCTATCTTGACTGGAAGGTCCACTTCTCCAATAATCGTCTTGCGCAAGCCATCGAAAGCTTTGACAATTACTCCACTGTACCTCATGGGAGCTCCTTGATAAGATAACTTTGACAATGTTGACTTTGGAAGCACGTTGAATGACGAATCAGTTTCAACTAGCACATTTAACAAAGCATCTTTGTTGCAATTCATCGAAATATGCAAAGCCAGATTGTGATTTCTTCCCTCCTTAGGGAGTTCTTCGTCGCAAAAGCTCATATTATTGCATGAAGTGATGTTAGCCACTATATGATCGAATTGATCCACAATAATATCCTGCTCCACGTATACCTGTTCAAGAACTCTCTAGAGTGCTTCTTTGTGTGCTTCATAATTCAAAAGCAGAGATAACACGTAAATCTTTGAGGGAGTCTGGAGCAACTGCTCAACCACATTAAATTCACTCCTCTTGATCAGTCGGAGTACCTCATCATCATCATTGGCTTTCAAATTGTTGGATTCACCAGACTTATCCTTTGAACACCCAACAGGATCTACACTAGGCACCTCCGCCTTCTTACCAACAACTGTTTCTTCTTTATTCTACGGGAACACCGGTCCAAAAACTCGACCACTGCGGATCACCTTCGTAACATCTGCAGTGCTCACCACTGAACTGGTCATAGATAATGGGATCTCTTGACCTTTCTCTACCATCGTAGCATTGTATTGATACGGTACAACCTTATCAGATGCATACGGGACTGGGCCCGCTAACCGTATTACCGACGGCGAAACTGATATATTGCTGACATTCTTGCTATTGCTGCTATCATACTGAATCACCAACTGCTCAAGCTGCTCGAAAACGGGTACTATGACATTGACATCGTCATCTACATGACAGGATTGAACAATCTGGATCATGCCTTCATCCATCAGACGCTGGATGTCCCTTTTCACTACAACACACCCCCTTGGGTTCACGCTACAAATATCACAACCATCGTGATCATGTTCACAGTCACTCACCAAACAGATATCTGTGTGCATCTGCACCAAAGATCTTCGGATAAACCGGACATCAAAAACCTTGAATTCACCAAGACAACCGTCTACCATATTCACCGAGATGTTCCCATGAGCGGGCAAAGGATTAGCTTTCACATTAGGCGCACGGTCTTCATAAGACACCAAGCCACTCTTCATAAGCTTTTGCACCTTGTACTTCAACGTATAACAATTTTCAATATCATGCCCAGGTGCACCCTGGTGAAAAGCACAACAAAGTTCAGGTTTATACCACCAAGGAAGTGGTTCTGGGATTTGCGGTGGGTTCCTTGGTTGAATCAAGTTTTTGAGGACCAGAGATGGATACAGTTCTGCATACAACATAGGAATCGGGTCAAAAGAGACATTCTTCCTCTCGAAATTCTGTTGCTGGTGATGATTGTTGTTGGATTTGTTGTAGGTGTTCGTTCTTTGTTGCTGTTGTTATTATTGACGTTGATGTTGATATTGATGTTGTTGTTGTTGTTGAATTGGTGTTGTTTCCTGATTAGAGAATACTGGAATAACGGATGATACTTGATGATGATGATGTTGACGGGGTGATGGATTTCTTCTTGCTTGAGGCCTCCTTTGCCTCCCACTAGAAATTGCATTGGTCTCATTATCCTTCCTTTTGCTGAAACTACTCCCATACTTCTTGCTTGTCGACGCCTCATCTTTTGACAATCGTCCTTCACGGACTCCCTCTTCAAGTCTCATCCCCATATTTACCATTTCGGTAAAATCACGGACCCCCTCAAATGGCTCGGAATGATAGATGGTGTCCTTTACACGAGGCAAAGTGTGCACAACTGGAGGTGGCACGAACATGATCGGGCTAGATGCCGGGATGGAAGAAAAAGTAGGAGCGAAGCCTTCTGGCACAAAATTGGGAGGCATTCCCCACGGGAATCCAGCAGGCAAGTTTGGCGAGAAGTGGGCGGTAGTAGCAGGCACGGTAGAGGTAACCACTTCAAAAATAATTGTCCTCACGGGAGGAGTTGCAGGTGTTGGAGAAGCTTGACTTTGGGCAGCAAGAACTGACTCCATCATGGCAGTCAGCTGGGAAATCTCCTCTTTCAAATCTCGGTTCTCTTGCTCAAGGTGCTCCATGATTCTTGGACGATTAGATCTGGTGTTGTACCGGTGAGTCAACTTGGCTAAAGCACAGAAGAACACCAATTAGACACCTTGCAAAAACCTGCTTATGCAAATGATGCATGAAATGCAATGCTTGATTATTTTTTATTTCCAAGGAGCTTACCATATCATTTGCAAATATATAATATTTAAATGGCAATTGCAATAATTTGATATGACCAAAATCTCTTTTCATTTATATAAATTGGAAAGATTACATTGAGTACAATTTCAGAAACCAAAATAAAAAGATACAAGAGAAAAGGAGACTAGTCATCCTAAGGATCCCTAACAACAATGTCAGAAGATCTGGCTGAAGGCGCGTACTTCCTTCGAATGCGACGAATCTCGGTCTCAAAAGAAGCCTTCATCTGAGTCTTCTCGAGGACAAGCTGGTCAACGGTCTTCTTCCAAGCAACGGAAGGCTGAGGCATGCTAGAAGATGAAACCTCTAGCTCTCTCTGTCTCTTCGTCACTCGGTCTTCAAGTAGCTCAAACAGTGCATCCTTGTCTTTAGACTCCAATTGCAACTCTTCATGCTTCTTGCTCAAAGCATGGAAACTCTCTTCCCACATATCCTTCTCTTGCTTCATCTTGATGAGCGCGTCTTCTAACTCCTCTACATCTTGGTTAAGGAGAGTTAATGGCTCAACCATAACCATCGACATAGGTCTTTCACAAGGATAAGGCATCTTCAACTCCATAGCTCTCTTCTTCACCCAAAGAGTGTACGCTTCCAAAGCTACACAATTGCACGGACCAAGCTCGAATCTTCCTTTCCTATGCACATTATGCCAAGCGTGCACAATCTTCTTCTTCAAATGTTGGGGATCTTTACCCTCTTGATAGAAAAGACCTTCTAATAAAGTGTTACTAGGCTTGTCTCTCAAGGGGAACCAAAGTTGACGACGAGCCAAAGTAGGGTTGTAGCTAATTCCTCCTTGTGTACCAACGAGAGGCACATTAGAGAATTCACCACAACTATCAATAATCTCCAAACTGCTTAAGGACGGATCACACCAAACTATATCATCATTAGTGAGAGACATAAGTCTTTGAGACCACCTTAGACATTGTTTGTTCTCCACAAAAGCAGGTGTCTGAGGCAAGTGCGAAATAAACCACTTGTACAGAAGAGGAATGCAACAGACAACAGATCCACCACCCTTAGAATTCCTTAGATGCAAAGAGAAATACATATCACCCGACAAAGTAGGCACATGATTCCCAATCAAGAAAAGTCTAATGGCATTAACATCAACAAAACCATCAATGTTAGGGAACAAAGTTAATCCATAGATGAGCAACACAAAGATATCTTCAAAAGCGTCCACACTACCAGCTTAAGCAAAAGTAGTAGCTTCCTTGATGAGGAAAACATATGACAACCCAAATAACCCTTCTTTCTTCACCCAATGAGCCTCTATCTTAGACTTCTTCAAGTTAAGAGCTTCAGCAATAATACTAGACCGGGGAATCTCCTCCAATCCACTAAAAGGCACTCTACTAGAAACAAGTATCCCCAAAAGATGAGAATACTCCTCTAATGTAGGCACAAGCTAAAAATCTGGGAAAGTTAAAAAATGGTAGAAAGGATCATAGAACTGCACCAATACACTCAAGAGTCCTTCAACTACATCAGCAGACAAGATGGACAGAAGCTTCACATGACGTTGTTTGAAGTCTAAGGGATCTAATACAAAAGATGCTAGCTTCCTTATTTATTTCAAGTCTGGACATCTGAAACTGTACTTCTTAGTGTTCCTTCGTCCACAATACATGGTCTGAAAATATTGCCAAATGATACCTTAGTTCCTTGAAATTTTGTGAGATGAATGTTATGATGCGCGTGAATGCATGAATGCAACAATCACAAGTAAGGGATCACACACAAGGCAAACAAAGGTCAAGGGATGAATCAAGTCATTGTCAAGATCAATCATCCATTTTGGTGGATTATGGTTTGCACCTTATCAACACCCAAGTTCCATTGATATTGACAAGACTTGATTGAATCAACCAAGAATCAAGGGTTTGTTGTAAGCCATGAGCATGAAGTTTGGGTAAGAACCATCCCAAAGGAGTGAACTAAGGATAAAAACTTGTAGATCATGTTCTAAAAAGTTCCCAAAGTCTTAATTCCATCTATCGGATATTACAGGTTAAGATGACTGACTCATCGACCCATAATATTCTCAAGAGAAACTCGTCTAAGTGTAGTATCGCGTAACAACTGTTATTAAGTCTGCACTTGAACAGATTCTGTACTACGTCCTAAATAGGCCAAGATGGGTTAGGGTTCTAAGGTCCTCAGCTTCTCAGACCCAATTAGAAATAGTAATGCCTAACCATAAATACTTGTATGACATTTCCAAATCCAAAGGAGTCTCCACTGAGCAGATAGATCTCAAGCCAACTTGTTAAGGACTACTCCACACAAGTCGAACATGACTATACCATCCTCCTATCTTAATTTCACTCATGTTCGGGTTAGAACTTATCTCACCACTCAGAGATCACCAAGCACAACAAGCAGATTATATCACACATACATATATACAAACATCACATAAATACAAATATATTCACACAAAAAGTAGGCTAAACCCACTAGAGACTACTCCTTAGCAGAGTCGCCACTTAATTTCTGTAGCGGGAAATTCATGATCATCAGGCTATTGACAAGCTAGAGATCAAATAACAAGAGTCACCACCGCGCTTTTATTGTTTCCAAGGGAAAAGGGAAAAAGTACGAACAAAACCCAAATAGTAAGAATTTTTCAAATAAAAACTAATAAAAGTCAGAGATCACAGGTAAGGGGGTTGGTTACACAGAGGGAAGGTGTTAGCACCCAAAGTGTCCTAGGTACTCCTAGGGAGCCCTTTTTGTGTGCATATGTATTTTGTACAAAGTGATGTTTACAAACAAATGGAATGGGCGATGAGAAAAGAATTCATTAATTATATTTTTGTGTTTGACAAGACCTTCGGTCTTGTGCCTACGTACCAACATAAAAATGAGGGATCAAAACCTCGTAGTTCGTGCTATAAATTTCATAATGAGTGCATTTATTTTAACAAAATTTAAGTTTGAAAGGCACAAAGGCCTAAAATGGTTTTAAGTGAGTTAGTTGCTTTTGGCTTTTTGAAAGTTTAAGTCAAGTATGGTTAAGTTTATTTACGAGTTTTATTTAAGAAAATAAGTTTGAAAAGACAATGGCATAAGGCCAAAGTTTCTACCTTTTTACAAAAGTGGTCAAAGTTTAGAGCAAAAATAGCTCACACAAAGAAGATTTTAAAAATGGAGGGAGAGATTTTGAAATTAAAGAAATGGGGAGAAGATGAAGAGACTACCCTACGCACAAAATTTAAAAGTTTAAAGTTGAAAAGATCTGACCAAGTAGGTAGCAATCCAATAGACAAATACATCAATAGAAACCCAGAATTCCCTTGGAATTTTTAGGATCAAGCAACACACAAATGCACAATTATATCAATCTTGAAGAGCAAAGGCATCAAATAAAGATGGCCCCATCCAAGCTTATCCACTTCAGTGATCTTCTTCAAAATAGCCCATGCAACAGATGAATTCCACAAGTCACAGGTTCAACATAACAACTTCTCAATGATCAATGTTGCAGATGAATCTGGAGAGATCTAGAATGATGTATTAGATGAATTCAAATTGAAAGCACTTGGTTCTTCACAAATTGGCATTGGCCAAGTCCATTAGCAAAGGAATGTTGCCTAAATTCTAAGTCCAATTAGGAAGGATCAAACCAACAGTCCACTCAAAAGTTTTTTTTAGTGTTTTTGTTATTATTATGTGCATTGATGGTCAAAGACCATACAAACAAGCAAAGTATACACAAAAAAAATAATATCACACAATATGGTCCAAGTGGACAAAGTGAAAATTTCATTAACATAAAAAATTAGAATGATATGTACAATGGCAAATGATATAAAGTGCTAAAAGTAAATTGTATTAAAAGTAAGAGCTTGAAATTAAAAGTTAATAGTTAGTAAGTTAGAATTTTGTTTTGTTTTGCTTTTGATTTTAAAACATTCTTTGGAGAACACTCAACCCACTTGCCACAAGCATGGATCCTTGAACCAAAACATCTTCCAAAGGAAGGAAAGAAGGCCAAGTTTCCACATAATACCATGGAAGAGGGGAGACTTACAATCTCACTAACTAGAATGCTTATGTCTTTTATGTCACAAATTTAGCGTTATGTTAAGCAATCGTAATTGGACTTATGTAGAAGTCACAACTATTTGAGGTCGGGCAAGAAACTTTTGGTGTTAATGCATGTTGGGGACATAGTATTATGAACTGTGCTCATTAAACATACCACACACAAAAAAATATGCAAAAGAGGTGACCTAATCTCATCCATAGTCATGTTAATTTTTCAATCAACTAGCATTAGGACTTCGAGATATTATTGGCCAATTAGAAATGAATGAATGAAGAAGGGGAATTAGATGAAGAGGGAAGGGGATGAATGAGATCACAAATTGGTCAAAGGAGGACTTTTACCAAATTAATATCATTCATTCATTTTGGGAGATGGAATGTACATTCCATTAATCCCCTAAATCCAATGATATTAATTTGACAAAGTCAAATCAACCTTGACCAAGGCCCAACAACAAACAATCAAACTCAATTAAGTCAATACAAATGATCAACACAATAAAAATGACATTTAATCAATTAAAAATAATAAAATAGTGCATTAAATTCAAATATGTTTTGTCCAAATCCTAAAATCTCATCAAAACATCAAAGAAATGGCCATGAGATTTATCATAGGTCAAACAAGATCAAAGGACCTTGGAGAAAAAAATTCATAATTTTTGGACATTTGAAAATATTTTTAAACAATTAAAAAAAATGAAAAATTAATTAATTCTTGAAAAATATTAATAATGATCCAAAAAATAATTTTAATTCAGAATATGAAAGAGAAAAATATTTGAAATGTTTTGGTGAAAGTCCCATATTTTTTGGATCAATATTGAATTTAATATGAATTATTAAAGAAAATGGAATTAAAATGAAATTC
Source organism: Lathyrus oleraceus (assembly GCF_024323335.1). Lineage (NCBI taxonomy): Eukaryota > Viridiplantae > Streptophyta > Magnoliopsida > Fabales > Fabaceae > Lathyrus > Lathyrus oleraceus. The sequence goes on along the minus strand of NC_066581.1, from coordinate 78,070,808 downwards.
AGAAAATCCAAAAATACTTGGACCATCAGATCTCCCTCATTAATTAAGGTGGCAGATCTGATGATCCAAAACGCACGCTCCATGTGTTCCTTAGTCAACCGCGTAGCATAGGTGGTAATCAGAACAAACGCTCCAGATTAGAACGTGGAATGAGGATCCTATGGTCCAGAGGTGAGACACCTCATCGCCGGAGCCAGAGCTCCGGTCATCTTCCCCGGTGAGCTCCACCGTACTGGTTAAGATGAACCATCACCAAAATACAAAACAGGGACATGATCTTAAAGAAAAAACATCACTGAGCACGAATATGACCTCCAATTCCTCCAATTCCAAATATATTGAGAGATATGTGGAATTGAAAAATGAGGTTCATGATCTGAGTTGCTTCGATTTGGCCTCAAAGCAACTCAATCTTCTTGCCTACATTGGTAGGACTTCAAACAACTCAAGAATCAATGGAATTGAGCAACAATTTAAGAGAATTGAAGAGTTTAAAATTTCTGCAAATTACCTTCAATGGAGGTCTGAACTTGCTAGATCTTGATTTGAATTATGCTTGGCTTCACGTCAATTGCTTGCAGAAGAGGAATGGAACGGTTTAGAAGCAATGGATTCCTGGAGAATTGAATTCCAAAATAGGGGAGATTCAAGCTCAAAATCAAATGAATTTATCAGGGTTATCCTATGAGAGTGAAGGGTTTTCAATGGAGATTCAAAGCTGGCGCAATATGTGTGTGATTTCTGAGCAAATGCAACTATATTTATAGCCAAATCCATGTGATATTTGCACACTCTTTTCAACCTTCCAAATTTGGCAAATGATGATAGTATGGTGCATGGGCGCGCATAGGCCCATGAACTGATAGCTTGAAGTCCAAAATGAATGATCAGATCTACTGAAGCAAGCTTGGAATGCAAGGCAATTAAACATTGATGCTTGAAGTTGGATCCATGCCAAATGACATCAGCCTGTTTAAGCCATGCGCATCCTATGAATTTCAAGTCCAAAATGAATGAATTTGAGCTCTTTGGAAAGGTGAGATCAAGAGGAACAAGTTTGATGTTGAACACTTTTTCATTTGGAGCTTGGAACTTGGATATATTTGAGGTGGAAGTTTGGAAAAATTTGACATATCAAAATTTTTCTAAGTGTCAAGCCATATGTCTCAATATTCCACCTTGCTTAACTTTTTATAGGAGCTTCAAATGAGAAAAGTGTCTTCACCAAAGTTGTATATCTATAAAATATCTTCAAAATGGTCACCAATTTCATGTCATTTGGATTTGAAATGATAGAGTTATGCATTTTTGAAGTTTGGAAAAATCACTTGATCAATGGTATAGGTCAAAAGTGACCTATAATGTAGCCTCATATCACATGTTCAAAGAAGTTGAATTAGCTACCACTCCAAACATCAAATTTGAAGTAGACACATTGAATTTGATTTTTCAACTTGGAAATATTTCATCTCATAAAAATTGAGCAAGATATGGCCTTGGGAAGTTAACTTTCAAATTAGGGTTTAGACAAAATGACCTATAATGTTTCAACATAGAAAATGATTTTCCAACAAAAACTAGCTCTAGGTCTAAACATTAAAGTTGTTTGGAATGTCATTTAGAGTAAGTTTTCTCTTAGGATCATTTTCATATGGTGAAAATTGTAGGAGATAGGGTCTAGGGAGACCCAGTTTTGATCAGATGAATTCATTTGGCCAACCACCATCAACCAACTTGCTAACTTCCAATTCTCTTGACTTTCTAGGCTCATGGTAGATCATATATGCATAATATGATGAATTTTTAAGCGTCCCTTGATAAATTTGATCAATTGGTGAGATAGCTTGTTGGAGAAGTTACTCAAGATACCCAGTCAAACTAGGGTTTCCAAGGCAAATCACCTACAAACTCTTGAAGCAAACTTGATCAATATAACATGTAGAGATCATTGGGACTCATACATAATACTCATAACAATTCGTGTATCAATTCAATGGTTGTGCTCTTTGTCATGAGGGTGTCAAACCCTAGATGTGATCAATGAATTCAATGAGATCATGCCCTACCTACAAAAGAGTTAGGCAAATACAAATACATATTTTTGGTATTTTGGTTAGTGAAATGATATAATACAAGTATGATATAATCACAAAATGCTTGGTGATCTCTCCCCAAACAAACCCAATGAGTGAGGGGTAAGGAGGATGCCAAGGTATGATCCCAATGATAATGCTTATGATGAAATTGCATGAGGGATCTTAGGGTCAAAATTGGGGTCTTACAAGAAGGAGAAGGATCATTGTATTCAATGGGGTTAGAAACCAACCTGCATAATGATTTGATATTTTGATTTTAGAGAAGTAAATTTGGGACCAAACATTATACAGATGGACAATTATATTATTTATTTATGTTTTTTGTGATTACCATTTTCAAAATAAAGCAAAAAGTAAAAACAAAACATCATATATGTGGATGAATAGAATTACTTTTATTAATGATCAATTTGAAAATGCCCAACAATGTTCACTTCTCCCTTAGGCATAGGAGAAGGATTTTTAAACATATAAAAGTAATTACTTAGATCGATGCAAAATAACAGGAATGTCAACAGCAGTCCAATTGTTGCAAGCCTTTCCATGCGTCACAAAATTGGTGTAGTCTTCCTCTTTGTCATCCTCTAGCACAATAGCTAAGTTTTGTTCATTGCCATGAATGAACCCTCCGCTACGAAAGTTAAGTTGCATATCCTCAAATCTAGCAATTGATGAACCTTGCTGAAAACCCAGACCGGTTCTACCTTTGTTGTCGGAGACCTCTACTATGTGCCCCCACTGATCAACATTTCCTTCATCAATAATCTTCCTTGCATCCTTCAATGAGGACATAGGTGCCCCAACTCTCTTTTCAGCAGCAATAGATAAGGCTTGAAATGGAGTTCCAACCTCATCCTCAGCTTCAACGTAAGAGAAAGATGACAGGTGGCTAACAAACAATACCTTTTCCCCGCCAACATTAACAAGCTTTCCATTCTTCACAAATTTAAGTTTCTGATGTAATATGGAGGTAACAGCTCCCACCTCGTGGATCCATGGCCTTCCTGACAGACAACTGTAGGCCGGGTGGATATCCATTACTTGGAAAGTAATCCGAAAATCACTCGGACCTATCTTAACTGGAAGGTCCACTTCACCTATCACTATTTTGCACAAACCATCAAAAGCTTTGATGATTACTCTGTTATACCTCATGGGCGCTCCTTGTTATGACAACTTTGACAATGTTGACTTTGGCAGCACATTAAACGATGATCCGGTGTCAACAAGCACATTGGATAAAGCGTCATCTTTGCAATTCATGGATATATGCAAAGCCAAATTATGATTCCTACCCTCCTCAGGGAGTTCTTCATCACAAAAGCTGAAATTGTTGCAGGAAGTGATGTTAGCTACAATATGATCAAATTGATCTACCGTAACATCATGTTCCACAAACGCTTGCTCTAGAACTCTTTGTAGTGCTTCTCTGTACACTTCTGAATTCATAAGTAGAGACAGTACTGAAATCTTTAAGGGGGTTTGGAGAAGTTGCTCCACCACATTAAATCCACCCTTCTTTATTAAACGAAGTACCTCATCATCGTCATTAGCCTTCAAATTGCTGGATTCACTAGACTGACACTTTGAAGCACTAACCGGATCTACAGCAGGCACTTCCACCTTCTTACTGGTAGTTGATTCTTCCTTATCTTTTGGGAACACCGGGCCAAACACTCGACCGCTACGGGTCACCTTAGTAACATCAGCAATGCTCACTACAGAGTTGGTTGTAGGCAATGGAACCTCTTGACCATCTTTCAACATTATTGCATTGTACTGATACAGAACAACCTTATCGGATGAATACGGGATTGGACCCACTAACCGTATGACCAACGGTGATACCGATCTTTGACTGATACTGTTATCGTTACTGCTATCATACTGAATGACTACTCTTTCTGGATTCTTGAAAACGGGCACTATGACATTCACATTGTCACCTAAGTGACGGGATTGGAAGATCTGGATCATGCCTTCATCCATCAACCACTGGATGTCCTTTTTCACTATCATACAATCTCTCGGGTTGACATTGCAGATAGCACAACCATCATGGTGATGCTCACAATCACTCACCATACAAATTTCCTTGTGCATCGCCACTAAGGACCTCCGGATCAAACGAACATCATAGATCTTGTACTCCATAGGAAAACCATCCATCATGTTAACTGATGAATCCCCATGAGAGGGCAGTGGGTTTGCTTTCACATTTGGCGCACGGTCCTTGAAGGACACTATTCCACTCTTTATCAGATTCTAAACTTCATATTTGAGCGGATAGCAATTCTCAATGTCATGTCCGGGTGCTCCCTGATGAAAAGCACAACGGAGTTCAGGCTTGTACCACCATGGAAGTGGTTCTGGAATTTGTGGTGGGTTTCTTGGTTGGAGTAGGTTCTTGAGAACCAAAGATGGATAAAGTTCTGCGTAAGTCATAGGAATCGGGTCAAAATGACCTTCTTCCTCTCAAAGTTTTACTGATGATGATTGTTGGTATTATTGTTGTTGTTATAAGTGTTTGTTCGTCGTTGTGGTTGACATTGTTGTTGTTGTTGAATTGGTATTGATTAATTGTTTAAAAATATTGGAATTACCGAGGATACTTGATGATGGTGTTGACGAGGTTGTTGATTTCTTCTAATCTGAGTCCTCCTCTACCTTCCACTAGTTATTACGTTGGCTTCACTATCTTTCTTATTCCTGAAACTACTGCCATGTTTCTTACTTGATGATGCCTCCTCTTTTGACAATCGTCCTTCTCGAACACCTTCTTCAAGCCTCATCCCCATGTTTACCATTTCGGTAAAGTCACTAGGGGCACTGGCGATCATACGTTCATAGTAAAATAAACTCAGGGTCTTCAAAAAGATCTTGGTCATCTCCTTCTCCTCTAAAGGAGGGGTGATCTGAGTAGCTAATTCTCTCCACCTCTGTGCATACTCTTTGAATGTCTCCTTATCCTTCTAAGACATAGACCTCAATTGGTCTCTATCAGGCGACATATCCACATAATACTTATACTGCTTGACAAAAGCTTCTCCCAAATCGTTGAAGGTGTGGATGCTTGCACTATCCAACCCCATATACCATCTGAGCGCATCACCGGTCATACTGTCTTAGAAGTAGTGGATTAATAGCTGATCGTTGTTAGTTTGGGTAGACATTTTACGGGAATACATCACCAAATGACTGAGCGAACATGTGTTCCCTCTGTATTTTTCAAAGTCAGGCACTTTTAACTTCACCAGAATCTTCATATTCTACACCAGACATAATTCAGCAGCACTCATCCCAAAAAGATCATTGTAACACCTCAAAATTTGCCCTCCTCTCTTGGGACTAGCTTAGTATATTGCATTTCATTGTTTAGGGCATTAGGCATTTGCATATTGCATATCATGAGAGAATAAGCAGGTCATCCTCCTAAGTCTTTCTCAAAAGATAGAGAGGTTAAGAGATGCAAGCCTGAGGGTCTCATGAATTGATCACTAATCATCTGAGGTTTGTGCTTCAATTAGGGTTTCTTGGTTCCTCAAGGAGGTTGAGTATTATCTTGGTTGAGATGGTACCTCATCATCATCATGGTTCATTATTTCTGATCAGATTCCTTGAGATTAGGGTTTTGACCTCTGGTCAACCCTAATTAGTTGCATTCTACCAGTCAGGGTTTTTCAAGGAGATGAGGTATTTATTGAGATGGAGATCATCATATGATTTTATTGAGCTTGTATAAGCTAGGGTTTCATTTTGGGAGTTATTTCAGCAAATGTTGAAGGCTCAAAGTCCACAGTGCATGACCAAGTCAACTGCAAGTCAACTGCAAAGTCAACTGTGGATTTGGAGGTGGGAAGTGGTTAGAAATGATTCATTCATGTTCAAACAAGTCTCATTTGACATTTCAAACATCAACATTGAAGAATTTGAAGTCAGATCAAGACTTTCCAAAAATAGCAGGTGACCTGTAATTTGAACTTTCCAAAAATGGAAAGATTTTGGACCAACTTCAACTCAAGATTACATCATCAAGAAAGCTTCAAATGAAATTTTGTCCAAAATGAAAGTTGAAGATCTTTCTCTCCCATTTCCAAAAAGTCCAAGATCATGAATTTCTCATGTGTGGTTGAGGAGATATGGTCAAATCATGGCGAAGTGTGTTTGGAAATTCAAATGGACATAACTTTTGAACCAAAGCTCCAAAATGAGTGGTTCTTTTTGCATTTTGATCCTCATAACATGTACTTTCCAAGCATATAATTACATGGCATGAAATGTCATTGCATGATCATTGGTTCACTCCTGAAGATTTTGGAAGAAAATTGCATAACATCATTTTGATTGATCATGAGCATACCAAACCAATCCTAGAGCTTGCATGGGATGTTTTTAAGTGGATTTGGGCCAGGAATTGGTACTGTTCACGTGCTCCTCATGCATGGGAGGTGAAAATACCAATTAGTGCAAACACTTCATAATGGATTAATCTCATTGGCATTAAGCTTAAACAGGATTAAAACATCATTAGCATGTGATATATATAGATAATCATAACTGTTTTGGTCATTAACAACCATTTTTCAGATCTAGATCCAAAATTCTCAAAACTTTCTCTCAAAATTTTCTTCCAATTTCTTCATACAAGAACACTTTCTGTTGGTTGATTCATGATTATGAAGCATTGTTGAGCAAGATTGGACGTGAAATCAAAGGAAACCGTGCCATATTGAAGCATATTCGAAGCTTGAAGCATCCATGGTGATTCCAAATTCTGTTGAATTCAAGTGTGTTTGAGCTTCATTTTCTCCTTCAATCGTCTATACAAGTATCATAGAGGAACATTGGAGCTATCACAAGCCTTGAATCAAGCCAAATCCAGTTCTGCACTTCAAGAGGTCATAAATCGATTCTCTTAATTTTAAAATCTATTATGATGTTGTTGTAGATCTTGATGTGCTGGTAATTCTGAGCTTTGAATCGCGAATTTTCATGCAATATTGACTGAGTTATGTTAGGTTAAAGTTTCATGCATGAACCTTATTCTGTTTGATTTGATCTTGATATGTGGAATTAAGCTTAGCTATGCATGGATTCATGATCTCCATTGAATGTACAACATGTTGGTGTGTTTGATTGTGATTTCTGGGAGAAAATTTCTGGACGTGCATGAATGTGTGCACTGTTCATCTTCATGAAGATGAAGATCTTGAGTTTCCAGGTTTTGCTACCATTCTGCTTTGATTTTGCTACGATTTTTGAATTTAGCTACGAATTTCTGCGCGCTAGGGTTTAGGATTGAAACGGTATCGTTTTGATTGAGGCGCCAATTTTGAAAATGGACATGGATCGAATCCAGGCGATGGCAATATTTTCAAATGCTTTCATATTTTCTCCTTTTCCCTCCATAATCATGCTATGTGCTTCTCATATATTTTTTAATTTTTTTCTCATCTTGTAAAAATCATAACTAATTGAAAATTGATCCAAAAAATACCAGGTTTTTTGCATAATGATCCTTGAGATGTCTATTATTTTTTAATCATAATTTCCAAAGTTGTGCCTGGCTGAAAAATTGATTTGTGCTAGGATGTTTGAGTACATATGCTTATTTGACCTTGCCTTGCTTATACCTTTGTGAAATGCTTGTTTCTTATCCAATGAATGTGAAATTTTGCATGATGAAACTAGACACATTTCTTGACATTTTGGTTTTGGTTTGGCATTTTTCTCAATTACCATTTCTGTTTTATGAATGTGCTAAGTTGGTGTGACAATTTGTGTCACACCTTTTGATGTTCAACTTGTATGATGTGTTTGCCATGCCAAATGATGTCCTATGCCTCTGATTTTTTTGTGTAATGATCATGTTGGATGTTAGGATTACTCATGAATTTTGCCAAGATTATTTGAGTCATTTTTGATTTGATGTGCATTTGTTTCTTCTAATGTCTCAATGTGATCACCATTTACATGCCTTGCCATGTTTTGCTCATAAAATGAATATGATTAATGATTTTGATGTGGGACTTTTTGAGATTTGTTCGTGATTGAATAAGGATGATTAATGTTAAATTTGAAGTTCTGTTTTGACTTTTTTCTCCATCTTTGACCCTAGGCTTTGACCTAGTGGTTTGTGGCTTATATGTGAGTTTTGATTTCAGGTTTAAACATCCAAGTCCATAGTTGATGATGCTTCCTCATTTGAGCATTGATGTTTGCTCTTGATTACTAACACTTGTGTGTTTTGTAGGTTGATGCTAACTCATTTGAGTTTGCCTTGTGGCTTGCACATTGTGAACATTGTCTGTCTGTTTGTTATTGCCTGTTGATTATTTGTCTGTACAGTTGAACTGATTGTTTAAGATTTTTTTCACAGGTACCTAAGTTGCTTTGAGTTCTTTTGAACTTGCTTTGCTAGCTTGTGGTTTGCTTACCACTGAGGTATAACTCCTTTGACTTCATGTAGTCTGGAAGACTTGTCCTGTTATGTGGGCAGGCACCTGTCTGAAGCCCTCCTTAAGAGGCAATGCTTGTGTTTGTTTAATTTTGTGCCAAGCAGGTAAAGACCTCTTTAGAGGCAATTGGCAGATAAAAGAGATGTGTAATCCATCTCCTGCTACTCAGTGTGTCATTCACTTTGCTCACACACCATGTGTTGATGCATTGTGAATAAGAACCCAAGATCTCAGTTGTGTCAGTCATGTGGAGAAGAGTTCCTACATTCTGAACTCCCACACTTTCATTTGTCTGAAGCTCTCCCAGGCCAGGGATAAGAGTTGTGGGGTTTTACCCTCACTTCCTATTTCATCTGCTTCACCCTAACTCTCAATGTTAGGGTTAAGAGATAACCACACCCCATTCCAATTGGCTTGTTTTACAACCTAACCTTGTATGAGCCCAATTGTTTGCATATAGTGTGTGTGCTTGCTTTGTGTGCTTGTATGTATTTGCCTGTGCTGTTTAGGATAGCTTGCTCCCTGTGCAAGTTAGATAGAAACCTTAACTTAGGGATCGTATGCATGATAACTTCTAGGCTCGAGTCGTAGTCTCCCTAGTAGTTGGTGTCTCCCTTTGTCTCTGGTTAGGATAGAAGTTCTTTCCCTATTTAGGGGAACTACGTCGCCCTGATCCTCATACCAGATGAGGTACGTAGGCAGGAGATGAGCTGATCTCTCCGGGCGCCCTTTGTCTTTTTCAACCCTTTGTGTGTGTTTGGAGTCTGACGTAAGTCCAGCGATTGGCAGTTGGTTTCCTGTGTCTTGTTTGCTTGTTGGAGTCTGACGTAAGTCCAGCGATTGGCAGTTGGTTTCCTGTGTGTGTTTGTTGGTTCGGAGTCTGATGTAAGTCCAGCGATTGGCATTCGGTTTCCATGTTTTCCTGTTTGTGTGGAGTCTGACGTAAGTCCAGCGATTGGCAGTCGGTTTCCTGTGTGGGTTTTGTTTGGCGTGCGTTAGCCGAGCTACGAGTGCTCTGATTCTTCTCCGGTCAGAGAAGATACGTATGCATAGGATGCGACATCCTAGCGAGCACGTTTCCCCTGTCCCGAACTACGTCGACTCTGATGTTTGTGTCTGACAAACTACGTAGGCCCAGGATGCGATATCCTGCCGAGTCCTCTCCCTCCATCCTCTCCCGCCTGTTTATTCTAGTGTGTGTGCATTCTTTTGAGCAGTTATCTAGCAACCTTATTCTTTTCTTTTGAGCGTGGATCCCGTCGAGTACGACGGACGTGAGGGGTGCTAATACCTTCCCCTTGCGTAACCGACTCTCGTACCCTGTAATCTCCGGTCGTAAGACCATTCCTTTCCAGGTTTACTTCGAGCGTTTCCTTTCCCTCTTTTGGGATAAATAACGCAAGGTGGCGGCTCTGTTTGTTTGCTTTTCCCGCCGGTTGTTTTTCGCGGATGCGACAATCATTTCCTCTCAATGTCTTCAATTCCTTGTGCAGCTCAAGAAATTGATCCTTCATTTTGTCCATTTTCTCATAAACATCCGGACCTTCAGATGGCTCAGAATGATAAATGGTGTCTTCCACACGAGGCAAGGCATGAACTACGGGAGGTGGCACAAACATGACCGGGCTAGATGCCGGCATGGAAGCAAAAGTAGGCGTAAAGCCTTCAGGCATGAAGTTCGGCATCATTCCCCATGGGAATCCAGCAGGCATGGCGGGGCGCAAAATGAGCGGTAGCAACAGGCATGGTAGAGGTAGCAACCTCTAAAATAACAGTCCTTTGAGGAGGAGGATTTACGGGTGTTGGAGACGACTGGCTCTGAGCAGCTAACACTGATTCCATCATGGCAGTCAGCCGAGCGATCTCGTCCTTCAAATCTCTGTTCTCTTGCTCAAGATGTTCCATGATTCTCAGATGATTGGAGCGAGTGTTGTACCGATGAGTCAGCTTGGCTGAAGCACAGAAGAAACACCAATGAGACATCTGGCGAAAGAGAAACCTGCTTATTCAAATGATGCAGGAAATGCAATGCTTGTTTATTTATTTTTATTTTCAAGGAAATTACTATATTATTTACAAATATATATATTTAACAATAATTGCAACAATTTGATGTGACCATAAAAAATCTCTTTTAATTTATATAATTGGAAGGATTACAATGATACAATTTCATAAACCAAATGAAAAATACAAGAGAAAAGGAGACTAGTCATCCTAAGTATCCCTAACAACAACGTCAGAAGATCTGGCTGTAGGTGCGTACTTCCTCCGAATGTGTCGAATCTCGGTCTCAAAAGAAGCCTTCATCTGAGTCTTCTCGAGAAGAAGCTGATCAACAATCTTCTTCCAAGTGACGGAAGGCTGAGGAATGCTAGAGGAAGATTGTATATGTTTGATTGGCTGCATTTTATGTTAAAACACTAGCTGGATTCTAATGTCTTGACTGATGTCATGACCTGCTTTGGAGATGTTTGATTAGCTGCATTTTGTGTTAGAACATCTAACTGTACTCTGATGTATTCACTGATGTCATGACATACTTGAGTAGTATGCTGCAGGTTTAGCTAATACAGGATCTACTGAATGTCAAACTAGATGCTATGACATTCATCCCTGACAGTAGATACTGAGGAATAGAACAGTTGGTTTTCTGTTATAACTCAGTATTTATTTTTCAGTCTGTTTATCAAGGGAATAATAGACCTGGCATAAGGCCTACTGTCTGAATGTCAAACTGGATGTTATGACATTCATCACTGATAGCATATACTGAATAATAGGCAGATTGGTTTTCTGCTACATTTCAGTATGTATCTCAGTCTGTTCTTCAGGAGGATAACAGACCTGGCATAAGGCTAATTGTATAAATGTCAAATTAGATGTTTTGACATTTATTAATGTAAGCTGATACTGAAGTATGGACTGAGTGGTCCTTTACAGTACAGCAGTTTGTACAGTCTATTTTCAGGAAAATAACAGACTTAGCATATGGTCTATGCTTTGGACGTCAAACTGAATGTTGTGACATTCATGCCTGACAGCATATGCTAAATTGTAGGTTGGTTAGTTTTTCTGTTTCAGCATTTTTCTCAGGCTATTCTTCAGGAATCCAACAGCTGAGCTAAAAACCAGGAAACTAACAACTAAGCTACAATTAATGAACCTAATAAATAGCCTATTTGTTAGTACCCTAATATGTGGAAATTAGGTTAACTTGCTTGACCTTAATTTCAGGAAATACAAGTACAAGGCCCAAGTGCTGCAATATAAAAGGATGGCAATCCTTCATTCAGAACTCGGGGATTTTAGGCGTGAAGATTTTATTGTTCCATATACTTCATTGTTGTATGTTTGTGTGTGTCTTGTATTAGGTGTATCTTGTGAGCCAAGCAATTATCATCTAGATGATTGCATTGGACTAGGGTGTTCATTGAGTTGTAAGTGTTGTGTCACTCTAAGCTTTTAAGCGTGAGTGCTGTGTATCTTGATTAAAGCTGTTAAGCACAATCAAGAGTTGTTTGAAGTGTGACTTCACTATAAACTTAATATAATTAAAGGTTGTAATCACTAAGGTGATTGAGGGGGAGTGAGTAGGAAATCTGATCTTAGAGTAAGATTGAAATTGCATTAGGTAGGTATTAAGTGATAGGGTTAAACAGTTGGTTTAAGGTCTGGATTAATACTACTAATAGTGGATTTCCTCCCTGGCTTGGTAGCCCCCAGATGTAGGTGTGTGTGACACCGAACTGGGTAAACAATTCCTTGTGTTATTTACTGCACTTACTTTTTAAGCTCTGCATAATTCTTGTCTGCGCAGAATTGGATGTCATAACATCCCGTGTGACATCGAAAGTCTGTTAACTAGAATTTCAATTGGCATCAGAGCAGGCACCCTGCCTGTTAATTTTTGGGTGAGATCTAGGGAAGTTAATTTCTAGTACCATGGACAAGGATGTAGGATACTCAAGTAGACCACCCATGCTGGATGGTTCTAACTATGATGACTGGAAACCTCGTATGATAGCCTTCTTGAGGTCTCTAGATATCAAGGTATGGAGAGCTGTCAACAAAGGATGGGAATATCCAATGAAGACAGGTAAAGATGGAGTCAGTATACAAATTCCTGAAGAAGAGTGGGGCAAGGAGCAAGAGGCATTAGCCCTTGGAAACTCTAAGGCCTTGAATGCACTGTTCAATGGAATAAGTAAAAACATCTTCAAACTGGTGCATCACTGTGAGCTGGCTAAAGAAGTTTGGGATACCCTCAAGATAACACATGAAGGTACCTCCAAGGTGACGATGTCAAAACTTCAGATGCTGACCACCAAGTTTGAAAATCTGAGGATGAAAGAGGATGAGACTATTCATGGCTTCCACATGAATATTCTTGAAATTGTTAACACTTCTGGTGGCTTAGGGGAGAAAATGGATGAAGAGAAACTTGTAAGAAAGATTCTCAGGTCATTACCTAAGAGATTTGCCATGAAGGTCACTGCTATAGAAGAGGCTCAGGATATTTGCAATATGAAGGTGGATGAGCTTATTGGTTCTCTCCAAACCTTTGAAATGGGCTTGGGTGAGAATGTTGAAAAGAAGAACATAAGCGTAGCTTTTGTATCAAATACTGGAGAGGATTCAGAAGCAGGAAGTACTGGTGGTGATGAAAGCATATCAGAAGCCATAGCCATGCTTGGGAGACAGTTCAACAAGTTCGTAAAGAAGATTGATCAAAAAGGTAGACCAAATGTCAAGAACATCTCGTCTGACATCAGGAAAAGATCAACTTCTGAAGAAAGGTTCAACCAAGGCAAGGGAATCCAGTGTCATGGATGTGAAGGTTTTGGACACATTAGAGCTGAATGCCCTACTTACCTCAAGATGCAAAAGAAAGGGTTATCTGTCACATGGTCTGAAGGAGACTCTGAGAGTGAATCTGAAGGAGAATCTGCTAAACATGTCACTGCACTAACTAGTGTTTGTGCCACTGATGATGACTCAAGTGGAGATGAACTGACCTTCGATGAACTTGTTGCATCATATAAAGAGTTGTGTGTCAAAATTTCAGAAGTAAGTGTACAAGGAGAAAAGCAGAAGAAACTCATCAAGGAGCTGGAGGACGAGAAACAGAAGCATCTGACAATCATAGATGGTCTAAAGGGTGAGATAACCTTGCTGACCTCCAAGCTAGATCAAATGACGAAATCCATCAGAATGCTGAATAAAGGAACGGACACCTTGGAAGAGATCCTAAAGGTGGGACAGAAGTCAGGAACCATGTCTGGTTTAGGCTTTGTGAAGAAATCCTCAGCTGAACTCAAACGCTCAAAGGCTGAAGTTCAGAAATTCAAGCGGAGGTCACACCCAATGTCTCAACTTCAGGGAACCAGGATGAGTAACCATCAGAAAAAGAAATTTCAGAGATGGAGATCTCACTACTGTGGTAGGTTTGGTCATATAAAATCCTTCTGCTACAGGCTGCATGGTTATCCTAACCAAACCCCTCATGTCAGACCTAAGCATAAGGCATATAAGCATAATGCCCCCATCAAGAAACGACAATGGGTTGCTAGGTTAGCTCTCACGGCTATAAGGGCTTCTACCAGAGAAGACTGGTACTTTGATAGTGGCTGCTCAAGACATATGACTGGTATGGAGAATCTATTGGTGAATATACAACCTCACACTACCAGTTATGTGACCTTTGGTGATGGTGCTAAAGGAAAAATCAAAGGTGTGGGTAAGCTGGACAGCTCTGGAGTTCCAGAACTGAATAATGTGCTGTTAGTAAAAGGACTAACTGCTAATCTCATCAGCATAAGCCAGTTGTGTGATCAAGGGTTCTATGTTCAGTTCACTAAGGAGCTATGTGTTATGACGAATGGAGATAATCAGGAAGTTATGAGAGGATCCAGATCCAAAGATAACTGTTATCTGTGGGAACCTAAAGTCTCAAACTACTCCACAATTTGATCCTCAGCCAAGGAAGAACAGGAGGTGAAGCTGTGGCATAGACGTCTTGGTCATCTCCACTTAAGGGGGATGAAAAAGATCATATCCAAGGAAGCAGTTAGAGGAATCCCAAAGCTGCTTATTGATGAAGGAAGAGTCTGTGGAGAATGCCAGGTTGGCAAGCAAACCAAGATGTCACATCCTAAGCTGGGACATCCTACAACTTCCAAAACTCTAGAACTTCTGCACATGGACTTAATGGGACCTATGCAGGTTGAGAGTCTGGATGGAAAGAGGTATGCCTATGTGGTTGTTGATGACCATTCCAGATACACTTGGATAAGCTTCATCAGAGAAAAGTCAGATGCATTTGATGTCTTCAAAGAACTGTGCATCAGACTTCAAAGGGAAAAGGACAGTTGTGTTGCCCGAATTAGGAGTGACCATGGGACGGAGTTTATGAATTCCAAGTTTGATGAGTTTTGCTCGTCTGAAGGGATAAGTCATGAGTTTTCCTCTCCTATAACTCCTCAGCAAAATGGGATAGTTAAAAGGAAAAACAGAACTATTCAAGAATCTGCCAGGGCAATGATTCATGCAAAGAAGCTTCCTATGCACTTTTGGGCCGAAGCGATGAATACAGCTTGCTATGTTCACAATAGAGTTACCTTAAGAAAAGGAACCTCTTCCACTCTGTATGAAATATGAAAAGGAAGAAAACCCACTGTGAAGTACTTTCATATCTTTGGAAGTAAATGTTACATTCTTACAGATCGTGAACAGAGAAGAAAAATGGATCCCAAAAGTGATGAGGGTATATTCCTAGGATACTCAACTAACAGCAGAGCCTATAGAGTGTTCAACTACAGGACCAATGTCCTGATGGAATCCATAAATGTTATTGTGGATGATAGAGATGAAGGAATCAATGTCATAGATGATGTTAGAACATTCCTTGATATGTCAACAGACGTTTCAGTCAAGTCAGAAGAGGTACAGGAGACTCCTCCTGAGTGTGAGGTAGATGCATCCAACAAAGTGCCTTCTATCAGAATCCAGAAGGACCACCCCAAGGATCTTATCATAGGGGATCCCAATAGTGGTGTGACTACCAGATCAAGGGAGAATAGCTCAAATTCCTGTTTTGTATCCAAGGTTGAACCAAAAAATGTTAAAGAAGCCCTGACTGATGAATATTGGATCAATGCCATGCAAGATGAACTGGAGCAGTTTAAACGGAATGAAGTATGGGAGTTAGTTCCACGACCTGAAGGGACTAACATCATTGGTACCAAGTGGATTTACAAGAATAAATCTGATGAGAAAGGAGTAATCACTAGGAATAAAGCAAGACTAGTGGCTCAAGGATATACTCAAGTTGAAGGGGTTGATTTTGATGAGACGTTTGCACCTGTTTCTAGACTTGAGTCAATCAGATTGCTGTTAGGTGTGGCCTGCATTCTGAAGTTCAAATTGTTCCAAATGGATGTGAAGAGTGCCTTTTTAAATGGGTACTTGAATGAAGAAGTATATGTGGAACAACCTAAAGGGTTCTGTGATTCTAACCAACCTAAACATGTGTACAAGTTGAGGAAAGCCTTGTATGGGTTGAAGCAAGCACCTAGAGCTTGGTATGAAAGTGAAATTATGGTATAGTCAGAGTTCAGATGTTCTACACGAAGTCATGACATCTGATCCAACATTGTTACTTATACAGCAAGACAATTAGAAAAATTAAAACCCAGTACTCATATGCACACAGTCCCAGATGTCACGACATCTGCTACTCTACCACCATGGACAGAAGAACATCCAGTTTTGTCCATCTAGAACAAAGACACAGTAGAGACTAAACATGGCACTTATGTTTATTAATCCTGCCCAATTATCAGCATGATGTCTCAACATTGATTTGAACATCACCTGTTCCAACATTACAGAAGGATGAACTGTAACAGACCAACCAGTATATCAGTAACAGCAGTCAATAATGAATGTCATAACATTCTGTTTTGCAATCAGACTGCAGGTTATGTGTCAAGTCTGTTATTCTCTTCATAAACAGACTAGAAACAGACTGAGTTATAACAGACAAAATAAAGTGTGTAGAAGGTAAAAACACCAGTAATTGTTAACCCAGTTCGGTACAACATTACCTACTCTGGGGGCATACCAAGCCAGGAAGAAGATCCACTATTAGTAGTATTAATTCAGAGTTAAACTCCCCCGTTTACAACTCCTCACTTAATCCCTACCCAATGCAATCTATACCTAGGCACTCCTAGATAGAAACCTCCAGTTTCCATTCCTATCACTACAATTACCATGTAATGCTTAGACATCTTGAACATGCTTCACAGCTTCGTTCAAGAACATAACAACTCTTGCCTACAGGCTTTAAGTTACAAATAATCTCATGCTTTCAAGCACTGAGAAACACCTGGTAACCTTCCCACAGGTTGGGAGGTTTACCTCACACATACCCCTAATTTTTACATTGTTTGAGGCTTACAAAACCTAGGTTACAAACTGCTATTTATAACCTAACCACCCAACTGGATTTGGGCCTTCAGAAATCGCAGCAAATCTTTCCTTTGCTGTTACAGAGCTGGCAGAATTCTTCTGCTACAATCAAGGTCTTCAATCTTTTATTTCCTAAAAGATCTCCATATTTGGAAATTGTATATTCACCAAATCTTCTGATTGAATCTTCTGCTAGGCTTGGACATCTTGAAAACCCTAAATCTATTTTCCAATCAAATCTTTTTATAACAGCTGTATAGATCTCCCTGGAAAATAAGTAAATCTGGTTGAAATCCTTGATAGAATGCGCCAGCTAGCCATATCTTCAATCAACCAATGATTGCCATTAATTGTGCAATCACAAAACACCAGACATTCATACTGAATGTTCTGTGTACAGGATGTCATGACATCGGGTCTGACATCTGGAAAAATCCTGCATAATCCATATTTCTTTTTATAACAGGTACAGCCATATCAAATACCATGACATTGTGTATGTCATCTGAAACAATCCTGCATGAACATGTCTTCCATTTAAGCTCCAGCAGGTACAACTAATATCAGAAGCCTTGTTATTTTATGTGGCATTTTGAAACAATCCTGCTTGCATATGTTCTTTAACTCCAGCAGGTACATAGGATATCTTATGTTAAGACATCACACATGACATCTTGTGAACACTCTTTGTTTTACCAAAATTGCTGCCAATACTTAGAATCAACAAACTCCCCCTTTGGCAAATTTTGGCTAAAACATATATTTGTCCTTTTAGTTCACAAGGCAAACTATCAGCAGTTTAAACCACATAACAGTAGTTTAATCAGCAGCAGAAGCAAAGCAAAACAATTACTAGCTATGGCTACTAGTAATACACATATGCAAAAGGGTACTTCTTCTCCCCCTAAATCTGTGCATTCACCAAATAACAGCTACTGAACTCTAGTACATGTACCAGCCAGAATGTCATACTGACATCTGCTACAACAACACCCGTGCACCATATTAGACATCCTGTTTGACATCTGTAAACAGAACAACATTCTGTTGTAGCACCTGTGCACTTCTTTCAATAATAGTTGTCTTCTGTCCAGCCACATCCATCTCACAACTCCAGCACCCAGCTCCACATACTTCTCCCCCTTTTTAGTCAAAATTGACCAAAGGTGAGCAAATCTCATAGCATCTTCACACCCATCACATCTTTCACTAACTAACAAGGTGCCATACCTTGTTATCTGAGAACACATAGACCACAAGCTTGATGATTACTTGCAGTGCAAAGACAGAACTCCCCCTGTCAAGAACAACCAACTCTCCTCTTGAAACTTGGAGATCACACATAAACATATCCAACACCCCAAAGTTGGACCTTCACATACTTCCTGATTCAAAGAGAACCCAGACCACTTGATGAATGGAAAACATAAGACGCATCTTCATGTCTTCAAGAGCACACCCTCTGTTCAACCCTCTTGGCTGAACACATCCATACTCTGTGTCAATCTCTCTTCTAACCAGAACAGAAAACCACTTCACAAAATGTTCTAACATAAGTTAGGACATCCTTCACAACATAACTAAAAACACCATCTGATAATCTTCAGATATCACTGAGTCACTAGCTTGATCCAAAAGAACCCAGACACAAATTGGGACACATACATTCTCATCCCATTACAAGAGATAATCTTCCATAGATAGCTCAGAACTCCTACCACACGCTCCAAGAGATGAATAGAAAACACCTCTTTCTGTCTTCAACTTACTACTTTTCTCCTCAAAAGTAATTTGTCTCAGACTTTCCTCAAGAGTAATCAGTTGCCATATGTTGATTATCTTGATTCTTCGAACTCACTTCTGAGATAAACCAATTGCCACTGGTTGATTACCTCCTTCATGAATCCTCATATGAAAAAGTCAAATGCCATTCTTTGACCTCTCCACGTTTATCAGACTTCTCCCAAAGATATTCTGACCTTCCAAGTGAGACTTGAACTTCAAGCTACATGTTGAACAAAACTTAGATTTTCCAAGACATGAACATGTAACATCCTCTCCATCCAGCAACTCCAAAGAACTGCAACGAGAACGATCTTTTTGAAGTATCCAATCTACAACCCTGTAGACCCTTCTATCTCAAGTTGATGTGCCACTTCACCAACTAAGATTCTGATGTTGAACAAATGTCTCAACATTGTGTTTTGACATCTAGCTATTGAATTCAGCTCCTTCTTCTGCCACTTGAAAGAACTTCCTCCCTTCACAGAACAAGAGTTCAATGTTCTCATAGACTTGATTGTGGAACCAAGTTTGAGTAAACAACCTCCACCCTGCAGGTTTGCAGTTAAGTCATCCAAGCTCACACCTTGATGAATCCCTACTTCTTCTCCAAAGACATCAGACACTCTGATGCATGAGTCTTCAGAAGGACCAGTTAGAAACTCTCCCTACAGCTATACCAAGGATTCCACTTCCTAAGATAAGGTTGTTTCCATGATGTTAAGAATGCTGCCACTTATTCTTAACTCCACAATGTGCATTAGCCAATGCACTTCCTTACCTAGATCAGAAGTAAACTGATCCAAGTAACCACCATCAAGACTATGATGTTTTCTTCTTTTCGTACACACCAAGGCTGAACATGTTTCTTGCCAGGAAACCTTTTTCAGAGATCATATGCTTTTGCTCCCACCAAAGTGATAGATCATAAACCAATGTACTAACCTTCCTGTGATTCTGCACAGGGTCTTGAAGACAAGATGTTCCAACATCTTTTAAAAGAAAACATCAGTTATCTTGAGTTCCAAGGATAATCAATTAAATACTTGTACTTGGCACAAGTAGACATTGATCTTAAATCATTTCCCAATTTTCCTTTCAGATACTTCCACCATAAGAATATTTTGAGAATACTCTTCTTGTGTCAACATCTTCTGCTTGCAAACACCTCAACAGTTTTGAGAATCTTCCCAAAATAGATTCACCCTTAGGAATGAGAGGGATGAATCCTACCTTGCAAATGTATCACACAACAACCAGAACCCATGTGACACAGGTCAACAGCCAACAAGACCCTAGGCTGACCAAACGTGAGGAGGTTAACCAAAACTCCCCCTTAAATTAACAATCATGGAAACTTCACACCAATATCCATGCATTGTACACAAATGTCTCAACATGACATACATCACCCCTACCAGTGGCAAGTAACTCTATGAGTTATACCTATACATACTCCAATCACACCAATCAGACTCCAGCTGACCATAAGTACTAGTGAAAGAAAAACAACACCAGTCAATAGTAGATATGCATTGCTAGAGCATACTACCTCGACCAACCTCTGAATCTTCATATTCTCACTCCTTGAAAGAACTTCCACTTCTGAGCGTGGTGTTTGAATAATAAGATTCATGGTCCCAATCCTCTTAATAGGAATCAGGTTACCCCATTATTGACTTCTAACATTCAGGGGACTTGTCTTCCAACACAACATAGTACTTCAGGGAACAACTATCCAACCCTGATCAATCTAGCAGGAAATTTCACAATGTCACATCTCAACCAACTCCACTTCTAGAGATCAGACTTCTAAAAGTGACCTTCTTGAGCACACACACAGTTGACCCTACCCTTGTCAACTTAGCACACACAGATGTCTCCTCTTCCAGGTCAGGAGTAGGTTCCAAACAAAAGTATCCCTTTGTTTGACACCTAAACACATCTGCTCTTCAACTAGTAGCTGCATACTTGTTGAACAACATGTTCTATCATCACATAGAACATTAGTTCCACCTCCTTGGAACAAACCCTCCTTGAAAGTCTTCAAGGTCTTCATATACACTACCCAAGAGAGTAAAAGAATCAGTGATCAGGTGATTCTTACCATCCTGAAGTGAGAACGTCATGATGAGTGGACTTGAGAAGACTCAAGTATCTTTGACATCTTCAGTAGATTATGATGAAATCTTGAATACAGCAGCCTTCCATCCACATGAGGGGAAACTACATAAGAGTTTGAGTTTTGCCAGATATTATACAGCGGAAATCATAATACAACTCAACCTATGAACACACACTTCACCAGATCAGCCTCCAAGAACATACCAAGTTTGAATATGATTCAATACTAGCACAATTGTCCCACACAAAGTCCAATTGCCAACCTCCAAAGACAGGTACACACAGTTCCTGTCATGAATAGTCCATCCACCTACTTCAAGGGACCATTTAGGGAAATCACAGAACCTTCCACGGGTTCCAACATCAGTACTAACATAACTCCTTGCAAGATACCAGAAAGTATCACCAATGGATCTCATCCAGAAACAGAACAGGATGCCTGCTCTAATACCAATTGAAATTCTGGCAGAGTTCAGATGTTCTACACGAAGTCATGACATCTGATCCAACATTGTTACTTATACAACAAGACAGTTAGAAAAATATAAACCCAGTACTCATATGCACACAATCCCAGATGTCACGACATCTGCTACTCTACCACCATGGACAGAAGAACATCCAGTTTTGCCCATCTAGAACAAAGACACACTAGAGATTAAACATGGCACTTATGTTTATTAATCCTGCCCAGTTATCAGCATGATGTCTCAACATTGATTTGAACATCACCTGTTCCAACATTACAGAAGGATGAACTGTAACAGACCAACCAGTCTATCAGTAACAGCAGTCAATAACGAATGTCATAACATTCTGTTTTGCAATCAGACTGCAGGCGATGTGTCAAGTTTGTTATTCTCTTCATAAACAGACTAGAAACAGACTGAGTTATAACAGATAAAATATAGTGTGCAGAAGGTAAAAACACCAGTAATTGTTAACCCAGTTCGGTACAACATTACCTACTCTGGGGGCATACCAAGCCAGGAAGAAGATCCACTATTAGCAGTATTAATTCAGAGTTAAACTCCCCCGTTTACAACTCCTCACTTAATCCCTACCCAATGCAATCTATACCTAGGCACTCCTAGATAGAAACCTCCAGTTTCCATTCCTATCACTACAATTACCATGTAATGCTTAGACATCTTGAACATGCTTCACAGCTTCGTTCAAGAACATAACAACTCTTGCCTACAGGCTTTAAGTTACAAATAATCTCATGCTTTCAAGCACTGAGAAACACCCGGTAACCTTCCCACAGGTTGGGAGGTTTACCTCACACATACCCCTAATTTTTACATTGTTTGAGGCTTACAAAACCTAGGTTACAAACTGCTATTTATAACCTAACCACCCAACTGGATTTGGGCCTTCAGAAATCGCAGCAAATCTTTCCTTTGCTGTTACAGAGCTGGCATAATTCTTCTTCTACAATCAAGGTCTTCAATCTTTTATTTCCTAAAAGATCTCCATATTTGGAAACTGTATATTCACCAAATATATTCACCAAATCTTCTGATTGAATCTTCTTCTAGGCTTGGACATCTTGAAAACCCTAAATCTATTTTCCAATCAAATCTTTTTATAACAGTTGTATAGATCTCCCTGGAAAATAAGTAAATCTGGTTGAAATCCCTGATAGAATGCGCCAGCTATCCATATCTTCAATCAACCAATGATTGCCATTAATTAGGCAATCACAAAACACCAGACATTCATACTGAATGTTCTGTGTACAGGATGTCATGACATCGGGTCTGACATCTGGAAAAATCCTGCATAATCCATATTTCTTTTTATAGCAGGTACAACCATATCAGATACCATGACATTGTGTATGTCATCTGAAACAATCCTGCATGAACATGTCTTCCATTTATGCTCTAGCAGGTACAACTAATATCAGAAGCCTTGTTATTTTATGTGGCATTCTGAAACAATCCTGCTTGCATATGTTCTTTAACTCCAGCAGGTACATAGGATATCTTATGTTAAGACATCACACATGACATCTTATGAACACTCTTTGTTTTACCAAAATTGCTGCCAACACTTAGAATTAACAGAAAGGTTGACTGAATTTCTGACCTCTCATGGGTACAGAAAAGGTGGGATAGATAAGACATTGTTTGTAAAGGATGAAGATGGCAAAATCATGATTGCCCAAATTTATGTGGATGATATTGTCTTTGGTGGAATGTCAGAGCAAATGGTGAAACATTTTGTTCACCAGATGCAATATGAGTTTGAAATGAGTCTGGTTGGGGAACTGACTTATTTTCTTGGAATGCAAGTTAACCAAATGGAGGATTCTATGTTTCTCTCCCAAAGCAAGTATGCCAAAAACATAGTTAAGAAGTTTGGTATGGGTAATGCTAGGCACAAAAGAACTCCTGCACCTACTCATTTAAAGTTAACCAAAGATGATGGAGGTCCCAGTGTTGATCAATGCTTGTATAGAAGCATGATAGGTAGTCTACTATATCTAACTGCAAGTAGACCTGATATTTCCTATGGAGTTGGAGTATGTGCTAGATACCAAGCAGAACCCAAAGTGAGCCACTTAAATCAAGTCAAGAGGATTCTCAAGTATGTTAATGGGACTTGTGACTGTGGTATGTTATACTCTCATGGCTCTGAGCCTGTCCTATCTGGGTATTGCGATGCTGATTGGGCTGGGAGTGCTGATGACAGAAAAAGCACATCAGGAGGATGTTTCTTCTTGGGAAAAAATCTCATATCATGGTTCAGCAAGAAACAGAAATGTGTATCTCTGTCCACTGCAGAGGCTGAATACATAGCGGCTGGAAGTAGTTGTTCCCAACTGGTGTGGATGAAACAGATGCTTACTGAGTACAATGTCTCTCAAAATGTCATGACATTGTTCTGTGACAATCTCAGTGCCATCAATATTTCCAAGAATCCCATCCAACATAGCAGGATCAAACATATTAACATTAGACATCACTTCATCAGAGATCTGGTGGAAGACAAAGTGATCACTTTGGAACATGTAGCCACTGAACTACAACTTGTTGACATATTCACAAAGGCACTGGATGCTACTCGGTTTGAAAACTTAAGGGGCAAACTGGGAATATGCCTCTCTGAGGATTTATAGCAATCAATGATGTTTGGGATGTATTGTTTAATATCTCAACCTATTAAATAATTGAAAGTGTGTTATGACTGGATAACAGATCACAGCTATGTTACTTGCTGCAAGTGTGGTAACAAGATGTTAAGGGGATATCCTGACATGAGACAGCCTGTGTGCCAGCTGGACTTCAAGAAAGGGCTCATGCAGGAGTGGATCAAGATGTCAGACTCAAAGTCATGGCATCTGATATGGGCGTACCTGCTCTAAAGCAAGAGTGTGTGACTACTTGATCAAAGCTGTGAAGCAAGATCAAGTGGGTGGTGTCTTGATCAAAGCTGTAAAGCAAGATCAAGAAGGGGTATTCTTGATTGAAACTATGAAGTAAAATCAAGATTGTGGTTCTGTCAGTTGTGTGTAATTCTGTTTATTTTGGTCTGTAATTTAAAGTGTTGCTTTGGCAACATTTTTGACAAAAAGGGGGAGTAACACCTGTGATGCCCCAGGACAACAGATTTTTTGCTAAACAAATATTGAAGATCCTCTAATCCAGAAGTTGTGCTGTAGATGATGTTCCACTTCTATGAGTGTGAGTGTGTTTATGTGTGTATATGTGTGCTGCTATTAGATGTTTTATTTAACTTCTGTGTGTGTGCTGATATGTGAAGTTTTTATTTAACTTCTATGTGTGTTGAGTGCGCTGCTGCTCTGAGTGTATTAGCTAGGTTTTTTCCCTGCTAGATATGTGTTTTCCGTTGTTGTGTACTCTGTTGTGATACCAAAGTGTTTTAGCCAAAAATTTGCCAAAGGGGGAGTTTGTAGATGTTTGATTGGCTGCATTTTATGTTAAAACACTAGCTGGATTCTAATGTCTTGACTGATGTCATGACCTGCTTTGGAGATGTTTGATTAGCTGCATTTTGTGTTAGAACATCTAACTGTACTCTGATGTCTTGACTGATGTCATGACATACTTGAGTAGTATGCTGCAGGTTTAGCTAATATAGGATCTACTGAATGTCAAACTAGATGTTATGACATTCATCCCTGACAGCAGATACTGAGGAATAGAACAGTTGGTTTTCTGTTATAACTCAATATTTATTTTTCAGTCTGTTTATCAAGGGAATAACAGACCTGGCATAAGGCCTACTGTCTGAATGTCAAACTGGATGTTATGACATTCATCATTGACAGCATATACTGAATAATAGGCATATTGGTTTTCTGCTACATTTCAGTATGTATCTCAGTCTGTTCTTCAGGAGGATGACAGACCTGGCATAAGGCTAATTGTATAAATGTCAAATTAGATGTTTTGACATTTATTAATGTAAGCTGATACTGAAGTATGGACTCAGTGGTCCTTTACAGTACAGCAGTTTGTACAGTATGTTTTCAGGAAAATAACAGACTTAGCATATGGTCTATGCTTTGGACGTCAAACTGAATGTTGTGACATTCATTCCTGACAGCATATGCTAAATTGTAGGTTGGTTAGTTTTTCTGTTTCAGCATTTTTCTCAGGCTATTCTTCAGGAATCCAACAGCTGAGCTAAAAACCAGGAAACTAACAACTAAGCTACAATTAATGAACCTAACAAATAGCCTATTTGTTAGTACCCTAATATGTGGAAATTAGGTTAACTTGCTTGACCTTAATTTCAGGAAATACAAGTACAAGGCCCAAGTGCTGCAATATAAAAGGATGGCAATCCTTCATTCAGAACTCGGGGATTTTAGGCGTGAAGATTTGATTGTTCCATATACTTCACAGCTGTATGTTTGTGTGTGTCTTGTATTAGATGTATCTTGTGAGCCAAGCAATTATCACCTAGATGATTGCATTGGACTAGGGTGTTCATTGAGTTGTAAGTGTTGTGTCACTCTAAGCTTTTAAGCGTGAGTGTTGTGTATCTTGATTAAAGTTATTAAGCACAATCAAGAGTTGTTTGAAGTGTGACTTCACTATAAACTTTAATATAATTAAAGGTTGTAATCACTGAGGTGATTGAGGGGGAGTGAGTAGGAACTCTAATCTTAGAGTAAGATTGAAATTGCATTGGGTAGGTATTAAGTGATAGGGTTAAACAGTTGGTTTAAGGTCTGAATTAATACTACTAATATTGGATTTCCTCCCTGGCTTGGTAGCCCCCAGACGTAGGTGTGTGTGACACCGAACTGGGTAAACAATTCCTTGTGTTATTTACTGCACTTACTTTTTAAGTTCTGCATAATTCTTGTCTGCGCAGAATTGGATGTCATAACATCCCGTGTGACATCGAAAGTCTGTTAACTAGAATTTCAAAGATGAAACCTCTGACTCTCTCTGTCTCTTTGTCACTCGGTCTTCAAGTAGCTCAATAAGTGCATCTTTTTCCTTAGACTTCGACTGCAACTTCTCATGCTTCTTGCTCAAAGCATGGAAACGCTCTTCTCACATATCCTTCTCTTGCTTCATCTTGGCGACTGCGCCTTCCAACTCCTCTACATCTTGGTTAGGGAGAGTTAATGGCTCAACCACAACCATAGACATAGGTCTTTCACAAGGATAAGGCATCTTCAACTCCAAATCTCTCTTCTTCACCCAAGTAGTGTATGCTTCCAAAGCTACACAATTGTATGAACCAAGCTCGGATCTTCCTTTCCGATGCACATTATGCCAAGCATGCACAATCTTCTACTTCAAATTTTGGGGATCTTTAACCTCTTGATAAAAAAGACCTTATAACAAAGTGTTATTAGGTTTGTCTCTCAAGGGGAACCCAAGTTGACGGCGAGCCAAAGCAGGGTTGTAGTTGATTCCTTCTTGTGTACCAATGAGAGGCACATTAGAGAATTCACCACAACAATCAATAATATCCAAACTGTCTAATGAAGGGTCATACCAAACTATATCATCATTAGTGGGAGACATAAGTCTCTGAGACCACCGTAGACATTGTTTGTTCTCCACAAAAGCAGATGTCTGAGGCATGTGCGAAATAAACCACTTGTACAAAAGAGGAACACAACATACAATAGTTCCACTACCCTTAGAATTCCTTAGATGCAAAGAGAAATACATATCACCCAACAAAGTAGGCACAAGATTCCCAATCAAGAAAAGTCTAATGACGTTAACATCAACAAAATCGTCAATGTTAGGGAATAAAGATAATCCTTAGATGAGCAACACAAAGATAGATTCAAAAGCGTCCACACTACCGGCTTGAGCAAAGGCAGTAGCTTCCTTGATGAGGAAATCAGATGGCAACCCAAATAATCCTCCTTTCTTCTCCCAATGGGCTTCTATCTCAGACCTCTTCAAGTGAAGAGCTTCAGCAATAAGATGAGATATGGGAATCTCCTCCAATCCACTAAAAGGCACTCTACTAGAAATGGGTATCCCCAAGAGATGAGAATACTCCTCCAATGTAGGCACAAGTTAATAATCTGGGAAAGTGAAGCAACGGTAGAGAGGATCATAAAACTGCACTAGCAAACTCAGAAGTCCTTCAACCACATCAGTAGACAAGATGGACAGAAGCTTCCCATGACGTTGTTTGAAGTCCAATGGATCTAATACAATAGATGCTAGCTTCCTTAACTCTTTCAAGTCGGGACATTTGAAATTATACTTCTTAGTATTCCTTCATCCATAATCCATGGTCTGAAAAAATTTGTAAATAATACCTCAGTTCCTTGAAATTTTCGTGTGATGAATGTTATGATGCGCATGAATGCATGAATGCAACAATCACAAATAAGGGATCACACACAAGGCAAGCAAACAAAGGTCAAGGGATGAATCAAGTCATTGTCAAGATCAATCATCCATTTTGGTGGATTATGGTTTACACCTTATCAACACCCAAGTTCCATTGATATTGACAAGACTTGATTGGATCAACCAAGAATCAAGGGTTTGTTGTAAGTCACGAGCATGGAGTCTGGGTAAGAACCATCCCAAAGGAGTGAACTAAGGATAAAAACCTGTAGATCATGTTCTAAAATGTTCCCAGAGTCTTAATTCCATCTATTGAATATTACAGGTTAAGATGAATGACTCATCGATCTATAATATTCTCAAGAGAAACTCGTCTGAGTGTAGTATCGCGTAACAGCTGTTATCAAGTCTACACTTGAACAGTCTCCACACTACGTCCTAAATAGGCCAAGTGGGGTAAATGTTCTACGGTCCTCAGCTTCTCGGACCCAAATTAGAGATAGTAATGCCTAACCACAAATACTTGTGTGACATTTCCAAATCCAAAAGGGTCTCCACTGAGCAGATGGATCTCAAGCCACCTTATTAAGGACTACTCCACACAAGTCGAACATGACTATACCATCCTCCCATCTTAATTACACTCAAGTTCGGGTTAGAACTTATCTCACCAGTCAAAGATCACCAAGCACAACAAACAAATTATATCATACATACATTATATACAATTATATACACACAAAAAGTAGGATAAACACACTGGAGACTACTCCCCAGCAGAATCGCCATTTAATTTCTGTAGCGGTAAATTCATAATCATCAAGCTATGGATAAGCAAGACATCAATGTAACCAGAGTCGCCACCGTGCTTTTATTGTTTCCAAGGGAAAAGGGAAAACTACAAACAAAACCCAAAAAGTAAGAAGTTTTCAAATCAAAACTAATAAAATGTCAGAGATTATAGGTAAGGGGGTTGGCTACACAGAGGGAAGGTGTTAGCACCCAAAGTGTCCTAGGTACTCCTAGGGAGCCCTTTTTTGTGTGCATATGTATTTTGTACAAATTGATGTATTCAAACAAATAGAATGGGGGGATGAGAAAACGAATTCATTAATTATATTTTTGTGTTTGACAAGACCTTCAGACTTGTGCCTACGTATCAACATAAAAATGAGGGATCAAAACCTCGTAGTTCGTGGTATAAATTTCAAAGTGGATGTATTGCTTTTAACAAAAATTAAGTTTGAAAGGCACAAAGGCCTAAAATGGTTTGAATGAGTTAGTTCTTTTTGGATTATTTTGAAATTTTAGGTCAAGTATAATTAAGTCTATTTACAAATTTGATTAAGAAAAGAACTTTGAAAATGCAATGGCATAAGGCCAAAGTTTTTAATTTGCAAAGTGGTCAAAGTTTTAAAAAAAACTATTACAATCAAAGAAGATTTTTTAAAAGGAGGGAGAGATTCTGAAATTAAAGAAGTGGGAAGGAGATGAAGAGACTAATCCTAAGCACAAATTTAAAAGTTAAGAGTTGAAAAGATCTGACCAATAGGTCGAAATCCAATAGACAAGAATGTCATATAGAAACCCAAATTCCCTTGGACATTTAGAATCAAGCAACAAATAATGCATAATATGTCCATCTTGAAGAGCAAGGCATAAAATAAAGATAGCCACATCCAAGCTTAGCCACTCCATGATCTTCTTCAAATTTGCCCATGTAGTAGAAGAATTCTACAAGTCACAAGCTTAAAATAACAGCTTCATAATGATCATGTTACAGATGAACTCAAAGGGATCTTCAATGATGTATCAAATGAAGTTTCAAATTGCAAGCACTTGGTTTCATGAAATTTGGCATTGGCCAAGTCCTTTGCATAGGGATGTTGCCTAAATTCTAAGTCCAATTGTACAAGATCAAACCAACAGTGCACACAAAAGTTTTTTAGGGTTTTTTTGTTTCTTATTATGTACATTAATGATGAAATACCACACAAACAAACAAAATATACACAAACAAGATATATCACACAATATGGTCCAAGTGGACAAAGTGAAAATGGAATTAACATAAATAATTAGAATGGTATGAATAATGGAAAATGAATAAAGACTTGAAATTAAATTTCATTAAAGTAAATGACTTGAAATTAAATGTTAGTTGTTAATGAGTTAGAAATTAGTATTATTTTTGCTTTTGCTTTTCATTTTAAGTCATTCTTTGGAGAACACTCAACCCACTTATCACAAGCATGACTCCTTGAACCAAGACATATTTCAAAGGAAGGAAAAAAGGCCAAGTTTCCACACAATACCCTGAAAGAGGGGAGACTTACAATCTCACTACCTAGAATGTTATGCCTTTTGTGTCAAAAATTTAGCGCTATGTTAAGCAACCGTAATTGGACTTATGGAGAAGTCACAACTATTTGAGGTTGGGCAATAGAATTTTGGTGTTAATGTATGTTAGAGACATAGTATAATGGACTATGCTCATGAATCATACCACACACAATAAGAATATGCAAAAGAGGTGGCCTAATCTCATCCATACTTATGTTGATTTTGCAATCAACTAGCCTTAGGATTTAGAGATATCATAGACCAATTGAAAGGGATGCATAAAGAAGGGGAATTAGATGAAGAGGGAGAGGAATGGATCAAAACTCAAATTGGTCAAAGGAGGAATTTTACCAAATTAAGATCATTCATTCATTTTGGGAGATGGAATGTACATTGCATCAATCCCCTAAATCCAATTATCTTAACCTAACAAAGTCAAATCAACCTTGACCAAGGCCCAACATCACAAGTCAAACTTATACAAACCATGAAGATAGCTTAACACAATTATTTGGCACTTATTCAATTTAAAAATACTAAAAATAATGCATTAAATTAAATATGATTTGTCAAATTCCTAAAACCTCATCAGAATATCAAAGAAATGTCCATGAGATTTATCATAGGTCAAACAAGGTCAAAGGACCTTGGTGAAATCTTTTTAGAATTTTTAGAGACTTAAAAGTATTTTTAAACAATTAAAAATATTCATAAAATCAGTTAAATCATGAAAAATATTAATAATGATCCAAAAAATAATTTTAATTCAAAATATGGAAGAGGATTTTTTTGGTGAAACTCTCATATTTTTTGGATCAATATTAAAATTAATATGAATTAATGAAAATCAAATGAAATAAAAGAAAATCAAAAAAATCAAAAAAATGTGGACCACTTGATCTCCCTCATTAATTGAGGTGGCAGATCAAGTGGACATAAGTGCGCGTTCCACCATACACCCAGTCAACTGTTCCACACGCATGGTAATTACTCTGGACGCTCAAGATTAAAACATTTCAAATGAGATCAGTGGCTTAGAACCTGTCCAGTACACCACCGGCGTTGGACCTCCGGTCACCTTCTCAGGCGAGGTCCACTGGACTAGTTCACTCATCACCATCACCAAAATGAAAAAAGAGGACATGATCTGAAAGAAAAAATGACGTAGAGCACGAATCTGACCTCAATTTCAACTAACTCCAAATATATAGAAAGATATGAGGAGTTGAATTTTGACGTTTGTCAACTGAGTTGCTTCAGTTTGACCTCAAAGCAACTCAATCTTCTTGCCTACATTGGTAGGACTTCAGACAACCAAAGATCCAAGATAATTGATGAAAATTGAGTGAGAATCGAAGAGAAGAAGATTTCTGAAAATTACCTTCAATGTTGTGCAGAAATGGATCTTGCTTGCTTCAAACTTGACTTGATCACACTCGAGGAGCTTGCAGAAGTGGTTTGGCAATGGTACAAAGCTTTGGATCCTGGAGTTTTTGAATCTCCAAACAGTGAGATCAAACTCAATTTTCAAGTTGAAAATTCTCAGGTTTTCCTTTGAATGGTGAGGGTTTGAATTGGGGGGCAAAGCTGGCGCGCAAGGTGTGTTTGAAATAAGCTCAGAGGCCTTATATTTATAGCATTTGGGATTGATAATTGCACACTTAAAAAATTGCTAAATTTGGCCATGGTGATGGATAAGCTTGCATGGGCGTGTACAGGCTCATGAAGCAATCCATTATGATCCAATTGCAACTGTACTGAGGTTTAAATCATGCTTGAATGGAAAGGCAATGTGAAATGGAGTTTTGGACATTTGATTTTCTCCAATGATGCAGACCTGTTAAGACCATGCGCAGCCCTAGCAAACCTCATCCAAAATGCATGAAATTAGGTTCTTTGGAAATCTTAGATCAAGGGGAACAACTTTGATGTTGGACACTTTTTCATTTGGAACTTGGATCATGGTTAATTTTGAGGTGGAAGTTTGTAAATTTCAACATGTTGAAAATTTTTCTAAGTGTCAAGTCATATATCTCAATATTCCATCTTGCTTAACTTTTTATATGAGCTTAAAATGAGAAAAATGTATTCATCAAAGTTGTATATATTTCAAACAAATTCAAAATGTTCACCAATGTAATTTGGATTTATAATGATAGAGTTATGCGTTTTTGAAGTTGAGGAAAATCACTTGTTCAATGGTATAGGTCAAAAATGACTTATAATGTATCCTCATATCACATGCTCATAGAAGTTGATTTAGCTTTCACTCCAAACATAAAAGTTGAATTATACCTCTTGAGTTTGATTGTGAAACTTGTAAATCTTTCATATCATAAAACTTGAGCAAGTTATGGCCTTGGAAAGTTGACTTTCAAATTAGGGTTTAGACAAAATGACCTATAATGTTTCAACATAGAAAATGATTTTACAAGCAAAACTAGCTCTAGGTATAAACATGAAAGTTGTTTGGAATGTCATTTAGAGTAAAGTTTCTCTTGGAAGGATTTTCATATGGTGAAAATTGTAGGAGATAGGATCTAGGGAGATCCAGTTTTGATCAGATGAATTCATATGGCCAACCACCATCAACCAACTTGCTAACCTTAAATTCTCTTGACTTTATAGGCTCATGGTAGATCATATATGCATAAGATGATGAATTTTGAAGTGTACCTTGAGAAATTTGATCAATTGGTGAGAATGCTTGTTGAAGAAGTTACTCAAGATACCCAGACAAACTAGGGTTTCCAAGGCAAACCAACTCCAAACTCTTGAAGAAATATTGATCAAAAGAATGTGTAAAGATCATTGGGACTCATATATGATTCTTAGAGACATTGTGGATCGATCCTTGGTTTTGCTCTTAGCCATGAGGGTCTTAAACCCTAGATATGAACTGGATAGATCAATGGGGATCATGCCCTACCTACAAAAGAGTTAGGCAAATGCAAAGACATATTTTTGGTATTTTGGTTAGTAAAATGATAATAAAAAAGTATGATACAATCACATGGTTCTTGGTAATCTCTCCCAAAACAAACTCAATGAAAGAGGGGTAATGATAATTTCAAGGTATGATCCCAATGCTAATGCATATGATGAAATTGCATGAGGGATCTTAGGGTCAAAATTAGGGTCTTACAATATGGACATCTGAAATTGTACTTCTTAGTTTTCTTTCATCCACAATCCATGGTCTGAAAATATTTACGAATATAACCTTAGTTCCTTGAAATCTGTTTCTATGATCAATGTTATGATGTGCATGTATGCATGAATGCAACAATCACGCACAAGGGATCATACACAAGGCAAACACAAACAAAGATCAAGGGATGAATCAAGTCATCATCAAGATCAATCATCCATTTTGGTAGATTAAGCTTTTCACCCTATCAACACCCAAGATCCATAAATTAAGGTATGATTCTGCATTTGATGGCTTCAAGATTATTGATAGTTGTGGTGAATTCTCTAATGAGCCTCTCATTCGTACACAAGGAGGAATCAACTACAACTCTGTTTTAGCTCGTCGTCAACTTGGATTCCCCTTGAAGGATAAACCTAATAACATTCAGTTAGAAGGGATGTTCTATCAAGAGGATAAAGATCCCTAAAACTTGAAGGGTAAGATGGTGCGTGCTTGGCATAGTGTACATAGGAAGGGAAGATCCGAGCTTGGACCGTGCAATTGTGTAGCTTTGGAACCTTACACTAGTTGGGTGAAGAAGAAAGCTTTGGAGCTTAAGATGACGTATGCTTGTGAAAGACCTATTTTTATGGTTGTGGCTGAACCATCAACTCTCTCTAACCAAGACGTATAGGAGTTGGAAGATACACTAGCTAAGATGAAGCAAGAGAGGGACCTTTGGGAAGAATGGTTTCATGCTTTAAATCAAAAGCAAGTGAAGTTGCAACTTGAGTTGAAAGACAAGGATGCACTCATTGAGATTCTTGAATAACATGTAGTTAAGAGAGAGAGAGCCAGAGGATTTATTTTCCTCTAGTATTCCTCAGCCTTCTGGCGCTTGGAAGAAGATTGTAGATCAGCTCGTCACCAAGAAATCTCATATGAAGACCACTTATGAGTCAGAGATCAGACGCATTCGAAGGAAGTACACGCCCTTGGCTAGTTCATCTGATGCAATTGTTAGGGATCCTTGGGATGTTATTTTCCTTTTCTCTTATATTTGTATTTTGGTTTCTAAAATTGTACTCAGTGTAATCCTTCCTAAGTTTTATGAATGAAAAAAGATTTTATGGTCAATTCAAATTGTTATTATTGATTATTATTGTTGAAATATTTGCAAATAAGACTTTGTACGTTCCTTGAAAATAATAAAATAGAAACAATGCATTCATGCATCATTTGCATCGTAGGTTTCTTGCATTCTAGCCCTTTGGCCAAGTGTATCATGATTTTCATCTTTGTATCAGACAAGTTGACTCATTAATACAATACTCGCACTAATCATTAATGTAAGATGGATCAGATGGAACAAGAGAACCGTGAACTCAAGGAAGAGGTGTCTAGGCTCACCTCTCTTATGGAGTATCTCATTGCATCTCAGAGTCAAACGGATCCAACTCCTGCAACTCCGCATCAAAGGAAAGTCATCTTAGAGATCATCTCAACGCCAGTGTCTGTGGCCCCTGTCAGCCAGCCTGCACAATCCATGCCTTTCGGATTCCTGTGGAGAATGCCTCTTAATTATGCGCCTGAGGGTTATACTCCTACTATTTCTCATATGTCGGCATCTGTCACGATCATGTCTACGCCTCCTCCTGTTGTACATGTTATACAACATGTTGAAGAGACTATTTATCATTCTGAGTCGTTTGAGGGTCCATATCTATATGAGAAAATGGATGAGATGAAGGATCAATTTCAAGAGTTGAGAAAGGAAATGAAGAACCTGAGGGGGAAAGATTTGTTTGGGAAGACTGCTGCTGAACTTTGCTTAGTGCCCAACATGAAAATCCCTGTTAAATTCAAGGTCCCTGACTTTGAGAAGTACAAGGGGAATACTTGTCCTTTGAGCCATCTTGTGATGTATGCCTGCAAGATGTCAACCCAGACAGATAATGATCAATTTCTCATTCACTATTTCCAAGACAGTTTGATCGGTGCTATGCTTTATTGATACATGGGTCTAGATAGTAGCAACATTCGTACTTTCAATGACTTAGGCGAGGCCTTCGTCAAGAAGTATAAGTACAACGTAGATATGGCACCCGATCGTGATCAATTATGGTCCATGTCTCAGAAGGATAAGGAGACGTTTAAAGAATATGCACAGAGGTGAAGAGAGTTTTTCGCTCAGATTAGTCCTCCATTGGAAGAAAAGGAAATGACGAAGATCTTTCTTAAGACTTTGAGTTCACTCTATTACGAGCGTATGATTGTTAGCGCTCCTAATGATTTCATCTAGATAGTGAACATGGGGATGCGTTTAGAAGAAGGTG
The DNA here is from genome assembly GCF_024323335.1 of Lathyrus oleraceus. NCBI lineage: Eukaryota > Viridiplantae > Streptophyta > Magnoliopsida > Fabales > Fabaceae > Lathyrus > Lathyrus oleraceus. Next base: position 78,035,249 of record NC_066581.1, on the reverse strand, counting down.
TCCGTGAGGGCCATTTGTCTAAAGATGAAGCATCTACTAGCAAGAAATATGGGGTTTATTTCTCAAAGAAGAAGGAGGGGGAGACCAATTCAGTATATGTGGGAAGGAAAAGGAGGCCTCATATGAAGAAAAATCCCAAATCTCATCAGCAACATCATCAAGTATCCTATATTATTCTGGTGTTTACCAATAATCACGTTGTTCAATCAGTACCAGCTCAACAACAACAACAACGTGCTCACAAGAATCACAATTACAACAACAATCAACATAACAATTTTGAGAGGAAGAAGGTCACGTTTGATCCTATTTTTATGTCTTACGCCGAATTGTATCCATCTCTTATTGTTAAGAATTTGATTCAGCCGAAGAATCCTCCACATATGCCTGAACCTCTACCATGGTGGTATCAGCTAGATCAACATTGTGCTTATCGTCAAGGGGCACCCGACCATGATATTGAGAATTGTTATCCCTTGAAATATGTAGTTCAAAGATTGGTAAAAAGTGGGATGGTGTCCTTTGAGGACCGTGCACCGAATGTTAAAGTTAATCCATTACCCTCCCATGGTAACTCTTTTGTGAATATGGTGGACGGTTGTCCTGGTAAGTACATGGTTTTTGATGTCTGGCGTATCCAAAGATCTTTGGTGGAGCTGTATAGAACTTTATGTCTGATCAGTGACTGTGACCATGATCACAATGGATGTGTTATTTGCAGTGTTAATTCACGTGGATGTATGATTATGAAGAGAGACATTCAGAAGCTAATGGATGAAGGTCTGATTCAAATCCGTCAAGCCAGAGATTTGGGTGATGGTGTGAATGTAATTGTGCAAGTTTTTAAGACTCCTGAACGAGTGGTAATCTAGTTTGACAGTAGCAAAAGAAATAATATATCGGTGTCACCGTTTGTAACACGGTGGGTGGGTGAAGCGGTAAATTCATGACCATCGACCTATTGATTAAATCAACATCAATGAAATAAGAGTCGCCACCGCACTTTTATTGTTTCCAAAGAAAAAGGGAAAAATTATGAACAAAACCCAAAGATAAGAAGTTTTCAAATCAAAACTAATAGAATGTCAGAGATTATAGGTAAGGGGTTGGTTGCACAGAGGGAAGGTATTAGAACCCAAAGTGTCCTAGGTACTCCTAGAGAGCCTTTTTTGTGTGCAAGTGTTTTGGTTGAAAAATATGTTTGCTAAAAATAGAATTTGGGGATGAGAAAAGAATTCATTATTTACAATTTTTGTGTTTAACAAGATCTTTGGTCTTATGCCTACGTACCAATATAAAAATGAGGGATTCAAACCTCGTAGTTCATGGTAAAAATTTCAAAGATGGATAGATTTATTTTAACAAAAGCTTAAAGATCTTTTGTTATCAATGGGAGAATAATCAACAAAACATCCACTGATAATGAGGCCTTTACAACATGTAAGAGGGTGGGCTCCAACTTGGATTCAATCAACAAGTATGCTACTAACCCCTAATAAATGGAAATACTTACAATCAATATATCATGGAATGGGAGAATTATATCTCAACCAAAGATAACTCAAATCTAAATGCTCTCCTTTGAAAAGTTAAAAGGAAAAGGCACAAAGTGGCCAAAAGGATTAGATGAGGTTCTTAGTTCTTTTTTGTCTTTTTGAAAATATGGTCAATATGATTAAGTTATTTACAAGTTTGATTAAGATTTTTTTTTGAAAATCAATGGCATAAGGCCAAGTTTTCTACTCATTAAAACAAGTCTAAGTTGAAAATAACAAGCAAAGAAAGTTTTGTAAATGAGGGAGAGATTTTGAAATTAAAGAAAGAGGAGGAGATGAAGGGAGTATCCTAGACAAAATTAAAAGTTTATAGTTGAAAAGATCTAACCCACGGGAAGCATCCACAAGACAATAATGTCATATAGAAACCCATTTCCTTTGGATGGTCAAGTAAGCAATAAAAACCATAATCATCCAAGCAATTAATAAGAAGACCAATGGTATCAAATAAAGATAATCAAACATCCAAACAAGCACTCCAAAGCAATCATTATTTAATGTCCTTTAGGTGTATCAGATGAAAAGTCCCTTGAAACATACTCAAAGAGAAAGCATCAAATGTTATCAAGAAGATCAAAATAACATCTCAGACAAAGAAAGGGATGAGTGTAACAGATAAACCAAATGAGTCTCTCTAGCTTGTATCATATGAATGGCATTGGCCAAGAAATGGTCTCAAAATAATGGAATTGGCCAATTTTTTTCCATAGCTCAGGGATGTTGTCTACTCTAAGTCCATAGGTCCAAATCAAGTCACAGACAAAGGTTCAACTGTCCACCAATTTATTTTTTAGGGATTTTGTTTTTATTAAGTGTTTTAAGGTCCTAAGACCATAAACAAAACAAAACCACAAGCACAAAAATATGGCTCAAGTGAGAAAAATGAAAATGAATGAAACATAAAAAAATTTGCATGAATGTAAATGGGAATGAATGATAAAGAGCAAGAATTTAAATTGCACTAAAGTAAATGACATTAAAATAAAGTCAACATAAAAGATATGCTAGTGAATCTTAGTGGAAGAAGAAAATAAGGAGGGGGAGATGAAGGGACTATCCTAGACAAGATTTAAAAGTTTAGAGTTGAAAAGATCTAACCCATGAGAAGCATCCACAAGACAATAATGTCAAATATACACCCATTTCCTTTGGATTGTCAAACAAGCAACAAAACCATAATCATCCAAGCAATTAATAAGAAGACAAAATGGTATAAAATAAAGATAACCAAACATCCAAGAAAGCACTCCAAAGAAAACATTCTTCAATGTCCTTTAGATGTATCATATGAAATATCCCTTGGAAGCATACTGTAGCGGTAAATTCATGACCATCAAGCTATGGATAAACTTAACGTCAATAAAACCAGAGTCACCATCGCGCTTTTATTATTTCCAAAGGAAAAGGGAAAAGTACAAACAAAACTCAAAAGATAAGAAGTTTTCAAAACAAAACTAATAAAATGCCAGAGATTACAGGTAAGGGGGTTGGTTACACAGTGGGAAGGTGTTAGCACCCAAAGTGTCGTAGGTACTCCTAGGGAGCCCTTTTTTATGTGTCTATGTGTTTTTGGTATAAAATATGTTTGAAACAAATAGAATGTGGGGATGAGAAAAAGAATGCATTGATTATATTTTTGTGTTTGACAAGACCTTCGAACTTGTGCCTACGTACCAACATAAAAATGAGGGATCAAAACCTCGTAGTTCGTGGTAATAATTTCAAAATGAGTGGATTACTTTTATAAAAAAGGTTAAGTTTAAAAGAGGCACAAAGGGCCCAAAAGGTTTGAATGAGTTTTAGTTATTTTTTTCCTTTTAAATTTTAAGTCAATGTGATTAGATTCGTTTACAAGTTTGATTGAGAAAAGAGTTTAAAAATGCAATGGCATAAGGCCAAAGTTTCTAATTTACAATAAGGTCTAAGTTTAGAAATCACAACCAAAGAATATTTTGAAAGGAGGGAGAGATTTTAAATTTAATAAGTGGGAGGAGATGAAGAGACTAATCCTAAGCAGAAATTTAAAAGTTAAGAGTTGAAAAGATATTGACCAATGGGATGCAATCCAACAGACAAGAATGTCATATAGAAACCCACTTTCCCTTTGGACTTTAAATAAAGCAATATCAATAAGAAAGTAGCAAAATGAAGAGCAAGGAATCAACTAAAGATAGCTACATCCAAACAAGCAACTTCATAGTCTTCTTCTTCTCATGTATCAGATGACATACTCCTTGATTGGCTCAGAATAAAGCATTAGACACAGGTTCAAATTAACAGTTGTATCAAGACTATGTAGCAGATGAATTCATGTGGATCCCAATATTTGCATCAGATGTAAGCTCAAATCACAATAACTTGGTTTCATAAATGTTGGCATCAGCCAAGTCCTTTTGCATAGGGAATGTTGCCTAATTCTAAGTCCAAAGCTCAGATTAAATCCAACAGTCCGCACAAACATTTTTTAGGGTTTTTGTTGTTTATTAAGTATTTTAAGGTCCTAAGACCACAAACACAAGCAAAATACACAAACAAATATATACAATCACAATATATGGCTCAAATGAGCAAAGTGAAATGACATAAACATAAACAAGTTAAATGATATGTAAATGACAAATAAAATGGTAAATGGCTTGAATTTAAATTGCATAAAGTAAATGACTTAAAATTAAAAGCAAGATTAATAAAAGTTAGTCACGTGTTAGTTGATTAGATGTTAGTGGTGTTTTGCTTTTCAATTGATTAAGTCATTCTTTGGAGAACACTCAACCCTCTTCACAAGCATGGATCCTTGAACCAAGACATCTTTCAAAGGAAGGAAAAAAACGACCAATTTTCCACACAATACCATGAAAGGAGGGAGACTTACAATCTCACTTACTAGAATGTTATGCCTTTAGGGTCAGCATTTAGCGTTATGCTAAGCAATCGTAGTTGGACTTATGTAGAAGTCACAACTATTTGAGGTCGGGCCTTAGAAATTTTGGTGTTAATGCATGTTAGAGATATGGTATAATAGACCATACTCCTAAAACATACCACACACAAATAGAAAAAGATCAAAGGATGGACCTGTAAGACCCTAATTTTGACCCTAAGATCCCTCATGGCATCATATCATTTGCACATTGCATTGCCTCAAGGATCATAGCATCTTGGCTCCTTAACCCTCGGGTTGGGACTTGTGAGAGTTGGTTTTAGACCACCAGGCATGCTTTAATTGTATATTATTTCTTTTCTTATTTTGTTTACTAACCAAAAGCACAAAAATATGTCACTAACTTTGTTTTGTTTTGAAGCTTGAGCAATCATGTGATCCAAGGCTCCTAGGTGGCCCCTATGCTCAAAAAATGGCCAGATGAAGTGAAAGCAAGCATGCCAATGGTTCCCAAAACTCTAAATCATCATATATGCCTCCCAAGTACCTCAATTTGTCAATTTGATCAAGATAAACCAAAGGGCTTGAGGATTGTTTCCCAAGGAAACCCTAATTCAGTTGTGCATTGATTGTGCCTTGCTCATGAAGCAACCTCAATCCATAATTAAATAAAATCAAGGGAAGTTCTTTAATTAATCATTTTATGCATATATGAGCTTATGTGAGTGTCCTCAATCATCAATTCATCAAGATTTGAAGTTTGGACTTGAGAAGTTGATCAATCAATTCATTTGACTATTTTGAAATCCACTGAGACCTAACTTTTGATGTGTGTGTCAAATGATGATGACCCCAAGATAAAAAATGTTATTAAGAACCATATGAACAACTTTCATGTTCGTCAAAATTTAATTTGAAACTTGGAAGATCATCATCCATTTCAAAACATTATAGGTCATTTTGACTGAAACCCGAATTTTGGGTCAATTTCCCAAGGACCTAACTCCTTAATTTTTTATAATTTTGAAGTGGTACCAAATGCATTGGAAATTTTAATATGTGTACTTCAATTTTTATATTGGATAAAATTTCATAATCCTAAAAGAAACACATGTGATAATACAAAACATTATAGGTCACTTTGGACCAAAGCCATTGAAATGTGAAAAAGTCCTACTTCAAGTGCCTATAACTTTCTCATCCAAAATCAAAATGGTGAAAAATTTAAGTAAAAATTGAATTTCTTGAAAAGATCTACAACTTTTATGTTGGAGGTTTTGTCATTTGAGGCATGCATCATTAAAACAGAAGGGCTTGAAGTTGGTCTATTTTGGTAAAATTCTCATACACATGTTTTGCACATTGAACTTCATGATCAGTTTTCAATATTTTCCCAACTCCAAATGGATTTTTGTTCAACATAACATTTGTTCCTCATGTCAAGGGCGTTTTCGAAGAGGAGAAGTTTTGGTTCCAATTATGCATAACATGTTGAATCTTTGTGCATACTCCATTGCAATGAAATTTCCACGTCCAAACCTGATCCATTTGACTTCAGCTTGCATTTTCCATTGCATTTGGGCCTCCCATGCGCCTGTACAGGCCCATGCATGGAGGACCCAACTTCACATGCACATGAGTTTTCTCCTTGCTTGCATCAGCCTTGCCTATAAATAGAAGCTTCATTTCACTTCAAATTTCAACCTCAAGGCGCCTGAAATTCTGCAGAAGTGAAATCCCAACCTTCATTAAAAGGAATTCTGAGTTTTCTTTTTCAATTTTCAACTTCATTGGTTGATCTTTGAACATCAATTCCTAAACCCTGCTTCCTTGCTACCTCAAGAACACACTGCATCAAAGAATTGGAGTAGATCAAATCTTGTAAAGCTGCACTTCAAAGCTTGTTGTTCAAACTGTTTTCATTCGAAACTACTTGGATATTGATCATTTCTTGCATTGTTGGGTACCTCTGAAGTCCTCATGTGAGAGGCAATTGATTTGAGCTTTTAATTTCATGAATTGAATAAGTTCAGTTTGAACACCACAAATTTCCATCTTAGATTTCTCTCTCTATAGAGATCTTGAGTGGAAACCAAGGGTACACGGGTGATGTACATCACCCTAGCTTCCTAAAGATGTATAAATCGTGCATTTTAGTGAAGGTTTTGAAACCTGCAAATTTTGGCCGGAACTGTGAGTCTCTCTAGAGAAGACGGTGGTTTCCACCATCGTCCCCACGTGACGAGTTCATGGCCCTTGGATCTGGCCTCTGGGATCTAATCTTAGCGCTTCATTTGATTGACCTATTTTAATGCCATGTGTGATGCTGTTGACTCAAGTACACCATGCGCGCGCGTCTCCCAGCCACTTGATGCGCCACGTCAATTAACGAATCAAGATCAGACGCTCCTTGTTTTTCCTATTTTCTGATTTTTCATTTTTATTTTCTTTAATTCCATTTTATTTTAAAAATTCATAACTTCTTCATTTTTAATCATAAAAATATGAGACCAATTGCAAAATTTTCCTTTTAAATTCTAGTTTCTAAAAATGATTTTTAATATTTTTTATTATTCCATTTAATATTTTTTGTGAATTTTCTCTTTTCTGGTTATTTTTAATTCATTTAAAATACTTTCCAATATTCAAAAATGCCAAAAATATTTTCTTAACATCTTTGAATGATGATGAATCTATGAAAAATATTCTCATCAATTTCTTAATTGATTTGAGATTTATTTGAGATTTTAGTTCAATTATGTTATTTTCTTTTCATTTTTAATTGTTTAAAATTAGTTTTTGTTTTCAAAAAATGATGAAATTTTTTGTCAAACCTTATTTGACCATGTTGAACTTATGATGATCCAATTGGACTTTTCCAAGTTGATTTGAATTGGATATGAAGTTTGACCTTTATTTGTTTATTTCAATTCAAGTATTATTTTAATTCCAAAAATTACCAAAAATAATTTTATTGTTTCTTGACTTCTAAGTTTCATCTCACTTTTGTTTACCATTGATTGAGTTTGATTCCATTCATGTTTGATCAATGTGTGTTGGTTATATCATTTGAATTTCTATTATGTACATTCCATTTCTTCTTCTTCTTCTTCTTCTTCTTTTTCTTTTTTATCAATGAGTTAAAGATTGGTGGTTAGCCTTGACATATGAGGGGCTTAACCTTCCTTGATTCAAATCAAATTCATCTTGATCAAAGATCAAGTGAATTGCTTTGCATTAAGGATAGGTTGCTTCTTGGTCAAGCAAAAAACATAAATCCATACAAGATCATTCTTCTTTTCTTTTGGCATGGCAAGTTGTAGGAGCTTGGCTTACTAGTCATGGCCTCTAACTTGTGTTTGTATCCCATAGTTTTATTGACCGACCTTTGATAGGTATGACTACTATATTAGTCCACTTACGATTGCTTAACATAACGCTAAATTGCCTTATGGCACACTAACACTAACTATTAATGACTAACTTTTAATTCAAGCATTTAATTCTTGCAATTTACTTTAATGCAATTTAATTCCTTGTTCATTAATTCATTTGTCTTTTTCCCTTTTCTCACTTGAGCTCATGTTTATGTTAATGCAATTTGCCTTTTGCTCACTTGAGCACATTATCGTGTATATGCTATTTGCCTTGTGCTTGTTTTGTTTTGTTTGTGTGAACCCAATGCAAATGGAGAAAGGACTTAGATTTAGGACCTTACCTATGCTAATGGAGTTTGAAGAGCAACTAAGCCTCATGCCTTTAGAATGCTAAAATTGTCAAAGAGCAATTAGGCCTCATGCCTTTAGAATGCTTAATCTTGAAGATAACATTGAAAGGACCCCTAATTCTAAACTCACTCTTGTCCATTCTTTCTATTGCATTGTGGAACTTTTTGATTTGTGTGTTCTTGTGTGCTAGGGATCCCAAACTTGAGCCAATTAGAAGAACCATTGTCATGGGCATCCAAGCCAAACTTTTGTGCAAACATTAACATTGTTTTCAAAAATTAGAAACCTAGGCATTATGCCTTTGATTTTTCAAACTCTTTTCATAATACTTGTTTTGAATTGAATCTTAAGTCAACTTTGACCTTATTTTGTGAATACTTTTCATTTTTAAATACAACTCACTCAATTGTTTTTATCGTTCCAATGACCATTTGTGTTAAAGCTTTTCATAAACATTAGCTATTAGGTTTGAGTTATCCTAGAGGTTGATATAATACTCACTTGTATCCTTAGTGATGGACTATAAGTCTTCCATGCTTATTATAGGGTTAACCCCTCACTAGCATGTTGAAGCTCTCCTCACATGGTGGATTTGTGGTTTTAGGTTGAGTTTTCTCCCTTTGATAACAAAAGACCTTAAGGCTTTTGACCAATCAATTCACCAACTTATTTTGAGATTTTTACCCCGAACTACGAGGTTTTGATCCTACCTTTTTTAAGATGGTACGTAGGCAATGGGTTTATCCATTCAAACACAAAATTGTAAATAATTTGTATATTCTTTCCTCACCTCCCCAATCATGTTTGCACAAATATTTTCACAAATACCAACCTACCCTACAACATTTGTAAAAAGGGCTCCCTTAGAGTACTAAGGATGTTTTGGGTGCTTAAAACCTTCCCATTCCATAACCAACCCCCTTACCCAGATCTCTGACATTTTTATTAGTTTTTGATTTGATAAAACTTCTCGGTTTTTGTTCGCTTTCTAACCTTTCCTTTGGATAAATAGAAGTGTGGTGGCGACTCGAATTGTATGATTTACTTTTGATTTAGTCAATAAATCTGAAGGTAACGAATACCCCGCTACAAAAAAGTGGCGACTCTGCTGGGGATCATTTGCCTAGTGGGTTTTGCCTACTTTTTACCTTTTTTGTATTGTATGTTATATTTATTTGTGACATATTTTTGTGCAAATTTGGGATGACTATATTGTTTGTAATGTATGAATTGCTTGGTATACCAATTGCTTGTATGCTTGGTGGTCTCTTGTGAGATGAGTTCTATACCCGAACTCAAGTGCACTTATGATAGGAGAATGGCATAGTCTTGTTGACTTGTGTGGAGTTATTCCTTAGCAAGTTGACCTGCAAGCCCATTCACTTGGTGGAGGTTATGTTGGGATCAATAATGTCACACGAGTAGTCGTGGTTAGGCATTACTCTTTCCAATATATGCCTTAGAAGCCAAGGACCTTAGATTACCTAGCTCAACTTGGCCTATTTTTAGGATGTAGTGCGAAGGTCGTTCAAGTGTAAGATTTGATACGATTGTTACGCGATACTACACTCATAAGAGTCTCTCTTTAGAATATTTTTGGAATACGAGTAGTCGTTTATCCGATAATATCCGAAAGATGGGATGATGACTATGGGGACCTCTTGTAGAACATGATCGTCAGGTTTAACCATAGTACACTCCCTTTGGGTGGTTCTTAACCGATACTCCATGCTCGTGAATTGTAACAAACCCTAGATTCAGGGTTGATATGTTCTTGTATATCCTTAATATCAATGGAACTTGGGTGTTGATAAGGTGTAAACCATAACCCACCAAAATGGATGATTGATATTAAGGATGACTTGATCCATTCTGTGACCTTTGTATGGTGTGATTTGCTTGATCCTTGAGTGTGATTGTTGCATTCATGCATTCATGCACTCATTTGCATCCATATCATCAACATTGAGAAAATTTTCAAGGAACTTAAGAGGTCTATTTGCAAATTTTCAGACATGGATAAGCAAAGAAGGAATACAAAGAAGTACAGTTTCAGACAACCCGACTTGAAAGAGTTAAGGAGTTTGACATCCTATGCATTAGATCCCTTGGAGTTCAAGGCTCGTCATGGGAAGCTTCTGTCTATTCTTGCTACTCAGGTGGATGAAGGTCTGATGAGTGTGTTGGTGCAGTTCTATGATCCTCTGTACCGTTGCTTCACTTTTCCGGATTTCCAGCTTTTGCCTACGCTTAAGGAGTTTGCCTATCTTATGGGTATACCTATCCTAGATCAGTTGTCGTGCAGTGGCTTGGAGAGAGTTCCTTCTTCCCAAGAGATTGTTGATCTGTTGCATATAGATGAATCTATTATTGGTGCTCATATGACTACCAAAGGTGGAATTCGAGGTCTCCCATCTGATTTCCTCATTGCTCAAGCTACTATGTATGGGAAGGCCATGAGTGAGGATGCCTTTGAGGCCATATTTGTACTTCTCATCTATGGGCTAGTGTTATTTTCCAACATCGACAAGTTTGTGGATGTGAACGCTATTAGGATTTTCTCTACTCTTAATCTCGTTCCTACTCTGTTGGATGACACTTATTTCTCTTCGCATATGAGGAACGCAAAGGGTGGTGGTACCATTGTGTGTTGTTTGCCTCTGTTGTACAAGTGGTTTATTTCGCACTTGCCACAGACGCTCGCCTTCAAGGAGAACAAAGGATGTCTACGGTGGTCTACGAGACTTATGTCTCTCATTAATGATGATATCTCTTGGTATAACCGTGTATATGATGGTGTGCAGATTATTGACTCTTGTGGTGAATTCTCCAATGTTCCTCTTCTTGGCACATGTGGTGGGATTAACTACAATCCTATTTTCGCACGTCGTCAGCTTGGTTTCCCCTTAAAGGATAAACCTAATAACATTTTGTTAGAGGGTGTATTCTTTCAAGAGGGTAAAGATCCCCAAAACTTGAAGGGTAGGATGGTCCGCACTTGGCGCAAGATCCATAGGAAGGGAAGGAAAGAGCCTGGTCCAAAGAATTGTATTGCTTTGGAACCCTATTCCTCGTGGGTAAGGAGGAGAGCTTCTGAGTACCGTATGCCCTATGACTACCCGAGACCTACACCTATGGTTATGGTTGGCCTTCAACCCTCCCTAACCAAGGAGTTGAGGAGTTGAGAGAAGAAGACCGTTCGCGTGCTAGGGTCCGTGAGCGAGAGGAGCTACTTCAGCAACTTAGAGATAAGGATGCTTTGATAGAGTTTTTGAAGCATCAGGTTACCGACGAGCCTGATGATGTGGTCACTTCTCTTCTTCCTCAGTCTTCTAGGTTTTGGAAGAGGAAGTACGACCGACTCGCCAAAGAGAAGGCAGATATGGAGGCAGCCTATGAGAGAGAGGTGAAGAGGCTTCGTGCAGCTTATCTTCCAGTCTCGAGAGCCTTGGAAGATTGTTTTTAGGGTTCCATAGGATGTTCATTTTCCTTCTCTCTTGTATTGTATTTGGTTACCAAGACTGTACTTCTTTGGTGTAAAATTTTTCCAGATATTATTGATATGATTATTCCATTATATGTCTAAATGTTTAATATTTCCAAATATTTACAAATAGAACTCTAAAGTTCCTCTGATTAAAAATAAATCATATGCACAAGCATTGCATGCATCATGTGCATAAGCAGGTTTTGTTCCAGGGCTTCTTATTCAGTGGTCTAACTCTGTGTTCTTCATTTATTTTGAAGACAAGCTGACGCACCGGTACTATACCAGAGCCAACTCATCAAAGCTAATGGATTACCTCGAGCAAGAGAATAGAGAACTCAAGGAGGAAGTGGCAAGATTGACTGCCCTGATGAAGTCATTCTTGGCCGCCCAAAGCCAGTCTTCCCCAACGCCTTCAACTCCTCCCCAGAGGACGGTCATTTCAGAGGTGGCTTCCTCTACCGTGCCTGCTGCCAGTGCTCACTTTGCGCCGTCTGCTATGCCAGTTGGGTTTCCCTGGGGGATGCCCGCTAACTTTGTTTCAGAGGGTCCCGCCCCTACATTTGCTTCTCTGCTGGCATCTAGCCAGGTCCTTGCTGTGCCACCTCCAGTCGTGCATACTTTGCCGAGAGTTGATGACACCATTTATCATTCTGAGCCATCTGAGGGCCCAGACGTGTATGAGAAAATGGACGCTATGAACGATCAATTCCTTGAGCTGCGCAAGGAACTTAAAACTCTCAGAGGGAAGGACCTCTTTGGAAAGTCTGCTGCTGAGCTATGTCTCGTACCTAATGTCAAGATTCCTATCAAATTCAAAGTGCCTGACTTTGAAAAGTACAAAGGTAACATTTTCCCGCTCAACCATCTTGTGATGTATGCACGCAAGATGTCGACTCAGACCGACAATGATCAACTCCTGGTCCACTACTTCCAAGACAGCCTGTCTTGTGCCGCATTGAGATGGTACATGGGTCTGGATAGTGTGAACATCCGCTCCTTCAACGACTTTGGCGAAGCTTTCGTCAAGTAATACAAGTACAACGTTGATATGGCTCCCGATAGGGACCAACTGAGGGTCATGTCCCAGAAGGAGAAAGAAACATTTAAGGAGTACGCCCAGAGGTGGCGTGAATTGGCTGCACATATTATGCCCCCGCTCGAAGAGAAAGAAATGATGAAGATCTTTCTCAAGACTTTAAGCTCTTTCTACTACGAGCGGATGATTGTTAGCGCTCCTTCTGACTTCATCGAGATGGTGAACATGGGGATGCGTCTAGAAGAGGGAGTCGGGGAAGGGCGCCTGACTAGAGAAGAAGGCTCTTCTGCCAAATGTTATGGGGCGTTTGCTAAGAAGAAAAATGGAGAGGCGCATGTTGTGTCCTACCATGTTAAATCAAGAAGACCCTCTATGAAGAGGAAGACTATGCGTCCCGCCAGTAACCAACACCAGGTAGCTCATATAGCACCTGCATTCAGAGAGAACCAACATTATCAGCATCAGAACCAACAACAATAACATCAACAGTATCAGCAACAACAGCATCGTCCGCAACAGTAGGCCTACCAGCCTCGAAACAACAATCAAACCAGCACTAGCTATGATAGGAAGAGGGTCACTTTTGATCCAATTCCAATGACTTACATAGAGCTATATCCTTCATTGATTGAAAGGAAGCTGATTACTCCACGTGACCCACCTGCTATACCGACCAACCCTCAGTGGTGGTATAAGCTTGAGCTTCATTGTGTTTATCATTCCGGTGCCCCCGGACATGATGTGGAGAACTGTTACCCTCTTAAGACCAAGGTTCAAGACCTTGTTAGAAGTGGTATTCTGTTTTTCAAGGACGTAGGTCCTAATGTGAAGAAGAACACATTACCCGAGCATGGGAAATCTGCTGTTAATATGGTTCACGGTTGCCCTAGTAAATACAAGGTCAGATATGTCAGCCATATCAAACAATCACTGGTCGAGATGCATAGACTCTTATGTGGATACAGTCATTACGAGCATGACCATGACAACTGTCGTGTATGCACTGTCAATGAGAGGGGATGTCGTCAAGTCAGAAAAGACATCCAAGAAATGCTGGATCAGGGTGTGATAGAGATACTTCATAATCGTAATGAGGATAAAGTTAATGTGATATCCCATGTGTTCAGAATACCTGAGCCTGTTGTTGTCAGATACGATGGCAGCAAGCGGAAGGCTTCTCCTACTCTCATTATTAAGCCAGCTGGCCCTGTTCCATACTCTTCCGATAAGGCTGTTCCTTATCGATATAATGCAGTTGCATTAGAAGATGGGAAGGAGGTGCCTCTACCCTCCACTTTTGTTACACATATTTCTGATGTCAGTGGATTGACCCGTAGTGGTCGTGTTTTCTCGGCGCCGCCGAAACCCCAACTTGACACCAGAAGAGTTGATGCTGCTGATAGTGTTGCCCGTCCTTTGGGGAATTCTTCTTCTTCTCCGAATCCGGCACTTACTGTTGATAGACCTGTCGTGACTGCTAGAGCTCATGTCCCTGCTAGCCAGAATGGCATATTAAGAGAGGACTGTAATGAGATGTTGAGGCTCATCAAGACGAGCGAGTATAATGTTGTAGATCAGTTGCTACAAACGCCTTCAAAGATATCAGTGATGTCTTTGTTGATGAACTCTGAGCCACACCGTGAAGCTTTATAGAAGGTGTTAGACGTGGCGTGCGTAGATCACGACGTCACCATAGAACAGTTTGATAGAATTGTTGCAAACATTACTGCTTGTAACAACCTGAGCTTCTGTGATGCTGATCTTCCCGAGGAGGGAAAATACCGCAATTTGGCACTTCACATTTCAATGAACTGCAAGGATGATGCCTTGTCTAATGTGCTGGTAGACACAGGATCATCGCTGAATGTGTTGCCAAAATCCACTCTGGCGAAACTTTCTTACCATGGGCCTCCCATGAGGCAGAGTAGAGTGGTAGTCAAGGCTTTTGATGGATCCAGAAAGACAGTGATTGGCGAGGTTGAGCTCCCAATTAAGATAGGACCTAGTGATTTCCAGATCACTTTTCAAGTCATGGATATCCACCCATCATATAGATGTTTGTTAGGTAGACCATGGATTCACGAGGCAGGCGCCGTGACATCGACCCTACACCAAAAGTTGAAGTTCGTGAAGAACAAAAAGTTGGTGGTGGTAGGGGGAGAGAAGGCTCTCTTGGTAAGCCATTTGTCTTCCTTTTATTACATTGATGCTGAGGATGAGGTTGGGACGCCGTTCCAAGCCTTGTTTATTGCTGAGCCTTCTAAGAAAGGAACTTCTTCATTTGCGTCCTACAATGATGCGAAGTTGGCCATTGAGCATGGCGCAACTACTGGTTTAGGACAAATGATCAAGCTGGAAGACAATAGATCCCGGGATGGCATAGGGTACTCTTCAGGAACTTTCAACAAGCACGGTTTGTTTCAGAGTGGTGGTTTCATCCACACGGTCGAAGACCAAGAGGCAGTTGCTGTTGTGGAAGATGATGCAGAGGAAGATTCTGGAAACTTTGTCATCCCTGGAGGAGTCTGCAATAATTGGGTCGTTGTTGATGTTCCAACAGTTGTCTATAAGTCCACGTAATGTTCATTTTTGTTTAAAAACCCTTCTCCCATGCCAAAAGGAGAAGTGATTACATTGTTGGCACATAAATACAATGATATTCATTCAATAAATTCATGTTAAATGTTTGTTTTTCCAAATTATTTTCACTTTTTGCTTTTTGTATGAAATTGATGATCACGAAAAAACCTAAAAAGAGAATAAAATCAATCTTTTCATCTGCATAATGATTTACCTTGTTTGAATTCTAAAATCTCTTTTATATCCAAAATCATTATGCAGGTTGATCAAACCCATTGAACATAATGATCCAACACCATCTCCCAACTTTGAGTTCCCTATATTTGAGGCCGAAGAAGATGATGTTGAAGAAATTCCTGATGAGATTACCCGTCTGCTTGAGCACGAAGAGAAGATCATTCAGCCACATCTTGAGAATCTAGAAACAGTCAACTTGGGGTCTGAAGATTGTGTTCGCGAAGTGAATATTGGGGCACTCCTTGAAGAGTCTGTAAAGAAGGGGTTGATTGAATTGCTACGAGAATATGTCGACGTCTTTGCCTGGTCATATGAAGACATGCCTGGTCTGGATACTGACATCGTGCAACATTTCCTGCCTTTGAAGCCTGAGTGTGTGCCTGTGAAGCAGAAGCTCAGAAGAACTCATCATGATATGGCAGTGAAGATTAAAGAAGAAGTTCATAAGCAAATTGATGCGGGGTTTCTGGTGACTTCTACATATCCTCAATGGGTGGTCAATGTTGTGCTCGTTCCTAAGAAAGATGGAAAAGTCCGAATGTGTGTGGACTATAGAGACTTGAATAAAGCTAGTCCGAAAGATGATTTTCCCCTACCACATATTGATATGTTGGTGGATAATACAACTAAATTCAATGTCTTCTCATTCATGGACGGATTTTCCGGATATAATCATATCAAAATGGCACCCGAGGATATGGAGAAGACAACATTCATCACACTTTAGGGAACATTCTGTTATAGAGTGATGCCCTTCGGTTTGAAGAACGTCGGAGCCACGTATCAACAAGCTATGACTACCTTGTTTCATGATATGATGCACAAGGAGATCGAGGTGTATGTTGATGATATGATTGCAAAGTCGAGAACGGAAAGTGAACATGTAAAGCACTTTTTGAAGCTTTTTCAGCCTTTGAGGAAGTACAAACTCCGCCAGAATCATAACAAGTGTACATTTGGAGTCCGTTCCGGCAAGTTATTGGGCTTTATTGTCAGCGAGAGCGGTATTGAAGTTGACCCTGCCAAGGTCAAAGCAATACAAGAGATGCCTGCGCCCAAAACTGAGAAGCAAGTCCGAGGTTTTCTTGGCCGCTTGAATTGTTTTTCCAGATTTATATCCCACATGATTGCCACATGTGCGCCAATATTCAAGCTCCTTCGGAAAGATCAGCGTCATGATTAGACCGAGGATTTCCATAAGGCCTTTGACAGTATTAAAGAGTATCTATTCGAGCCTCCGATTCTGTCTCTGCCTGTTGAAGGGAGACCCTTGATTATGTACTTGACTGTTCTTGAGGACTCTATGGGTTGTGTACTAGATCAGCAAGACGAATCAGGGAAGAAAGAGTATGCTATCTACTATCTGAGTAAGAAGTTCACTGATTGTGAGTCTCGATACTCAATACTTGAGAAGACATGTTGTGCTTTGGCTTGGGCTGCTAAGCGCTTACGCCAGTATATTTTGAATCATACGACTTAGTTGATATCCAAAATGGATCCAATTAAGTATATCTTTGAGAAGCCTGCTTTAACTGGGAGGATTGCCCGTTGGCAGATGTTGTTATCTGAGTATGATATTAAGTGTCGAGCTCAGAAAGCTATTAAAGGTAGTATCTTGGCTGACCACTTGGCACATCAACCAATTGAGGATTATCAGTCAGTTCAGTACGACTTCCTGGATGAGGAGATTCTGTATTTGAAAATGAAAGATTGCGACGAGCCTACGCTCGATGAAGGGCCAAAGCATGGTTCCCGATGGAGCACGATGTTTGATGACATTGTAAATCAATATGGAAATGGTATTGGGGCAGTGATTATTACTCCTCAGGGCACACATTTTCCTTTTACAGCAAGGCTAACTTTCAAATGCACGAATAATATGGCGGAGTATGAGGCTTATATTATGGGATTGGAAGAATTTATTGATCTTAGGATCAAGCATCTCGATGTTTATGGTGATTCGGCCCTTGTTGTTAATCAGATTAAGGGTGAATAGGAGACGAATCAACCTGGCCTCATCCCATATAGAGATTATGCGAGGAGGATTTCAACTTTCTTTACTAAGGTTGACTTCCATCTTATTCCTCGAGATGAAAATCGGATGGCAGATGCTCTTGCTACGCTTGCTTCGATGATTGTGGTGAAATTCTGGAATGAAGTCCCCAATATCACTGTGATGTGCTTGGACATACCAGCTCATGTATTTGCAGTTGAAGAAGTAAAAGATGATAAGCCATGGTATTTTGATATCAAGTGCTTTCTTCAGAGTCAGATTTACCCGCCTGGGGCATCTGTTAAAGATAGGAAGACTTTAAGGAGATTATATGGAAGTTTATACCTCAATGGCGATGTGCTTTATAAGAGAAATTTTGATATGGTTCTGCTCAGATGCGTGGATAGACACGAAGCAGACCTGTTAATGAATGAAGTTCATGAGGGTTCATTTGGTACTCATTCCAATGGACATGCCATGGCAAAGAAGATGTTGAGAGCAGGCTACTATTGGCTGACGAAGGAGTCTGACTGCTGCAAATATGTGAAGAAATGCCACAAGTGTCAGATTTGTGCGGATAAGATTCATATCCCCCCGACACTTCTGAATGTGATTTCATCACCATGGCCTTTCTCTATATGGGGAATTGACATGATTGGCATGATAGAGCCAAAAGCGTCCAACAGTCACAGGTTTATTCTTGTAGCAATTCATTACTTCACCAAGTGGGTCGAAGCGACATCATATGCGAACGTGACCAGGCAGGTTGTTGTGAAGTTCATAAAGAATCAACTCATATGTCGTTATGGTGTGCCAGACAAGATCATTACTGATAATGGATCTAACTTGAACAACAAGATGATGAAAGAGCTGTGTAGTGAAATCAAGATTGCACATCATAATTCTTCTCCCTATAGACCCAAGATGAATGGGGTTGTTGAAGCTGCTAATAAGAACATCAAGAAGATTATCCAGAAGATGGTTGTTACGTACAAAGACTGGCATGAGATGCTGCCATTTGCTTTGCATGGTTATCGTACATCTGTCCGCACTTCAACAGGGGCAACCCCTTTCTCCCTTGTTTATGGCATGGAAGCTGTGCTCCCCGTGGAGGTTGAGATCCCATCGATGAGAGTCTTGATGGAAGCCAAGTTGACTGGGGCTGAATGGGTTCAGAGTCGTTATGACCAGCTGAATTTGATTGAAGAGAAGAGATTGACTGCCATGTGCCATGGTCAGTTATATCAGCAAAGGATGAAGAAAGCCTTTGATAAGAAGGTCAAGCCTCGTGTGTTTCGAGAAGCTGACCTTGTGCTCAAGAAACTCTTGTCTTTCGCGCCCAATTCCAGGGGCAAGTGGACTCCAAACTATGAAGGTCCATATGTTGTTAAGAGAGCCTTTTAAGGTGGTGCTTTGATACTTACAACTATGGATGGGGAGGATTTCACTCGTCCTGTGAATTCAGATGCAGTCAAGAAATACTTCGCCTAAAATAAAAAACAGAATAGCTCGCTAAGTTGAAAACCCGAAAGGGCGACTTAGGCAAAAATGAGCGTCTCGGTGGATTGAAAACCCGAAAGGGCGATCCAGGAAAAAGTTAGAGACGTAAAAAAATGAATATATATATCCCGCTAGATTGAGTACCTCGCCCTGGGGAAATCTAGGCAAAAATTAGGGATTTGGTAAGTAACTGCACCCTGACAAGACTTTGTTTTTCAAGCCGTCATCTGTCAAAGATTCTCGCTCAGTCATCATCAACTGAAGCTTCAAATACATTGGATTCAGAGTTGGTGGAGAAATGGTCATTATGTTCAATGTAGCCTTTTTCCAATATATATCACCAATTTAAAATTTGTAAAGATTCATGGAGTCTTGCCATTTACAGACTACCATTCCATCAAATAAATTTGAGCCTTTATCCAATTCTTTGCACTCTTATTTGTTTCTGTTCAACAAATTTTTGCATGTTTTAATTGATAAATATCATTATTTTAAATAAAGATTTTATAAAATTGTTTTTAAACAAAGTGAACATTCACAATGACTCAAAGGATAATTGAAACGTCTTCAGTGCTCTCCCAAGGATAGTATGATCTCCAAAAGGGTAAGACATTTGTTCATATTCCTAGCATATCTGTTATCCTCTTCATCATCTGTCAGGTGTGTCTCCTCAGTGAATACAGGAAGGTAATACACCACCCAGATCCCCTGAGAGTCTGGAGTTTGGTCTCAATCTTCTAGCTCCCCAGTGAGTCTAGATCTAGCATCTGTGTTGTCAATTATATGGTTGTCATCCCTTGTGTGGATTGACCTAAAATCCCTTATAGATTGATAAATTGACATGCTGTCTTTTTTCGAGCAAGTTGGTTTGTAGCTCATCCCCTGTGGATTCGCCTACATTAATCTATAGCAGGTTTGCCTCCTGTTCATCCTCAACAGGGTTGCTCACAATAGACTTCCCCAGTTTGGTCTCCAGCAGGTTATTTCTAGTTGATCACCAACAGGTTGTTCCTGGTTCAGTCATCAGCATTTGTCCCCTAGTGGAGTTGCCTGATCGGAGCCTGTTTGTTGTTACTTCCTCGTTCTCGGATAGTTCTCCTCATGGCAGATTGGGTGATGAAAATGTTTATTTTCCACCCACAACGGAACGGTGTTTCTCTTCTCCTCGGCAGAAATTATTTCTCCAGCAGGATAAGGAATGGTGATGGTTATTGGAACTTTTGTTCGGTGGTTATTCCCCATAGAGTTTCTTATCTTCCCTTGGTTTTCCCCAGTAGAATTACTTCTATGGTGGATCTTATCCGTGTTTAGTTCCCCTAGCTAAGGCTTTACCTGATCATTAGTTTGGCCGTTGGAACTTCTGAGAAGGACGTGTTGTCTTTTTCTCCAGCGGAGTGACTAGTTTCCCTTCTTCGCAGCATAGGCTTTCCTTCCTTGGTTAGAAGTGAATTTTGTGTGATGTACTTCAGTTTGGTGGTTGTCCCCCACAGAATTCCACATCACCCTCTAATAAGATCCCCAGTAGAGTTCTTCTATAATCAATCTTATCCATGTCTCTGCATACTGTTGGAAGATCCCCAACTTTGGTGATTGTGATCCCTTGCTTATTCCCAACAGCAGTCTCTGATCCCCGGTGACCCTGTTTGTTCCCCTAGCAGTGGTCTTTGTCCCTGGCAGCGACTTTGCTCGATCCTTAGCGGTGATTGGTTTCCTGGTATTTGTTGCCCCCATCAGATTGGATGTTTCTCCAGTGGGCCTGGCTTTCTCTTTTGAGATGTAGTACCGGATGTTTGTCCATTGATTCTTGGACCTGTTTGTGTTAGATATGTCTGTTTGTCAACATTAATCATACATAAACCACACATATGCATGCATAATTACAACATTCAGATATTCATGTTGCACTCTTTGCCATATATCTTTATTTGTTATCTCCTGCTATTTGGTGATACATATTTTCCCAAGCAGATGTTTGTGTCTGACCTCCCCATATAGAGTCAGCCCCATAGGCAGAAAGTGTCTATCCTTTCTTCCACATCCCCACTGAGTTATGTCCTCGTGGATGATTATTGTTTCAGTTTCCTCCCAAAACATGTATTGGGGAGAAATTACTCCCCGGAGCTATGTCCTCATTGGGTTGAGTCTTGTTTCATTCTGTCCCTCTAGTTTGTTCCTAGATTGACTACTCTTGTTATTTCCCCTGCAGTTCCCTGTGGTTCAGGTGACCAATTGCTCAGTAAACAGTAATTGTTCATTCTCCCCAGTGGATGTTGTGGACTTCTACCCAGTAACCGGTAGTTGTAAGTCCTATTTCTATGGTTTTCTACCCAGTAACCGGTAGTTGTAAACCCCATTTTATGCCCTTGCTGAGTTAACCTTGTTTTTGTTCATCCTAACCGATGACGGTTACTCTCTTCTGTGTTTTTCTGCCCAGTAACCGGTAGATGTAATCCCTTCCTTGTTGGTTATCTTTATCCAATATTCGGTATTGATATTCCTTCATTTTGAGTATATCTCCCAGTAACCGGTGTAGCGGTGTATTCGTCACTTTATGATTTATTTATTAAATCAAAAGCAAAGCATACAAAGAATCGAGTCGCCACCGCACTTTTATTTATCCAAAGGAATGTCTAAAAAGCGAACAAAAGCCTAAGAAGTTTTACACATAGAAAACTAATGACAAGATCAGAGATCTGGGTAAGGGGTTAATTACGCAATGGGAAGGTGTTAGGCATCCAAAACGTCCTAGGTACTCCTAGGGAGCCCTTTTCACAACTTGTTGTACGAAATGTTATTTGTTTATGAAATATTTATTGTGCAAACATGGATTAAAGGGATGAGAAAAGAATATACAATTTTTATTATTTTTGTGTTTGAACGGATGAACCCGTTGCCTACGTACCTTTCCATGGAAGGTAAGGATCAAAACGCCGTAGTTCGGCTAAAAGATTTCCAAAAATATGAGTGGGTTCATTTTAAACAAAAGCCCGAAGGTCTTTCGTTATCCACGGGAGAAAACTCAACCTATACTGTAAGAACAAAAATTGTTCTACAACAGATTCCAAGATTTTGATGATAACAAAGGATGAAACCAAAAATGGCACTCTAACGAAAAGTTTCTAAGTGTGCAGGACTCTAAACAAAAGAAAGGAATCTGATTGCGTTATCAGATACAGAATCATATCAGATACAAATCACCAGAAGATCAGAAGCATCTGAAGCAGAAACACGCTCAAGAAGTTCTAACTCTGAGCAAAACAGCAGAATATCAGAAGCATCTGAAGAAGGAGTACACTCTAGAAGTTCTGACTCTGAACAACGGTATATCAATTCCAGAAGCTCTCAGCGTCATCTGAAGACATCATCGGAACTCTAAAAGATCAACATCAGAAGCTCCGAATCAACATAGCAAGATTCCAAGATTCCCAGAGTCACGTAGACTGATAATGGATTTCCTAATTCAGAAAGAGTAACGTCTACTTCAAATTTAAATAGAAAGTATCTATTTTTGGAAAGAAGTTATTCAGGGAGACAAAGTTGTTTTGGCAAGAAACAATAGAAATTATGGCATTAATTCCTATTCAAGACAAATCATCTGCCATCAATTTCAACGGTCCTTTCACCCCTATATAAAGGACAGCAAACAGCATTGAGAGAAACACCAACGCACATAAACGTTTTACTCTCTCTCTCAATCGTTCACGAAGTTGTTGCTTAGTACGTGAAACATTCTTTTGATCTTATCATTGTAATATTTTCTTTATCCTAGAAGCACTCTAGATTACAAACTCTGTTTTATCTAAGTTGTTTTATTTCCTCAAGTGACTCTGTGCAGTCTGTATACTTGAGAGGACTAAGAGATCACTCTCTTAGACGTTGGTTGTAAACTATCTTTCAAGATTAGTGGATTAAGTCCTTGTTGAAGGCGAAATCACCTTGGCCGGGTGGACTGGAGTAGCTTTGTGTTATAAGCAAACCAGTATAAATTCCTTGTGTGGTCTTTATTTTGAAAAAGTGCTTATTTTCCAAAACAATTCAAACCCCCCCTTTCTTGTTTTTCTCACCTTCAATTGGTATCAGAGCTTCGACTCTGTTATTGATTTTCTAATCAAACACTTAACAGTGTAGAGAGATCCAGAACGAGAAAAACTATGGCCCACACAAATGAAAGAGACAGTTACAATGCTAAGCCTCTTGTCTTTGATGGAGAGAAATTCGACTACTGGAAAGATAGAATTGAAAGTTTCTTTCTGGGTTATGATGCTAACCTCTGGGACATTGTCACAGATGGATACACACCTCCCGTCTCAGAAAATGGAGTTGAAGTTCCCAGAAGTAAGATGTCAGAAGATCAGAAGCGTGTCTTCAAAAATCATCACAAGGCCAGAACCATACTTCTCAATGCTATATCTTACAACGAGTATGAAAAGATCACCAACAGAGAAACAGCAAAAGACATCCTTGACTCTCTGAGGATGACTCATGAAGGAAACTCTCAGGTCAAAGAGACAAAGGCTCTGGCGCTTATCCAGAAATATGAAGCTTTCAAAATGGAAGATGACGAAGCCATAGAGGTAATGTTCTCTAGATTCCAAACTCTAATTGCAGGTCTCAAAGTTCTAGACAAAGGATACACAACTGCAGACCACGTCAAAAAGATAGTCAGAAGTTTGCCAAAGAAGTGGAGACCCATGGTTACTGCCCTTAAGCTGTCAAAGGATCTGAACAATATCAGTCTTGAAGAACTTGTCAGTTCCCTCAGAAGCCATGAGATAGAACTAGAGGAAGATGAGCCTCAGAAAAAGAACAAGTCTGTAGCATTAAAGTCCAGATCTGAAAGACGCAAATCTGACAGAACCAAAGCTTTCTAGGCAGAAACTGAAGATGCTGATGACTCTGAACCAGAAGATTCTGATGATGAAGAAGAATTGTCCCTCCTGACCAGAAGAGTTAAACAACTCTGGAAAAAGAGGAACAACAACTTCAGAAGACCAAGACCCAGAGGGGATCGATCAGAATCAACCTTAAAAGGTAAAACTAACAAAGATATTACTTGTTATGAATGTAAAGAAACAGGTCACTACAGGAATGAATGCCCCAAGCTAAAGAAAGACAGTTCCAGAAAAGAAAGTTTCAAGAAAAATACCTCCAGGACAAAGAAAGGATTAATGGCTACCTGGGATGATAGCGAATCTGACCCATCAGAATCTGACTCTGATGAACAGGCCAATGTGGCATTCATGGCTACCACATCCAGGAACAGTTCAGATGAAGAATCTGAAGAGGTATTTTCTGAACTCTCCCGATCTGATCTAGAATCATGCTTGTCAGAAACTCTTAGCTCATATCAGAAATTAAAACAAAAGTTTAAAGCAATAAAAGGCTGTCTTGAAGCAAAATTTGAAGAATGTGGCCAACTTGAGATGACAATTCTAAAACGAGAAGATGAAATCAGATCTTTAACATTACAAAGAGATGGAGCAATTAAACATCGTTTAGAACTGGAAGAAGCGTTATCTCAAGCTCCACAGACTTCAAATACGATAATTTATAAATATGAAGAAGCCTTTCAAGAATTTCTGAAAAATGGGATAGGAAGGAGTGTTATGGCATCCATGATTTATGGAGTTAGTCAAAACAATAAAAAGGGAATTGGGTATGATCCTAAAGAAGATAAAACTTCTAATAGTGACCAACTCAAATCTCCATTTTCATATCACTATACACACACACAAGAACAAAAATTTGAAAATGCTAGAAAACCCAAAGTTATAAGAAACTCTGGGAAAACTAATCAGAAAGGACCCAAGAGACTCTGGGTACCAAAAGATAAGATTGTTTATGTTGCAGATATCCTATGCAGCAAAGTTCAAACACCAGTCATGGTACCTGGACTCTGGATGCTCGCGACACATGACGGGAAGAAAGTCTATGTTCCAAAGCCTGGAACTTAAAGACGCTGGATTTGTAGGCTTCGGAGGAGATCAGAAGGGAAGGATCAGAGGCTCCGGAACTATTGGTAACGGTACTCTTCCCTCCATATCTGATGTTCTTTACGTAGAAGGATTAATGCATAATTTGTTATCCATAAGTCAATTAAGTGATAACGGTTATGACGTGATCTTCAATCAAAAAACATGTAAAGCCATAAATCAAAACAATGGTTCAGTCCTATTCACAGGCAAGAGGAAAAACAATATTTATAAAATTAATCTTTCTGATTTAAAAGAACAAAATGTTAAATGTCTGATGTCTGTTCACGAAGAGCAATGGGTATGGCATAGACGCTTGGGCCACATTAGCATGAGAAAACTATCTCAGCCAAATAAACTCGAGTTAGTCAGAGGCCTACCTAAACTGAAGTTTTCTTCAGATGCTCTATGTGAAGCATGTCAGAAAGGAAAATTTTCAAAAACATCTTTCAAAAAGAAAACTATTGTCACTAACTCTAAGCCTCTGGAACTTCTCCACATTGACTTATTTGGTCCTGTGAAAACAGCATCAGTCAATGGAAAGAAGTATGGACTAGTCATTGTTGATGATTACAGCCGCTGGACATGGGTGAAATTCCTAAAGCACAAGAGTGAGTCTCACTCTGTATTCACTAGTTTCTGCTCCAAAGTGCAAAAAGAATTTGATTCTAAGATTATCAGAGTCAGAAGTGATCATGGTGGGGAATTTGAGAATAAATCCTTTGAGGAATTATTTGACTCTAATGGAATATCCCATGATTTCTCCTGCCCTAGAACTCCACAACAAAATGGAGTTGTAGAGAGGAAGAATAGGACAATCCAAGAGATGGCCAGAACTATGATCAATGAAACTAATGTGGCAAAGCACTTTTGGGCAGAAGCTGTAAATACAGCGTGTTACATTCAGAATAGAATCTCAATAAGACCTATTCTGAAAAAGACTCCCTATGAACTGTGTAAAGGAAGAAAACCAAACATTTCATATTTTCATCCTTTTGGATGTTCTTACTTTATTTTAAACACTAAAGAACATCTGAACAAGTTTGATTCCAAAGCACAAAAAGGTATTATGTTAGGATACTCAGAACGCTCTAAAGGCTACAGAGTATACAACACAGAAACCAAAATTTTGGAAGAATCAATTCATGTCAGATTTGACGATAAGCTTGACCCTGAAAAGTCAAAGCTAGTTGAAAATTTTGCAGATTTAGAAATCACTCTTGCAGGATCTGATAAAGCTCCAGAAGCAACTGCCACTCAGAACTCTGAGGAAATCAAATCCCCAGAAATCCCAAAGAAAGCTAAAAGTCGTATCAACGTATCTGAAGATTTGATTCTGGGCAACAAAGACGAACCTGTCAAAACCAGATCTACCTTCAGGACCTCTGAAGAGACTCCTCTGGGACTAGTTTCTCTGATCGAGCCTACGTCCTGTGATGAAGCACTTCAAGATAACGACTGGGTGTCAGCCATGCAAGGAGAATTAGATCAATTCACAAAGAATGATGTTTGGGATCTTGTTCCCAAGCCCAGAGGCACTCACGTTATTGGAACCAGATGGGTATTCAGAAACAAGCTGAATGAGAAAGGAGAAGTCGTCAGAAACAAAGCTCGACTGGTAGCTCAAGGTTACAGTCAACAAGAAGGTATTGACTACAATGAAACCTTTGCTCCAGTCGCAAGGTTAGAATCTATTCGTCTTCTTGTATCTTTTGCTATAAACCACTCTATCAAATTATATCAAATGGATGTCAAGAGCGCATTCCTTAATGGTTATATATCAGAAGAAGTGTATGTCAACCAACCTCCAGGTTTTGAAAATCCTAAATTTCCAGAACATGTCTTTAAACTTAAAAAATCTTTATATGGACTTAAACAAGCTCCCAGAGCTTGGTATGAACGGTTAAGTAATTTTCTTCTGGAACACAATTTTATCAGAGGGAAAGTTGACTCCACACTCTTCTGCAAGAACCTTAACAATGATCTCATGATATGCCAATTATACGTGGATGACATCATTTTTGGTTCAGCTAACGCCTCTGTCTGTCAAGAATTTTCTGAGTTAATGCAGGCAGAATTTGAAATGAGCTTAATGCAAGAACTAAAGTTCTTCTTAGGAATTCAAATTAATCAAACTTCAGAAGTCACGTACATTCATCAAAGCAAATACATAAAAGATGTTCTGAAGAAATTTGACATGGCTGAATGCAACTCTGCAAAAACTCCCATGCATCCAACATGCATTCTTGAAAAGGAAGAAGTAAGCAAAAAGGTTTGTCAGAAGCTCTATCGAGGTATGATAGGCTCTCTTCTCTATCTGACTGCTACTCGACCTGATATTCTCTTTAGTGTCTGTCTCTGTGCCAAATTCCAATCAGATCCTAGAGAAACTCACTTAACAGCAGTTAAGAGAATTCTCAAATATCTGAAAGGAACTCCTAACCTGGGCCTGATGTATGAGAAAACATCAGAGTATAGACTTTCGGGTTACTGTGATGCAGATTATGCAGGAGATAGACTGGAACGAAAAAGCACGTCTGGAAACTGTCAGCTCCTAGGAAATAATCTGATATCCTGGGCCAGTAAAAGACAGTCAACTATCGCTCTATCAACTGCAGAAGCAGAATACATCTCAGCATCACTGTGCACAACTCAGATGCTCTGGATGAAGAATCAGTTAGAAGATCTGCAAATCTTCGAGAGTAACATTCCTATCTTCTGTGATAATACTGCTGCTATTTGTCTAACTAAGAATCCCATTTTACACTCCAGAGCTAAGCACATTGAAATAAAACATCATTTTATCAGAGACTATGTTTAGAAAGGGATAGTAACATTGAAGTTCATTGATACAGATCATCAATGGGCAGATATATTTACTAAGCCTTTAGCTGAAGATAGATTTCTCTTTATCTTAGAAAATCTGAACATTCAAAATTGCCCTGAATAAATTGTGCCTCTGAAGATGTAAAATGAGACTCTGACATAAACAAATAAGTTTCTGTCTCTGACTCTGATACTTCTACCAAGTTAAGAAGATATCTGAGTTAGAAATCTCCAGGAACCAATCCTTTGGTATTCCTGAAGATCAGATACATCAAACCACGTGGAGCACTTAGCGTCTAACCTTGGAACTTCTAGACAGCTGTCCAGAAGAAATTCAAAGGGCAGACGTTTGAGATCTCCTCGAGCAGTGTGCATACTGTTGGGATTAGACATTCATTAATGAGCCATAATCATTTCTCCCTCTAAGCGTGCTAACTTGATTTTTGTGCTAACGCTGTTTTATGTGTCGTTTTGCATGCGTTTATGTTTAGGGTATTTAAACACTCCCCTCACACTTCACACACTTTTCACTCTCACTCACTTTCTCAAACCAGTCTCTGAAGCATTTCTGCAAGCAGTTCATCTTCATCGTGTTCTTCCTCAACAATGGATGCTCATCAACAATCAGTTTTCAACTTTTCTCAACAAATGGAATCCAGCAACACAGTCCAAAGCACAAGCATTCCCACTCCAACAGTTACAGGCGTAACTATTACACCAGTTTACAAGGAACCTCATGTTCTTGATCGTGAGCCTCACATCAATCTTGCAACTCCTTTTGATAAACTGGAAGTTTTGTGTGAATCTCTGGTGGATTTCAACAACATGAAAAGGAATGGGGTAGATCTTACTGAAGAACTTCGTCAACAAGGTTGGGAAAACTATTTCCAACGCCTTTATGGTCCTGTTTACCCATACCTCATCAAAGAATTCTGGAGGTTTGCTGACGCTGACGACCACTTCATCGTCTCCTTCGTTCTGGGGGTAAAAATAGTGATTACTGAAAAGTCAATTGCTTCACTACTGAACATGGAGAAAATTGGAGGAAGAAGAATCTACGACATCAACCCCAGGTTAAGGTACATTACTCAGGAAATCAATCCTACCATCTTCAAACTCAACACTGAAGGCAATCCATCAAAGAACAAAGAACTTCATCAGAACCTCAGGGTATGGCTCAAGATCATTCTGGGAACCATTCATCACCGCCCAGCATCAAACTCCTCTGACTACATCAATACAGATCAGAAGTGTATTCTGTATTGCATTCACAAGGGTTTGAAACTCTGCCTCCCTGCACTACTCTTCAAGTATCTCAGAGACTCTGTACGGGAGACCAAAAACAACATGAAACCCAGAGCCTACATCCCTCTGGGAAGACTTCTGTCTGATGTTCTGATCGAAAATGGGCTCGTAGACCATCTGGAGAAGAATAAACTCATGGAAGATTTGGCAATAGATACTGGAAAGCCTCTTAACTCCAGAAATCTGAAGAGCATGGGAATTCTGAAGAAGATTCAAGTCAAACCTACGCTGGACACCTTCTACAACCAGAACCTCACAACCTTTACCAAAATTCAATCTTGCCCATACCTCTTTACCACGTTCTGAAGCTGAAGAACTCAATCAAACCACCTCTTCATCTTCAGCCCCAGAATCACCTCCCTACCTTATCCTCTCCTCTGACCCAGAACCTTCTGACCCCGCTGTAGCGGTGTATTCGTCGCTATATGATTTATCGATTAAACCATAAGCAAGGTATACAATGATTTTCGAGTCACCACCGCACTTTTATTTATCCAAAGGACTGGCTAAAAAGCGAACAAAAGCCTAAGAAGTTTTACACGTAGAAAACTAATGAAAAAGATCAGAGAATCTGGGTAAGGGGTAAGTTACGCAATGGGAAGGTGTTAGGCACCCATCACGTCCTAGGTACTCCTAGGGAGCCCTTTTCACACTTGTTGTATAAAATTGTTATTTGTTATGACATAAGTATCGTGCAAACATGATTGGGATGATGAGAAAAGAATATACAATTTTATTATTGGGTTTGAACGGATGAACCCGTTGCCTACGTACCTTCCATCAAAGGTAAGGATCAAAACGCCGTAGTTCGGCTAAAAGATTTCCAAAAAATTGGTGGATTCAATTTTAAACAATAGCACTGAGGCTCTTCATTATCAATGGGAGAAAACTCGACCAAGACCAACATCCACCATGCGAGGATAGCTTCGACGTACTAGAGGGGTTAGCCCTGTTTTCAGTACGGAAGTCTTATAGTCGACTCACTAAGGATAAGGTGAGGTTTACATCAACCACAAAGATAATTGAAACCTATGGCTAATGCATGAAAAGATTTAACAATGGACAAAGCCAAAACAAGTGAATGGGTGAAGTTAATTGATTGTGATTGTGAAAGTAGGGTCAAAGTATGATTAAGATTAATTCAAAGAAGTATTATGAAATGGAGTTTGAAAAAAGTCAAGGACTTGGGGTCCAGGTTTTTGGTTTGAAAACATGAAGATATTTGCACAATATCTATGTCAAGTTTGAAAGTAATGTGTGAAAAGGTTTAGGACGTAATGGGGATGAATGGATGAAGATGGATTGTAAAACTTCTTAGAAAGTTCACCTCTTGAGATCATATAGAAGATGATTCAAGTGTGTCCTTTGGAATAGGCAATAAGCAATAATAATAAGCAAACAAATGATACCGGATGCCACTCAATGGTCTTACTCCAATCTCACAAAACAAAAAGCGGATACCGGATACCAATAGATGGATTTACACCAATCTCCTAAAACAGAAATGGATATCAGAGGCCACTCAATGGACTTATACTAATCTCCTTAACAAAGAAAATGAAAGAAAGTGGATACCGGATGCCAATCTGTCTGGACTTATACCAATATCCAACATATGATCATAGGAAAGCAAATGCCAACTTGCAGGGACTTACAATTGCATCCTCACATACAACAAACAAATGCAACATTATGGTCATAGGAAAGCAAATGCCAACTTGCAGGGACTTACAATTGCATCCTCACATAAACAAAGAAAAGCAAAACATGGATGTCAGATGCCAATCTATCTGGGCTTACTCTAACCTCCACAGTATGGTCCTAGGAATACAAATGCCAACTTGCAGGGACTTACAATTGCATCCTCACATACAAAGAAAAGCAAAACATGGATGTCAGATGCCAATCTATCTGGGCTTACTCTAACCTCCACAGTATGGTCCTAGGAATACAAATGCCAACTTACAGTTGTATCCTCACATACAAACAAACAAAGGAACATATGATCATAGGAAAGCAAATGCCAACTTACAGGGACTTATAATTGCATCCTCACATACAATCAAACAAATGCATCAAGCAAAGATAAGATGAGTGGCCAATGGAATGGTCTTATACTCACTTCCATATCATAGAAACAATGGCCAAAGGAATGGTCTTACAATTGTTCTCAATGGGGAAATCAACAATGATATGATGTCACAAAGACAAATGAGATGATCATGCAATAATGAGCAATTAATGATGATAAATGAATAAAGCATACAAGCAAACATGTGCATATGAAGCAAGTGATCAATCAATGAAAGCATTCAGCACACACTATAACCACACAATGAGGCTCATACAAAGGGTTAGGCATTGAAGCCAACTGGAATAGGTTAATGGTGCTCTTAACCTTGCCATTGAGGGGCTAAGGTGAAGCAGATGAAAGGATATGAGGGGTGTGCCTCATTGCTCTTATCCCTGGTCGGGGAGAGCATTTGAATATCAGAAGGTGTGGGAGTTCAGAAAGTAGGAACTCTCTCCACAGATTATTGACTCAATAGATCTTGGGCTTGGATCTCAATGCTACAACCATGTAATGGGAGCAAGGAGAAGACTCACAGAATAGTAGGAGATAGGTTACATATCTCTTTGATCTACCAATTGCCTTATTTGAAGGACTTTTCCTGCTTGGGACAAATATAAACACACACAAGCATTGCCTCTTAAGGAGGACTTCAGACAGTTGCCTGGCCAAGTAACAGGCCAGGTCTTCCAGACTACATGAAGAAAAGGGAATTATACCTCAATGCAAATTTGCTAAATAGCAAAGCAAAGCAAGTTCAAAGAACTAAGCAACTAAAGGTACCTGAAATAGTCAAACAGAATCAGTACACATTTCAAGAGATAAGCAAAATGAGAATAGAATTAACAGTCAACATAATCAGATGAATGTGCAAAGCACAAGACTCAAATCATATGAGTCAAGCCACCTACAAAACAAAGATGTTAGCTCATGATAAACAAATCAAGCTCAACCAAGTTGTATAAATTTCTTTGAGGCAATTGTTGCTTAACCTGAAAACAGGAACTCAAACATAAGCCACAGGACCACTAGGACAAGCCTAGGGTCAAAATGAGATGAGAAAGTCAAAACAGCAAGGGATAGTCAACCAAAATCAAGTTCAAACATTTAAGAAGCAAACTCAATTGGTCCCACCTTCATATCATTCATCATCATCATTTCATGAACAAAAGAAGTCAAAGCATGGCAAATGAAAGCTCATAGAAGTCAACCAATCATGTATCAACTTCAAAAAATCATAACTCAGTGATAACAAATGAGAAATGAATGGGATCAACACCATGGCAAAGCTTAAGATGTCTAGTATGCACGTGTAAAATTTCATGTTCATCCAATAAAGTATGAGAATTTCACAAAGGAAATGGAAACATGTATCACAACAAGTCAACATTTTGGTCAAACAGGGGAGAAAATCTCAAACAATTAGGAAATGCCACAAATAATTCCAAGGAAATTCACATGTGAACTAGACATACAAGAGTACAATCATGCAAAAATTCACATCAATTGGAGGTCAAGAAGCATGGTAAATAAAATCATGAAGTTGCATATCAATGGTGTGACACAAATTGTCACACCCTAATTCAAAAAGTCATAACTCAAAATCCAGATAAGATAAATTTACAAACTCTATATCAAAATCACCATGAGTGGGTCTAGTTTGTGCACAAAAAATTTCAGATCAAATGGATAATGCATGACAATTTCACAAAGGATTTGGCAAAGGGTACAAAATAATGACACATGAACAAAACCCTAATACCATTTAAAATTCGACCATGCAAAAATTCTGGAAAAATCATGATAAAATACTAGACATCAAGATGACCACAATGCAAAAGTTTCCATGAATTTTGGATTAACAATGATGATGTTATGAATTTTGTAAGATGAGTAATGAAATGGAATGATTATTGAGAAAAATAATGAAATAGACATGATTAATTGAAAATAATAGGGCACGGTGGCGTAATGGTAATATCTGGGAAAGTTTAATGAAACGGTGAGTATTGCTCGGTGAGGTGGCAAGCAGCGACAGGCAGCATGGCAATGAAACAGTGATATTCATGCAAAACATTCCAAAGCAACGACCAAACACGATTCAAAGAAAATCTGGAAAATGTTTAGGGTTTTGCTACAGTGCTTCATCATCTTCAACAATCATTCATGAACGAATTTTCCAGATTTTGGAATTGAACACACCAATAGCATCAGTAAACAACACTCATCAAGAACATGGTATTCATTTGAACTAAATCGACCTAACAAGAGAGCAGCAAGCAAGAACATGTTCATGTAGCAAACTTTAAATCCATGTAAATCAGTGAATACTCAACCATTTCATGCAATCCATAGCTCATTAGAATCAGCAACGAGAGATCTATCCTAAGCACATCATGATTTTGAAAATAGAGAGAGTCGAATTCTTACCAAAAGTGGAGTGCAATCGAGCTTCAGTGGTTATTTGGCTGTTCTGGTTCAAAACAGATGAGGTTCCAAGCTTGTAATGATAGATACTTGAAGAAATTTAGCTCAGTTGCCTTCATTCTTGCTCAAATCGAACATTGCCATGGATATTGCTTGAAGAAAACAGAACATGAGATGAACTTCCAGTTGGTGAATGGTGCTTCAAATGGCTTCCAAATGATGGTCAGATGATGAAACAACAAAGGATTGCTCGAGTCCTTGCTTTTAGCTGCAACCATGAGCTGCCATGAATGAGTTCTTCAATGGAACAGTGGAAAGCTTTGATTACAGTTGAGAAATGGAGCTGGAAAATGCTTCCAAATGGCCAATGAATGATGGAACAAGCAAGCAAGACTCGGATTCTTTGGAAGTTTGAGCAGAAATTTAAGATGAATCAATTGAGGGTTTTTTGAGAGAATGAGTTTTCTGTCTGTAAGATGTGGCTGCTGCTAGGGTTTTTGGACAGAAAATATGCTATATATTTGCTGTTTAGGAAGCTAAGCATCATTAGTTTAAGTGGTAATTAGGATTTGGCTCAAATGACATGTTTTTGCCAAAATTGCTAAAACACAAATCAAGTTGGTATGGGGAGTATGCTGCACGAATTTGGGCTTGCAAACATATTTCAAATGACATTTCAGACCTATTCCAAATGGCCAAATGTGTTAAAATTGGTTATTTCAAAAATCCATTTTTGCACCACACTTGAAATTAAATAAGGCAAGTTCAAAAAGGCCATTTTGCATGGTGATGTTTTGGTGCATGAGGATGACATTTTTGGAAAGAGGGGATTAAATATGACTTGTAGGAAAAAACCCCCACCAAATTTGGCCAAATGGTTTGAGAGATATGGCCTTTTGAAGTTCACAAATTTTTGAAAATGATTTGATCATAACTTGCAAACCATACATGGGAATTGAGTGTTCTTGGACTTTTTGGAAATGGGAGAACAAGATCTTCAACTTTCATGTTGGGCAAAAATTCATTTGAAGCTTGTATCATGATGTAAGTTTAAGATCAAGAAGTTTCCATTTTTGGCAAATTTGAATTACAGGTCAACTTTCTATTTCTGGAAATTTCTTGTCTGACTTTATTTTCTTCACTGTGGATGCTTGACATGATATATGAAGCTTATATAGGCATGAATGAGACCTCTCAGACCAAATCCCATCCTCAAATCACTGATTAAATGGAAAGTTGACCAAGTTTGACTTTCTAGGGTTTTGGATGACTGAAGCACCTTCTGATGAATTCCAAACCCTAATTCCTTGGGATCTTGATTCCAAATGATGTCCCAAGTTATATGAACTCTTGATTATTGATCATGGTGCCCAAATTCTGCAAGAATGGCCACCATCCACTGCAATGCCTGGTTTTGACTGATTTTGACCTAATTTGCTGATGATTGCTTCAGCTGCAAGCAACAAGGTTAGAATGACAATATTTTTGTACTTTTTGGTTAATAAACATATGAAAAGCAAAGATATACAAATGCAAAACATGCTTGGTGATCAAGAACCAACTCACAAGGCAACCTACCCACTAGGAGGGAAACTAGGGCATGCAATGATCCTTGAGGCCATGATATGATATGATATGGGCCATGAGGGATCTTAGGGCCAAAATTGGGGTCTTACAGATGCCCCTATTTAAGGTCATTCTAGCCGGAGAAGTGAAGTTTAGAAATCTTCATCTCGACGCGGTAGAATGGGCTTAAATAACAGTAATGAGACAAATTTTGGTCCCTAAGAGACCTCATGATGCAAATGTATGCATGTAAAAGACACAAACTCTGTGGGGAATATGATTCACACAGAAGAAAAAACGATCCATCGGAGTAATACACTCACCAGGAACAGAGACTCTAACAAGACTCTAGTTGGGGATAGTAAGAGAAAAGAAATGCGTGAACAAGACACGACTCTGGTTAGGGAACAGAAAACAGACTGGAAACCTTACTGGGGAAAAGAATTCCAAAGGAAAATAAATCCATTGGAAAGACACAAGCTGACTCCTGAGGAGAAGCAACAGGAAACTTCACTGGGGAAGCACCAAAGAAATGAGATGTTACCGGTATAAGGGTAACAAGCTCAGGAAAATCTGACTCCACAAGGGACCGAGGTCATAATAGGGAGCAGAAGGGAAGGAACACCAAGGATACCGGGTTGTAGGTATGTAAAAGGTGACCGACCAAAGCGTGAGTTGGTGTGTGTTCCAAAACACTCATCATCCTGAAGAGAGCGAAAGCAAACTTGTTTATAGGATGGATATTTGATTCTGTAAAGAATGCAAAACTTACTCAATTGGGGTGACAAACAAAGTGTTCGACAAGAGAGTGCATGAGATATATTATCTATAGCTGTCAAAACGTAGATAATGTACTCGCATGGAAAGTTATCCTGAACCGGGTTGTAGGTTGTTTATAGGATAAGATCCGAAATCGTGAATTGGTTTGTGTTCCAAAACACTCATCACCCTGAAGAAAGCTAGAACAGCAGACTTGTTTATAGGATGGATATTCAATTCCACAAGGAATATGAATCTTACTAAAGGAGAAAACAATCAAGAGATTGACCCAAGAGTGAACGAGATATAATATCCATTACCGTCAGAACGTGGATAGAATACTCACAAAGGAAGATTATCCTGAACCGGGTTGTAGGTTGTTTATAGGATAAGATCCGAAATCGTGAATTGGTTTGTGTTCCAAGACACTCATCACCCTGAAGAAAGCTAGAACAACAGACTTGTTTATAGGATGGACATTCGATTCCACAAGGAATACGAATCTTACTCAACTGGGGACACAAACCCAAAGAGTGAACGAGATATAATATCCATTACCGTCAGAACGTGGATAGAATACTCACAAAGGAAGATTATCCTGAACCGGGTTGTAGGTTGTTTATAGGATAAAATCCGAAGACGTGAATTGGTTTGTGTTCCAAAACACTCATCACCCTGAAGAAAGCTAGAACAGCAGACTTGTTTATAGGATGGACATTCGATTCCACAAGGAATACGAATCTTACTCGACTGGGGAAAATCAACAAAGGACTCCAACCAAAGAGCGCATGAGACATATTATTCATTACCGGCAGACCGTGAATAATATACTCGAAAGGAAGAGACACCAGAGATACCGAGGTATATAATAGGTGACTAACCAAAAAGAGAGACAATCGAATACCAAGCATCCGGGTAAACGAAAGACAACTCAAAGGGATAAATTGCAAGCATCCGGCAATTATCCGACAACAAAGAAATATTCGATTCCGCAAAGGGAAAAAGCGAATCTTACTCGACCAGGGAAACACGAAAGGCTTCGGCTGAAGAGTACATGAGATATATTATTCATAGCCGTCAAAACGTGAATAATAACCTCGCATGGAAGATTATCCTTAACCGGGTTGTAGGTTGTTTATAGGATAAAAATCCGAAAAGAAAGGCATCGGGATACCAAACTAGGTATATAATGATGACCAATCAAAAGGAGCAACAGACATTACCGACAAAAGGGTAAATGAAAGGCGATTTGCTGAGGATGCATTGATGGAAATCAATGATCCGGGGAACACAATTCACTGATAAAAGGTGAAAGGACCCGCTGGGGATAAAATTGCTAGCATACGGCAATTATCCACAAAAGACTGGCTGGGGATATAAGTGCTGATCTGAGCAACTTATCCAAGCAAATGAAAATCAACATCAAGAACTAGATGAAGATAATCACAAAAAGGGAATTGTCATCGGTTGGGATGAACAACAAAGTTAACTCTGCTAGTGGAGAGAACGGGGTTTATGGCTACCGGTTTGTAGGTAGAAAAACCGCAAAGATAGGACTTACGACTGCTGGTTTGTAGGCAGAGGGCCAAAAGTTCTGGTGGGGATAACCACAAAATTAGGGTTTACATCTACCGAATATGGGGTAGAAAACCAACAACTCCGCGTGGGGATAGAACAAATCACAAATCCGCACGGGAAACCAAAATAGGGCTTATAACAAACCACAAACTGCTGGAGAGCAGGAAAATAGGATTTACAACTACCGATTGTTAGGTAGAAAACCAACAATTCTGGCTGGGGAATAAAAGGTGTATAACCATAAATTCTGCCAAGAAAGCCAGGAAAAATAGGACTTATAACTACCGGTATGAGGGTAGAGGCCCGAAAAATTCCGCTGGGGAAACAACCCACTGGGAAGCACAAGACTTTTGACAAATAGCCAATTCGGGAATAATCCGAAAAGACGGACTGAATCAAGACATGTCCTAATGAGGATGTAACTCAAATAGGAAAATCCATCCCAATATATGTGTTGGGAGGAAACGGAAGAAACCGTCATCCACGAGGATATATCTCGGTGGGGAACTGCAGAAGGAAAGACCAACACTTTCTGCTTATGGGGTTGACTCTATATGGAGAGATTTTAAACACCCGACATCTGCTAGGGGAGATCTATAGAGAAGATCTATATCACCCGTTGCAGGAGACACGACAAACAAAAGATATATGGTGAAAAATGCAACATGAATATCTGAATGTTTATGAGTATGCATGAATATGCGTGATTTATGTTTGATGAATGCTGACAAAACAGACAATTTTAACACAAACAGGTCCAGGAATCAAACACCCGGTATTATACTTCCAGAGGTAAAAACCAACTGGAAAGCCAATCTGCGGAGATCTACATGCTGAGAAGCAAAGATCTGCGGGTACTGCTGAAGAAGCAGAGAATCAGAGATATTAGGAAACAACCCAATCAGGGCACAGAAAGTCATAACGGGCAAAACAGCCACCAAGACAAATCTGTAGGGGACCAAGAGAAAACCCACGATATCTGCAGGGGGTCCCAGTGTCAACTGAGAAGCAAAAAGTGCATTGCACAAACATAAACTTCTGTAGAGCAACTCCACATAACTCCGCTGGGGAACAACCCACTGAGGGAGAATGATATCATCCAAATAGAATCTAACTGCATGAGCAACTCTACTGGGGAAAACTGTCGGCTACTCTCTTGGGGAACAAGCCACTGAGGGAGGACAGATCAAACAAGTAGATTCTGCAACAAACCACTCTACTTGGGGAGAATACACATAGCAAACTGATCACAACAAGTAGACTCTGCAATATAAGCCACTCTACTGGGGATCACAAACAGTCAGGAGATCAATCCGTTCACTGGAGGCCAAAGCCATCATCCGACCATACTGGGGATTGAAGGAGTATTCAACAGGCAAAACTGCCACAACAAACATTCTGCAGACTATGCTGAGGAAAAGATGGATGAAAATATCGGGATGTCAACCCATCAACCACCGAATAGGAAAATAAATCCTGCTCTGCTGAAGAGAAAAAAAAATTCTGATGGAGAGATAACAACAATTCCACAGACGACTTCGCCGGGGAAAAGGTAAAGTGTCGGGTATCAAACCGCCGACTTACCGAGTCTTTAAAAAGAAAGCGATCGTGCTAAGGAAACAGACAAATCTGCTGGCAACTGCACTGGGAAGAGTGACAACAACTCTGCTCGCGAATCCGATGGGGATATCAACAACAACTCTAACTCATGACTGTGCTGAGGAGACAAATAAAGTCTGGGAATGTCGACCCACTGGAGAAAGTGACGGGGCACCAGATGACAAACCATCAACCGTCGAAACTTCTACAAAGAAATCACCCATGCTGGGGAAAACTGCTGCTGGAGAAAACGAAGTCTTCCACAACACTCTGCTTGGGGAACAACCCCAACAACAACTCTGTTTGAGGAATAACCCCACCAAAGATCTGAAGAAAGAAGATACAACCAAACCAGGAATATGAACAAATGTCTTACCTGTTGGAAATCATGCCACCCTTGGGAGAGCACTGAGATATTCTCGAGTATCCTTTCAATATTGTGAATGTTCACTTTGTATAAAACAACAATTTTGAAAAATTTGATTGTTTAAAACAATGACATTTTATCAATTAAAAACATGCAAAACATTTGTTGAATTGAAACAAATAAGAGTGCAAATAATTGGATAAAAAGCTCAAATTGATTTGATGGAATGGTAGCCTGCAAATGGCAAGACTCCATAGATCTGTACAAATTTGAAATCAGTGATATATATTGGAAGAGGGCTACATTGAACATAATGATCCTTTCTCTACCAATTTGAATCTCGATGTATCCGAAGCTTCAGTTGACGACGAATCGAGAATCCTCTGACGAAATGACGACTGTGGAACAGAAAGTTTTGTCAGGATGCAGTTACTTGCCAAATCCCTAATTTTTGCCTAGATTGCCCCAGGGTGAGGTACTCAATCTAGCGGGATGCAAATATTCTCTTTTTTTTTTCCAAGTCTCTAATTTTTGCCTGAATTACCCTTGCGGGTTCTCCACCGAGACGCTCATTTTTGCCTAAGCCGCCCTTTCGGGTTTTCAACTTAGCGAGCTATTCTGTTTTTTTCTTTTGCATATACTTTTTTTTTAGGCAAAGTATCTCTTGACTGCATCTGAATTCACAGGACGAGTGAAATCCTCCCCATCCATTGTTGTAAGCATCAAAGCTCCGCCTGAAAAGGCTCTCTTAACAACATATGGACCCTCGTAGTTTGGAGTCCACTTGCCCCTGGAATCGGGCGCGAAAGACAAAACTTTCTTGAGCACAAGGTCACCTTCTCGGAACACACGAGGCTTGACCTTCTTGTCGAATGCTTTCTTCATTCTCTGCTGATATAACTGACCATGGCACATGGCAGTTAAACGCTTCTCTTCAATCAAATTCAGTTGGTCATAACGACTCTGAATCCATACAGCATCAGTCAACTAGGGAATTGAGGGTATAATTTTTTCTTTTTTTTTCTTTTGGAAAAATATTTGGAAAAATTTTCCTGATTTTTGATTTTTCTTATATTTTTTTTTCCCTCTTTCTTTTTTTTTTTTTTTTTTTTTTTTTTGCATTTGCAATGCCCCAGTTTGACTGTTTTGCTGATTCTCATGATACAGCTGAATGAGCTTCTATGGTGCTCAAGAAGGCGGGTAATCTCATTAGGAATCCCCTTCAACATCATCTTCCTCTGCCTCGGATACAAGGAATTCAAGATTGGGAGATGGCGTTGGATCATTATGTTCGTTGGGTTTAGAAATTCCTGCATAATGATTCTGGATAATGAAAAGCTTTTGATATTTAAACAAGCAAATCATTTATGCAGATGAAAAATGTTGTTTTATTGTTTTTCATGGGTTCTTTGTGATCACTGATTTCATGCAAAAGCAAAAAGTGAAAACAAATGGAAAACAAATGTTTAACAATGCATTAATTGAATGAAAACATCATTGTATTAAATGCTGCCAACAATGTCATCACTTCTCCTTTTGGCATGGGAGAAGGGTTTTAAACAAAGCAAACATATTACGCTGACTTATGAACGACCGTAGGAACATCCACAGCGACCCAATTGTGGCAGACACCACCAGGAATGATGAAATTGTTCAAATTTTCTGCATCCTCTTCCAAGATAGCAGCAGCTTCTTCTTCAGATTGATCGTCATGGATGAACCCTCCACTTGTGAACAAACCTTGCTCATTAAGTGCCCCAGAACAGTAGCCAATGCCAGCCCGGGATTGGTTAACCAGGAATAAATCCATCAACAGTACTAAGTCTGGCAAACATCTCTCTGAGTTCACAATTCTCTTGCTCAGGATGATCCATCAATCTGGCAGAATCGGCTCTGGTATAGTACCGGCAAGGTGCGTCTTCAAAATAAATGAAGATCGCAGGGTCAGACCACAGGACGGGAGACCGGAACAAAACACCCGCTTATGCAAATGATGCATGAAGTGTTTATGCATATGCTTGTTTTTATTTCAAAGGAACTCGAGGGTTTTATTTGCAAACTTTGAAATAGTTAAGCATTTTGATCATATATGAGAATATCTCATCAGACATATCAGGTGAAAAAATTTTCCCGGTTTTTCCCATGTTTGAAAATTTTTGCCAATAAACTCCTTTGAGTTCCTTGAAAATTTTCTTTTTTCTGATGATATGGATGCGGATGAATGTATGAATGCATGAATGCAACAATCACACTCAAGGATCAAGCAAGGCACACCAAACAAAGGTCGTGGGAAAGCTCAATGTATCCCTAATATCAATCATCCATTTTGGTGGATTTAGGTTTTCACCTTATCGACACCCAAGTTCCATTGATATTAACGGTACATGAACCGGTTCAGACATTCTTAATATCAACCAGCCGCTTTGATGGATTTTAGGTTTTACACCTGATCCGGGATCCATTGATATTAACAATGTTTGAACGACTCAACCACGAATCATGGGTTTGTTGGGAGTCACGAGCATGGAGTCTCGGTTGAGAACCACCCAAAGGGAGTGTACTAGGGCTTAAACCTGCCAGACATGTTCTATCAGAGGTTCCCATAATCATCGTTCCATCTTTCGAATATTATCGGAGGAACGAATACTCGTATTCCAAGAATATTCTCAAGAGAAACTCTTATGAGTGTAGTATCGCGTGACAATCGTATCAGAACTGACATCTGAACGACCTCCGCACTACGTTCCTAAAAATAGGCCAAGATGGGTTTGGTAAACTAAGGTCCTTGGCTTCTGCGGCACATGATTGAAAGAATAATGCCTAACCACAAATAACTTGTGTGACATTATTAATCCAACATGACCTCCACCAAGTGAATGGGCTCGCAAGTCAACTGGCTAAGGAATACTCCACACCAGTCAACCAGACTATGCCATTCTCCTATCCTAGAGTGCACTCGAGTTCGGGTATAGAACTCATCTCACAGATCACCAAAGCAAACAGCAATTGTATATCAAGCAATTCAATCATTACAATCAATACAGTTATCCCAAATGGTACAAAAATATGTCATATAACAAATAACAATATAGCACAACAAGGGTGAAAAGTAGGCAATACAACCAAGGATTTTATTTCCCCAGTAGAGTCGCCACTTTTCCTGTAGCGGTGTATTCGTCGCTATATGATTTATCAATTAAACCATAAGCAAGGTATACAATGATTTTCGAGTCGCCACCGCACTTTTACTTATCCAAAGGACTGGCTAAAAAGCGAACAAAAGCCTAAGAAGTTTTACACGTAGAAAACTAATGAAAAAGATCAGAGAATCTGGGTAAGGGGTAAATTACGCAATGGGAAGGTGTTAGGCACCCATCACGTCCTAGGTACTCCTAGGGAGCCCTTTTCACACTTGTTGTATAAAATTGTTATTTGTTATGACATAAGTATCGTGCAAACATGATTGGGATGATGAGAAAAGAA
Organism: Lathyrus oleraceus; assembly: GCF_024323335.1. Classification (NCBI taxonomy): domain Eukaryota; kingdom Viridiplantae; phylum Streptophyta; class Magnoliopsida; order Fabales; family Fabaceae; genus Lathyrus; species Lathyrus oleraceus. Next base: position 77,992,295 of record NC_066581.1, on the reverse strand, counting down.
TATACAATTTTATTATTGGGTTTGAACGGATGAACCCGTTGCCTACGTACCTTCCATCAAAGGTAAGGATCAAAACGCCGTAGTTCGGCTAAAAGATTTCCAAAAATTGGTGGATTCAATTTTAAACAATAGCACTGAGGCTCTTCATTATCAATGGGAGAAAACTCGACCAAGACCAACATCCACCATGCGAGGATAGCTTCGACGTACTAGAGGGGTTAGCCCTGTTTTCAGTACGGAAGTCTTATAGTCGACTCACTAAGGATAAGGTGAGGTTTACATCAACCACAAAGATAATTGAAACCTATGGCTAATGCATGAAAAGATTTAACAATGGACAAAGCCAAAACAAGTGAATGGGTGAAGTTAATTGATTGTGATTGTGAAAGTAGGGTCAAAGTATGATTAAGATTAATTCAAAGAAGTATTATGAAATGGAGTTTGAAAAAAGTCAAGGACTTGGGGTCCAGGTTTTTGGTTTGAAAACATGAAGATATTTGCACAATATCTATGTCAAGTTTGAAAGTAATGTGTGAAAAGGTTTAGGACGTAATGGGGATGAATGGATGAAGATGGATTGTAAAACTTCTTAGAAAGTTCACCTCTTGAGATCATATAGAAGATGATTCAAGTGTGTCCTTTGGAATAGGCAATAAGCAATAATAATAAGCAAACAAATGATACCGGATGCCACTCAATGGTCTTACTCCAATCTCACAAAACAAAAAGCGGATACCGGATACCAATAGATGGATTTACACCAATCTCCTAAAACAGAAATGGATATCAGAGGCCACTCAATGGACTTATACTAATCTCCTTAACAAAGAAAATGAAAGAAAGTGGATACCGGATGCCAATCTGTCTGGACTTATACCAATATCCAACATATGATCATAGGAAAGCAAATGCCAACTTGCAGGGACTTACAATTGCATCCTCACATACAACAAACAAATGCAACATTATGGTCATAGGAAAGCAAATGCCAACTTGCAGGGACTTACAATTGCATCCTCACATAAACAAAGAAAAGCAAAACATGGATGTCAGATGCCAATCTATCTGGGCTTACTCTAACCTCCACAGTATGGTCCTAGGAATACAAATGCCAACTTGCAGGGACTTACAATTGCATCCTCACATACAAAGAAAAGCAAAACATGGATGTCAGATGCCAATCTATCTGGGCTTACTCTAACCTCCACAGTATGGTCCTAGGAATACAAATGCCAACTTACAGTTGTATCCTCACATACAAACAAACAAAGGAACATATGATCATAGGAAAGCAAATGCCAACTTACAGGGACTTATAATTGCATCCTCACATACAATCAAACAAATGCATCAAGCAAAGATAAGATGAGTGGCCAATGGAATGGTCTTATACTCACTTCCATATCATAGAAACAATGGCCAAAGGAATGGTCTTACAATTGTTCTCAATGGGGAAATCAACAATGATATGATGTCACAAAGACAAATGAGATGATCATGCAATAATGAGCAATTAATGATGATAAATGAATAAAGCATACAAGCAAACATGTGCATATGAAGCAAGTGATCAATCAATGAAAGCATTCAGCACACACTATAACCACACAATGAGGCTCATACAAAGGGTTAGGCATTGAAGCCAACTGGAATAGGTTAATGGTGCTCTTAACCTTGCCATTGAGGGGCTAAGGTGAAGCAGATGAAAGGATATGAGGGGTGTGCCTCATTGCTCTTATCCCTGGTCGGGGAGAGCATTTGAATATCAGAAGGTGTGGGAGTTCAGAAAGTAGGAACTCTCTCCACAGATTATTGACTCAATAGATCTTGGGCTTGGATCTCAATGCTACAACCATGTAATGGGAGCAAGGAGAAGACTCACAGAATAGTAGGAGATAGGTTACATATCTCTTTGATCTACCAATTGCCTTATTTGAAGGACTTTTCCTGCTTGGGACAAATATAAACACACACAAGCATTGCCTCTTAAGGAGGACTTCAGACAGTTGCCTGGCCAAGTAACAGGCCAGGTCTTCCAGACTACATGAAGAAAAGGGAATTATACCTCAATGCAAATTTGCTAAATAGCAAAGCAAAGCAAGTTCAAAGAACTAAGCAACTAAAGGTACCTGAAATAGTCAAACAGAATCAGTACACATTTCAAGAGATAAGCAAAATGAGAATAGAATTAACAGTCAACATAATCAGATGAATGTGCAAAGCACAAGACTCAAATCATATGAGTCAAGCCACCTACAAAACAAAGATGTTAGCTCATGATAAACAAATCAAGCTCAACCAAGTTGTATAAATTTCTTTGAGGCAATTGTTGCTTAACCTGAAAACAGGAACTCAAACATAAGCCACAGGACCACTAGGACAAGCCTAGGGTCAAAATGAGATGAGAAAGTCAAAACAGCAAGGGATAGTCAACCAAAATCAAGTTCAAACATTTAAGAAGCAAACTCAATTGGTCCCACCTTCATATCATTCATCATCATCATTTCATGAACAAAAGAAGTCAAAGCATGGCAAATGAAAGCTCATAGAAGTCAACCAATCATGTATCAACTTCAAAAAATCATAACTCAGTGATAACAAATGAGAAATGAATGGGATCAACACCATGGCAAAGCTTATGATGTCTAGTATGCACGTGTAAAATTTCATGTTCATCCAATAAAGTATGAGAATTTCACAAAGGAAATGGCAACATGTATCACAACAAGTCAACATTTTGGTCAAACAGGGGAGAAAATCTCAAACAATTAGGAAATGCCACAAATAATTCCAAGGAAATTCACATGTGAACTAGACATACAAGAGTACAATCATGCAAAAATTCACATCAATTGGAGGTCAAGAAGCATGGTAAAGAAAATCATGAAGTTGCATATCAATGGTGTGACACAAATTGTCACACCCTAATTCAAAAATTCATAACTCAAAATCCAGATAAGATAAATTTACAAACTCTATATCAAAATCACCATGAGTGGGTCTAGTTTGTGCGCAAAAAATTTCAGATCAAATGGATAATGCATGACAATTTCACAAAGGATTTGGCAAAGGGTACAAAATAATGACACATGAACAAAACCCTAATACCATTTAAAATTCGACCATGCAAAAATTCTGGAAAAATCATGATAAAATACTAGACATCAAGATGACCACAATGCAAAAGTTTCCATGAATTTTGGATTAACAATGATGATGTTATGAATTTTGTAAGATGAGTAATGAAATGGAATGATTATTGAGAAAAATAATGAAATAGACATGATTAATTGAAAATAATAGGGCACGGTGGCGTAATGGTAATATCTGGGAAAGTTTAATGAAACGGTGAGTATTGCTCGGTGAGGTGGCAAGCAGCGACAGGCAGCATGGCAATGAAACAGTGATATTCATGCAAAACATTCCAAAGCAACGACCAAACACGATTCAAAGAAAATCTGGAAAATGTTTAGGGTTTTGCTACAGTGCTTCATCATCTTCAACAATCATTCATGAACGAATTTTCCAGATTTTGGAATTGAACACACCAATAGCATCAGCAAACAACACTCATCAAGAACATGGTATTCATTTGAACTAAATCGACCTAACAAGAGAGCAGCAAGCAAGAACATGTTCATGTAGCAAACTTTAAATCCATGTAAATCAGTGAATACTCAACCATTTCATGCAATCCATAGCTCATTAGAATCAGCAACGAGAGATCTATCCTAAGCACATCATGATTTTGAAAATAGAGAGAGTCGAATTCTTACCAAAAGTGGAGTGCAATCGAGCTTCAGTGGTTATTTGGCTGTTCTGGTTCAAAACAGATGAGGTTCCAAGCTTGTAATGATAGATACTTGAAGAAATTTAGCTCAGTTGCCTTCATTCTTGCTCAAATCGAACATTGCCATGGATATTGCTTGAAGAAAACAGAACATGAGATGAACTTCCAGTTGGTGAATGGTGCTTCAAATGGCTTCCAAATGATGGTCAGATGATGAAACAACAAAGGATTGCTCGAGTCCTTGCTTTTAGCTGCAACCATGAGCTGCCATGAATGAGTTCTTCAATGGAACAGTGGAAAGCTTTGATTACAATTGAGAAATGGAGCTGGAAAATGCTTCCAAATGGCCAATGAATGATGGAACAAGCAAGCAAGACTCGGATTCTTTGGAAGTTTGAGCAGAAATTTAAGATGAATCAATTGAGGGTTTTTTGAGAGAATGAGTTTTCTGTCTATAAGATGTGGCTGCTGCTAGGGTTTTTGGACAGAAAATATGCTATATATTTGCTGTTTAGGAAGCTAAGCATCATTAGTTTAAGTGGTAATTAGGATTTGGCTCAAATGACATGTTTTTGCCAAAATTGCTAAAACACAAATCAAGTTGGTATGGGGAGTATGCTGCACGAATTTGGGCTTGCAAACATATTTCAAATGACATTTCAGACCTATTCCAAATGGCCAAATGTGTTAAAATTGGTTATTTCAAAAATCCATTTTTGCACCACACTTGAAATTAAATAAGGCAAGTTCAAAAAGGCCATTTTGCATGGTGATGTTTTGGTGCATGAGGATGACATTTTTGGAAAGAGGGGATTAAATATGACTTGTAGGAAAAAACCCCCACCAAATTTGGCCAAATGGTTTGAGAGATATGGCCTTTTGAAGTTCACAAATTTTTGAAAATGATTTGATCATAACTTGCAAACCATACATGGGAATTGAGTGTTCTTGGACTTTTTGGAAATGGGAGAACAAGATCTTCAACTTTCATGTTGGGCAAAAATTCATTTGAAGCTTGTATCATGATGTAAGTTTAAGATCAAGAAGTTTCCATTTTTGGCAAATTTGAATTACAGGTCAACTTTCTATTTCTGGAAATTTCTTGTCTGACTTTATTTTCTTCACTGTGGATGCTTGACATGATATATGAAGCTTATATAGGCATGAATGAGACCTCTCAGACCAAATCCCATCCTCAAATCACTGATTAAATGGACAGTTGACCAAGTTTAACTTTCTAGGGTTTTGGATGACTGAAGCACCTTCTGATGAATTCCAAACCCTAATTCCTTGGGATCTTGATTCCAAATGATGTCCCAAGTTATATGAACTCTTGATTATTGATCATGGTGCCCAAATTCTGCAAGAATGGCCACCATCCACTGCAATGCCTGGTTTTGACTGATTTTGACCTAATTTGCTGATGATTGCTTCAGCTGCAAGCAACAAGGTTAGAATGACAATATTTTTGTACTTTTTGGTTAATAAACATATGAAAAGCAAAGATATACAAATGCAAAACATGCTTGGTGATCAAGAACCAACTCACAAGGCAACCTACCCACTAGGAGGGAAACTAGGGCATGCAATGATCCTTGAGGCCATGATATGATATGATATGATATGGGCCATGAGGGATCTTAGGGCCAAAATTGGGGTCTTACACCCGCTTCTCCCACTCTAGCCCACCTTTATTCTCTAAACCAAAACTCACAACAACCAACTCAACCTCCACCTGAAGTAACTTCACCATCCACAGAACAACCAACCCTCATTCCATTTGAACTCCAACCCTCTGACCTTCATACCTCTGAAACTATCCCTCCAAACACTTCCGCTGAACCTGAACCTCAAACACTAAACTTAAGCCCTCCAAACTCTCCACCCCAAACATCTGAACCTGAACATTCCCTGCCTACCCTTGAGGAAGCCATAATGTTGTTCGCAGGGGCTTCAGTACAAAAGGTCAAGTCTCTGACCATTAACTCTGGCATCAGTGATGATCCTGACTCTGTAAGGACACACTGGAACAGAGTCATTGGCTGGATGACCTCTGAGGCTTTCAAGCTGAAGCACATCTCTGAGCAAGTCAGAAACGACTTCATCAGAGATGCTGAGGCAAGACTACAGGAAAGACTTGCCAGAGAAGCTGAAGAAGAAGCCAGGAGGCAAGAAGAAGAAAGATCTAGACAAGCAAAAATCCAAAGGGCCAAGGAAGCTGAGGCTAAAGCTTTAGCTGATGCTGCTGCTGCTGCTGCTGAAGCTGAAGCAAAGGCAGCTGCAGAAGCTGAAGCCAGAGCTGCTGAAGAACACAGTGCGCTGACTCAGGGGGAGTCCTCTTCTGTCATTCCCATGGTTCTCAAGACACTTGAAGAACTTCAGAAAGACCAGAAGGAACTCAGAGCCAGAATGGACAAACAGGACTCCGTCAACGACAACATTCAGAACATGCTGGCTCAACTGCTTCAGAGAATGCCTCCTCCTCCCAACCCTTAGGCACTTAGGATCTTTTGTTTGTTGCTTTGTTTTCTCTGTTTCTGATGTTTGCCTATTCTCTTGCCATTGTCTCTGTTGTTATATTATCTGAATATAATGCTTTTTTGATACTTGTTTAAGTCTTTTTGATTCTGACAAAAAGGGGGAGAAATCAAACATAGCTCTGATGAAATATTGCCTAATACCTTAAGCACTCTGCAATATATTTTTTTTAAAAATAAATTCATCTAACACTGGACTTAAGAAATTGCAGAAGGTATCGAGAAACTTCATTGCTTGGAAGCTCTGGTAAGAACTTCTGAACTCCCTAACCTATCTCAGGGGGAGCTCACTTCTATCTGATCTGATATTTTTTATGTTTCATCTGCTAATTGAGTTTGTTTTGTCATCATCAAAAAGGGGGAGATTGTAACAACAAAAATTGTTCTACAACAGATTCCAAGATTTTGATGATAACAAAGGATGAAACCAAAAATGGCACTCTAACGAAAAGTTTCTAAGTGTGCAGGACTCTAAACAAAAGAAAGGAATCTGATTGCGTTATCAGATACAGAATCATATCAGATACAAATCACCAGAAGATCAGAAGCATCTGAAGCAGAAACACGCTCAAGAAGTTCTAACTCTGAGCAAAACAGCAGAATATCAGAAGCATCTGAAGAAGGAGTACACTCTAGAAGTTCTGACTCTGAACAACGGTATATCAATTCCAGAAGCTCTCAGCGTCATCTGAAGACATCATCGGAACTCTAAAAGATCAACATCAGAAGCTCCGAATCAACATAGCAAGATTCCAAGATTCCCAGAGTCACGTAGACTGATAATGGATTTCCTAATTCAGAAAGAGTAACGTCTACTTCAAATTTAAATAGAAAGTATCTATTTTTGGAAAGAAGTTATTCAGGGAGACAAAGTTGTTTTGGCAAGAAACAACAGAAATTATGGCATTAATTCCTATTCAAGACAAATCATCTGCCATCAATTTCAACGGTCCTTTCACCCCTATATAAAGGACAGCAAACAGCATTGAGAGAAACACCAACGCACATAAACGTTTTACTCTCTCTCTCAATCGTTCACGAAGTTGTTGCTTAGTACGTGAAACATTCTTTTGATCTTATCATTGTAATATTTGCTTTATCCTAGAAGCACTCTAGATTACAAACTCTGTTTTATCTAAGTTGTTTTATTTCCTCAAGTGACTCAGTGTAGTCTGTATACTTGAGAGGACTAAGAGATCACTCTCTTAGACGTTGGTTGTAAACTATCTTTCAAGATTAGTGGATTAAGTCCTTGTTGAAGGCGAAATCACCTTGGCCGGGTGGACTGGAGTAGCTTTGTGTTATAAGCGAACCAGTATAAATTCCTTGTGTGGTCTTTATTTTGAAAAAGCGCTTATTTTCCAAAACAATTCAAACCCCCCCTTTCTTGTTTTTCTCACCTTCATATACAACCACAAGTCCACCATGTGAGGAAAGCTTCAGCTTGCTAGTGAGGGGTTAACCCTATAATAAGCAAGGAAGTCTTACAATTCAATCACTAAGGACAAAAGGTGAGATTAACATCAACCAACTAGGATAAATCAAACCTATGGCTAATGTATGAAAACTTATCAAGAATGGACAAAGCCACAAAACAATTGAGTGAGTGAAATTAACCAATTAGAATTTATTCACAAAAGAGGGTCAAGATATGATTAGAATTCAATTCAAAAGAAGTATTATGAAAATGAAGTTTGAAAAATCAGAGGCTTAAGGCCTAGGTTTCTAATTTGAAATAAAAATGAGAATGTTTGCACAATAGTTTTCAAGTTTAGGTTAACATGCAAATGGAGGTTTAAAGAAACAAAAGGTGAGAGGGTGAGGAAGTAAAACTTCTTAGATGTTCACCTCTTGAGATCATATGTAAATGATTCAAGTGATTCCTTTAGAATAGGCAACAATGCAAATAACAGGTAAACAATGTATCAGGCAAAGCCAACAAAGATGGATACCGGATGCAAATCAATGGATTTAGACCAATCTCCTAAAACAAAAATGGATACCAGATGCCAATCAATGGACTTACACCAATCTCCTAAAGCAAAAAGAAACATGGATACCAGATGCCAATCAATGGACTTACACCAATCTCCTAAAGCAAAAAGAAACATGGATACCAGATGCCAATCAATGGACTTACACCAATCTCACAAGAATGATCATAGGAAACAACTGTCAATAGCTGGACTTACAATTGACTCCTCACAAGAAACAAATAACAAATGCAATAAGCAAGAGGAAACAAGTTGCCAATAAATGGTCTTACACTCGACTCCAAAGAAAGGAATGCCAATGAATAGTCTTAGTTCCCAAATCCCTCCAGATCATAGGAAACAACTGCCAATAACTGGACTTACAATTGACTCCTCAATGGACAAACAAAAAGTGTCACAAAGATATGAACAATGATCATGAAATGATATACAAGAAATGATGACAAATGCACAAAGACACACTCAAGCAAATATGCACAGATGAATCAAGTAAGCAGACAAACAAGTCAATTAGCACACACTATATACAATCAATTAGGCTCAAGCAAGGTTAGGCTTTACAGCCAACTGGAATGGGGTACTTGTGCCCTTAACCCTAACATTGAGAGTTAGGGTGAAGCAGATGAAATGGAGATGATGGGTGTGCCTCATAGTTCTTATCCCTGGTCAGGGAGAGCTTTGATCAATGGAAAGTGTGGGAGTTCAGAAAGTTGGAACTCTTCTCCATAAATGATTGACTCTATAAGATCTTGGGTTATTATTCACCATGCATCAACACATGGTGTGAGCAAGGTGAATGACACACTGAGTAGCAGGAGATGGATTACACATCTCTTTTATCTGCCAATTGCCTCATAAGAGGACTTTTCCTGCTTGGCACAAAGTTAAACAAGCACAAACATTGCCTCTTAAGGAGGGCTTCAGACAGGTGCCTACCAATAACAGTAGGTCTTCCAGACTACATGAAGATTAGGGAGTATACCTAAGTGGTTAAGCAACCAAGCAAAGCAAAGTTCAAAATGAACTTAAAGCAACTTAAGTACCTGTGGAAACATCAAACAAATCAGTACAATACTCAGACAATCAAACAACAGTCAATAAGCAACCAACAATCCCAATGTACAAAATGTGTAAGCAAAAAGTCAAACTCAAATGAGTTAACATCAACCTACAAAACACACAAATGTTAGTAATCAAAGGCAAACATCAATACTCAAATGATAGAGCATCATCAACTATGGAACTTGGATGTTCAACATTGAAATCAAAGCTCAAATGTAAGCCACAAACCACTAGGTCAAAGCCTAGGGTCAAAGATGGAGAAACAATTTAAAACAGGAGCTGAAATTTAACATGAATCAACTTCAATCACATCTTGACATATTCCAAAAGGTCTCATATCAATATCATTAATCAAAAGCATTTCATGATCAATTGAAGTTCAAAGCAATTTTAAAGCTCAAATGTGATCAACCAGAATGAAAAATCTCAATTAAAACATAAATGATTCAAATAAATCCAACAAAATTCATGACCAATCAAGACATTCATGACATGCATCACACAAAAATTCAGAAGCATTGGACATCATTTGGCATGGCAAACTCATCATACAAGTTGAACATCAAAAGGTGTGACACAAATTGTCACACCAACTTAGAACAATCATAAAACAGAATTGGTAATTGATAAAAATTCCAAATCAAAACCAAAATGTCAAGCAATGTGTCTAGTTATAGCATGCAAAATTTCACATTCATTGGATAAGAATCAAGCATTTCACAACATGATAACCAAGGCAAGGTCAAATAAGGACACCTGTTCAATCATTCTAGCACAAAAAATTATCCAGCCAAGCACAACTTGTAAAATCATGATGATAAACAACTCGAGAGAATAAGGATCATAATGCAAAAAACCTGGTATTTTTTGGATGAGTTTTCAAATTGATATGATTTTTTAAAGTTGAGAAAAAAATTTAAAAAACACATGAAGCATATATGGAATAATGTGGAGGGAAAATGAAAAAGAATGAAAGCATTTGAATAATTGCTACAGCGGGGAATCGAATCTGGTTAACATTTAAATGTGAAACGCGCCAAGCAATGAAACGCGGCGTTTCATTTATTGACGTGGCCGGTCAATGCTTGCGTGTGCCAGTCAAACGAATGTGAGCCAATGGAAGTGCTGTGTGGACGCACACGTGGACCAATACATGCTAAGCCCTAAACTAACACATGCAAACCAGAAAACTGTTTCCAAAAGGATCAAAAGCGTGGCCATAGGCAAGATCTTCATCTTCTTCCTCGTGAAGAAGATGAATAGTAGCATGTTCATGCAATTCCAGAAAAATTGTTCCAGAAATCAAAATCAAGCACACAAACATGTTGTACATTCAAAGGAGATCACGAATCCATGCATAGCTAAGCTTAATTCCAAGTATCAAGATCAAATCGAACCAAACATTATTCATACATGAAACTTTAACCTAGCCTAACTCAGTCAATATTGCATGAAATTACACGATTCAAAGCTCGGCATAACCAGGACAACAAGATCTACAATAATATCACAATAATTTTGAGAAATAGAGAGATCGAGTTATGACCTCTTGAAGAGCAGAAGTGGAAATCGTGCTTCACAAAGCTCAGCAATGCCTCACAGTTCCTCTACAATGATTATTGAGGTGATTGATGATGAATTGGAAGCTCAACAACACCTGAATCCAACAAATTTTGGAATCACCATGGATGTTCTAAGCTTCGAGCATGCTTCAATGTGGCTCCAATTGCTTCAATTCCACGTGCAATTCTACTCCAAAATGCCTCAGGATCAAGAATCAACCAATAGAATATGCTCTTGTTTGAAGAAATTGCAAAAAGATTTGAGAGAAAAGTTTGGAGAAATTTGGATCTAGATCTGAAAAATGAATGTTTTTTCCTGAAAACAGTTATGATTTTCTTTATATATGCCTTGCTAATTATGTTTAAATCATGCTTAAGCCAAATGCTAATGAGATTAGTCAAGTTTTAAGGTGTATGTGCAAATTGGTTTTTCACCTCCATGCATGGAATGCATGTGTGAACAGTGCACGAATTTGGTTCATTTTCACTAAAAATCAATTTTTGAAAACAATGGCAATGGCAAAAAGTTCAAACAATGCACCAAATTTGAATTTTGAGATTTCCCTCCAAAAATACCATTGATTAACAAGTGCTCATATGAAGACAATTCATGTAATGTGATGCATGATTTGGAAATTAGAGGTCAAGAGGAGAATTTTGCAAAAAGAGCCACTCATTTTGGAGCTTTGGTTGAAAAGTTATGGCCATTTGAATCTTCAAGCATACTTTGCCATGTTTTGATCATATCTCCTTAACCACACATGAGAAATTGATGATCTTGGACTTTTTGGAAATGGGAGAGAAAGATATACAACTTTCATGTTCAACAAAATTTCATTTGAAGCTTTCTTAATGATGTAATTTGAAGTTGAAGTTGGTCTAAAACCTTTCCGTTTTGGGAAAGTTTGAATTATGGATCACTTACTATTTTTGGAAATTTTTGACTGGACTTCAAATTCCTCAATGTGAGTGTTTGAAATGTCAAATGAGACTTGTTTGAACATGAATGAAGTATTTCTAATCACTTCCCACCTCCAAATCCACAGTTGACTTGGCAGTTGACTTTCTAGGCCTTCAGATGACTTGGGAATGTTCTGATGAAATTCAAGCCTCTACCACTTGGGACTTTGCTTCAAAATAACATCATAGCTCATGTGAACTCTTGTGAATGATTGTGGGGTCCAAATTCTCAAGAATCGCCACCATCTATTGCTCAATGAATGCCTTTGATTGCCTTGACCTGTTGATTGCTTCATCTGCAAGACAAAGGTTAGATGACATATTTTTGTACTTTTTGGTTAGTGATAAAAAGAAGAACAATGATATACAAATGCAAGGATGCTTGGTGACCAAGAACCACTCTCAAAAAGATAACCCACCCACAGGGAAGGAAGCAAGGTGTCCAATGATCCTTGAGGCAATGCAATGATATGATGTGATGCCATGAGGGATCTTAGGGACAAAATTGGGGTCTTACAGATGCCCCTATTTAAGGTCATTCTAGCCGGAGAAGTGAAGGTTAAAATCTTCATCTCGACGCGGTAGAATGGGCTTAAATAACAGTAATGAGACAAATTTTGGTCCCTAAGAGACCTCATGATGCAAATGTATGCATGCAAAAGAAACAAACTCTCTGGTGAATAATGGTCCACAAAGAAAAGACGATCCATCGGAGTAATACACTCACCAGGAACAAAGACTCTAACAAGACTCTCATGGGGATAAGAAAAAGAAAGCGTGAGCAGGACACGACTCTGAATTAGGGGAAAATGACACTGCGTGAACCAGACACGACTGGACTAGAGACCTCACTGGGGAGTAAAGGACTCAAACAGGGAAAAGAAGAATTCCAAAGGAAGACACATCCATTGGAAAGACTCAAGCTGACTCAAACTATCCACGAAGGATACTTCGGATAAAAATCTGGACTCGGACTGGGGAAAAAGATTCACACAGAATCTCCCTGCCGGAAAAAAATGCATATATTGGGGAAACTGCCAATACAGCAAAGGGCAAAATCACAACAGAAACTCCACTGGGGAATGTCTAACAAAGAGACTCTCCTGGAGACAAACTGCAAGATGAGGTGTTACCGGCTACCGGGTAACAAACTCACAGAGACATGCGATCTAAACACCGGTTACTGGGTGAAAGAACAACAAGCTCAGGATGAATGAATATCTAAGACCGGTATAAGGGTGAGAGATATCAATCAACCAAACATCTGAGAAAGACCTGAAAAAGGTACATCAACTCAGGAAAATCTGACTCCACAGGGGACCAAGGTCATAATAGGGAGCAGAAAGGAAGGAACACCAGGGATACCGGTTACTGGGTATATAATAGGTGACCGACCGAAGCGTGAATTGGTATATATGCCAAAACACTCATCATCCGAAAGGAGGGCTTGAAAAAGCAAATCGACTTCCAGGATGGACATTCGAATCCACAACGGGAAAATGAATCTTACTCAGCTGGAAAAAAAACCCAAAGAGCGCATGAGATATAATATCCATTACCATCAGAACGTGGATAGTATATTCGCATGAGATATATTATCTATTACCGTCAGAACATAGACAATATACTTGCATGGAAGGAACACCAGGGATACCGGTTACTAGGTATATAATAGGCGACCGACCGAAAAGAGAGACAATCGATACCAACTCCAACAGGGTAAACGAAAGATAACTCACAAGGGATAAATTGCAAGCATCCGACAATTATCCAGGAGAACAACAAATATTCGATTCCACAAAGGAATACGAATCTTACTCGACTGGGGAAACACAACTGGCTTCGACTGAAGAGTGCATGAGATATATTATCCATTACCGTCAGAACGTGGATAACATACTCGCATGGAAGATTATCCACAACCGGTTACTGGGTTAATAAAGGATAAATCAACCGAAAAAAAAAGAAAGGCATCGGGATACCAAAACTAGGTATATAAAGATGACCGATCAAAGGGAGCAACGATCATTACCGACAAAAGGGTAAAAGAAAGAGAAACTCACCAGGGATACATTGATAAACATCAATGATCCGGGGAACAAATCACTGGTATACGGTGAAAGGACCCGCTGAGGATAAAAATTGCTAGCATCCGACAATTATCCACAAGGAAAGATCTACTGGGGATACAATTGCTAGCATACGGCAATTACCCAGAAGAAAGAGGGAATATCAACATCGAATACTGGACGAAGATAACCACAAAGAGTAACCATCATCGGTTAGGATGAACAACAAGGTTAACTCTGCAAAGGAGAGAAATTAGGATTTATAACTACCGAATACGGGGTAGAAGACCACAAACTCTGGCTGAGGATAAAATTGCTAGCATCCGGCAATTATCCACAAGAAAGCACAGACTCCACTAGGGAGACAACAACAACATAGGATTTACAACTACCGAATACTGGGTAGAAGACCACAAAATCCACCATCAACCAGAATGAACCACAAAGGTTACCTCTGCTAGGGGATAAAAGTAGGATTTATAACTACCAAATACTGGGTAGAAAACCAACAACTCTCCGCGTGGGGAATGAAAGAAGCACAACTCCGCACGGGAAACAAAATAGGGTTTATAACAAACCACCAACTGCTGAGGAGCAAGAAACAAATGATAATAGGATTTACGACTACCGAATATTGGGTAGAAAACCAACGACTCTTGCTGAGGAACAAAGATGTTCACAAGCACCTATTCCACAAAAGGGAAAAAAGGTATACAGGATTTACAACTACCGGGTACTAGGTAGAAAACCAGAAACTCTCCTGAGGAATAAAAGGTATATAACCACAAATTCCGCCAAGAAGAAAAAGGAACATCGGACTTACAACTACCGGATACTGGGTAGAGGCCCAAACGAATTCCGCTGGGGATAAAAAGAACTATTTCCGGTTACTGAGCGATTCATTCATTTATTCCACAGGGAAGCACAAGAGACAGTTGAAAAAATGCCAATTCAGGATCAAACCAAAAAGGCAAACTTAATCAAGACTCGTCCTAATGAGGATATAACTCAATAGGAAAATCCATCCCAATATATGTGTTGGGAGGAAACGGAAAAAATCGTCATCCATGAGGATATATCTCAATGGGGAATTGCAGAAGGAAAGACAGACACTTTCTGCTTATGGGGCTGACTCTATATTGAGAGACTATACACCCGACATCTGCTTGGGAAGATCTACTGGAGAGATCTATATCACCGTTAGCAGGAGACAACAAACAAAAGATGTATGGCAAAAAATGCAATCATGAATATCTGAATGTTGAAAGTATGCATGAATATGCATGATTTATGTTTGCTGAATGCTGACAAAACAGACATATCTAACACAAACAGGCCCAGGAGTCAAAAGCCCGGTACTACACTTCTAGAGGAAAAAAATCCAAAGATATCCAACTGGAAAGCCAATCTGCTAGAGATCTACATGCTGAAAAGCAAAGATCTACTGGAAAGCAAAAGGTCAGAGATATCAAAGAAAATCACAAAATCTCTGAGTGATGGATCATCAGTTGACCCAACTGGGGAACAGAAGCTCACAACAGGCAGGAACTGCCACAAAAGCAAATCTGTTGGAAAATGGAGAAATCCCGAGATTTCTGCAAGGGATCCTCAGTATCAACTGGGAAACAAGAGCTCACTGCACAAGCAAAAATTGCTGAAGAGAACCGAACACGCAAGTAGAATCTAGCCGCACAAGCAACTCTACTGAGGATACTGTCAGCCGCTCCATTGGGGATAAACCCACTGAGGGGAAATAGATCACACAAGTAGATTCTGCTACAAGCTACTCTACTGGGGATCAAAGCATCAGGAAATCAACCAAATCTATGGATGACAGATCGCCAACCAGCCCAATTGGGGAACAGAAGTTTACAACAGGCAGAAACTGCCACAAAAGCAACTCTGTTGAGGATACCAACTCTGTTGGGGATTCCGTAGGGAAATCACACAGATACAATCCACCATACCACCAATCTACTGGCGAATTATCTGAGGATGAGAAGGAGAACTGGTGATCAACCACCAAATGCTGAACCTCCCAATAGGAAACTACCAAGCTGCTGAGAAGGAAATAATCACTGCTCTGCTGAAGGGATAAGAGGTGAAAACCTCAACAAGCACTCTGGTGGGGAGATAGCTTAAATGAAGTATACCATACCAACAACTCTGCTGGCGACTTTACTGAGGAAACAGACGAAGTCCCGGGATATCAACCCACCAACTACCGAATCTTCCAAAATGAAAGCACCCATGCTGGAGAATATATTGTTGGAGAAGACTGTGAAGTTCTCAACAAACACTCTGCTTAGGGAACAAAATCTCAACAGAAGCCCTGCCTAGGGAACAACCCTAACAACAATCTGGAGAAAGATGATACAACCAAATGCCAGGAATATGAACAAATGTCTTACCCTGTTAGAAATCATGCCACCCTTGGGAGAGCACTGGGAAATTCTTAAGTATCCTGTCATCACTGTGAGTGCTCACTTTGTTTAAAACAACAAATTTTGAAAAAAAATTATTTGTTTAAACAATGACATTTTATCAATTAAAACATGCAAAACATTTGTTGAATTAAAACAAATAAGAGTGCAAATAATTGGATAAAAGCTCAAATTGATTTGATGGAATGGTAGCCTGCAAATGGCAAGACTCCATAGATCTGTACAAATTTGAAATCAGTGATATATATTGGAAGAGGGCTACATTGAACATAATGATCCTTTCTCTACCAATTTGAATCTCGATGTATTCGAAGCTTCAATTGACGACGAATCGAGAATCTCTGACGAAAAGACAGCTGTGGAACAGAAAGTCTTGTCAGGATGCAGTTACTTGCCAAATCCCTAATTTTTGCCTAGATTGCCCCAAGGTGAGGTACTCAATCTAGCGGGATGCAAATAATCTTTTTTCAAGTCTCTAATTTTTGCCTGGATCACCCTTGCGGGTTCTCCACCGAGACGCTCATTTTTGCCTAAGCCGCCCTTTTGGGTTTTCAACTCAGCGAGCTATTCTGTTTTTCTTTTATATACCTTTTTTTTAGGCAAAGTATTTCTTGACTGCATCTGAATTCACAGGACGAGTGAAATCCTCCCCATCCATTGTTGTAAGCATCAAAGCACCGCCTGAAAAGGCTCTCTTAACAACATATGGACCTTCATAGTTTGGAGTCCACTTGCCCCTGGAATCGGGCGTGAAAGACAAAACTTTCTTGAGCACAAGGTCACCTTCTCGGAACACATGAGGCTTGACCTTCTTATCGAATGCTTTCTTCATTCTCTGTTGATATAACTGACCATGACACATGGCCGTCAATCGCTTCTCTTCGATCAAATTCAATTGGTCATAACGACTCTAAATCCATTCAGCATCAGTCAACTTGGCTTCCATCAAGACTCTCATTGATGGGATCTCCACCTCTACTGGGAGAACAACCTCCATACCGTAAACAAGAGAGAAAGGGGTTGCCCCTGTTGAAGTGCGGACAGATGTACGATATCCATGCAAAGCAAATGGCAGCATCTCATGCCAATCTTTGTACGTAACAACCATCTTCTGGATAATCTTCTTGATATTCTTGTTAGCAGCTTCAACAGCCCCATTCATCTTTGGTCTGTAAGGAGAGGAGTTATGGTGTGCAATCTTGAATTCAGCGCACAACTCTTCCATCATCTTGTTATTCAGATTACACCCATTATCAGTAATGATCTTATCTGGCACACCATAACGGCAAATAAGCTGATTTTTTATAAACTTCACAACCACCTGCCTGGTCACATTCGCATACGAAGCGGCTTCAACCCATTTGGTAAAGTAATCAATTGCTACGAGAATAAACCTGTGTCCATTGGACGCTTTCGGTTCAATCATGCCGATCATGTCGATTCCCCACATAGAGAAAGGCCATGGTGATGAGATCACATTCAGAAGTGTCGGAGGAATATGAATCTTATCCGCATAAATCTGACACTTGTGGCATTTCTTCACATATTTGCAGTAGTCAGACTCCATTGTCAACCAATAGTAGCCTGCTCTCAACATCTTTCTTGCCATAGCATGCCCATTGGAATGAGTACCAAATGAACCCTCATGGACCTCAGTCATTAACAGGTTTGCTTCGTGTCTATCCACGCATCTGAGCAAAACCATGTCAAAATTCCTCTTATACAGCACTTCACCACTGAGGTAGAAACTGCCTGACAACCTTCTCAAAGTTTTCCTATCTTTCACAGATGTCCCAGGCGGGTAGGCCTGGTTCTGGAGGAAATTCTTGATATCAAAATACCAAGGCTTGTCATCATGTACTTCTTCCACTGCAAACACGTGAGCTGGTCTATCCAAGCGCATCACGGTAATATTGGGAACTTCATTCCAATATTTGACCATAATCATCGAAGCAAGCGTAGCAAGCGCATCTGCCATTCGATTATCCTCTCGAGGAATATGATGAAAGTCAACCTCTGTAAAGAACGTTGAAATCCTCCTCGCATAATCTCTGTACGGAATGAGACCAGGCTGATTCGTCTCCCATTCACCCTTTATTTGATTGACAACTAGGGCCGAATCACCATACACATCAAGATGCTTGATTCTCAAATCAATGCATTCTTCTAATCCCATAATACAGGCCTCATACTCAGCCATATTATTCGTGCATTTTAAAGTTAGCCTTGCTGTAAACGGAATATGCGTGCCATGAGGAGTAATGATTACTGCCCCAATTCCGTTTCCGTACTGATTCACAGCGCCATCAAACACCATCGTCCATCTGGAACCAGGTTCCGGACCTTCGTCAAGTGTAGGCTCATCACAATCTTTCATTTTCAAATACAGAATCTCCTCATCTGGGAAGTCGTACTAAACAGACTGATGATCTTCAATCGGCTGGTGCGCTAAATGGTCAGCCAAGATACTACCTTTGATAGCTTTCTGAGCTCAATACTCGATATCATACTCAGATAACAACATCTGCCAACGGGCAATCCTCCCAGTTAAAGCAGGCTTCTCGAAAATATACTTAATTGGATCCATTCGGGATATCAACCAAGTTGTATGGTTTATCATGTACTGGCGCAACCGCTTAGCAGCCCAAGCCAAAGCACAACACGTCTTCTCAAGCATTGAGTATCGAGACTCACAATCAGTAAACTTCTTACTGAGGTAGTAGATAGCAGATTCTTTCTTCCCTGATTCATCTTGTTGACCGAGTACACAACCCATCGAGTCTTCGAGAACAGTCAAATACATGATCAGAGGTCTTCCTTCTACAGGCGGAGACAAGATCGGAGGTTCAGACAGATACTCTTTGATACTGTCGAAAGCTTTCTGGCAATCCTCGATCCAATCATGAGATTGATCTTTCTGGAGGAGCTTGAATATCGGCGCACATGTGGCAGTCATGTGGGATATAAATCTGGAAATATAGTTCAAGCGGCCAAGAAAACCTTGGACTTGCTTTTCAGTTTTGGGTGCAGGCATCTCTTGTATTGCTTTGACCTTTGTAGGATCAACCTCAATACCTCTCTCGCTGACAACAAAACCCAATAACTTGCCAGAACGGACTCCAAATGTACATTTATTCGGATTCAGACGAAGCCTGAACTTCCTCAGACGCTGAAAAAGCTTCAACAAATGCTCAATATGTTCAACTTCCGTTCTAGACTTAGCAATCATATCATCAACATAGACCTCTATCTCCTTGTGCATCATATCATGAAACAAGGTAGTCATAGCACGTTGATACGTGGCTCCGGCGTTCTTCAAACCGAAGGGCATCACTCGATAACAGAATGTTCCCCAAGGTGTGATGAATGTTGTCTTCTCCATATCTTCGGGTGCCATCTTGATTTGATTATAACCGGAAAATCCGTCCATAAACGAAAAGACTTTGAATTTAGCTGTATTGTCTACCAACATATCAATGTGTGGCAGAGGGAAATCATCTTTCGGACTAGCTTTATTCAAATATCTGTAATCAACACACATACAGACTTTTCCGTCTTTCTTAGGCACAGGCACAATGTTGGCCACCCATTGAGGATATGTAGAAGTCACTAGAAACCCCTCATCAATTTGCTTCTGAACTTCCTCTTTGATCTTCACCGCCATATCTGGATGAGTTCTTCTGAGCTTCTGCTTCACAGGCACGCACTCAGGCTTCAAAGGCAGGAAATGTTGCACAATATCTGTATCTAGACCTGGCATGTCTTCATACGACCAAGCAAAGATATCAGAATATTCTCTTAGCAAACTGATCAACCCCTTCTTGACAGACTCTTCAAGAAGTGCCCCAATCTTCACCATACGAACACAATCTTCAGACCCCAAGTTGACTGTTTCCAGATCTTCGAGATGCGGCTGAATGATCTTTTTCTCGTGCTCAAGGAGACGGGTAATCTCATCAGGAATCCCTTCAACATCATCTTCCTCTGCCTCGAATACAGGGAATTCAAAATTGGGAGATGGCGTTGGATCACTATGTTCAATGGGTTTTAGAATCAACCTGCATAATGATTTTGGATAATAAAAAACTTTAGAATTTAAACAAGCAAACCATTATGCAGATGAAAAGATTTCTTTTATTCTTGTTTTTAGGGTTTTTTGTGATCACCGATTTCATGCAAAAACAAAAAGTGAAAACAAATGGAAAAACAAATGTTTAACAATGCATTAATTGAATGAAATATCATTGTATAAATGCTGCCAACAATGTCATCACTTCTCCTTTTGGCATGGGAGAAGGGTTTTGAAACAAAGTGAACACATTACGCTGACTTATGAATGACCGTAGGAACATCCACAGCGACCCAGTTGTGGCAGACACCACCAGGGATGACAAAGTTGCTCAAATCCCCTGCATCCTCTTCCAGAATAGCAGCAGTTTCTTCAGTCTGATCAGCATGGATGAAACCTCCACTCTTGAACAGCCCTTTCTCATTGAATGCCCCAGAAGAATAGCCAATGCCAACCCGGGATTTGTTGTCTTCAAGCTCAATCATCTTCCCTAAACCAGCAACTGCACCACATTCAATGGCCAGTTTTGCATCACGATAGGAAGTAAATGAAGGAGACTTCTTCTCAATTGGCTCAGCAATAGACAAAGCTTGGAAAGGCGTTCCAACTTCATCCTCAGCATCAATATATGAGAAAGAAGACAGGTGGCTAACTAGGAGAGCCTTTTCTCCCCCTACCACAACCAGTTTCTTAATCTTGACAAATTTCAGCTTCTGGTGTAGGGTGGATGTCACGGCGCCAGCCTCGTGAATCCATGGTCTACCAAGGAGACAGCTATAAGATGGGTGGATATCCATAACCTAAAAGGTAACTTGGAAATCACTTGGTCCAATCTTGATTGGGAGATCAACTTCCCCAATCACGGTCTTACGCGACCCATCGAAAGCTTTCACAACAACACCACTCTGCCTCATGGGAGTCCCCTGATATGACAATCTCGAAAGAGTGGTCTTCGGCAATACATTCAAAGATGACCCCGTGTCCACCAGCACGTTGGACATGGCATCAGTCTTGCAATTCATGGAAATATGTAAAGCCATGTTGTGGTCTCTTCCCTCCTCAGGGAGATCAGCGTCACAGAAACTCAAAGTGTTGCAAGCAGTAATGTTAGCAACTATACTGTCAAACTGTTCTATAGTGATGTCATGATCAACATAAGCCAGATCCAACACTTTCTGCAGAGCCTCCCTATGGGGTTCTGAATTCAGAAGCAAAGATAGCACGGAGATTTTGGACGGCGTTTGTAGAAGCTGGTCTACAACGTTGTACTCACTCTTCTTGATGAGCCTCAGCATCTCATCACAGTCTTCGTTCACAATGCCACTAGGGCCAACAGAAGAAGTAGGAGTCTTTTGTACAGAGGAAGGTTTGGCAACAGGTGCCGGATTCGGAACATTCACCGCAGTTCCAACCGGACGCTCAGCAGAATCAGAAACAACATGAGGCTTCGGAGGTGCAGAAAACACACGACCACTCCGGGTCAACCCACTCACATCAGCAATATTAACCACAGAGGTTGAAGGCAACGACACTTCTTTCCCATCTTCCACAGCAACTGGATTGTAACGGAAGGGAATAGCCTTATCTGAAGAATAAGGCACAGGGCCCGCAGGCTTGATCACCAAAGAAGGAGAGACCTTCGGCTTGCTACCATCATAACGGATGACAACAGGCTCAGGAATCTTGAACACAGGAGAAATCACGTTTACTTCTGGTTCGTCTTCATCAACATTTCTGTTTTGAAGAATCTCAATGGTACCATCATCTAGCAGCTCTTGAAGCTCTCTGCGCACTTGGCAACAACCCAGACGATTGACAGAGCAGATACGGCATTTCTCATGGTCGTGCTCCATATGACTGTAATCACACAGCAGACGATGCAACTCGACCAATGACTGTCGAATATGGCTTACATATTTGACCTTATATTTGCCAGGGTAACCCTGGACCATGTTAACCGACTTCCCATGCTCGGGCAATGGGTTCTTCGTAACATTGGGGCCTGAGTCCTCAAAGCTCAGAATGCCGCATCTCATAAGGTCTTGCACCTTAGTCTTCAATGGATAGCAGTTCTCTATATGGTGTCCCGGAGCACCGGAATGATAAACACAATGTTGGTCAGGCTTGTACCACCACTGAGGGTTAGCAGGCACAGTCGGAGGATCCCTCGGGGTAATCAGTTTCCTCTCTATTAAAGAGGGATAAAGCTCAGCATATGACATAGGAATAGGATCGAAAGTGATCTTCTTCCTATCATAATTCAAATTAGCCTGATTACTGTTGCCACGAGGCTGGTAAGCTTGTTGCTGTGGGCGATGTTGCTGTTGATACTGAGGTTGTTGCTGATTATGCTGATTGTTGTCTCTGAAGACAGGTGCTATATGAGCCACCTGATGCTGACCGCTGGCATGACGCACAGGCTTCCTCTTGGCAGAGGGTCTTCTTGGTTTAGCATGGGATTGCACAGCATGTGCCTCCCCATCTTTCTTCTTAAATGCCCCATATCGTTTAAAAGAGCCTTCATCTTTAGACAACCGTCCTTCCCGGACACCTTCCTCCAATCGCATCCCCATGTTCACCATCTCGGTGAAATCAGAGGGAGCACTCGCAACCATCCGCTCATAATAAAATAAACTAAGAGTTTTCAGAAAGATCTTAGTCATCTCCTTCTCTTCCAGCGGAGGAGTAATCTGAGCTGCCAGCTCTCGCCACCTCTGGGCGTATTCCTTAAATGTCTCTTTGTCCTTCTGGGACATAGCTCTGAGTTGATCACGGTCAGGAGCCATATCCACGTTATACTTATATTGCTTGACGAAGGCTTCGCCAAGATCGTTGAAGGAACGGATGTTTGCGCTATCAAGGCTCATATACCAACGAAGAGCTGCACCAGACAAACTATCCTGAAAATAATGAATCAGCAGTTCATCATTATCTGTTTGGGTAGACATTTTCCTGGCATACATAACCAGGTGACTGAGCGGGCAGGTGTTCCCCTTATACTTCTCAAAGTCAGGGACTTTGAACTTGACAGGAATCTTAACACCGGGAACCAAGCATAATTCAGCGGCAGATTTGTCGAACAAATCTTTCCCTCGAAGGGTCTTCAATTCCTTGCGGAGCTCAAGGAATTGGTCGTTCATAGCTTCCATCTTTTCATTAACATCTGGGCCCTCAGACGGCTCAGAATGATAGATGGTGTCGTCTACCCTGGGAGTGGTATGCACGACAGGAGGAGGCATTGCAAGGACCGGGCTAGATGCCGGCATGGAAACAAATGTAGGAGCTGGAATATCTGGCATGAAACCTGGAGGCATACCCCACGGAAACCCGGCTGGCATGGCTGGCATGAAGTGAGCACTAGTAGCTGGCACAGTTGAAGAAACCACTTCAGATATAACAGTCCTCTGGGGAGGAGTTGCAGGAGGTGGAGAAGGTTGATTCTGAGCAGCTAGGAATTGCTCCATCAGAGCACTCAATCGGGCAACTTCTTCCTTCAGCTCTCGGTTCTCTTGTTCAAGTTGATCCATCACTCTTGCAGAATTAGCTCGGGTGTAGTACCGATGAGTCAGCTTGTCTTCAAAATAAATGAAGAGCACAGAGTTAGGCCACAGACCAGAAGACCAGAACAACACTTGCTTATGCAAGATGATGCATGCAATGCTTGTGCATATGCTTTGTTTTTATTTCAAGGAACTTTTAGGGTTCTATTTGCAAATTTTGAAATTTAAAGCATTTAATCGCATATGGAAAAATATCTCATCAAATATATTCAAGACAAAGAAGTACATCATTATCAATTATTACAAGGGAAAAGGAAAATGAACATCCTATGGATCTCTAGAAGCTCGAGATGCTGGAAGACGAGATACACAAAGCTTCTTGATCTCTCTCTCATATGCTGCTTCCATATCCGCTTTCTCCTTAGCAAGTCGATCATACTTCCTCTTCCAAAATTTGGAAGACTGAGGAAGCAGAGAAGTCCAGGTATCATTCGGATCATCTATCACCTGATGCTCGAGGAATTCGATCAGAGCATCCTTCTCCTTGATTTGCTGAAGCAACTCTTCTCTCTCACGGATCCAGGCACGTGAAAGGTCTTCTTCTCTCAACTCCTCTACGCCTTGGTTAGGGAGGGTTGAAGGCCCAGCCACAACCAACGGTGTAGGTCTCGGATAATCATATGGCATAAGATACTCAGATGCTCTCTGTCTGACCCAAGAAGTATACGGTTCCAAAGCAACGCAGTTCTTCGGACCCAACTCATTCCTACCCTTCTTGTGAATCTTGCGCCAAGCGCGGACCATCCTGGCTTTCGGGCCTTGGGGATCTTTACCCTCCTGAAAGAATACACCTTCTAACAGAATGTTATGAGGTTTATCCTTTAGGGGGAACCCAAGCTGACGACGTGCTAAGATAGGATTGTAGCTGATCCCGCCACATGTACCAAGAAGAGGCACATTAGGGAATTCACCACAATAATCAATGATCTAAACTGTATCATACACGCGATCATACCAAGAGATATCATCATTAGTGAGAGACATAAGTCTCGTAGACCACCGTAGACATCCCTTGTTCTCCTTGAAAGCAACCGTCTGCGGTAAGTCAGAAATAAACCACTTATACAACAGAGGCAAACAGCACACAATAGCTCATCCACCCTTTGCATTCCTCAGATGCAAAGAGAAATAGGCATCACCCAACAGAGTAGGAACGGGATTAAGAACAGAAAAGATCCTAATGGTGTTCACATCCACAAATTTGTCGATGTTGGGGAACAAAACCAATCCATAGATGAGCAGTACGAATATGGCCTCAAAGGCATCCTCACTCATGGCCTTCCCATAAACGGTAGCTTGAGCGACGAGGAAATCAGAAGGAAGACCCTAAATTCCACCTTTGGTGGTCATATGCGCCTCAATAAGGGATTCATCTATGTGCAACAAGTCTGCGATCTCTCGAGAAGTCGGAATACTCTCTAAGCCACTGAACGACACCTGATCCAGAATAGGAATACCCACAAGATGAGCATACTCCTCAAGCGTAGGCAACAGTTGAAAGTCTGGAAAAGAGAAACAATGATACAGAGGATCATAGAACTGCGCCAAAGTACTCATCAACCCTTCATCGACTTGAGTAGTCAACAGAGGCAGAAGCTTCCCATAACGAGCTTTGAAACCCAAGGGATCTAATACATAGGATGTCATATTCCTTAACTCTTTCAGATCGGGCTGTCGAAAGCTGTACTTCTTTGTATGCCTTTTTGGTCTTTCCATGTCTGAAAATTTTGCAAACAAACCCTTTAAGTTCCTTGAAAATTTTCTCATTTTTCTGATGACATGAATGCAGATGAATGCATGAATGTATGAATGCAGCAATCACACTCAAGGATCAAGCAAAACACACCAGACAAAGGTCATGGGAAAGCTCGTAGTATCCTTAATATCAATCATCCATTTTGGTGGATTATGGTTTTCACCTTATCAACACCCAAGTTCCATTGATATTAACAATACATGAACCGGCTCAATCATCCTTAATATCAATCATCCATTTTGGTGGATTATGGTTTACACCTTATCAACACCCAAGTTCCATTGATATTAAGGATGTCTGAACGACTCTACCACGAATCACGGGTTTGTTGAGAGTCACGAGCATGGAGTCTCGGTTAAGAACCACCCAAAGGGAGTGTACTAGGGTTTAAACCTGCCGAACATGTTCTACCAGAGGTTCCCATAGTCGTCATCCCATCTTTCGAATATTATCGGAGGAACAAATACTCGTATCCCAAAAATATTCTTAAGAGAGACTCTTATGAGTGTAGTATCGCATAACAATCGCATCAGATCTTACATCTGAACGACCTCCGCACTACGTCCTAAAAATAGGCCAAGATGGGCTTGGTAAACTAAGGTCCTTGGCTTCTAAGGCACATGATTGAAAGAATAATGCCTAACCACAAATGACTTGTGTGACATTATTAATCCAACATGACCTCCACCAAGTGAATGGGCTCTCAAGTCAACTGGTTAAGGAATACTCCACACAAGTCGACGAGACTACGCCATTCTCCTATCCTAAGGTGCACTCGAGTTCGGGTATAGAACTCATCTCACAGAGATCACCAAGCAAACAACAATTGTATATCAAGCAATTCAATCATCACAATCAATACAGTTATCCCAAATTGTACAAAAATATGTCATATAACAAATAAACAATATCATACAACAAGGGTGAAAAGTAGGCAAAACCACCAGAGTCGGTAACGTCTCCAGCAGAGTCGCCACTTTTCTGTAGCGGTGTATTCGTCACTTTATGATTTATTGATTAAATCAAAAGCAAAGCATACAAAGAATCGAGTCGCCACCGCACTTTTATTTATCCAAAGGAATGGCTAAAAAGCGAACAAAAGCCTAAGAAGTTTTACACATAGAAAACTAATGAAAAGATCAGAGATCTGGGTAAGGGGTTAATTACGCAATGGGAAGGTGTTAGGCACCCAAAACGTCCTAGGTACTCCTAGGGAGCCCTTTTCACAACTTGTTGTACGAAATGTTATTTGTTTATGAAATATTTATTGTGCAAACATGGATTAAAGGGATGAGAAAAGAATATACAATTTTTATTATTTTTGTGTTTGAACGGATGAACCCGTTGCCTACGTACCTTTCCATGGAAGGTAAGGATCAAAACGCCGTAGTTCAGCTAAAAGATTTCCAAAAATATGAGTGGGTTCATTTTAAACAAAAGCCCTAAGGTCTTTCGTTATCCACGGGAGAAAACTCAACCTATACAACCACAAGTCCACCATGTGAGGAAAGCTTCAGCTTGCTAGTGAGGGGTTAACCCTATAATAAGCAAGGAAGTCTTACAATTCAATCACTAAGGACAAAAGGTGAGATTAACATCAACCAACTAGGATAAATCAAACCTATGGCTAATGTATGAAAACTTATCAAGAATGGACAAAGCCACAAAACAATTGAGTGAGTGAAATTAACCAATTAGAATTTATTCACAAAAGAGGGTCAAGATATGATTAGAATTCAATTCAAAAGAAGTATTATGAAAATGAAGTTTGAAAAATCAGAGGCTTAAGGCCTAGGTTTCTAATTTGAAATCAAAATGAGAATGTTTGCACAATAGTTTTCAAGTTTAGGTTAACATGCAAATGGAGGTTTAAAGAAACAAAAGGTGGGAGGGTGAGGAAGTAAAACTTCTTAGATGTTCACCTCTTGAGATCATATGTAAATGATTCAAGTGATTCCTTTAGAATAGGCAACAATGCAAATAACAGGTAAACAATGTATCAGGCAAAGCCAACAAAGATGGATATCGGATGCCAATCAATGGACTTACACCAATCTCCTAAAACAAAAATAGATACCAGATGCCAATCAATGGACTTACACCAATCTCCTAAAGCAAAAAGTAACATGGATACCAGATGCCAATCAATGGACTTACACCAATCTCCTAAAGTAAAAAGAAACATGGATACCAGATGCCAATCAATGGACTTACACCAATCTCACAAGAATGATCATAGGAAACAACTGCCAATAGCTGGACTTACAATTGACTCCTCACAAGAAACAAATAACAAATGCAATAAGCAAGAGGAAACAAGTTGCCAATAAATGGTCTTACACTCGACTCCAAGGAAAGGAATGCCAATGAATGGTCTTAGTTCCCAAATCCCTCCAGATCATAGGAAACAACTGCCAATAACTGGACTTACAATTGACTCCTCAATGGACAAACAAAAAGTGTCACAAAGATATGAACAATGATCATGAAATGATATACAAGAAATGATGACAAATGCACAAAGACACACTCAAGCAAATATGCACAGATGAATCAAGTAAGCAGACAAACAAGTCAATTAGCACACACTATATACAATCAATTAGGCTCAAGCAAGGTTAGGCTTTACAGCCAACTGGAATGGGGTACTTGTGCTCTTAACCCTAACATTGAGAGTTAGGGTGAAGCAGATGAAATGGAGATGAGGGGTGTGCCTCATAGTTCTTATCCCTGGTCAGGGAGAGCTTTGATCAATGGAAAGTGTGGGAGTTCAGAAAGTTGGAACTCTTCTCCACAAATGATTGACTCTATAAGATCTCGGGTTATTATTCACCATGCATCAACACATGGTGTGAGCAAGGTGAATGACACACTGAGTAGCAGGAGATGGATTACACATCTCTTTTATCTGCCAATTGCCTCATAAGAGGACTTTTCCTGCTTGGCACAAAGTTAAACAAGCACAAACATTGCCTCTTAAGGAGGGCTTCAGACAGGTGCCTACCAATAACAGTAGGTCTTCCAGACTACATGAAGATTAGGGATTATACCTAAGTGGTTAAGCAACCAAGCAAAGCAAAGTTCAAAATGAACTTAAAGCAACTTAAGTACCTGTGGAAACATCAAACAAATCAGTACAATACTCAGACAATCAAACAACAGCCAATAAGCAACCAACAATCCCAATGTACAAAATGTGTAAGCCAAAAGTCAAACTCAAATGAGTTAACATCAACCTACAAAACACACAAATGTTAGTAATCAAAGGCAAACATCAATACTCAAATGATAGAGCATCATCAACTATGGAACTTGGATGTTCAACCTGAAATCAAAGCTCAAATGTAAGCCACAAACCACTAGGTCAAAGCCTAGGGTCAAAGATGGAGAAAAAATTTAAAACAGGAGCTGAAATTTAACATGAATCAACTTCAATCACATCTTGACATATTCCAAAAGGTCTCATATCAATATCATTAATCAAAAGCATTTCATGATCAATTGAAGTTCAAAGCAATTTTAAAGCTCAAATGTGATCAACCAGAATGAAAAATCTCAATTAAAACAGAAATGATTCACATAAATCCAACAAAATTCATGATCAATCAAGACATTCATGACATGCATCACACAAAAATTCAGAAGCATTGGACATCATTTGGCATGGCAAACTCATCATACAAGTTGAACATCAAAAGGTGTGACACAAATTGTCACACCAAATTAGAACAATCATAAAATAGAATTGGTAATTGATAAAAATGCCAAATCAAAACCAAAATGTCAAGTAATGTGTCTAGTTATAGCATGCAAAATTTCACATTCATTGGATAAGAATCAAGCATTTCACAACATGATAACCAAGACAAGGTCAAATAAGGACACATGTTCAATCATTCTAGCACAAAAAATTATCCAGCCAAGCACAACTTGTAAAATCATGATGATAAACAACTAGAGAGAATAAGGATCACAATGCAAAAAACCTAGTATTTTTTGGATGAGTTTTCAAATTGATATGATTTTTTAAAGTTGAGAAAAAAATTAAAAAGACACGTGAAGCATATATGGAATAATGTGGAGGGAAAATGAAAAAGAATGAAAGCATTTGAATAATTGCTGCAGCGGGGAATCGAATCCGGTTAACATTTAAATGTGAAACGCACCAAGCAATGAAATGCGGCGTTTCATTTATTGACGTGACCGGTCAATGCTTGCGTGTGCCAGTCAAACGAATGTGAGCCAATGGAAGTGCTGTGTGGACGCACACGTGGACCAATACATGCTAAGCCCTAAACTAACACATGCAAACCAGAAAATTGTTTCCAAAAGGATCAAAAGCGTGGCCATAGGCAAGATCTTCATCTTCTTCCTCGTGAAGAAGATGAACAGTAGCATGTTCATGCAATTCCAGAAAAATTGTTCCAGAAATCAAAATCAAGCACACAAACATGTTGTACATTCAAAGGAGATCACGAATCCATGCATAGCTAAGCTTAATTCCAAGTATCAAGATCAAATCGAACCAAACATTATTCATACATGAAACTTTAACCTAGCCTAACTCAGTCAATATTGCATGAAATTACACGATTCAAAGCTCAACATAACCAGGACATCAAGATCTACAATAATATCACAATAATTTTGAGAAATAGAGAGATCGAGTTATGACCTCTTGAAGAGCAGAAGTGGAAATCGTGCTTCACAAAGCTCAGCAATGCCTCACAGTTCCTCTACAATGATTATTGAGGTGATTGATGATGAATTGGAAGCTCAACAACACCTGAATCCAGCAAATTTTGGAATCACCATGGATGTTCTAAGCTTCGAGCATGCTTCAATGTGGCTCCAATTGCTTCAATTCCACGTGCAATTCTACTCCAAAATGCCTCAGGATCAAGAATCAACCAATAGAATATGCTCTTGTTTGAAGAAATTGCAAAAAGATTTGAGAGAAAAGTTTGGAGAAATTTGGATCTAGATCTGAAAAATGAATGTTTTTTCCTGAAAACAGTTATGATTTTCTTTATATATGCCTTGCTAATTATGTTTAAATCATGCTTAAGCCAAATGCTAATGAGATTAGTCAAGTTTTAAGGTGTATGTGCAAATTGGTTTTTCACCTCCATGCATGGAATGCATGTGTGAACAGTGCACGAATTTGGTTCATTTTCACTAAAAATCAATTTTTGAAAACAATGGCAATGGCAAAAAGTTCAAACAATGCACCAAATTTGAATTTTGAGATTTCCCTCCAAAAATACCATTGATTAACAAGTGCTCATATAAAGACAATTCATGTAATGTGATGCATGATTTTGAAATTAGAGGTCAAGAGGAGAATTTTGCAAAAAGAGCCACTCATTTTGGAGCTTTGGTTGAAAAGTTATGGCCATTTGAATCTTCAAGCATACTTTGCCATGTTTTGATCATATCTCCTTAACCACACATGATAAATTGATGATCTTGGACTTTTTGGAAATGGAAGAGAAAGATATACAACTTTCATGTTCAACAAAATTTCATTTGAAGCTTTCTTAATGATGTAATTTGAAGTTGAAGTTGGTCCAAAACCTTTCCGTTTTGGGAAAGTTTGAATTATGGATCACTTACTATTTTTGGAAATTTTTGACTGGACTTCAAATTCCTCAATGTGAGTGTTTGAAATGTCAAATGAGACTTGTTTGAACATGAATGAAGTATTTCTAATCACTTCCCACCTCCAAATCCATAGTTGACTTGGCAGTTGACTTTCTAGGCCTTCAGATGACTTGGGAATGTTCTGATGAAATTCAAGCCTCTACCACTTGGGACTTTGCTTCAAAATAACATCATAGCTCATGTGAACTCTTGTGAATGATTGTGGGGTCCAAATTCTCAAGAATGGCCACCATCTATTTCTCAATGAATGCCTTTGATTGCCTTGACCTGTTGATTGCTTCATCTGCAAGACAAAGGTTAGATGACATATTTTTGTACTTTTTGGTTAGTGATAAAAAGAAGAACAATGATATACAAATGCAAGGATGCTTGGTGACCAAGAACCACTCTCAAAAAGATAACCCACCCACAGGGAAGGAAGCAAGGTGTCCAATGATCCTTGAGGCAATGCAATGATATGATGTGATGCCATGAGGGATCTTAGGGACAAAATTGGGGTCTTACAACCGGTGATATATCTCTTGGATAATTACTCTGATCAAGCAATTTATCTCCAGCGAGTCATCTTTCATTTACCCTTGTTTGGTAATGATTGTTTCTCCCCTTTGATTGGGCATCAGTTTATACCCAGTAGCCGGTATCCCGATGTCCTGTCAGTTCGGTCGATTTATCCTTCATTAACCCAGTAACCGGTTGTGGATAATCTTCCATGCGAGTATGTGATCTACGTTCTAACGGTAATAAATAATATATCTCATGTGGTATTCAGTCGAAGTCTTTTTCTTCCCCAGTTGATTAAGATTCGTATTTCTTTATGAAATCGAATATCCATCCTGTAACCGAGTTTGCTGTTTCAGCCCTCTTTTCGGATGATGAGTGTTTTGGAAATATTCCCCAATTCACGCCTGGTTGGTCACCTATTATATACCCAGTAACCGGTATCCCTGGTGTTCCTTCCTCTCTGCTCCCTATTATGACTTTTTGTCCCCTGTGGAGTCAGATTTTCTTGAGTTGAAATATACCCTTTTAGGTTTTCCTCAGATGTTTTGGATGATTGATATCTCTCACCCTTATACCAGTCTTAGATATTCATTATCCCCCAGCGTGTTGTTCTCTCACCCTTATACCAGTGATTTGATCGCATGTCTCTTTGAGCTTATTACCCAGTAACCAGTAATACCTCATTTGTCTTTTCCTCAGCTGAGCCCCTTTGTGGATGTTCCCAGCATGAGTCCCTTAGCGCATTTTCCCTATCCGAGTCCGTATTTTTATCTGAAGTATCCTTTGTGGATAGTTTGCTGTATTGGCATATTCCCTAATACATGCATCTTTGCGTCAGCTCGATTCTTTCCATTGATTTATTTTCATGGAACCCCTTCGTGTCTCTCAGCAAATTTTAAGTCGTGACCTGCTCACGCATTTTATCCCCTTTATTCCCCAGTAAAATCCTCAGAGTCTTTGTCCTATTTATGAGTGTATTACTCCTATGGATTTTCAGTTTCTCCTAATTTCTTTTTCCTTTGTGGACACATATCCCCACAGAGCATTAATTTTTGCATACATACATTTGCGTCATGAGGTCTTTTAGGGAACAAAATTCGTCTCTTTGTTATTATTTAAGCCCATTCTACCTCGTCGAGACGACGATTTTAACCTTCATATCTCTGGCTAGAATGACCTTAAATAGGGGCATCTGTAAGACCCTAATTTTGACCCTAAGATCCCTCATGTCATCATATCATTTGCACATTGCATTGCCTCAAGGACCATAGCATCTTGGCTCCTTAACCCTTGGGTTGGGACTTGTGAGAGTTGGTTTGAGACCACCAAGCATGCTTGAATTGTATATTATTGCTTTTCTTATTTTGTTTACTAACCAAAAGCACAAAAATAGGTCACTAACTTTGTTTTGTTTTGAAGCTTGAGCAATCATGTGATCCAAGGCTCCTAGGAGGCCCCTATGCTCAAAAAATGGCCTGATGAAGTAAAAGCAAGCATGACAATGGTTCCCAAAGCTCTCAATCATCATATATGCCTCCCAAGTACCTCAATTTGTCAATTTGATCAAGATAAACCAAAGGGCTTGAGGATTGTTTCCCAAGTAAACCCTAATTCAAGTGTGCATTGACTGTGCCTTGCTCATGAAGCAACCTCAATCCATGATCAAATACAATCAAGGGAAGTTCTTTCATTCATCATTTTATGCATATATGAGCTTATGTGAGTGTCATCAATCATCAATTCATCAAGATTTGAAGTTTGGACTTGAGAAGTTGATCAGTCAATTCATCTGACTATTTTGAAATCCACTGAGACCTAACTTTTGATTTTTTTTCAAATGAAGATGATCCCAAGATAAAAAAATGTTATTAAGAACCATATGAACAACTTTCATGTTCATTAAAATTTCATTTGAAACTTGGAAGGTCATCATCCATTTCAAAACATTATAGGTCATTTTGACTGAAACCCTAATTTTGGGTCAACTTCCCAAGGACCTAACTCCTTAATTTTTTATGATTTTGAGGTGGTACCAAATGAATTGGAAATTTTAAGATGTCTACTTCAATTTTTATGTTGGACAAAATTTCATAATCCTAAAAGAAACACATGTGATAATACAAAACATTATAGGTCACTTTGGACCAAAGCCTTTGAAATGTGAAAAAGTCCAACTTCAAGTGCCCATAACTTTCTCATAAAAACTCCAAATTATGCAAAATTTAATTCCAAATTGATTGTCTTGAAAATATATAAAACTTTGATGTTGAAGGTTTTGTCATTTGAGGATTACATCATTGAAGCAGAAGGGCTTGAAGTTGGTCCATTTTGGCAAAAGTCTCATACACATGTTTTGCACATTGAAATTCATGATCAGTTTTCAATATTTTCCCAACTCCAAATGGATTTTTGTTCAACATAACATTTGTTCCTCATATCAAGACCTTTCCAACCATTACCCACATGGCTTTGTTTCAATTTGGCAAAGGGCATTTTCAAAGAGGAGAAGTTTTGGTTCAAATTATGTGTAACATGTTGAATCTTTGTGCACACTCCATTGCAATGAAATCTGCATGTCCAAACCTGACCCATGTGACTTCAGCTTGCATTTTCCATTGCATTTGGGCCTCTCATGCGCCTGTACAGGCCCATGCATGGAGGACCCAACTTCACATGCACATGAGTTTTCTCCTTGCTTGCACCAGCCTTGCCTATAAATAGAAGCTTCATTTCACTTCAAAATCCAACCTCAAGGCGCCTAAAATTCTGCAGAAGTAAAATCCCAACCTCCATTAAAAGGAATTTTGAGTTTTCTTTTTCAATTTTCAAGTTCAATTTTCAACTTCATTGGTTGATCTTTGAACTTCAATTCCTAAACCTTGCTTCCTTGCTACCTCAAGAACACACTGCATCAAAGAATTGGAGTAGATCAAGTATTGTAAAGCTTCACTTTAAAGGTTGTTGTTCAAATTGTTTTCATTCGAAACTACTTGGATATTGATCATTTCTTGCATTGCTGGGTACCTCTGAAGTCCTCATGTGAGAGGCAATTGATTTGACCTTTTAATTTCATGAATTGAATAAGTTCAGTTTGAACACCACAAATTTCCATCTCAGATTTCTCTCTCTATAGAGATCTTGAGTGGAAACCAAGGGTACACAGGTGATGTACATCACCCCAGCTTTCTAAAGATGTATAGATAGTGCATTTTGGTGAAGGTTTTGAAACCTGCAAATTTTGGCCGGAACTGTGAATCTCTCCGGAGAAGACGGTGGTTTCCACCACCGTCCCCACGTGGACGAGTTCATGGCCCTTGGATATGGCCTCTAGGATCTAATCTCAACGCTTCATTTGATTGACCTATTTAAATGCCATGTGTGATGTTGTTGACTCAAGTACACCATGCACACGCGTCTCCCAACCACTTGATGCGCCACTTCAATTAATGAATCAAGATCAGACGCTCCTTGTTTTTCCTATTTTCTGATTTTTCATTTTTATTTTCTTTAATTCCATTTTATTTTAAAAATTCATAACTTCTTCATTTTTAATCATAAAAATATGAGACCAATTGCAAAATTTTCCTTTTCAATTCTAGTTTCTAAAAATAATTTTTAATATTTTTTATGATTCCATTTAATATTTTTTGTGAATTTTCTCTTTTCTGGTTATTTTTAATTCATTTAAAATACTTTCCAATATTCAAAAATGCCAAAAATATTTTCTTAACATCTTTGAATGATGATGAATCTATGAAAAATATTCTCATCAATTTATTAATTGATTTGAGATTTATTTGAGATTTTAGTTCAATTATGTTATTTTCTTTTCATTTTTAATTATTTAAAATTAGTTTCTGTTTTCAAAAAATGATGAAATTTTTTGTCAAACCTTGTTTGACCATGTTGAACTTATGATGATCCAATTGGACTTTTCCAAGTTGATTTGAATTAGATTTAAAGTTTGACCTTTATTTGTTTATTTTAATTCAAGTATTATTTTAATTCGAAAAATTACCAAAAATATTTTTATTGTTTCTTGACTTCTAAGTTCCATCTCACTTCTGTTTACCATTGAGTGAGTTTGGTTCCATTCATGTTTGATCAATGTGTGTTGGTTATATCATTTGAATTTCAATTATGTACATTCAATTTCTTCTTCTTCTTCTTCTTTTTCTTTTTTATCAATGAGTTAAAGATTGGTGGTTAGCCTTGACATATGAGGGGCTTAACCTTCCTTGATTCAAATCAAATTCATCTTGATCAAAGATCAAGTGAATTGCTTTGCATTAAGGATAGGTTGCTTCTTGGTCAAGCAAAAAACATAAATTCATACAAGATCATTCTTCTTTTCTTTTGGCATGGCAAGTTGTAGGAGCTTAGCTTACTAGTCATGGTCTCTAACTTGTGTTTGTTGCCCATAGTTTTATTGACCGGCCTTAGATAGGTGTGACTACTACATTAGTCCACTTACGATTGCTTAATACAGCGCTAAATTGCCTTATGACACACTAACACTAACTATTAATGACTAACTTTTAATTCAAGCATTTAATTCTTGCAATTTACTTTAATGCAATTTAATTCCTTGCTCATTAATTCATTTTTCTTTTTCCTTTTGCTCACTTGAGCTCATGTTTATGTTAATGCAATTTGTCTTTTGCTCACTTGAGCACATTATTGTGTATATACTATTTGCCTTGTGCTTGTTTTGTTTTGTTTGTGTGAACCCAATGCAAATGGAGAAACGACTTAGATTTAGGACCTTACCTATGCTAATGGAGTTTTAAGAGCAACTAGGCCTTATGCCTTTAGAATGCTAAAATTGTCAAAGAGCAACTAGGCATCATGCCTTTAGAATGCTTAATCTTGAAGATAACATTGAAAGGACCCCTAATTCTAAACTCACTCTTGTCCATTCTTTCTATTGCATTGTGGAACTTTTTGATTTGTATGTTCTTGTGTGCTAGGGATCCAAAACTTGAGCCAATTAGAATAACCATTGTCATGGGCATCCAAGATAAGAGATATAAAAGCCAATTGGAAGATTCCTAGGAGCTTGATTGATTGATTGCTTGATTGCTTGAGTTATTTGCTTATTGCTTGCTAAGTCCAAAGGAAAGAAGCAACTTGGATTATCTTTATGATCTCAAGAAGGGAACTCCAAGTGGTTTTATTTCTCTTCCCTCATCTTTGCATGTTTAGGACCTAGCCCTTCTCTTCTTCTCTTCACTCTAACCCAAGCCAAACTTTTGTGCAAACATTAATATTGTTTTCAAAAATTAGAAACCTAGGCATTATGCCTTTGATTTTTCAAACTCTTTTCATAATACTTGTTTTGAATTGAATCTTAAGTCAACTTTGACCTTATTTGTGAATACTTTTCATTTGTAAATACAACTCACTCAATTGTTTTTATGGTTCCAATGACCATTTGTGTTAAAGCTTTTCATAAACATTAGCTATTAGGTTTGAGTTATCCTAGAGGTTGATATAATACTCACCTGTATCCTTAGTGATGGACTATAAGTCTTCCATGCTTATTGTAGCGGGGTATTTGTTACCTTTAGATTTATTGACTAAATCAAAAGTAAACCATACAAGTCGAGTCGCCACCTCACTTCAATTTATCCAAAGGAAAGGTTAGAAAGCGAACAAAAACCGAGAAGTTTTATCGAATCAAAAACTAATAAAAATGTCAGAGATCGGGGTAAGGGGGTTGGTTATGCAATGGGAAGGTTTTAAGCACCCAAAACATCCTAGGTACTCCTAGGGAGCCCTTTTCACAATTGTTGTAAGGTTGGTATTTTGTGAACATTTGTTTGTGCAAACATGATTGGGGAGATGAGAGAAGAATATACAAGTTCTTTACAATTTTTGTGTTTGAATGGATAAACCCACTGCCTACGTACCATCTTAAAAAATATTAGGATCAAAACCTCATAGTTCGGGGTAAAAATCTCAAAACAAATTGGTGAATTTGATTGGTCCAAAACCCTTAAGGTCTTTTGTTATCCAAGGGAGAAAATTCAACCTAAAACCACAAAATCCACCATGTGAGGATAGCTTCAACATGCTAGTGAGGGGTTAACCCTATAATAAGCATGGAAGACTCATTGTCCATCACTAAGGATATATGTGAGTATTATATCTACCTCAAAGATAACTAAAACCTAATAGCTAAAGGTTATGAAAAGTTTTTGATAAGAAGTGGCCATTGAAACCACAAGAGCATTTGAGTGAGTTATATTTACCAATGAAAAGTATTTACAAAATATGGTCAAAGTTGACTTAAAGATTTAATTCAAAATAAGTGTTATGAAAAGAAAGTTTGAAAATCAAAAGCATAATGCTTAGGTTTCTAATGTTTGAAAACAAATGTTAATGTTTGCACAAAAGTTTTGGCTTGGGTTAGAGTGGAGGGAAGAAGAAGAATGGCTAAGTCCTAAGCATACAAGAGATGAAGGAGAAGAAACAAGACCACAAATGGAGTTCCCTTCTTGAGATCATATTAATGATCCAAGTAGCTCCCATCCTTTGGAATAAGCAAGCAAATAAGTGTATACTCAAGAAATCAATCAATCAAGCAAAACTCTTAGGAGTCTTCCAATGGCTCTTGTATCTCTCACTTTATATGCACATGGCAATGGTTCTTCACTTTGGCTCAAATAGGAATCCCCTAGCACAAAAGCACACACATCAAAAAGTTCTACAATGTAAACCAAGAATGGACAAGAGTGAGTTTAGAGATTTGGTCCTTCTAATCCATCTTCAACATTATGGCCTTTTTTTGCTCCATTTTGCATAGGGAATCTCCTAGAATCTAAATCCTTTTTGTCCATTTTATATTTTGGTTCACAATAATCAAAACAAAACACAAGCACAATAATATATACACAATTATGTGCTCAAGTGAGCAAAAGGCAAATTGCATTAACATAAACATGTGCTCAAATGAGAAAAGGGCAAAAGCAAATAAATAATATGTACAAGAATAGTAAATTGCATAAATGTAAAGTGCAAGAATTAAATGTTAATGGTTAATGGTTAGTGTTAGTGTTAGTGTTCCATAAGGCAATTTAGCGCTATGTTAAGCAATCGTAAGTGGACTAATGTAGTAGTCACACCTATCTGAGGTCGGTCAATAAAATGTAGGCAACAACACAAGTTAGAGATCTTGATTAGTGAACCAAGCTCCTACAACTTGCCATGCCAAAAGAAGATGAGAAATGATCTTGTATTGATTTATGTTCTTTGTTTGATTAGGAAGCAACCTATCCTTAATGCAAAGCCATTCACTTGATCCATGATCAAGATGAATTAGATTTGAATCAAGGAAGGTTAAACCTCCCACACATCAAGGCTAACCATCAATCTTTAACTCATTGATCAAAAAAGAAAAAGAAAAAGAAAAAGAAGATGAATAAGAAAGTGCATTAATGGAAATCAAATGAGGTAACCAACATACATTGACCAAAGATAGATGAAATCAAGGTCAAACATTAGTAAACAGAAGCAAAATGAAGATTAGAAGTCAAGAAACAAATAAAATATTTTTGGTATTTTTCAAAATTAAAATAATACTTGAATTAAAATAAACAATTAAAGGTCAAACTTCAAATCCACTTTAAATCAACTTTGAAAAGTCCAAGTGAATCATCCTAAGTTCAACAAGGTCAAACAAAGTTTGACAAAAAATTTCAGCATTTTTAGAAGTCAAAAACT
This sequence comes from Lathyrus oleraceus, assembly GCF_024323335.1. Classification (NCBI taxonomy): domain Eukaryota; kingdom Viridiplantae; phylum Streptophyta; class Magnoliopsida; order Fabales; family Fabaceae; genus Lathyrus; species Lathyrus oleraceus. The sequence goes on along the minus strand of NC_066581.1, from coordinate 77,952,602 downwards.
ATTTTTAATCAATTAAAAATGCATAAAAATAACCTAATTGAATTAAAATCTCAAATAAATCTCAAATCAATTGATAAATTGATGAGAATATTTTTCATAGATCCATCATCATTCAAAGAGGTAGGGAACATATTTTTGTATTTTTTGGATATTGAAAACTATTTAAAATGAATTAAAAATAACCAGAAAAGAGAAAATTCATAAAAAATATCAAATGATAAAATAAAAAATATTAAAAATCATTTTTAGAAACTAGAAATTAAAAGAGAAATAATGAAATTGGTCTCACATTTTTTGGACCAATAATGAGTGAGATATGATTTTTTGAAATGAAATGGAATAAAAGGAATAAAATGAAAATAGAAATCAAAAAATAAAAATAAGAAAAAACGTGAGGTGTTGGATCAGGAGCTCATTAATTGAGCTGGCACATCACATGGATCATATGCTCGCGTCCATCATGCACTCAAGTCAAAGCGACACATGCAGCCATTAATTAAGTCATAACAAGGAATGGTTCAGATTAGATCTGAAAACAAGATTGCAAGGTCCAGATTTGATCTGGAGTTGGGACGGTGGTGTACACCACCGTCTTCTCCGGCGAGACCTCTGGCTCCGATGAGAGTTGCAGACATGGCAACCTCAACCAAATGCCACGATCTATATAGCTATGGAAAGCTGGGGTGATGTACATCACCCGTGTGCCATCTATTTTCGCTCTAGGCTTCCATGGAGAGAGGAATCAGAGCTTGAAAAAAATGGTGTTCAACTGAAACTTGATGGAATTTCAAAATTCAAAGCACAAAACAATTGCCTCTGATGAGAGGACTTCAGACAACCCAGTAAATGCAAGAAACAAGCTATGAATAAAGAGTTTCGAAGAAAATAAGTTCTGATGTCCACCTCTGAAATGTGGATCTTGAGAGCACGATTCTTCAAAGCTCTTGCTTGCAGTGTAGCCTAGTGACGAAGATGAGCAAGGTTTAGGAACTATAGATCTAGAAATCAACCAGTGTAGTTGAAATTTAGATCTGAAAATTCGAAGAGAAAAGAGAGAGTTCCTTTAAGTGAGGCTATGGAGAGATTCTTGCAGCATAACAGGTGCCTTCAGGTTGTCTAAATGTGAAGTTATGCACTCCTGTATATAGCAATTGGCAAGGTAGAAGCATGAACAAAGCATGTGCATGGATGAAGAGGGCCTCCATGCATGGGCCTGTACAGGCGCATGAAGGGCCCAATTCTGATTGGAAATGAATGCTTAACATCAGCAAATATGTTTTGGACGTGCAGAACTGACGTATTTAGCTTGTGCAAGGTGTTTTCAATAAGTTTCCAAAAATGCACTAAAACTTTCTCCTCTTCGAAAATGACATTTCCAAAAATGAAACATAGCCTTATGGGTAATGGTTGGAAAGATCTTGGCATGAGGATCAATTTTTATGTTGACCAAAACTTCATTTGGAATTGGGAAATTAGTGAAAATTGATCATGAAGTGCTAGGTGCAAAACATGTGTATGTGAAAATTTCAAAAATGGCCAAACTTCAAGCCCTTCTGTCTCAATGATACAAGCTCCAAATGACAAAACCTTAAACATTAAAGTTGTAGATCATTTCAAGAAAATCAATTTGGACTTAAATTTAGAATAATTTGGACTTTTTATGAGAAAGTTATGGGCACTTGAAGTTGGACTTTTTCACATTTCAATGCCTTTGGTCCAAAGTGACCTATAATGTTTTGCATTATCACATGTATTTCTTTTAGGATTATGAAAATTTGTCCAACATAAAAAATGAATTAGACATCTTAAAATTTCAATTCATTCGATCCCACCTCAAAATCATGAAAAATGAATGAGTTATGTTCTTGGGAAGTTGACCCAAAATTAGGGTTTCAATCAAAATGACCTGTAATGTTTTGAAATAGATGATGATCTTCCAAGATTCAAATGGATTTTTGATGAACATGAAAGTTGTTCATATGGTTCTTAAGAACATTGTTTCTCTTGGGGTCATCTCCATTTGACAAACACATCAAAAGTTAGGTCTCAGTGTACTTCAAAATAGTCAAATGAATTGACTGATCAACTTCTCAAGTCCAAACCTCATATCTTGATGAATTGATGATTGAGGACACTCAAATAAGCTCAAATATGCATGAAATGATGAATTTAAGAACTTCCCTTGATTGTATTTGACCATGAGTTAAGGTTGCTTCATGAGCAAGGCATAGTTGATGGACAGATGAATTAGGGTTTCTTTGGGAAACAAGCCTCAAGCCCTTTGGTTTGCTTTGATTAAAATGATGAATTGAGATACTTGGGAGGCATATAGGATAAATGAGAGCCTTGTGAACCATTTTCATGCTTGCTTTTACCTTCACCTGGCCATTTCAATGAGCATAGGGCCTCCTAGGAGCCTCAGATCTTATGATTGCTCAAGCTACAGAACCAAAGATGTTAGTGACATATTTTTGTGCTTTTGGTTAGTAAACAAAATAATAAAATCAATAATGTATAATTCAAGCATGCTTGGTGATCTCAAACCAACTCCTAAAAGTTCCCACCCCAGGATTAAGGAGCCAAGATGCTATGATCCTTGAGGCAAATGCAAATGCAATGTTATGATTCCATGAGGGATCTTAGGGTCAAAATTAGGGTCTTACAGATGCCCCTCTTTAAGGTCATTCTAGCCGGAAAGTGAAGGTTAAAATCTTCGTCTCGACGAGGTAGAATGGGCTTAAATAATAACAAAGAGACGAATTTTGGTCCCTAAGAGACCTCATGATGCAAATGTATATATACAAAAGGTAATACTCTGTGGAGATATATGTCCACAAGGAATAAAAGAAATCAGGAGAAACGTAAAATCCACAGGAGTAATATACTCATAAATGGGACAGAGACTCTGGGGACTCTAAATGGGGATAAGAAAGGGGATAAAAATGCGTGAGCAGGTCACAACTTAAAACTTGCTGAGAGACACGAGGGGAATTCCATGAAAATAAATCAATGGAAAGACTCGAGCTAACGCAAAGATGCATGTATTGAGGAATGTGTCAATACAGCAAAACTATCCATAAAGGATACTTCGGATGAAAATCTGGACTCAGATGGGGAAAATCCACTAAGGGACTTCACTGGGGAATGTCCAAAGAGGACTCAGTTGAGGAAACAACAAAATGAGGTATTATCGGTTACTGGGTAATAAGGTCAAGGAGACATGTGATCGAAACACCGGTATGAGGGTGAGAGAACAACACGCTCGGGGAGAATGAATATCTGAGACCGGTATAAGGGTGAGAGATATCAAACATCCAAAAATCTGAGGAAGACCTAAAAAGGTATATTTCGACTCAGGAGAATCTGACTCCACAGGGGACAAAAAGTCATAATAGGGAGTAGGAAGGAAGGAACACCAGGGATACCGGTTACTGGGCATATAATAGGTGACCAACCAGGCGTGAATTGGGGAATATTTCCAAAGCACTCATCATCCAAAAGGAGGGTTGAAAAAGCAAACTCGATTACAAGATGGACATTCGATTCTGTAAGGAAATACGAATCTTACTCGACTGGGGAAGAAGAAAGACTTCGACTGAAGAGCGCATGAGATACATTATCTATTACCTTCAGAACGTAGATAACATACTCGCATGGAAGATTATCCATAATCGGTTACTAGGTTAATAAAGGATAAATCGACCGAAAGGAAAGGACATCGAGATACCGAATACTAGGTATAAAATGATGACCAATCAAAAGGGGAGAAACAATCATTACCAAACAGGGGTAAATGAAAGATAACTCGCTGGGGATAAATTGCTTTATCAGAGCAATTATCCAAAAGATATATCACCGGTTGCCGAGAGATACACTCGAAAGGTGAAGGAACATCAATATCGAATATTGGATAAAGATAACCAACAAAGAAGGGATTATATCTACCGGTTACTGGGTAGAAAACCACAGAAGAGAGAAACCATCATCGGTTATGATGAACAACAATCATGGGTTAACTCTGCAAGGGGATAAAATGGGGTTTATAACTACCGGTATGAGGGTAGAAAACCGCAGAAATAGGACTTACAACTACCGGTATGAGGGTAGAAGGCCACAGAAAATCCGTCGGGGAAAAGATGGACAATTACCGGTTACTGAGCAATCATTCATCTAAACTACGGGGAAGTGCAGGGAAAAAACAACAGTAGTCAATCTAGGAACAAGCTAGAGAGACACAATGAAACAAGACTCAACCTTATGAGGATATAACTCAGGGGAGAAATTCCATCCCAATACATATTTTGGGAGGAAACAGAAATAATAATCATTCACGAGGTCATAACTCAGTGGGGAATGTGGAATAAAGGATACACTTTCTGCCTATGGGGCTAACTCTATATGGAGAGATCAGACACAAACATCTGCTTGGGAAAATATGTATCACCAAATAGCAGGAGACAACAAACAAAGATATATGGCAAAGAATGCAGCATGAATATCTGAATGTTGAGAATATGCATATATATGTGTGGTTTATGTATGATGAATGCTGACAAACAAACATATCTAACACAAAAAGGTCCAAGAATCAATGAACAAGCATCCGGTACTACATCTCAAAAGAGAAAGCTAGGCCCACTAGAGAACATCCAATCTGATGGGGGCAACAGATACAAGGAAACAAAGATCTCTGCAGGGAAAGGAGAAACAGTCACTCCACTGGGAAGGAATCAACACATCTTCCTCAGAAGTTCCCACGCCACTCTGAAATCAGGCAAAGTCTTGGCTGGGGAACTGAACATGGATACGATCCATCGTAGAAAGTCATTCTACTGGGGAAATTATCCAGGGGAAGGATGAACTGTGTGGGGAACAACCACCAATCAAAAAGTTCCAACACCAACACATTTACTTGCACTGCTGGATAAATCACATCTGCCGAGGAGAAGAGAACACTACTCCGCTGGGGATAGAAAAATAAACATTTTCAATACCCGCTCTACTCAGGAGAAAAATAACAAACAAGCTCTGATCAGACAACTCCACCGGGGAAACACTGCTGACGACCGTACTGAGGAGTAAAAGTGGGATCAACCCTGCTGATGATGATCGAGGAGCAAATCTGCTGGAGATCAAAGTAGACAAGTCCACAAGGGGAAAGGCTACAAACCAAACTTGATGAGAATTCCGCTCATGCCGGGAATTTCTTGTTCACTCTGGCGGGGAGATTTCTAACTTGAAATGAGGGAAAACCAACTTCTTCGAAAACATTTAGCATATTCAATTTATTAATCTATAAGGGATTTTAGGTTAATCCACGCAAGGGATGACAACCACATAATTGATAACACAGATGCTAAATCCGGCCTCACTGGGGAGCTAGAAGATTAAGACCAGACTCCCAAACTCTCTGGGGATTTGGTGATGCATAATCTTTTTTTTTGCACTCGCGGAGGAGACAACCCGAAAGATAATGAAGAGGATATAAGTATGCTGGAAATATGAACAAATGTCTTACCCTTTTGGAGATCATACCATCCTTGGGAGAGCACTGAAGACATCCCAAGTATCCTTTTTGTCATTGTGAATGTTCACTTTGTTTAAAAACAATTTATGACAAATTTATTTATTTAAAACAATGATATTTATCAATTAAAACATGCAAAATATTTGTTGAACAGAAACAAATAAGAGTGCAAAGAATTGAATAAAGACTCAAATTTATTTAATGGAATGGTAGTCTGCAAATGGCAAGACTCCATGGATCTTTACAAATTTGAAGTTGGTGATATATATTGGAAAAGGGCTACATTGAACATAATGACCATTTCTCCACCAACTTTGAATCCGATGTATTTGAAACTTCAGTTGACGATGACTGAACGAGAAGCTTTGACAGAAGACATCTTTGTAGATTAGGGTCTTGTCAGGATACAGTTAATTGCCAAATCCCTAATTTTTTCCTAGATTTCCCCAGGGTGAGGTACTCAATCTAGCGGGATACATATTCATTTTTTATATGTCTCTAACTTTTGCATGGACCGCCCCTTCGGGTTTTCAATCCACCGAGACGCTCATTTTTGCCTAAGCCGCCCTTTCGGGTTTTCAACTTAGCGAGCTATTCTATTTTTCTTTCTAGACGAAGTATTTCTTGACTGCATCTGAATTCACAGGATGAGTGAAATCCTCCCCATCCATAGTTGTAAGTATCAAAGCACCGCCTGAAAAGGCTCTCTTAACAACATATGGACCTTCATAGTTTAGAGTCCACTTGCCCCTGGAATCGGGCGCGAAAGACAAGACTTTCTTGAGCACAAGATCACCTTCTCGGAACACACGAGGCTTGACCTTCTTATCAAAAGCTTTCTTCATCCTCTGCTGATAGAAATGACCATGGCACATGGCAGTCAATCTCTTCTCTTCTATTAGATTCAGTTTGTCATAATGACTCTGAACCCATTCAGCATCAGTCAATTTGGCTTCCATCAAGACTCTCATTGATGGGATCTCCACCTCTAATGGGAGCAATGCCCCATGCCATATACAAGGGAGAAAGGGGTTGCCCCTGTTGAAGTGCGGACAGATGTACGATATCCATGCAAGGCAAATGGCAACATCTCATGCCAATCTTTGTACGTAACAACCATCTTCTGGATAATCTTCTTGATATTCTTATTAGCAGCTTCAACAACCCTATTCATCTTGGGTTTATAAGGAGAAGAATTATGATGTGCAATCTTGAACTCGCTACACAGCTCTTTTATCATCTTGTTGTTCAAGTCAGATCCATTATCAGTAATGATCTTGTCTGGCACACCATAACGGCATATGAGTTGATTCTTGATAAACTTCACAACCACCTGCCTGGTCACATTTGCATATGACGCCGCTTCAACCCACTTGGTGAAGTAATCAATTGCTACGAGAATAAATCTGTGATCGTTGGACGCTTTCGACTCTATCATGCCAATCATGTCAATTCCCCACATAGAGAAAGGCCATGGTGATGAAATCACATTCAGAAGTGTCGGGGGAATATGAATCTTATCCGCATAAATCTGACACTTGTGGAATTTCTTAACATATTTGCAACAGTCAGACTCCATTGTCCGCCAATAGTAGCCTGCTCTCAACATCTTCCTAGCCATGGCATATCCATTTGAATGAGTACCAAATGAACCCTCATGGACCTCAGTCATCAGCAGGTCTGCTTCGTGTCTGTCCATGCATCTGAGCAGAACCATGTCAAAATTTCTCTTATAAAGCACATCGCCATTGAGGTAGAAGCTGCCAGATAATCTCCTCAGAGTTTTTCTATCTTTCACAGATGCCCCAGGAGGATAAATCTGACTTTGGAGAAAACACTTGATATCATAATACCATGGCTTGTCGTCTTTTACTTCTTCTACTGCAAATACATAAGCTGGTCTATCCAAGCGCATCACAGTGATATTAGGAACCTCATTCCAGAGTCTCACCACGATCATCGAAGCGAGTGTAGCAAGCGCATCTGCCATCCGATTCTCATCTCGAGGAATATGATGGAAGTCAACCTCAGTAAAGAACGTTGAAATCCTCCTCGCATAGTCTCTATATGGGATGAGGCCGGGTTGATTCGTCTCCCGTTCACCCTTAATCTGATTAACAACAAGGGCCGAATCACCATAAACATCAAGATGCTTGATCCTAAGATCAATACACTCTCCCGAACCCATAATACAGGCCTCATATTCCGCCATATTATTCGTGTATTTGAAAGTTAGCCTTGTTGTAAAAGGAAAATGTGTGCCCTGAGGAGTAATAATCACTGCCCCAATACCATTTCCATATTGATTTACAGCGCCATCAAATACCATACTCCATCGGGAACCAGGCTCTGGTCCTTCATCGAGCGTAGGTTCATCAGAATCTTTCATCTTCAAATACAAAATCTCCTCATCCGGGAAGTCGTACTGAACTGACTGATAATCCTCAATTGGTTAATGTGCCAAGTGGTCAGCCAAGATACTACCTTTAATAGCTTTTTGAGCTCGATACTCAATATCATACTCAGACAATAGCATCTGCCAACGGGAAATCCTCCTAGTTAAAGCAGGCTTCTCAAAGATATACTTGATTAGATCCATTTTGGATATCAACCAAGTCGTATGATTCAACATATACTGTCGTAAGCACTTAGCAGCCCAAGCCAAAGCACAACATGTTTTCTCAAGCATTGAGTATCGAGACTCACAATCAGTGAACTTCTTACGCAGGTAGTAGATAGCATATTCTTTCTTCCCTGATTCATCTTGCTGACCAAGGACACAACCCATTGAGTCTTCAAGAACTGTCAGATACATAATCAAGGGTCTCCCTTCCACAGGCGGAGACAGAATCGGAGGCTCAGACAGATACTCTTTAATACTGTCAAAGGCTTTTTGGCAATCCTCGGTCCAATCATGACGCTGATCTTTCCGGAGGAGCTTGAATATTGGCGCACATGTGGCAGTCATGTGGGATATAAATCTAGAAATATAATTCAAGCGGCCAAGAAAACCTCGGACTTGCTTCTCAGTTTTGGGCGCAGGCATTTCTTGTATTGCTTTGACCTTGGAAGGATCAACTTCAATACCTCTCTTGATGACAATGAAGCCCAATAACTTGCCAGAACGGACTCCAAATGTACACTTGTTTGGATTTCAGACCAAGCTTATACTTCCTCAAACGCTGAAAAAGCTTCAACAAGTGCTCTACATGCTCAACTTCCGTTCTCGACTTTGCAATCATATCATCAACGTATACCTCAATCTCCTTGTGCATCATATCATGAAACAAGGTAGTCATAGCTCGTTGATACGTGGCTCCGGCGTTCTTCAAACCGAAGGGCATCACTCGATAACAGAATGTTCCCCAAGGTGTGATGAATGTTGTCTTCTCCATATCCTCGGGTTCCATTTTAATCTGATTATATCCGGAAAATCCATCCATAAACGAGAAGACATTGAATTTAGTTGTATTATCTACTAACATATCAATATGTGGTAGAGGAAAATCATCTTTCTGACTAGCCTTATTCAAGTCTCTATAGTCCACACACATTCGGACTTTTCCATCTTTTTTAGGCACGGGCACAATATTGGCCATCCACTGAGGATATGTAGAAGTCACCAGAAACCCCGCATCAATTTGCTTATGAACTTCTTCTTTAATCTTCACTGCCATATCAGGATGAGTTCTTCTGAGCTTCTGCTTCACAAGCACACACTCAGGCTTCAACGGCAGGAAATGTTGCACGATATCAGTATCCAGACCAGGCATGTCTTCATATGACCAGGAAAAGACGTCGACGTATTCTCGTAGCAACTCAATCAACCCCTTATTTACCGATTCTTCCAGGAGTGCCCCAATCTTCACTTCTCGCACGCAATCCTCAGACCCCAAGTTGACTGTTTCCAGATTCTCAAGATGTGGCTGAATGATCTTCTCTTCGTGCTCAAGTAGACGGGTATTCTCGTCAGGAATCTCTTCAACATCATCTTCTTCGGCCTTAAATACAGGGAACTCAAAGTGGGAGATGGTGTTGGATCATTATGTTCAATGGGTTTGATCAGCCTGCATAATGATTTTGGATATAAAGAGATTTTAGAATTCAAACAAGGCAAATCATTATGCAGATGAAAAGATTGATTTTATTTTATTTTTTAAGGTTTTATGTGATCACCAATTTCATGCAAAAAGCAAAAAGTGAAAATAATTTGAAAAACAAACATTTAACATGAATTTATTGAATGAAAATATCATTGTATTTATGATCCAACAATGTCATCACTCCTCTGTTTGGCATGGGAGAAGGGTTTTTAAACAAATAGTGAACATTACGTAGACTTATGGAAAACTGTTGGAACATCAACAGCGACCCAGTTACTGCAGACCCCTCCAGGGATGACAAAGTTGCCAGAATCTTCCTCTGCATCCTCTTCCACAATAGCAGCAGCTTCCTCGTCTTGGACGGTGTGGATGAACCCACCACTCTGAAACAGCCCACGCTTGTTGAAAGTGCCAGAAGAATACCCTATGCCAGCCCGGGATTTATTGTCTTCTATCTTGATCATTTGTCCTAAACCAGTAGTTGTGCCATGCTCAATGGCCAACTTAGCATCATTGTAGGACGCAAATGAAGAAGTTCATTTCTTAGTAGGCTCAGCAATAGATAAAGCTTGGAACGGCATTCCAACTTCATCCTCAGCATCTATATAAGAAAAGGAAGACAGATGGCTAACCAGGAGAGCCTTCTCTCCCCCCACCACTACCAGCTTTTTGTTCTTGACAAATTTCAATTTCTGGTGTAGGGTGGATGTCACGGCGCCTGCCTCGTGAATCCATGGTCTTCCCAACAGACAGCTATATGATGGGTGGATATCCATGACCTGAAAAGTGATCTGGAAATCACTTGGTCCAATCTTGACTGGGAGTTCGACCTCTCTATTCACTGTTTTGTGGGATCCATCAAAAGCTTTCACCACCACTCCACTCTGCCTCATGGGAGGCCCTTGGTATGACAATCTGGCCAGAGTGGACTTTGGCAACACATTCAATGATGATTCAGTGTCTACCAGTACATTAGACATGGCATCATCCTTGCAGCTCATAGATATGTGAAGTGCCAAATTGTGGTATCTTCCCTCCTTAGGGAGATCAACATCACAAAAACTCAGAGTGTTACAGGCGGTAATGTTTGCAACAATACTATCAAATTGTTCTATTGTGACATCATGGTCTACATATGCCACATCCAACACCTTCTACAGAGCTTCACGGTGTGGTTCTGAGTTCATCAACAAAGATAACACATAAATCTTTGATGGCGTTTGTAGAAGCTGATCTACAACGTTGTATTCACTCCTCTTGATGAGCCTTAGCATCTCATCACAGTCTTCTTTCATCGTGCCACTCTGGCCAACAGAGACAGAAGTTCTTACAGCGGTGCCAGGTTTATTAGCAACAAGTACCGAATTCGGAGCAACTGCGGCATTTCCAACCGGGCGCACAACACAATCAGCAACATCAGCCCTTCCGATGTCAGCCTGGGGTTTCGGCGGAGCCGAGAAAACACGACCACTACAGGTCAGGCCGCTGACATCAGCGATATTAACAACCGAAGTAGAGGGCAGGGGCACCTCCTTCCCATCTTCCAATGCCACATCATTATAACGATAAGGGACAGCCTTATCAGAAGAATATGACACAGGGCCAGCTGGTTTAATTATCAAAGAGGGAGAAGCCTTCTGTTTGCTGCCATCATATCGGATGACAACAGGCTTTGGGATCCGAAATACTGGTGATATCACATTGACTTTTTCATTCGCATCGCGATTTTGAAGTATTTCAATTACACCTTCATCCAGCATTTCTTGGATGTCTTTACGGACTTGGCGACATCCCCTCTGATTGACAGTGCAGACACGGCATCTGTCATGGTCATGCTCATAGTGACTGTATTCACACAACAGTCTGTGCATCTCGACCAACGATTGTCGAATATGGCTGACATATTTGACCTTATATTTACCAGGGCAGCCCTGGACCATGTGGACAGCAGATTTCCCATGCTCAGGCAATGGGTTCTTCTTGACATTGGGACCTACGTCCTCGAAACACAATATACCGCTCCTAACAAGATCTTGAACCTTGGTCTTCAGCGGGTAGCAATTTTCCACGTCATGTCTGGGGGCACCGGAATGATAAACACAATGTAGCTCGGGCTTATACCACCACTAAGGGTTGGTAGGTATAGCAGGTGGGTCACGTGGAGTGATTACTTTCCTCTCTATCAGAGAGGGATATAGCTCTGCGTAGATCATATGAATAAGATCAAAGGTGACCCTCTTCCTCTCATAGCTGGTACTAGTCTGATTGTTGTTTCGAGGCTGGTAGTCATGCTGTTGAGGACGGTGTTGTTGTTGTTGATATTGTTGATGTTGTTGTTGCTGGTTATTATGTTGATAGTGATGGTTTTCTCTGAAGACATGTGCTACGTGAGCCACCTGATCCTGATTACCGGCAGGATGCATGGTCTTCCTCCTCACAAAGGGTCTTCTGGGTTTAACATGGGAGGTCACAACATGTGCCTCACCATCTTTCTTCTTTCCAAACGCCCCATATCATTTGGCAGAAGAGCCTTCTTCTCTAGTCAGGCGCCCTTCCCTGACTCCTTCCTCCAAACGCATCCCCGTGTTCACCATCTCGATGAAATCAGAAGGAGCGCTGGCAATCATCCACTCATAATAAAATGAGCTCAAGGTCTTCAGGAAGATCTTGGTCATTTTTTTTCTTCTAGCGGAGGCACAATCTGTGCAGCTAGTTCTCGCCACCTCTGGGCATACTCCTTGAAAGTTTCCTTGTCCTTCTGGGACATGGCTCTCAATTAATCCCTACCGGGAGCCATGTCCATGTTATACTTGTATTTCTTGACGAAAGCTTCACCAAGGTCATTGAAGGATCGGATGTTCGTGCTGTCCAATCCCATATACCATCTTAGGGCAGCACCAGATAGGTTGTCTTGGAAATAATGAATGAGGAGCTGATCATTGTCGGTATGAGTCAACATCTTCCTCGCATACATAACCAAGTGGCTGAGAGGGCAAGTATTTCCCTTGTACTTTTCAAAGTCAGGTACTTTGAACTTTACAGGGATTTTGACATTCGGAACTAGGCAGAGTTCAGCAGTAGACTTGCCAAAGAGGTCCTTTCCTCGGAGAGTTTTGAGTTCCTTGCGGAGCTCAAGAAACTGATCATTTATGGCATCCATCTTTTCGTATACGTCTGGGCCCTCATACGGCTCAGAGTGGTAGATAGTGTCGTCTACTCTTGGCATAGTATGCACGACAGGAGGTGGAACAGCGAGGACCGGGCTAGATGCCGGCAGAGAAGCAAACGTGGGGGCGAGACCCTCAGGAACAAAGTTTGCGGGCATCCCCCAGGGAAACCCGATTGGCATAGCAGTTGGCGCGAAGTGGGTGCTGGCAACAGGCACTGTTGAAGAGGCAATCTCAGAGATGACTGTCCTCTGGGGAGGAGTTGAAGGCGTTGGAGACGACTGGCTTTGGGTGGCCATGAAAGACTCCATCAGGGCAGTCAATCTGGCCACTTCCTCCTTGAGTTCCTGGTTCTCTTTCTCTAAGTGATCCATCAATCTTGAAGTGTTGGCTCTGGTGTAGTACCGGTGAGTCAGCTTGTCTTCAAAATAAATGAAGAACACAGAGTTTGACCATTGAACAAGAAGCCTGGAGCAAAACCTGCTTATGCACATGATGCATGCAATGCTTGTTCATATGATTTATTTTATTTATTAGAGGAACTTTAGAGTTCTATTTTCAAATATTTGAAAATATTGATCATTTAGACATATATGGTAATATCATATCAATAATATCTGGCAAATATTTTTACACCAAAGAAGTACAGTCTTGGTAACCAAATACAATATAAGAGAGAAGGAAAATGAACATCCTATGGAGCCCTAGAAACAGTCGTCTAAAGCTCTGGAGACCGGAAGATACGCTGCACGAAGCCTCTTCACCTCTCTCTCATAGGCTGCCTCCATATATGCCTTCTCTTTGGCGAGTCGGTCGTACTTCCTCTTCCAAAACATGGAAGACTGAGGAAGAAGAGAAGTCACCGCATCATCAGGCTCTTCGCTAACCTGATGCTCAAGGAACTCTATCAATGCATCCTTATCTCTAAGCTGCTGAAGTAGCTCTTCTCGTTCACGGATCCAAGCACGCGAACGGTCTTCGTCTCTCAACTCCTCTACTCCTAGGTTAGGGAGGGTTGAAGGCCCAGCCACAACCAAAGATGTAGGTCTCGGATACTCATAAGGCATAAGGTACTCGGAAGCTCTCCTCCTAACCTACGAGGTATAGGGTTCCAAAGCAATATAGTTCTTCGGACCAAGCTCTTTCCTTCCCTTCCTATGGATCTTGCGGCAAGCGCGAACCATCCTTCCCTTCAAGCCTTGGGGATCTTTACCCTCCTGAAAGAATACACCCTCTAACAGAATGTTATTAGGTTTATCCTTTAGGGGGAACCCAAGCTGACGACATGCCAAAATAGGGTTGTAGTTAGTCCCACCACATGTACCAAGAAGAGGCACATTGGAGAATTCACCACAAGAGTCAATAATCTGCACACCATCATATACACAGTTGTACCAAAAGATATCATCATTAGTGAGAGACATAAGCCTTGTGGACCACCATAGACATCCTTTGTTCTCCTTGAAGGTGACCGTCTGCGGAAAGTGCAAAATAAACCACTTGTACAACAGAGGCAAATAGCATACAATGGTACCACCACCCTTTGCATTCCTCATACGCAAAGAGAAATAAGTGTCACCCAACAGAGTCAGAACGGGATTAAGAGTAGAGAAAATCCTAATAGCGTTCACATCCACAAACTTGTCGATGTTGGGAAATAACACTAGCCTATAGATGAGAAGTACAAATATGGCCTCAAAGGCGTCCTCACTCATGGCCTTCCCATACAAAGTAGCTTGAGCAGTGAGGAACTCATAAGGGAGACCTTGAATTCCACCTTTGGTAGTCATATGAGCACCAACTAGAGATTCATCTATATGCAACATGTCAGCAATCTCTTGAGAAGTAGGAACCCTCTCTAAGCCACTAAACAGCAACTGGTCTAGGATAGGTATACCCACAAGATAGGCATACTCCTCAAGCGTAGGCAAAAGCTAGAAATCCGGAAATGTGAAACAACGGTATAAGGGATCATAGAACTGCACCAATACACTCATCAGACCTTCGTCCACCTGAGTAGCCAGAATAGATAGAAGCTTCCCATGACGAGCCTTTAAATCCAAGGGATCTAATACATAGGATGTCAAATTCCTTAGCTCTTTTAAGTCGGGTTGTCTGAAACTGTACTTCTTCGTATTCCTTCTTTGTCTATCCATGTCTGAGAATTTGCAAATAGACCTCTTAAGTTCCTTGAAAATTTTCTCATTGTTGATGATATGGATGCAAATGGGTGCATGAATGCATGGATGCAACAATCACACTCAAGGATCAAGCAAAGCACACCACACAAAGGTCATGGGATGGATCAAGTCATCCTTAATATCAATCATCCATTTTGGTGGATTATGGTTTATACCTTATAACACCCAAGTTCCATTGATATTAAGGATACACAAGAACGGATCAACCATGAATCAAGGGTTTGTCGCGAGTCACGAGCATGGAGTCTCGGTTAAGAACCACCTAAAGGGAGTGTACTAGGGTTTAAACCTGCCAAACATGTTTTAAAAGAGGTTCCCATAGTCATCATCCTATCTTTCGGATATTATTGGATAAACGACTACTCGTATTCCAAAAATATTCTCAAGAGAGACTCTTACGAGTGTAGTATCGCGTAACAATCGTATCAAATCTTACACTTGAACGACCTTCGCACTACATCCTAAAAAATAGGCCAAGATGGGCCTTGTAAACTAAGGTCCTTGGCTTCTAAGGTCTATATTGGGAAGAGTAATGCCTAACCACGACTACTCGTGTGACATTATTGATCCCAACATGACCTCCACCAAGTGAATGGGCTTGCAAGTCAACTTGCTAAGGAATAACTCCACACAAGTTGACAAGACTATGCCATTCTCATATCCTAAGTACACTCGAGTTCGGGTATAAAACTCATCTCACAAAGATCACCAAGCATACAAGGAATTAATATATGAAGCAATTCAATCATTACATACAATACAGTAATCCCAAATTGCCAAAAATATGTCACAAAAATAATATACAATACAATACAACAAAATGTGAAAAGTAGGCAAAACCCACTAGGCAAATTTCCCCAGCAGAGTCGCCACTTTTTTGTAGCGGGGTATTCGTTACCTTTAGATTTATTGACTAAATCAAAAGTAAACCATACAAGTCGAGTCGCCACCTCACTTTAATTTATCCAAAGGAAAGGTTAGAAAGCGAACAAAAACCGAGAAGTTTTATCAAATCAAAAACTAATAAAAATGTCAGATATCGGGGTAAGGGGGTTGGTTATGCAATGGGAAGGTTTTAAGCACCCAAAACATCCTAGGTACTCCTAGGGAGCCCTTTTCACAATTGTTGTAAGGTTGGTATTTTGTGAACATTTGTTTGTGCAAACATGATTGGAGAGATGAGAGAAGAATATACAAGTTATTTACAATTTTTGTGTTTGAATGGATAAACCCACTGCCTACGTACCATCTTAAAAAAGATTAGGATCAAAACCTAGTAGTTCGGGGTAAAAGTCTCAAAACAAATTGGTGAATTTGATTGGTCCAAATGTCTTAAGGTTTTTTGTTATCCAAGGGAGAAAACTCAACCTAAAACCACAAAATCCACCATGTGAGGATAGCTTCAACATGCTAGTGAGGGGTTAACCCTATAATAAGCATGGAAGACTCATTGTCCATCACTAAGGATATAGGTGAGTATTATATCTACCTCAAGGATAACTCAAACCTAATAGCTAAAGGTTATGAAAAAAATTTGATAAGAAGTGGCCATTGAAACCACAAAAGCATTTGAATGAGTTATATTTACCAATGAAAAGTATTTACAAAATATGGTCAAATTTGACTTAAAGATTCAATTCAAAATAAGTGTTATGAAAAGAAAGTTTGAAAATCAAAAGCATAATGCTTAGGTTTCTAATGTTTGAAAACAAATGTTAATGTTTGCACAAAAGTTTTGGCTTGGGTTAGAGTGGAGGGAAGAAGAAGAATGGCTAAGTTCTAAGCATACAAGAGATGAAGGAGAAGAAACAAGACCACAAATGGAGTTCCCTTCTTGAGATCATATTGATGATCCAAGTAGCTCCCATCCTTTGGAATAAGCAAGCAAATAAGTGTATACTCAAGCAATCAATCAAGCAAGCAAAGCTCTTAGGAGTCTCACAATGGCTCTTGTATCTCTCACTTTAGATGCACATGGCAATGGCTCTTCACTTTGGCTCAAATAGGAATCCCCTAGCACAAAAGCACACACATCAAAAAGTTCTATAATGTAAACCAAGAATGGACAAGAGTGAGTTTAGAGATTTGGTCCTTCTAATCCATCTTCAACATTAAGGCCTTTTTTTCTCCATTTTGCATAGGGAATTTCCTAGAATCTAAGTCCTTTTTGTCCATTTTGCATTTTGGTTCACAACAATCAAAACAAAACACAAGCACTATAATATATACACAATTATGTGCTCAAGTGAGCAAAAGGCAAATTGCATTAACATAAACATGTGCTCAAATGAGCAAAGGGCAAAAGCAAATGAATAATATGTATAAGAATAGTAAATTGCATAAATGTAAAGTGCAAGAATTAAATGTTAATGGTTAATGGTTAGTGTTAGTGTTAGTGTGCCATAAGGAAATTTAGCGCTATGTTAAGCAATCCTAAGTGGACTAATGTAGTAGTCACACCTATTTGAGGTCGGTCAATAAAATGTAGGCAACAACACAAGTTAGAGATCTTGATTAGTGAACCAAGCTCCTACAACTTGCCATGCCAAAAGAAGATGAGAAATGATCTTGTATTTATTTAGGTTCTTTGCTTGATTAGGAAGCAACCTATCCTTAATGCAAAGTCATTCACTTGATCCATGATCAAGATGAATTAGATTTTAATCAAGGAAGGTTAAACCTCCCATACATCAAGGCTAACCACCAATCTTTAACTCATTGATCAAAAAAGAAAAAGAGGAAAAAGAAGAAGATGAATAAGAAAGTGCATTAATAGAAATTAAATGAGGTAACCAACATACATTGACCAAAGGTAGATGAAATCAAGATCAAACATTAGTAAACAGAAGCAAAATGAAGATTAGAAGTCAAGAAACAAATAAAATATTTTTGGTATTTTTCAAAATTAAAATAATACTTGAATTAAAATAAACAATTAAAGGTCAAACTTCAAATTCACTTCAAATCAACTTTGAAAAGTCCAAGTGAATCATTCTAGGTTCAACAAGGTCAAACAAAGTTTGACACAAAATTTCAGCATTTTTAGAAGTCAAAAACTATTTTTAATCAATTAAAAATGCATAAAAATAACCTAATTGAATTAAAATCTCAAATAAATCTCAAATCAATTGATAAATTGATGAGAATATTTTTCATAGATCCATCATCATTCAAAGAGATAGGGAAAATATTTTTGTATTTTTTGGATATTGAAAAGTTTTTAAAATGAATTAAAAATAACCAGAAAAGAGAAAATACATAAAAAATATCAAATGATTAAAAAAATATTAAAAATCATTTTTAGAAACTAGAAATTAAAAGAGAAATAATGAAATTGGTCTCACATTTTTTGGACCAATAATGAGTGAGATATGATTTTTTGAAATGAAATGGAATAAAAGAAATAAAATGAAAATAGAAATCAGAAAATAAAAATAAGAAAAAAACGTGAGGCGTTGGATCTGGAGCTCATTAATTGAGCCGGCATATCACATGGATCATATGCGCGCGTCCACCATGCACTCAAGTCAAAGCGACACATGCATCCATTAATTAAGGCATAACAAGGAATGGTCCAGATTAGATCTGGAAACAAGATTGCACGGTCCATATTTGATCTGGATTTGGGACGGTGGTGTACACCACCGTCTTCTCCGGAGAGACCTCCGGCTTCGGTGAGAGTTGCAGACATGGCAACCTCAACCAAATGCCACGATCTATATAGCTATGGAAAGCTGGGGTGATGTACATCACCCCTGTGTCATCTATTTTCGCTCTAGGCTTCCATGGAGAGAGGAATCAGAGCTTGAAAAAAATGGTGTTCAACTGAAACTTGATGGAATTTCAAAATTCAAAGCACAAAACAATTGCCTCTGATGAGAGGACTTCAGACAACCTAGTAAATGCAAGAAACAAGCTATGAATAAAGAGTTTCGAAGAAAATAAGTTCTGATATCCACCTCTGAAATGTGGATCTTGAGAGCACGATTCTTCAAAGCTCTTGCTTGCAGTGTGCCTAGTGATGAAGATGAGCAAGGTTTAGGAACTATAGATCTATAAATCAACCAGTGTAGTTGAAATTTAGATCTGAAAATTTGAAGAGAAAAGAGAGAGTTCCTTTAAGTGAGGCTATGGAGAGATTCTTGCAGCATAACAGGTGCCTTCAGGTTGTCTAAATGTGAAGCTATGCACTTCTATATATAGCAATTGGCAAGGTAGAAGCATGAACAAAGCATGTGCATGGATGAAGAGGGCCTCCATGCATGGGCCTGTACAAATGCATGGAGGGCCCAATTCTGATGGGAAATGAATGCTTAACATCAGCAAATATGTTTTTGACGTGCAGAACTGATGTATTTAGCTTGTGCAAGGTGTTTTCAATAAGTTTCCAAAAATGCACTAAAACCTTCTCCTCTTCGAAAATGACATTTCCAAAAATGAAACATAGCCTTATGGGTAATGGTTGAAAAGCTCTTGGCATGAGGATCAATTGTTATGTTGACCAAAACTTCATTTGGAATTGGGAAATTAGTGAAAATTGATCATGAAGTGCTAGGTGCAAAACATGTGTATGTGAAAATTTCAAAAATGGCCAAATTTCAAGCCCTTTTGTTTTAATTATGAAAGCTCCTAATGACAACACCTTAAACATAAAAGTTGTAGATATTTTTAAGACAATCAATATGGACTTAAAATTAGCATCATTTGGATTTTGTATGAGAAAGTTATGGGCACTTGAAGTTGGACTTTTTCACATTTCAATGCCTTTGGTCCAAAGTGACCTATAATGTTTTGCATTATCACATGTATTTCATTTAGGATTCTGAAAATTTGTCCAACATAACAAATTATGTAGACATATTAAAATTTCCAATGCATTTGATCCCACCTCAAAATCATGAAAAATGAATGAGTTATGTTCTTGGGAAGTTGACCCAAAATTAGGGTTTCAGTCAAAATGACCTGTAATGTTTTGAAATGGATGATGACCTTCCAAGATTCAAATAGATTTTTGATGAACATGAAAGTTGTTCATATGGTTCTTAAGAACATTGTTTATCTTGGGGTCATCTCCATTTGACAAACACATCAAAAGTTAGGTCTCAGTGTACTTCAAAATAGTCAGATGAATTGACTGATCAACTTCTCAAGTCCAAACCTCATATCTTGATGAATTGATGATTGAGGACACTCAAATAAGCTCAAATATGCATGAAATTATGAATTTAAGAACTTCCCTTGATTGTATTTGACCATGGGTTGAGGTTGCTTCATGAGCAAGGCATAGTTGATGGACAGTTGAATTAGGGTTTCCTTGGGAAACAAGCCTCAAGCCCTTTGGTTTGCTTTGATTAAAATGATGAATTGAGATACTTGGGAGGCATATAGGATAAATGAGAGCCTTTTGAACCATTGTCATGCTTGCTTTCACCTTCACCTGGCCATTTCAAAGAGCATAGGGCCTCTTAGGAGCCTGAGATCTTATGATTGCTCAAGCTACAGAACCAAAGATGTTAGTGACATATTTTTGTGCTTTTGGTTAGTAAAAAAAAATAAGAAAAACAATAATGTATAATTTAATCATGCTTGGTGATCTCAAACCAACTCACAAAAGTTCCCACCCTAGGGTTAAGGAGCCAAGATGCTATGATCCTTGAGGCAAATGCAAATGCAATGTTATGATGCCATGAGGGATCTTAGGGTCAAAATTAGGGTCTTACACTTATTATAGGGTTAACCCCTCACTAGCATGTTGAAGCTCTCCTCACATGGTGGATTTGTGGTTTTAGGTTGAGTTTTCTCCCTTTGATAACAAAAGACCTTAAGGCTTTTGACCAATCAATTCACCAACTTATTTTGAGATTTTTACCCCGAACTATGAGGTTTTGATCCTACCTTTTTTAAGATGGTACGTAGGCAATGGATTTATCCATTCAAACACAAAATTGTAAATAATTTGTATATTCTTTCCTCATCTCCTCAATCATGTTTGCACAAATATTTTCACAAATACCAACCTACCCTACAACATTTGTAAAAAGGGCTCCCTTAGAGTACTAAGGATGTTTTGGGTGCTTAAAACCTTCCCATTGCATAACCAACCCCCTTACCCAGATCTTTGACATTTTAATTAGTGTTTTATTAAATAAAACTTCTCGATTTTTGTTCGCTTTCTAACCTTTCCTTTGGATAAATAGAAGTGCGATGGCGACTCGAATTGTATGATTTACTTTTGATTTAGTCAATAAATCTAAAGGTAACGAATACCCCACTACAGGACATATCTCATCCATACTTTTATTGTTTCATCTAACACAAAGTTATTGATGAACCAATTAGCCTTAGGATATTGAGACTTCATTGGTCAATGGAAAGGATGGGAAAGAATGGGATTGAAGATGAAGAGGGAGGGAAGATGAGACAAACACAAATTGGTCATGGGAGGACTTTTATCAAATTAAAATCATTCATTCATTTTGGGAGATGAAATGTATATTTTATCAATCCCCTAAATCCAATGATTTTAATCCAACAAAAGTCAAATCAACCTTGACCAAGGCCCAAACACATAGTCAAACTTCGCAAGTCAATAAAAATGGCTCAACATAATTTCTACACAATTAATCAATTAAAAATCAAATTAAAATGCATTTAAAATGAATTATGTTTGGTCAAAAACCTAAAACCTCTTCAAAACACCAAATAAATGGCCAAGAGATTTATCCTAGGTCAAACAAAGTCAAAGGACCTTGGACAAAAAGTTTCATAATTTTTGAAAAGTCAGAGGTATTTTTAAATAATTAAAAATATGCACAAAAACAATTAATTCATGAAAAATATCAAAGTTGATCCAAAAAATAATTTTAATTCAGAAAATGAAAGAGGAAAATATTTGATTTTTTTTGTGAAAGTCCCATATTTTTTGGATAAAAATGAAATTAATATGAATTAATCAAAATAAAAGGATTAAATGGAAAAATCAGAAAATAAAAAAAACAAGGGTCATCTGATCTCCCTCATTAATTGAGGTGGCAGATTGTCGCAACCTGAAAAATACAGTGCGCGAAAAAACAACCGGCGAAAGAAAATGACAGAAGAGTCGTCACCGTGCGTTATTCATCCCAAAGGAGGGAAGGGAACGCTCGAAGTAAACCTGAAAAAGGAAAGGACAAGACGGGGTCTCGCAACCAAATCTTGGGTTCGGGAGTCGGTTATGCGAAGGGAAGGTATTAGCACCCCTACACATCCGTAGTACTCTACGGGATCCACTTTTGTAGTTCTTGTCTAAAGGGTGTGGGTTTATCTTGTGCTGTTTACCAAAAAAAAGGGTTAAATGAAAATGACTCGCGCGGATGTCGCATCCACTGCATACGTATCTCATCTGAATATGAGAATCAGAGTCTTCGTAGCTCGGCTGACCTATGGGTTAGGGGATGTGTGCTCGTTAAGACATCGCGTCTTATGCCTACGTATCTCATCTGGAATGAGAATCAGAGCAAGCCGTAGTTCGGCTAACTATGGGGTTGTGGATTGGGTTTTGGACGAACGACGTCACTACGCAATCTACCGGATGCTCGACCTTTGGAGACTTACTCGCCTGTAGTAGAAGGAGTAAACGTGTGTTATGGAGAAGAAAAATCAATGAAGGGTTTGTTTGCATTGTAGGAACGCGCATGCAAAAGGGTAATGAGGATAAGACCTCATAGCTCTTAACCCTGGACAAAGGAACCTGCATAAAGTAAACACAAAAACATTGCCTCCTATCGAGGTCTTCCAGCTAGGAAAGCAGTAAAATGCGGGAAAAATGTAAAAGTACCACGCGGATAAAGATCCGAAGTAACAGCAATTAGAGGAATGGGAAACCCTGAGATCCTTCCAAGCTAACATCATCAAAGAAAGTGGGTCAGTACAGGTAATCGGAATGAACCTCCAGGGGTTATCCCACAAATAAAGTGGGAAACCACGCAAGTTATCCCTGCAAAACTCATGTGAGCCCTCACAAAAACTCAACAAAAGGGTTAGTGAAACACCATAAGCATTTTTTTCATGGATAACAGTATGGTTTCAGAAACCTCAAACCCTGTGGCATACACTTCAGAAATCATGTGATTAAACATTCAAGGCATAGGTTTCACCCATTCATAATACATCACACATTTAGAACATTCAAATTGAAGGCGTAAAATAATGGGAATAGGGCAAACCTGATTGGAGAGCTTGATTGAAATTGAGTTGCACCCGTGAGGCCCTTCAGGGTTTGGAGGCTGCTCTGAGTTCTCTGTCAGGTTTCTCTTCAGGTTTTGTCCAGGGTTTTGTTCCAAGGAAACCTCAGAGTATTTTGCTTCTCTTCCTTTTTCTCAAGTGAAGCCTTGGTATTTATAGACTGAATTTCATGGTTTTGTGGGCTCAAATGAGAGAGACCCAAGTCCAAAATTTTTTATTATATTTTATTTATTTTTTTATTATTATTTTTATTTTTTATTTTTTTTTGTAAAAAATTATTTATTTATTTATTTATTTTTTTTTTTTTCGTTTTTTTTTTTTTTTTTTTTTTTTTTTTTTTTTTGATTGACATGATGAAATGCAATATGAAATGCTAAATGAATGCATGAATGAGGAGGGCAAATTTTGGGGTGTTACAGCTGCCCCTATTCAATCATCAGCTAAACCGAGTAGGATGAAAGCGAACAGCTTATCAGACAAACGGGGTGAGCTGTGATTGAATACCAAAGATAGACCGAAAATTTGCGCTCCGAGAACACCACAAAAACGCGGAAATACACCGTGTTGTTTATTTTTCTTCCGATCCTCTGGCTTAATCTGGAGTTTCGATCCTTTGGCTTAATATTAATTTTGATCCTTGGGCTGGATACGATTTTGATCTTCTGGCTAGATCTTCTTCGATCTTCTGGCTAGATCTCCTTCGTTTCGATTCTCTGGCTGAATCTATTTCCTTTGATTCTCTGGCTGAATCTACTTCGATCTTCTGGCTAGATCTGAATTGTTTCGATTCTCTGGCTGAATCTATTTCCGGTCTTCGGGCTAGACCTGACTTCGATCTTCTGGCTAGATCTTCTTCAATCTTCTGGCTAGATCTCCTTTGTTTCGATTCTCTGGCTGAATCTATTTCCTTTGATTCTCTGGCTGAATCTACTTCGATCTTCTGGCTAGATCTGAATTGTTTCGATTCTCTGGCTGAATCTATTTCGATCTTCTGGCTAGATATGGATTGTTTTGATGATAAATTCCCATCATTAGGATCCCGCATCTGAGGCATGCGCTGGTTGACCCTCTTTTGAAATCTACACCCAACCTTCATATTAGATATGCAGCTTCGAGCATATTCCACTTTTGGGCTTCGTACATATTCTTCGGGCTAGAACATGTTGTAACGACTCCTCAATTAGACTTGCTGGGGAAATAAAGCGTGTAGGCGACTTCACTGGGGAATCTTCAAATTGAGCCTTAGGTTGGCTCTTAGGAAAACGATTCTCAGGCTGAATCTTCGAAATGACCCTCAGGCTGGATCACTGGAACACGATTCTCAGGCTGAATCTTCGAAATGACCCTCAGGCTGGATCACTGGAAAACGATTCTCAGGCTGAATCTTCAAAACGACCCTCAGGCTGGATCACTCACGCTTGATCCTCTGGCTGGATCTCATGACCTTGGTTGTAAAGTAATTCTTCAGTCTGCTTGGAAGAACCTGTTTATCAGCTTATGTGTATGCTTGATATGATATGCATGCAAATGCAAATGTTATGCATGGTGTAAAAAGAAATCTGCTTGGGGAAGCAAACTCCGGTAGGGAACAGATCGCTGTATCAATCCTTGAATGCTCTGTGGGGAATGATCCGTCTGCCGGGACCAATGAGCCACCAAAAATAAATTGGCTGCTTGAAAAGTTGACCTTGCGGGGGGAGTATCAACTATGGAAACTTTTCTCGGCGAGGCTCTATGAGGAGAGTCTGTGGGGAAAACACTTCCTGGGGAAATGTCGTAGGAAACGACCTTTGCTGGGGATATGAACTTGCTAATCGCCCTCAAGCTGGGGATTAACAAATCTGTTAAAAATAATCTGCTGGGGAATGAGATGAACACTGGGAACGCCACCCTCTCATCTGTTGGTTATGCAACCACTCCGCTGTTGCTAGGAAGATACAGTCTGACACTGTCAACTCCACTGGGGATATATAGTCTGGATACTGTCAACTCTACTGGGGATAGACAGTCTGGATACTGTCAACTCTGTTGGGGAACATGCTCTGCTGAGGAGAGACTTTGTCAACCGCTTGGGGATGAGGATTCATGACTTGGCATCCGGTTCCTGTGACCTGCAACCAAAAATACACGTATGCCTCGGGGGAATTACTCGGTTTGAATTCACCGTTCGGGATTAAGCACATTCAAAGCAATTTTAAATGTTTTCCTGTGCAACTCATCTGCAAAAGCCACCATTATGTTCATTTGCAATATGTTTTATCAAAAATTCGGACATTTTTGCAAACAATAAAAAGGCTCTTTAACTGAATTATTCGACTCTTAATGGGGAGAAAATTTGTGCCAGGAATAGGCGAGGGTATCAGGAAGCTGATCTCTGAAAAGAGGTGATCGCTATAAAAAGAGAACTATCCTAATGACAACGGGGATACGGGGTCCCACTGAGTTTCGACTCTGCTATGACTCGTATGTCCTCAAGACGCTCTGCTCATCTTGCTTTCTGAAGTGGATGATTAGTCGATCTTTAACCTTCGAAGATTGCCGGATTGAATGAAACGGTGATATAACACTGATGAACTCAGATCACAGTCATTCGCTTATTCCCTAACTTTTGCCTGGATCGCCCCCTTTTCGGGTTTTCAATCCATCGGGATACCCATTTTTGCCTGAGCCGCCCTTTTGGGTTTTCGACTCACCGGGTGTACTCTTTTTTATATCCCTAATTTTTGCCCGAACCTCTTTATTCTCTTTTTTTTTTTGGTTCGTCGGGATGCCCTTTTTTTGCCTGGACCATTCTTTTTACTTGTCCAGCGGGTCTATTTTACGCG
Source organism: Lathyrus oleraceus (assembly GCF_024323335.1). NCBI lineage: Eukaryota > Viridiplantae > Streptophyta > Magnoliopsida > Fabales > Fabaceae > Lathyrus > Lathyrus oleraceus. The sequence goes on along the minus strand of NC_066581.1, from coordinate 77,926,556 downwards.
AAGTATTTTTTTAACTGCGTCTGAGTTGACAGGGGACGGGAATCCTTCGCCATCCATGGTTGTTAGCATCAAAGCTCCGCCATAGAAAATCCTTTTAACCACGTACGGACCCTCATAGTCCGGTGTCCATTTGCCCCTGTGATCTGTGTTGGGAGGAAGAAATCTTTTGAGTACCAATTCACCGACTTGATACCCCCGAGGGCGCACTTTCTGACCAAATGCTTTCTTCATTCGTCTCTGACCGAGATACGTCAATTCTGGGTACGTAGTTCCAGCATAGCACCTTAATCATCGAAGACAAGGTAAATAAAGCATCAGCAAATTGGTTTTCTTCAAAAGAAAGTTAACAATCTTCTCGTGTAGTCTCTGTAAGGAGCCAGATGAGGCTGAGGTGTATACCATTTCCCGTTGGTTTGATTGATGACCAAAGCTGAATCCCCGTATACATCCAGGGTTTTAATCTGTATATTGACGGCTTCCTCAAGTCTTAGGATACAAGCTTCGTATTCGGCTTCATTGTTGGTGCAGGGAAAAGTTATTCTGGCACCAAATGGCATATGAACCCCCTTCCGGTGTGATCAACACTATACCAACTCCGCGACCATTGACGTGGACCGCCCCATCAAACATCATAACCCATTTGGATTCAGGGTCAGGCCCCTCCTCCGGGAGTGGTTCCTCTCAATCTTTCGATTTGAGAAACATGATGTCCTCATCAGGAAAGTCAAACCTCATAGGTTGGTAATCATCAATCGGTTGCTCTGCAAGATAGTTTGACAAGACACTTCCCTTGATGGCTTTTTGTGAAGTGTATTGGATGTCATACTCTGTCAGTATCATTTGTCACCTAGTAACCTTTCCGGTAAGTGATGGCTTTTCAAAAATATACTTGACTGGATCCATTTTTGATATCAATAGAGTCGTGTGAGTCAACATATACTGTCTTAGTCGGCGAGCAGCCCATGCCAAAGCGCGGCAAGTTTTCTCGAGCAATGAGTATCTTTGTTCACAGTCGGTAAACTTTTGCTAAGGTAGTATATTGCATGCTCTTTTCGACCTGACTCGTCATGCTGACCGAGCACACAACCCATTGACCTTTCTAACACAGTCAAGTACATGATCAACGGTCTTTCCTCTCGGCCTGTAGACTGGCCCCGATCTTGATCTCTTTCTTGTCGTCTTCGGTACCAACGTTGATGGTCTCAACCACCTCCTGATAAGGTGTAATAGCTCGGTCCTCCTGTTTCAACAATCTGGCTAACCCTTCAGGCAATTCACAATCTTCCTCAGCCCCTTCTTCGGCTTGATAGATAGGATTGTCGAAGTCATACTTGGCCATAACAGTGTCGTTAGCAGTGAGATCCGAGTGGTCGGCTCTGCATGATGGAGGATCATGCTTTACCTTAGAATGAGAGATTTTTTTTTTTGAAAGAAAGGAAAAACGAAAAAAGAAACATTGCCATTTTTTTTGTAAAAAGTAAAAAAAAACTGAAAGAAAGAGAACACAAAATTGTTTGCAAAAGCCGTCCTTTATTGATGATAAAAATAATTGCGAAACGTAACTAAATGGATGGCCCTACAAATGAGCCGTTACACCTTGGGCAAAGTGTAAGACTTTATTATGCATGTAATAAAGGAAAACAATAAAAATCACTCTTTCAGTAGAGTAACCCGGACGGTTTTTTCAGACGACCAATTGTCGAGCTTTTCTCCCGGGACACACGAGCGAATCCAGCTATCTAAGTCACAGTCGCTGTCAGCCTTGTCTTTATCTGCAGCATTGACGATGTGGGGAGAAACCAAACCCCCGCTGGAGAGAGTACCAGTTTCATTCTTCTGAGATCCCGGAGCATACCCCAATCCAAACTTGTCTTCTTTGATGACTGGCTCCACAAATTTGCCCCAGCCTTGGGCATTACCAGCTTTAACCACTTCGACAGCTTGCTTGTATGAAGAGATAGAAGTCCCGACCTTCTCAAACTCAGGTGAAAAGACAGCTTCGGGCGCGACCTCATTGATGTTTATGGCTTCGAAGCCCTGACACTGCATCTCGTGCATCTCGCCGTCCATCTCTACATACTTAAATATAGACAGGTGGCTAACAAAAATATCCTCTTCACCACATACAGTGACGATCTGACCTTCTAGTTCATATTTGAGCTTCTGGTGGAGGGTAGAAGTAACAGCACCGGCAGCATGAATCCAAGGCCGACCTAGCAGACAGCTGTAGGCAGGCTGGATATCCATCACATAAAAGGTGCTCTTGAACACCTACGGTCCAATCTTAACTGGCAACTCAACTTCGCCAAAAACAGCTCTCTTAGAGCCATCAAAAGCCCTCACAACTAAGTTACTTGGCCTCAGGATGATGCCATCGCAATCCAACTTCATTAAGGCTTTCTTTGGAAGAACATTCAGAGAAGAGCCTGTATCAACCAAAACATGGGAAAGCACCACCCCTTTGCACTCCATTGTGATATGCAAGGCTTTGTTGTGATTCCTGCCCTCAGGTGTCAGGTCATTATCGGTGAAACCTAGCCCCCGGCTAGCGTTTACATTGGAAACTACCGACTCTAGCTGGTTAACAGTTATCTCCGGTGGAACATAGGCCATATTCAGTACTTTCAACAAGGCTGCTCTGTGCGCCTCAGAGCACATCAATAGTGAGAGAATGGAGATCTTTGAGGGTGTCTGATTTAGCTGGTCGACTACCTTGTAGTCACTTTTCTTGATAATCCTCATAAACTCATCCACTTCCTTCTCGAATGCGGTCTTAGGAGGATCTTCCTCAGTAGTAACCTCTTCGGTGGATACCTGTTTCCCTTTAGCCTTGGCAGCTGCCTCGGCTTCAGTATTCACGCGTAATGTTGATGGTGCAAATAGGCGTCCACTGCGAGTGAAGCCACCAACCCCTCCAACATTGTCTACAGCGGAGCTACTAATGTCAATGTCTTTTTCGTTAACTTTCTGCCCCTGGCAGTAGATATCAGCCCCATAGTGCCACGGGATAGCACTGTCTTTCTCATATGGAACAGGTCCTGGTACCGTGATGGTGATTGGACCAACCAAAGTCGGTTGAGGGCTGTCAGAGTAAATTGCGACTGGTGCTGAACTTTCGATGTTCACCGCTGCTGGTTCTGTACTTTCTGGGAAATATATTGTTGTCGGAGCGAGTCTCTCGGGAACATATATTTCTTCAGGAGTAAAATAAAACGTCACCGTCGATACATCATTCTTCACCGGACGGGCCTGATCGAACTGAAGACAACCTTCATCTATCAGCCGCTGAATACCCCTTCTCAAACTGTCACATCCGTTTTCGGCAGCTTGATAATTTCTGCATTCTTCCCCACAGCCCGGGAAAATCTATCCTTTTAGAAGTCGGTCTTTAACCACCGATAGCGAAGTCTTCACCTTAGTCACATCAGAAACCAAATTCAAAGTTTCCCCACTATCAACAGCATTAATCCTCTGCCCGCCGTGAGCCGGCATCGGGTTCTGGATAACATTAGGCACCGGAGCAAAATTGATAACCTGGGCATCTCTCAAATCTTGTACCTTTAACTGGAGAGCCTTGCAATTATCTGTAGTATGGCCAGGTGCGTTGGAGTGAAAAGCGCATCTGGCGTTGACATCATAACCTTTAGGAAAATTATTGGGATCGATTGGTGGGGCCAGAGTTCTCAATGTAACCAGATTCATGTCAATCAGCTTGGGAAGTAATACTGAATAAGGCATTGGGATTGGTTCGATGACCCGGTCCGTCTGCCTTGGACGTTGTTGATAGTGTCTATGCTGACCCGGATTACCTCCTTGTTGTTGATTATTGTACATGGGTTGTTGTTGCGGATGATATTGCGGTTGAGGAATAGGTGTTGGAATAGTGACTGCGGCCACTTGATCTTGATAATAATTAGGGCGTCCTTTACTCCTGCCTCTGCCGGCATACACAACGCTTGCCTCGCCTTCTTTTCTTCGCTGACCGTTACCAGCAAACGGTCTCTTGGGACCTGATGGGTTAGAAACACTATTGTCTTGAATTCGGCCCATCTTCAACAGACTCTCGATTCTTTCTCCAACAATTACTATCTCTGCAAAGCTGATTGACGGGCAAGCAGCCAATCTCTCAATATAATTGCCTTGAAGAGTGTTCATGAACATGTCCGCCATCTCCCTTTCAGACATAGGGGGTTGGACGGACGCAGCAATCTGTCTCCAACGCTGAGCATATTCTCTAAAGGTCTCCTTGGCAGTCTGGGACATACCTTGCAACAAGGTCCGATTTGGAGCCATGTCCAAGTTGTATTGATATTTCTTGACAAAAGCCTCTGCCAAGTCTTTCCAGCTCTTGATGGTAGTACGAGACAAATGAGAATACCATTCACGAGAAGCTCCAGTTAGACTGTCTTCAAAATAGTACATCCACAGCTTTTCATCTTCCGTGTGAGCTCCCAACCTTCCCAAATAAGATTGGAGATGAGTGCGTGGGCAAGAAGCCCCGTTGTATTTCTCAAAAGTAGGGGGTTTGAACTTGTGAGGAATCCTTACTCCCTGAACCAGACCAAGGTTTGTGACATCAAAGCCTAAGGAATTTTGAGACTCCAAAGATTTGAGCTTCTCAGCAAGCTCATCCATACAGCGAGTGGTCTCGAGGGCCTCGTCGTGCAAAGAAAATTGATCACACTGATAATCTTCAGTAACGGGGCGCCCGTTAATCCGAATTCCTTGATTCACATCGTACCTTCCGCCAATACCATTTCCAACATTCCCTGTGTTGCCAACATTACCCGGGTTTCCATCAGCATTTGCGTTACCCGCGTTACCAGTGTTCACAAGGTTATCAGCGTTCCCAGGGTTACCAGGGTTTCCCTCAGCATTTAGTATCTCCACCTCAGGCCTCGGTTGCCCAACCAATTCCCTCAGCTTTTCTTGGCCTGCTGCCATACCAGTCATCAATGTCATGAACTGATCCATCCTTTCACGCATATCAGCCAGCTCTTTCTGTACTTGGTCCATCGCTAGTCGTGGACGGTTTTCCTTTGTCGGGTATCTGTGAACTCGCTTGGGACCAATAACTGCCTGATACAGGGAACAAACATTAGACACTGCGGTGACACCTGCAAAACAGACAAGGGTTAATATGCATGGTATGCGATGCACTGCTTGTTCAGTTTTAAGGCACCCCCATTTTGAAAGGGAATACCCTGCAAATGAATAAGCATGAGATATTGGATGCAACTATGCAGATGATGTTATGCAATGCAAAGGCATGTCAATCAGAATTGATGGATCCGCTTGAACATCTATCAGGTTGCACTTCCTGGAGAGAAATTCACTGAGGAATATAATACAAGACCAAAACTCTGCTCCAGAAAACCGGGTTGGTTGGAGGTTAAGGTTTCCTGAATTTAGCCCACCCCTCACTGGTAGGTTCTAAGAACAGAAGTTCGTCAGCTTCAGTCCTTCAGTCGCGAATAATACGTTTACCACTGAAGGTTTGGCATTATTACGGGATAAAAGACCTCCACTGACTCCCCTCAACAGGACATCCTAAAGCAAGTTCCCAGTCTCGGGGTCCTCGGATTGATCAGCGAGAATGCGCCCACCAGAGCTAACATAATCACGTCTCGGAGGAGAGGCCTCGACTGAGTTCTCGGGAAATGGTCACCAGAGTCGACGATTTCTAAAGGAACACCATGTCGTTACGGAACATCCGTAGGACATAATATATCCAAAAGAAACCTCGTCTGGGTGTGGTTCTTCACGAACGACTTAACGTAGCAACATGCCACGCAAGCCTCATGATCATCCACTCTAAAACCTGTGTGTACACTCAAGCCTGGGTAATGGGCTTATCTCTCATAGAACATCCCATCCCAATAAACAAACAAACAGATCCAATAGATACAACAGATGTATGCAAGCAGGTAAGCAAATAAATGTACAAAAGCATGAACACCCGATAAACAAGAAATCACACAAGCTAGGAGGGACTCGCTTAGGGAAGATGGACCAGCAAGAGGTCAACTTCTTAGTCCCCAGCAGAGTCGCCAGCTGTCGTAACCTGAAAAATACAGTGCACGAAAAAACAACCGGCGAAAGAAAATGACAGAAGAGTCGCCACCGTGCGTTATTCATCCCAAAGGAGGGAAGGGAACGCTCGAAGTAAACCTGAAAAAGGAAAGGACAAGACGGGGTCTCGCAACCAAATCTTGGGTTCGGGAGTCGGTTATGCGAAGGGAAGGTATTAGCACCCCTACACATCCGTAGTACTCTACGGGATCCACTTTTGTAGTTCTTGTCTAAAGGGTGTGGGTTTATCTTGTGCTGTTTACCAAAAAAAAAGGGTTAAATGAAAATGACTCGCGCGGATGTCGCATCCACTGCATACGTATCTCATCTGAATATGAGAATCAGAGTCTTCGTAGCTCGGCTGACCTATGGGTTGGGGGATGTGTGCTCGCTAAGACATCGCGTCTTATGCCTACGTATCTCATCTGGAATGAGAATCAGAGCAAGCCGTAGTTCGGCTAACTATGGGGTTGTGGATTGGGTTTTGGACGAACGACGTCACTACGCAATCTACCGGATGCTCGACCTTTGGAGACTTACTCGCCTGTAGTAGAAGGAGTAAACGTGTGTTATGGAGAAGAAAAATCAATGAAGGGTTTGTTTGCATTGTAGGAACGCGCATGCAAAAGGGTAATGAGGATAAGACCTCATAGCTCTTAACCCTGGACAAAGGAACCTGCATAAAGTAAACACAAAAACATTGCCTCCTATCGAGGTCTTCCAGCTAGGAAAGCAGTAAAATGCGGGAAAAATGTAAAAGTACCACGCGGATAAAGATCCGAAGTAACAGCAATTAGAGGAATGGGAAACCCTGAGATCCTTCCAAGCTAACATCATCAAAGAAAGTGGGTCAGTACAGGTAATCGGAATGAACCTCCAGGGGTTATCCCACAAATAAAGTGGGAAACCACGCAAGTTATCCCTGCAAAAGTCATGTGAGCCCTCACAAAAACTCAACAAAAGGGTTAGTGAAACACCATAAGCATTTTTTTCATGGATAACAGTATGGTTTCAGAAACCTCAAACCCTGTGGCATACACTTCAGAAATCATGTGATTAAACATTCAAGGCATAGGTTTCACCCATTCATAATACATCACACATTTAGAACATTCAAATTGAAGGCGTAAAATAATGGGAATAGGGCAAACCTGATTGGAGAGCTTGATTGAAATTGAGTTGCACCCGTGAGGCCCTTCAGGGTTTGGAGGCTGCTCTGAGTTCTCTGTCAGGTTTCTCTTCAGGTTTTGTCCAGGGTTTTGTTCCAAGGAAACCTCAGAGTATTTTGCTTCTCTTCCTTTTTCTCAAGTGAAGCCTTGGTATTTATAGACTGAATTTCATGGTTTTGTGGGCTCAAATGAGAGAGACCCAAGTCCAAAATTTTTTATTATATTTTATTTATTTTTTTATTATTATTTTTATTTATTTATTTATTTTTGTAAAAAATTATTATTATTATTATTTTTTTTTCGTTTTTTTTTTTTTTTTTTTTTTTTTGATTGACATGATGAAATGCAATATGAAATGCAATATGAAATGCTAAATGAATGCATGAATGAGGAGGGCAAATTTTTGGGTGTTACACAAATGAGATGGTCAGGAGGGTGCATTCCACAAAGACCTTCTTCAAACACGATGCAGGCATGGTAATCGGTTTGGACGCGTGAGATTAAAACATTTTAAACAAATCATATGACCTGGATTGATCCAGCGCACCACCGGAGCCCTAGCTCCAGTCATCTTCTCTGATGAGTACCACCAGCCTGGTCCAAGCTCAACTCAATGGAAAATGAAAAGTGAATACAATAATTTGAAGGGAAAATGCTCAGGAGCACGAATCTGGCCTCAATTTTCTCCAATTCCAAGTATATAAAAAGATACAGGGATTTGAATTTTGAGGATCATGAACTGAGTTGCTTAGATTTGACCTCAAAGTAAATCAATCTTCTTGCCTACATTGATAGGACTTCAGACAACCAAAAATCAACAAGAATGGTGAAGAATTTAGGGAGAATCGAAGAGATGAAAATTCTGAAAATTCACCTTCAATGGAGCTTCAGATTGGCACGGTCTTGCTTTCAATTATGCTTGGCCTTGCTTTAGATGCTTGTTGGAAGTGATTAGGATCAATGAAAGGTATGGACTCTTGGAGTTTCAATCTCAAAACAGATGGAGATTTAAAACTCTATTTTCAAAGAAAATCTTCAAACATATCCTTTAATGGTGAGGGTTTGGGATTGCACGTTCAAATCTTGGGCATGAGGTCCCTAATTTTGAGTAATGAGAGTCTTATTTATAGGCCATGATATTGATTTCTACACACTTCCAAATTTCAAAATTTTGTGAAATTCTCTTTGCATGCTTGCATGGGCGTGTATACGCCCATCAAGTGATGTAATCTTATCCAAAAATGACTGAGAGTCATGCTGAATTCATGTTGGAAAGCCATGCAATCGTGTATGAAAAGTGGAAGTGGAAATTATCCAAATGGTTCATCATGTTGCCCCCATGCGCAAGTCCTTCATACTTTGGCCAAATAAGATGATCTTGGACTTTTTGGAAATGTGAGATCAAGGGGAACAACTTTCATGTTTAACACTTTTTCATTTGAAGCTTGGATAATGATGAACTTTGGGGTAGAAGTTTGGGAAATTAAACATATTTGAAATTTTCTAAGTCCCAAGTCAAATGTTCACTTCTTCCACCTTGAATAAATTTTCTATGGACTTCAAATGAGAAATGTTCCTTCATTAAAGTTGTAGCTATTTCAAACCTATTCAATATGGTCACAAATTTGGTCTCATTTGGATTTGGCATGAAGGAGTTATGCATTTTAGAAGTTGAGGAAAATCACGTGTTCAATGGTATTGGCCCAAAATGACCTATAATGTTTCCTCTTGGCACATGCATTTTCAAGTTGAATTTGAACTTCTTCAAACACAAAAGTTTAAGCATACATCTTGAATTGGATCATGGAACTTTAATGGATTTCATCTCATAAAATATGAGAAAGTTATGGTCTTGTGAAGTTGACCTCCAAATAGGGTTCAAACAAAATGACCTATAATCTTTCACCATAAAAAATGACTTTCAAAGCAAAACTAGTTCTTGACTTCAACATGAAAGTTGTTTGGAATGTAATTTTGAGTAACGTTTCTCTTTGAATCATTTTCATATGACAAAAATTATAGGATATAGGGTCTAGGGAACCCCAGTTTTGACTCGTTGACTTTCTCTGGTCAACCGCCATGAACCATCTTTCTAGCTTGACATTCTCTTGATTTTTGGGACTCATGGGGGATCATGTAGGTGTAAGATGATGTAATATGAAGTATCCCTTTAAATATTTGATCAATTGATAAAGAAACTTATTGAAGAAGTCACACAAGATTCCTAGATGAATTAGGGTTTCCAAGACAAACAAACTCTAAAGTCTTAATGATTTCTTGATCAAAATAACATGTGAAGATCGTGGGAATCACAGGTAAGGGGGTTGGTTACACAGAGGGAAGGTGTTAGCACCCAAAGTGTCCTAGGTACTCCTAGGGGGCCCTTTTTGTATGCATATGTACTTGGTATAAAGTGAGGTTTTCAAACAAAGAGAATGGGGGGATGAGAAAAGAATTCATTAATTATATTTTTGTGTTTGACAAGACCTTCGGTCTTGTGCCTACGTATCTGTAGCGGGGTATTCATTACCACTAGAGATATTGACTAAATCCAAGGTAAATCATACAAGTCGAGTCGCCACCGCACTCCTATTTATCCAAAGGAATGGTTAGAAAGCGAACAAAAACCTAAAAGTTTTATCGAATCAAAAACTAGTAAAAATGTCAGAGATCTGGGTAAGGGGGTTGGTAATGCAATGGGAAGGTATTAGACACCCAAAGCATCCTAGGTACTCCTAGGGAGCCCTTTTCACATTTGTTGTAAAGGTTGTTGTTTTTTGTGAAAATTTATTTGTGCAAACATGATTGAAGGGATGAGAAAAGCGTGTATGTTTATCTAATGTACTACTTACTAAAAGAAAGGTCAAAAGAAAATGACTCGCACGGACGTCGCATCCACTCCATACGTATCTCATCTGAATATGAGAATCAGAGTCTTCGTAGCTCGGCTACCTATGGGTTAAAGAGGAGTGTGCTCGCTAAGACATCGCGTCTTATGCCTACGTATCTCATCTGGGATGAAAATCAGAGCAAAACGTAGTTCGACCACCTATGGGGTAAGGGTTGTGTTTTGGGGTGAACGACGTTACTACGCAATCTACCGGATGCTCGACCTTTGGAGACTTACTCACCTGTAGTAGAAGGAGATAACGTGTTCTTAGAAGAAGAAAAATCAATGAGTTGTTTGCGTTTTAGGAACGCTCATGCAAAAAGGGTAATGAGGATAAGACCTCATAGCTCTAAACCTGGGCAGGGTGAGCTCCTGACAAAAAGTGGTAAATTGCCTCCTATCGAGGTCTTACAGCTAGGAAAGGGTAAAATGCAGGAAAGATGTAAAAGTACCACGCGGATAAAGATCCGAAGTAACAGCAATTTAAGAGGTAAGAAAACCAAAGACCCTTCCAAGCTAAAACACCATCAAAGAAAGTGAGTCAGTATAGGTAATCGAAATAGACCTCCAAGTGGTACCCCACAAATAAAGTGGAACACCAAGAAAGCTATCCCTGCAAGAGTATGTGAGCCCTCACAAACACTCAACAAATAGGTTAGAGTAATATGACGGAATTAGGAGAAAACAATGCCATAACAAACACAAAACAGGTTAGAGCAAACAGGAAAAAACAACTAATGTCGCGATCGCTGCTGCATCGCTTAGCGAAGCTTCGCTGCAGGCTCCCCTAGCGAAGGTGCTAGCGAGCGCCTGCGGGTTCTGGATTTCCCATTGATAACAATACGATTTTAGGGACTCCAAACCCTATGGCATCCATCTCAGAAATTAAGTAATCAAAGCATTCAAGGCATTGTTTACACATTCATGCATATCTAAACCCGTGGGCAAAAACTGAACGGTACCTCACACATTCAGAGTATTCAAATTAAAAGTATAGAGTAATGGGGATAAGGGCAAACCTGATTGGAGAGACCGATAGAACTCGAAAGGCACGGCTGGGTCTGCAAGGCAATGTCAGGGTTTGTGTGAGGCGGAGGCGGAAAAGTGTGTGAGTCCGAGTGAACCTTTCAGAGTTGCCTGGAGGTTGCTGCAGATTAGTTCCTAGGGCTCTTCTCTGTATGTCTCGCTCTCTATTTCTCCAGGGTTTGTAATAGTTTCCAGCCTCTTTTTCTCCCAGGGTTTGTAATAATCTTCAGTCTCTGTTTTTTCTCAAATGAAGCTCTGGTATTTATAACCTGATATTGGTGACTTGGTGGGCTCAGAATCAAGCCCAAAATTTTCTGTTATTTTCCAAAATGCACGCGCTTCGCCTAGCGAAGGATCTGCTCGCTTAGCGAGCATGACAGTTCCTTTCGCTAAGCGAACTAGTCTGCTCACCTAGCGAGCATGACAGCTCAGGAACAAATTCTTGCTTTTTCAGGATTAGCATTTTGAATGATGAATAGGCCCCATTTGAACCTGTTGGGAGTAACTCAAGTCTTTCCCTTGTGTTGACTGATCATCTAAATAGAACCCATAAAGTGTCTTGGATGATACTTAAGCTTCAAACAAAAGATGTTAGTGACACATTTTTGTGTTTTTGGTTAGTAAACAAAAGTAAGAGAAACAATGATGTATAATTCAAGCATGCTTGGTGATCTCAAACCAATCACAAGGAGTCTCACCCAAAGGCAAAGGGAACCAAGATGCTAAAGATCCTTGAGGCAATACAAATGCAATGTTATGATGCCATGAGGGATCTTAGGGTCAAAATTGGGGTCTTATAGATGCCCGTATTTAAGGTCACTAGCCGGAGAAGTGAAGGTTAAAATCTTCGTCTCGACGGGGTAGAATGGGCTTAAATAATAACAAAGAGACGAATTTTGGTCCCTAAGAGACCTCATGATGCAAATGTAGGTATGAAAAATGGTAGCACTCGGTGGAGATATGTGTCTACAAAAGCAAAGAAATCAGAAGCCACTGATAATCCATATGAGCAATTCACTCCATGGGACCAAGATCCTGGGGACTCTCCTGGGGATAGAAAAGGGATAAAAATGCGCGAGCAGGTCACGACTCAAAGCGTGGGGAACAGAATTCCAAAGGGAAAAGATCCAATGGAAAGACTCGAGCTAACTCGAAGATGCATGTATTGGGGAATATGCCAATACAGTAAAAAACTATCCACAACGGATACTTCGGATAAAATCTGGATGAAAACAATCCACTAAGGGACTTTGCTGGGGATGTCCACAAGGACACTCCTGGGGAAGCAGCGGGACGAGGTATTACCGATTACTGGGTAATAAGCTCAAAGAGACATGTGATCTGAACACCAGGTATGAGGGTGAGAGATACAACATGCTCGGGAAGAGATGAATATCCAAGACCGGCATAAGGGTGAGAGATATCAAAACTTCAAAATATCTGAGGAAAACCTAAAAGGTATACTTCAACTCAGGGATTCTGACTCCACAGGGGACAAAAGTCATAATAGGGAGCAGAGAGGAAGGAACACCAGGGATACCGGTTACTGGGCATATAATAGGTGACCAACCAAGACGTGAATTGGGGAATATTCCCAAGACACTCATCATCCACAAGAGGGCTAAAAAGCAAACTCGATTACAGGATGGATATTCGACTCCACAAAGGGGATACGAATCTTACTCAACTAGGGAAGAACAAAAGGCTTCAGACCCGAGAGTGCATGAGATATACTATCTATTACCGTCAGAACGTAGATAATATACTCGCATGGACGATTATCCACAACCGGTTACTGGGTTAATAAAGGATAAATCGACCGAAAAGAAAAGGCATCGGGATACCCAAACTAGGTATATAATGATGACCAATTCAGGAGAGAAACAATCGTCACCAACAACAACAAGGTAGACGAGAGATGACCCACTGGGGATGAATTGCGTAATCAGGGCAATTATCCAAGCAAATGAGGGGATATCATCACCGAATATTGGATGAAGATAACTGTCACCAATTAAAGATGAGCAAAAATAGTTACTCTGCAAAAAGGGAAGAAATAGGATTTACAACTACCGGTATGAGGGTAGAGAACCACAGACTCCGCCGGGGATAGTAATTACTAATTATTGAGCAATTATTCATATACCACGGGGAAACAGGAAAAGAGTCTCAAGAGACCAATCTAGGATCAAACTAGATAGGCACACCAGATCAAGACTTGTCTCGGTGAGGATATAACTCAATGGGGAAAACCATCCCAGTATATGTGTTGGGAAGGAACAAAAACAATCAACATCCACGAGGATATAACCCGGTGGGGAATATGGAAGAAAGGATAGACGCTTTCTACTTATGGAGCTGACTTTATATGGAGAGATCAGACACACACGTCTGCTTGGGGAAATATATCACCAAATAGCAGGAGACAGCAAACAACGATATATGGCAAAGAATGCAACATGAATATCTGAATGTTGTAATTATGCATGTATGTGTGGTTTATGTATGATGTATGCTGAAAAACAGACATATCTAACACAACCAGGTCCAGGAATCAACCACCCGGTACTACATCTCAAGAGAGAAAGCCAAGTTCACCAGAGAGTATCCGATCTGCTGGGGATCAGAGATACCAGGAAGCAAAGAACTTTGCAGGGGATGAATCATCAATCATTCCAGCTGGGGACGAGAGTTATCACAAACAAGGTCCACCACACCAACAACTCTACTGGGGAATCTATCCGAGGAGATAAAGGATTTATCGGGATCAACCAAATACCGCTCTTGCCCAAAGAGATCCAAGTTGCTGAGGAAGAAAGATTTCTACTCTGCTGAAGGGAAGAGAGGTGACTCTCAACAAGCAATCCACTTGGTAGGACAAACCACAAGGGGTTCCGGAGGGAGGAGATACAGTCATGCCAAGAATATGGACAAAAATCTTACCCTGTTGGGGATCATACCACCCTTGGGAGAGCACTGAGGATCTCCTAAGTATCCTTTCGTCATTGTGAATGTTCACTTTGTTTAAAAACAAATTATAAAAAATTTGATCGTTTAAAACAATGATATTTTCTTAATCAAAACATGCAAAACATTTGTTGAATAGAAACAGATAAGACTGCCAATAATTGGATAAAAGGCTCAAATTTATTTGATAGAATGGTAGTCTGCGAATGGCAAGACTCCATAGATCTTTACAAATTTGAAATTGGTGATATATATTGGAAAAGGGCTACATTGAACATAATGACCATTTCTCCACCAATTCTGAATCCGATGTATTTGAAGCTTTGGCTGATAATGAGCAAGGATCTCTGACGGACGACAATTGTAGAACAAAGTCTTGTCAGGATGCAGTTACTTGCCAAATCCCTAATTTTTGCCTAGATTGCCCCAGGATGAGGTACTCAATCTAGCGGGATACCTATATTCATTTTTCATGTCTCTAACTTTCGCCTGGACCGCCCTTTCGGGTTTTCAATCCACCGAGACGCTCATTTTTGCCTAAGCCGCCCTTTCGGGTTTTCAACTTAGCGAGCTATTCTGTTTTTATTTTTTTTAGGCGAAGTATTTCTTGACTGCATCTGAATTCACAGGACGAGTGAAATCCTCCCGATCCATAGTTGTAAGTATCAAAGCACCGCCTGAAGAGGCTCTCTTAACAACATACGGACCCTCATAGTTTGGAGTCCACTTGCTCCTGGAATCGGGCGCGAAAGACAAGACTTTCTTGAGCACAAGGTCACCTTCTCGGAACACACGAGGCTTGACCTTCTTATCAAAAGCTTTCTTCATTCTCTGCTGATATAACTGACCATGGCACATGGCAGTCAATCTCTTTTCTTCTATCAAGTTCAGCTGGTCATAACGACTCTGAGCCCATTCAGCATTAGTCAACTTGGCCTCCATCAAGACTCTCATTGACGGGATCTCCACCTCTACAGGGAGTACAGCCTCCGATCTTGACTTAGCGATCATATCGTCAACTTACACCTCAATCTCCTTATGCATCATGTCATGGAACAAGGTAGTCATAGCACGTTGATACGTGGCTCCGGCGTTCTTCAAACCGAAGGGCATCACTCGATAACAGAATGTTCCCCAAGGTGTGATGAATGTTGTCTTCTCCATATCCTCGGGTGCCATTTTAATCTGATTATATCTGGAAAATCCATCCATAAACGAGAAAACCTTGAATTTAGCTGTATTGTCTACCAACATATCAATATGTGGTAGAGGGAAATCATCTTTCGGACTAGCTTTATTCAAGTCTCTATAGTCCACACACATCCGGACTTTTCCATCTTTCTTAGGCACGGGCACAATATTGGCCACCCATTGAGGATATGTAGAAGTCACCAGAAACCTCGCATCAATTTGCTTCTGAACTTCCTCTTTGATCTTCACTGCCATATCAGGATGAGTTCTTCTGGATTTCTGCTTCACAGGCACGCACTCAGGCTTTAAAGGCAGGAAATGTTGCACAATATCAGTATCTAGACCAGTCATGTCTTCATATGACCAGGCGAAGACGTCAACATATTCTCGTAGCAACTTAATCAACCCCTTCTTAACAGATTCTTCCAGAAGTGCCCCAATCTTTACCTCTCGCACACAATCTTCAGACCCCAAGTTGACTGTTTCCAGATTCTCAAGATGCGGCTGAATGATCTTCTCCTCATGCTCAAGTAGCCGGGTGATCTCATCAGGAATCTCTTCAACATCATCTTCCTCTGCCTCAAATACAGGGAATTCAAAATTGGGAGATGGTGTTGGGTCATTATGTTCAATGAGTTTAGAAATCAACCTGCATAATGATTTTTGGATATGAAAAGCTTTTAGAAATTAAACAAGGCAAATCATTATGCAG
The DNA here is from genome assembly GCF_024323335.1 of Lathyrus oleraceus. Classification (NCBI taxonomy): domain Eukaryota; kingdom Viridiplantae; phylum Streptophyta; class Magnoliopsida; order Fabales; family Fabaceae; genus Lathyrus; species Lathyrus oleraceus. The sequence continues at coordinate 77,910,529 of NC_066581.1, read as the reverse complement.
ATGAGAAGATTGATTTTATTCTATTTTTTAGGGTTTTATGTGATCACCAATTTCATGCAAAAACAAAAAGGGAAAATAAATGGGAAAAACAAACAATATAACATGAATTTATTGAATGAAAATATCATTATACTTATGCGCCATCAATGTCATCACTCCTCCTTTTGGCATGGGAGAAGGGTTTTTAAACAAAGTGATCATTACGTTGACTTATGGACAACTGTTGGAATATCCACAGCGACCCAATTGTTGCAGACCCCTCCAAGGATGATGAAATTGCCAGAATCCTTTGTATCTTCTTCTAAAACGGCAGTAGCCTCCTCATCTAGACCAGTGTGGATGAAACCTCCACTCTTGAATAACCCTTGCTTGTTGAAAGTACCAGAAGAAAAACCTATGCCAACCCGAGACTCATTGTCTTCTAACTCAATCATTTTTCCTAAACCAGTGGTTGCACCACGCTCAATGGCCAACTTTGCATCTTTGTAGGAAGCAAATGAAGGAGTTCTCTTCTCAATAGGCTCAACTATAGATAAAGATTGGAAAGGAGTTCCAATTTCAACCTCAGTATCTATATAAGAGAAGGAAGACAAATGGCTAACCAGGAGAGCCCTTTCCCCCTACCACTACCAGTTTCTTGTTCTTCACAAATTTCAGCTTCTGGTGTAGGGTGGATGTCACGACGCCTGCCTCGTGAATCCATGGTCTGCCTAAGAGACAACTATACGATGGGTGAATATCCATAACTTGGAAGGTAATTTGGAAATCACTTGGTCCAATCTTGATTGGGAGATCAACTGCCCCAATCAAAGTCTTACGAGACCCATCGAAAGCCTTCACAACTACTCCACTCTGCCTCATGGGAGGCCCTTGATATGATAGTTTTGAGAGAGTGGACTTTGGCAATACGTTCAATGATGACCCAGTGTCCACTAGTACATTGGACATGGCGTCGTCTCTACAACCCATAGATATATGTAATGCCAAGTTGTGGTCTCTTCCCTCCTCAGGGAGATCAGAGTCACAAAAACTCAAGTTGTTGCAAGCAGTAATGTTTACAACAATGCTATCGAATTGCTCCAAAGTGACATCGTGATCTACATATGCCACATCCAACACCTCCTGCAGAGCCTGTCGGTGTGGTTCTGAATTTAAGAGTAAGGATAACACAGATACTTTGGATGGCGTTTGTAGAAGTTGGTCTACAACATTGTACTCGCTCCTTTTGATGAGTCTCAGCATCTCATCACAGTCTTCTTTCACATTGCCACTCGGGCCAACAGAAGTAGGAGTTTTCAGTACAGAGGAGGGCTTAACAGCAAGTGTCGGATTTGGAGAATTCACAGCGTTCCCGATCGGGCGTTCAACAAAATCAGCATTAATTTGAGGCTTCGGTGGTGCTGAAAATACACGGCCACTACGGGTCAAACCGCTAACATCAACAATATTCACAACAGAAGAAGAGGGCAAGGACACCTCTTTCCCATTCTCTACTGCTACGGCGTTGTAGCGATAGGGCACTGCCTTTTCAGAAGAGTAAGACACAGGACCAGCAGGCTTAATGATCAGAGCGGGAGAAGCCTTCTGCTTGCTACCATTGTACTTGATGATAACAGGCTCGGGTATCCGGAATACTGGGGAGATCACATTGACCTCAGGCTCATTTTCATCAACATTCCTGTTTTGAAGGATCTCAATGACTCCTTCGTCCAGCATTTCCTGAACATCCTTGCGCACCTGGCAACAACCCAACCGGTTAACAGAGCACACTCGGCATCTATCATGGTCGTGCTCATAATGACAGTAGTCACACAACAAACGATGCATCTGGACCAGAGACTGTTGAATATGACTGACATATTTGACCTTGTATTTTCCAGGGCAACCCTGGACCATGTTGACAGATTTCCCATGTTCGGGCAATGGGTTCTTCTTCACATTAGGGCCTACATCCTCAAAACATAAAATACCACACCTCACAAGGTCTTGAACCTTGGTCTTCAAAGGGTAACAATTCTCCACGTCGTGGCCGGGAGCACCAGAATGGTAAACACAATGTAACTCAGGCTTATACCACCACTGGGGGTTAGCAGGTATAGCCGGTGGGTCTCTCGGGGTAATCAGCTTCCTTTCTATCAAAGAGGGATATAACTCTGCGTACGTCATAGGAATAGGATCGAAGGTGACCCTTTTCCTCTCGTAACTCGTGCTAGTTTGATTACTGTTTCGAGGCTGGTAGGCCTGCTGCTGCGGTAGGTGTTGTTGTTGCTGATATTGCGGATGTGGTTGCTGATTGTTACTATGTTGCTGATATTGTTGATTGTCTCTTAAAACATGTGCTATATGAGCCACCTGGTGCTGGTTACTGGCGGGACGCACAATCTTCCTCCTCACAGAGGGTCTTCTTGGTTTCTCATGGAAGATCACAGCATGTGCCTCTCCATCTTTCTTCTTTGCAAATGCCCCATAAAGTTTGGCAGAAGAGCCTTCTTCTCTGGTTAACCGTCCTTCACGGACCCCTTCTTCTAGACGCATCCCCATATTCACCATCTCGGTGAAGCCAGAAGGAGCGCTAGCAATCATCCGCTCATAATAAAAAGAACTTAAAGTCTTCAAAAAGATCTTAGTCATCTCTTTCTCTTCTAGCGGAGGCACGATCTGTGTTGCCACCTCTCTCCATCTCTAGGCGTACTCCTTAAATGTTTCTTTATCCTTCTAGGACATGGCTCTCAATTGATCTCTATCGGGGGCCATATCCACGTTGTACTTGTACTGCTTGACGAAGGCTTCACCGAGATCATTGAAGGATTGGATGTTCGCGTTGTCTAAACCCATGTACCAACGCAAAGCGGCACCGGAAAGACTGTCCTGAAAGTAGTGGATGAGTAGTTGGTCATTATCGGTTTGAGTCGACATCTTTCTGGCATACATGACCAGGTGGCTGAGAGGACAAGTATTTCCTTTGTACTTTTCAAAATTAGGGACCTTGAATTTCACAGGGATCTTCACATTTGGAACCAAGCAGAGTTCGGCAGCAGACTTGCCGAAAAGATCCTTCCCTCTGAGAGTTTTCAATTCCTTGCGAAGCTCAAGAAATTGATCGTTCATGGCATCCATCTTCTCATAAACATCTGGACCCTCAGACGGCTCAGAATGATAGATGGTGTCGTCTACCCTGGGCAAAGTATGCACGACAGGAGGAGGAACGACAAGGATCGGGCTAGATGCCGGTAGAGAAGCAAAGGTAGGAACAGGACCCTCAGGCATGAAATTGGGAGGCATCCCCCACGGGAACCCGGTTGGCATGGCTGTTGGAACAAAGTGTGCACTGGCAGCAGGCACAATAGAGGAGACAATCTCGGAGATAACTGTCCTCTGGGGAGGAGTTGAAGGTGTCGGAGAAGACTGGCTCTGGGCAGCCATGAGTGACTCCATTAGGGCAGTCAATCTGGCCACTTCCTCTTTCAGCTCGCGGTTCTCTTGCTCTAAGTGATCCATCATTCTTGAAATGTTGGCTCTAGTGTAGTACCGGTGAGTCAGCTTGTGTTCAAAGTAAATGAAGGACACATAGTTAGACCACAGGGCAAGGGACCGGAAATAAAACCTGCTTATGCATATGATGCATGCAATGCTTGTGCATATGATTTGTTTTTTATTTCAAAGGAACTTTAGAGTTTTATTTGCAAATTCTGGAAATATTAAGCATTTTATCACATATGGAAATATCTCATCAAATAATATCAGGGAAAAGAAGTGCAGCATCGTCAATCATGTGCAAGAGAAAAGGAAAATAATCATCCTATGGATCCCTAGAAACAATCATCTAAAGCTCGGGACACAGGAAGATAAGATGCGCGAAGCCTCTTCACCTCCCTCTCGTAGGCTGCCTCCATATCAGCCTTCTCTTTGGCGAGTCGATCATACCTCCTCTTCCAGAACTTAGAAGACTGAGGAAGTAGAGAAGTCCATACATCATCAGGGTCATCAATAACCTGATGCTCAAGAAACTCAATCAACGCATCCTTCTCCTTAATCTGCTGAAGCAACTTTTCACGTTCACGGATCCAGGCACGTGAACGGTCTTCGTCTCTCAACTCCTCTACTCCTTGATTAGGGAGGGTTGAAGGCCCATCCATAATCATAGGTGTAGGTCTCGGATACTCGTAAGGCATGAGATACTCAGACGCCCTCTTCCTAACCCAAACAGTGTAAGGCTCCAAAGAGATGCAATTCTTAGGACCCAACTCTTTCCTTCCTTTCCTATGAATCTTGCGCCAAGCACGGACCATCCTAGCTTTCAAGCCTTGGGGATCTTTACCATCCTGAAAGAATACACCCTCTAACAGAATGTTATTGGGTTTATCCTTTAAGGGGAACCCAAGCTGCCGACGTGCCAAAACAGGCTTGTAGTTAATCCCACCACATGTACCAAGAAGAGGTACATTGGAGAATTCGCCACAAGAGTCAATAATCTGCACACCATCATACACATGGTTATACCAAGAGATATCATCATTAGTGAGAGACATAAGTCTCGTGGACCACCGTAGACATTCCTTGTTCTCCTTGAAAGCGACCGTCTGAGGTAAGTGAGAAATAAACCACTTATACAACAGAGGCAAACAACACACAATGGCGCCACCACCCTTTGCATTCCTCATATGGAAAGAGAAGTAGGTATCGCCCAACAGAGTCAGACGGGATTAAGAGTAGAGAAGATCCTAATAGCGTTCACATTCACAAACTTGTCGATGTTGGGGAACAACACTAGCCCATAGATGAGAAGTACAAATATGGCCTCAAAGGCATCCTCACTCATGGCCTTCCCATATATAGTAGCTTGAGCAATGAGGAACTCAGAAGGGAGACCTTGAATTCCACCTTTGGTAGTCATATGAGCACCAACCAGAGATTCATCTATGTGTAACATGTCAGCTATCTCTTGAGAAGTAGGAATACTCTCCAAGCCACTGAACGGTAACTGGTCTAGAATAGGTATACCCACAAGGTAAGCAAACTCCTCAAGGGTAGGCAAAAGCTGGAAATCCGGAAACGTGAAGCAACGGTACAAAGGATCGTAAAACTGCACCAATACACTCATCAATCCTTCATCCACCTGAGTGGTCAGAAGAGGAAGAAGCTTCCCGAAATGAGCCTTGAAACCCAAGGGATCTAATACATAAGATGTCAAATTCCTTAACTCTTTCAAGTCTGGTTGTCTGAAACTGTACTTCTTTGTATTCCTTCTTTGTCTTTCCATGTCTGAAAATTTTGCAAATAGACCTCTTAAGTTCCTTAAAAAATTTCTTATTATTTTAATGATATGAATGCAAATGGGTGCATGAATGCAACCATCACACTCAAGGATCAAGCAAAGCACACCAAACAAAGGTCATGGGATGGATCATGTTATCCTTAATATCAACCATCCATTTTGGTGGATTATGGTTTACACCTTATCAACACCCAAGTTCCATTGATATTAAGGATACCTGAACGGATCAACCATGAATCAATGGTTTGTTGCAAGTCACGAGCATGGAGTTTAGGTTAAGAACCACCCAAAGGGAATGTACTAAGGTTTAAACCTGCCAAACATGTTCTACAAAAGGTTCCCATAGTCATCATCCCATCTTTTGGATATTATCGGAGAAACGACTACTCGTATTCCAAAAATATTCTCTAGAGAGACTCTTATGAGTGTAGTATCACGTAACAATCATATCAAATCTTACACTTGAACGACTTTCGCACTACATCCTACGAATAGGCCAAGATGGGCTTGGTAAACTAAGGTCCTTGCCTTCTAAGGTCTATATTGGAAAAAGTAATGTCTAACCACAACTACTTGTGTGACATTATTGATCCCAACATGACCTCCACCAAGTGAATGGGCTTGCAAGTCAACTTGCTAAGGAATAACTCCACACAAGTCGACAAGACTATGCCATTCTCCTATCCTAAGTGCACTCGAGTTCGGGTATAGAACTCATCTCACAAAAATCACCAAGCATACAAGGAATTAATATTCAAGCAATTCAATCATTACATACAATACAGTAATCCCAAATTGCACAAAAATATGTCACAAAACAAAAAAATATACAATACAATACAACAAATATGAAAAGTAGGCAAAACCCACTAGGATAGTGTCTCCCCAGCAGAGTCGCCACTTTTCTGTAGCGGGGTATTCGTTACCATTAGAGATATTGACTAAATCCAAGGTAAATTATACAAGTCGAGTCGCCACCGCACTTCTATTTATCCAAAGGAATGGTTAGAAAGCGAACAAAAACCTAAAAGTTTTATTGAATCAAAAACTAGTAAAAATGTCAGAGATCTGGATAAGGGGGTTGGTTATGCAATGGGAAGGTATTAGGCACCCAAAGCATCCTAGGTACTCATAGGGAGCCCTTTTCACATTTGTTGCAAAGGTTGTTGTTTTTTGTGAAAATTTATTTGTGCAAACATGATTGAAGGGATGAGAAAAGCGTGTATGTTTATCTACTGTACTACTTACTAAAAGAAAGGTCAAAAGAAAATGACTCGCACGGACGTCGCATCCACTGCATACGTATCTCATTTGAATCTGAGAATCAGAGTCTTCGTAGCTCGGCTACCTATGGGTTAAAGAGGAGTGTGCTCGCTAAGACATCACGTCTTATGCCTACGTATCTCATCTGGGATGAAAATCAGAGCAAAACGTAGTTCGACCACCTATGGGGTAAGGGTTGTGTTTTGGGGTGAACGACGTTACTACGCAATCTACCGGATGCTCGACCTTTGGAGACTTACTCATCTGTAGTAGAAGGAGATAACGTGTTCTTAGGAGAAGAAAAATCAATGAGTTGTTTGCGTTTTAGGAACGCTCATGCAAAAAGGGTAATGAGGATAAGACCTCATAGCTCTTAACCCTGGGCAGGGTGAGCTCATGACAAAAAGTGGTAAATTGCCTCCTATCGAGGTCTTACAGCTAGGAAAGCGGTAAAATGCAGGAAAGATGTAAAAGTACCACGCAGATAAAGATCCGAAGTAACAGCAATTTAAGAGGTAAGAAAACCAAAGACCCTTCCAAGCTAAAACACCATCAAAGAAAGTGAGTCAGTATAGGTAATCGGAATAGACCTCCAGATGGTACCCCACAAATAAACTGGAACACCAAGCAAGTTATCCCTGCAAGAGTATGTGAACCCTCACAAACACTCAACAAACAGGTTAAAGTAATATGACGGAATTAGGAGAAAACAATGCCATAACAAACACAAAACAGGTCAGAGCAAACAGGAAAAAACAACTACTGTCGCGATCGCTGCTGCATCGCCTAGCGAAAGCTTAGCGAAGCTTCGCTGCAGGCTCGCCTAGCGAAGGTGCTAGCGAGCGCCTGCGGGTTCTGGATTTCCCATTGATAACAGTACGATTTTAGGGACTCCAAACCCTATGGCATCCATCTCAGAAATTAAGTAATCAAAGCATTCAAGGCATTGTTTACACATTCATGCATATCTAAACCCGTGGGCAAAAACTGAACGATACCTCACACATTCAGAGTATTCAAATTAAAAGCATAGAGTAATGGGGATAAGGGAAAACCTGATTGGAGAGACCGATAGAACTCGAAAGGCACGGTTGGGTCTGCAAGGCAATGTCAGGGTTTGCGTGAGGCGGAGGCAGAAATGTGTGTGAGTCCAAGTGAACCTTTCAGAGTTGCTTGGAGGTTGCTGCAGATTAGTTCCTAGGGCTCTTCTCTGTATGTCTCTCTCTATTTCTCCAGGGTTTGTAATAGTTTCCAGCCTCTTTTTCTCCCAGGGTTTGTAATAATCTTTAGTCTCTGTTTTTCTCAAATGAAGCTCTAGTATTTATAACCTGATATTGGTGACTTTGTGGGCTCAGAATCAAGCCCAAAATTTTCTGTTATTTTCCAAAATGCGCGCGCTTCGCCTAGCGAAGGATCTGCTCGCTTAGCGAGCATGACAGTTCCTTTCGCTAAGCGAACCAGTCTGCTCGCCTAGCGAGCATGACAGCTCAGGAACAAATTCTTGCTTTTTCAGGATTAGCATTTTGAATGATGAATAGGCCTCATTTGAACCTGTTGGGAGTAACTCAAGTCTTTCCCTTGTGTTGACTGATCATCTAAATAGAACCCATAAAGTGTCTTGGATGATACTCAAGCTTCAAACAAAAGATGTTAGTGACACATTTTTGTGCTTTTGGTTAGTAAACAAAAGTAAGAGAAACAATGATGTATAATTCAAGCATGCTTGGTGATCTCAAACCAATCACAAGGAGTCTCACCCAAAGGCAAAGGGAACCAAGATGCTAAAGATCCTTGAGGCAATGCAAATGCAATGTTATGATGCCATGAGGGATCTTAGGGTCAAAATTGGGGTCTTACAGTATCAACATAAAAATGAGGGATCAAAACCCCGTAGTTCGTGCTACAAATTTCAAAAGAGTATGTTGCTTTTAACAGAAGAATTAAGTTTGAAAGGCACAAAGGCCTAAAAATGGTTTGAATGAGTTAGTTCTTTTTTGGCTTTTTGAAAGTTTAAGTCAAGTATGGTTAAGTTTATTAACAAGTTTGATTTAAGAAAATAAGTTTGAAAATGCAATGGCATAAGGCCAAAGTTTCTATCTTTTTTGCAAAAGTGGTCAAAGTTTAGAACAAAAATAGTTCACACAAAGAAGATTTTGAAATTAAAGAAATGGGGAGAAGATGAAGAGACTACCCTATGCACAAAATTAAAAGTTTAAAGTTGAAAAGATCTGACCAAATGGGTAGCAATCCAATAGACAAGTATGTCAATAGAAACCCAGAACTCCCTTTGGACTTTTTTAGAATCAAACAACACACAAATGCACAATTATCTTCTCTTGAAGAGCAAGGCATCAAATAAAGATGGCCTCATCCAAGCTTATCCACTTCATGATCTTCTATAAAATAGCCCATGCAGCAACAGATGAATTCCACGGGTTCAAAATAACAGCTTCACAATGGTCATGTTGCAGATGAATCTTAGAGGGATCTTCAAAGATGTATCAGATGAATTTTCAAATTGCAAGCACTTGGCTCTTCAACAAATTGGCATTGGCCAAGTCCTTTAGCAAAGGAATGTTGCCTAAACTCTAAGTCCATTTGGGCAAGATCAAATCAACAATCCACTCAAAAGGTTTTTAGGGTTTTTTCTATTATTATGTACATTAAATGGTCAAAGACCACAAAAACAAGCAAAGTATACACAAACAAAATAATATCACACAATATGGTCCAAAATGACAAAGTGAAAATTACATTAACATAAACAATTAGAATGATATGTATAATGGAAAATGAAATAAAGTGCTAAAAGTAAATTGCATCAAAGTAAAGAATTTGAAGTTAAAAGTTAATAGTTAGTAAGTTAGAAGTTAGTTTTGTTTTGCTTCTGATTTCAAGACATTCTTTGGAGAACACTCAACCCACTTGCCACAAGCATGGATCCTTGAACTAAAACATCTTCCAAAGGAAGGAAATAAGGCCAAGTTTCCACACAATACCATGGAAGAGGGGAGACTTATAATCTCACTAACTAGAATGCTTATGCCTTTTGTGTCACAAATTTAGCGCTATGTTAAGCAATCGTAATTGGACTTATGTAGAAGTCACAACTATTTGAGGCCGGGAAATAGACTTTAATTTGGTGTTAATGCATATTGGAGACATAGTATTATGAACTATGCTCATTAAACATACCACACACACAAATATGCAAAAGGTGTGGCCTAATCTCATCCATACTCATGTTAATCTTTCAATCAACTAGCATTAGGACTTTGAGATGTCATTGGCCAAATGGAAATGAATGAATGATGAAGGGGAATTAGATGAAGAGGGAAAGGGATGAATGAGATCACAAATTGGTCAAAGGAGAACTTTTACCAAATTAATATCATTCATTCATTTTGGGAGAGGGAATGTACATTCCATCAATCCCCTAAATCCAATGATATTAATTTGACAAAGTCAAATCAACCTTGACCAATGCCCGATAACAAACAATCAAACTCAATTAAGTCAATACAAATAGTCAACACAATTAAAATGGCATTTATTCAATTAAAAATAATAAAATAATGCATTAAATTCAAATATGTTTTGTCCAAATCCTAAAATCTCATCAAAACACCAAAGAAATGGCCATGAGATTTATCATAGGTCAAACAAGGTCAAAGGACCTTGGAGAAAAAATTTCATAATTTTTGGATACTTAAAAATATTTTAAAACAATTAAAAACAAATGTAAAATCAATTAATTCATGAAAAATATTAATAATAATCCAAAAATAATTTTAATTCAGAATATGGAAGAGATAAATATTTGAAATTTTTTGGTGAAAGTCCCATATTTTTTGGATCAATATTAAATTTAATATGAATTATTGAAAAAAAATGCAATTAAAACAAAAATCAGAAAAGGCTAAATTACGTGGACCATCAGATCTCCCTCATTAATTGAGGTGGCAGATCTGATGATCCAAAACGCGCGTTCCACATGTGTCCAAATCAACCGCGTGGCATAGATGGTAATTCAAAGCAACACTCAGGATTAGAACATGGATGATGGATCCTATGGTTAATAAGTGAGACACCTCATCGCCGGAGCCAGAGCTCCGGTCATCTTCCCCGATGAGCTCCACCGAACTGGTTAAGATGAACCATCACCAAAAAAAGAAACAAGGACATGATCTTAAAGAAAAAACATCACTGAGCTCGAATCTGACCTCCAATTCCCCCAATTCCAAATATATTAAGAGATATGTGGAATTGAAAAATGAGGTACATGATCTGAGTTGCTTCGATTTGACCTCAAAGCAACTCAATCTTCTTGCCTACATTGGTAGGACTTCAGACAACCAAAGAATCAATGGAATTGAGCAACAAATTGAGAGAATCGAAGAGTTTAAAATTTCTGCAAATTTCCTTCAATGGAGGTCTGAACTTGATGGATCTCGATCTGAATTGAACTTGGACTCACTTTAATTGCTTGCAGGAGAGGAATGGAAAGGTTTGGAAGCAATGGACTCCTGGAGAATTGAATTCCAAAATAGTGGAGATTCAAGCTCAAATTCAAATGAATTTATCAGGGTTATCCTATGAGAGTGAAGGGTTTTCAATGGGGGATCAAAGCTGGCGCAATGTGTGTCCTATTTCTGACCATAAGAGCCTCAATTTATAGATGAATCCATGTGATATTTGCACACTCTCTCCACTTTCCAAAATTGGCAAATGATGATGGAATGGTGCATGGGCGCGCATAGTCCCATGAAATGATAGTTTGAAGGTCCAAAATGAAGTTCAGATGCTTTGACGATTGATTGGATTGCAAGGCACTTGTGCATTGTTACTTGAAGTTGGATCCATGCCAAATAATATCAGTCTGTTTAAGTCATGCGCAGCCTATGCATTTCTCATCCAAAATGAATGAAAATTTGAGCTCTTTGGAAAGGTGAGATCAAGAGGAACAAGTTTTATGTTGAACACTTTTTAATTTGGAGCTTGGAACTTGGAGAAATTTGAGGTGGAAGTTTGGAAAATTTTGACATATCAAAAATTTTCTAAGTGTCAAGCCATATATCTCAATATTCCACCTTGCTTAACTTTTTATAGGAGCTTCAAATGAGAAACGTGTCTTCATCAAAGTTGTATCTCTCTCAAATACCTTCAAAATGGTCACCAATTTCATGTAATTTGGATTTGAAATGATAAAGTTATGCATTTTTGAAGTTTGGAAAAATCACTTGATCAATGGTATAGGTCAAAAGTGACCTATAATGTAGCCTCATATCACATGCTCAAAAAAGTTGAATTAGCTCCCACTCCAAACATAAAAGTTGAAGTAGACACATTTAATTTTATTTTAAAACTTAGAAATATTTCATCTCATAAAAAGTGAGCAAGATATGGCCTTGGGAACTTGATTTTCCAATTAGGGTTTAGACAAAATGACCTATAATGTTTCAACATAGAAAATGATTTTCCAAGCAAAAATAACTCTAGGTCTCAGCATTAAAGTTGTTTATAATGTCATTTAGAGTAAGTTTTATCTTGGAATCATTTTCATATGGTATAAATTGTAGGAGATAGGGTCTGGGGAGACCCAGTTTTGATCAGATGAATCCATCTGGCCAACCACCATCAACCAAGTTGCTAACCTTCAATTCTCTTGACTTTATTTGATAATGGTATACCATATATGCATAATATGATGAAATTTGAAGTGTACCTTGAGAAATTTGATCAATTGGTGAGATAGCTTGTTGGAGAAGTTACTTAAGATACCCAGTCAAACTAGGGTTTCCAAGGAAAATCACTCTCAAACTCTTGAAGAAAACTTGATCAATATAACATGTAGAGATCATTGGGACTCATATATGATGCTCATAACTATTCTTGCATCAATTCTTGGTTGTGCTCTTTGTTCATGAGGGTCTTAAACCCTATATGTGATCAATGAATCAATGAGATCATGACCTACCTACAAAAGAGTTAGATAGATGCAAAGACATATTTTTGGGATTTTGGTTAGTGGAATGATATAATACAAGTATGATATAATCACAAAGTGCTTGGTGATCTCTCTTAAAACAAACCCAATGAAGGAGGGGTAAGGAGGATGTCAAGGTATGATCCCTATGCTTGTGCTTATGATGAAATTGCATGAGGGATCTTAGGGTCAAAATTGGGGTCTTACACTCCTTGAATTGAGGGTCTTAAACCCTATATGTGAGCTTGATGGAGCATAGGTGAGCATACACACTACCTGCAAAAGCAACAAACTATACATTGGCATATTTTTGGTATTTTGGTTAGTAAATAATGAAAAACAAAGTTTGATACAATCAAAAGTGTTTGGTGATCTCTCCCAATGCAAACCCAATGAAAGAGGGGTAAGGAGGATGCCAAGGTTTGATCCCAATGCTAATTCCTATGATGAGATAACATGAGGAATCTTAGGGTTAAAATTGGGGTCTTACAGCTGCCCCTATTTAAGGACGTTCTAGCTAAGGAGATGAAGTTTAACATCTTCGTATCAACTCAGTAGAATGGACTTAAATAACAACAATAGAAACAAATTTTGGTCCCTAAGAGACCTCATGATGCATATGATATGAAATGTTAAAAATAATCTCTGTGGGGAAAATATGGCCACAAAGGAAAAGAATTTGGAGAAACTGAAAGTCTGCAGGAGCATAATACATTTCGTAAGGAAAACTCACTGGGGAGATAGAGACTCTTGGGGGTAAAAGTTATGCGTAGGCCGGGCTATGACTTAAAAATTGTTGGGAGACACAAGAGGATTCGATGATAATAAATCACTAGAAGGACTCAGACGGGGATAAAATAAAATCCGCAAGGGAAACAGGTATATCAGAACAAAATTGAAATGCTTGAATCAAACTCGACTGGGGAAGAATGATCTTTACCACAGAAGTACCAGAAATATATCATCCATTACCCCGCTACTGGGTAAGGAGATAACATAATCTGACAGGGAGGACATCTATTACCGGTTAGGGTAAACATATCAAGGATGACTCATTGAGGAAAACAAAGGGTGTATTCATTACCGGTTACTGGGCAAAAACAACCTGCTGGAGAATATATCAAATAGGATTTACAACTACCAGTTAATGGGCAGAAGACCGAAGGAAGAGGATATCCGTCACTGGTTAAAGTGAATATATCAAGGATAGACTCAAAAGGGAAAAATATCCGTCATCGGCTAAGATGACCATATCAAGGATAGACTGTCGGGGAAAAGTAGGGATTATATCTATCAGTTACTAGATAGAATACCAAAAAGAGAATATCCATCACCGGTTAGGATGAACATATCAAGGATAGAATCATAGGGGAAATCGGGATTCACAACTACCGGTTACTGGGCCAAAGACCGCAAAGAGAAGAAAATCCGTCATTGGTTAGGGTGAACATATCAAGGATTAACTCTCTGGGGAAAGCAAATAAGGATTACAACTACCTTTTTACTGGGTAGAAAACCACAAAGAGAATATTCGTCATCGGTTAGGATGAACATATCAAGGATAGATAGAAAAGGAGAGAATATTCATCATCGGTTAGGATGAACATATCAAGGATAGACTTCCTAGGGAAACGTTAAACGAATCCGCTGGGAATACCAAAAGGAAGTATATTACAATTTCTCGGGTATTGGGCAAAAGTAATATACTCAAAAATCGAGAAGACTATTATCAGCTACTGGGTAATAGATTCTTGGGGGACTAAAAGTATTTATCTAGATAGGAGCTAGAAAGAAAACTATCAAACAAAGACTCGACCCAACGAGGATATAAATCAGAGGGAGTGGTTCCATCCAGATAATCAACTAGGGAGGAAGCTGAAATAATAATCATCCACGAGGAAATAAACCAGTGGGGAAATGAGAAAGGTTAAATTCTTTCTTCTTAATGGGCTAACACTCTACCATTGAGGGAGGACAGACGTACCAAATCTGCGTGGGAGGAAGGATACCACCATAGCAGAGGAACGAATGCAATAACAAATGCATAATGAAATATATGAATGTATATGTATATGCATATATGATTGATGATCATGTTGACAAAACAATCACAAAGGATACAGATGTCACTGATATGAATCATTGGTACAACACTCGGCTAATCTCGACAGTATGGAGGCATCGACTGGAGAAAAAGAGTTGGGGATAGACATAAATCATCCATCTCAAAGGCTCGACCCTGACTGGGGAAAGAGAACTGATCTGCTGAGGATTTGAATCATCAACTCTACGGGGGATTTCAGGTCAACACCATACCAAAATGGGAGCCAACCTTGTAGAAGACCAGAAGTATTGTTCAAAAATCAACACTGCCTGCGGGGATCGGGAGAGAACTTTGCTAGCGACTTGAGGGGAATAAAAGTATGTACTGAATATGTGCAAACCTTTGAGAATATGCGCCTACAACTCAGCTGGGGAGGCGATCACAAAACTTTGTTGGGAAAATTGAATTGTTGAACCAACTGCTTGGGAAAGACCAACAATGCTTCGCTTTTCTAAGACTTGCCTGTTCTCAGACTGCTGTTGATATTTCTTAATGAAATTGATTGCTCTATTAAAAGTAATTGCTTTTTATTTTTTAAGAAAAATGGTTTTTATTATAAAAATTTCAAAATTATCATCATAAAAATTTAATTCTATTTGGTTGAGAAATAAATAAGAGTAGAAACAATTGGATAAAAAGCTCAACTTTATTTAATAGAATGGGAGCCTGTAAATGACAAGACTCCATCGATCTTTACAAAAGTTGAAAAATGGTAATTTACATGGAAAAGGGCTACATTGAATACAATGATCACTAATCCTTCTACCAACTCCAATATCCACTGTGCTCTTGGCTTCGGTTGAAGATGAAGAATCAGAACCAAATGACTTGCTCAAGAATGTCTTCAAGACTGAAGATCAACCGAATGCATTTACTTGCCATAATCCCTATTTTTTCGCATAAATTTCCTGAAGTTGGGGTGCTCAATTTATCAGAATAACTATTTTCTGTTTTATGTCTCTAATTTTTGCCTGGATCACCCTTTTGGGTTTTCAATCCACCGAGACGCTCATTTTTGCCTAAGCCGCCCTTTCGGGTTTTCAACTTAGCAAGCAGTTCTTTTCTTTTTTAGGCGAAGTATTTCTTGACTGCATCGACATTCACAGGACGAGTGAACTCTTCTCCATCCATAGTTATAAGAATCAAAGCACCACCTGAAAAGTCTCTCTTAATAACATATGGGCCTTCATAATTAGGAGTCCATTTGCCCCTAGAATCAGGTTTGAAAGATAAAATTTTCTTGAGCACAAGGTCACCTTCTCTGAACACACGAGGGTTGGTCTTCTTATCAAAAGCTTTCTTCATTCTCTGTTGGTACAAATGACTATGACACATGGTAGTAAACCTTTTCTCTTCAATCAAATTCAGCTGGTCATATCTGGTCTGACACCATTCAGCTTCAGTCAACTTGGCTTCCATCAAAACACGCAATGATGGTATCTCAACCTCTACTGGGAGCACAACTTCCATGCCATAAACAAGCAAGAAGGGGGTTGCCCTTGTTGAAGTGCGGATGGACGTACGATTCCCATGCAAAGCAAATGGGAGCATCTCATGCCAATCCTTGTAGGTCACAACCATCTTCGAAATGATCCTCTTAATGTTCTTGTTTGCAGCTTCAACTACCCCGTTCATCTTAGGTCTGTAGGGAGAAGAATTATGGTGTGCAATCTTGAAGTCTTTGCAAAGAGCTTCTACCATATTATTATTCAAGCTAGTTCTATTATCAGTAATGATCTTACTTGGCACACCATAACGGAATATAATCTAATTCTTGATAAACCTTACAACAACATGCTTGGTTACATTCACATATGATGTCGCTTCAACCCACTTTGTGAAGTAGTCAATAGCCACCAGGATGAAACGATGTTTGTTCGAAGCTTTAGGCCAATCATGCCAATCATATCAACTTCCTACATAGAGAAGGGCCATGGAGAGGAAATGACATTCAACAGTGTCGGAGGAACATGAATTTTATCTGCATAAATTTGACACTTGTGGCATTTCTTCACAAACTAGCAACAATCAAATTCCATTGTCAGCCAATAGTAACATGCTCTCAACATCTTCTTATCCATAGCATGTCCATTGGAATGAGTACCAAAGGAACCTTCATGGACTTCAGTCATCAACAAGTCTGCTTCGTGTCTATCCACGCATTTGAGCAAAACCATATCGAAGTTTCTCTTGTAAAGCACATCACCATTCAGGTAGAAGTTGCCAGCTAATCTCCTAAAAGTCTTCTTATCTTTCAAAGATGTCCCAGGCGGGTAAATCTGACTTTGAAGAAAACACTTGATATCAAAATACCACGGCCTTTCATCTTTGACCTCTTCAATAACAAACACATGAGATGGCCTATCAAAACGCATCACAGTCAGATTAGGAACTTCATTCCAAAATTTCACCATGATCATTGAAGCCAATGTTGCAAGAGCATCTGACATCCGGTTTTCATCTCGAGGGATATGATGACACTCAACCTTTGTAAATAAAGTTGAAATCCTCCTCGTATAATCTCTATATGGTATCAAACTGGGTTGATTTGTCTCCCATTCACCTTTGATATGATTCACAACCAAAGCTGAATCTCCATAGACGTCAAGATACTTGATTCTAAGATCAATGGCCTCTTCAATCCCCATAATGCAAGCTTCATACTCAACCATGTTGTTTGTACACTTGAAAGTCAATCTAGATGAAAATGGAAAATGGGTACCTTGAGGAGTAATAATCACTTCCCCAATGCCATTGCCATACTGATTAACATGTCCATCAAATACCATGCCCCAACGGGAACCAGGTTATGGCCCTTCTTCAAGCAATTGTTCGTCACAATCTTTCATTTTCAGATACAAAATCTCTTCATCGGGAAAATCATATTTCACTGACTGCTAATCTTCAATCGGTTGGTGAGCCAAATGGTCAGCCAAGACACTACCTTTAATAGATTTTTGAGATCGATATTCAATATCGTACTCGGATAACAACATCTGCCAACGGGTGATACTCCTAGTTAAAGCAAGCTTCTCAAAAATATACTTGATCGGATCCATTTTGGATATCAACCAAGTGGTATGATTCAACATATATTGACACAGACGCTTAGAAGCCCAATCCAATGCGCAACAAGTCTTTTCAAGCATAGAATACCGAGTCTCACAGTCGGTGAATTTCTTACTGAGGTAGTAAATTGCATATTCTTTCTTTCTAGTTTCGTCTTGCTGACCAAGAACACAACCCATACTTTCTTCAAGCACAGTCAAATACATGATCAAATGTCTTCCTTCAACAGGTGGTGATAGAATCGGAGGCTCGAGCAGATACTCTTTGATGTTTCAAAAGCTTTTTGGCAATCTTCGGTCCAATCACAAGACTGATATTTCCAAAGAAGCTTGAATATAGGCGCACACGTGGCAGTCATATGCGATATAAATCTTGAGATATAATTCAAGCGGCCGAGAAAACCTCTGACTTGTTTCTCAGTTTTAGGCGCATGCATCTCTTGTATTTCTTTGACCTTGGAGGGATCAACTTCAATACCCTTCTCGCTGACAATAAAGCCCAACAACTTACCAAACCGAACACCAAATGTACATTTATTGGGATTCAAGCGGAGTTTGTACTTCCTCAAACGCTGGAATAACTTTAACAAATGCTCGACATGCTCTTCTTCATCACATGATTTGGCAATCATATCATCAACATAGACCTCGTTCTCTTTATGCATCATATCATGAAAAAGAGTGGTCATTTCTCTCTGGTACGTTGCACCAACATTCTTTAAACCTAAAGGAATCACTCTATAGCAGAATGTTCCCTAAGGTGTAATGAATAAGGTCTTCTCCATATCTTCGAGTGCCATTTTAATTTGATTATAACCGGAAAATCCGTCCATAAATGAAAAGACTTTGAATTTAGTTGTATTGTCTACCAACATATCAATGTGTGGCAGAGGGAAATCATCTTTCGGACTAGCTTTGTTCAAATCTCTATAATCGACGCACATACAGACTTTTCCATATTTCTAAGGAACAAGCACAATATTGGCCACCCATTATGGATACTCAGCGGTAACAAGGAAACCGATATCGATCTGCTTGTGCACTTCTTCTTTGATCTTTACTGCCATATCATGATGAGTCCTCCTCAATTTTTGCTTGACTGGCGGACATTCTGGCTTCAACGGCAATCTATGCTCCACAATATTAGAATCTATATAGGCATGTCTTGATAGGACCAAGCAAACACATTTGAATATTCTTGAAAAAGATTAACCAACCCCTTCTTAACCTCTGGACACAGTTGAGACCCAATCTTGACTTCCTTCACATCATCCTCGGAACCCAAGTTGACTAATTCAATCTGCTCTTCAAATTGCTGAATGGCTTTTTCCTCGTGCTCAAGTAGACGAGACAATTCATCAGATACTTCTTCATCAATTTCTTCCTCAGCCTCAAACACAGGGAAACCAAAGTTTGGAGAGGATGTAGGATCATTGTATTCAATGGGTTTTGAAACCAACCTGCATAATGATTTGATATTTTGATTTTAGAGGAGTGAATTGTGACCAAATATTATGCAGATGGACAACTATTATTTATTTATGTTTTTTGTGATTACCATTCTCATAAAAGAAAAAAGAAAAATAAAAACATCATAGATGTGGATGAATAGAATTGCATTTTATTGATGATAATTTGAAAAATGCCTAACAATGTTCACTTCTCCCTTAGGCATGGGAGAAGGATTTTTCTTAAATGAAATGAAAAACAAATTACTTAGAGCTATGGGCAATAACAGGAACATCAACAGCAACCCAATTGTTGTAAGTCTTGCCATCGTCACAAAGTTGGCGCAATCTTCATCTTCATCGCCTTCGATCACAGCAGCTGAGTGTTGTTCATTACCATAGATGAACCCTCCGCTATGGAAACTCGGTTGCACTTCTTCGGCTTTGACATAAAATGACCCTTGCTAAAATCCCAATATGGCCTTATTCTTGTTCTCGTAGACTTCTACCATACGGCCCCACTGATCTGTACTGCCTGCCTCAATGGCTCTCTAAGCATATTTGAAAGAAGACATGGGTGCCCCAGTTTTCTTTACCTCGGAAATAGACAAGGCTTGTAATGGAGTTCCAACCTCCTCCTTAGCTTCCACATACGAAAATGACGAGAAATGGCTCACCAAAAGCGCCTTCTCTCCACCAACAATGACAAGCTTGCCATTCTTCATAAATTTCAATTTCTGGTGCAGAGTAGACGTTACAGCTTCAGTCTCAAGGATCCATGGCCTTCCCAAAAAATAGATATAAGTCGGGTGGATATCCATTACTTGAAAAGTAATTTGAAAATCACTAGGACCTGTCTTCACTAGAAGGTCCACTTCTCCTATGACAGTCTTGCGAGAACCATCAAAAGCTTTAACAATTACGCCACTATACCTCATCGGGGTGCCTTGGTAGGATAATCTAGACATAGTTGATTTTGGGAGTACATTCAAAGAAGAATCGGTATCAACTAGCACATTTGACAATGCATCCTCCTTGCAGTTCATTGAAATGTGGAGTGCCAGATTGTGATTTCTGCCTTCCTCAAGAAGTTCTTCATCACAAAAACTCAGAATATTGTAGGAAGTAATGTTAGCCACAATATGGTCAAATTGATCCACAGTAACATCGTGCTCGACATAGGCTTGATCCAACACTCTTTTTAATGCTTCTCTATGGGCTTCAGAATTCATTAGCAGAGACAACACTGAAATCTTTGAAGGAGTTTGGAGCAACTTCTCCACCACAGCAAATTCACTCTTCTTGATTAATCTCAGTACCTCATCATCAGCGTTAGGCTTTAGCTTGCTGGATTCACCAGACTGATACGCTGGAGCACTAATCGGGTTTACTGCAGGTACATCAACCTTCTTACCGACTGCAACCTCTTCTAACACCTCTTTTGGAAAGAATGGGCCAAATAAACGACCACTACGGGTCACCTTCGCAATATCAACTATATTCACCATAAAATTTGTCATAGGCAATGGAACCTCTTGACCATTCTCCACCATCGTGGCATTATACTAGTAAGGAACAGCTATATCGAATGCATACGGGATGGGGCATGCTAACCGTATCACTAACAGCGATATCGATCTGTTGATGTTGTTACTGCTACTGCTATCAAATTGAATCACTACCCACTCAGGGGTCTTGAACACTGGTACTATTACATTGACATCGTCTACTTCTCTTGACTGGCAAACTTGGATAAGCCCTTCATCCATTAACCGTTGAATGTCCCTCTTGACAATGACACATCCTTGAGGGTTCACGCTACATACCACACAACCATCATGGTCATGCTCACAATCACTAACCAAGCAGATATCTCTATGAATTGGAACCAAAGATTGTCTGATATGGCGAACATCATAAACCTTATATTCTCCAGGACAACCATCTACCATGTTGACAGAGGAGTTACTATGAGCGGGCAACAAATTGGCTTTCACATTCGGTGCACGGTCCTCGAAGGACACCATCCCACTCTTCACAAGTTTCTGGACCTCATACTCCAACGGGTAATAGTTCTCAATATCATGACCGGGAGCTCCTTGATTTAAGGCACATCGGAGTTCAGGCTTATACCACCATGGAAGTGGTTTGGGAATTTGTGGTGGATTTCTTGGTTGAAGTAGATTCTTGAGAACCAACGATGGATAAAGTTCGGCATATGACATAGGAATAGGGTCAAAAGAGACCTTCTTCCTTTTAAATTTTGGTTGTTGTTAATTATTGTAGGTGTTGTTGTAATTATTGGTTCTTTGTTGCAGTTGTTGTTGACGTTGTTGTTAAACTGGCACTAATTGATTGTTAGAAAATACTAGGATAACTGATGAAACTTGGTGTTAATGCTGACGCATTTGCGGATTTCTTCTAACATGAGGACTCATTTTCCTCCCTACAGATATTGCATTGTTTTCTCCTTCCTTCTTCTTGGCAAAACCACTCCCATACTTCTTACTGGACGACACATCTTCCTTAGACAAATGTCCCTCTCTGACTCCTTCCTCTAACCTCATCCCCATGTTTACCATTTCGGTAAAGTCACTGGGGGCGCTGGAAATCATACGTTCGTATTAAAACGAACTCAGGGTCTTTAGGAAAATCTTTGTCATCTCTTTCTCTTCCAACAGAGGATTAATCTGAGTAGCAAGCTCTCCCCACCTCTGGGCATACTCTTTGAGCGTCTCCTTGTCCTTTTGAGACATAAACCTCAGCTGATCTCTATCAGGCGCCATGTCCACATTATACTTATATTGCTTCACAAAAGCTTCACACAGATCATTAAATGTGTGAACACTTGCACTATTTATCCCCATGTACCACTGTAAGACCCCAATTTTGACCCTAAGATCCCTTATGCAATTTCATCATATGCATTAGCATTGGGATCATACCTTGGAATTCTCCTTACCCCTCTTTCATTGGGTTTGTTTTGGGAGATATTACCAAGCACCATGTGATTGTATCATACTTGTATATTATCATTTTTACTAACCAAAATACCAAAAATATGTCTTTTGCATTCACCTAACTCTTTTGTAGGTAGGGCATGATCACATTGATCTATCAAGTTCATATCTAGGGTTTAAGACCCTCATGGCTAAGAACACAACCAGGGAATGATCCACAATGTCTCTAAGCATCATATATGAGTCCCAATGATCTTTACATGTTATTTTGATCAAGCATTCTTCAAGAGTTTGGAGTTGGTTTGCCTTGGAAACCCTAGTTTATATAGGTATCTTGAGTAACTTCTTCAACAAGCTTACTCATCAATTGATCAAATCTCTCAAGGGACACTTCATAATTAATAATCTTATGCATATATGATCTACCATGAGCCTAAAAAGTCAATAGAATTGAAAGTTAGCAAGTTGGTTGCTGGTGGTTGGCTAGATGAATTCATCTCATCAAAACTGGGTCTCCCTAGAACCTATCTCCTACAATTTTCATCATATTAAAATGATCCCAATAGAAATTTTACTCTAAATGACATTCCAAACAACTTTCATGTTGAGGTCTAGAGCTAATTTATCTTGGAAAGTCATTTTCTATGTTGAAACATTATAGGTCATTTTGCCTAAACCCTAATTTGAAAGTCAACTTCCCAAGGCCATAACTTGCTCAATTTTTATGAGATGAAATATTTCCAAGTTTTAAAATCAAATTCAATATGTCTACTTCAACTTTTATGTTTGTAGTGAGAGCTAAATCAAATTTTATGAGCATGTGATATGAGGATACATTATAGGTCATTTTTGACCAATACCATTGAACAGGTGATTTTCCTCAACATCAAAAATGAATAACTCACTCATTATAAATCCAAATGATGTCAAATTGGTGACCATTTTTAAGGTATTTGAAATACCTACAACTTTGATGAAGACACTTTTCTCATTTGGAGCACACCTAAGAAGTTAAGCAAGGTGGAATATTGAAGTATATGACTTGACACTTAGAAAATCTTTCAACTTGTTGAAATTTCCAAACTCCCACCTCAAAATTCACCATGATACAAGTTCCAAATGGAAAAGTGTTCAACATAAGAGTTTTTTCTCTTGATCTAAGATTTCCAAAGAGTCCTAATTCATGCATTTTGGATGAAGTTAGAGGGGTTTGTGCATGGTGTTAACAGGCTTGCATCAGTTGGCAAAATCAAATCTTCAAATGATCACATAACCTTGCCTTGCCATTCAAACTTCATTCAGACCTCAACATAGTTGGTTTTGGACCTAATTGCATTGCTTCATGGGCCTGTACACGCCCATGCATGCATGAACATGGCATTGCTAAAATTGGATAAAATTTCAAGTGTATAAATAACATTCCATTTTGCTATAAATAGAGACCCTTTATGCTCATTTCAAAGGATCCTTGCGCGCCAACTTTGCCTCCACTCTTGAAACCTTCACATTTGAAAGAAAAACCTGATAATTTTCATTTGAAAATTGAGTTTGAATCTCACTATTTGGAGATTCAAAAACTCCAGGATCCAAAGCTTTGTACCAATCCTAACCCACTTCTGCAAGCTTCCTGAGTGAGATCAAGCAAGAATTGAAGCAAGAGAGATCAAGTTCTGCACAGCATTGAAGGTATTTTCCATATTTTTTTCTTCTCTTCGATTCTCACTCAATTCTCATCAATTCTCTTGGATCTTTGGTTGTCTGAAGTCCTACCAATGTAGGCAAGAAGATTGAGTTGCTTTGAGGTCAAATCGAAGCAACTCAGTTGACACACCTCAAAATTCAATTCCTCATATCTTTCAATATATTTGTAGTTAGTTAAAATTGAGGTCAGATTCGTGATCTATGCCATTTTTTCTTTAAGATCATGTCCTCCTTTTTCATTTTAGTCATGGTGATGATTGAACCATTCCGGCGAGGCTCGCCTGAGAAGGTGACCAGAGATTTGCTCCGATGATGAGTTGGCACGGTTCAGAACCATTGATATGTTTCAAAATGTTTTAATCTTGAGCGTACATGTTAATTACCAAGCGTGTGGATGTTTGACTCAGGTGCATTGTAGAACGCGCGCGCTCAGCCACTTGATCTGCCACCTCAATTAATGAGGCAGATCAAGTGGTCCACGTTTTTTGGTAATTTTTTATTTTCATTTTATTCCTTTGATTTTTATTCATTCATATTAATTTTAATATTGATCCAAAAAATATGAGAGTTTCACCAAAAAGATCCTTTCATATTTTGAATTAAAATTATTTTTTGGATCATTATTAATATTTTTCATGATTTATTTAATTTTGTGATTGTTTTTAATTGTTTAAAAATACTTTAAAGTTTCCAAAAATTCTGAAAAATTTTCCCCAAGGTCCTTTGACCTTGTTTGACCTATGATAAATCTCATGGCCATTTCTTTGGTGTTTTGATGAGGTTTTAGGAAAGTGACCAACCATATTTAATTTAATGCATTATTTTTAGTATTTTTAATTGAATAAATGACAAATAATTGTGTTGAGCCATTTTGATTGACTTTGTAAGTTTGACTTGTGTTGTTGGGCCTTGGCCAAGGTTGATTTGACTTTGTTAAGTTAAGATCATTGGATTTAGGGGATTGATGGAATGTACATTCCATCTCCCAAAATGAACGAATGATCTTAATTTGGTAAAAGTCCTCATTTGTCCAATTTGAGTTTGATCCATTTCCCCTCCCTCTTCATCTCATTCCCCTTCTTTATGCATTCATGTCATGGATCTATGATATCTCTATATCCTAAGGCTAGTTGATTGCAAAATCAACATAGGTATGGATGAGATTAGGCCCCCACTTTTGCATATACTTTTTTGTGTGTGGCATGAGCAAAGTTCATTATACTATGTCTCTAACATGCATTAACACCAAAATTCTATTGTCCGACCTCAAATAGTTGTAACTTCTACATAAGTCCAATTACGATTGCTTAACATAGCGTTAAATTTTGACACAAAAGGCATAGCATTCTAAGTTCTAATTCATTAACAACTAACATTTAATTCCAAGTCATTTACTTTAATGCAATTTATTCTTAAGCCTTATTCATTTGACATTATTCATGTCATTCTAATTGTTTATGTTAACGTCATTTTCACTTTGTCCATTTGGACCATATTTTTGATATATTTTGTTTGTGTATATTGTGCTTGCTTGTGTGGTCTTTGACCATTAATGTACATATTAAGAGCAAAAACCCTAAAAAACATCTTGTGTGGACTGTTGGTTTGATCTGAGACAATTGGACTTGGAATTTAGGCAACACTCCATATACAAAGGACTTCGCCAATATCAACTTTTATGAAACCAAGTGCTTGTAATTTGAAAATTCATCTGATACATCATTGAAGATCCATTTGAGTTCATCTGCAACATGATCATTGTGAAGTTGTTATTTTAAACTTGTGATTTATGCATTATGGAATTCATCTGCTACATGGGCAAATTGGAAAAAGATCATGGAGTTGCTAAACTTGTATGTGGCTATCTTTATTTGATGCCTTGCTATTCAAGTTGATATTATGTGCATTTGTTTGTTGCTTGATTCTAATATCCAAGGGAATTTGGGTTTCTATATGACATTTTTGTCTATTGGATTGCAGCCCATTGGTCAGATCTTTTCAA
The DNA here is from genome assembly GCF_024323335.1 of Lathyrus oleraceus. Taxonomy (NCBI): domain Eukaryota; kingdom Viridiplantae; phylum Streptophyta; class Magnoliopsida; order Fabales; family Fabaceae; genus Lathyrus; species Lathyrus oleraceus. The sequence continues at coordinate 77,884,722 of NC_066581.1, read as the reverse complement.
CTCTCAACTTTTAAATTTATGCTTAGGATTAGTCTCTTCATCTCCTCCCCACTTCTTTAATTTTAAAATATCTCACTCCTTTTAAAAAACTTCTTTACTTGTGCTTGTTTTTCTAAACTTAGACCATATTGCAAATTAGAAACCTTGGCCTTATGCCATTGCATTTTCAAACTTCTTTGAAATTCTGGTATCAGATATGAGATGTCGAAGGTAATGTCACGACACTAATATCTGAGTAAAACACACAGAATAAAGATAAAGAATAGTAACACAAGGGACACAAGCAATTGTTAACCCAGTTCGGTGCAACTCACCTACGTCTGGGGGCTACCAAGCCAGGAAGGAAATCCACTAAATAGAATCAGTTCAAAAACTCTCAGTACACTCCGCAAGTTACATTCTTTTTCACCTAATCTCTACCCGTGTTATTTCTACCTAAGAACTCTTAGATATGAGAACCCACTCACTCCCCCTCAATCACACCTATGATTTTAAACAACAATTACTTATGAAAAGAAGACACTCTTCAAAGACACACACTTGATCTTACTTATCAGCTTCAATCAAGTAGGCACACAATTGATCTTGCTTAACATCTTCAATCAAGTAGACACACACTCGATCTTGCTTAACAACTTCAATCAAGTAGACACACACTCATTCTTACAAGCTTAGAGTGACAAATTACAACTCATAAATCATACCACTTCAATCATCTATGGATGAATTGAATGGCTTACAAGTCACACGACCACACAAGACACAAACCCTTATTCTCTCTCAATATTTCGCTCAGTATTGGTTGTGTATCAAATCAGGTTTTTCCATGTCCTATTTATAGAAGCATTCAGCTGGGCTTGGACATCTTGAAAACCCTAAAACTATTTTCCAATTAAATCTTCTCATGACAGATGATTAGATTTCTTTGGAAAATAAGTAAATCTGATTGTAATTAATGATTGAATGCGTTTGTAAATCAGATCTTCAATCATACATAGATTGCCATTAAATGCGCAATCACATAACACATAACATTCACCCTGAATGTTCTGTGTACAGATGTCATGACATCGGGTCTGACATCCTGGAACAATCCTGCATAATTCCATTTTAAATATCCAGCAGGTACATAATATCAGATGTCATCACATCGTGTATGACATCCTGAAACAATCCTGCATAATTATATTTTTAACCTCCAGCAGGTACAAGGGATATCTTATGTTAAGACATCATATGCAACATCTTGTGAACACTCTTTGTTTTACCAAAATTGCTGCCAACACTTAGAATCAACAAACTCCCCCTTTTGCAAATTTTGGCTAAAACATATGTCTGTCCATTTTGTTCACAAGAAAAAACACATTAGCAGTTAAACAACATAACAATAGTTTAAGCAGCAGCAGAAGCAAACAGAATTACTAACTATAATAGCAACTAGTAAGACACACAAATGCACAAGGGTACTTCTTCTCCCCCTAAGTATATACAACACAGACATCTCCTTTAACAATAACATCACCTATAATAACAGCACCTGTAACACTCAGAGTCACCCTCTGACATCTGCTTCAACATCACCTGTGCATACAACATCAGACATCTCCTCCAACATCTGTAAACAGAACAGCATTCTGTCTTACATCAAACATATCTCCTTCAATAATAGTTCTTCATCTATTCAGCTACACCAGCACATACATCTCCACATAGCTCCAGATATTTAACTGCTCCACATAATCACTTCTCCCCCTTTTTAGTCAAAATAGACTAAAGGTGACCAATTAGACAAAATAAATGTCAATCAGCCTAGCAGAGAATGTCACAAGAGATGTTATAACATATAAAATGTTAAAACATAAATGTTAGGAGATCCAAACCATAATTATACACAGCTGTAATAGCTGAGATAATTAGAAATCCATGGAACTCATTAAGAGCCCAATAATTACATCAAGGCATCAGTAAGGACTACCACAAATTACAAACATTTCAACAACACATTCTTCAGCATCCAAAACAGCCAAACCACCAGGGGGACCAGTCTTCATAACATGGGGACCTTTGCTACTCAGTCTAAGGAAGTAACATCTTCTTCTTATAAACACCTTGCTAAAATCCTTGCTATTTTTGTCAGAAATATCCTTTGGGATATTAAACACAAACATCTTTGATTGCTATAGATTCTCATGAATACAAATCCCCAATTTCCCTCTTAAACATTCAAATTTATTAGCATCCAAAGCTTTTGTGAATATGTCAGCTAATTGCTTTTCAGTAGAAACATGCTCCAGTGCTATAATCTTTTCTTCCACAAGTTCTCTAATGAACTGATGACAAAAATCAATGTGCTTGGTCCAACTGTGTTGAATAAGATTTTTGGACATAGTTGTAGCACTCAGGTTGTCATAGTATAATGTCATGACATCATGTGTGACATTGTATTCAGTCAACAGTAGTTTCAACCAACCCTGTTGAGAACAGCTACTTCCAGCTGCTATATATTCAGTTTGATATATAGCCCAAACACCATTTTCATCTTTCAAATGTGTAGGAGCAGGTGTCCTTTCACTCTCCATCCCAATCTTCTTAACATTGTTCTTGGCAGTTTTGCTTTGAGATAGACACATAGACCCTTCTATCTGCTTGACTTGTAGCCCAAGTAAGTAGGTCAGTTCTCCAAAAAGGCTCATCTCAAACTCAGACTACATTTGTCTAACAAAATGTTCAACCATCTGATCCGACATCCCACCAAACACAATGTCATTTACATATATTTGTGCCACCATGAGCTTCCCTCCTTCATTCTTCACAAATAGAGTTTTATCAATACCTCCTTTCCTGTATCCATTGTTAGTGAGGAACATTGTGAGTCTCTCATACCAAGCCCTGGGAGCTTGCTTCAACCCATAGAGGGCTTTCTTCAATCTGTACACATGCTTTGGAAGATTTGGATATGTGAATCCTTTAGGTTGTTCAACATATACTTCCTCATTTAAGTGGCCATTCAAGAAGGCACTTTTTACATCCATTTGGAACAGTTTGAATTTCAAAATACATGCCACTCCAAGCAATAATCTAATGGACTCAAGGCGAGCTACAGGAGCAAATGTTTTATCAAAGTCCACTCCGTTAACTTGAGTATATCCTTGTGCTACTAATCTTGCTTTGTTTTTAGTAACAACCCCTTGTTCATCAGATTTATTCTTATATACCCACTTTGTACCTATGACATTTACTCCTTCAGGTCTAGGAACCAGTTCCCATACTTCATTCCTCTTGAGTTGACCTAACACCTCCTGCATGGCATTGATCCAGAACTCATCAGTCAAGGCTTCCTTGACATTCCTAGGTTCAATCTTTGACACAAAGCAACCATGTGAGATCACTTCCCTTGCTCTAGTAGTGACCCATTTATTTGGATCTCCTATAATGAGATCTTTGGGATGATCCTTCTAAACTCTGATGGAGGGTCCCTTGTTTATTTTGTCATCTTCAGGTTTAGCTTGAGGAGGTTCACTTTCCTCATTTTTGTCTGAGAAGTCAGCTGGGGAATCATTCAGAGATGTCTCGACATCATCTTTGACATCAGTCTGTTGGTCATCAACCACAACATTAATAGATTCCATCAATACATTAGTTCTGGAATTAAAGACTCTGTAAGCTCTGCTGTTTGTTGAGTAGCCCAGAAATATTCCCTCATCACTTTTGGGATCCATCTTCCTTCTTTGTTCACGATCAGTCAAGATATAGCATTTACTACCAAATACATGGAAGTATTTGACTATAGGTCTTCTTCCTTTCCAGACTTCATATAGGGTTGTAGGAGTCCCTTTCTTCAATGTCACTCTGTTGTGAACATAGCAAGCTGTGTTCATGGCTTCAGCCCAAATATTGTAGGGCAATTTCTTAGCATGAATCATAGCTCTGGCTGATCCTTGAAGAGTTCTATGTTTTATTTCCACCACACCATTTTGCTGGGGAGTAATGGGAGATGAGAACTCATGATGAATTCCTTCTGAAGAACAAAATTCAGCAAATTTGTTGTTCTCAAATTCCTTCCCATGATCACTTCTAATTTTGATAACAGGACTTTCCTTTTCTCTTTGAAGTTTTAGACAAAGCTCCTTGAAGACTTCAAAAACATCAGATTTTTCTCTTATAAAATTGATCCAGGTGTATCTGGAGAAGTCATCCACCACTACATATGCATACTTCTTCCCACCAAGGCTTTCCACTTGCATGGGTCCCATCAAATCCATATGGAGGAGTTCCAAAACTTTGGTAGTGGTGTCATGTCTGAGCTTCTGGTGTGACATCCTTGTCTGTTTTCCCATCTGACATTCTCCACAGATTTTTCCTTCATCAATCTTTAAGTTGGGTTTTCCTCTAACAGCTTCAACAGATATGATCCTCTTCATACCTTTAAGATGCAGATGGCCCAATCTTTGATGCCATATCTTCACTTCTTCCTCTTTGGCCAAGGTACACATTGAAGAGTAACCAGTTTCTTGAGAACTCCACATGTAGCAGTTTTCTTTAGACCTAACTCCTTTCATGATCACTTCATTTTACTTGTTAGTAATCAGACATTCAGTTCTAGTGAAGTTTACATTTAGACCTTGATCACATAGTTGACTGATGCTTATTATATTAGCAGTTAATCCCTTAACAAGTAGGACATTGTCAAGGTCAGGAACTCCAGGGCAATCAAGCTTACCAATTCCCTTGATTTCACCCTTTGCACCATCACCAAAGGTTACATAGCTTGTGGCATGGGGATGAAGGTCGGTTAGCAGGTTTCTGTTTCCAGTCATGTGTCTGGAGAAACCACTGTCAAAATACCAATCTTATTTGGCTGAAACTCTGAAGGAAGTGTGTGAGGGAGAATTGCCATCCAAGGCGCAACGGAATTTAAAAATTTCTCCATTTAGTGATCCTTACGAATGGGCATGATCAGTGATAGAATCGTTACCTCTTGTGGCGATCACGAACGTTGAACGATGACAACGTCTCTACTCAGTCCACACGAACGGATTCCTTCAATCTCAGTGCTAGCTGCCACGAATGAAGGCTTTGAGTGAGAGAGAGAGAGAGAGAGAGAGAGAGAGAGAGAGAGAGAGAGAGAGAGAAACGAAATTGCAAGCAAGAGTGACAATGCTTCTACACAAAGGTTCTATTTATAGAACCACTTGTGTGGGCTGCAAGCTAAAAAGGCCACTTAAGTGTATATGGCTCATATCTCATAATATGCCAAAATCACTTAAGTGTGTGGTACCTTACCATATTTCGTTTTCTACTTAGTACATCGTACCTTACGATGTTCTATAATTCACTTAAAGGCACCGTACATTACGATATTCCTTAGTTACTCTATCTCTCGTCAATCCGTCCTTTGTGTGTGACCCTAGAGGTTTTCGCGACGTTGGCAATTATATTAAATCACGTATTTAACATAATAAACAGTGAGCGGTATCTAGCAACACATCACTGCTAACCAAGACACGAAAATGTCATGTGATCTGACAAGTCCTTCTGTGATAATAATTATGTGTATAATTACCCTTTTGCCATTATGTCTATATTGAACACAAGGCATAGACCGTGTCATCCTTGTCCAGTTCAATATTGGGCCCATAGACATTTATCCTGTTACGCAGGATGGGAAAATTCCATCTAGGTCACTCATGTCCCTCAGCATGCTTTGTGGGGTACCCATCAACTGTGTTTATGGTTATCCAGTTACGGACAACGTTGGATCAGCAATAAAGCACTCGACTCTACATCTAAGGTCCATAGTGGTTTCAGGTCGAAGAGTGGTATACACCATTATCACCATGAGAATAACTTATGACACTTTACATAACATTCTATATAGTATTCTCATAGCGGGTCAATCCGGTATAAATATTACTCTTAATATTCATACCTATGTTTAAGACTTGATAACTCTTTATCCATGATCCATGAGATGTGATCATCAGTCTACAAACATAATAGTCTTAATGCTTTAATGTTATCCCACTTCACAATAAAGCTCGACTATGGATACTTTAAGAATAGTGTCCTTATGTTTAATGTGATCTCATGATTAAGTCATACTTGATACATTAAACGGACTAGCTATTCTAGGGACTTTATTAAACAAACATAATAAAGAAAAAGCCTTTTATTATTAATAAATAATTCGATACAAGTACCAAAAGTATTGGCCTCTTGGGCTTACACCAACAATCTCCCACTAGCACTAGAGCCAATCAGGCATACCCCTAATGCCCATAGATCTAGTATGGTCATCATGCTTCTGCTGCGCAAGAGGCTTTGTCAGTGGGTTATCAATATTGTCAAGTGTAGGTACTCTGCATATTTTCACATCTCCTCTATCTATTATCTCTCGAATGAGGTGATAACGCCTAAGTATGTGTTTGGATCGTTGGTGAGATCTAGGCTCCTTAGCTTGTGCGATAGCACCATTGTTATCACAATAGAGACCAATGGGATCCACAATGCTAGGAACTATGTCAAGTTTACTAATGAACTTTTTGATCCAAACAACTTCCTTTGCTGCACTTGAGGCAGCAATATACTTGGCCTCGGTTGTAGAATCAGCAACTGTATCTTGCTTTGAACTTTTCCAGCTCACAGCGCCACCGTTTAAGCAAAACACATAACCAGATTGCGATCTAAAGTCATCCTTATCTGTCTGGAAGTTGGCATCGGTGTATCCAATTACAACCAACTCTTCCTGACCTCCATATATCAAGAATGAGTCCTTAGTCCTTCTCAAGTACTTAAGGATATTCTTGACAGCTACCCAATGGGCATCACCAGGATCAAATTGGTACCTACTCGTTGCACTTAAAGCATACGAGACATCTGGTCGAGTACATAACATGGCATACATGATAGATCCTATTGCAGATGCATATGGAATCTTATTCATGTGATCCCTTTCTTCCTTAGTTGAAGGGGATTGTGTTTTTGATAGACACAGGCCATGTTGCATAGGTATGAATCCTTTCTTGGAATCATGCATGTTAAAGCGTCTCAGCACTTTGTCTATGTACGTACTCTGACTTAGGCCAAGCAGTTTTTGTGATCTATCTCTATAGATTCTGATTCCTAATATATAGGCTGCTTCACCTAGGTCATTCATAGAAAAGCATTTCCCCAACCAAGACTTTACTTGTTGCAGGGTAGGGACATCGTTTCCAATGAGTAATATGTCATCTACATATAATACCAGGAACACGATCATGCTCCCACTAACCTTCTTGTAGACACAAGGCTCATCTTCGTTCTTGATGAATCCATATTATTTTACTGTTTCATCAAAACGAATATTCCAGCTTCTGGAAGCTTGCTTCAATCCATAGATTGATCTTTGTAGCTTACATATCTTTTGGGCTTCTTCTGGTATGTCAAATCCTTCAGGTTGTGTCATGTACACATCCTTAAGAAGATTCCCATTAAGGAAAGCAGTTTTGACATCCATCTGCCATATTTCATAATCATGATATGCAGCGATAGCAAGTCAAATCCGAACAGATTTAAGCATTGCAACTGGTGAAAAGGTTTCATCATAGTCAACCCCATGAATTTGTTTATATCCTTTTGCAACCAGTCTTACCTTATATGTATGTACTTTACCATCCATGTCAGTCTTCTTTTTGAAGACCCACTTGCATCCTATAGGGTTAACTCCTACAGGAGGCTCTACCAAGGTCCAAACTTGGTTTGTGTACATGGAATCCATTTCAGATTTCATGGCTTCTAGCCACTTCTCAGACCCGGGACCAGTTATGGCCTCTTGGTAGGTCACAGGCTCATCTTGATCCATGAGTAATACATCACCTTGATCTGTTATGAGATATCCATATCTCTCAGGTAGGTGACGTATCCTGCTTGACCTACGTTGGTCTTGTTCTACTTGAGCAGGTTGCTCTTCCACAACTACTTGTGTTTCCTGCTCTAATTCCTCCGTAGGTGTATCGATGCTTTGTGATTCTTGAATTTCTTCAAGATCTACTTTCCTCCCACTGATTCCTTTGGAAATAAAATCCTTTTCTAGGAAAACTCTAGTTCGAGCGACAAACACTTTGCCCTCAGAAGGATTGTAGAAGTAATACCCTTTTGTTTCTTTAGGATACCCCACAAGTAAGCATTTGTCAGATTTGGGCTCAAGCTTAGTTGAAATTTGTCGTTTCACATAAACTTCGCAACCCCAAATCTTCATGTAAGACATATGTGGTTTCTTACCACTCCATATCTCATATGGTGTCTTCTCAACCTTTTTGGATGGAACACGGTTAAGTGTGTAAGCTGCTGTCAATCGTGCATGTCCCCAAAAGGAGTTTGGAAGATCGGCGTGACTCACCATGGATCGGACCATGTCTAACAGGGTTCGATTTCTTCTCTCAGATACACCATTCCATTGGGGTGTTCCAGGAGGAGTGAGTTGGGATAGGATCCCACACTCTTTCAGATGGTCATCAAACTCTAGGCTTAAATACTCACCACCTCGATCTGATCGAAGAGTTTTAATATTCTTACCTAGTTGGTTTTGTACTTCATTCTTGAATTCCTTGAACTTTTCAAAGGACTCTGATTTTTGTTTCATTAAATACACATAACCATATCTACTGAAATTATCAGTGAATGTGATGAAGTACTGAAAACCTCCTCTGACTGGTATGTTCAGTGGTCCACATACATCAGTATGTATGAGGGCCAAAAGATCATTAGCTCTTTCACCTTTTCTTGTGAATGGAGACTTTGTCATCTTTCCAATTAAACAAGATTTGCATGTCTCATATGATTCATAATCAAAAGAGTCCAAGAGTCCATCTTTATGGAGTTTGGAAATGCGCTTCTCATTTATGTGGCCTAATCGACAATGCCAAAGGTAAGTTGGATTTAACTCATTAGGTTTTATCCTTTTAGTATTAATGTTATAAATTGGCATTTCAAGATCAAGGAAATATAATCCATTGTTCATTTGTGCAGTAGCATAGAATATATCATTCAAATAAATTGAGCAACAATTGTTCTTTATTATAAATGAATAACCAAACTTGTCCAAACAAGAAACGGAAATAATATTCCTGCTAATTGCAGGTACATAATAACAGTTCTCTAACTGAATTATTAAACCACTAGGTAAAGTCAATTCATAAGTTCCTACGGCTAAGGCAGCAACCTTTGCTCCATTGCCAACTCGTAGGTCGACTTCACCTTTTGCCAAATCTCTACTCCTTTTTAGTCCATGCACATTTGTACAAATGTGAGAACCGTATCCAGTATCTAATACCCATGATGCAGAAGTAGAAAAATTAATTTCAATAACAAAAATACCTGAAGTTGAAGTCTCTACTCCATTCTTCCTATCTTCCAGGTACTTTGGGCAGTTTCTCTTCCAGTGTCCAGTCTTACCGCACTGGAAGCAGGTGCCTTCTTTTGCTATGCCTCCACTAGGCTTCAAAGCAGCAATAGTGGGTTTGGGTTTGGCAACTTCCTTGCCTTTCCCTTTATCATGTTTGAGGACAAACCTCAAGTTTCGGTACCAATCCAGAAAATTTGTCCCAGACAATTTTTCCTTGTCAAGGATTGATCGCAAGATGTCGTTAGAGGTGTTTGTTGTCATGGTAATCTACATAAGGATTAATGAAAATATAAGTATCATTGACATATTTAATTAGGCCTTTAATTAAATATGCTCCCACTATTTTACTCAAAATAAATGACCCTTATCATTTGATTCGGAAAATCCCGTTGGAAGATTTTCTAGTGGGTCGAGATCCATATTTCACTTCGTTCTAAGTCCGCGTAGGCGGATTACACAAAACTAGGTTATTTAGGTAGGAACTCCTTCCAATTGTATCTCATACAACTCTCGAAAATTTCAGTTGGGTGAATAACTCCTTATTCCAATCCATCATATGGATCATTCCCAACTACTGCTTCTAGACATATATAATATTATTATAATTAAGTTTGACCCATCGTTTTAGCAATTGGATATTACAATTATCCCATCGCACCTTACCAATATAGAAAATGCACCTCGCGTAGGCGAAATCTACATTATCCGATACTAGTCTTGATGAGTGCTAAAACTTGGAAAGCAAACATATATAATATTATTATAATTTGTTTAGTTAAGTTTGACCCATTGTTTTAATAGTTGGATATTGCAATTATCCCATCGCACCTTACTAATATAGAACATGCACCTCGCGTAGGCGAAACCTACATTATCCGATACTAGTCTTGATGAGTGTTAAAACTTGGAAAGCATAAACTTAATATTTAATTTGAGGGAATTGCAATTTTTCTGATCTCACCGGCTTATTTATCATATAAATCGTCTCTCACATGCATCAACATACATTCACATGCATCAACATACATACATACATAATGAAACAGTTATGGCCCCTAGCACAATTGTTCTCCCAAGCCAATGAGAGAACCTAAGCTAACCTAACAACGATCTAAGCTTCTCCAAGCAAGATCTTCAAGGTTGTCCTCCTTTGGCATTGACTTCTTTGCTTTCTTCATAACATTACATTACATAAAAGAAACTCGTTTTACATACGAGGGAGTGAGATGAGAAAAAGAAGTTACATTGAGAGATTAAAAGAGAGGCACGACACGCAGGTCGTATTTTAAAACCCAAAACAAAATAAAGGAAAACTAAGGCCATAACCGATCACCACAAGACAATAATAAACACATTATTATTATCAATTTTAATTCTTTTAATCAATTAAAACCAAATTAAATCTCGACGACCGATCACATTACGCAGAGTTAGCCGAACGGGTGAATTTTGCCTTGCGTTAACCGGTTAACCAAATGCGTTAACTGGTTAACACTATTTGAAAATCTATTCAAAAATTGTTTTCTGCCTTGCGTTAACCGGTTAACCAAATGCGTTAACCGGTTAACACTGTTTGAAAATCTCTCAGAAAACTGTATTCCTTCTTGCGTTAACCGGTTAACACTGTTTGAAAATCTTTTAGAAAACAGTATTCTGTCTTGTGTTAACCGGTTAACCATATACGTTAACCGGTTAACACTGTTCGAAAAAGTGTTTAGAAAGCACAACTCTTATGCAGTCACAACCCCAATCACATAACTCTCTGACAACACAACCCTTGTGTCGTCACTAACCCTGATGCACCAATTTCAGATCGTCAAACACATCTCGATTGTTGATTCAGTATGATTAATCAACACGTCATTACTTCACCATACTAATGTCGGATCAAGAAGCAAACGACCATTGATCGCTCAAAGGAAAACAACCATTGAGTGTTTGAATGAACGAAACGAGAACACTATATCATATATAATGTATTTTGCATCAGGATTACATATATCATATATATGACTTGATCGATCTCAATTTAATCTTTGATTCATTCTGTCTTTAATCGTATTAATACAGAAAATAAACAGTTATCAGATTCATGGTTTCGTAAGTGGCTCTGATACCACTGAAGGAGAATTGCCATCCAAGGCACAGCGGAATTTAAAAATTTCTCCATTTAGTTATCCTTACGAATGGGCATGATCAGCGATAGAATCATTACCTCTTGTGGCGATCACGAACGTTGAACGATGACAACGTCACTACTCAGTCCACACGAACGGATTCCTTCAATCTCAGTGCTAGCTGCCACGAATGAAGGCTTTGAGTGAGAGAGAGAGAGAGAAACGGAATTGCAAGCAAGAGTGACAATGCTTCTACACAAAGGTTCTATTTATAGAACCACTTGTGTGGGTTGCAAGCTAAAAAGCCCACTTAAGTGTATATGGCTCATATCTCATAATATGCCAAAATCACTTAAGTCTGTGGTACCTTACCATATTTCATTTTCTACTTAAGTACATCGTACCTTACGATGTTCTATAATTCACTTAAGAGCATCGTACATTACGGTATTCCTTAGTTACTCTATCTCTCATCAATTCATCCTTTGTGTGTGACCCTATAGGTTTTCGCGGCGTTGACAATTATATTAAATCACGTATTTAACATAATAAACAGTGAGCGGTATCTAGCAACACATCACTGCTACCCAAGACACGAAAATGTCATGTGATCTGACAAGTCCTTCTGTGATAATAATTATGTGTATAATTACCCTTTTGCCCTTATGTTTATATTGAACACAAGGCATAGACCGTGTCATCCTTGTCCAATTCAATATTGGGCCATAGACATTTATCCTGTTACGTAGGATGGGCAAATTCCATCTAGGTCACTCATGTCCCTCATCATACTTTGTGGGGTACCCATCAACTGTCTTTATGGTTATCCAGTTACGGATAACGTTGGATCAGCAATAAAGCACTCGACTCTACATCTAAGATCCATAGTGGTTTCAGGTCGAAGAGTGGTATACACCATTATCACCACGAGAATAACTTATGACACTTTGCATAACATTCTATATAGTATTCTCATAGCGGGTCAATCAGGTATAAATATTACTCTTAATATTCATACCTATGTTTAAGACTTGATAACTCTTTATCCATGATCCATGAGATGTGATCATCAGTCTACAAACATAATAGTCTTAATGCTTTAATTTTATCCCACTTCACAATAAAGCTCGACTACGGATACTTTAAGAATAGTGTCCTTATGTTTAATGTGATCTCATGATTAAGTCATACTTGATACATTAAACGGACTAGCTATTCAAGAGACTTTATTAAACAAACATAATAAAGAAAAAGCCTTTTATTATTAATAAATAATTCGATACAAGTACCAAAAGTATTGGCCTCTAGGGCTTACACCAACAGTGTGAGCTATTAGACTTGAAACATTAGTCTTAGGAACCCATAGCTTCTTGTTGACAGGCCTGTGATGTTTGGGTCTTGGTTGATAGTGAGTCTGATGATGAACAGGGCTAGGATAACCATACAGCTTATAGTAGAAGGGCTTCAGGTGGCCAAATTTTCCACAGTAATGGCATCTCCATCTTTGGTGTTTCCCTTTCTGCTGTCTTCCCTTCTGATGTTGTGACATTGCAGGTTTGTTATCAATATGGCTGCACTTAGGTTTGGATTTTGGTTTGCCATTTATGTAACTGCAATCAGCCTTAGATTCATTGAACCCAATGCCATATTTGTCTCCTATTGTTTGACCAGTCTGGAGAATCTTGTCTAAGATGTCAAATCCATTGTTAAGCATTCTTACATACTTGGTCATCTCGTCTAGTTTGGAATTCAAGAGTACAACTTCAGTTTTCAACTTGGAGATGGTTTCCACATGTTCCCCCTTTTCATTCTCCAGCTGAGCTATCACTTTCTTCTGGCTTTCAACTTGTCTGCACACTTCTGCATTTTTGTGACATAACTCTCTGTAGGTAGTGGCCAGCTCTTCAAAGGTTACTTCATCATCACTTGACTCTTCATCAGAACTCCATCTTCCTGTCAATGCAGTCACAAGATTTGCAGCTTTCTCTGTTTCACTTTCCTCAGACCAAGAGGCAGCAAGACTCCTCTTCTGTTTCTTGAGGTAGGTCCCACATTTAGTTCTAATGTGACCATACCCATCACATTCATAGCACTGAACTCCTTTTCCTTCTTTGGGCTTTTCTTCTGACCTTGTTCTTCTTCTAATATTATTGGATTTACTAATGTTAGATGCAATGTTCTTGACATTGGCCTTAGATCTTACATCCATCTTTTTCATAAGTCTGTTGAACTGTCTTCCCAGCATTGCTACCTCATTTGCCAAATCTTCATCAATCTCTTGACCACCTTCCTCATCTTCCCCTTCAGTGTTTGACATGAAGGCTATGCTTTTGGCTTTCTTTTCAGATCCATCACATATTCCCATCTCAAATGTTTGTAGGGATCAAATTAGCTCATCAATTCTCATACTTGAGATGTCTTGAGATTCTTCTATGGCTGTCACCTTCATAGCAAATCTCTTAGGGAGTGGCCTGAGTATTTTCCTTACTAGCTTCTCATCTAACATCTTCTCTCCCAGACCTCCAGAGGCATTGGCAATTTCAAGGATATTCATGTGAAATTCATGAATATTTTCATCTTCTTTCATCCTTAAATTTTCAAACTTGGTAGTGAGCAGCTGTAGTCTAGACATCTTCACTCTATAGGTGCCTTCATGAGTGGTTTTGAGAATGTCCCAAGCATCTTTAGCTACCTCACAGTTGTTTACCAATCTGAAGATATTCTCGTCTACTCCATTGAATATGGCATTCAATGCTTTAGATTTTCCAAGGGCTAGATCCTCCTCCTCCTTGGACCATTGTTCTTCAGGCTTCTTATCAGTAGTGGCTTCTCCTTCCTTAGTAATTATGGGATGTTCCCAGCCTGTTAACATAGCCTTCCAAGCCTTATTATCAAGAGATTTTAGGAAATCTACCATTCGAGATTTCCAATAGTCATAGTTAGATCCATCCAAAATTAGTGGCCTGTGAGAAGATCCTCCATCTCTCTCCATAGTACCAGAAAATATTGTCCCTAAATCTCACCCAGAACCAGAGCAGGATGCCTGCTCTGATACGAATTGAAATTCTGGTATCAGATATGAGACGTCGAAGGAAATGTCACGACACTAATATCTGAGTAAAACACACAGAATAAAGATAAAGAATAGTAACACAAGGGACACAAGCAATTGTTAACCCAGTTCGGTGCAACTCACCTACGTCTGGGGGCTACCAAGCCAGGAAGGAAATCCACTAAATAGAATCAGTTCAAAGAGTCTCAGTACACTCCACAAGTTACAGTCTTTTTCACCTAATCTCTACCCGTGTGATTTTTACCTAAGAACTCTTAGATATGAGAACCCACTCACTCCCCCTCAATCACACCTGGGATTTTAAACAACAATTACTTATGAAAAGAAGACAATCTTCAAAGACACACACTTGATCTTACTTAGCAGCTTCAATCAAGTAGACACACACTTGATCTTGCTTAACAGCTTCAATCAAGTAGACACACACTCGATCTTGCTTAACAGCTTCAATCAAGTAGACACACACTCATGCTTACAAGCTTAGAGTGACAAATTACAACTCACAAATCAGACCAATTCAATCATCTATGGCTGAATTGAATGGCTTACAAGTCACACGACCATACAAGACACAAACCCTTATTCTCTCTCAATATTTTGCTCAGTATTGGTTGTGTATCAAATCAGGTTTTTCCATGCCCTATTTATAGAAGCATTCGGCTGGGCTTGGACATCTTGAAAACCCTAAAACTATTTTCCAATTAAGTCTTCTCATGACAGCTGATTATATCTCTTTGGAAAATAAGTAAATCCGGTTGTAATTAATGATTGAATGCGTTTGTAAATTAGATCTTCAATCATACATAGATTGCAATTAAATGCGCAATCACATAACACATAACATTCACCCTGAATGTTCTGTGTACAAATGTCATGACATCGGGTCTGACATCCTGGAACAATCCTGCATAATTCCATTTTAAATATCCAGCAGGTACATAATATCATATGTCATCACATCGTGTATGACATCCTGAAACAATCCTGCATAATTATATTTTTAAACTCCAGCAGGTACAAGGGATATCTTATGTTAAGACATCACATGCAACATCTTGTGAACACTCTTTGTTTTACCAAAATTGCTGCCAACACTTAGAACCAACATTCTTTTCTCAATCAAACTTGTAAATAGACTTAATCATACTTGACTTAAAATTTTCAAAAGCCAAAAATAACTAACTCATTCAAACCATCTTAGGCCTTTGTGCCTTTCAAACTTAATCTTTGTTAAAATCAATGCATCCACTTTGAAATTTATACCACGAACTACGAGGTTTTGATCCCTCACTTTTATGTTGGTTTGTAGGCAGAAGTCTGAAGGTCTTGTCAAATAAAAAAATATAATTAATGAATTATTTTCTCACCCCCCCCCCCCAATTCTATTTGTTTGTAAACATCATTTTGTACAAAAACACATAGGCACACAAGAAAGGGCTCCCTAGGAGTACCTAGGACACTTTGGGTGCTAACACCTTCCCTCTGTGTAACCAACCCCCTTACCTGTAATCTCTGGCATTTTATTAGTTTTGATTTGAAAACTTCTTATTTTTTGGGTTTTATTCGTACTTTTCCCTTTTCCCTTGGAAACATTAAAAGTGCGGTGGCGACTCTTATTATTTGATGTCTAGCTTATCCATAGCCTGATGATCATGAATTTACCGCTACAGAAATTAAGTGGCGACTCTGCTGAGGAGTAGTCTCCAGTGGTTTTAGCCTACTTTTTTGTGTGTATATAATTGATGTATGTATATTTGTTTGTATGATATAATCTGCTTGTTGTGCTTGGTGATCTCTGAGTGGTGAGATAAGTTCTAACCCGAACTTGAGTGAAATTAAGATAGGAGGATGGTATAGTCATGTTCAACTTGTATGGAGTAGTCCTTAACAAGTTGGCTTGAGACCCATCTGCTCAGTGGAGACCCTTTTGGATTTGGAAATGTCACACAAGTATTTATGGTTAGGCACTACTATCTTTAATTTGGGGTCCGAGAAGCTGAGGATCGTAGAACATTTACCCCATCTTGGCCTATTTAGGACGTAGTGCGGAGACTGTTCAAGTGTAGACTTGATCACAGTTGTTATGCGATACTACACTCAGACGAGATTCTCTTGAGAATATTATGGCTTGATGAGTCAGTCATCCTAACCTTTAATATTTGATAGATGGAATTAAGACTCTGGGAACTCTTTAGAACATGATCTACAAGTTTTTATCCTTAGTTCACTCCTTTGGGATGGTTCTTACCCAGACTCCATGCTCGTGACTTACAATAAACCCTTGATTCCTTGTTGATCCAATCAAATCTTGTCAATATCAATGGAACTTGGGTGTTGATAAGGTGTAAACCATAATCCACCAGAATGGATGATTGATCTTGACAATGACTTGATTCATCCCTTGACCTTTGTTTGTTTGCCTTGTGTGTGATCCCTTCTTTGTGATTGTTGCATTCATGCATTCACACCATCATAACATTCATCACATGAAAATTTCAAGGAACTGAGGTACTATTTGCAAAATATTTTCATACCATGGATTATGGACGAAGGAACACTAAGAAGTACAGTTTCAGATGTCCCGACTTGAAAGAGTTAAGGAAGCTAGCATCTTTGTATTAGATCCCTTGGACTTCAAACAACGTCATGGAAAGCTTTTGTCTATCTTGTCTGCTGATGTGGTTGAAGGACTTTTGAGTGTGTTAGTGCAGTTCTATGATCCTCTCTACCATTTCTTCACTTTTCCAGATTATTAGCTTGTGCCTACATTGGAGGAGTATGCCCATCTTTTGGGAATACCTGTTTCTAGCAAAGTGCCATTTAGTGGATTGGAAGAGATTCCCATATCTCATCTTATAGATGAAGCTCTTCATCTGAATAAGTCTGAGATAGAGGCTTATTGGGTGAAGAAAGGAGGATTATTTGGGTTGCCATCTGATTTCCTCATCAAGGAAGCTACCGCCTTTGCTCAAGCAAGTAGTGTGGACGCATTTGAAGTTATCTTTGTGTTGCTCATATGTGGATTAGCTTTCCCTAACATCGACGATTTTGTTGATGTTAACACCATTAGAATCTTCTTGATTGGGAATCATGTGCCTACTTTGTTGGGTGATATGTACTTCTCTCTGCATCTAATGAATTCTAAAGGTGGTGGAACTATTGTCTGTTGCATTCCTCTTCTGTACAAGTGGTTTATTTCGCACTTGCCTCAGACACCTACTTTTGTGGAGAACAAACAATGTCTACGATGGTCTCAGAGACTTATGTCTCTCACTAATGATGATATAGTTTGGTATGATCCTTCTTTGAGCAGTTTGGAGATTATTGATAGTTGTGATGAATTCTCTAATGTTCCCCTTATTGGTACACAAGGAGGAATTAACTACAACCCTGCTTAGGCTCGTCGTCAACTTGGGTTCCCCTTGAGAGACAAACCTAATAACACTTTGTTAGAAGGTCTTTTCTATCAAGAGGGTAAAGATCCCCAATATTTGAAGCAGAAGATTGTGCATGCTTGGCATAATGTGCATAGTAAAGGAAGATCCGAGCTTGGTCCGTGTAATTGTGTAGCTTTGGAAGCTTACATCTTTGGGTGAAGACGAGAATTATGGAGTTGAAGATGTCGTAGGCTTGTGAAATACCTATGTATATGGTTGTGGTTGAGCCATTAACTCTCCCTAACCAATATATAGAGGAGTTGGAAGACGTACTCGCCAAGATGAAGCGAGAGAAGGATATGTGGGAAGAGCGGTTCCATGCTTTGAGCAAAAAACATGAGGAATTTCAGCTTGAGTCTAAGGACAAAGATGCACTTATTGAGCTACTTGAAGACTGAGTGACAAAGAGGCAAAGAGAGTCGGAGGTTTCATCTTCCTCTAGTATGCCTTAGCCTTTCGTTTCTTGGAAGAAGATTATTGACCAGCTTGTCCTCGAGAAGACTCAGATGAAGGCTTCCTTTGAGACTGAGATTCGAAGCATTCGGAGGAAGTACGCGCCTACAGCCAGATCTTCTGACATTGTTGTTAGGGATCCTTAGGATGACTAGTCTCCTTTTCTCTTGTATTTTCCCATTTGGTTTCTGAAATTATACTCAGTGTAATCCTTCCAATTATATAAATAAAAGAGATTTTTATGGTCATATCAAATTGTTGTCATCATTGTTATATATATATATATATATATATATATATATATATATATATATATATATATATATATATATATATATATATATATATATATATATATATATTTGAAAATAATATAGTAAGTTCCTTGAAAATAAAAATAATCAAGCATTGCATTTCATGCATCATTTCCATAAGCAGGTTTCTCTTTCGCCAGATGACCCATTGGTGTTTCTTCTGTGCTTCATCCAAGTTGACTCATCGGTATAATACTCGCGCCAATCACTCCAGAATTATGGAACATCTTGAGCAAAATAATAGAGATTTGAAAGAGGAGATCATCCACCTGACTGCCATGATGGAGTCAGTTCTAGCTGCACAGATCCAGTCTTCTCCAATGCCCGCAACTCCTCCTCCTTAGAGGACTGCCATTTCAGAGGTGGCTACCTCTATTATTCCCGCAATTGCTGCTCAGTTCGCACCCAACATGCCTACCAGATTCCCGTGGGGAATGCCTCCGAACTTCGTGCTTGAAGGCTTTGTGCTTACATTTGCTTCTATGCTGGTATCTAGCCCGGTCATGTTTGTGCCACCACTTGTCGTGCATACCTTGCCTCGTGTGGAAGACACCATTTATCATTCTCAACCATCTGAGGGCCCGGATATATATGAGAAAATGGATGAAATGAAAGATCAATTTCTTAAGTTGCGCAAGGATTTGAAGACTTTGAGAGTTAAGTACCTATTTGGGAAGAGTGTTACTGGACTGTGTCTAATGCCGAATGTGAAGATTCCAGTAAAATTCAAAGTGCCTGACTTTGAAAAGTGCAAAGGGAACACATGTCCGCTCAGTCATTTGGTGATGTATGCCCGCAAAATGTCTACCCAAACAGAAAATGATCAGTTGTTGATCCACTACTTTCAAGATAGTCTGACTGGCGCTGCATTGAGATGGTATATGGGGTTGGATAGTGCGAGCATCCGCACTTTCAATGATTTGGGTGAAGCATTTGTAAAGAAGTACAAGTACAACATTGATATGGCTCCCGACCGAGATCAGTTGAGATCACTATCTCAAAAGGATAAAGAGACGTTTAAGGAGTATGCTCAGAGGTGGAGAGAACTCGCTGCTCAGATCAACCATCCTTTAGAGGAAAAGGAGATGACCAAAAAAAATTTGAAGACCCTGAGCTCATTTTACTATGAGCGAATGATTGCCAATGTCCCCAGTAATTTTACCGAAATGGTAAATATGGGGATGAGGCTAGAAGAAGGTGTCCGAGAAGGACGATTGTCTAAGGAGGAGGTATCGTCTAGCAAGAGATACGACAACAATTTTGGTAAAAAGAAGGATAGTGAAGCCAAAGCAATTTCGAGTGAGAGGCAGAGGAGGCCTCAGATCAGAAGAAGTCAACCACCCCGTCAACATCATCATCAAGTATCTTCCATGATTCCTGTATTTTCAGCCAGTTAATCAGCACCAATTAAACAACAATAACAACGTCAACAACAACAACCACAACAACATACAAACACCTACAATAACAACAACAACAACAACAATACCATCAATCATCAACAACAAAATTTTGAGAGGAAGAAGGTCTCTTTCAACCCGATTCCAATGACGTATGCAGAGCTATACCCGTTTTTTGTTCTCAAGAACCTGCTACAACCGAGAAATCCTCCGCAAATTCCTGAACCACTTCCATGGTGGTACAAGCCAGAACTCCGTTGTGCTTTTCATCAAGGAGCACTCGGACGTGATATTGAGAACTGTTATCCACTCAAGTATGAAGTTCAAAAGCTGATAAAAAGTGGAATGGTTTCCTTTGAGGACCATGCACCCAATGTGAAAGCAAACCCACTACCAGCCAATGGAAATTCATCTGTCAACATGGTAGACGGCTGCCCTGGGGAGTTCAAAGTGTATGATGTTTGTTTCATTAGGAGGTCCTTGGTGAGGATGCACAAGGATATTTGCTTGGTGAGTGATTGTGAGCATGACCATGATGTTTGTGATATCTGTAGTGTTAATCCAAAGGGTTATGTGATTGTGAAGAGGGACATCCAGCGATTGATGGATGAAGGTATGATTTAAACCTTCCAATCCTGTCACTTAGAGGGGTATGTGCATGGTGTTAAC
The DNA here is from genome assembly GCF_024323335.1 of Lathyrus oleraceus. NCBI lineage: Eukaryota > Viridiplantae > Streptophyta > Magnoliopsida > Fabales > Fabaceae > Lathyrus > Lathyrus oleraceus. The sequence continues at coordinate 77,863,877 of NC_066581.1, read as the reverse complement.
AGGCCTTCATCAATTGGCAAAATCAAATCTTCAAATGATCATATAACCTTGCGTTGCCATTCAAGCTTCATTCAGACCTCAGCATAGTTGGTTTTGGACCTAATTACATTGCTTCATGGGCATGTACACGCCCATGCAAGCATGAACATAACATTGCTAAAATTGGACAAAATTTCAAGTGTGCAAATAACATTCCATTTTGCTATAAATAGAGACCCTATGTGCTCATTTCAAAGGATCCTTGCGCGCCAACTTTGCCTCCATTCTTGAAACCCTCACATTTGAAAGAAAAACCTGATAATTTTCATTTGAAAATTGAGTTTAAATCTCACTGTTTGGAGATTCAAAAACTCCAGGATCCAAAGCTTTGTACCAATCCTAAATCACTTCTGCAAGCTTCCTGAGTGAGATCAAGCAAGAATTGAAGCAAGAGAGATCAAGTTCTGCACAGCGTTGAAGGTATTTTCCAGATTTTTTTCTTCTCTTCGATTCTCACTCAATTCTCATCAATTCTCTTGGATCTTTGGTTGTCTGAAGTCCTACCAATGTAGGCAAGAATATTGAGTTGTGTAGCGGGGTTTTCGTTACCTTTAGGTTTATTGACTAAACCAAAAGTAAACATACAATTCGAGTCGCCACCGCACTTTTATTTGTCCAAAGGAAAGGCTAAAAAGTGAACAAAAGCCAAGTAAGAAGTTTTTCAAATAAAAAACTAATAGAAATGTCAGAGATCTAGGTAAGGGGGTTGGTTATGAAATGGGAAGGTTTTACGCACCCAAAACATCCTTAGTATTCTAAGGGAACCCTTTTTGCAAATATGTGTTGTAGGTTGGTATTTGTGAAAACATTTGTACAAAATATTGAGGGGATGATAAAGGAATGGATTATATTTATAATTTTTGTTGTTTGAATGGATGAACCCATTGCCTACGTACCATCACAAAGGTAGAATCAAAACCTCGTAGTTCGGGGTAAAATTCTCAAGTATTAGTGAATTGATTTGATCAAAAGTCTTAAGGTCTTTTATTATCAAAGGGAGAAAACTCAACCTAAACCAACAATCCACCATGTGAGGGAGGCTTCAACATGCTAGTGAGGGGTTATCCCTATAATAAGCATGGAAGACTTATAATCCAATCACTAAGGATGAGGTGAGATTTACATCAACCACTATGATAACTCAAACCTATGACTAATGTTTTTGAAAAGGTTTTAATAAGGTGGCCATTGGAACCACAAAAACAACTTGAAGTGAGTTATATTTACAAGTTAGATGTATTTACAAAAATGAAGTCAAAGTTGGGTTAAGATTTGTTCACAATGAGTATTAATGAAAAGAGTTTTGAAAAGTCAAAGGCATAAAGCCTAGGTTTCTAATTTGAAACAAAGTCAAAGTTTAGAAAAAAGATTTTTTGGCTTGGTTAGAGTGGGGAGAAGAAGAGAAGAGCTAGTCCTAAAGCATACAAAGATAAGAGGGAAAAGAAAAAAACCTTGGAGTTCCTTTTCTTGAAATCATAAAGATGATTCAAGATGCTCCTTTCCTTTGGACTTGGCACACAAGCAATCAATCAAACAATTTGAAATCAAGCTCCTAGGATTTCCATTTGGCTTGTCTCTTAACTTGGCTACTCATGACAATGGTCCTTTTGCACAATCTCAAGGTGGAATCCCTATCACACAAGAACAAACATCAAAAAGTTCACAACACAATAAGGGGAATGGACAAAGAATAAGTTTGGATGAGAAGTCCTTTGAAGTCAACTTTGGATTTTAGCATTCTAAAGGCATGAGGCCTAGTTGCTCTTGAACTCCTTTAAGCATAGGTAAGTCATACTTCTAAGTCATTTCTCCTTTTGAAATTGGTTAAAACCAAACACAAAGCAAACACAAGATAACAATATATTTATATACAATAATGGGCTCAAATGAGCAAAAGAAAAATGACATAAACATAAAATATGTGCTCAAATGAGCAAAGTGAAAATCAATATGAATAATGAGCAAGAAATAAATGACATTAAAAGTAAATGACAAGAAAATTAAATGCTCAAATTAAAGTTAGTAATTAGTAAATGTTATGTTCGTTTGTCATAAGACAATGTAGCGTTATGTTAAGCAATCTAAGTGGACTAATGTAGTAGTCACACCTATATAGGCAAATAAACACAAGTTAGAGATCATGACTAGTAAGCCAAGCTCCATAAACTTGCCATGCCAAAACAAAAGGGGAAGGGCCTTGTATTGTCTTTAGGTTATTTGCTTGACCAAGAAGCAACCTATCTTGGAAACAAAACAACTCACTTGATCATGGATCAAGTTGAGTTTGGTTTGGATCAAAGAAGGTTAAACCTCTCATTTGTCAAGATCAACCATAAGAAACTTAACTCATTGGCAAATGATGAAAAGAATGGGATGAAGATGAAAGGGAAGGGAAAAGAAGACAAGTACTAAGTCCAATTGATCAAATGTGAATCAAATCGACATCAATCAATGCCAAACAGAAAAGAAATGAAGATTACAAGTCAACAAGTCAACAATATTTTTTTGGTATTTTTTGAATTAAAATAAAATGCAAATAAAAATAATCAAATAAGGTCAAACCTCAAATTCAATTCAAATCAACTTCAACAAGTCCAATTAAATTTTCATAGGTCTAACATGGTCAAACAAGCTTTGACTAATTTTCCCAACAATTTTTGAAATCAGAAAGCAATTAAAACAATTAATAACACTAAAAAATAACACAATATGAGCTAAAATCCCAAATAAATCTCAAAATCAAATAAGAAATTGATGAGACTATTTTTAATTGACTTATCATGATCCATAGGTGTTAGGAAAATATTTTTGGATTTTTCAAAAGTCAAAAAGTATTTTAAAATGAATTAAAACTATTAAAAAACCAAATAATTCACAAAAAAATATTAAATGAAGTCACAAAAATAATTAAAAATCAAAATATGAAACTAGATTTTTCAAGAAAATTTTTGGAATTGGTCTCATATTTTTATGACTTCAAATAAATTTTTTATGAATTTTTGAAAATAAAAGGAATTAACTGAAAATAAAATGAAAAATAGAAATAATGGAAAATCCAGCGCTACAGGATCAGATTCATTAATTGACGTGGCAGCCAAGGACCGTCCAGATGTGAGGGCGCAACGTGTGTTCGAGTCAAAGACGTGGCATAATGAATTAAATGAAGTAAGCGCAATGAAGGACCAAGATTAGATCCTGATCTCACGATCCAAAGGCTAAGAATGACACACGTGGTAATGGTGGTGGAAACCACCATCTTCTCCGGTGAACCAACAATCTCCGGCCATCAGTTGCAGAGAAATTTTTTTTAACAAAAATGGAAAATAAGGACATCAAATTAAAGCTCGTGTGATGGAGATCACCACTGTATCCATGGATCTTCCTCACTCTTCCTATGTTGAGAGAAATGTGAAGTGGAAGATCATGGTATTCAAACTGAAAGTGCACGAAATGGAAAATTGAAACCATCATTGACTTGCCTCAAGTGTGAGGACTTCAGAAAACCACACAAACAAGAGAATACTACATTGAATTGCAAGTTCTAGATCCAAAAAGTTTGAAGTTCTACCTCTGAATTGAAGCTCTTTAAGCCACAAAACCTTCAAGATCTTGACTCCTCTTTACTCTAGGGATGCAGTGGAGATGATAGGCTAAGGAATTGAGCTTTGAAAATCAACTAATGATGTTGAATTTCAAGCTTGAAAGTGAGAAAAATTTCTGGAAAATTCCTTTGGTATGGCTATGGTTTCAATGCTGCAGCGTTTCAGATCTCCAAAAGGTTGGTGAATGAATGAGAGGGAGCTCTTATTTATAGCTGAGGGTTTCAAATGATCACACTTCTCATGTGTGCATGGCAAATGGAAATTGGATGCATGGGCCTGTAAAGGTGCATGTGAGGCCCAATGATGGGTGCAAAACCTTGCTGAGTTCATTTGGAATGGAATTGGACGTGTACATGAAGTGGAACTAGCTTTCACATTAAGTTTCATCATGAAATGCCAAAATGAAAATAAATGAAGAGCTCTTCGAAACTCCCAAATGGTAAGTCCAAACAAGTAATGTGAGTAATGGTTGGAAAGCCCTTGAAATAAGGAACAAAAGTCATGTTAGGAAAAAATTCATTTGGCATTTGGAAATTAATGAAAACTGGCTGTGAAAATTTAGGTACAAAACATATTTAAGTCACCTTTGAAAATTTTCACCAAAAGTAAGCCTATTCAAACCCCTCTGTTTTCATGATGTAAGCTTCAAATGGAAAAACCTCCAACATAAAAGTTGTATATATTTTCAAGATGATAAATTTAGACTCAAATTTTGCATCATTTGGATTTTCTACGACAAAGTTATGTGTATTTGAAGTTGGGTACTTTTTCGAATTCAATGAATTAGGTCCAATGTGGCCTATAATGCTTTGTATTATCACATGTATTTATTTTAGGATTATGAAATTTTGTCCAACATAACATTTGAATTAGACATCGCAAGATTTCAAATGCATTTGGTCTCACCTCAAAATAATAAAAATTAAGGAAGTTATGTCCTTGGTAAGTTGACCCAAAATTAGGGTTTTAGTCAAAATGACCTATATTGTTTTTAAATGAATGATGACCTTCCAAGTTTTAAATGGATTTTTGACGAACATGAAAGTTGTTAATATGGTTCTTAAGAACATGTTTTCTCTTGGGGTCATCTTAATTTGACAAACTCATAAAAAGTTGTATCTCAGTGATCCTCAGTTTAGTCAGATGACTTGACTGGTCAACTTCTCAAGGCCAAACTTCCAATCTTGATGAATAAATTATTGAGGATACTAAAATAGGCTCATATATGCATAAAATAATGAATGAAAGAACTTACCTTAATTAAATTTGATCATAGGTTGAGGTTGCTTCATGGGCAAGGCACAGTCAAAGCACGGTTGAAATTAGGGTTTCCTTGGGAAACAATCCTCAAGCCCTTTGGGTTATCTTGATCAAATTGGAAAATTGAGATACTTGGGAGACAAATATGATGATTATGAGATTTGTGTACCATTTTCATGCTTTTTCTCATCTTCATCTAGCCATTTCATTGGGCTTAGGAGCCTCCTAGGAGCATTGGGGCACATGATCACTTGAGTTTCAAAACAAAAAGAGTTAGTGACATATTTTGTGCTTTTGGTTAGTGAAAAAGAAAAGAAATAATATACAATACAAGTATGCTTGGTGGTCTCAAACCACTCACACAAGTCCCAACCCTAGGGTTAAGGAGCCAAACATGCTATGATCCTTGGGGCAATGCACTTATGCAATAACATGATGCCATGAGGGATCTTAGGATCAAAATTAGGGTCTTACAGATGCCCCTATTTAAGGTCATTCTAGCCGGAGATATGAAGGTTAAAATCTTTGTCTCGACGAGATATAATGGGCTTAAATAATAACAAAGAGACGAATTTTAGTCCCTAAGAGACCTCATGATGCGAATGTATGTATGCAAAATAAAATCTTCATGGTGAATACTTGCCACGAAGGAAAGGAAATCAGGAGAAACTGAAAAATCCATAGGAGTAACACACTCACTAGGGAGACAGAGACTCTGGGGGGGGGGATAAGGTAAAAATGCGTGAGCAGGTCACGACTTGAAAAATTGTTGGGAGACACGAAGGGATTCCACGAAAATAAATCGATGGAAAGATTCGAGCTGACGCAAAGGTGTATGTATTGGGGAGTATGCCAATACAGCAAAACTATCCACAAAGGATACATCGGATAAAAATCTGAGCTCAGATAAGGATGTCCACAAAGGACTCAGCTGAGAAAGAAAACAACGAGATATTACTGGTTACTGGGTAATAAACTCAAAGAGAGACATGTTGTTAAAACACCGGTTACTGGGTGACAGAACAACACGCTCAGGGAGAAATCTGACTCCACATGGGACAAAAAGTCACAATAGGGAGCAAAAGGAAGGAGCACCAGGGATACCGATTACTGGGCATATAATAGGTGACCAACCAGGCGTGAATTGGGAACATATCCAAGACACTCATCATCTGAAAGGAGGGCTGAAAAAGCAAACTCGACTTACAGGATGGACATTCGATTCCATAAGAAAATACGAATCTTACTCAATTGGGGAAGAAAAAGACTTCGACTGAAGAGCGCATGAGATATATTATCTATTACCGTCATAACGTAGATAACATACTCGCATGGAAGATTATCCACAACCGGTTACTGGGTTAATGGAGGATAAATCGACCGAAAAGAAAGGACATCAGGATACCAGTTATTGGGTATAAAATGATGACCAATCAGAAGGAGAAACAATCATTACCAAACAAGGGTGAATGAAAGATGACTCGCAAGGGATAAATTGCCGGACAAAAGCATTTATCCAAGAGATATATCACCGGTTACTGGGTGGTATACTCAAAAACACGAAGGAATATCAATACCGGTTACTGCGTAAAGATAACCAACAAGGAGGGGATCACATCTACCGGTTACTGGGTAGAAAACCACGGAAACAGGATTTACAACTACCGGTTACTGGGTAGAAGGCCACAGAGTCTGCTGGGGAAAGGATGAACAATTACTAGTTACTGAGCAATTGAACAACTAACCACAGGGAACTGCAGGGGAAAACAAGAAAAGACATCAATCTAGGAACAAACTAGAAAGACACAATCAAATAAGACTCAACCCAATGAGGATATAACTCAGGGTAGCAATTCCATCCCAATACATAACTGGGAAGGAAACTGAAACAATAATCATCCACGAGGAAATATCTTAGTGGGGGAAGAAAGAAGAAGAAAATAGACACTTTCTGCTTATGGGACTGACTCTATATGGAGAGATTAGACACAAACATCTGCTTGGGGAGAAAAATATTTCACCAATAGCAGCGGATAACAAGCAAGGATATATGGCAAAGAATTGCAACATGAATATATGAATGTTATGATTATGCATGTTTATGCATGATTTGTGTATGATTAATGCTGACAAACAGACATATCTAACACAAACAAGTCCAAGAATCACAAACAGACACCCGACCCAACATCTCAACAGAAGGGCAAAGCCTACTGGAGAACTCAGTTTGGGGAACAACCCGAGCAGGATGAAAATAAATCATCAGGGATATCAAACCCTATCCCAAATCTACACTCGTTGAGGATACAAAGAAGATGTATTCAGGAGCAGCGGAAGAAGCTGATCAAACAGAGAACTCAACTCTGGTGGGGATGATCTCGACTACAACCGGGGATAGGCGATAAGATTCGTCGGAGAGGAAACTCTATTGGGGAACCTATTAAGGAATGATGTGAAACTCCATGGGCAACAAACACCAACCAGATGCACATCAGTCAAAACACTCCCTTCTAACTGCTGGAGAGGAAAACTCTGCAAAGGGGAGAAATAGCAATTTTTCTCCACTGGGGACGGAAACAAACACGTCTTCAACATCAATTCTCAATGCTAGAAGAAAACTCCAGACTCAGAAGGGATACAACCATCAGACTCTGATCAGGAAATCCTACCGGGGACAAGCTGCAAATATTCTCGAAGGAACTGCCCTGACTGAGGAAAGACGGAAATGGATCCTTTATCAACAAACGGCATGATGGGGATGAAAAGGGAAACAAGCCCTTCACCAATTGCTCTAGGAAACTTCCTGTTGAGGGGACAATTCTATGAAAGATAGCTCTGTGGGAAGCACTGTTGGTGTAAGTCCTAGAGGCCAATACTTTTGGTACTTGTATCGAATTATTTATTAATAATAAAAGGCTTTTTCTTTATTATGTTTGTTTAATAAAGTCCCTAGAATAGCTAGTCTGTTTAATGTATCAAGTATGACTTAATCATGAGATCACATTAAACATAAGGACATTATTCTTAAAGTATCCGTAGTCGAGCTTTATTGTGAAGTGGGATAACATTAAAGCATTAAGACTATTATGTGTATAGACTGATGATCACATATCATGGATCATGGATAAGGAGTTATCAAGTCTTAAACATAGGTATGAATATTAAGAGTAATATTTATACCGGATTGACCCGCTATGAGAATACTATATAGAAAGTTATACAAAGTGTCATAAGTTATTCTCATGGTGATAATGGTGTATACCACTCTTCAACATGAAACCACTATGGACCCTAGATGTAAAGTCGAGTGTTTTATTGCTGATCAAACATTGTCCGTAACTGGATAACCATAAAGACAGTTGATGGGTACTCCACGAAGCATGCTGAGGGACATGAGTGACCTAGATGGAATTTGCCCATCCTGCATAACAGGATAAATGTCTGTGGGCCCATATTGAACTGGACAAGGATGACACGGTTTATGCCTTGTGTTCAATATATACATAAGGGCAAAAGGGTAATTATGCACATAAGTATTATCACAGAAGGATTTGTCAGATCACATGACATTTTCGTGTCTTGGGTAGCAGTGATATGTTGCTAGATACCGCTCACCGTTTATTATGTTAAATATGTGATTTAATATAATTGTCAATGCCGCGAAAACCTACAGGGTCACACATAAAGGACGGATTGATGAGAGATAGAGTAACTAAGGAACACCGTAAGGTACGGTGTACTTAAGTGAATTGTAGAACATCGTAAGGTACGGTGTACTTAAGTAGAATACGAAATATGGTAAGGTACCATGCGCTTAAGTGATTTTGGGCATATTATAAGATATGGGCCAAATACAGTTAAGTGGGCTTTTTAGCTTGAAGCCCACACAAGTGGTTCTATAAATAAAACCCTTGTGCAGAAGCATTGATTGCGATTGCATTTTTTGTTTTCTTTCTCTCTCTCTCTCTGTCTCACTCAATGCCTTCATTCATAACAGCTAGCACTGAGATTGAAGGAATCCGTTCGTGTGGACTGAGTAGAGGCGTTGTCGTCGTTCAACGTTCGTGATCGCTTCGTAGATCTGCATCAAAGGTTTCAACTGTCACAAGAGGTAACTATTCTATCATTGATCATGCCCATTCGTAAGGATCTCTAAAGGAGAAAATTTTAATTTCCGCTGTGTTTTGGATCGCAAATTCTCCTTCAGTGGTATCAGAGCCACTTACGAAACCATGCATCGGAAAGATGTTTATTTTCTGTATTAATATGATTAAAATACAGAATGAATCAATTAATTAAATGAGTAATTAAATTTGGCATCATGAGTGTACGAGTTGGATGATTGATGTTGACTATGCTTCGGAACCGACATTAGTATGGTGAAGCGGCGATACATCGATCGTCCATAGGTTACACAATTGAGACCGATCAACTTATATATGATATAATTAATCCTAATGCAAAGTACGATATATATGATATATTGTTTCTGTTTCGTTCATTCAAACACTAAATGGTTGTTTTCCTTTGAGCGATCAATGGCCATTTGCTTCGGAATCCGACATTAGTATGGTGAAGCAATGACCTGTTGATCAATCATACTGAATCAACAATCGAGGTGTGTTTGACGGTCTGAAATTGGTGCATTAGGGTTAGTGACGGTGCAAGGGTTGTGCTGTCAAAAAGTTATGGATTGAGGGCTTGTTGGAACACGTCTGTTGACTGTTTCAAAGCGCTGGTTTTTGGCCGCGTGACGATCATCATGGACTTATGATGATCGTAACAAGATGGACGTAACGGTCGTCACATGCTTTGTGATGGTCGTCACATTCACAGATCCAGAATTCTAGGCGTTTCTGTTATTTTGGCCGCGTCACATTCGTCATGGGCCTGTGACGGTCGTAACAAGCTGGACGTGACGGTCGTAACATGCTTGTGACGACCGTCACGTTCACAGAGTCAGAATTCCTGGGGTTTCTTTTTTGTGACTGCACAAGAGTTGTGTTGATGCAAAACGACGTCGATTTCAAATGACCGGGCAGCGAAAACTCTGTTCCCGCTGACCGGGCAGCGGACCCCCGGCTAACTCTGCATAGTGTGATCGGTCGCCGAAATTTAATTTGGTTTTAATTAATTAATGGAATTAAAATTAATAATAATAATGTGTTTATTATTATTGTCTTATGGTGATCAGTTATGGCCTTAGTTATCCTTTATTTTGTTTTGGGTTTTAAATACGACCTACGTGTCGTGCCTCTCCTTTTAATCTCTTAATGTAACTTCTTTTCTCATCTCAATCCCTCGTATGTTAAACGAGTTTCTTTTGTAATGTAATGTTATGAAGAAAGAGAAGAATTCAATATCAAAGGAGGACAACCTTGAAGATCTTGCTTGGAGAAGCATAAAGAAGAATTCAATATCAAAGGAGGACAACCTTGAAGATCTTGCTTGGAGAAGCTTAGATCGTTATTAGGTTAGCTTAGGTTCTCTCATTGGCTTGGGAGAACAATTGCGTTGGGGGCCATAACTGTTTCATAATGTATGTTGATGCATGTGAATGTATGTTGATGCATGTGAGAGACGATTTATATGATAAATAAGCCAGTGAGATCAGAATAATTGCAATTCCCTCAAAATTAAATATTAAGTTTATGCTTTCCAAGTTTTAGCACTCATCAAGACTAGTATCGGATAATGTAGGTTTCGCCTACGCGAGGTGCATGTTCTATATTAGTAAGGTGCGATGGGATAATTGTAATATCCAATTGCTAAAACAATGGGTCAAACTTAACTAAACAAATTATAATAAGATTATATATGTTTATAAGCAAGAGTTAGGAATGATCCATATGATGGATTGGAATAAGGAGTTATTCACCCAACTGAAATTTTCGAGAGTTGTATTAGATACAATTGGAAGGAGTTCCTACCTAAATAACCTAGTTTTGTGTAATCCGCCTACGCAAACTTAGAACGAAGTGAAATATGGATCTCGACCCACTAGAAAATCTTCCAACGGGATTTTCCGAATCAAATGATGAGGGTCACTAGTTTTGAGTAAAATAGTGGGAGCATATTTAATTAAAGGCCTAATTAAATATGTTATTGATACTTATATTTTCATTAATTCTTATGTAGATTACCATGACAAAAAACACCTCTAACAACATTTTGTGATCAATCCTTGACAAGGAAAAATTGTCTGGGACAAATTTTCTGGATTGGCACCGAAACCTGAGGATTATCCTCAAACATGATAGAAAGCTATATGTCTTGGAGAAACCTGTTCCTGAAGAGGAACCTCCTAGTTCTGCCCCTAAGGCAGAAAGAGATGCTTATAAGAAGCATGTCGATGATGCCAATGAAACTGCTTGTCTCATGCTAGCTACCATGAACTCAGAATTGCAAAAGCAACATGAGAACATGGCAGCGCTCGATATGATCGAACACCTGAAAATGCTCTATCAAGAGCAAGCAATGCATGAAAGGTTTGAAGTTTCAAAAGCCCTTTTTCAAGGCAAGTTAGCTGAGGGAGCCCCTGTAAGTCCCCATGTGCTCAAGATGATTGGGTATGTGGAAAACCTTGAAAGGTTGGGTTTTCCCCTCGGAAAGGAACTTGCGACTAATTTGATCTTGCAATCGTTGCCAGATAGATTCAGTCAATTTGTTCTAAATTTCTATATGAATGATATGGACAAATCTCTTCCTGAACTGCTAGCCATGTTAAAGACTGCTGAGCAGAACCTGAAGTCAAAAGGGAAGTCCATTCTGATGATCAGAAATGGAAAGAGACAAAATAAAAGGCCACCAAGCAGGGTGGTAAAGGGAAAGGCAAGGAAGTTGCCAAACCCAGACCCACTGTTGCTGCTTTGAAACCTAGTGGAGGCATAGCAAAGGCAGGCACTTGCTTTCATTGCGGTAAGACCGGACACTGGAAGAGAAACTGCCCAAAGTACCTTGAAGATACGAAGAATGGAGTAGAGACTTCAACTTCAGGTATTTTTGTTATTGAAATAAATTTATCTACTTCTGTATCATGGGTATTAGATACTGGATGCGGTTCTCACATTTGTACAAATGTGCAGGGGCTAAAAATAAGTAGAGATTTGGCAAAAGGTGAAGTTGACCTACGAGTTGGCAATGGAGCAAAGGTTGTTGCTTTAGCCGTAGGAACTTATGTATTGACTTTACCTAGTGGTTTAATAATTCAGTTAGAGAACTGTTATTATGTACCTGTAATTAGCAGGAATATTAATTCCATTTCTTGTTTGGACAAGTTTGGTTTTTCATTTATAATAAAGAACAATTGTTGCTCAATTTATTTGAATGATATATTCTATGCTACTGCACAAATGAACAATGGACTATATATCCTTCATCTCGATATGCCTATATATAACATTAATACTAAAAGGATGAAACCTAACGAGTTAAATCCAACTTACCTTTGGCATTGTCGATTAGGCCACATAAATGAGAAGCGCATATCCAAACTCCATAAAGATGGACTCTTGGACTCTTTTGATTATGAATCATATGAGACATGTAGATCTTGTTTAATTGGAAAGATGACAAAGTCTCCATTCACGGGAAAAGGTGAAAGAGCTAATGATCTTTTGGCCCTCATACATATTGATGTATGTGGACCACTGAACATACCAGCCAGAGGAGGTTTTCAGTACTTCATCACATTTACTGATAATTTCAGTAGATATGGTTATGTGTATTTAATGAAACACAAATCGGAGTCCTTTGAAAAGTTCAAGGAATTTAAGAATGAAGTACAAAACCAACTAGGTAAGAATATTAAAACTCTTCGATCAGATCGAGGTGGTGAGTATTTAAGCCTAGAGTTTGATGACCATCTGAAAGAGTGTGGGATCCTATCCCAACTTACTCCTCCTGGAACACCCCAATGGAATGATGTATCTGAGAGAAGAAATCGAGCCTTGTTAGACATGGTCCGATCCATGATGAGTCACGCCGATCTTCCAAATTCCTTTTGGGGACATGCATTATTGACAGCAGCTTACACACTTAACCGTGTTCCATCCAAAAAGGTTGAGAAGACACCATATGAGATATGGAGTGGTAAGAAACCACATATGTCTTACATGAAGGTTTGGGGTTGCGAAGTTTATGTGAAACGACAAATTTCAACTAAGCTTGAGCCCAAATCTGACAAATGCTTATTTGTAGGGTATCTTAAAGAAACAAGAGGGTATTACTTCTACAATCCTTCTGAGGGCAAAGTGTTTGTCGCTCGAACTGGAGTTTTCCTAGAAAAGGATTTTATTTCCAAAGGAATCAGTGGGAGGAAAGTAGAGCTTGAAGAAATTCAAGAATCACAAAGCATTGATACACCTATGGAGGAATTAGAGCAGGAAACACAAGTAGTTGTGGAAGAGCAACCTACTCAAGTAGAACAAGACCAACGTAGGTCAGGCAGGATACGTCACCTACCTGAGAGATATGGATATCTCATAACTGATCAAAGTGATGTATTACTCATAGATCAAGATGAGTCTGTGACCTACCAAGAGGCCATAACTAGTCCCGAGTCTGAGAAGTGGCTAGAAGCCATGAAATCTGAAATGGATTCCATGTACACGAACCAAGTTTAGACCTTGGTAGAGCCTCCTATAGGAGTTAACCCTATAGGATGCAAGTGGGTCTTCAAGAAGAAGACTGACATGGATGGTAAGGTACATACCTATAAGGCAAGACTAGTTGCAAAAGGATATAAACAAATTCATGGGATTGACTATGATGAAACCTTTTCACCAGTTGTGATGCTTAAATCTATTCGGATTTTACTTGATATCGCTGCATATAATGATTATGAAATATGGCAGATGGATGTCAAAACTGCTTTCCTTAATGGGAATCTTCTTGAGGATGTGTACATGACACATCCTGAAGGATTTGACATACCAGAGGATGTAACACCCTTCTAAATACCCCAAAATATTTAATTAAAATGATAATAATTCAATCAGAGTAATTATGCCTCGAAGGGTGTCACACAATCATTTCACAACGATCATCATAATTTCCTGTCATGCTCAGTTATTTAACTCAAATTATAAAGTATCTGCATAATACGCAACGGATAGAAAACAGCTCAATTATTCCAAACATGTAACATATTACATGCAAAATGGTTCACAACCAATCAATAAAATATTCAAACATCCCATCCCGATGTTACATCTATCAGAGCATGACCCACTAGGAGACTACACTAGACTCCAAGCACTAGCTCCTATTCAACTCACTGCTCGTTACCTGAAAAATAGGTGTAAGGGTGAGTTCCTCAATCAATATAATAAGCATTATACAACATTATGTAATGTTAAGTAAATAACGCATCAAATCACCCTAACCAGACTACACGCTCAATAACGGCAGCGTCAATTCAAATATCATACTCAACCATAACATATCACATGTGTATAATCTCCAACCATACTCAACATCAACAACACTACACACAACACACATATAATACTGGAATACATCCAATCATATTATATGCCATACATTCATTATGCAATGAGACTCAACATATGCGGTACCGACTCTTCTTGAACTTACAGTTCAAGCTCACCGATCCCTCCGGATACGGCTACTAAGCTCACTAGTCCCACTCATGTGAGACCTAGTGACTCACTCACTAATTCCTCACCATGGGAATTAGCTACAGCCCCAAAGGCTAGACTATGCAAGCTAATCATCTAGCATGCAAACATCAACAACAATTCACAACAATTTACTCACTAATCCCTCACAATGGGAATTAGCTACAGCCCCACAGGCTATGCCATGCATGCTAATCATCTAGCAATGCAGCCTCAACAACAATTCAAGAATAGACAATATGCTCACACTATAAGTCATACAACAGTCTATTCACAATGCATACATAACTGATACATTTACAGCATAATGCACACCATCACATATCATCAACACAATTATCACGAAAGCATATCATATCATGCCACACAATCAATCATAGTATTAGCACACCCTACTAATACCTATGCCTCTCAAAATAACGGGAAATGATCCCTAATACATCGGTCCTCAGCTAAATCACATCACTCAGCCTAAACAGCCAAAACTGCACCACCGCAGCACAGAAATCACAATTTAATATCCACTTCTGCACAGCACAGTTCGCGCCGCGCAGGAGGGTTCGCGCCGCGAACGGTGCGTCACAGAACCCTTCTGGATTTGAGAGTTCGCGCCGCGAACGGGGCTTCGCGCCGCGAATCGCGCGCGAACAGAACCCTCTGCTACAGAAAATAGATTTCAGGTCTACAATGGTTTTCCCTATTACGAAACCTATCCGACCCAACCTTCCACAGTCCAATTTACATCAATTAATCGTCCTCATTGTCAACACAATTCATATCTTATTTGATTACACCAAACCTAACACGTTTACATCAGATTCCTACGAATTCCCTCTCAATTCTTCCCCAATTTCATTCATCCCAAAAGTTCACAATTTCATCCTAATCATCCAATTCAGAGGTAATTCAAAGGTCTATCACTACCCATGACACATTATCATATAATACCCGTTAAATCAACGATAAACCCCCTTACCTGAGTTAATCCGGCAAATTCTGCAGCTTCAAGCTCTTCCTCTTCTCTTGTTCTGCCTTTTGCCCTTTTTCTCTTTCAGCCGCTTCTCTTTTCCTTTTCACGTGAAAACCCTTGTTCCAAAATTGGGACTTTTTATTCCAACTTATATATTCCAATAAATAATTATTCCAATAATTATTATTCCAAAATAATAATAATAATAATCCAAATTTCTAATTATTCAATTAAATTAATAAATAAAATATTAATTTAAATTAAATAATTGTCTTATTTTAATTGGGGTGTTACAACTCTCCCCCACTAAAAGAGTTTTCGTCCTCGAAAACATACCTCAAGCGAACATCTCTGGGTAAGACTCCTTCATCTGACTCTCCAGTTCCCAAGTCACATTGCCACCTGCTGGTCCTCCCCAAGCTACCTTCACTAAGGCAATCTCTTTACCCCGTAACTGCTTCAACTCTCGATCCTCAATCCTCATAGGTGATGTTTCAACAGTCAGGTTATCTCTCACCTGTACATCATCTAATTGGACAACATGCGACGGATCATGAATGTATCTCCTCAACTGAGACACATGAAAAACATCATGCAAATTCGCAAGCGACGGCGGTAAAGCGACACGATAGGCTACCTCTCCTATCCTTTCCAAAATCTGGTAAGGACCAATAAATCGAGGAGTCAACTTCTTTGACTTCAAAGCTCGACCAACACCAGTTATCGGAGTAACACGAAGAAACACATGATCTCCCTCTTGGAACTCAAGTGACTTTCTTCTCTTATCATGATAACTCTTCTGACGACTCTGAGCAATTCTCATCTTATCCTGAATCATCTTAATCTTTTCAGTAGTCTGTTGAACAATTTCCGGTCCAACCACAGCACTCTCGCCGGACTCATACCAACATAAAGGTGTCCGACATCTCCTACCATACAAAGCTTCAAACGGTGCCATACCAATGCTCGAATGAAAACTATTGTTGTAGGTAAACTCAACCAAAGGTAAATAACAATCCCAAGCACCTCCTTTTTCCAAAACACAAGCTCTCAAAAGATCCTCTAATGACTGAATCGTCCTCTCAGTCTGACCATCAGTCTGCGGATGATATGCAGAACTCAATCTCAACTTAGTTCCCAAAGCCTTCTGCAAACCTTCCCAGAACTTCGATGTAAATCTAGGATCTCTGTCCGAAACAATACTCAACGGAATATCATGCAAACTTACAATCTTCTCAATATACAACTCAGCTAATCGCCCTAACGGATAATCCATTCTGATCGGAATGAAATGAGCCGATTTTGTCAACCTGTCAACAATCACCCAAATGGCTTCAAAATTCTTATTTGTTCTCGGCAAACCAGAAACAAAATCCATACTGATACTATCCCACTTCCACTCTGGAATAGCCAACGGTTGCATTAGCCCAGACGGTTTCTGATGTTCAATCTTTGACTTCTGACAAGTCAAACAAGAATAAACAAAACTCGCAATTTCTCTTTTCATTCCCGGCCACCAAAATAACTTCTTCAAATCATGATACATCTTCGTAGCTCCAGGATGAATACTCAAGCCACTACGATGTCCTTCCTCAAGAATACTCTTCTTAAGCTCAGTAACATCCGGAGTACACACTCGATTACCAAATCTCAAAACACCATTCTCATCAACTCTGAATTCACCACCTTGACCTTGATTTACTAAAGTCAACTTATCAACCAAAAGCATATCGGATTTCTGACTCTCTCTGATCTCGTCCAAAATATTACTCGTTAACCTCAACATTCCCAATTTAACACTATTGTGAGTACTCTCACACACCAAACTCAAGTCTCTAAACTGCTCAATTAAATCCAATTCCTTAACCATTAACATAGACATATGCAATGATTTCCGACTCAATGCATCAGCCACTACGTTTGCTCTACCCGGATGGTAGTTCAACCCAAAGTCATAATCCTTCAGAAACTCTAACCATCTCCTCTGTCTCATATTCAGCTCTTTCTGATCAAACAAATACTTTAAACTTTTATGGTCACTGAAAACCTCAAATCTTGACCCGTACAAGTAATGCCTCCATAACTTCAAAACAAATACCACGGCTGCCAACTCTAAATCATGTGTCGGATAGTTCCTCTCATGAACCCTTAGCTGTCTCGAAGCATAAGCTATAACCTGCTTATTCTGCATCAACACACCACCTAAACCCAACAATGAAGCATCACAATAAACCTCGAATAGTTCCGACGAACTCGGTAATATCAGGATAGGAGCAGTAGTCAACCTTTTCTTTAACTCTTGGAACCCTTCTTCACATTTTGAATCCCAAACAAACGCTTGCCCCTTCCTAGTCAACATTGTCAACGGTAACGCCAACTTGGAAAATCCCTCAATGAATTTTCTATAATAACCTGCAAGTCCAAGAAAACTCCTTATCTCAGAAACTGACTTCGGAGCTTCCCACTTAGACACCGCTTCTATCTTAGAAGGATCAACAGCAACACCACCTCTTGAAATCACATGACCAAGAAAACTAACTTCTTCTAACCAAAATTCACACTTAGACAGTTTAGCAAATAACTTCTTTTCTCGTAGAACTCCTAAAACCACTCTCAAATGCTCAGCATGCTCTTCTTCAGATTTCGAATACACCAAAATGTCATCAATAAACACTACTACAAACTTGTCCAGGTACGGATGGAAAATCCTATTCATATACTCCATAAATACTCCAGGCGCATTAGTCACACCAAAAGGCATTACAGAATACTCATAATGTCCATACCTTGTTCTGAAAGCAGTCTTCTGAATATCTTCAGTTTTCACACGTATCTGATGATACCCAGATCTCAAATCTATTTTGCTGAACACACTAGCGCCAACCAATTGATCCATCAAATCATCGATCCTCGGCAAAGGATACCGATTCTTGATCGTCACTTTATTCAGTTGCCTGTAGTCCACACACAACCTCATAGTACCTTCTTTCTTCTTAACCAACAACACTGGTGCACCCCACGGGGACACACTAGGACGAATAAATTTCTTATCCAACAAATCTTCCAACTGACTCTTCAATTCAGTTAACTCAACAGCAGACATACGATAAGG
Organism: Lathyrus oleraceus; assembly: GCF_024323335.1. NCBI lineage: Eukaryota > Viridiplantae > Streptophyta > Magnoliopsida > Fabales > Fabaceae > Lathyrus > Lathyrus oleraceus. The sequence continues at coordinate 77,845,253 of NC_066581.1, read as the reverse complement.
AGCCATCGATATCGGTCTAGTACCAGGTACCAATTCAATTGAGAACTCAACTTCACGCTCTGGCGGTAATTCATTCACTTCTTCAGGAAACACATCAGGAAAATCACACACCACGGCTAAGTCGCCAATCACCAGTTTACCGTTAGCCTCCAAAGTCGCTAATAGCATAAACAGCTCTGCCCCATCAGCTACTTCCTCATCCACTTGCCTTGCTGATAAAAACAAACTCTTTTCTTCCTCAACTTCAGGAAATACCACAGTCTTATCAAAACAATTGATAGAAACTCGGTTAAACACCAACCAATTCATACCCAAGATAACATCAATTTGCACTAACGGAAGACACACAAGGTCTATCTCAAATTCTCTACCAAAAATACTCAAGGGACAACTTAAACAGACAGAAGTAGTAGTCACTGAACCCTTCGCAGGAGTATCAATCACCATACTACCAAACATCTCAGATATCTCTAACTTAAGTTTCACGGCACAATCCAAAGATATAAAAGAATGAGTCGCACCTGTGTCAATAATAGCTACAAGAGGAAAGCCATTAATACAACACGTACCTCGGATCAAACGATCATCTGCAGAAGTCTCAGAACCCGATAAAGCAAAAACCTTGCCTCCTGACTGATTCTCTTTCTTTGGCTTTGGACACTGTGGACTGATATGACCCAACTCTCCACAGTTGAAACAAGTCACAGTCTTCAACCGGCACTCTGCAGCCAAATGACCACCTTTTCCACACTTGAAACATTTCATCTCAGCACTGGTACACTCATGAACACGATGTCCAGCTCGACCACATCTGTAACACTTAACAGGAGCACTAGAATCTCCCCCACTAGGCCTCTTCATCCCATTCTGTCTCTGAAAACCCTTGCCAGCTGCATACGATTTTCCACGATCAATCTGATTCTTGCCTTTCCTATCAACCCTCTGCTGATAGCTCTCAGCTCTTGCCTTGGAATCCTGTTCAAAAATTCTGCAACAGTCCACCAAATCAGAAAACACTCGGATCCGCTGATATCCAATAGCCTGCTTGATCTCGGGACGCAATCCGTTCTCAAACTTCACACACTTCGAAAATTCCCCAGCAGCCTCCAACTCAGTGCGGGTAGCAACCCACCAATCATCAGCTTCTTCTGATAGCATATGCGTACCGAACCTGACCTTCTGGTTATCAGCACACTCAGTTACTCGGAAGATTCTCTCTATCTCTTTCAACCACTTCTGAGCACCATCTGGGTCGTATGCTCCCTTAAACATTGGAGGATTGTTCTTTTGGAACTCACTCAACTGACGAGCAGCTCCCATTCCCCCCACATTCGGATTTCCTCCAAGTACTCCAGCCAGCATACCCAGAGCCTCAGCAATCGCAGCATCATCTCTACCTCTTCCAGCCATCTCTATTCTGAAAACCCAACAAGCCAAAACAATAAGTACTGATAGGGTTACACAACACCTATCCCGTACAGGGGAAACAGAATAATTACGACTCGACACGACCGACTATGCTCTGATACCACTAATGTAACACCCTTCTAAATACCCCAAAATATTTAATTAAAATGATAATAATTCAATCAGAGTAATTATGCCTCGAAGGGTGTCACACAATCATTTCACAACGATCATCATAATTTCCTGTCATGCTCAGTTATTTAACTCAAATTATAAAGTATCTGCATAATACGCAACGGATAGAAAACAGCTCAATTATTCCAAACATGTAACATATTACATGCAAAATGGTTCACAACCAATCAATAAAATATTCAAACATCCCATCCCGATGTTACATCTATCAGAGCATGACCCACTAGGAGACTACACTAGACTCCAAGCACTAGCTCCTATTCAACTCACTGCTCGTTACCTGAAAAATAGGTGTAAGGGTGAGTTCCTCAATCAATATAATAAGCATTATACAACATTATGTAATGTTAAGTAAATAACGCATCAAATCACCCTAACCAGACTACACGCTCAATAACGGCAGCGTCAATTCAAATATCATACTCAACCATAACATATCACATGTGTATAATCTCCAACCATACTCAACATCAACAACACTACACACAACACACATATAATACTGGAATACATCCAATCATATTATATGCCATACATTCATTATGCAATGAGACTCAACATATGCGGTACCGACTCTTCTTGAACTTACAGTTCAAGCTCACCGATCCCTCCGGATACGGCTACTAAGCTCACTAGTCCCACTCATGTGAGACCTAGTGACTCACTCACTAATTCCTCACCATGGGAATTAGCTACAGCCCCAAAGGCTAGACTATGCAAGCTAATCATCTAGCATGCAAACATCAACAACAATTCACAACAATTTACTCACTAATCCCTCACAATGGGAATTAGCTACAGCCCCACAGGCTATGCCATGCATGCTAATCATCTAGCAATGCAGCCTCAACAACAATTCAAGAATAGACAATATGCTCACACTATAAGTCATACAACAGTCTATTCACAATGCATACATAACTGATACATTTACAGCATAATGCACACCATCACATATCATCAACACAATTATCACGAAAGCATATCATATCATGCCACACAATCAATCATAGTATTAGCACACCCTACTAATACCTATGCCTCTCAAAATAACGGGAAATGATCCCTAATACATCGGTCCTCAGCTAAATCACATCACTCAGCCTAAACAGCCAAAACTGCACCACCGCAGTATAGAAATCACAATTTAATATCCACTTCTGCACAGCACAGTTCGCGCCGCGCAGGAGGGTTCGCGCCGCGAACGGTGCGTCACAGAACCCTTCTGGATTTGATAGTTCGCGCCGCGAATCGCGCGCGAACAGAACCCTCTGCTACAGAAAATAGATTTCAGGTCTACAATGGTTTTCCCTATTACGAAACCTATCCGACCCAACCTTCCACAGTCCAATTTACATCAATTAATCGTCCTCATTGTCAACACAATTCATATCTTATTTGATTACACCAAACCTAACACGTTTACATCAGATTCCTACGAATTCCCTCTCAATTCTTCCCCAATTTCATTCATCCCAAAAGTTCACAATTTCATCCTAATCATCCAATTCAGAGGTAATTCAAAGGTCTATCACTACCCATGACACATTATCATATAATACCCGTTAAATCAACGATAAACCCCCCTTACCTGAGTTAATCCGGCAAATTCTGCAGCTTCAAGCTCTTCCTCTTCTCTTGTTCTGCCTTTTGCCCTTTTTCTCTTTCAGCCGCTTCTCTTTTCCTTTTCACGTGAAAACCCTTGTTCCAAAATTGGGACTTTTTATTCCAACTTATATATTCCAATAAATAATTATTCCAATAATTATTATTCCAAAATAATAATAATAATAATCCAAATTTCTAATTATTCAATTAAATTAATAAATAAAATATTAATTTAAATTAAATAATTGTCTTATTTTAATTGGGGTGTTACAGAGGAAGCCCAAAAGATATGTAAGTTACAAAGATCAATCTATGGATTGAAGCAAGCTCCCAGAAGCTGGAATCTTCGTTTTGATGAAACAGTAAAACAATATGGATTCATCAAGAACGAAGATGAGCCTTATGTCTACAAAAAGGTTAGTGGGAGCATGATTGTTTTTCCTGGTATTATATGTAGATGACATATTACTCATTGGAAACGATATCCCTACCCTACAACAAGTAAAGTCTTGGTTGGGGAAATGCTTTTCTATGAAGGACCTAGGTGAAGCAGCCTATATATTAGAAATCAGAATCTATAGAGATAGATCATAAAAACTGCTTGGCCTAAGTCAGAGTACGTACATAGACAAAGTGCTGAGACGCTTTAATATGAATGATTCTAAGAAAGGATTCATACCTATGCAACATGGCATGTGTCTATCGAAAACACAATCCCCTTCAACTAAGGAAGAAAGGGATCGCACGAATAAGATTCCATATGCATCTACAATAGGATCTATCATGTATGCCATGTTATGTACTCGACCAGATGTCTCGTATGCTTTAAGTGCAACGAGTAAGTACCAATCTGATCCTGGTGATGCTCACTGGGTAGCTGTCAAGAATATCCTGAAGTATTTAGAAGGACTAAGGACTCATTCTTGATATATGGAGGTCAGGAAGAACTGATTGTAATTGGATACACCGATGCTAGCTTCCAGACAGATAAGGATGACTTTAGATCGCAATCTGGTTATGTGTTTTGCTTAAACGATGGCGATGTGAGCTGGAAGAGTTCAAAGCAAGATACAGTTGTTGATTCTACAACCGAGGCCGAGTATATTGTTGCCTCAAGTGCAGCAAAGGAAGTTGTTTGGATCAAAAAGTTCATTAGTGAACTTGGCATAGTTCCTAGCATTGTGGATCCCATTGGTCTCTATTGTGATAACAATGGTGCTATCGCACAAGCTAAGGAGCCTAGATCTCACCAACGATCCAAACACATACTTAGGCGTTATCACATCATTCGAGAGATAATAGATAGAGGAGATATGAAAATATGCATAGTACCTACACTTGACAATATTGTTGACCCACTGACAAAGCCTCTTGTGCAGCAGAAGCATGATGGCCATACTAGATCTATGGGCATTAGGGGTATGCCTAATTGGCTCTAGTGCTAGTGGGAGATTATTGGTGTAAGCCCTAGAGGCCAATACTTTTGGTACTTGTATCGAATTATTTATTAATAATAAAAAGCTTTTTCTTTATTATGTTTGTTTAATAAAGTCCCTAGAATAGCTAGTCCGTTTAATGTATCAAGTATGACTTAATCATGAGATCACATTAAACATAAGGACATTATTCTTAAAGTATCCATAGTCGAGCGTTATTGTGAAGTGAGATAACATTAAAGCATTAAGACTATTATGTGTATAGACTGATGATCACATCTCATGGATCATGGATAAGGAGTTATCAAGTCTTAAACATAGGTATGAATATTAAGAGTAATATTTATACCGGATTGACCCGCTATGAGAATACTATATAGAAAGTTATGCAAAGTGTCATAAGTTATTCTCATGGTGATAATGGTGTATACCACTCTTCGACCTGAAACCACTATGGACCCTAGATGTAGAGTCGAGTGTTTTATTGCTGATCAAACGTTGTCCGTAACTGGATAACCATAAAGACAGTTGATGGGTACTCCACGAAGCATGCTGAGGGACATGAGTGACCTAGATGGAATTTTCCCATCTTGCGTAATAGGATAAATGTCTATGGGCCCAATATTGAACTGGACAAGGATGACACAGTCTATGCCTTGTGTTCAATATAGACATAAGGGCAAAAGGATAATTATGCACATAAGTATTATCACAGAAGGATTTGTCAGATCACATGACATTTTCGTGTCTTGGGTAGCAGTGATGTGTTGCTAGATACTGCTCACTGTTTATTATGTTAAATATGTGATTTAATATAATTGTCAATGCCGCGAAAACTTACAGGGTCACACACAAAGGACAGATTGATGAGAGATAGAGTAACTAAGGAACACCGTAAGGTACGTTGTACTTAAGTGAATTGTAGAACATCGTAAGGTACGGTGTACTTAAGTAGAATATGAAATATGGTAAGGTACCATGTGCTTAAGTGATTTTGGGCGTATTATAAGATATGGTCCAAATACACTTAAGTGGGCTTTTTAGCTTGAAGCCCACAGAAGTGGTTCTATAAATAGAACTCTTGTGCAGAAGCATTGATTGCGGTTGCATTTTCGTTTTCTTTCTCTCTCTCTCTCTCACTCAAAGCCTTCATTCATAACAGCTAGCACTGAGATTGAAGGAATCCGTTCGTTTGGATTGAGTAGAGGTGTTGTCGTCGTTCAACGTTCGTCATCGCTTCGTAGATCTGCATCAAAGGTTTCAATCGTCACAAGAGGTAACTATTCTATCACTGATCATGCCCATTCGTAAAAATCTCTAAAGGAGAAAATTTTGATTTCCGCTGCGTTTTGGATCGCAAATTCTCCTTCAAGCACATGCCTACTCCACTGGGAACTTCTACTCATGTTGGGGAAAGACAAACCTCGTGAGTAGAATAGCATATCAACTTTTATCAATCTATAAGGGATTTTAGTTCAGTCCACATAAGGGATGACAACCATATAATTGATAACAAAAATTCTAGTGCCTAATATAGAGGAATACACGTCTCTAAAAGATCAAGACAAGAACTGGAACAGAGGGGATCATCCATGGATCAACCAAAACTACCAATCATGGATTGCTAAAACCCTGCGGGGAAAGCCAACATGTATGCACAAACAAACTATCCGGGAATGTGTTGGATGAACATCCACAAATTTTGCTAGGGGAAAACAATCCAACAAGACCAATCAATCTACTGCCATCAAGGAGAACTCCTCATACCAGACTCTATGGGAAGCTGATGATGTCCTATTCTCTCAACGCACATCGGGGAGACAACTAAAAGTTGATGAAGAGGATACAAAAATTCCAGAATATGAACAAATGTCTTACCTTTTGGTAATCATACTATCCTTGGGAAAGCACTGAGAACGTTCCATTTATCCCTTCAGTCATTGTGAATTTTCATTTTGCTTAAAACAGTTTATAAAAACTTTATTTGTTTAAAACAATGATATTCATCAGTCAAAGCATGCAAACATTTGTTAAGAAGAAACAAATAAGAGTGCAAAGAATTGGATAAAGGCTCAAATTTATTTAATAGAATGGTAGTCTGCAAATGGCGAGACTCCATGGATCTTTACAAATTTGAAATTGGTGATATTCATGGAAAAAGGGCTACATTGAACATAATGACCATTTATCTACCAACTCTGAATCCACAGTATTCGAAGCTTCAATTGACGATGACTGAGCGAGAATTCTTGACAGACGACAGTTGTAGAACAAAGTCTTGTCAGGATGCAGTTACTTGCCAAATCCATAATTCTTGCCTAGATTGCCCTAGGGTGAGGTACTCAATCTAGCGGGATATATATTCATTTTTTCATGTCTCTAACTTTTTCCCGGACCGCCCTTTCGAGTTTTCAATCCATCGAGAAGCTCATTTTTGCCTAAGTCGCCCTTTCGGGTTTTCAACTTAGCGAGCTATTCTGTTTTTATTTTAGGCGAAGTATTTCTTGACTGCATCTAAATTCACAAGACGAGTGAAATCCTCTTCATCCATAGTTGTAAGCAACAAAGCACCGCCTGAAAAGGCTCTCTTAACAACGTATGGACCTTCATAGTTTGGAGTCCACTTGCCCCTGGAATCGGGCGCGAAAGACAAGACTTTCTTGAGCACGAGGTCACCTTCTTGAAACATACGAGGCTTGACCTTCTTATTGAAGGTTTTCTTCATCCTCTGCTAATACAACTGACCATGGCACATGGCAGTTAATCTCTTCTCTTCAATCAAATTCAGTTAGTCATAATGACTCTGAATCCATTCAGCTTCAGTCAACTTGGCTTCCATCAAGACTCTCATTGATGGGATCTCAACCTCTACGGGGAGCACAACCTCCATGCCATATACAAGAGAGAAAGGGGTTGCCCCTGTTGAAGTGCAGACAGATGTACGATAACCATACAAAGCAAATGGCAGCATCTCATGCCAATCTTTGTATGTAACAACCATCTTCTGAATAATCTTCTTGATGTTCTTGTTAGCAGCTTCAACAGCCCCATTCATCTTGGGTTTATAGGGAGAAGAATTATGATGTGTGATCTTGAACTCGCTACACAGCTCTTTCATCATCTTATTGTTCAAGTTAGATCCATTATCAGTAATGATCTTGTTTGGCACACCATATCGGCATATGAGTTGGTTCTTGATAAACTTCACAACCACCTGCCTAGTCACATTCGCATACGATGCCGCTTCAACCCACTTGGTGAAGTAATCAATGGCTACGAGAATAAAACGGTGACCGTTCGACGCCTTGGGTTCAATCATGCCAATCATGTCAATTCCCCACATGGAGAAAGGCCATGGTGAGAAAATAACATTCAGAAGTGTCGGGGGAATATGAACCTTGTCCGCATAAATCTGACACTTGTGGCATTTCTTCACATACTTGCAGCAGTCAGACTCCATTGTCAGCCAATAGTAGTTTGCTCTCAACATCTTTTTAGCCATAGCATGTCCATTGGAATGAGTACCAAATGAACCTTCATGGACCTCAGTCATTAAAAGGTCTGCTTCGTGTCTATCCATACATCTGTGTAGAACCATGTCAAAGTTCCTCTTGTAAGGCACATCGCCATTAAGGTAGAAACTTCTAGATAATCTCCTCAAAGTCTTCTTATGTTTAACAGATGCCCCAGGCGGGTAAGTCTGACTTTGGAGGAAACACTTGATATCATAATACCACAGCTTATCATCTTTCACCTCCTCAACTGCAAACACATGAGCCGGTCTTTCCAAGCGCATCACAGTAATATTCGGGACTTCATTCTAATACTTCACTACAATCATTGAAGCAAGTGTAGCGAGAGCGTCTGCCATCGGATTTTCGTCTCGAGGAATATGATGGAAGTCAACCTTAGTAAAGAAAGTTGAAATCCTCCTCGCATAATCTCTGTATGGGATGAGGCCAGGCTGATTCGTCTCCCATTCACCCTTAATCTGATTAACAACAAGGGCTGAATCACCATAAACATCGAGATGTTTGATCCTAAGATCAATACATTCTTCCAAACCCATAATACAAGCCTCATACTCCGCCATATTATTCGTGCATTTGAAAGTTAGCCTTGCTGTAAAAGGAAAATATGTGCCTTAAGGAGTAATAATCACTACCCCAATACCATTTCCATACTGATTGACAACACCATCGAACACCGTACCCCATCGGGAACCAGGCTCTGGCCCTTCATCGAGCGTAGGCTCATCACAATCTTTCATCTTCAAATACAGAATCTCTTCATCAGGGAAGTCGTACTGCACATACTGGTAATCTTCAATTGGTTGATGTGCCAAATGGTCAGCCAGGATATTACCTTTAATAGCTTTTTGAGCTCGATACTCAATATCATACTCAGACAACAACATCTGCCAACGGGAAATCCTCCCAGTTAAAGCAGGCTTCTCAAAGATATACTTGATTGGATCCATTTTGGATATCAACCAAGTTGTATGATTCAACATATATTGGCGTAAGCGCTTAGCAGCCCAAGCCAAAGCACAACATGTCTTCTCAAGCATTGAGTACCGAGACTCACAGTCAGTGAACTTCTTACTCAAGTAGTATATCACATATTCTTTCTTTCCTGATTCATCTTTCTGACCCAAGACACAACCCATGGAATCATCAAGCACAATCAAGTACATAATCAACGGTCTCCGTTCAACAGGCAGAGACAGAATCGGATGCTCGGACAAATACTCTTTGATACTATCGAAGGCCTTTTGGCAATCCTCGGTCCAATCATGACGCTGATCTTTCCTGAGGAGCTTGAATATAGGCGCACATGTGGCAGTCATGTGGGATATAAATCTCGAAATGTAATTCAAGCGGCCAAGAAAACCTCGGACTTGCTTCTCAGTTTTGGGCGCAGGCATCTCTTGTATTGCTTTGACCTTGGTAGGATCAACTTCAATACCTCTCTCGCTGACAATAAAGCCCAATAACTTGTCGGAACGGACTTCAAATGTACACTTGTTCGGATTCAAACGGAGCTTGTACTTCCTCAAACGCTGGAAAAGCTTCGACAAGTGTTCAACATGTTCAACTTCCGTTTTCGACTTTGCAATCATATCATCAACATACGCCTCGATCTCCTTGTGCATCATATCATGAAACAAGGTAGTCATAGTGCGTTAATACGTGGCTCCAGCATTCTTCAAACCGAAGGGTATCACTCGATAACAGAATGTTCCCTAAGGTGTGATGAATGTTGTCTTCTCCATATCCTCGGGTGCCATTTTAATCTGGTTATAACCGGAAAATCCGTCCATAAATGAAAATACATTGAATTTAGATGTATTTCTACCAACATATCAATGTGTGGTAAAGGAAAATCATCTTTCGGACTAGCTCTATTCAAGTCGCGGTAATCCACACACATTCGGACTTTTCCATCTTTCTTAGGCACAAGCACAATATTAGCCACCCATTGAGGATATGTAGAAGTCACCAGAAACCCCACATCGATTTGCTTCTGAACTTCTTCTTTAATCTTCACTGCCATATCAGGATGAGTTCTCTGAGCTTTTGCTTCACAGGCACACACTCAGGCTTCAACGGCAAGAAATGTTGCACGATATATAGACCAAGCATGTCTTCATATGACCAGGAAAAGATGTCGACATATTCTCGTAGCAACTCAATCAACCCCTTCTTAACAGACTCTTCAAGGAGTGCCCCAATCTTCACTTCACGAATGCAGTCTTCAGACCCTAAGTTGACTGTTTCTAGATTCTCAAAATGCGGCTGAATGATCTTCTCCTCGTGCTCAAGCAGACGGGTAATCTCATCAGGAATCTCTTCAACGTCATCTTCTTCTGCCTCAAATACAGAGAACTCAAAGTTGGGAGATGGTGTTGGATCATTATGTTCAATGGGTTTGATTAACCTGCATAAGGATTTTGAGTATAAAAGAGATTTCAGAATTCAAACAAGGCAAATCATTATGCAGATGAAAAATTGATTTTATTCTCTTTTTAGGGTTTTATGGTGATCACCAATTTCATGCAAAAAGAAAAAAGGAAAAATAATTTGAAAAACAAACATTTAACATGCGATTATTGAATGAATATCATTGTATTAATCAAATTATGCCAACAATGTCTTCACTTCTCCTTTTGGCATGGGAGAAGGGATTTTGAACAAAATGAACACATTATGTTGACTTATGGATAATTGTTGGAACATCAACAACGACCCAATTATTGCAGATTCCTCCAGGTATGACAAAGTTGCCAAGGTCTTCCTCTTCATCATCTTCAACGATGGCAGCAACCTCCTGATCTTCAACGGTATGGATGAAACCCCCACTCTGGAAAAGCCCAAGATCATTAGAAACACCAGAAGAGTACCTTATGCCAGCCCGAGACTTGTTATCTTCCAAATTGATCATTTTCCCCAAACCAGTAGTTGCACCATGCTCAATGGCCAACTTTGCATCATTATAGGAGACAAATGAAGAAAGTCTTTTCCTAGAAGGCTCAACAATAGATAAGGCTTGGAACGGAGTCCCAACCTCATCCTTAGCATCAATATAGGAGAAGGAAGATAAATGGCTGACCAAGAGAGCCTTCTCTCCCCCTATCACCACCAACTTTTTATTCTTCACAAACTTCAACTGTTGGTGCAGGGTGGATGTCACGGCGCCTGCCTCGTGAATCCACGGTCTACCAAGCAAACAGCTGTAAGACAGATGAATATCCATGACCTGGAAAGTGATCTGGAAATCACTAGGTCCAATCTTGATCGGGAGTTCTAATTCGCCAATCACAATTTTGCACAATCCATCAAACGCCTTCACTACCACTCCACTTTGCCTCATAGGAGGCCCCTGATATGACCGTTTGGCAAGAGTGGATTTTGGAAATACATTGAGTGATGACCCTGTGTCCACCAATACATTGGAAAGGGCAACATCTTTACAATTCAACAAGACCAATCAATCTACTGCCATCAAGGAGAACTCCTCATACCAGACTCTCTGGGAAGCTGATGATGTCCTATTCTCTCAACGCTCATCGGGGAGACAACTGAAAGTTGATGAAGAGGATACAAAAATGCCAGAATATGAACAAATGTCTTACCTTTTGGTAATCATACTATCCTTGGGAAAGCACTGAGAACGTTCCACTTATCCCTTCAGTCATTGTGAATGTTCATTTTGCTTAAAATAGTTTATAAAAACTTTATTTGTTTAAAACAATGATATTCATCCGTCAAAGCATGCAAACATTTGTTAAGAAGAAACAAATAAGAGTGCAAAGAATTGGATAAAGGCTCAAATTTATTTAATAGAATGGTAGTCTGCAAATGGCGAGACTCCATGGATCTTTACAAATTTGAAATTGGTGATATTCATGGAAAAAGGGCTACATTGAACATAATGACCATTTATCTACCAACTCTGAATCCACTATATTCGAAGCTTCAATTGACGATGACTGAGCGAGAATTCTTGACAGATGACAGTTGTAGAACAAAGTCTTGTCAGGACGCAGTTACTTGCCAAATCCCTAATTCTTGCCTAGATTGCCCCAGGGTGAGGTACTCAATCTAAAGGGATATATATTCATTTTTTCATGTCTCTAACTTTTGCCTGGACCGCCCTTTCGAGTTTTCAATCCATCGAGACGCTAATTTTTGCCTGATTCACCCTTTCGGGTTTTCAACTTAGCGAGCTATTCTGTTTTTATTTTAGGCGAAGTATTTCTTGACTGCATCTGAATTCACAAGACGAGTGAAATCCTCCCCATCCATAGTTGTGAGCAACAAAGCACCGCCTGAAAAGGCTCTCTTAACAATGTATGGACCTTCATAGTTTGGAGTCCACTTGCCCCTGGAATCGGGCGCGAAAGATAAGACTTTCTTGAGCACGAGGTTACCTTCTCGAAACATACGAGGCTTGACCTTCTTATCGAAGGTTTTCTTCATCCTCTGCTAATACAACTGACCATGGCACATGGCAGTTAATCTCTTCTCTTCAATCAAATTCAGTTGGTCATAACGACTCTGAATCCATTCAGCTTCACTCAATTTGGCTTCCATCAAGACTCTCATTGATGGGATCTCAACCTCTACGGGGAGCACAACCTCCATGCCATATACAAGAGAGAAAGGGGTTGCCCCTGTTGAAGTGAGGACAGATGTACGATAACCATACCAAGCAAATGGCAGCATCTCATGCCAATCTTTGTATGTAACAACCATCTTCTGAATAATCTTCTTGATGTTCTTGTTAGCAGCTTCAACAGCCCCATTCATCTTGGGTCTATAGGGAGAAGAATTATGATGTGTGATCTTGAACTCGCTACACAGCTCTTTCATCATCTTATTGTTCAAGTTAGATCCATTATCAGTAATGATCTTGTCTGGCACACCATATCGGCATATGAGTTGGTTCTTGATAAACTTCACAACCACCTGCCTAATCACATTCGCATACGATGCCGCTTCAACCCACTTGGTGAAGTAATCAATGGCTACGAGAATAAAACGGTGACCGTTCGACGCCTTGGGTTCAATCATGCCAATCATGTCAATTCCCCACATGGAGAAAGGCCATGGTGAGGAAATAACATTCAGAAGTGTCGGGGGAATATGAATCTTGTCCGCATAAATCTGACACTTGTGGCATTTCTTCACATACTTGCAGCAGTCAGACTCCATTGTCAGCCAATAGTAGTCTGCTCTCAACATCTTTTTAGCCATAGCATATCCATTGGAATGAGTACCAAATGAACCTTCATGGACCTCAGTCATTAAAAGGTCTGCTTCGTGTCTATCCACACATCTGAGTAGAACCATGTCAAAGTTCCTCTTGTAAGGCACATCGCCATTAAGGTAGAAACTTCCAGATAATCTCCTCAAAGTCTTCTTATCTTTAACAGATGCCCCAGGCGGGTAAGTCTGACTTTGGAGGAAACACTTGATATCATAATACCACAGCTTATCATCTTTCACCTCCTCAACTGCAAACACATGAGCCGGTCTTTCCAAGCGCATCACAGTAATATTCGGGACTTCATTCCAATACTTCACTACAATCATTGAAGCAAGCGTAGCGAGAGCGTTTGCCATCTGATTTTCGTCTCGAGGAATATGATGGAAGTCAACCTTAGTAAAGAAAGTTGAAATCCTCCTCGCATAATCTCTGTATGGGATGAGGCCAGGCTGATTCGTCTCCCATTCACCCTTAATCTGATTAACAACAAGGGCCGAATCACCATAAATATCGAGATGTTTGATCCTAAGATCAATACATTCTTCCAAACCCATAATACAAGCCTCATACTTCGCCGTATTATTCGTGCATTTGAAATTTAGCCTTGCTGTAAAAGGAAAATGTGTGCCTTAAGGAGTAATAATCACTACCCCAATACCATTTTGTCGCAACCTGAAAAAGGAGATGCGAAAAAACAACCGGCGAAGAAGAAATGACAGAAGAGTCGCCACCGTGCGTTATTTATCCCAAAGGAGGGAAAGGAAACGCTCGAAGTAAACCTGGGAGAAAGGAAAGGAAAAGACAAGGTCTCGCAACCAAATCTTGGGTTCGGGAGCCGATTATGCGAAGGGAAGGTATTAGCACCCCTACGCATCCGTAGTACTCTACGGGATCCACTTTTGTTGTTCTTGTCTAAGGGTGTGTGTATATCTAATGTACTATTTACTAAAGAGGGGTCAAAAGAAAATGACTCGCACGGATGTCGCATCCACTGCATACGTATCTCATCTGAATATGAGAATCAGAGTCTTCGTAGCTTGGCTACCTATGGGTTAAAGAGGAGTGTGCTCGCTAAGACATCACGTCTTATGCCTACGTATCTCATCTGGAATGAGAATCAAAGCAAGCCGTAGTTCGGCTAACTACGGGTTAAGGGTTGTGTTTTTGGGTGAATGACGTTACTACGCAATCTACAGGATTGTCGACCATGGGAGACTTACTCGCCTGTAGTAGAAGGAGTTAACGTGTTCTTAGGACAAGAAAAATCAATGAGTTTGTTGGTGTTTTAGGGATGCTCATGCAAAAAGGCAGTCCTAGACGAAGGAACCGCGCTACCTTAATGGATATGCAAACGGGAGACTATACGAAGCCTAGCAATCCTATGGGGAGACGATCACACCATACAAAACAAACATGCATAAAGTAAAATGCCACCAAGGGGGCTCAAACATACATGGGTAGGGCTTTAGTCAAGAGGGGTCATATCAACCTCGACAAACAAGCCATGGAATAGGTAATCAAATTGGCTCTTAACCACTGACATTGAACGTCAGGGTGAGCAGATCAAAAGGGTAATGAGGATAAGACCTCATAGCTCTTAACCTTGGCCAGGGTGAGCTCATGACAAAAAGTGGGGATTCAGAAAGGTGGAACCCTCTCCACTGACTGATCGGACAAAAGATCTTGGGCTTTTGTTCTGAAGCATCGACACGTAGTGCGAGCTTAAAGAACGACACACTGAATAACGGGGGATTGATTACTAATCCCTTTTATCCGTCAATTGCCCCTTCAGAGAGGTCTTTAGCACTGATGCCTCTTCTTGGAGGTCTTTGGGCACAAAAGTAAACAAACAAAAGAAAATATTGCCTCCTATTGAGGTCTTCCAGCTAAGAAAGCGGTAAAATGCGGGAAAGATAAAGGATCAAGAGATCTACCACACGGATAAAGATCCGAAGTAATAACAGCTAAAGAAATAAGAAACCCAGAGATCTCTCGAGCTGGCACCATCAAAGAAAGCAAGTCAATACAGGTAATCGGAATAAATCTCCAAATGGTGTCCCACAAATAAAGTGGAATGCCAAGCAAGCCATCCTTTCAGAGTCATGTGAGCCCTCACAAAAACTCAACAAACAGGTTAGAGAAACAAGATAGGGTGCAATCAAGAGTTGCACCAAACAAAGGAGTCACATGAATCATGCCATTAAGCTCACAAAAAGCAACCAAGGGTAGGAGGCCTAAACCTCTTGTCAAACAAGTGCATTAAAAGGGTATCAAAAGTTTCAGGTTGAAAGTATAAAGTAGTGGAAATAGGGCAAACCTGATTGGAGAGATCGAATGAAATTGAATTGCCCGGTTGGGTTTGCAAAGCAATCTGAGGGTTTATATGAGATGGAATTGACTCTTTGCAGATGAGTTCCTTTCAGTCTCTGGAGGTTGCTCTGAACTCTGTTAGCTCTTCTCTCACTATCTTTTTCCCAGGGTTTTTTGGGAGATGGAAGTCTAGAATTTATAACCTGATTTTTGTGACTTTGTGGGCTCAAAAGAGAGAGGTCCAAGTCCAAGATTTTTCTGTTATATTTTATTTATTTTTATTTTTTTTATTTTTTATTTTTATTTTTTTTTTCAAAACGCGTGGGCTTCGCCTAGCGAGCATGACAGTTCAAGAAATTCCTCTGAGCGTAGGTGATTCTGATGGCTTTTCTTGGGACTCGCTAGGCGACCCATTCTGCTCGCCTAGCGAGCATGACAGCTCATGAACAAACTTTTGCTCCTTCAAGATTAACGTTTTGACTGATGAATAGACCCCTTTTGAATATGTTGGAAGTATCTCAAGCCATTCCCTTGTGTTGACTGATCACCCAGATAGGACCCACAAAGTGTCTTGGATGATATTCAAGCTTCTTGGATCTAATTCCGATTGACATGATGAAATGCAATATGAAATGTTAAATGACCTAAAATTGAATGCATGAATGAGGGAGGCAAATTTTGAGGTATTACAGTTGCCCCTATTCAATCAACTGGAGACCCGAAAAGAAGATAGCAGCGGCTTTTGCACTTTCGAGGTATCAAGGGATTGAATACAATAAAAGCCCGAAAATTTGCACTGAAGTGAAGTGAAGTAACAATGCCTGTCAGAATCGGCAAAGAGGTGGTCTTGAAAGAAGAATCCGTCTGGTACGGTGAGAGTCAGTCTGAATACCGAAAAATAATGTTAACCTGGATACCAAAATAAATGGTAACACAGAAATAACCATGGCCTGAATGCCGCTCATCAGTCTGAATACTAGAAATGACTTTGATCTGAACATCGGAAGATATGAGATTATTAATATTGGTCTGAACACCGAGAGGCTGGCCTGAATGCCACAAGTTGCGTCGATCTGAATGTCGGAAACTTCTTCGATCTGAACATCGGAAAATTGGCCTGAATGCCACTTCGATCTGAATATCGGAAAATTGGCCTGAATGCCACTTCGATCTGAATATCGGAAAATTGGCCTGAATTCCACAAGTTGCATCGACCTGAACGTCGGAAACTTCTTCGATCTGAACATCGGAAAACTGGCTTGAACGCCACTTCGGTCTGAATATCGTAAACTGGCCTGAATGCCACTTCGGTCTGAATACCGGAAACTGGCCTGAATGCCACAAGTTGCATCGACCTGAACGTCAGAAACTTCTTCGATCTGAACATCGGAAAACTGGCCTGAACGCCACTTCGATCTGAATATCGGAAAATTGGCCTGAATGCCACAAGTTGCATCGACCTGAATGTCGGAAACTTCTTCGATCTGAACATCGGAAAACTGGCCTGAACGCCACTTCGATCTGAATACCGGTGTAAGACCCCAATTTTGTTCCTAAGATCCCTCATGGCATCATATCATTTCATTGCATAGCCTCAAGGATCATTGGACACCTTGCTTCCTTCCCTGTGGGTGGGATCTTTCCTGAGAGTGGTTCTTGATCACCAAGCATTGCTTGCATTTGTATATCATTTCTTTTCTTTTAATCACTAACCAAAATGTACAAAAATATGTCATTAACCTTTGTTACTTGCAGCTTAAGTAGTCAACAGGTCAAGGCAGTCAAGTGAATCCTTTGTGCAAGAGATGAGGTTTTCCTTTGAGATGTGGATCATGTGATCATTATTTTGAGCTTATATGAGCTAGAGGTTCATTGTGAAGCAAATTCCCCAGGTGGTTGAGGCCCAAGTTCATCAAAGCATTTTCAGGTCATCTAAGGACCAATGCCAGTCAACTGAAAAGTCAACTATGGGTTTTGAATTGAGAAATTGAGTTTCTTCATCCCATTCATGTTCCAACAATTGAAGAATTTGAAGCCAGTATAAAATTTTCCAAAATGGAAAGTGACCTATAATTTCAAGTTTCCAAAAATGGAAAGTTTTTGGACCAACTTCAACTCAACTTTCCAATATCAAAGAAGTTTCAAATGAAATTTTGTCCAACATGAAAGTTGAAGATATCTCTCTCCCATTTCCAAAAAGTCCAAGATCATGAGCATCTGATGAATGGTTGAGGAGATATGATCCAATAATTTCTAAGTGTGCATGGAACTTCAAAAGGCCATAACTTTTGAACCAAAACTCCAAATTGAGTGCTCCTTTTTGCATAATTCTTCTCATGACATGTATTTTCCAAATCATTCATCACATTGCATGAAAATTCATCACATGATCATTTGCTATTTCATGACCATTTTGGAGGGAAAATACTAAATTTAAAATTGGTGCATTACATGAACTAATTGCCATTGCCATTGTGTTCATAAAATGATTTTGAGTGAATTTGATCATGCATGTGGTACTGTTCACGTTTGCATTTGCCATGCACCACACAAATTGTCATTTTGCTCATGCACCTTATTTTTGCTAATTCCAAATTAACCAATGCTAATTAACATTTTCAGTAGGATTAACATGTCATATAAATACATAATCCTAACAGAATTGTGGGGGATTCACCATTTTTTAGATCTAGTTTTCATCTCACACCAAATTTTTCTCTCAATTGAAATTTCAATTTCTTCCACATAGCACCTTGATTTTATTGAAGAATCATGATCAGTGAGCTTGATTGGGTGTGGATCCAGCTTTTGTTTGAAGAATTCGAGCCATAATCAAGCACTTGAATCTCAAGAACATGAAGATGGAAGTGGTGAATTGAGCTGGATATAGGACGTGCCAAGCCTCAATTATTGCACAAAGCTTCATAACAAGTGCTCAAGAGTAGATCTGGATCGTGCCAAGCCTTGAATCGTGCGTTTTCTCAAACTGTTCTTCAAGAGGTAGGTTTTTTGAACCTCTTAATTCTTCAAATAATGCACATGTTCATGTAGATCCTTCCATGCTGATTAATCTGAGCTAAATTTCATGTGATTTGGATGATTATTGAGTGAGATACGTGTGGTTGAAGTTTTGAATGCATTGTATGTTTTTGTTCAATTTGCTTTGTACATGATGAATTGATGTGAATTAATAGTCGATCTGTAACCTACGTAGCATGAGCATTCCAATGATGTACATATTTCACAATTCTGGAAAAAAAATCATGAACATGCTACTGTTCACCACCGTCTCAAGGTAGGAGACGGTGGTTTCCTCCCATGCCTGGCCGTGCGTATACAGTACCGGCTGCCTCTGGTTTTCCTAGGGTTTTATCCCAGTCAGCGCCATGTGTGCATGCTCGTTGGCCTTTCTATTGGCCCAAACTTCGTTGACCATGCCACTTGCGCATTTGACCATGACATGTAGCGCCACATCATTAAATGAAGCCATGCGTTTTGGTCCAAACCGCCTTCGATTCCTGGCTCCAACATTCTGGAGTTTATTTTCATTTTAGCGCATTTTGAATATGTTTACCAGCTTCGATCCCTGCCTGCGCCATTTTTCAAATTAATTTCCATTTTCTTCCTTTCCCTCCATTTTCATGTACATTGGTCATTTTATTTCATCATTTTTTTTGTCAACTTTGAAAATTCATATCAAATTGAAAAATGATCCAATTAATTCCAGATTTTTTTCTACATGATCATATGATTGTCTTCTATTTTTTGATGCAAATTTCTGGAATTGTGCCTGGCTGTAATTTTAATTGTGTTAGACTATGTGAACATGTATGCATTTGTGACATTGCTTCATTCTTTCTATCATGAAATGCTCAATAATGATCCAATTGCCATGAAATTTTGTATGATGATTCCCAACATGTTGATGGATGTTTGAGGCTTGATTGTGCATTTTTCTCATTTTTTATTTCTGTTTTATGCACATGATTGTATGGCGTGACAATATGTGTCACACAATTGGATGTCCAATTTGTGCATTTTCATATCCATATCAAATGAGCTTCTCTGTTTATGATTTTTGGCATGATGATTGTGCTTGATGTGATGTATACTCATAAAAATTTCCAGAATTGTTTGAGTCATTTCTGTTTTAATATGGAATTTTGATTCTTGATGATCATTTGAATGCTTTGAAATTGTCTTTGCCATAGCTTGCACATGAATTGACTTTGCTTGATGATTTTGACTTGGTCCTTTTTAGGACATGTTCTTACTTGTTTAAACATGCTTCATGTTGAATTTTGGTTGCTGTTTTGGCTTTTTGATTCACTTTTGACCCTAGGCTTTGCCCTAGGGGTTTGGACTCACATTTTGAGCTGTGTATTTCAGGTTCAAGTAATAAGTCCTAATGGATGATGTTGATATCATGAGTTGAGATGCATTTTGTTTTGTTTAACTAATGTTGGTTGTGTTGTAGGTCCTTGGGAGGCTAATGCACTTGAATTGTTGACTTACATTTGTGTATATTGGTTGTCTGACTGTTGACTGTCTGTTTAGTTTGTCTGAATGTGAATATTGACTTGTTTGATTTTCTTACAGGTACTTTAGTAGCTTTAACTCATTATTTGAGTTGCTTTGCTTTGCTTGTGGTTGGCATACCATTTAGGTAAATTCCTATTCTCCATGTAGTCTGGAAGACCTGTCATGTTCTTTTGGCAAGCACCTGTCTGAAGCCCTCCTTAAGAGGCCATGTATTTGATTGTTTATATTTGTGCCAAGCAGGTTAAGTCCTCTTAAGAGGCAATTGGCAGATAGAAGGGATGTCAGTTGAGTCCTTCATCTTGCTCACGCCATGTGTTGATGCAATTTGAATAAAAACCCAAGATCATTGTATGTATAGTCAGTCATTGTGGAGTAGAGTTCCTCATTCTGGACTCCCACACCTTCTTTGTTTCAAGCTCTCCCAGGCCAGGGATAAGAGCTATGAGGTCTAACCCTCATCTCCCATTTCATCTGCTTCACCCTAACTCTCAATGTTAGGGTTAAGAGCTCAAAACACCCATACAGTACCGGCTTGTTTGTTAAGGTTGATATGACCCCTTGACTAAAGCCTAACCACTTTGATTGAGCCCCCTTGTTTGTGTATAGAGGGTGATGTTTGATTTGTTTGTTTGCTTACTTGCATCATTTCATGTGCTTGCTTTTGCTTTTCATTACATGCTTGTTTATGTGAGGAGTCAGATGTAAGACCATTGATTGGCCATCTGTTTCCTATGATCATTTTGTGGAGGTGGACGTAAGACCATTGATTGGCACTCCATTTCCTATTTTATTTTGTCTTGTGAGGAGTCAGATGTAAGACCATTGATTGGCTATCTGTTTCCTGTGATCATTTTGTGGAGTCAGATATAAGACCATTGATTGGCAACTTGTTTCCTATTTTGTTTCTTGTTGTGGAGTTGGATATAAGACCATTTATTGGCCATCTGTTTCCATCTTTATTTCTTTTTGAACCTTGCTTGTTTGCTTTGCTTGTTGCCTTTTCCAAAGGAATCACTTGGATCATCTACATATGATCTCAAGAGAGGAACTCCTAATGAAGTTTTACTCCTCATCCCCACCTTTTGTTTCCTTACAACCTCCACTTGCATTTGTAACCCAAACCAGAAAACTTTGTGCAAACATTTTCATTTGTTTTCAAATTAGAAACCTAGGCCTTAAGCCTCTGATTTTCAAACTTCATTTTTCACAATACTTCTTCTGAATTGAATCTAATGTCAACTTTGACTTCATTTTTGTGAATAATTCTAATTGGTTAATTTCACTCACTCAATTGTGTTTGTGGCCTTGTCCACTTCTTGATAAGTTTTCATACATTATCCATAAATCTGAATTATTATAGTGGTTGATGTAACCGCATCCTTAGTGATTGAATTGTAAGACTTCCATGCTTATTATAGGGTTAACCCCTCACTAGCGTGTTGAAGCTGTTCTCACATGGTGGATTGTTGGTTCAGGTTGAATTTTCTCCTGTTGATAATGAAAGACCTTAAGGCTTTTGTTTAAAATCAATCCACTCATCTTTTTTTGGAAATCTTTTAGCCGAACTACGAGGTTTTGATCCTGTAAGGGTACGTAGGCAATGGATTCATCCATCCAAACACAAAAATAATAAAAATTTTATATTCTTCTCTCATCCTCCCAATCAATGTTTGCACAATAAATATTTTCATAAATAATCATCTGATACAACAAGTTGTGAAAAGGGTTCCCTAGGAGTACCTAGGATGCATTGGGTGTCTAACACCTTCCCTTTGCATAATTACCCCCTTACCCAGATCTTTGTACCCTTTTTATTAGTTTTCTTTGTAAAACTTCTTAGGATTTTGTTCGCTTTCTAGCCATTCCTTTGGATAAATAGAAGTGCGGTGGCGACTCTATCTTTGTATGCTTTGCTTTTGATTTAGTCAATAAATCATAAAGTGACGAATACACCGCTACAACCGAAAACTGGCCTGAATGCCACTTCGGTCTGAATACCAGAAACTGGCCTGAATGCCACAAGTTGCATCGACCTGAATGTCGGAAACTTCTTCGATCTGAACATCGGAAAATTAGCATGAACGCCACTTCGGTCTGAATACCGGAAACTGGCCTGAATGCCACAAGTTGCATCGACCTGAATGTCGGAAACTTCTTCGATCTGAACATCGGAAAATTAGCATGAACGCCACTTCGGTCTGAATACCGGAAACTTCATGCCTGTCAGCATCGGCAGAAATAGGGAAAGATAATAGAGGCGGCGCATGGGCCAATCACACTTGATGGGGATAATAAAGGTAAGTCATGAACAATCTTCAGTCTGAGTACTGGAAACAACTTCTGGCTTATCACTTGGGATACCGAGAATGTTTTATGCTTACATGCATATGTTTGAATTTTTCAATGGCGTAATGCTCCATGAAAATGGAAATGCTACGCGATTTGGGAGGATGCAATGCAATATGATTCTACATGCAGGGATGCGAAATGCTGGGTAGAATGCCAAGCCGAGGCAAGGGAATCTGCTGGGGAAATGATCACCATCTTCTGGACCCTGGCAAGGCTGTTGGAGATGCACAGCGCAAAGAACTCTGTGGGGAAATGACCCGCCACACGGTGTTCTAGCAATGACGAAATACCGAGACTCTGATTGAGGATAGAACGGCACTGAAAACCTGTTGTTGGGAAAGCGACGGTGGTTCTGGCAACCATAATCTGCGAGAGAGACGACTTATCAGGGGAAGCAAACACCGATACGGTACCGAGATTCTGCTTCAAGGAAAGAGACCATGGATCTGGCATCGAGATCATCGATCTGGCATCGAACCCTGAGGAGTAGCCGCTTCGGCTGGAAAGATACAGTCTGGCACTGTCAACTCTGCTGAGGATATATAGTCTGGCACTGTCAACTCTACTGGGGAGTGTATATTCTGAAACAACCGCTTGGGGAAGTACAGTGGTGAGAACCTGCTGGGGATTGAAGAATCCAATGCTCTGATCGGCTCTGCAGGGATAAGATAATAACTTCGACTGTTGGGGGAAAACATTCGCGATCATCGGCTGGGAACCCTAAGGAAATGCCCCGAGGGTACCTGTTCTGAATAGACGATCTAAAGCACTTAACATTTACAACAATTTTAAATGTTTATTAAGCATGTACCTGTAAAGCTCTTATGTTTCATGATGCAATGTTTATCAAAAATTTGGACGTCATTTTTGCAAACAAAACAGTAAAATGAAAATGAAAACAGAGATATACTGAATAACATGATTTTATTGATTGAATGACCTCTGAATAGGCATTTACATCAGGAAGCAATCCCTGGAAAGAGGTAATCGCACAAAAGATAAAAACATAAATTAATCTAATGGCAATGTGAAATGGATTTCTATTGGGTTCCAATTCTGCTATGACTTGCTCGTCTTCAAGATCCTCCAGATGATCAGCTTTCTGAAAAGATTGATTAGACTGTTTCCTATCCTTCAAAAGTTTCCAGTTATTGACACGAGATGAGATTCAGAACTACTCAGAATGCAGTCATTCTTTAATCCCTAACTTTTGCCTGGATCGCCCTTTTCGGGTTTTCAATCCACCGGGATACCCATTTTTGCCTAAGTTGCCTTTTCAGGTTTTCAACTTATCGGGTGTACACTCTTTTCATTTTTAATCCCTAATTTTTGCCCGAACCTTTTCATTTTCTTGGTTCGTCGGGATGCCCATTTTTGCCTGGACTATTCTTTTTACTGTCCAGCGGGTCTATTTTATGCGAAGTATTTTTTTAACTGCGTCTGAGTTCACAGGGGAAGTGAAGTTTTCACCATCCATAGTTGTAAGCATTAAGGCCCCACCATCAAAAACCTTAGTGACAATATACGGTTCATCATAGTTAGGAGTCCACTTGCCCTTGTGATCTGTCTGAGGAGGAAGGATCTTTTTCAACACCAAATCTCCGACCTGGAAGCATCGAGGATGCACTTTCTGATCAAAGGCTCTCTTCATCCGACTCTGATACAACTGCCCATGACAAATTGCTGCCATTCGCTTCTCTTCGATAAGACTCAACTCATTGAACCTTGTCTGAATCCATTCAGCTTCGTCTAACTTGACATCCAACAGGACTCTTAGAGAAGGAATCTCCACTTCAACAGGTAGGACTGCTTCCATACCATACACAAGGGAGTAAGGGGTTGCCCCGGTCGATGTACGTACTGAAGTACGGTACCCATGCAAGGCAAAGGGTAGCATCCCATGCCAATCTCTGTACGTGACAACCATCTTCTGCACAATCTTCTTTATGTTCTTATTTGCTGCCTCAACACCGCCGTTCATCTTAGGGCGATAAGGGGAAGAATTGTGATGCTGAATGTTGAAGTTCTGGCACAACTCCTTCATCATTTTGTTGTTGAGATTAGAACCATTATCAGTAATGATTCTTTCGGGAATCCCATAGCGACAAATGATTTCTTTCTTGATGAAACGGGCAACTACATGTTTGGTGACATTCGCGAACGATGCTGCTTCGACCCACTTGGTGAAATAGTCGATGGCAACAAGGATGAAATAGTCGATGGCTTCTCGAATATATACTTGACTGGATCCATTTTGGAGATCAGTAAGGTTGTGTGAGACAGCATGTATTATCTCAAACGCTTAGCAGCCCATGAAAGTGCACAACATGTCTTTTCAAGCATCGAGTATCTCGACTCGCAATCTGTGAATTTCTTACTCAGGTAGTATATGGCATGCTCTTTCCTACCTGTCTCGTCGTGTTGACTGAGAACACAACCCATGGAATTGTCAAGTACTGTCAAATATATAATCAGCGGTCTCCTTGGGACCGGAGGCATAAGGATAGGAGGATTCTGTAAATACTCTTTTATTTTCTCGAAAGCCCTTTGGCAATCACCATTCCACCTGATAGCCTGGTCTTTTCTTAGCAACTTGAAAATTGGCTCACACGTGGCTGTTAGGTGAGAGATGAACCTTGCAATGTAGTTCAACCTCCCTAAGAAACCACGGACTTGTTTTTCTGTTCTTGGCTCAGGCGTTTCCTGTATCGCTTTCACTTTGGCCGGATCCACCTCAATCCCTTTTCCGCTAACAATGAAACCCAGTAATTTTCCAGATCTCACCCCAAAAGTACACTTGTTCGGATTAAGCCTCGGCTTGAATTTTCTCAAACGCTCAAACAATTTCTGCAGATTCACCAAATGTTCTTCTTCCGTCTGAGATTTGGTAATCATATCATCAACATAAACCTCGATTTCATGATGAATCATATCATGGAAAAGAGTCACAATCGCTCGTTGATATGTTGCTCCGGCATTTTTCAGACCAAACGGCATCACCTTGTAGCATAAGGTTCCCCATGGGGTTATGAATGTTGTCTTCTCCATGTCTTCTGGTGCCATCTTAATTTGATTATAGCCAGAAAAGCCATCCATGAAGGAGAATACCGAGAACTGAGCTGTGTTATCCACCAAAACGTCGATGTGAGGTAATGGGAAATCATCTTTAGGACTAGCTCTGTTCAGATCCCGGTAGTCAACACACATCCGTACCTTTCCATCCTTCTTAGGTACTGGAACGATATTTGCAACCCATGGCAGATAATTTGTGACTGCTAGAAACCCTACATCCAACTGTTTTTGCACTTCTTCCTTTATCTTGACAGCCATCTCTGGTCTTGTTCTTCTGAGCTTCTGCTTGACCAGAGGACAACCTTCTTTGAGAGGCAAATGGTGTACCATAATATTTGTGTCAAGCCCTGGCATGTCCTGATAAGACCAAGCGAAGATGTCAACATATTCTTGCTGCAATTCAATCAACCCCTTCTTCACATTATCTTCCAAAGCAACCCCTATCTTGATTTCTCTCTTGGCGTCCTTGGTGCCGAGATTAATCACTTCAGTAGACTCTTGATGCGGTTGAATGACCCTTTCCTCCTGTTTTAATAACCTGGTAAGTTCTTCCGGGAGTTCACAGTCTTCATCACCCTCTTCTTCAGCTTGAAAGATTGGATTTTCAAAGTCGAAGCGAGCCATAGCAGAACCGTTATCAATAGGATCCGGTGACGTGCATCTGCATGAGTGATGGTATGTGCTTATGAGTGTGAACAAGAAGTGAAAACTAAACAAAACATTGCCAAATATTTTTTGATTTTTGAAAACTGCAAAAATAGAAAGACGGTGAACGAAATATTTGAATGCAAAAAGACGTCCTTTATTGATGATAAAAAATGCAAGTATCCACATAGATGAGCCCTACAATGAGTCATTACGCCATGGGCGGGACGTAAGACTTGGACATGCATGAATAAACAAAGAAAATTACTCCTCCAGAAAAGTGACTTGGACAATCTCCTCAGAAGACCAGTTGCGGATGACTTCACCCGGGATCCTCGGACGCACCCAATTATCGATGTCGCAATCACTATCCCCATCTTCTTCGTTGACCGCAGAGACCTGGCCATACTGGATGACGCCAGAACTGGAGAAAGTAATCGGCCCCTGACGAGTCTGAGGCGTTGAAGTACAAACATCCGAAACATCGGAATCAAGTTCAATTACATCATGGATTACAGAATCAGTAGGAACAACATCTGCGAATTCATCGGTAGCATCTTCAAACACTTCTTCCTCAACCTCTTCCATAGACTCTTGGACAGACAAATCTTCAGCCTGGAGGGTACCTTCGTCGAGCAAGGCCTGGATACCCTGCTGTAGCTTCAAACAACCTTTACTCTAAGTAGCACAATCCACACAACCCTTCCCATAACCGGGGAAAACATCGGCCTTCAACAAGTATCCCTTGATATCCAACAACGGAGTCTTCAGCTTCAACACATCTTTGATGGGTTTGGCCTCCCCTTCCATCATATTAACATTTGCACCACCATGCTGGGGCATGGGATTGTTGACGACATTCGGAGCCGGTGCAAGGTCGATTGCCTTTGAATCTATGAGGTCCTGAACTACGTGCTTAAAAGCTTTGCAGTTCTCAATATTGTGGCCAGGTGCCCCAGAGTGGAAGCTACACCTAGCGTTGGCGTCGTAACCCATCGGAAGTCTACCAACGGGAGGAGCCAGAGTGCGTAACTGCACAAGTTGTAGTTGTTGAAGACTAGGAAGTAGTTGAGTGTACGACATTGGAAGAGTGTCAAAACTCCGGTCCATCGTCCTTGGCCTCTGTTGATAAGCGGGTCTGTTACCCGGTTGTTGTGGTTGGTACTGAGCTGGTTGACGCTGGGGTTCTTGTTGTTGTAGTGGTGTTGCAGCTGGAATGGTCACAACCACAACATACGGTTGTTGATGATAGTTTTGAAAGTTATTCCTCCGGTTATCCCTGTTCTGATAAGAAGATATGGCGCTTGCATCCCCTTCTCTCCTCTTCTGTCCCTGAATGAACGGCTTCTTCACCCCTGATGAAGATCCACCTCTACTCTGGGTCTCGTATGTCTTCAGGTAATTCTCCACCCTCTCTCCGGTAGAGACTACATCAGCAAAGTTGGAGGCATTGCAACCCACCAGGCGCTCCAAATAAGGTCCGGGAAGAGTGTTCATGAACATGTTAGCCATTTCCTTCTCCAACATAGGAGGTTGAACACGGGAAGCTGTCTCCCTCCAGCGTTGAGCGTATTCCCTGAAGCACTCATTGCTTTTAAGAGATAGATTCTGAAGTTGAGTTCTATCCGGAGCCATGTCTGCATTATACTGATACTGCTTCATGAAAGCCTCAGCCAAATCCCTCCAGCAGCGGATGTGGGCTCTGTCCAGCCTCATATACCATTCCAGGGATGCCCCAGCTAGGCTATCCTGGAAAAAGTACATAAGTAGCTTCTCGTCATCGGAGTATGCAACCATCTTTCGGAAGTAGGCTTGCACATGGGTCTTCGGGCAAGAGTTTCCGCTGTATTTGTCAAATACTGGGACCTTGAATTTCGATGGCACCCTCACGCCTGGGACCAATCCCAAGTCAGTAACGTCTACTCCCAGAGGATTCTGTCCTTCCACTGCCTTCAACCTCTCTTCCAGTCTCCGAAACATAGGGTCCATACCATGACTCATTCCAAAGTCTTCCTGAAGTAAGGGGAACTGATCCTCCTGGTCATCATGGACGGGTTGTTGACCGGAGGTGACATGTAGGATCGGGGTAGGCCCCGGTCCACTGGGTCCGTTAACCTCTCCAGCTGGAGGATCAGTCAATGTCTATGGTTGAGTAGTGGCGGGATTCCTCTGCATCATCTGCCTGAGCTCTTGTTGTCCCTGGGCCACCCCTTGAACCACCTCCATGAACTGATTCATGCGAATCTTCATCTCGGCGAGCTCTGCTTGGAGGCTTTCCATTGCTCTCTGGTGGTTTCTGCGGGTACCGTACCGGTGAATGCCTGAGTCAGCTATCCTGCTAGTGGAACACCAAACAAACTGAGAACACTGCGGCAGTACCTGTTATGCAAGACATGCTAATGAATATGCAAATGCAATGACATGTTTATCAATTCCAAAGGTATTCTACCCTCTTGATTCCAGTCTCTCATCAGATAAAATATCCCTTTTGAAAAGTACCAGAAAAACCCCGACTAGAATCAAGAAGAAGATATAAACCCCACAGAAATGGATAAACATGTGTGAATGATATGAATGCGAATGATGTGATGCAATGCAGTGACATGCAAATCAAGGTTGTTGTATCTGCTTGAATATCTGTTGGGTTGCACTGTCTGAAGAGAAACCCACTGAAGAATGTAATACGAGATCAAAACTCTACTCCAGAAAGCCGGGTTGGTTGTATATCACGAGGCACAGGATCAGAACTTTAGCATGAATTCGGAACCGGGAACCATAGAACACAGTCATCGACTTAGAACCCATACTTCAGAACCAACGGTCACCAACAAGAACCAAACAAAAGTCACCAACAGGACATGGTCACCAACAGAACAAGTCACCATCAGTACCTGTAAATGATTCATTCCCGCCCCACTCACGGGTGTAATCTAAGCCAGGGTAAGGTCAAGAGAAACGCAGGATAAACAATCCTTTCAAGAATATCATCATATGCATACCAGGTGTATGCAACGATAATACCCCATCAGAATCTGAACTGCTCGTGATACCATGTTCCGCTAAGTGGCGCCATACCACCCGCTTCCCATGAATCACTATATTCCTAGGTGTCCTAAAGTTCACTCATAGCCTGTGTATTGGGCCTTTTACCTCTTGTGACTCCCACCCAACAGTGAAACAGATACATAACCAGCACAGTATTCATGAGACAGTAAAGCGCACATAGGATGCAATGCAAGCAGATACGTATGCAAAGCAACAAATAAACAACCCATAATAGACAATAAACAAACAAACGCTAGGAAAGGCCCACTAGCGAAAGTAAGTCCCCAGCAGAGTCGCCAGCTGTCGCAACCTGAAAAAGGAGATGCGAAAAAACAATCGGCGAAGAAGAAATGACAGAAGAGTCGCCACCGTGCGTTATTTATCCCAAAGGAAGGAAAGGAAACGCTCGAAGTAAACCTGGGAGAAAGGAAAGGAAAAGACAAGGTCTCGCAACCAAATCTTGGGTTCGGGAGCCTATTATGCGAAGGGAAGGTATTAGCACCCCTACGCATCCGTAGTACTCTACGAGATCCACTTTTGTTGTTCTTGTCTAAAGGGTGTGTGTATATCTAATGTACTATTTACTAAAGAGGGGTCAAAAGAAAATGACTCACACGGATGTCGCATCCACTGCATACGTATCTCATCTGAATATGAGAATCAGAGTCTTCGTAGCTCGGCTACCTATGGGTTAAAGAGGAGTGTGCTCGCTAATACATCGCGTCTTATGCCTACGTATCTCATCTGGAATGAGAATCAGAGCAAGCCGTAGTTCGGCTAACTACGGGTTAAGGGTTGTGTTTTTGGGTGAACGATGTTACTGCGCAATCTATCGGATGCTCGACCTTGGGAGACTTACTCGCCTGTAGTAGAAGGAGTTAACGTGTTCTTAGGAGAAGAAAAATCAATGAGTTTGTTGATGTTTTAGGGATGCTCATGCAAAAAGGCAGTCCTAGACGAAGGAACCGCGCTACCTTAATGGATATGCAAACGGGAGACTATACGAAGCCTAGCAATCCTATGGGGAGACGATCACACCATACAAAATAAACATGCATAAAGTAAAATGCCACCAAGGGGGCTCAAACATACATGGGTAGGGCTTTAGTCAAGAGGGGTCATATCAACCTCGACAAACAAGCCATGGAATAGGTAATCAAATGGGCTCTTAACCACTGACATTGAACGTCAGGGTGAGCAGATCAAAAGGGTAATAAGGATAAGACCTCATAGCTCTTAACCTTGGCCAGGGTGAGCTCATGACAAAAAGTGGGGATTCAGAAAGGTGGAACCCTCTCCACTGACTGACCGGACAAAAGATCTTTGGCTTTTGTTCTGAAGCATCGACACGTAGTGCGAGCTTAAAGAACGACACACTGAATAACGGGGGATTGATTACTAATCCCTTTTATCTGTCAATTGCCCCTTCAGGGAGGTCTTTAGCACTGATGCCTCTTCTTGGAGATCTTTGGGCACAAAAGTAAACAAACAAAAGAAAACATTGCCTCCTATTGAGGTCTTCCAGCTAAGAAAGCGGTAAAATGCGGGAAAGATAAAGGATCAAGAGATCTACCACACGGATAAAGATCTGAAGTAATAACAGCTAAAGAAATAAGAAACCCAGAGATCTCTCGAGCTCGCACCATCAAAGAAAGCAAGTCAATACAGGTAATCGAAATAAATCTCCAAATGGTGTCCCACAAATAAAGTGGAATGCCAAGCAAGCTATCCTTTCAGAGTCATGTGAGCCCTCACAAAAACTCAACAAACAGGTTAGAGAAACAAGATAGGGTGCAATCAAGAGTTGCACCAAACAAAAGAGTCACATGAATCATGCCATTAATGTTCACAAAAAGCTCACAAAAAGCAACCAAGGGTAGGAGGCCTAAACCTCTTGTCAAACAAATGCATTAAAAGGGTATCAAAAGTTTCAGGTTGAAAGTATAAAGTAGTGGAAATAGGGCAAACCTGATTGGAGAGATTGAATGAAATTGAATTGCCCGGTTGGGTTTGCAAAGAAATCTGAGGGTTTATATGAGATGGAATTGACTCTTTGCAGATGAGTTCCTTTCAGTCTCTCGAGGTTGCTCTGAACTCTGTTAGCTCTTCTCTCACTATCTTTTTCCCAGGGTTTTTTGGAAGATGGAAGTCTAGAATTTATAACCTGATTTTTGTGACTTTGTGGGTTCAAAAGAGAGAGGTCCAAGTCCAAGATTTTTCTGTTATATTTTATTTATTTATTTATTTATTTATTATTATTATTTATTTTTTATTTATTTATTTTTTCGTTTTTTATTTTCAAAACGCGTGGGCTTCGCCTAGCGAGCATGACAGTTCAAGAAATTCCTCTGAGCGTAGGTGATTCTGATGGCTTTTCTTGGGACTCGCTAGGCGACCCATTCTGCTCGCCTAGCGAGCATGACAGCTCATGAACAAACTTTTGCTCCTTCAAGATTAACGTTTTTACTGATGAATAGACCCCTTTTGAACATGTTGGAAGTATCTCAAGCCATTCCCTTGTGTTGACTGATCACCCAGATAGGACCCACAAAGTGTCTTGGATGATATTCAAGCTTCTTGGATCTAATTCTGATTGACATGATGAAATGTGTAGCGGTGTATTCGTCGCTATATGATCTATCGATTAAATCATAAGCTAGGAGATACATTGAAATTTCGAGTCGCCACCGCACTTTTATTTATCCAAAGGACTGGCTAAAAAGCGAACAAAAGCCTAAGAAGTTTTACACGTAGAAAACTAATAAAAAGATCAGAGATTCTGGGTAAGGGGTAAATTACGCAATGGGAAGGTGTTAGGCACCCACTACGTCCTAGGTACTCCTAGGGAGCCCTTTTCACACTTGTTGTACTAAATTGTTATTTGTTATGACATAAACATTGTGCAAACATGATTGGGATGATGAGAAAAGAATATACAATTTTTATTATTATTGGGTTCGAACGGATGAACCCGTTGCCTACGTACCTTCCATCAAAGGTAAGGATCAGAACGCCGTAGTTCGGCTAAAAGATTTCCAAAAGTGGGTGGATTCAGTTTTAAACACAAGCACTGAGGCTTTTCATTACCAATGGGAGAACACTCGACCAAAAACAACATCCACCATGCGAGGATAGCTTCGACGTACTAGAGGGGTTAGCCCTGTTTGAAGTACGGAAGTCTTACTGTCGACTCACTAAGGATAGGCAAGATTTACATCAACCACAATGATAATTGAAGCCTATGGCTAATGCATGAAAAGATTAATGGACGAAGCCAAAACAAGTGAATGAGTGAAGTTAATTGATTGTGATTATGAAAGTGAAGTCAAAGTATGATTAAGATTGATTCGGAAGAAGTATTATGAAATGGAGTTTGAAAAAGTCAAGGACTTGAGGTCCAGGTTTTTAGTTAGAAAACATGAAGATGTTTGCACAACACTTATGTCAAATTTGAAAGTCAAGAGTGTGAAAAGTCTAGGACATAATGAATGATGAATGGATGAGGATGGATAGTAAAACTTCTTAGAAGGTTCACTTCTTGAAATCATATTGAAGATGATTCAAGTGTGTCCTTTGGAATAGGAATGGATAATAATAAACAAACAAAGCAAAGGCGGATATCGGATGCCAATCAATGGTCTTATACCAATCTCCTAAAACAAAACGGGATGTCAGAAGCCACTCAATGGTCTTACACTAATCTCCTAACAAAGAAATAAAAGCGGATACCGGATACCAATAAATGGATTTACACCAGTCTCCTAAAACAGAACAGGATATCAGATGCCACTCAATGGTCTTACACTAATCTCCTCAAAAGAAAACAAGAATGAAACATGGAAGTCAACTGCCAATCTATCTGGACTTAGGTTAACTCCACAGTATGCTCACAGGAAATCCAATGCCACATCACAGGGACTTACAATGGATCCTCACATACAAGAACAAAAGCAACAGTATGATCACAGGAATGCAAATGCCAACTTACAGGGACTTATAATTGCAACCTCTCACACAAACGGATAAACAAACTATGATCACAGGAAAGCAGATGCCAACTTACAGGGACTTATAACTGCAACCTCACATACAAACAAAGCAACAGAAGATATGAGTGACCAATGAGGTCTTACACTCTATCCTTCCATATCACAGGAGCAAATGCCAAAGCAATGGACTTACAATTGTCCTCAATGGGCAAACAATAATGATAACATCACAAAACAAATGAGATGATCATGTACTAATGGCAATTGATGATGATAGATGCATAACATACAAGCAAGTGCATATGAAGCAATCAATTAAGCAATGAATATCAAACAGCACACTCTATAGCCAAACAATGGGGGGCTCACACAAGAGGGTTTGACTTTTGAAAGTCCACTGTAATGGGTGAAAGTCGCTCTTAACCTGGCCATTGAGGGGCTCAGGTGAAGCAGATGAAAAGGAGATGAGGGGTGTGCCTCATTGCTTCAATCTCATATCAGAGAGAGCATCAAAGAAAGTGTGGGAGTTCAGAAAGTAGGAACTCTCTCCACATTATTGACTCGATTAGATCTTGGGTATTTATCTCATTGCTTCAACCATGTAATGGGAGCAAAGAGAGGACACACTGAATAGTGGGGGATAGATTGCTTATCCCTACCTTCCACCAATTGCCTTACTTGAAGGACTTTTCCTGCTTAGGACAAATATAAACAAACACAGGCATTGCCTCTTAAGGAGGACTTCAGACAGTTTGCCCGGTCAAATAACAGACCGGGTCTCCAGACTACATGAAGAAGAAGTAATTATACCTCAAAGCAAATGCTAAAAAGCAAAGCAAGCAAGCAAGTTCAAAGAACTTAAGCAACTAAAGTACTTGTTTTGGAAGAAAATGTTGAAACAGTGGTGCTTTGGTCGATTCAAGCTCAAACAGTTGGAGATTGTGCTTGGTAGTGAAGGATGATGAAGCTTGTTCAGCTCAAACTTGCTTGGAAACTTCCACAACTCGAATTGCCATTAAAGGATGCTTGCAAAACAGAGTGAGAGGACAGGGTTCCAGCTTGGTTTGGATGGTGAAAATGCACTCAAAATGTTGTTCAAGTAGTGAAGGAAGCAAGAGTCTCTTGTGGTTTGTGATGATCCTTTCAATTCGAGCCAAAATGCCAATTTGCAAGAGAGGAGAGAATGTGTATTTTCTGTGTGGTAGGCTGCAGAACTAGGGTTGCAATTGACAGAATGGAGCTTAAATATGTGCTGTTTATCCTTGCTTAATCATGTTGTAAATTGGTTTAGCTTAATGAAGACCAATTGCATTTTTGCTAAGTGGAAGAATGTGGAATTGGAGGGTGTGAGCTGGCTCGAGTTGGGCCTTGCAAACAGCTGCAAATCATTTAAGTAATTGCTGTTTTGGTTGTTTCATGAATGCTGTCCTTGCTTTGCTTTTTTATGAAACCATTTGCCAAATTGCTAGTTATGTACAAATGAAGTGGAGGTGTGTTTGTATGCACAGATTTGGGCCTGCTACAGGCTGTACAGACCACATTCTAATTGCTGTTTGTGGTTTGCTGCAGCATGCTGTACTGGTTTTACTCTTTTGTACTTCTATTTGCAACATTGCCAAATTTGCATTTTAATTCAAAATGATGGGAAAATGGTGGTATGATGATGGTTTAAGGCTTGAGACAAGTCACAAATGTGATATGAAACACTTCCCAAATGACCAAATCAAGAAAAAGTCAAAAACTCAAAAAGTCAAAGTTTGGTCAAACTTTGAATTTAAATGAAAAAGGTCCAAAAATGCCATTTTGAATGGTAAGGTTTTAGGTCATGAAATTTATATTTTTGGAAAGAGGATGAAAAATGTGGTTTGTAGGAAAAAACCCCACCAAATTTGGCCTTATGGTTTGGGAGATATGGCTTGTTGAAGTTCAAAAATTGGTGAAAATGATTTGATCATATCTTGACAACCACACATGGGATTTGAGAGTTCTTGGACTTTTTGAAAATGGGAAGACAAGATCTTCAACTTTCATGTTGGGCAAAAATTCATTTGGAGCTTGTATCATGATGTAAGTTTAAGATCAAGAAGTTTCCATTTTTGGCAGTTGAAATTACAGGTCCACTTGCTATTTCTGGAAATTTTCTGTTTGACTTGATTTCCTTCCATGATGAGGTTGAACATGATAGATGAGGTTTATACAAGCATGAATGAGCTCCTTCAAATCAATTCTATCCATCAAATCACTGATTAAATCAACTGTTGACCAAGTTTGACTTTTCTAGGGTTTTGAGTGACTGGACCACTTCTGATGAATTCCAAACCCTAAATCCTTGAGAACTTGACTTCAGATGATGTCCCAAGTTGTATGAACTTTTGATTAATAATCATGATGCCCAAATTCTGCAAGAATGGCCATCATCCATTGCTTTGACTGACTGTTGACCATCTTTGACCTAATTTCTGATGGTTGCTTCAACTGCAAGCAACAAGGTTAGACTGACAATATTTTTGTACTTTTTGAATGATAAACATATGAAAGCAAAGATATACAAATGCAAAGTATGCTTGGTGATCAAGAAACAAACCAACAGGCAATCTACCCACTAAGAGGAAAGCAAAGGCATGCAATGATCCTTGAGGCCATGATATGAATGATATGGGCCATGAGGGATCTTAGGGCCCAAAATTGGGGTCTTACAGATGCCCCTATTTAAGGTCATTCTAGCCGGAGAAGTGAAGTTTAGAAATCTTCATCTCGACGCGGTAGAATGGACTTAAATAACAGTAATGAGACAAATTTTGGTCCCTAAGAGACCTCATGATGCAGATGTATGCATGCAAAAGACACAAATTCTGTGGGGAATATGATTCACACAGAAGAAAAGACGATCCATCGGAGTAGTACACTCACCAGGAACAGAGACTCTAACAAGACTCTATGGGGATAATAAAAGAAAAAGAAATGTGTGAACAATACACGACTCCAAACTGGGGAAGATAAACTGACATAACGTGATCAAAACACGACTCTGATTAGGGAAAAACAGAAAACAGACTGGAGAACTCACTGGGGAGTGAAGGACTCACACTGGGAAAAGAATTCCAAAGGAAAATAAATCCATTGGGGAGACACAAGCTGACTCCTGGGGAGAAGCGAAAGAAAACTCCACTGGGGAAGTAACAAGCAAAATGAGGTGTTACCGGGCAAGGGTAACAAACTCAGGAAGGTCTGACTCCACAGGGGGACCGAGGTCATAATAGGGAGCAGAAAGGAGGGAACACCAAGGATACCGGTTACTGGGTATATAATAGGTGACCGACCAAAGCGTGAATTGGATTTCACTTCCAAAACACTCATCATCCTGAAGAGAGCGAAAAGCAAACTTGTTTATAGGATGGACATTCAATTCCACAAGGAAAATGAATCTTACTCTGAGGGAAAAACAATCAAAAGATTGACTCAAGAGCGTACGAGATATAATATCCATTACCGTCAGAACGTGGATAGAATACTCAGATGAGATATATTATTCATTACCGGCAGACCGTGAATAATATACTCAAAAGGAAAATTATCCTGAACCGGTTACTGGGTTGTTTAAGGATAAAATCCGAAGACGTGAATTGGTTTGTGTTCCAAGACACTCATCACCCGAAAGAAAGCTAGAACAGCAAACTTGTTTAAAGGATGGCTGAAAAAAAACGTGAATTGGTGTGTGTTCCAAAACACTCATCATCCGAAAGAAAGCTAGAACAGCAGACTTGTTTAAAGGATGGTCAAAAAACGTGAATTGGTGTGTGTTCCAAAACACTCATCATCCAAAACGCAAACTGGTTAAAGGATGGATAAAAAGAACGTGAATTGGTGTGTGTTCCAAAACACTCATCATCCAAAACGCAAACTGGTTAAAGGATGGATAAAAAGAACGTGAATTGGTGTGTGTTCCAAAACACTCATCATCCGAAAGAAAGCTAGAACAGCAGACTTGTTTAAGGATGGACAAAAAAGCGTGAATTGGTGTGTGTTCCAAAACACTCATCACCCGAAAGAAAGCTAGAACAGCAGACTTGTTTAAAGGATGGACAAAAAAAGCGTGAATTGGTGTGTGTTCCAAAACACTCATCATCCAAAACGCAAACTGGTTAAAGGATGGCTATTCGATTCTACAAAGAATACGAATCTTGCTCAGTTGGGGAAAATCAACAAAGGATTCCAACTAAAGAGCGCATGAGATATATTATTCATTACCGGCAGACCGTGAATAATATACTCGCAAGGAAGATTATCCTGAACCGGTTACTGGGTTGTTTAAGGATAAAAATCCGAAAGAGAAAGGCATCGGGATACCAGAATAGGTATATAATGATAACCAATCAAAAGGAGCAACAGACATTACCAACAAAAGGGTAAATGAAAGGCGAACTGCTGAGGATAAATTGCAAGCATCCGGCAATTATCGACAGAAGACTAGCTGGGGATGCACTGGTAAACAACCAATGATCCGGGGAACAAATCACTAGCATACGGTGAAAAGACCCACTGGGGATAAAATTGCTAGCATACGGCAATTATCCACAAAAGACTTGCTGAGGATATAAGTGCTGATCTGAGCAACTTATACAAGCAAAAGGAAAATCATCATCAAATATTAAATGAAGATAACCACAAAATTAGGGTTTACATCTACCGAATACGGGGTAGAAGACCAACAACTCCGCGTGGGGATAGAACAACTCACAAATCCGCACGGGAAACCAAAATAGGGTTTATAAAAAACCACAAACTGCTGAAGAGCAGGAAAATAGGATTTACGACTACCGGGTATGAGGTAGAAAACCAAAAACTCTGGCTGGAGAATAAAAGGTGTATAACCACAAATTCTGTTAAGAAAGCCAGGAAAAGATAGGACTTACAACTACCGGTTATGAGGGTAGAGGCCCAAAAAACATTCCGCTGGGGAACAACCCGCTGGGAAACACAAGACATTTGACAAATAGCCAATTCGGGAATGATCCGAAAAGACAGACTGAATAAAGACACGTCCTAATCAGGATGTAACTCAAATAGGAACATCCATCCCAATATATGTGTTGGGAGGAAACGGAAGAAACCGTCATCCACGAGGGTATATCTCAGTGGGGAACTGCAGAAGGAAAGACAGACATTTTCTGCTTATGGGGTTGACTCTATATGGAGAGATTTTAAACACCCACCATCTGCTTGGGGAGATCTGTAAAGAGATCTATATCACCATAGCAGGAGACACGACAAACAAAAGATATATGGCAACAAATGCAACATGAATATCTGAATGTTTATGAATATGCATGAATATGCGTGATTTATGTTTGATGAATGCTGACAAAACAGACAATTCTAACACAAACAGGTTCAGGAACCAAACGTCCGGTATTATACTTCCAGGGGAAAAACCAGCTGGAGAGCCAATCTGCGGAGATCCACATGCTGTAAAGCAAAGATCTGCAAGTACTGCTGAAGAAGCAGAGAATCGGAGATATCAGGAAACAACCCAATCAGGGTACAAAAAGTCACAACGGGCAAAACAGCCACCAAGACGAATCCGTAGGGGAACAAGTGAAGTCCCAAAGTATCTGCAGGGGATCCCAGTGTCAACTGAGAAATAAAAAGGGTGCATAAGCACGAACTGCTGTTGAAGCAAATCCACACAATTCCACTGGGGAATAACCCACTGAGGGAGAATGATATCATCCAGATAGAATCTTACTGCATAAGCAACTCTACTAGGGAAGAACTGTCGGCTACTCTCTTGGGAACAAACCAACTGAGGGAGGACAGATCAAACAAGTAGGTTCTGCGACGAACCACTCCACTTGGGGAGAATATACAGCAAACTGATCACGATAAGTAGATTCTGCAATATAAGCCACTCTACTGGGGATCACAAACAATCAGGAAATTAATCCACTCACTGGAGGCTAGAGCCATCATCCGACCATACTGGGGATTGAAAGAGTATTCAACAGGCGAAACTGCCACAACAAACATCTTGCAGACTAAGCTGAGGAAAAGATGGTTGCAAATACTGGGATATCAACCCAAATCAATCACTGAATAGGAAAATAAATCCTACTCTGCTGAAGAGAAAAAACTCTGATGGAGAGATAGCAACAATTCCACAGACGACTTCGCCGGGGAAAGGGTAAAGCACCGGGTATCAAACCACTGACTTACCGAGTCTTCAAAAAGAAAGCTATCGTGCTGAGGAAACAGACAAATCCTGCTGGCACACTGCATGGGGAAAAGAGGTAACAACTCCTCTTGCAACCCTGGTGGGGATATTAATAACAGCTCTACTCGCGACTCCGAGGGGAGTACTAGTCAACAGTTATACTCATGACTGCTGAGGAGACAAATAAAGTCTGGGGCGTACGACCCACTGGAGAAAGTGACGGGGCACCAAGATGATAGACCATCAACCGCCGAAACTTCTACAAGAAAAACACCCATGCTAGGGGAACTGCTGCTGGAGAGAACGAAGTCTTCAACAACACTCACTTGCAACTGTACTGGGGAACAGCCCCAACAATAACTTTGTTTGAGGAACAACCTCAACAAATATCTGAAGAAAGAAGATACCACCAAACCAGGAATATGAACCAATGTCTTACCTGTTGGGAATCATGCCACCCTCGGGAGAGCACTGAGATATTCTTGAGTATCCTTTCAATCTTGTGAATGTTCACTTTGTTTAAAACAACAATTTTGAAAAAATTTGATTTGTTTAAAACAATGACATTTTATCAATTTAAAGCATGCAAAACATTTGTTGAATTGAAAACAAATAAGAGTGCAAATAATTGGATAAAAAGCTCAAATTGATTTGATAGAATGGTAGCCTGCAAATGGCAAGACTCCATAGATCTGTACAAATTTGAAATCAGTGATATATATTGGAAGAGGGCTACATTGAACATAATGATCCTTTCTCTACCAATTTGAATCTCGATGTATCCGAAGCTTCAGTTGACGACGAATCGAGAATCTTCTGACGAAATGACGACTGGCGAACAGAAAGTCTTGTCAGGATGCAGTCACTTGCCAAATCCCTAATTTTTGCCTAGATTGCCCCAGGGTGAGGTACTCAATCTAGCGGGATGCAAATATATATCTTTTTTCAAGTCTCTAATTTTTGCCTGGATTACCCTTGCGGGTTCTCCACCGAGACGCTCATTTTTGCCTAAGCCGCCCTTTCGGGTTTTCAACTTAGCGAGCTATTCTGTTTTTTCATTCTTTTTTCATTTGCATATACTTTTTTTTTTTTTTTTTTTTTTTTTTTTTTTTTTAGGCAAAGTATCTCTTAACTGCATCTGAATTCACAGGACGAGTGAAATCCTCCCCATCCATTGTTGTAAGCATCAAAGCTCCGCCTGAAAAGGCTCTCTTAACAACATATGGACCCTCGTAGTTTGGAGTCCACTTGCCCCTGGAATCGGGCGCGAAAGACAAAACTTTCTTGAGCACGAGGTCACCTTCTCGGAACACACGAGGCTTGACCTTCTTATCGAATGCTTTCTTCATTCTCTGTTGATATAACTGACCATGGCACATGGCAGTTAATCGCTTTTCTTCAATCAAATTCAGTTGGTCATATCGACTCTGAATCCATTCAGCGTCAGCCAACTTGGCTTCCATCAAGACTCGCATTGATGGGATCTCCACCTCTACTGGGAGAACGGCTTCCATGCCATAAACAAGAGAGAAAGGGGTTGCCCCTATTGAAGTGCGTACAGACGTACGATATCCATGCAAAGCAAATGGCAGCATCTCATGCCAATCTTTGTACGTGACAGTCATCTTCTGGATAATCCTCTTGATATTCTTGTTAGCAGATTCAACAGCCCCATTCATCTTAGGTCTGTAAGGAGAGGAATTATGGTGTGCAATCTTAAATTCAGCGCACAACTCATCCATCATCTTGTTATTCAGATTGGATCCATTATCAGTAATGATCCTCTCTGGCACACCATAACGGCAAATCAGCTGGTTCTTGATAAACTTCACAACCACCTGTCTGGTTACATTCGCATACGAAGCGGCTTCAACCCATTTGGTGAAGTAATCAATTGCTACGAGAATAAACCGATGTCCGTTGGACGCTTTCGGCTCAATCATGCCGATCATGTCGATTCCCCACATAGAGAAAGGCCATGGTGATGAAATCACATTCAGGAGTGTCGGAGGAATATGAATCTTATCCGCATAAATTTGACACTTGTGACATTTCTTCACATACTTGCAACAGTCAGACTCCATTGTCAGCCAATAGTAGCCTGCTCTCAACATCTTCTTAGCCATGGCATGTCCATTGGAATGAGTACCAAATGAACCCTCATGGACCTCAGTCATCAACAGGTTTGCTTCGTGTCTATCCACGCATCTGAGCAAAACCATATCAAAATTTCTCTTGTACAGCACTTCACCACTGAGGTAGAAACTGCCTGACAACCTTCTCAAAGTTTTCCTATCTTTCACAGATGCCCCAGGCGGGTAGACCTGGTTCTGGAGGAAATTCTTGATATCAAAATACCAAGGCTTGTCATCTTTCACGTCTTCGATTGCAAATATGTGAGCTGGTCTATCCAAGCGCATCACAGTAATATTGGGAACATCATTCCACCATCTGACAACAATCATAGAAGCAAGCGTAGCAAGGGCATCTGCCATCCGATTATCCTCTCGAGGAATATGATAAAATTCAACTTCTGTGAAGAAAGTTGAAATTCTCCTTGCATAATCTCTGTACGGGATGAGACCTGGTTGATTCGTCTCCCATTCACCTTTGATCTGATTGACAACCAGAGCTGAATCACCATAGACATCAAGATATTTGATTCTCAAATCAATGCATTCTTCAAGTCCCATAATACAGGCTTCGTACTCCGCCATATTATTCGTGCATTTGAAAGTTAGCCTTGCTGTAAATGGAATGTGCGAACCCTGGGGATTAATGATTACTGCCCCAATTCCATTTCCATATTGATTAACAGCGCCATCAAACACCATCGTCCATCTGGAACCAGGTTCTGGACCTTCATCAAGTGTAGGCTCATCGCAATCTTTCATCTTCAAATACAGAATTTCCTCGTCAGGGAAGTCATACTGAACAGACTGATGATCTTCAATTGGCTGGTGCGCTAAGTGGTCAGCCAAGATACTACCTTTGATAGCTTTTTGAGCTCGATACTCAATATCATACTCAGACAACAGCATCTGCCAACGGGCAATCCTCCCAGTTAAAGCAGGCTTCTCGAAGATATACTTAATTGGATCCATTCTGGATATCAACCAAGTTGTATGATTTATCATGTACTGGCGCAAACGCTTAGCTGCCCAAGCTAAAGCACAGCACGTCTTCTCAAGCATAGAGTACCGAGACTCACAATCAGTAAACTTCTTACTGAGGTAGTAGATAGCAAACTCCTTCTTCCCTGATTCATCTTGTTGACCGAGTACACAACCCATCGAGTCTTCAAGAACTGTCAAGTACATAATCAGAGGTCTTCCTTCCACAGGCGGAGACAAAATCGGAGGTTCGGACAGATAATCTTTGATACTGTCGAAAGCTTTCTGGCAATCCTCGGTCCAATCATGAGACTGATCTTTCCGGAGGAGCTTGAATATCGGCGCACATGTGGCAGTCATGTGGGATATAAATCTGGAAATGTAGTTCAAGCGGCCAAGAAAACCTCGGACTTGCTTCTCAGTTTTGGGTGCAGGCATCTCTTGTATTGCTTTGACCTTTGCAGGATCAACCTCAATACCTCTTTCACTTACCACAAAACCCAACAACTTGCCGGAACGGACTCCAAAAGTACATTTGTTCGGATTCAGGCGAAGTTTGAACTTCCTCAAACGCTGAAAAAGCTTCAACAAATGCTCAATATGCTCAACTTCCGTTCGGGACT
This sequence comes from Lathyrus oleraceus, assembly GCF_024323335.1. Classification (NCBI taxonomy): domain Eukaryota; kingdom Viridiplantae; phylum Streptophyta; class Magnoliopsida; order Fabales; family Fabaceae; genus Lathyrus; species Lathyrus oleraceus. The sequence goes on along the minus strand of NC_066581.1, from coordinate 77,801,936 downwards.
TAGCAATCATATCATCAACATAGACTTCTATCTCCTTGTGCATCATATCATGAAACAAGGTAGTCATAGCTCGTTGATACGTGGCTCCGGCGTTCTTCAAACCGAAGGGCATCACTCGATAACAGAATGTTCCCCAAGGTGTGATGAATGTTGTCTTCTCCATATCCTCTGGTGCCATCTTGATTTGATTATATCCGGAAAATCCGTCCATAAAGGAAAAGACTTTGAATTTAGCTGTATTGTCTACCAACATGTCAATGTGTGGTAGAGGAAAATCGTCTTTTGGGCTAGCTTTATTCAAATCTCTGTAATCAACGCACATACGGACTTTTCCGTCCTTCTTAGGAACAGGCACAATATTGGCCACCCATAGAGGATATGTCGAAGTCACCAGAAACCCCGCATCAATTTGCTTCTGAACTTCCTCTTTGATCTTCACTGCCATATCTGGATGAGTTCTTCTGAGCTTCTGCTTCACAGGCACGCACTCAGGCTTCAAAGGCAGGAAATGTTGCACAATATCTGTATCTAAACCCGGCATGTCTTCATAGGACCAAGCAAAGATATCTGAATATTCTCGTAGCAAGCTGATCAAATCTTCCTTAACAGACTCTTCAAGAAGTGCCCCAATCTTCACCAGGCGCTCACAATCTTCAGATCCCAAGTTGACTGTTTCCAAGTCTTCGAGATGCGGCTGAATGATCTTCTCTTCGTGCTCAAGGAGACGGGTGATCTCATCAGGAATCTCTTCAACGTCATCTTCCTCTGCCTCAAATACAGGGAATTCAAAATTGGGAGATGGCGTTGGATCATTATGTTCAATGGGTTTTAGGATCAACCTGCATAATGATTTTGGTTAAGAAAAATTTCAGAATTTAAACAAGCAAATCATTATGCAGATGAAAGAATGTTGCTTTTACAGCTTTTATTTTGTTTTTATGGTTTTTTGTGATCACTGATTTCATAAAGAAAAGCAAAAAGTGAAAACAAAGGAAAAACAAATGTTTAACAATGCAAAAATTGAATGAAAACATCATTGTATATATGCTTTGCCAACAATGTCATCACTTCTCCTTTTGGCATGGGAGAAGGGTTTTAAACAAAATGAACAATTACTCTGATCTATGGATAACTGTAGGAACATCCACAGCGACCCAATTGTGGCAGACACCACCAGGAATAACAAAATTGTTCAAGTCTTCTGCATCTTCTTCTTCAATGATAGCAGCAGCTTCCTCTTCTGCAGGTTGATCAGCATGGATGAATCCTCCACTTGTGAACAGACCTTGCTCGTTGCATGCCCCAGAACCATAGCCAATGCCAGCCCGGGATCGGTTATCTTCAAGTTCAAGCACTTTCCCTAATCCAGCGACTGCACCACATTCAATGGCCAGCTTTGCAGCACGGTAGGAAGTGAATGAAGGAGATTTCTTCTCGATTGGTTTATCAATAGATAAAGCTTGAAACTGAGTTCCAACTTCATCCTCTGCATCAATATACGAGAAAGAAGACAGATTACTGACCAGGAGAGCCTTTTCTCCCCCTACTACAACCAATTTCTTGTTCTTCACAAACTTCAACTTTTGGTGTAGGGTGGATGTCACGGCGCCAGCCTCGTGAATCCATGGTCTGCCCAAGAGACAGCTGTATGATGGGTGAATATCCATTACTTGAAAAGTGATCTGGAAATCACTTGGTCCAATCTTGATTGGGAGATCAACTTCCCCAATCACGGTCTTACGCGACCCATCAAAAGCTTTAACAACAACCCCACTCTGCCTCATAGGAGGACCTTGATACGACAAACGAGAGAGTGTGGATTTTGGCAATACATTCAGAGACGATCCAGTGTCCACCAACACATTGGACATTGCATCAGATTTGCAATTCATAGATATATGTAAAGCCATGTTGTGGTCTCTTCCCTCCTCGGGGAGATCAGCGTCACAAAAGCTCAGAGTGTTGCAAGCGGTGATGTTTGCAACAATCCTATCAAATTGTTCCAAGGTGACGTCGTGATCGACATATGCCAGGTCCAAGACTTTCTGCAGATACTCCCTATGAGGCTCTGAATTTAGCAATAGAGAAAGGATGGAGATCTTGGAGGGCGTGTGTAGAAGCTGGTCTACAATATTGTACTCACTCTTTCTGATGAGCCTCAGCATCTCATCAGATTCTTCATCAACAATGCCGCTTGGGCCAACTGAAGAAATAGGAGTCTTTTGTACGGACGAGGAGGGTTTGGCAACATCAAGTGCCGGGTTCTGAACATTCACAGCAGTTCCCACAGGACGCTCAACAGTATCAGAAACAGTAGCCTTCGGAGGCGCAGAAAACACACGACCACTGCGGGTCAACCCACTAACATCAGCGATAGTGGTCACGGAAGTAGACGGCAGAGGTACCTCAACCCCATCCTGGACAGCAACAGGATTGTACCGGAAAGGTACGGCTTTATCAGATGAATATGGCACAGGGCCAGCTGGTTTAATGATCAAAGCAGGGGAAACCTTCGGCTTGTTGCTATTGTAGCGAATAACAACAGGCTCAGGCAACTTGAACACCGGTGATATGACATTCACTTCGGGTTCAACTGTATCAACATTGCGATTCTGGAGAATCTCAATGGTACCTTCATTCAACATCTTCTGAAGCTCTCGGCGAACCTGATCACAACCCAAGCGGTTAACAGAACAGACACGGCACTTATCGTGGTTATGCTCCAAATAACTGTGCTGACACAGCATCTTATGTAAATCAACCAACGATTGCCGGATATGACTGATGTACTTCACCTTGTATTTCCCAAGGTCCTCCTGGATCATATTCACAGATTTCCCATGCGAAGGCAATGGGTTCCTGGTGACATTTGGGTTGGAGTCTTCAAAACTCAGAATTCCGCTTCTCATAAGGTCTTGAACCTTAGTCTTCAGCTGGAGGCAATTCTCAATGTCATGGCCCGGAGCGCCAGAGTGGTAGACACAATGTTGGTCAGGCTTATACCACCACTGAGGGTTGGCCGGTATAGCCGGAGGATCTCTTGGAGAAACCAACTTCCGCTCTATCAGAGAGGGATATAACTCCGTATACGACATAGGAATCGGATCAAAGCTGATCTTCTTCCTTTCATAGCCCATGTTTGCTTGATTACTCGTACTCCCACGAGGCTGATAAGCCTGTTGCTGTGGACGAGATTGTTGTTGATATTGTGGTTGTGGATATTGTTGCTGATGTTGATACTGTTGAGGTTGAGGAGCGTTGTTCTTGAAAACAGGTGCTACGTGAGCCACCTGGTGCTGATGACCGGAATGTCGTGCAGGCTTCCTCTGAACAGAGGGTCTTCGATGTTTTGGCTGAGACTGCACAGCATGGGCTTCTCCTTCTTTCCTCTTAAACGCTCCATATCGTTTAGAGGAAGAACCATCATCTTTTGCTAATCGTCCTTCGCGGACACCTTCTTCCAGACGCATCCCCATGTTCACCATCTCGGTGAAATCAGAGGGAGCGCTGGCCACCATTCTCTCATAATAGAATGACCCAAGAGTTTTCAGAAAGATCTTGGTCATCTCTTTCTCTTCTAATGGTGGAGTGATTTGAGCTGCCAGCTCACGCCATCTCTGGGCGTACTCCTTGAACGATTCTTTGTCCTTTTGTGACATAGACCTGAGTTGATCTCTGTCAGGCGCCATGTCAACGTTGTATTTATATTGCTTGACGAAAGCTTCGCCAAGATCGTTGAAAGAGCGGATGTTGACACTGTCCAAGCTCATGTACCAACGAAGAGCAGCACCAGACAAACTGTCTTGGAAGTAATGGATCAAGAGTTGATCGTTGTCGGTCTGCGTGGACATCTTTCTGGCATACATGACCAAGTGTGCCAAAGGACAAGTGTTCCCTTTATACTTCTCAAAGTCTGGGACCTTGAATTTAACTGGTATCTTAACACCGGGAACTAGACAAAGTTCGGCTGCTGACTTGCCGAAGAGATCTTTGCCTCGGAGAGTTCTCAATTCCTTTCTCAGCTCAAGGAATTGATCGTTCATAGCATCCATCTTTTCGTGAACATCTGAGCCCTCAGAAGCTTCAGAGTGATAGATGGTGTCGTCTACCCTAGGCATGGTATGCACGACAGGAGGAACAGGTATAGGGACCGGGCTAGATGCCGGCATTTGAGCAAACGTAGGAGCTGGCAGATCGGGCATAAAGCCAGGAGGCATCCCCCAAGGAAAACCGGGAGGCATGGCATTTGGTTGCTGGGCACTGACAGGCACCGCTGAAGTAGCTATCTCTGATATAACCGTCCGCTGAACGGGAGTTGCTGGTTGAGGAGCAGGCTGATTCTGGGCAGCAAGGAGTTGCTCCATCAATGCGCCAAGTCTGGCGACTTCATCTCTCAAACTCTGGTTCTCTTGTTCCAATTGCTCCATAATCCTTGCGGAGTTGACCCTCGTATAATACCGGTGAGTCAGCTTGTCTTCAAAATAAATGAAGAGCAGATGTTAGAACCGGAAGACCAGAAAAATGGGTACCTGTTTATGCAAGAATGATGCATGAAATGCTTGTGCAAATGCTTTGTTTTCAAGGAACCCTTAGGGTATTCATTTGCAATATTTCGAATATTTAAACATTTTGATTGCTCATGGAAAATATTTCATTCAAAATATTAGGACAAAGAAGTACAGCATTCTTTTAAACATTACAAAGAGAAAAGGTAAATAACATCCTATGGATCCCTATTAGCTCGGGATGCCGGAAGACGAGAAGTGTACAACTTCTTGATCTCTCTCTCATAGGCAGCCTCCATATCAGCTTTCTCCTTTGCAAGTTGATCATACTTCCTTTTCCAGAATTTGGAAGACTGAGGAAGCAGAGAAGTCCAAGTGTCGTTCGGATCGTCGATCACTCGGTGCTCGAGAAATTCAATCATATCATCCTTCTCCTTGAGCTGCTGCAGCAATTCCTCTCTTTCGCGGATCCAGGCACGCGAAAGGTCTTCTTCTCTCAACTCCTCTACACGTTGGGTAGGGAGGGTTGAAGGCCCAGCCACATCCAACAGTGTAGGTCTCGGATGGTCATACGGCATCAAGTAGGTAGCAGCCCTCTGTCTGACCCAAGAGGTGTATGGCTCCAAAGCAATGCAATTCTTCGGACCCAATTCATTCCTGCTCTTTATGCGAATATTGCGCCAAGCGCGGACAAATCTGGCTTTCAGGCCTTGGGGATCTTTACCCTCCTGAAAGAATACACCTTCTAACAGAATGTTATGGGGTTTATCCTTTAGGGGGAACCCAAGCTGACGACGTGCAAGCGTAGGATTGTAGGTAATCCCACCACATGTACCAAGAAGAGGCACATTAGGGAATTCCCCACAAGAATTAATGATCTGAACAGTATCGTACACGCGATCATACCAGGTGATATCATCATTGGTGAGAGACATGAGTCTCTGAGACCACCGTAGACATCCCTTGTTCTCCTTGAAAGCAACTGTCTGCGGCAAGTGCGAAATAAACCACTTGTACAGCAGGGGTAAACAGCAGACAATGACTCCTCCATTCTTCATATTCCTCAGATGCATGGAGACATACGCATCACCCAACAAGGTCGGAACCGGATTAAGGACTGAAAAGATCCTAATGGCATTCATGTCGACGAACTTGTCGAAGTTGGGAAACAGCACCAATCCATAGATAAGCAATACGAATAGAGCCTCAAAGGCATCCTCACTCATGGCTTTCCCATAAAAGGTAGCTTGGGCAATGAGGAACTCGGAAGGAAAACCCTGAATTCCACCTTTGGTAGTTAGATTAGCTCTAATCAGATCTTCATCTATATGCAACAAGCTAGAAATCTCTCGAGCAGATGGAATACTCTCTAAGCCACTGAACGGCACTTGATCCAGAATAGGAATCCCAATAAGGTGAGAGTATTCTTCCAAAGTTGGCAATAGCTGGAAGTCCGGAAATAAGAAGCAATGATAGAGCGGATCATAGAACTGAGCAAGAGTGCTCATCAATCCCTCATCCACTTGAGTAGTCAACAACGGCAGAAGCTTCCCATAGCGAGCCTTGAAACCCAAGGGATCTAATACATACGATGTCAGATTCCTTAACTCTTTTACATCAGGCTGCTTAAAGCTGTACTTCTTTGTATGCCTTTTCGGTCTTTCCATGTCTGAAAATTTTGCAGATAACCCTTTAAGTTCCTTGAAAATTTTCTCTTTTTTGATGACATGAATGCGGATGAATGCGTGAATGCATGAATGCAACAAACACACTCAAGGATCAAGCAAAGCACACCAAACAAAGGTCGTGGGAAAGCTCATTGTATCCCTAATATCAATCATCCATTTTGGTGGATTTAGGTTTTCACCTTATCGACACCCAAGTTCCATTGATATTAACGGTACGTGAACCGGTTCAGACATTCCTAATATCAACCAGCCGCTTTGATGGATTTTAGGTTTTACACCTGATCCGGGATCCATTGATATTAACAATGTTTGAACGACTCAACCACGAATCACGGGTTTGCTGAGAGTCACGAGCATGGAGTCTCGGTTAAGAACCACCCAAAAGGAGTGTACTAGGGTTTAAACCTGCCAGACATGTTCTATCAGAGGTTCCCATAATCATCGTTCCATCTTTCGAATATTATCGGAGGAACGAATACTCGTATTCCAAGAATATTCTCAAGAGAAACTCTTATGAGTGTAGTATCGCGTAACAATCGTATCAGAACTGACATCTGAACGACCTCCGCACTACGGTCCTAAAAATAGGCCAAGATGGGTTTGGTAAACTACGGTCCTTGGCTTCTGCGGAACATGATTGAAAGAATAATGCCTAACCACAAATAACTTGTGTGACATTATTAGTTCAACATGACCTCCACCAAGTGAATGGGCTCGCAAGTCAACTGGCTAAGGACTACTCCACACCAGTCAACAAGACTATGCCATTCTCCTATCCTAGAGAGCACTCGAGTTCGGGTATAGAACTCATCTCACAGATCACCAAAGCAAACAGCAATGTATACCAAGCAATTCACACATTACAATCAATACATTCATCCCAAATTGTACAAAAATATGTCAGATAAAGAATAACAATATAGCACAACAAGGGTGAAAAGTAGGCAATACAACCAGGGATTCTTTCGCTTCTCCCCAGCAGAGTCGCCACTTTTCTGTAGCGGTGTATTCGTCGCTATATGATCTATCGATTAAATCATAAGCTAGGAGATACATTGAAATTTCGAGTCGCCACCGCACTTTTATTTATCCAAAGGACTGGCTAAAAAGCGAACAAAAGCCTAAGAAGTTTTACACGTAGAAAACTAATAAAAAGATCAGAGATTCTGGGTAAGGGGTAAATTACGCAATGGGAAGGTGTTAGGCACCCACTACGTCCTAGGTACTCCTAGGGAGCCCTTTTCACACTTGTTGTACTAAATTGTTATTTGTTATGACATAAACATTGTGCAAACATGATTGGGATGATGAGAAAAGAATATACAATTTTTATTATTATTGGGTTCGAACGGATGAACCCGTTGCCTACGTACCTTCCATCAAAGGTAAGGATCAGAACGCCGTAGTTCGGCTAAAAGATTTCCAAAAGTGGGTGGATTCAGTTTTAAACACAAGCACTGAGGCTTTTCATTACCAATGGGAGAACACTCGACCAAAAACAACATCCACCATGCGAGGATAGCTTCGACGTACTAGAGGGGTTAGCCCTGTTTGAAGTACGGAAGTCTTACTGTCGACTCACTAAGGATAGGCAAGATTTACATCAACCACAATGATAATTGAAGCCTATGGCTAATGCATGAAAAGATTAATGGATGAAGCCAAAACAAGTGAATGAGTGAAGTTAATTGATTGTGATTATGAAAGTGAAGTCAAAGTATGATTAAGATTGATTCGGAAGAAGTATTATGAAATGGAGTTTGAAAAAGTCAAGGACTTGAGGTCCAGGTTTTTAGTTAGAAAACATGAAGATGTTTGCACAACACTTATGTCAAATTTGAAAGTCAAGAGTGTGAAAAGTCTAGGACATAATGAATGATGAATGGATGAGGATGGATAGTAAAACTTCTTAGAAGGTTCACTTCTTGAAATCATATTGAAGATGATTCAAGTGTGTCCTTTGGAATAGGAATGGATAATAATAAACAAACAAAGCAAAGGCGGATATCGGATGCCAATCAATGGTCTTATACCAATCTCCTAAAACAAAACGGGATGTCAGAAGCCACTCAATGGTCTTACACTAATCTCCTAACAAAGAAATAAAAGCGGATACCGGATACCAATAAATGGATTTACACCAGTCTCCTAAAACAGAACAGGATATCAGATGCCACTCAATGGTCTTACACTAATCTCCTCAAAAGAAAACAAGAATGAAACATGGAAGTCAACTGCCAATCTATCTGGACTTAGGTTAACTCCACAGTATGCTCACAGGAAATCCAATGCCACATCACAGGGACTTACAATGGATCCTCACATACAAGAACAAAAGCAACAGTATGATCACAGGAATGCAAATGCCAACTTACAGGGACTTATAATTGCAACCTCTCACACAAACGGATAAACAAACTATGATCACAGGAAAGCAGATGCCAACTTACAGGGACTTATAACTGCAACCTCACATACAAACAAAGCAACAGAAGATATGAGTGACCAATGAGGTCTTACACTCTATCCTTCCATATCACAGGAGCAAATGCCAAAGCAATGGACTTACAATTGTCCTCAATGGGCAAACAATAATGATAACATCACAAAACAAATGAGATGATCATGTACTAATGGCAATTGATGATGATAGATGCATAACATACAAGCAAGTGCATATGAAGCAATCAATTAAGCAATGAATATCAAACAGCACACTCTATAGCCAAACAATGGGGGGCTCACACAAGAGGGTTTGACTTTTGAAAGTCCACTGTAATGGGTGAAAGTCGCTCTTAACCTGGCCATTGAGGGGCTCAGGTGAAGCAGATGAAAAGGAGATGAGGGGTGTGCCTCATTGCTTCAATCTCATATCAGAGAGAGCATCAAAGAAAGTGTGGGAGTTCAGAAAGTAGGAACTCTCTCCACATTATTGACTCGATTAGATCTTGGGTATTTATCTCATTGCTTCAACCATGTAATGGGAGCAAAGAGAGGACACACTGAATAGTGGGGGATAGATTGCTTATCCCTACCTTCCACCAATTGCCTTACTTGAAGGACTTTTCCTGCTTAGGACAAATATAAACAAACACAGGCATTGCCTCTTAAGGAGGACTTCAGACAGTTTGCCCGGTCAAATAACAGACCGGGTCTCCAGACTACATGAAGAAGAAGTAATTATACCTCAAAGCAAATGCTAAAAAGCAAAGCAAGCAAGCAAGTTCAAAGAACTTAAGCAACTAAAGTACTTGTTTTGGAAGAAAATGTTGAAACAGTGGTGCTTTGGTCGATTCAAGCTCAAACAGTTGGAGATTGTGCTTGGTAGTGAAGGATGATGAAGCTTGTTCAGCTCAAACTTGCTTGGAAACTTCCACAACTCGAATTGCCATTAAAGGATGCTTGCAAAACAGAGTGAGAGGACAGGGTTCCAGCTTGGTTTGGATGGTGAAAATGCACTCAAAATGTTGTTCAAGTAGTGAAGGAAGCAAGAGTCTCTTGTGGTTTGTGATGATCCTTTCAATTCGAGCCAAAATGCCAATTTGCAAGAGAGGAGAGAATGTGTATTTTCTGTGTGGTAGGCTGCAGAACTAGGGTTGCAATTGACAGAATGGAGCTTAAATATGTGCTGTTTATCCTTGCTTAATCATGTTGTAAATTGGTTTAGCTTAATGAAGACCAATTGCATTTTTGCTAAGTGGAAGAATGTGGAATTGGAGGGTGTGAGCTGGCTCGAGTTGGGCCTTGCAAACAGCTGCAAATCATTTAAGTAATTGCTGTTTTGGTTGTTTCATGAATGCTGTCCTTGCTTTGCTTTTTTATGAAACCATTTGCCAAATTGCTAGTTATGTACAAATGAAGTGGAGGTGTGTTTGTATGCACAGATTTGGGCCTGCTACAGGCTGTACAGACCACATTCTAATTGCTGTTTGTGGTTTGCTGCAGCATGCTGTACTGGTTTTACTCTTTTGTACTTCTATTTGCAACATTGCCAAATTTGCATTTTAATTCAAAATGATGGGAAAATGGTGGTATGATGATGGTTTAAGGCTTGAGACAAGTCACAAATGTGATATGAAACACTTCCCAAATGACCAAATCAAGAAAAAGTCAAAAACTCAAAAAGTCAAAGTTTGGTCAAACTTTGAATTTAAATGAAAAAGGTCCAAAAATGCCATTTTGAATGGTAAGGTTTTAGGTCATGAAATTTATATTTTTGGAAAGAGGATGAAAAATGTGGTTTGTAGGAAAAAACCCCACCAAATTTGGCCTTATGGTTTGGGAGATATGGCTTGTTGAAGTTCAAAAATTGGTGAAAATGATTTGATCATATCTTGACAACCACACATGGGATTTGAGAGTTCTTGGACTTTTTGAAAATGGGAAGACAAGATCTTCAACTTTCATGTTGGGCAAAAATTCATTTGGAGCTTGTATCATGATGTAAGTTTAAGATCAAGAAGTTTCCATTTTTGGCAGTTGAAATTACAGGTCCACTTGCTATTTCTGGAAATTTTCTGTTTGACTTGATTTCCTTCCATGATGAGGTTGAACATGATAGATGAGGTTTATACAAGCATGAATGAGCTCCTTCAAATCAATTCTATCCATCAAATCACTGATTAAATCAACTGTTGACCAAGTTTGACTTTTCTAGGGTTTTGAGTGACTGGACCACTTCTGATGAATTCCAAACCCTAAATCCTTGAGAACTTGACTTCAGATGATGTCCCAAGTTGTATGAACTTTTGATTAATAATCATGATGCCCAAATTCTGCAAGAATGGCCATCATCCATTGCTTTGACTGACTGTTGACCATCTTTGACCTAATTTCTGATGGTTGCTTCAACTGCAAGCAACAAGGTTAGACTGACAATATTTTTGTACTTTTTGAATGATAAACATATGAAAGCAAAGATATACAAATGCAAAGTATGCTTGGTGATCAAGAAACAAACCAACAGGCAATCTACCCACTAAGAGGAAAGCAAAGGCATGCAATGATCCTTGAGGCCATGATATGAATGATATGGGCCATGAGGGATCTTAGGGCCCAAAATTGGGGTCTTACAAAATGCAATATGAAATGTTAAATGACCTAAAAATGAATGCATGAATGAGGGGGGAAAATTTTGAGGTATTACACATTTCCATACTGATTGACAGCACCATCGAACACCATACCCCATCGGGAACCAGGCTCTGGCCCTTCATCGAGCGTAGGCTCATCACAATCTTTCATCTTCAAATACAGAATCTCTTCATTAGGGAAGTCGTACTGCACATACTGGAAATCTTCAATTGGTTGATGTGCCAAATGGTCAGCAAGGATATTACCTTTAATAGCTTTTTGAGCTCGATACTCAATATCATACTCAGACAACAACATCTGCCAACCGACAATCCTCCCAGTTAAAGCAGGCTTCTCAAAGATATACTTGATTGGATCCATTTTGGATATAAACCAAGTTGTATGATTCAACATATATTGGCGTAAGCGCTTAGCAGCCCAAGCCAAAGCACAACATGTCTTCTCAAGCATTGAGTACCGAGACTCACAATCAGTGAACTTCTTACTCAAGTAGTATATCACATATTCTTTCTTTCCTGATTCATCTTGTTGACCCAAGACACAACCCATGGAATCATCAAGCACAATCAAGTACATAATCAATGGTCTCCGTTCAACAGGCAGAGACAGAATCGGAGGCTCGGACAAATACTCTTTGATACTATCGAAGGCCTTTTGGCAATCCTCGGTCCAATCATGACGCTGATCTTTCCTGAGGAGCTTGAATATAGGCGCACATGTGGCAGTCATGTGGGATATAAATCTCGAAATGTAATTCAAGCGGCCAAGAAAATCTCGGACTTGCTTCTCAGTTTTGGGCGCAGGCATCTCTTGTATTGCTTTGACCTTGGCAGGATCAACTTCAATACCTCTCTCGCTGATAATAAAGCCCAATAACTTATCGGAACGGACTTCAAATTTACACTTGTTCGGATTCAAGCAGAGCTTGTACTTCCTCAAACGCTGGAAAAGCTTCAACAAGTGTTCAACATGTTCAACTTCCGTTTTCGACTTTGCAATCATATCATCAACATACACCTCGATCTCCTTGTGCATCATATCATGAAACAAGGTAGTCATAGTGCGTTAATACGTGGCTCCAGCATTCTTCGAACCGAAGGGTATCACTCGATAACAGAATGTTCACTAAGGTGTGATGAATGTTGTCTTCTCCATATCCTCGGGTGCCATTTTAATCTGGTTATAACCGGAAAATCCGTCCATAAATGAAAATATATTGAATTTAGATGTATTGTCTACCAACATATCAATGTGTGATAAAGGAAAATCATTTTTCGGACTAGCTCTATTCAAGTCGCGGTAATCCACACACATTTGGACTTTTCCATCTTTCTTAGGCACAGGCACAATATAAGCCACCCATTGAGGATATGTAGAAGTCACTAGAAACCCCACATCAATTTGCTTCTGAACTTCTTCTTTAATCTTCACTTCCATATCAGGATGAGTTCTTCTGAGCTTTTGCTTCACAGGCACACACTCAGGCTTCAACGGCAAGAAATGTTGCACGATATCTAGACCAGGCATGTCTTCATACGACCAGGCAAAGACGTCGACATATTCTCGTAGCAACTCAATCAACCCCTTCTTAACATACTCTTCAAGGAGTGCCCCAATCTTCACTTCACGAATGCAGTCTTCAGACCCTAAGTTGACTGTTTCCAGATTCTCAAGATGCGGCTGAATGATCTTCTCCTCGTGCTCAAGCAGACGGGTAATCTCATCAGGAATCTCTTCAACATCATCTTCTTCTGCCTTAAATACAGAGAAATCAAAGTTGGGAGATGGTGTTGGATCATTATGTTCAATGGGTTTGATTAACCTGCACAAGGATTTTGAGTATAAAAGAGATTTCAGAATTCAAACAAGGCAAATCATTATGCAGATGAAAAATTGATTTTATTCTCTTTTTAGGGTTTTATGGTGATCACCAATTTCATGCAAAAAGCAAAAAGGAAAAATAATTTGGAAACCAAACATTTAACATGCGATTATTGAATGAATATCATTGTATTAATCAAATTATGCCAACAATGTCTTCACTTCTCCTTTTGGCATGGGAGAAGGGATTTTGAACAAAATGAACACATTACGTTGACTTATGGATAATTGTTGGAACATCAACAACGACCCAATTATTGCAGATTCCTCCGAGTATGACAAAGTTGCCAAGGTCTTCCTCTTCATCATCTTCAACGATGGCAGCAACCTCCTGATCTTCAACGGTGTGGATGAAACCCCCACTCTAGAAAAGCCCAAGATCATTTGAAACAACAGAAGAGTACCTTATGCCAGCCCGAGACTTGTTATCTTCCAACTTGATCATTTTCCCCAAACCAGTAGTTGCACCATGCTCAATGGCCAACTTTGCATCATTATAGGAGACAAATGAAGAAAGTCTTTTCCTAGAAGGCTTAGCAATAGATAAGGCTTGGAACAGAGTCCCAACCTCATCCTTAGCATCAATATAGGAGAAGGAAGATAAATGGCTGACCAAGAGATCCTTCTCTCCCCCTATCACCACCAACTTTTTATTCTTCACAAACTTCAACTGTTGGTGCAGGGTGGATGTCACGGCGCCTGCCTCGTGAATCCACGGTCTACCAAGCAAACAGCTGTAAGACGGATGAATATCCATGACCTGGAAAATGATCCGGAAATCACTAGGTCCAATCTTGATCGGGAGTTCTAATTCGCCAATCACAGTTTTGCACGATCCATCAAACGCCTTCACTACCACTCCACTTTGCCTCATGGGAGGCCTCTAATATGACAGTTTGGCAAGAGTGGATTTTGGCAATACATTGAGTGATGACCCTGTGTCCACCAATACATTGGACAGGGCATCGTCTTTACAATTCATAGATATATGTAAAGCCAAATTGTGGTGTTTTCCCTCCTCGGGAAGATCAGCATCACAAAAGCTCAAATTGTTGCAAGCGGTTATATTTGCAACAATGCTATCAAACTGCTCAATCGTGACATCATGATCCACGTATGCCACGTCCAACACCCTTTGCAACGCTTCACGGTGTGGCTCTGAATTCATCAACAAAGATAAGACATATATCTTTGATGGAGTTTGTAGCAACTGATCCACAACATTATATTCACTCCTCTTAATGAGCCTCAGTATCTCATCACCATCCTCTTTCAAAATGCCAGACTGACCAACCAGGATAGGAGCAATATTGGTTTTAACAGCAACAGGGTCAACACCCTTTACAACAGGTATAGAATTATTTGAAGAAGAAGTCCCAACAGGACTGGCAGGTAACAGCATCTTTCCTCATAACGTCTTCGTGGGATTTCGGCTGAGCCGAGAAAACGCGACCACTACACGTCACTCCACTAACGTCAAAAATGCTCACGATGGAGGTTGAGGGCAACGAAACCTCCTTTCCTTCTTCCAACATGACTGCATTATATCGGTACGGGATCGCTTTGTCTAATACATACGAGACTGGACCCGCTGGCTTGTACAAGAGTTGGCGATACTTTCTTCTTACTGCCATCGTACTTGATAACAACAGGATCAAGAATTTTAAACACAAGAGTGATAACATCAACTTCATCCTCATTACGATTCTGAAGTATCTCAATCATTCCTTGATCTAACATCTCTTGGATGTCCTTTCTCACTTGACGACATCCTCTTTCATTGATAGTGCACACCTGGAACCTATCATGATCATGCTCATAATGCCTGTGTTCACACAACAGCTTATGCATCTCTACTAAGGAATGCCTTATGTCATTCACATAAAGGACTTTGTATTTTCCAGGGCACCCCTGAACCATATTAATAGATGCTTTCCCATTCTCGGGCAATAGGTTCTTCTTCACATTTGGGCCTACGTCCTCAAAGAACAATATCCCACTCCTCACCAGGTCTTGCACCTTGGTCTTCAATGGAAAGCAATTCTCCACGTCATGTCCGGGCGCACCGGAATGATATATACAATGAAGTTCGGGCTTGTACCACCATTAGGGATTGGTTGGCACAGCAGGAGGATCACGAGGAGTTATAAACTTCCTATCGATTAAGGAAGGGTAAAGCTCAGCATATGTCATCGGAATCGGGTCAAAAGTTACCCTCTTCCTCTCGTAGTTGCTGGTGTTGGTGATGTTATTGTTGTGAGGTTGGTAAGCCTGTTGTTGTTGACGATGTTGTTATTGTGGTTGTTGTTGAACTTCTCTGAAAGCATGCGCTATATGAGCCACCTGGTGTTGGTTGACAGCTGGTCGCACATCCTTCCTCCTCATAGAGGGCCTTCTTTTGACATGGGAAGACACATCATGAGTCTCCCCCTCCTTCTTCCTAGAAAATCCTCCACACTTCTTTGCTGAGGAACCATCATCGCGAGATAAACGTCCTTCACGGACCCCTTCTTCTAGCCTCATCCCCATATTCACCATTTCAGTGAAGTCCGAGAGAGCACTAGCGATCATTCGCTCGTAGTAGAAAGAGCTCAAAGTCTTCAGGAAGATCTTTGTCATCTCCTTCTCCTCCAAGGGCGGCACTATCTGAGCTGTCAGTTCTCGCCATCTCTAGGCGTATTCCTTGAAGGTCTCCTTATCCTTCTGGGACATCGCCCTCAATTGGTCCCTGTCTGGAGCCATATCCATATTATATTTATACTGCTTTACAAAGGCCTCACCTAGATCGTTGAAAGTGCATATGCTTGCACTCTCCAGCCCCATATACCACTGGAGCGCAGCACCTGTCAGGCTATCCTGAAAGTAGTGAATCAGTAGTTGATCATGTCGGTCTGTGTTGACATCTTGCGAGCATACATCATAAGATGGCTGAGTGGACATGTGTTTCCCTTGTACTTCTCAAAGTCAGGCACTTTGAATTTAACAGGGATCTTAAGGTTGGGCACCAGGCACAACTCAGCAACAATTTTCCCAAAGAGGTCCTTACCCCTCAAAGTCTTCATCTCCTTGCGCAACTCAAGGAATTGATCTTTCATTTCATCCATTTACTCATATATGTCCGGGCCCTCAGATGGCTCGGAATGATAAATGGTGTCTTCTACTCGAGGTAAGGTGTGCACAACGAGAGGTGGCACAGACAGGACCGGGCTAGATGTCGGCATAGAAGCAAGAGTGGGAGCGAAGCCTTCTGGCATGAAATTAGATGGCATTCCCCAAGGGAATCCAGCAGGCATAACAGGAGCGAAATGGGCTATTGCAGCGAGCACTGTTGAAGTAGCTACCTCAGAAATGACCGTCCTCGTGGGAGGAGTTACAGGAGTTGGTGAAGCTTGACTTTGTGCGGCCAAAACTGACTCCATCATGGCAGTCAGTCTAGCGATCTCTTCCTTCAGGTCCCTGTTCTCTTGCTCGAGATGTTCCATTATCTTCGGATGATTTGGTCTAGTGTTATACTGGTGCGTCAGCTTGCCTTCAAAATAAATGAAGAGCAAAGAGTTAGACCATTGATCAAGAGCTCAGAACAAAACCTGCTTATGCATATGATGCATGCAATGCTTATGCAAATGATTTGCTTTTTTATCAGAGGAACTTTATAGAGATCTATTTGCAAATATTTTGAAAATATTAAACATATATGGAATACTCATAGCAATATAATATTTGGAAACTTTTTACACCAAAGAAGTAGTACAGTTTTGATAACCAAATACAATACAAAGAGAAAAGGAGAATAAACATCCTATGGATCCCTATAAGCAATCATCCAAAGCCTTCGAGATTGGAAGATAAGCAGCACGAAGCCTCTTCACCTCTCTCTCATAAGTTGCTTCCATATCGGCCTTCTCCTTGGCGAGCTGATCATACTTCCTCTTCCAAAACCTAGATGAGTAATGAAGAAGATAAGTAACCACATCATCTGGTTCATCAATGACCTGATGCTCTAGAAATTCTATCATTGCATCTTTATCCTTGAGTTGCTGAAGAAGTTCCTCACACTCACGAACCCATGCACGCGACCGGTCTTCGTCTCTCAACTCCTTTACTCCTTGATTAGGGAGGGTTGAATGCCCAACCATAATCATAGGGGTAGGTCTCGGATACTCGTACGGAATGTGGTACTCAAGAGCTCTCTTCCTTACCCAAGAGGTGTAAGGTTCCAAAGCAACACAATTCGTCGGACCAAGCTCATTCCTTCCTTTCCTATGAACCTTGCGCCAGGCGCGGACCATCCTATCCTTCAAGTTTTGGGGATCTTTACCCTCTTGAAATAATAAGCCTTCCAATGAAATGTTGTTAGGTTTATCCTTTAAGGGGAACCCAAGCTGACGGCGAGCCAAAGCAGGGTTGTAGTTAATTCCATCACATGTACCAAGAAGAGGTACATTGGAGAACTCACCACAAGAGTCAATAATCTGAACGCCATCATAAACACAACTATACCAGGAGATATCATCATTAGTGAGAGACATAAGTCTCGCGGACCACTGTAGACATCCCTTGTTCTCCTTGAAGGCAAGCGTCTGAGGCAAGTGTGAAATAAACCACTTGTACAACAGAGGCAGACAGCACACAATGGAACCACCACCCTTTGCATTCCTCATATGCAAAGAGAAATAAGTGTCACCCAACAGAGTAGGAACGGGATTAAGAGAAGATAAAATCCTAATAGCATTCACATCCACGAAATTGTCGATGTTGGGAAATAACACTAGCCCATAGATGAGGAGTACAAATATGGATTCAAAAGCTTCCTTACTCATGGCCTTCCCAAACAAAGTAGCTTTGGCAACCAGAAAATTAGACGGGAGACCTTGAATTCCACCTTTGGTAGTCATATGGGCAACAATGTCAGATACATCTATATGAAGCACGTCAGCAATCTCTTGAGAAGACGGAATCTTCTCCAAACCACTGAATGGCAACTGATCAAGAATAGGTATACCCACATGATAGGCATACTCCTCAAGTGTAGGTAAAAGCTGGAAATCCGGAAAAGTGAAGCATCGATACAGAGGATCGTAGAACTGCACCAACACACTCATCAGACCTTCATCCACCTTGGTAGAAAGAATAGACAGAAGCTTCCGATGGCGAGCTTTGAATTCCAAGGGCTCTAATACATAAGATGTCAAACTCCTTAACTCTTTCAAATCGGGTTGTCTGAAACTGTACTTCTTTGTATTCCTTCTTTGCTTATCCATGTCTGAAAATTTGCAAATAGACCTCTTAAGTTCCTTGAAAAATCTTTATTGTTGATGACACGAATGTGAATGAATGCATGAATGCATGGATGCAACAAACACACTCAAGGATCAAGCAAGTCACACCACACAAAGGTCACGGGATGGCTGAAGTCATCGTCAATATCAATCATCCATTTTGGTGGATTATGGTTTACACCTTATCAACACCCAAGTTCCATTGATATTGAGGATATACAAGAACGGATCAACCGTGAATCAAGGGTTTATTGAGAGTCACGAGCATGGAGTCTCGGTTAAGAACCACCCAATGGGAGTGTACTATGGTTAAACCTGACAATCATGTTCTAAAAAGGTTCCCATAGTCATTATCCCATCCTTCGGATATTATCGGATAAAACGACTACTCGTGCTCCAAAAATATTCTTAAGATAGACTCTTATGAGTGTAGTATCACATAACAATCGCCTCAAGCCTTACACTTGAACGACCTTCGCACTACGTCCTAAAATAGGCCAAGATGGGCTAGGTATCTAAGGTCCTTGGCTTCTAAGGTTTATATTGGAAAGAGTAATGCCTAACCACGACTACTCGTGTGACATTATTGATCCCAACAAGACCTCCACCAAGTGAATGGGCTTGCAAGTTAACTTGTTAAGGAATAACTCCACACAAGTCAACAAGACTATGCCATTCTCCTATCATAAGTGCACTCGAGTTTGGGTATAGAACTCATCTCACAAGAAACCACCAAGCATACAAGCAATTAATATATCAAGCAATTCATACATTACAAACAATACATTCATCCCAAATTTGCACAAAAATATGTCACAAATAAATCTAAACATACAACACACATAAGCAAAAAGTAGGCTAAACCCACTAGGAGACAGATTCGTCTTTCCCCAGCAGAGTCGCCACTTTTCTGTAGCGGGGTTTTCGTTACCTTTAGGTTTATTGACTAAACCAAAAGTAAACATATAATTCGAGTCGCCACCGCACTTTTATTTGTCCAAAGGAAAGGCTAAAAAGCGAACAAAAGTCAAGTAAGAAGTTTTTTAAATCAAAAACTAATAAAAATGCCAGAGATCTAGGTAAGGTGGTTGGTTATGAAATGGGAAGGTTTTACGCTCCCAAAATATCCTTAGTACTCTAAGGGAACCCTTTTTGCAAATATGTGTTGTACGTTGGTATTTGTGAAAATATTTGTACAAAAGATTGAGGGGATGAGAAAGGAATGGATTATATTTACAATTTTTGTTGTTTGAATGGATGAACCCATTGCCTACGTATCATCACAAAGGTAGAATCAAAACCTCGTAGTTCGGGGTAAAAATCTCAAAGATTGGTGAATTGATTTGATCAAAATCCTTAAGGTCTTTTATTATCAAAGGGAGAAAACTCAACCTAAACCAACAATCCACCATGTGAGGGAGGCTTCAACATGCTAGTGAGGGGTTATCCCTATAATAAGCATGGAAGACTTATAATCCAATCACTAAGGATGAGGTGAGATTTACATCAACCACTATGATAACTCAAACCTATGACTAATGTTTTTGAAAAGGTTTTTAAGGTGGCCATTGGAACCACAAAAACAACTTGAAGTGAGTTAGATTTACAAGTTAGATTTATTTACAAAAACGAAGTCAAAGTTGGGTTAAGATTTATTCACAATGAGTATTAATGAAAAGAGTTTTGAAAAGTCAAAGGCATAAGGCCTAGGTTTCTAATTTGAAACAAAGTCAAAGTTTAGAAAAAATATTTTTTGGCTTGGTTAGAGTGGGGAGAAGAAGAGAAGGGCTAGTCCTAAAGCATACAAACATAAGATGGGAAAGAAAAAACCCTTGGAGTTCCTTTTCTTGAAATCATAAAGATGATTAAAGATGCTCCTTTCCTTTGTACTTGGCACATAATCAATCAATCAAACAATTTGAACTCAAGCTCCTAGGATTTCCATTTGGCTTGTCTCTTAACTTGGCTACTCATGACAATGGTCCTTTTGCACAATCTCAAGGTGGAATCCCTATCACACAAGAATAAACATCAAAAAGTTCACAACACAATAAGGGGAATGGACAAAGAATAAGTTTGGATGAGAAGTCCTTTGAAGTCAACTTTGGATTTTAGCATTCTAAAGGCATGAGGCCTAGTTGCTCTTCAACAAATTTAGCATTCTAAAGGCATGAGGCCTAGTTGCTCTTGAACTCCTTTAAGCATAGGTAAGTTCTACTTCTAAGTCCTTTCTCCTTTTGCAATTGGTTAAAATAAAACACAAAGCAAACACAAGATAGCAATATATTTATATACAATAATGGGCTCAAATGAGCAAAAGAAAAATGACATAAACATAAAATATATGCTCAAATGAGCAAAGTGAAAATCAATATGAATAATGAGCAAGAAATAAATGACATTAAAAGTAAATGACAAGAAAATTATATGCTCAAATTAAAGTAAGTAATTAGTAAAGGTTATGTTAGTTTGTCGTAAGACAATGTAGCGTTATGTTAAGCAATCGTAAGTGGAATAATGTAGTAGTCACACCTATCTGAGGCCGGTCAATAAAAATATAGGCAAATAAACACAAGTTAGAAATCATGACTAGTAAGCCAAGCTCCATAAACTTGCTATGCCAAAACAATAGGGGAAGGGCCTTGTATTGTGTTTAGGTTATTTGCTTGACCAAGAAGCAACCTATCTTGGACACAAAACAACTCACTTGATCATGGATCAAGTTGAATTTGGTTTGGATCAAAGAAGGTTAAACCTCTCATTTGTCAAGACCAACCATAAGAAACTTAACTCATTGGCCAATGATGAAAAGAATGGGATGAAGATGAAAGGGAATGGAAAAGAAGACAAGTACTAAGTCCAATTGATCAAATGTGAATCAAATCAACATCAAACAATGCCAAACAGAAAAGAAATGAAGATTACAAGTCAACAAGTCAACAATATTTTTTTGGTATTTTTTGAATTAAAATAAAATGCAAATAAAAATAATCAACTAATGATGTACTTCATCCTCATTACGATTCTGAAGTACCTCAATCATACCCTGATCCAGCATCTCTTGGATGTCCTTCCTGACTTGGTGGCATCCTCTCTCGTTGACAGTGCACACCCGACATCTATCATGGTCATGCTCATAGTGACTGTATCCACATAATAGTCTATTCATCTCGACCAAAGATTGCCTAATATGACTGACATACAGGACTTTATATTCGCCAGGGCCACCCTGGACCATGTTCACAGCAGCTTTCCCATGCTCGGGCAATGGGTTCTTCTTTACATTAGGACCTACGTCCTCGAAAAACAAAATCCCACTTCTAACAAGGTCTTGCACCTTGGTCTTCAGGGGATAGCAGTTCTCCACATCATGTCCGGGAGCACCGGAATGATATACACAGTGTAGCTCAGGCTTGTACTACCACTGAGGCTTGGTCGGTACAGTAGATGGGTCACATGGAGTAATTAACTTTCTATCTATCAGAGACGGATAGAGTTCAGCATAGGTCATTGGAATTGGATCAAAAGTGACCCTTATCCTATCGTAGCTGGTGTTGGTATTATTGTTGTTTTGAGGCTGGTAGGCCTGCTGTTGTGGACGATGTTGTTGTTGATAATGTTGTTGATGTTGATAATGTTGAGCTTCCCTGAAAGCAGATGCTATATGAGCCACCTGGTGTTGGTTAATGGAAGGGAGAGCAATCTTCCTCTTCACAGAGGGTCTTCGTTTAATATGGGAAGACACGGCATGTGCCTCTCCCTCTTTCTTCTTTGCAAAACCCCCATATCGCTTTGCAGAAGAGCCTTCATCCCTGGTCAGACGTCCTTCCCGGACTCCTTCCTCTAGCCTCATTCCCATATTCACCATTTCGGTGAAGTCCGAGGGAGCACTAGCTATCATCCTCTCGTAGTAGAAAGAACTTAACATCTTCAGAAAGATCTTTGTCATTTCTTTCTCTTCGAGGGGTGGCACAATCTGTGCGGCCAACTCACGCCACCTCTGGGCGTACTCCTTAAATGTTTCCTTCTCTTTCTGGGATATCGCCCTCAGTTGGTCCCTATCAGGAGCCATATCAACATTGTATTTATATTGCTTGACGAAAGCTTTGCCAAGGTCATTGAGGAACGGATGTTTACGCTGTCCAGACCCATGTACCATCTGAGCGCGGCACCGGATAGGCTGTCCTGGAAATAATGGATAAGGAGTTGATCATTCTCGGTCTGTGTTGACATCTTGCGTGCGTACATCATAAGATGGCTGAGAGGGCAAGTGTTTCCCTTGTACTTTTCAAAGTCAGGTACTTTGAAATTAATAGGTATCTTGACATTGGGTACAAGGCACAACTCAGTAGCAGACTTACCAAAGAGGTATTCCCCCTTAGAGTCTTCAGTTTCTTGCGCAGCTCAAGGAATTGGTCATTCATGGCGTCCATTTTCTCATAAACATCTGGGCCCTCAGATGGCTCAGAATGATAGATGGTGTCTTCGACTCTCGGTAAAGTATACACAACGGGAGGTGGCACAGCAAGGACCGGGCTAGATGCCGGCAGAGAAGCGAAGGTTGGAGCGAGACCTTCAGGCACAAAGTTGGCGGGCATCCCCCAGGGAAACCCGGCTTGCATAGTCGGCGCAAAATGAGCAGTTGCAGCAGGCACTGTTGAGGAAGCTACCTCTGAAAAAACCGTCCTCGCGGAAGGAGTTGTAGGTGTTGGAGAAGACTGGCTCTGAGCAGCTAGCACTGACTCCATCATGGCAGTCAGCCTAGCTACTTCCTCCTTTAGCTCTTTGTTCTCTTGTTCAAGATGATCCATCAGCTTTGGAAGATTTGCCCTGGTGTTATACCGGTGCGTCATCTTGTCTTCAAAATAAATGAAGAACAAAGAGTTAGACCACTCACTGATCAAGAAGCTCTGAACAAAACATGCTTATGCATATGATGCATGCAATGTTTGTGCATATGATTTATTTTTTTATCAGAGGAACTTTATAGAGATTTATTTACAAATATTTGAAAATATTGATCTTTTAGACATATAATGGAATATTCATAGTAATAATATTTGGAAAAAAAAATTACACCATAGAAGAAGTACAATCTTGGTAACCAAATACAATACAAGAGAGAAGGAAAATGAACATCCTATGGAACCCTAGAAGCAATCGTCCAAAGCTCTCGAGACCCGAAGATAAGCTGCACGAAGCCTCTTCACCTCTCTCTCATAGGTTGCCTCCATATCTGTCTTCTCCTTGGCGAGTCGATCATACTTCCTCTTCCAAAACCTGGATGACTGAGGAAGAAGAGAAGTAACCATATTGTCAGGATCATCAATAATCTGATGCTCCAGAAATTCTATCACAGTATCCTTATCTCTGAGTTGCTGAAGTAATTCCTCTCGCTCACGGACCCAAGCACGTGAATGGTCTTCATCTCTCAACTCCTCAACTCCTTGGTTAGGGAGGGTTGAAGGCCCAACCATAACCATAGGGGTAGGTCTTGGATAGTCATAGGGCATGCAGTACTCATAAGCTCTCCTCCTCACCCAAGAGGTGTAGGGTTCCAAAGCAATACAATTCTTCGGACCAAGCTCTTTCCTTCCCTTCCTATGAATCTTGCGCCAAGCGCGAACCATTCTGCTCTTCAAGTTCTGGGGATCTTTATCCTCTTGAAAGAACACACCTTCCAACAGAATGTTGTTAGGTTTATCCTTTAAGGGGAACCCAAGCTGATGGCGAGCATAAATAGGGTTGTAGTTAATTCCACCACATGTACCAAGAAGAGGCACATTGGAGAATTCACCACAAGAGTCAATAACCTAAACGCCATCGTACACACGGTTATACCAAAAGATATCATCATTAGTGAGAGACATAAGTCTCGTAGACCACCGTAGACATCCTTTGTTCTCCTTGAAGGCAAGCATCTGAGGCAAGTGCAAAATAAACCACTTGTACAACAGAGGCAAACAGCACACAATGGTACCACCACCCTTTGCATTTCTCATATGCAACGAGAAGTAGGTGTCACCCAACAGAGTCGGAACGGGATTAAAGTGGAGAAAATCCTAATAGCGTTCACATACACAAAATTGTCGATGTTGGGGAATAACACTAGCCCATAGATGAGAAGTACAAATACGACATCAAAGGCGTCCTCACTCATGGCCTTCCCAAACAAAGTAGCTTGGGCAATGAGAAAATCAGATGGGAGACCTTGAATTCCATCTTTGGTAGTCATATGAGCACCAATATCATATACATCTATATGAAGTAGATCAGCAATCTCTTGGGAAGAAGGAACTCTCTCCAAGCCACTGAACGGTAACTGATCCAAGATAGGTATACCCATAAGATAGGCATACTCCTCAAGCGTAGGCAAAAGTTGGAAATCCAGAAAAGTGAAGCAACGGTACAGAAGATCATAGAACTGCACCAACACACTCATCATACCTTCATCCACCTGAGTAGAAAGAATAGACAAAAGCTTCCCATGGCGAGCTTTGAACTCCAAGGGATCTAATACATAGGATGTCAAACTCCTTAACTCTTTCAAGTCGGGTTGTCTGAAACTGTACTTCTTTGTATTCCTTCTATACTTATCCAGGTCTGAAAATTTGCAAATAGACCTCTTAAGTTCCTTGAAAATTTTCTCATTGTTGATGATGTAGATACAAATGAATGCATGAATGCATTGATGCAACAATCACACTCAAGGATCAAGCAAGTCACACCACACAAAGGTCACGGGATGGCTCAAGTCATCGTCAATATCAATCATCCATTTTGGTGGATTATGGTTTACACCTTATCAACACCCAAGTTCCATTGATATTGAGGATACACGAGAACGGATCAACCGTGAATCAAGGGTTTGTTGCAAATCACGAGCATGGAGTATCGGTTAAGAACCACCCAAGGGGAGTGTACTATGGTTAAACCTGACAATCATGTTCTAAAAAGGTACCCATAGTCATCATCTCATCTTTCGGATATTATCGGATAAAACGACTACTCGTATTCCAAAAATATTCTCAAGACATACTCGTCTGAGTGTAGTATCATGTAACAATTGTTATCAAATCTACACTTGAATAGTCTTTGCAGTACGTCCTAAATAGGCCAAGTTGGGTTAAATGTTCTACGGTTCTCAGCTTCTCGGACCCAAAATCAGAGAAAGTAATGCCTAACCACAAATAACTTGTGTGACATCAATAGCTCCAAAAGGGTCTCCATTAAGTAGATGGGTCTCAAGCCAACTTGTTAAGGACTACTCCACACAAGTCGAACATGACTATACCATCCTCCTATCTTAATTGCACTCAAGCTCGGGTTAGAACTTATCTCACCACTCAGAGATCACCAAGCACAACAAGCAAATTATATCACACAAACAAATATGCAAACATAAAATATACAATTATATACACATAAAAAGTAGGCTAAACCCACTGAGGACTACTCCCCAGCAGAGTCGCCAGTTAATTTCTGTAGCGGTATATTCATGACCATCAAGCTATGGATAAACTTAACGTCAATAAAACCAGAGTCGCCACCGCGCTTTTATTGTTTCCAAAGGAAAAGGGAAAAGTACGAACAAAACCCAAAATATAAGAAGTTTTCAAATCAAAACTAATAAAATGCCAGAGATTACAGGTAAGGGGTTGGCTACACAGAGGGAAGGTGTTAGCACCCAAAGTCTCATAGGTACTCCTAGGGAGCCCTTTTTTATGTGTGTATGTGTTTTTGGTATAAAAGATGTTTGAAACAAATAGAATGTGGGGATGAGAAAAAGAATTCATTGATTATATTTTTGTGTTTGACAAGATCTTCGGACTTGTGCCTACGTACCAACATAAAAATGAGGGATCAAAACCTCGTAGTTCGTGGTAACAATTTCAAAGTGAGTGGATTACTTTTAGCAAAAAGGTTAAGTTTAAAAAAGGCGCAAAGGGCCCAAAAGGTTTGAATGAGTGTTAGTTCTTTTTTTCCTTTGAAATTTTAAGTTAATATGATTATATTCATTTACAAGTTTGATTGAGAAAAGAGTTTAAAAATGCAATGGCATAAGGACAAAGTTTCTAATTTACAATAAGGTCTAAGTTTAGAAATCACAAGTGTAGTGGGGTATTCGTTACCTTTAGATTTATTGACTAAATCAAAAGTAAGCATACAATTCGAGTCGCCACCGCACTTCTATTTATCCAAAGGAAAGATTAGAAAGCGAACAAAAACCGAGAAATTTTATCAAGTCAAAAACTAATAAAAATGTCAGAGATCTGGGTAAGGGGGTTGGTTATGCAATGGGATGGTTTTAAGCACCCAAAACATCCTTAGTACTCTAAGGGAGCCCTTTTTGCAAATGTGTATTGTAGGTTGGTATTTGTAAAAAATATTTGTGCAAACATGATTGGGGAGATGAGAAAAGAATATACATTATTTACAATTTGTTGTTTGAATGGATGAACCCATTGCCTACGTACCATCACAAAGGTAGGATCAAAACCTCGTAGTTCGGGGTAAAAATCTCAAAATATTGGTGAATTGATTTGCCAAAAGCCCTAAGGTCTTTTGTTATTAAAGGGAGAAAACTCAACCTAAACCAACAATCCACCATGTGAGGAGAGCTTCAACATACTAGTGAGGGATCCACCCTATAATAAATATGGAAGACTTATAGTCCAATCACTAAGGATAAGGTGAGGATTACATCAACCACTATGATAACTTGAACCTATGACTAATGTTTATGAAAAAGGTTTTAACAAAGATGGCCATTGGAACCACAAAAACAACTTGAAGTGAGTTATATTTATAAGTTAGGAGTATTCACAAAATGAAGTCAAAGTTGACTTAAGGTTCATTTAACATAAGTATTAATGAAAAGAGTTTGAAAAATCAAAGGGATAAGGCCTAAGTTTATAATTTGAAAACAATGTCAATGTTTGCACAAAATGAGTTTGGCTTGGGTTAGAGTGGAGAGAAGAAGAGAAGGGCTAGTCCTAAACATGCAAAGATGAGAGAAGAGATTAAAACCCTTGGAGTTCCTTTCTTGAGATCATAAAGATGATTCAAGATGCTCCTTTCCTTTGGACTTAGCAGTCACTCAAGCAATCAAACAAATATTCAATCGAGCTCCTAAGATCTCCATTTGGCTTGTCTCTCATAATTTGGTTATTCATGACAATGGTCCTTCTTAGTATCTCAAGTTTGGAATCCCTATCACACAAGAACAAACAATCAAAAAATTCACAATGCAATAAGAGGAATGGACAAAGAATGAGTTTAGATTAGAGGTCCTTTCAAGTCAACTTTCAAGATTTAGCATTCTAAAGGCATAAGGCCTAGTTGCTCTTCAACAAGTTTAGCATTCTAAAGGCATGAGGCCTAGTTGCTCTTGAACTCCATTAAGCATAGGTGAGGTCCTAATTCTAAGTCCTTTCTCCTTTTTGCATTGGGTTCACACAAACAAAGACAAAGCAAACACAAAGCAACAATATATTTATATACAATAATGAGCTCAAGTGAGCAAAAGGAAAATAGCATAAACATAAAATATGAGCTCAAGTGAGCAAAAGGAAAATAGCATAAACATAAAATATGAGCTCAAGTGAGCAAAGGGAAAAGGCAATATGAATAAATGAGTAAAAAATTAAATTGCATTAAAGTAAATTACAAGAATTAAATGCTTGAATTAAAGTTAGTGTTAGTAGTTAGTGTTAGTGTGCCATAAGGCAATTTAGCGCTATGTTAAGCAATCCTAAGTGGACTAATATAGTAGTCACACCTATTTGAGGCCGGTCAATAAAACTATAGACAAACAAACACAAGTTAGAGATCATGACTAGTAAGCCAAGCTCCTACAACTTGCCATGCCAAAAGAAAAGAAGAAAGGCCTTGTATGGATTTCAGGTTTTTTGCTTGACCAAGAAGCAACCTATCTTGGACACAAAGCAACTCACTTGATCTTTGATCAAGTTGAGTTTGATTTGTATCAAAGAAGGTTAAGCCTCTCATATGTCTAGACTAACCACAAATCATTAACTCATTGGCCAAAAGAAAAAGAAGAAGAAAAGAGATGAAGATGAAATGAAATGAATAGAAAAAGGAGAATTCAAATGACATAATCAAAGCACAATGAACAAATATGAATGGGATCATCATCAACCAATGGGAAACAGAAGAGAAATGAATATTAGAAGTCAATAAAGGTCAAACATATTTTTGGTATTTTTTGGAATTAAAATAAATGCAAAATAAAAATGGACAAAGTATTGTCAAACTTCAAATTCAATTCAAATCAACTTGGATAAGTCCAATTGAATCATCATAAGTCTAACATGGTCAAATAAGGTTTGACAAATTTTCTCAACATTTTTTGAAAACAGAAACTATTTTAAAACAATTAAAAATCAAGAAAAAATAACACAAATGAACTAAAATCTTAAATAAATCTCAAATCAATTAAGAAATTGATGAGAATATTTTTCATAGACTTATCATCATCCATATGTGTTAAGAAAATATTTTTGGAATTTTTGGATATCAAAAAGTAGTTAAAATGAATTAAAAACTCTTAAAAACAAAATAATTCACAAAAAATATTAAATGGAATCACAAAAATAATTAAAAATCATATTATGAAACTAGATTTTAAAAGAAATTTTTTGTAATTGATCTCATATTTTTGTGATTCCAAATAAAAGAGTTATGAATATTTGAAAATAAATGGAATAAAAGAAAATAAAACAGAAATTAGACAAAAATGGAAAATCAGGGAGCGCACGATCCATTTCATTAAATGACGTGGACACATCAGGCGATCCAGAAGCGCGCTTCCATCATGTTCTCAAGTCCAACGCGTGACACAATGTATTTAAAAAGGTCAAATAAAACAAAGGCTGAGATTAGATCGTGCACATGAGATCCAATGGACACAAGGCATCCACGTGGGGACGGTGGTGGAAACCACCGTCTTCTCCGGTGAACTAACTGTTTCCGGCCACCAGTTACAGGTTTTCAAACCTCAACCAAAATGCATGATCCTTATACCAAAATGAAGCTGGGGTGATGTACATCACCCCTGTAACCTTGGATTATCCTCAAGATCTTTATGGAATGAGAAATCTGAGATGGAAAATCCAGGTGCATAAACTGAAATGATTCAATTCACAAAATCAAAGCCACCATTGGCTTGCCTCTCACACGAGGACTTCAGAAAATCAAATAAACACAAGCAAATCATATTATATGATGAGATATAGATCAAAAGATTTGGATAATAAACCTTTGAAGTGCAACTTTAAACAGCACGATCTGCTCCAATTATTGCTTCCAACTTGATCTTGAGGTGTAATATAAATGCAAGGCTAAGGAATTAGTATTGAAGATCAACTGATTTTGTTGAAATTCAAACTTGAAAATGAGAAATTAAAAATGAGAATTCCTTTGGTATGGTTGGGTTTCCAATTCTGCAGAGCTTCAGGTTGAATTCAGGTTCAAAATTGAATGAAGCAAGCATGGTATTTATAGTTGGAGCTGATGCCAAGTGAGGAGAAACTCGTGTGCATGAAGCTTTGGATCCTTCATGCATGGGCCTATACATGCGCATGTGAGGCCCAAAAGCTGATGGATTTGCAAGCTGATAGCACAATGAATTGATTTGGACGTGGAATTTGCCTTGCAATAGCTTGCATTTCAAGATTCAATGTGAATTTCATAATTGGTCACAAATATTCACCTCTTCGAAAGTCACACATAGAAAACCCAAACATAGGCATGTGAGTAATGGTTGGAAAGGTCTTGATATAAGGAACAAAATCTATGTTGGATAAAAATTTATTTGGAGTTTGGAAATTTATGAAAACTGACCTTGAAGTTTGATGTACAAAACATGTCTTTGAAAAATTTGCCAAACGTGACCAACTTCAAGCCCTTATGTTTCAATGATTCATGCATCAAATGGAAACACCTCCAACATAAAAGTTGTATATCTTTTCAAGATGATCAATTTGGACTTAAATTTTGCATCATTTATATTTTTTATGAGAAAGTTATGGGCACTTGAAGTTGGACTTTTTCAACATTCAATGGTTTTGGTCCAAAGTGACCTATAATGTTTTGTATTATCACATGTGTTTCTTTTAGGATTATGAAATTTTGTCCAACATAACATTTGAATTAGACATCTTGATATTTCCAATGCAATTTGTCCAACATAAAAAATGAAGGAGTTAGGTCCTTGGGAAGTTGACCCAAAATTAGGGTTTCAGTCAAAATGACCTATAATGTTTTGAAATGAATGATGACCTTCCAAGTTTCAAATAGATTTTTGATGAACATGAAAGTTATTCATATGGTTCTTAATAACATTGTTTCTCTTGGGGTCATCTTCATTTGACAAACACATCAAAAGTTAGATCTCAGTGTATTTCAGATTAGTCAGATGACTTGACTGGTCAACTTCTCAAGTACAACCTTCCAATCTTGATGAATGAATGATTGAGTACACTCACATAGGCTCATATATACATAAAATAAATAATGAAAGAACTTACCTTGATTGAATTTGATCATAGGTTGAGGTTGCTTCATGAGCAAGGCATAGTCAATGCACAATTGAATTAGGGTTTCTTTGGGAAACAATCCTCAAGCCCTTTGGTTTATCTTGATCAATTTGGCAAATTGAGATACTTGGGAGACATATATGATGATTGGGAGCTTTGGGAACCATTGTCATGCTTGTTTTCATCTTCATCTAGCCACTTCATTGCATAGGAGTCTCCTAGGGGCAAGGGATCTCATGATTGCTTGAGCTTCAAAACAAAAAGAGGTTAGTGACATATTTTTGTCCTTTTGGTTAGTAAACAAAATAAGAAAAACAATAATATACAATTCAAGCATGCTTGGTGGTCTCAAACCAACTCATACAAGTCCCATCCCAAGGGTTAAGGAACCAAGATGCTATGATCCTTGAGGCAAATGCAATGAGCAATGATATGATGCCATGAGGGATCTTAGGGTCAAAATTAGGATCTTATAACAAGCAAAAAAAAATTGAAAGGAGGGAGAGATTTGAAATTTAATAAGTTGGAGGAGATGAAAAGACTAATCCTAAGCATAAATTTAAAAGTTAAGAGTTGAAAAGATCTTACCAATGGGGTGCAATGCAACAGACAAAAATGTCATATAGAAACCCACTTTCCCTTTGGACTTTAAATCAAACAATATCAATAAGCAAGTAGCAAAATGAAGATCAAGGCATCAAATAAAGATAGCCACATCCAAGCAAGCAATTTCATAGTCTTCTTCTTCTCATGTATCAGATGACATACTTCTTAATTGGCTCAGAATAAGGCATTAGACATAGGTTCAAAGTAACAGTTGTATCAAGACTATGTAGCAGATGAATTCATGTGGATCCTAATACTTGCATCAGATGAAAGCTCAAATCACAATAACTTGGTTTCAGAAATGTTAGCATTGGCCAAGTCCTTTTGCATAGGGAATGTTGCCTAATTCTAAGTCCAAAGCTCAGATCAAATCCAATAGTCCACACAAACATTTTTTAGGGATTTTTTTGTTTATTAAATATTTTAAGATCCTAAGACTACAAACACAATCAAAATACATAAAAAAAATATATATACAATCACAATATATGGCTCAAATGAGCAAAGTGAAAATGACATAAACATAAACAAGTTAAATGATATGTAAATGACAAATGAAATGGTAAATGGCTTGAATTTAAATTAGATAAAGTAAATGACTTGAAATTAAAAGTAATATTAATAAAAGTTAGTCACATTTTAGTTGATTAGATGTTAGTGGTATTTTGCTTTTCAATTGATTAAGTCATTCTTTGGAGAACACTCAACCCTCTATTCACAAGCATGGATCCTTGAACCAAGACATCTTCCAAAGGAAGAAAAAAAAGGCCAAAATTTTCCACACAATACCATGAATGGGGGGACACTTACAATCTCACTTACTAGAATGTTATGCCTTTAGGGTCAGAATTTAGCGTTATGTTAAGCAATCGTAATTGGACTTATGTAGAAGTCACAACTATCTGAGGTCGGGCCATAGAAATTTTGGTGTTTATGCATGTTAGAGATATGGTATAATGGATCATACTCCTAAAACATACCACACACAAAAAGAAAAAGATCAAAGGATGAACCTATCTCATCCATACTTGTATTGGTTCATCTAACACAAAGTTATTGATGAACCAATTAGCCTTAGGATATTGAGACTTCATTGGTCAATGAAAGGGATGGGAAAGAATGGGATTGAAGATGAAGAGGGAGGGAAAATGAGACAAACACAAATTGGTCATGGGAGGACTTTTTTAATATTTAAAATCATTCATTCATTTTGGGAGATGAAATGTACATTTCATCAATCCCCTAAATCCAATAATTTTAATCCATCAAAAGTCAAATCAACCTTGACCAAGGCCCAAACACATAGTCAAACTTCACAAGTCAATAAAAATGGCTCAACATAATTTCTACACAATTAATCAAATTAAAATGCATTTAAATTGAATTATGTTTGGTCAAAAAACAAAAACCTCTTTAAAACACCAAATAAATGGCCAAGAGATTTATCCTAGGTCAAACAAGGTCAAAGGAGCTTGAACAAAAAAATTTACAATTTTTGAAAAGTCAGAGGTATTTTTAAACAATTAAAAATATGCATAAAACAATTAATTCATGAAAAATGTCAAAGTTAATCCAAAAAATAACTTTAATTCAGAAAATGAAAGAGGAAAATATTTGAAATTTTTCGGTGAAACTCCCATATTTTTTGGATAAAAATGAAATCAATATGAATTAATCAAAATAAAAAGATTAAATGGACAAATCAGAAAATAAAAAAATAAAACAAGGGTCATCTGATCTCCCTCATTAATTGAGGTGGCAGATCAGATGGCCAGGAGCGCGCATTCCACAAAGACCTTAGTCAAATGTGATGCATGCATGGTAATCAGTTTGGACGCATGAGATTAAAACATTTCAAACAGATCAGATGGCCTGGATTGATCCAGCGCACCACCAGAGCCCTAGCTCCGGTCATCTTCTCCAGTGAGCACCACCGGCCTGGTCCAAGCTCAACTCAATGGAAAATGAAAAGTGAATACACTAATTTGAAGGAAAAATGCTCAGGAGCACAAATCTGGCCTCAATTTTCTCCAATTCCAAGTATATAAAAAGATACATGGATTTGAATTTTGAGGATCATGAACTGAGTTGCTTCGATTTGACCTCAAAGCAACTCAATCTTCTTGCCTACAGTGATAGGACTTCAAATAACCAAAAATCAACAAGAATGATGAAGAATTGAGGAAGAATTGAAGAGATGGAAATTCTGAAAATTCACCATCAATTAGAGGCCATGAGATTGATTTCTACACACTTCTAAATTTGGCAATTTTTTGAAATTCTCTTTGCATGCTTGCATGGGCGTGTGATAGGCCCATCAAGTAATGTAATCTTATCCAAAAATGAGTGAGAGTCATGTTAAATTCATGTTGGAAAGCCATGCAATCGTGTATGAAAAGTGGAAGTGGAAATCATCCAAATGGTTCATCATGTTGCACCCATGCGCAAGTCCTTCATACTTTGGCTAAATGTAATGATGTTGGACTTTTTGGAAAGGTAATATCAAGGGGAAGAACTTTAATGTTGAACACTTTTTTATTTGAAGCTTGGATCATGATGAATTTTGAGGTGGAAGTTTGGGAATTCAAACATATTTAAAAAATTTCTAATAAAGATTTATACATCTTGAATTTAATCATGGAACTTGAATGGATTTAATCTAATAAAAATTGAGCAAGTTATGATCTTGGGAAGTTGACCTCCAAACTTGGGTTCAGACAAAATGACCTATAATCTTTCACTATAAAAATGACTTTCCAAGCAAAACTAGCTCTTGACTTCAACATGGAAGTTGTTTGTAATTTCATTTTGAGTAACATTTCTCTTGGAATCATTTTCATATGACAAAAATTGTAGGAGATAGAGTCTAGGGAACCCCAATTTTGACTAGTTGACTTTCTCTGGTCAACCACCATGAACCATCTTGCTAGCTTGACATTATCTTGATTTTTGGGACTCATGGGGGATCATTTATGTGTAATATGATTTAAGACGAAGTATACCTTGAAATATTTGAACAATTTGTTAAAGAAACTTGTTGAAGAAGTCACACAAGATATCCAGATGAATTAGGGTTTCCAAGGCAAACAAACTCCAAACTCTTAATGATTTCTTGATCAAAATAACATGTAAAGATCATGGGAATCCATATATGATGCTTAGAGTCAATGTGAACCAATTATTGATTGTGCTCCTTGCATTGAGGGTCTTAAACCCTAGATGTGAGCTTGATGGAGCATATGTGAGCATACACACTACCTACAAAAGAAACAAACTATACGTTGACATATTTTTGGTATTTTGGTTAGTAATAATTAAAAAAAAGTATGATACAATCAAAAGTTCTTGGTGATCTATCCCAATGCAAACCCAATGAAAGAGGGGTAAGGAGGATGCCAATGTGTGATCCCAATGCTAATGCCTATGATGAGATAGCATGAGGGATCTTAGGGTCAAAATTGGGGCCTTACACATACTCACAGAGAAAACATCAAATGATAACAATAAGGTCAAAATAATAATTCAGACAAGAAAGAATGAGTGTATCAGATAAACCAAGGGAGTTTCTCAAGCTTGTATCAGATTAATGGCATTGGCCAAGGTATCTCAGTCTCAAATTAATGGTATTGGCCAAGTTTCCTTCCATAGCTCAGGGATGTTGTCTACTCCAAGTCCCAGGGTACAAATCAAGTCACAGACAGAGGTCTAACAGTCCACCAATGTATTTTGTAGGGTTTTTGTTTTTATTAAGTGTTTTAAGATCCTAAGACCACAAATAAAACAAAATCACAAGCACAAGTATATCACAAACACATAATATGGCTTAAGTGGGCAAAGTGAAAATGAATGAAACATAAATAATTTGGATGAATGTAAATGACAATGAATGATAAAGTGCAAGAAGTTAAATTGCATTAAAGTAAATGACACTAAAATAAAGTCAATATAAAGAGATATTAGTGAATGTTACTGGAAGAAGCAAAGATGTTTAAGTAATTTTTTGGAGAATACTCAACCATCCACTCACAAGCATGAAGATATAAACCTAGACATCATTCATGAGAAGGGCTCCAACTTGGATAAAATCAACAAGTATGCCACTAGCTCTCACAAATGGAAAAGAGGCAAAATCTTCACACAATACCATGAGGAATAAGATACTTACAATCTTCACACAATACCATGAGGAATAGGAGACTTTCGGGACAAATTTAATGCTATGTTAAGCAATCGTAATTGGACATATCTAGAAGTCACAACTATCTGAGGTCGGTCAATAATAATACTAGCATTAATTCATGCTAGAGATAAGGTATAAAGACCAAGCTTTTAAAGCACACCACATACAAAAATAAGAGGGGATTGACCTATCTCAATCAAGCTCATGTTGATTCATCTGACACAAGGTCATTGATGAATCAACTAGCATTTTGATCTATTAGAAATCATTGGTCAAGAAAGGTTTGGGTAAGAAAAGAGATGAAGATGAAGAGATGAAGTGAAAAAGGATCCCAAATTGATCAAGGGATGAACCTCACTTGATCAACACCATCCATTCATCTTGAGGGATGAAGTTCAAACTTCATCAACCCCCTAAATTCAATGATATTTGTTGATTCTAAGTGTTGGCAGCAATTTTGTTAAAACAAAGAGTGTTCACAAGATGTCATGTGTGATGTCTTAACATGAGATATCCTATGTACCTGCTGGAGTTCAAGAACATGTGCATGCAGGATTATTTCAGAATGCCACATACAATGACAAGGCTTCTGATATTGGATGTACCTGCTGGAGCTTAGAGGAAAAACATGTTCATGCAGGATTGTTTCAGATGACATACACAATGTCATGGCATCTGATATGGCTGTACCTGCTGGAAGTTAGAAAAGGAATTATTGGATTATGCAGGATTTTTCCAGGATGTCAGACCCGATGTCATGACATCCTGTACACAGAACATTCAGTGTGAATGTCTGGTGTTTTGTGATTGCACAATTAATGGCAATCTTTGGATGATTGAAGATATGGCTAGCTGGCGCATTCAATCATGGATTACAACCAGATTCACTTATTTTCCAAGGAGATCTATACAGCTGTTATAAAAAGATTTGATTGGAAAATAGATTTAGGGTTTTCAAGATGTCCAAGCCCAGATGGATGCTTCTATAAAAAGGGACTTAGAAAACCTGTTTGAACACACAACCAAGACTGAGCGAAATATAGAGAGAGAGCTAGGGTTTGTGTCTGTTTAGTCGTAAGACTTGTAGGTCATTCAATTCATCCATTGATGATTGAATTGGACTGATTTGTGGTTGTAATTTGTCACTCTAAAGTTGTTAAGCAAGAGTGTGAGTCTGCTTGATCAAAGCTGTGAAGCAAGATCAAGAGTGTGTCTTCTTGATCAAAGCTTTGAAGCAAGATCAAGAGTGTGTATTCTTGATTGAAACTATGAAGTAAAATCAAGAGTGTGTAATTGAAAATTATTTTCTTTTCACAAGGGATTGTTGTTTAAAATCACTGGTGTGTGATTGTAAAGGAAGTGAGTGGATTCTCATATCTAAGAGTGCTTAGGTAGAAGTTACACAGGTAGAGATTAGGTGAGAAAGACTGTAACTTGTTGAAGTGTACGGATAGTCTTTGAACTAATTCTATTTTAGTGAATTTCCTTCCTGGCTTGGTAGCCCCCAGACGTAGGTGAGTTGCACCGAACTGGGTTAACAATTGCTTGTGTTATTTGCTTTACCATTCTGTATTTTTTATCCATTGTGTGTTAACAGATATTAGTGTCGTAACATTATCTTCGACATCTTATATCTCATACCAGAATTTCAATTGGTATCAGAGCAGGCATCCTGCTCTGGTTCTGGATGAGATATAGGGGCAATACTTTCTGGTACAATGGAGAGAGATGGAGGATCTGTTCATAGGCCACCAATTTTGGATGGTTCGAACTATGACTATTGGAAACCTCGAATGGTAGCGTTTCTGAAATCCTTTGATAACAAGGCTTGGAAAGTTGTGCTAACAGGTTGGGTGCATCCTGTCATTACTAAAGAAGGAGAAGCCACCACTAAGAAGCCTGAAGAGCAATGGTCCAAGGAGGAGGATGATCTTGCTCTTGGAAACTCTAAAGCCTTGAATGCAATATTCAATGGGGTAGACAAGAACATTTTTAGGCTGGTAAACAACTGTGAAGTGGCCAAGGAGGCTTGGGACATTCTCAAGACCACTCATGAAGGCACCTCTAGGGTAAAGATGTCTAGACTTCAGCTGCTCACCTCCAAGTTTGAAAACTTAAGAATGAAAGAAGATAAAAATATTCATGAATTCTACATGAGTATTCTTGAAATTGCCAATGCCTCTGGAGCCTTGGGTGAGAAGATGCCAAATGAAAAGTTAGTAAGAAAAATACTCAGATCACTCCCCAAGAGATTTGCTATGAAAGTAACAGCCATAGAGGAATCTCAAGACATCTCAAATATGAGAGTTGATGAGCTAATTGGATCCCTCCAAACATTTGAGATGGGAATATGTGATGGAGCTGAAAAGAAAGCCAAGAGCATAGCATTTATGTCAAACACTGAAGAGGAAGATGAGGAAGGTGGTCAAGATATTGATGAAGACCTGGAAAATGAGATAGTAATGCTGGGAAGACAGTTCAACAGACTGATAAAAAAGGTAGATGTGAGAGCAAAGGGAAATGTCAAGAACATCACATCTGACATCAGTAAATCCAACAGCTTTGGTAAGAAACCAAAGTCTGAAAAAAAGCCCAAAGAAGTTCAGTGCTATGAGTGTAATGGGTATGGTCATATTAAAACTGAATGTGGGACCTACCTCAAGAAACAAAAGAGGAGTCTTGTGGCCTCTTGGTCTGATGGAAGTGAAACAGAAGAAGCCACAAACCATGTGACTGCATTGACAGGAAGATGGGGGTCTGAGGAAGAGTCAATTGATGATGAAAGAACCCTTAAAGAGTTATGCCACAGAAGGGCAGGAGTGTGTAGACAAGTTGAAAGCCAGAAGAAAGTGATAGCTCAGCTGGAAAATGAAAAGGAAGAGCTTGTGGAAACCATCTCAAAATTAAAGGTGGAAGCTGTATTCTTGAATTCCAAACTAGATGAGATGACTAAGTATGTAAGAATGTTGAACAATGGATCTGCCATCTTAGACAAGATTCTCCAGACTGGCCAAATAACAAGAAACGAATCTGGTATTGGATTCAAGGCTGAGTACAGTTACACCGGTTGCAAACCAAAATCCAAACCTAAGTGCAGCCATGTTAAAAGCAAACCTGAGATGTCACATCAGATGTCACAACAGCAAAAAGGGAAGCATCAAAGATGGAAATGCCAATACTGTGGAAAATTTGGCCACCTGAAGCCCTTTTGCTATAAGCTATGTGGCTATCCTGGCCCTGTTCAGTCTCAATACCAATTAAGGTCCAAGCATCACAAGACTGTCAACAAAAAGCAATGGACTCCTAAAACAAAGGTCACAAGTCTCATAGCTCACACTTCCCTCAGAGTTTCTGCCAAAGAAGATTGGTATTTTGAAAGTGGTTGCTCCAGACATATGACTGGGAACAAAAATCTGCTAACTGAACTTCATCCTCATGCCATGAGTTATGTTACCTTTGGTGATGGTGCAAAGGGAGGAATCAAGGGAATGGGTAGGCTGGATTGCCCTGGAGTTCCTGACCTTGATGATGTCCTACTTGTTAAGGGATTAACTGTTAATCTTATAAGCATCAATCAACTGTGTGATCAAGGTCTGAATGTAAACTTCACCAAAGTTGAATGTCTGATTACTAACAAAGAAAATAAAGTAATCATGAAGGGTGTTAGGTTCAAAGACAACTGTTACATGTGGAGCTCTCAAGAAACTGGATACTCCTCAATGTGTACCTTGGCCAAAGAAGAAGAGGTAAAGATATGGCATCAAAGATTGGGCCATCTGCACCTTAAAGGTATGAAAAGGATCATATCTGTTGAAGCTGTTAGAGGAATTCCCAACTTAAAGATTGATGAGGGAAAAATTTGTGGAGAATGTTAGATTGGAAAACAAACAAGGATGTCACACCAGAGGCTTAGACATGACACAACTACCAGAGTCCTGGAGCTACTTCATATGGACTTGATGGGACCCATGCAAGTTGAAAGCCTTGGTGGGAAGAAATATGCATATGTGGTGGTAGATGATTTCTCCAGATACACCTGGATCAATTTCATAAGAGAAAAATTTGATGTATTTGAAGTCTTTAAGGAGCTTTGTTTGAAACTTCAAAGGGAAAAAGAAAGTCGTGTTGTCAAAATTAGAAGTGATCATGGGAAGGAGTTTGAGAACAGCAAATTTGTTGAATTCTGCTCTTCAGAAGGAATTCATCATGAGTTCTCATCCCCCATCACTCCCCAGCAAAATGGTGTGGTGGAAAGGAAAAATAGGACTCTTCAAGAATCAGCCAGAGCTATTATTCATGCTAAGAAATTGCCCTATCATTTTTGGGCTGAAGCCATGAACACAGCCTGCTATGTTCACAACAGAGTGACATTGAAGAAAGGAACTCCCACAACCCTTTATGAAGTCTGGAAAGGAAGAAAACCCACAGTCAAATACTTCCATGTATTTGGTAGCAAATGTTATATCATGGCTGATCGTGAGCAAAGAAGAAAGATGGATCCCAAAAGTGATGAAGGAATATTTCTGGGCTATTCAACAAACAGTGGAGCCTACAGGGTCTTTAATTCCAGAACTAATGTATTGATGGAATCCATTAATGTTGTGGTTGATGACCAACAGACGGATGTCACAGACGATGTTGAGACATCTCTGAATGATTCTCCTGTTGACCACTCAGACAAAAATAAGGAAGAAGAACCTCCTCAAGCTGAAACTGAAGATGACAAA
Organism: Lathyrus oleraceus; assembly: GCF_024323335.1. NCBI lineage: Eukaryota > Viridiplantae > Streptophyta > Magnoliopsida > Fabales > Fabaceae > Lathyrus > Lathyrus oleraceus. The sequence goes on along the minus strand of NC_066581.1, from coordinate 77,761,416 downwards.
ATAAACAAGGGACCCTCTATCAGAATTCAGAAGGATCATTCCAAAGATCTTATCATAGGAGATCCAGATAAAGGAGTCACTACTATATCAAGGGAAGTAATCTCACATGGCTGCTTTGTGTCAAAGATTGAACCCAGAAATATCAAGGAAGCCTTGACTGATGAGTTCTGGATCAATGCAATGCAAGAGGAGTTAGGCCAATTCAAGAGGAATGAAGTATGGGAATTGGTTCCTAGACCTGAAGGAGTAAATGTCATAGGAACAAAGTGGGTTTATAAGAATAAATCTGATGAACAAGGGGTTGTTACTAAAAACAAAGCTAGATTAGTAGCTCAAGGATATACTCAAGTTGAAGGAGTGGACTTTGATGAAACATTTGCTCCTGTAGCTCGCCTTGAGTCCATTAGACTATTGCTTGGAGTGGCATGTATTCTGAAATTCAAGCTGTTTCAAATGGATGTAAAAAGTGCCTTCCTGAATGGCTACTTAAACGAAGAAGTATACATTGAACAGCCTAAAGGATTCACAGATCCAAATCTTCCACAACATGTGTACAGATTAAAGAAAGCCCTCTATGGGTTGAAGCAAGCTCCCAGGGCCTGGTATGAGAGACTCACAGTGTTCCTCACTGACAATGGATATAAAAAGGGAGGTATTGACAAAACTCTGTTTGTGAAGAATGAAGGAGGAAAGCTCATGGTGGCACAAATATATGTAGATGACATTGTTTTTGGTGGGATGTCAGAACAGATGGTTGAACATTTTGTTAGACAAATGCAATCTGAGTTTGAGATGAGCCTTGTTGGAGAACTGACCTACTTTCTTGGGCTACAAGTCAAACAGATGGAAGACTCCATCTTTCTATCTCAAAGCAAGTATGCCAAGAACATTGTGAAGAAGTTTGGAATGGAAAATGCAAGCCATAAAAGGATACCTGCTCCTACTCATGTGAAAATCTCCAAAGACGAAAATGGTGTCAGTGTAGATCAGAGTCTATACAGAAGCATGATAGGAAGTCTCCTATATCTCACAGCAAGCAGACCTGACATTGCATTTGCTGTAGGTGTTTGTGCTAGGTATCAAGCTAAACCAAAAGTCAGTCACATAAACCAAGTGAAGAGAATATTGAAATATGTCAATGGCACCAGTGACTATGGGATGTTGTATACTCATGGATCTGGATCCATGTTGACTGGGTACTGTGATGCTGACTGGGCTGGAAGTGCTGATGATAGGAAAAGCACATCTGGGGGATGCTTCTTTTTGGGGAACAATCTGATTTCATGGTTTAGCAAGAAACAAAACTGTGTATCTCTATCCACTGCTGAAGCTGAATACATAGCAGGCGGGAGTAGTTGTTCTCAACTGGTCTAGATGAAGCAGATGTTGTCTGAATACAATGTCACACAAGAAGTCATGACATTATACTGTGATAACCTGAGTGCCATAAATATTTCCAAAAATCCTATTCAACATAGCAGGACAAAGCACATTGACATTCGTCATCACTTATTAGAGAACTAGTGGAAGAGAAGATCATAACTTTGGAGCATGTTACTACTGAAAAGCAATTAGCAGACATTTTCACTAAAGCTTTGGATGCCAATCAATTTGAACAGTTAAGGGGGAAGTTGGGGATCTGTGTTCATGAGAACCTATAGCAAGCAAAGGAGTGTGTGGGTATCCCAGAGGATATTTCTGGCTGGGAAAATTGTGTTGTGGCAAGGACTAGACTGTGTGGCTGGAAGCTATTCTGATGCTGATGTTTGAAAGATTGAAGTTTTACATAAGGTCACCTTTGGTCAATTTTGACTAAAAAGGGGGAGAATTACTGATATGGAAGCTGAGGTGGAAGTTGTATGTGGCTGGACAGAAGGACAGGTGTTAAAACATAATGGTGTTTTGTTTACAGATGTCAAAGAGGATGTCTGATATGGTGCACAGGTGTTGATGTTGAAGCAGATGTCAGTATGATATTCTGGCTGGTACAGGTACTAGAGTTCAGTAGCTGTTATGTTTGTTGTATGCACAGATTTAGGGGGAGAAGAAGTACCCTTGTGCATTGTGCATTTGTGTGTCTTACTAGTTGCATCCATAACTAGTAATTCTGTTGTTTGTTGCACAGATTTAGGGGTAGGAGAAGTACCCATGTGCATGTGTGTATTACTAGTAGCCATAGCTAGTAATTGTTTTGCTTCTGCTGCTGATTAAACTTCTATTATGTTGTTTAACTGCTGATAGTTTACCTTGTGAACAAAAAGGACAGATATATGTTTTAGCCAAAATCTGCCAAAGGGGGAGTTTGTTGATTCTAAGTGTTGGCAGCAATTTTGTTAAAACAAAGAGTGTTCACAAGATGTCATGTGTGATGTCTTAACATGACATATCCTATGTACCTGCTGGAGTTCAAGAACATGTGCATGCAGGATTGTTTCAGAATGCCACATACAATGACAAGGCTTCTGATATTGGATGTACCTGCTGGAGCTTAGATGAAAGACATGTTCATGCAGGATTATTTCAGATGACATACACAATGTCATGGCATCTGATATGGCTGTACCTGCTGGAAGTTAGAAAAGGAATTATTGGATTATGCAGGATTTTTCCAGGATGTCAGACCCGATGTCATGACATCCTGTACACAGAACATTCAGTATGAATGTCTGGTGTTTTGTGATTGCACAATTAATGGCAGTCCTTGGATGATTGAAGATATGGCTAGCCGGCGCATTCAATCATGGATTACAACCAGATTCACTTATTTTCCAAGGAGATCTATACAGCTGTTATAAAAAGATTTGATTGGAAAATAGATTTAGGGTTTTCAAGATGTCCAAGCCCAGATGGATGCTTCTATAAAAAGGGACTTAGAAAACCTGTTTGAACACACAACCAAGATTGAGCGAAATATAGAGAGAGAGCTAGGGTTGTGTCTGTTTAGTCGTAAGACTTGTAGGTCATTCAAGTTATCCATTGATGATTGAATTGGACTGATTTGTGGTTGTAATTTGTCACTCTAAAGTTGTTAAGCAAGAGTGTGTGTCTTCTTGATCAAAGCTGTGAAGCAAGATCAAGAGTGTGTCTTCTTGATCAAAGCTTTGAAGCAAGATCAAGAGTGTGTCTTCTTGATTGAAACTGTGAAGTAAAATCAAGAGTGTGTAATTGAAAATTATTTTCTTTTCACAAGGGATTGTTGTTTAAAATCACTGGTGTGTGATTGTAAAGGAAGTGAGTGGGTTCTCATATCTAAGAGTGCTTAGGTAGAAGTTGCACGGGTAGAGATTAGGTGAGAAAGATTGTAACTTGTTGAAGTGTACGGATAGTCTTTGAACTAATTCTATTTTAGTGAATTTCCTTCCTGGCTTGGTAGCCTCCAAACGTAGGTGAGTTGCACCGAACTGGGTTAACAATTGCTTGTGTTATTTGCTTTACCATTCTGTATTTTTTATCCATTATGTGTTAACAGATATTAGTGTCGTAACATTATCTTCGACATCTTATATCTGATACCAGAATTTCAATATTGACCAAATTAAAGTCCAATTCAACCAAGACCAAGGCCAAACAAAAGTTGAGTCAACACAAAGTTAATAAAATAGCTCAACAAAATATTAAAGCAATTAAAACAATTTAAATCAATTTTTAAAATGAAAAAAATACATTTTAAAAGGTCAAAAAACCTAAAATCCCTTTGAATCATCAAAGAAATGGCCAAGGGATTTATCATAGGTCAAACAAGGTCAAAGGACCATTGACAAAAAAAATTTGGCATTTTTTTGAAAGTCAGAAGTATTTAAAAATTAATTAAAACAAGTCAAAATCACAAAATTCATAAAAAATATCAAACTCAATCCAAAAATTAATTTTAATTCAGAAATGGGAAGAGGAAATTATTTGTGAAATTTTCGTGGTGGTCCCATAATTTTTGGATTAAAATGAAATTATAGTGAATTTAATAAGAAAATGCTATTTAAAAAATTATTTTGGAAAATAAGATAAATCAGAAAAACAAGGGCCATCAGATCTCCCTCATTAATTGAGGTGGCAGATCTAATGGTCACGCGCATGCCATCCACGATGGTCCTCAGTCAATGCGTGTGTAGCAATGGTAATTACAATCAAGGGACTAGATTAGAACATGACCATGGGATTAGATGGTCTGGACTGCGCCAGCACACCACCGGAGCCCTAGCTCCGGTTGTAACACCCTTTTTTCTACCCCAAAATACTTAACGTATAATCAGAGTAAATAATCACGCATATAAACCAAAGGGTGTCACATCGACGTTTTCAAAAACTAAACTCTTTCAAAAACCAACCTCATTCATCATCAATATACAATACACCTGGTCATTTAAAATAACACATCTCACTTATCATGAATATTCAAGCATATGCGTTCGCAGCGGAAAATAATGAATACTCATCTATTTCATAAAATGATTCATGTCCCATACCATGATCATCTCTCAATAATCACCTCAAGATAAAATAAAACAAGTAATAACATAATGCATATCCAAATAAGATATGAGTTCAATACTACTAATCTACCCAGTGTTACATGACCAGAGCATTGACTCATTACCTAGTCTTCAAACTAAAATACGGAAACTCTCCGGCTAATCTCGAATGAGCTACCTTCCACTTACTTCAGCGATACTACTCTGGAGTATCTGCACGATACCCATGTAAAGGTAACATTCAAATAGAAAGGGTGAGAATTCCAATCATTATGAAGAAGTATAATAAGGCACAATGATTAAATCAACAATTAAAGGAATTCATCACACTTCGTATAACCATGTAAATAATATTAATCAACATTTATTTCACATGTTTCAAACATCCATCAAAACTCAAGGAGTACAATATTAAAATCCAGTACTATATTCCCAATTATACACATAAATACAATTATCACATAATCACATATTTTGCCAAATTATGTATCCAAACATCACCAAATTCAATCCCTATATCTCATACACACCTCACAATCACATCAATGCAAACATTCAATTATAACATAACTCTCATGTGACTCAATGCAAGACATGTGACTTTATGCATGCGGTACCTCAATGTGAACCCAACGTTTCACCGCTTTCCGATTCAATATCTAGAATCCAAGCCACGCTTCCGATTCGGACAAGATCAAAGCCACTACGCCTATTTCCAATTAAGGATCAACGTCTATATGGACCCAACGTTCCACCGCTTTCCGATTCAATATCTAGAATCCAAGCCACTACGTCTATTTCCAATTAAGGATCAACATCTGCTACGCCTATTTCCATTCAAGGATCAACGTCTAATACCATGTGAACCCACAGTTTCACCGCTTCCACCATGAAGCCGACCATGCCATGAATGAATGTACAAATACCAACACATATGCAATTAAGATCATCTATACCATCTTAACATTCCATATATCACTGTAGCGGTGTATTCGTTATCGTTGGAGATATTGACTAAATCCAAGGTAAATCATACAAAGTCGAGTCGCCACCGCACTTCTATTTATCCAAAGGAATGGTTAGAAAGCGAACAAAAACCTAAAAGTTTTACAAAGAAAACTAGTAAAAGAAACAGAGATCTGGGTAAGGGGGTTGGTTATGCAATGGGAAGGTGTTAGGCACCCAAAACATCCTAGGTACTCCTAGGGAGCCCTTTTCATACTTGTTGCAAAGGTTATTGTTTTGTGAAAACATGATTGAAGAGATGAGAAAAAAATGTACAAGTTTATTTACATTTTGTGTTTGGATGGATAAACCCATTGCCTACGTACCCTCTTATAAAAAGATTAGGATCAAAACCTCGTAGTTCGGGGTAAAAATCTCAAAACAAATGAGTGGATTGATTGGTCCAAAAGCCTTAAGGTCTTTTGTTATCAAAGGGAGAAAACTCAACCTGAAAAACCACAAGTCCACCATGTGAGGATAGCTTCAACATGCTAGTGAGGGGTTAACCCTATAATAAGCATGGAAGGCTCATTGTCCATCACTAAGGACAAAGGTGAGTATTACATCTACCACAAAGATAACTCAAACCTAATAGCTAAAGGTTATGGAAAATTTTGATTAAGAAGTGGACATTGAAACCACAAAAGAAACATTTGAATGGGTTATATTTACCAATTAGAAGTATATACAAAAATGGTCAAAGTTGGCTTAAAGATTCAATTCAAAATGAGTGTTATGAAAAGAAAGTTTGAAAATCAAAAGCATAAGGCTTAGGTTTCTAATGTTGAAAATAAAACTCAAATGTTTGCACAAAAAGATTTTAGCTTGGGTTAGGGTGGAGAAATGAAGAAGAAAATTAAGTCCTAAAGAGAACAAAAAGGTGGGGTTAAGAAATGAAACCACACTAGGAGTTCCTCTCTTGAGATCATATAGATGATCCAAGTGGTTCCCATCGTTTGGAATAAGCAAGCACAAATCATAAGCAATCACACAAGTCTCATAAGAGATCCTCAATGTATCTTGTAACTTCCACATGGATGAACATGATAATGATCTTCAAATTAAGCTCAAAGGGAAACTCCTAGTTCAAGAGCACACACATCAAAAGTTCACAAGCAAACAAACATCACACACTATACACATACAAGAGGCTTCAAAACAATGGGTGGGCTTTAGTCAAGAGGGGTCATGTCAACCTCGACAAACAAGCCAAACTATAATGGGTAATTTGTAGCTCTTAACCACTAACATTGAGAGTTAGGGTGAAGCTGATCAAACAAGTAATGAGGATGAGACCTCATGCTCTTAACCCTGGCCAGGGTGAGCTCATGACAAAGAAAGTGTGGGGATCCAGAAAGTGATATCCTATTCCACTTGACAGACACTGGACAAAGGTCTTGGGCACATGTTCAAAAGCATCAGCACGTAGTGCGAGCATAAAGAACGACTCACTGAATAACGGGGGATTGGCTACTAATCCCTTCTATCCGTCAATTGCCTCTACTCTTGGAGGTCTTATCAGATAACACATGCCTCATCTTGGAGGTCTTTAGCACAATGGTAAACAAACACAAACAGAGCCTCTGAAGGAGGACTTGCCAGCAAAATGCCTGCCAAAAAGGTGACAGGACTTCCAGACTACATGAAGTAAGAAGATAACTACCTAAGTGGTGTGTCAACCATAATCGAAAGCTTAAGCAAAAGCAAAAGCAAGCTAGCAACTAAGGTACCTGTACAAAGACTAAACAGTTAATATTTCAGTCAGAAAACCAACAGACAAACAGTGAAACCATTCACAGTTACACAACTCAATGAACAATGCTCAAGCACTCAAATGAACTCATGAGCTCAAGCACATCACTTAAAATCCTACAAAATAAACAAAAGTTAGAACTCAAATCATTTGCATCTCACAAAGTGAGAACAAATCAACCATCAATGCTAAATGTCCAAACCTGAAACACAAAGCACAGTTAGTTTATGCACAAAACACTAGTACAAAGACTAAGTTCAAAACCAAACCAAATGATCAAAACAGAACTCAATCTTCCACATAATGCACATTCAAACATTCCATTTAATGTCCTCAAAAGGACCAGCATCAAATCAATAAGCAAGTATCTCAAATGACTCATGTAATGCAAGGACCAAAAAATATGCACAAAAGGGACTTCCAACTTAGAAAATTCACATCAAACCAGAAATGCATGCAATGACATTGAAATTTTTTATGCAATCTCCTTATGTCATGAACAATCATTATGCAAAAGATCAAATCCATAAAGGTTCAAATGCTATGTGATCAAAAATACAACAATCCAATGTCAAAAATGTGACACAAATTGTCACATTTATCTCCATGTGCCAAAAACAATGATAGCACATGAGAAAAATTCCAGACCTGTGATCAAAAATTCACATCATGTGTGAATGTCAAGCATGCAAAAGATGGGATCAAATGGCTCAACATAGAGAATTTCATAAAGCATTGAATGCACATGATCAAAATAGCACAACATGGATTCAAAAATCATACATAAAAAATCCAACCATCAACAATTCATGAAAATAATACCAAAAACAAGTAGACATCAAAACAAAACTATGAAAAAAAATTGGAGCTCATTTGGATCATTTTTCTATTTTTTTATGAATTTTCTAAAGCAAGCAAAATAATTGAAATAATAAAAGGAAATGGAGGGAAAAGAATTATTTGAAATAAACTCAGAAAAATACATGATCCACACGATCTTGGCGTGCAATCACATCCACAATCCATATTCAAACGGTGAAACGCATCGTTTCACTAATGCGTTGGCACACACACATCAGCAGTCAAAGTGCACGCATGGCCTGGTCAATGCATCCATGGCCAATCAAACACACACGCAAGCAACACATGGCGTACACATGGAATCCACACAAGCAAAACCCTAGGAATTGCAGAGACACCAGAGCTAAGCTCCGGTCGTCTTCTCCGGCCAACTGCACGGCGGCTCAGGCACAAAAATTTCCAGAAATCATCGAGGCATACATCAATCGAATCCTCTTGCAATGTACATTCCAAATATCATATCCATTGATCCTAATTCCTACCAGGTTTTCCAGATCGAAGCAAAACATATTTGAGATCTAAACTTCCAGTTCATCATACAGGCTCAATTCTCAACCAAATCGAAATCTAAACACATGTACAAGCTCTACTCAAGGAGATCTACACACCTATAACATGAAAACAGCAAAAAGAGAGGATGAATTTTGAGTCACCTTGAAGTGCAGTTCTCTGTTCACGCGTTATCAAGCTCTCATATGCTCCAGATCTACTCCACTACACTTCCTTTGAAGCTTTAAGCAAGAATCAACAGTTGAAACCTCTTGAATTTTCTTCAATTTCCATATCCGATCCACATGTTCAAGCTCTTGATCTGCATGAAATCTGGCTGAATTGATCTAATCAATGGATGGATCTTGCTCAATGATGCACCAGGAACAAGAATATGCAAGAATTTGTGGTGTTTGTGTGGAGAAAATCAAGATTCGAAGAGAGAGAAAATTGGAGGGAGTTTCAAATTTCAGATCTGAAAATGCTTTTTCTTCAGTTATGATTAGGGTTTGAGCTTTTATATCCCATGCTAATGATGTGGCTAATCACACTTTGCATTGGATAATCAAGATTAAGGAGTTATGAAGCAATATGCAAAAATGCAAATTGAGCTAGCATGGCCATATTTCACGTGCTATTTCTCATGCAAGGGTCTGAATCCACTTAAAATCATCCAATAGTCAAGCTTTGATGGTTGTTTTACTTGCATCTCAAGCCAAAAAGGAATTGTAAAAATTTTCTTCAAAATGCACATGTATGAAAATAATCAACTCTTGGCCATGATTCCTTTGTATAATTGAGCCAAATAATGTCATTTTGTGATGCCTTGAACATGAGGAGCATTTTGAAAAAAGAATGAACCAATTTGGAACATTGTATCAAAAGTTATGCCATTTTGAATTTCCATGCACACCTTGTGATCAAATGACCATAACTTCTCAACTAACCATCATATGGATATGAATTAGGACTTTTTGGAAAGGGGAGACAAAGATCTACAACTTTCATGTTCACCAAAAATCCATTTGAAACTTCTTTGACATTGACAAGTCAAGTTGAATGTGGACCAAAAACTTACCAAATTTGGAAAGTTTGAATTACAGGTCATTTTCCATTTTTAGTAACTTTTGCCATGACCTTTGAATCTTCAAGATGGATGATTAGAATGATGAATAGGCCTCTTTTGAACATGATTGAGGTGTCTCAACTCATTTCCCCACCTCATAGCCCTCAATTGACTGCACAGTTGACTTTTTGGTCCTCAGATGACCTTGAAATGTCTTGATTAACTTGAGCCTCTACCACTTGGTGAAATAGCTTCAAAATGAAACCCTAGCTCATGTAAGATCCTTATAATGATCATGTGGTCCTCATCTCAAGAAAATACCTCATCTCTTACACAAAGGATCTTCTTGAAGCTCTTGACCTGATGATTGCTTAAGCTACAAGCAACAGATGTTAGTGACATATTTTTGTGCTTTTGGTTAGTGAATAAAACAAGAAAAGCAATGATATACAATTCAAGCATGCCTGGTGATCTCAAACCACTCACAAGAGATCCCTACCCAAAGGGAAAGGGAGCCAAGATGCTCAATGATTCTTGAGGCTATGCAATGCAATGCTATGATGCCATGAGGGATCTTAGGGACAAAATTGGGGTCTTACAGATGCCCCTATTTAAGGTCATTCTAACCGGAGAAGTGAAGGTTAAAATCTTCGTCTCGACGGGGTAGAATGGGCTTAAATAATAACAAAGAGACGAATTTTGGTCCCTAAGAGACCTCATAATGCAAATGTATGTATGCAAAAAAAGCAAACTCTGTGGGGATATGTGTCCACAAAGAAAGAAAGACAGTCGGAGAAATTGACAATCCATAGGAGTAACATACTCATAAATGGAACAGAGACTCTAGGGACTCTTATGGGGATAGAAAGAAATGCGTGAGCAGGGCACGACTCAGAACTTGGGGATTAAAGGACTGAAACCACATGAGCAGGTCACGACTCAAAGCTGGGGAAAAGAGTCTCCAAAGGGAATAAATCCAATGGAATGACTCGAGCTGACTCAAAGATGCATGTATTGGGGAATATACCAACACAGCAAAACTATCCGCAATGGATACTTCGGATAAAAAGCCGGACTCAGGCTGGGGAAAGATTCGAACAAAACATCCCTTCCGGGGAAAATGCATGTATTGGGGAATATGCCAATACAGCAAAACTATCCGCAATGGATACTTCGGATAAAAAAATCCGGACGAAAACAATCCACTAAGGGACTTCGCTGGGGATGTCTTAAAAGACTCTCCTGGGGAAGCAGCGGAATGAGGTGTTACCGATTACTGGGTAACAAGCTCAATGAGACATGTGATCTGATCACCGGTATAAGGGTGAGAGAACAACAAGCTCGGGAAGAATGAATATATAAGACCGGTATAAGGGTGAGAGATATCAAAACTTCAAAACATCTGAGGAAGACCTAAACAGGTATATTTCAACTCAGGAAAATCTGACTCCACAGGGGACCAAAGTCATAATAGGGAGCAGAAAGGAAGGAACACCAGGGATACCGGTTACTGGGTATATAATAGGTGACCAACCAAAGCGTGAATTGGGGAATATTCCCAAAACACTCATCATCCAAAAAGAGGGCTAAAAAGCAAACTCGATTATAGGATGGACATTCGATTCCGCAAAGGGAACACGAATCTTACTCGACTGGGGAAGAACAAAAGGCTTCAACCAAAGAGTGCATGAGATATATTATCTATTACCGTCAGAACGTAGATAATATACTCGCATGGAAGATTATCCACGACGGTTACTGGGTTAATAAAGGATAAATCAACCGACAGAGAAAGGCATCGGGATACCAAAACTAGGTATATAATGATGACCAATCATGGGGAGCAACAAACATCACTGGCAAAGGGTAAATGAAAGAGGACCCGCTGGGGATAAAATTGCTTAATCGGAGCAATTATCCAAAAGAGGGAGGGAATATCAATACCAAATATTGGATAATGATGACCATCAAAGAGGGGATTACATCTACCGGATACTGGGTAGAAAACCACGGAAGAGTAACCGTCATCAACTAGGATGAACAACCATGGTTAACTCTGCAAAGGGGAAAGAATCTTACTCAACTGGGGAAGAACCAAAAGGCTTCGACCGAAGAGTGCATGAGATATACTATCTATTACCGTCAGAACGTAGATAGTATACTCGCATGGAAGATTATTCACAACCGGTTACTGGGTTAATAAAGGATAAATCAACCGAAAAGAGAAAAGGCATCAGGATACCAAAACTAGGTATATAATGATGACCAATTCAGGAGAGAAACAATCGTTACCAACAACAACAGGGTAGACGAAAGATGACTCGCTGGGGATAAATTGCGAGCGCAAGGCAATTATCCAGGAAAAAGAGGGAATATCAACATCGAATACTGGATGAAGATAACCATCAAGGAGGGGATTACATCTACCGGATACTGGGTAGAAAACCACGGAAGAGTAACCGTCATCAACTAGGATGAACAACATTGGTTAACTCTGCGAGGGGAGGAACATAGGGTTTACAACTACCGGTATAAGGGTAGAAAACCACAAACTCCGCTAGGGGAAGAAAGTAGGATTTACAACTACCGGTATAAGGGTAGAAAACCACAAACTCCGCTAGGGGAATAAAGTAGGATTTACAACTACCGGTATAAGGGTAGAAAACCACAAACTCCGCTCGGGGATAAGGTGAATAATTATTGATTACTGAGCAATTATTCATTTACCAGAGACAGTCACAAGAGGCCAATTTAGGATCAAACCAAAAAGGCAAACTGAATCAAGACTCATCCTAATGAGGATATAACTCAATAGAGAAACCCATCCCAATATATGTGTTGGGAGGAAGCAGAAACAACCGTCGTCCACGAGGATATAACTCAGTGGGGAATGCGGAAGGAAGGATAAACGCTTTCTGCTTAAAGGGCTGACTCTATATGGAGAGATCAGACACACAATCTGCTTGGGGAGATATATATCACCAAATAGCAGGGGACAACAAACAACGATATATGGCAAAGAATGCAACATGAATATCTGAATGTTATAATTATGCATGCATATGCGTGATTTATGTATGATGAATGCTGACAAATAGACATATCTAACACAAACAGGTCCAGGAATCAACCACCCGGTATTACATCTCAAGAGAGAAAGCCAGGATCACCGGAGAATATCCAATCTGCCGGGGATCAGAGACAACAACACCTCTGCAGGGATGAATCATCAGTCCCAGCTGAGGAAAAAGTTCATTGCACAGGCAGAAACTGCCACAAAAGCAACTCTACTGGGGAATCCATCTGAGGGAGATAAGGGGAATCTGGTGATCCAACACCAAGTACCAAACTCACCAAGGAAATCACACCTGCTGAGGAGAAAATAATCGCTCTTCCGCTGAAGGGGAGAGTGGTGAACATCATCACAGATATGATCTAACACACCAACAACTCCGCTGGGGATCAGAGATGCTAGGAAACAGCAATATCTCTGCAGGGGATAACATCATCATAGATAAGATCCAACACACCAACAACTCCGCAGGGGATCTATCTGAGGAAATGAAGGAATTCTGGGGATCAACCACCAAATACCGAATCTTCCAAAGAGGACACATCTGCTGAGGAGGGAAGACCACTGCTCTGCTGAAGGGAGAGGAGGTGAATAACCTCAACAAGCACTCTGCTCGGGAGATACTATAAAAGGTTCCAGAGGAATAGGATACAGTCATGCCAGGAATATGAACAAATGTCTTACCCTATTGGAAATCATGCCACCTTTAGGAGAGCACTGGGGATCCCTTAAGTATCCTTTCATCATTGTGAATGTTCACTTTGTTAAAAAACAATTTGTGAAAAATTTGTTTATTTAAAACAATGATATTTTCTCAATTAAAACATGCAAAACATTTGTTGAATAGAAACAAATAAGAGTGCAAATAATTGGATAAAAAGCTCAAATTTATTTGATGGAATGATAGCCTGCAAAGGGCAAGACTCCATAGATCTTTACAAATTTGAAATTGGTGATATATATTGGAAAAGGGCTACATCGAACATAATGACCATTTCTCCACCAATTCCGAGTTTGATGTATTCGAAGCTTTGGTTGACGACGACTGAAGAAGAATCTCTTATGGATGACAGATGTAGAACACAGTCTTGTTAGGATGCAGTTACTTGCCAAATCCCTAATTTTTGCCTAGATCTCCCCAAGATGAGGTACTCAATCTAGTGGGATGCATATTCATTTTTTATGTCTCTAACTTTTGACTGGATCGCCCTTTCGGGTTTTCAATCCACCGAGACGCTCATTTTTGCCTAAGCCGCCCTTTCGGGTTTTTAACTTAGCGAGCTATTCTGTTTTTATTTTTAGGCGAAGTATTTCTTGACTGCATCTGAATTCACAGGACGAGTGAAATCCTCCCCATCCATAGTTGTAAGCATCAAAGCACCGCCTGAAAAGGCTCTCTTAACAACATATGGACCTTCATAGTTTGGAGTCCACTTGCCCCTAGAATCGGGCGCGAAAGACAAGACTTTCTTGAGCACAAGGTCACCTTCTCGGAACATACGAGGTTTGACCTTCTTATCAAAACCTTTCTTCATTCTCTGCTGATATAACTGACCATGACACATGACAGTCAATCTCTTCTCTTCTATCAAATTTAGTTGGTCATAACGACTCTGAACCCATTCAGCATCAGTCAACTTGGCCTCCATCAAGACTCTCATTGATGGAATCTCCACCTCTACTGGGAGTACGGCCTCCATGCCATAAACAAGAGAGAAAGGGGTTGCCCCTGTTGAAGTGCGGACAGATGTACGATATCCATGCAAAGCAAATGGTAGCATCTCATGCCAATCTTTGTACGTGACAACCATCTTTTGGATAATCTTCTTGATATTCTTATTAGCAGCTTCAACAGCCCCATTCATCTTGGGTCTATAAGGAGAAGAATTATGATGCGCAATCTTGAACTCACTACACAGATCTTTCATCATCTTGTTGTTCAAGTTAGATCCATTATCAGTAATGATCTTATCTGGCACACCATAACGGCATATGAGTTGATTCTTGATAAACTTCACGACCACCTGCCTGGTCACACTTGCATATGATGCAGCTTCAACCCACTTAGTGAAGTAATCAATTGCTACGAGAATAAACCTGTGTCTGTTGGACGTTTTCGGCTCAATCATGCCAATCATGTCAATTCCCCACATGGAGAAAGGCCATGGTGATGAAATCACATTCAGAAGTGTCGGAGGAATATGAATCTTATCCGTATAAATTTGACACTTATGGCATTTCTTCACATATTTGCAGCAGTCAGACTCCATTGTCAGCCAATAGTAGCCTGCTCTCAACATCTTTCTAGCCATGACATGTCCATTGGAATGAGTACCAAATGAACCCTCATGGACCTCAGTCATCAACAGGTCTGCTTCGTGTCTATCCACGCATCTGAGCAGAACCCTGTCAAAATTTCTCTTATAAAGCACTTCGCCATTGAGGTAGAAACTGCCAGACAATCTCCTCAAAGTTTTCCTATCTTTCACAGATGCCCAGGCGGGTAAACCTGGTTCTGGAGGAAACACTTGATGTCATAATACCATGGCTTATCATCTTTTACTTCTTCAACTGCAAATACATGAGCTGGTCTATCCAAGCGCATCACGGTGATATTGGGAACTTCATTCCAATATTTAACCACAATCATCGAAACAAGCGTAGCAAGAGCATCTGTCATCCGATTCTCATCTCGAGGGATATAATGGAAGTCAACCTTAGTAAAGAACGTTGAAATCCTCCTCGCATAATCTCTATATGGAATGAGACCAGGCTGATTCGTTTCCCATTCACCCTTGATCTGATTGACAACAAGGGCCGAATCACCATAAACATCGAGATGCTTGATCCTTAGATCAATGCATTCTTCCAATCCCATAATACAGGCCTCGTACTCAGCCATGTTATTCGTGCATTTGAAATTTAGCCTTGCTGTAAAAGGAATATGTGTGCCCTGAGGAGTAATGATTACTGCCCCAATACCATTTCCGTACTGATTTACAGCGCCATCAAATACCATACTCCATCTGGAACCAGGCTCTGGCCCTTCGTCGAGTGTAGGCTCATCACAATCCTTCATCTTCAAATACAGAATCTCCTCATCTGGGAAGTCATACTGAACTGACTGATAATCCTCAATCGGCTGGTGTGCCAAGTGGTCAGCCAAGATACTACCTTTGATAGCCTTCTGAGCTCAATACTCAATATCATACTCAGATAACAACATCTGCCAACGGGCAATCCTCCCAGTTAAAGCAGGCTTCTCAAATATGTACTTGATTGGATCCATTCTGGATATCAACCAAGTCGTATGATTTAACATATACTGGCGTAAACGCTTAGCGGCCCAAGCCAAAGCACAGCATGTCTTCTCAAGCATTGAGTATCGAGACTCACAATCAGTGAACTTCTTACTCAGGTAGTAGATGGCATACTCTTTCTTTCCTGATTCATCTTGCTGACCAAGGACACAACCCATTGAGTCTTCAAGAACTGTCAGATACATGATGAAAGGTCTTCCTTCTACAGGCGGAGACAAGATTGGAGGTTCGGACAGATACTCTTTGATACTATCGAAAGCTTTCTGGCAATCCTCGGTCCAATCATGAGACTGATCTTTCCGGAGGAGCTTGAATATCGGCGCACATGTGGCAGTCATGTGGGATATGAATCTGGAAATATAATTCAAGCGACCAAGAAAACCTCGGACTTGCTTCTCAGTTTTGGGCGCAGGCATCTCTTGTATTGCTTTGACCTTTGCAGGATCAACCTCAATACCTCTTTCACTAACAATAAAGCCCAATAACTTGCCAGAACGGACTCCAAATGTACACTTGTTGGGATTCAGACGAAGCTTGTACTTCCTCAAACGCTGAAAAAGCTTCAACAGGTGCTCTACATGTTCAACTTCCGTTCTTGACTTAGCAATCATATCATCAACATATACCTCAATCTCCTTGTGCATCATATCATGGAACAAAGTAGTCATAGCTCGTTGATACGTGGCTCCGGCGTTCTTCAAACCGAAAGGCATCACTCGATAACAGAATGTTCCCCAAGGTGTGATGAATGTTGTCTTCTCCATATCCTCGGGTGCCATCTTAATCTGATTATATCCGGAAAATCCGTCCATAAACGAGAAGATATTGAATTTAGCTGTATTGTCTACCAACATATCAATGTGTGGTAGAGGGAAATCATCTTTCGGACTAGCTTTATTCAAATCTCTATAGTCCACACGCATCCGGACTTTTCCGTCTTTCTTAAGCACGGGCACAATATTGGACACCCATTGAGGATATGTAGAAGTCACCAGAAACCCCGCATCAATTTGCTTCTGAACTTCCTCTTTGATCTTCACTGCCATATCAGGATGAGTTCTTCTGAGCTTCTGCTTCACAGACACGCACTCAGGCTTCAAGGGCAGGAAATGTTGCACAATATCTGTATCTAGACCAGGCATGTCTTCATATGACCAGGCGAAGACATCGGCATATTCTCGCAGCAATTCAATCAACCCCTTGTTAACAAATTCTTCCAGGAGTGCCCCAATCTTCACTTCTCGAACACAATCCTCAGACCCCAAGTTGACTGTTTCCAGATTCTCAAGATGCGGCTGAATGATCTTAGTTTCATACTCAAGTAGACGGGTAATCTCATCAGGAATCTCTTCAACATCATCTTCCTCTGCCTCAAATACAGGGAATTCAAAATTGGGAGATGGCGTTGGATCATTATGTTCAATGGGTTTAGAAATCAACCTGCATAATGATTTTGGATATGAAAAGTTTTTAGAAATCAAACAAGACAAATCATTATGCAGATGAAAAGATTGATTTTATTCTTTTTTTTTTTAGGGTTTTATGTGATCACCAATTTCATGCAAAAAGAGAAAATGGAAAATAATTGGAAAAACAAACATTTAACATGAATTTATCGAATGAAAATATCATTGTATTGATGTTACCAACAATGTCATCACTTCTCCTTTTGGCATGGGAGAAGGGTTTTTAAACAAAGTGATCATTACGCTGACTTGTGGACAACTGTAGGAACATCCACAACGACCCAATTGTTACAGATCCCTCCAGGGATGACAAAATTGTCAGAGTCCTCTGCATCCTCTTCCAAGACAGCAGCAGCTTCTTCCTCCTGACCAATATGGATAAAACCTCCACTCTTGAACAGTCCTTTCTCGTTGAAGACCCCAGAAGAAAAGCCAATGCCAGTCCGGGACTTATTGTCTTCCAGCTCAATCATTTTTCCTAGACCAGCAATTACACCATACTCAATGGCCAACTTCGTATCTCTATAGGAAGCAAATGAAGGAGTTCTCTTCTCAACAGGCTCAGCTATAGATAAAGCTTGGAAAGGAGTTCCAACTTCATCCTTAGCATCTATGTATAAGAAGGAAGACAAGTGGCTAACCAGGAGAGCCTTTTCTCCCCCTACCACTACCAGTTTCTCATTCTTCATAAATTTCAGCTTCTGGTGTAGGGTGGATGTCACGGAGCCAGCCTCGTGAATCCATGGTCTGCCTAGGAGACAGCTATATGATGGGTGGATATCCATAACCTGGAAGGTAATTTGGAAATCACTTGGTCCAATCTTGATTGGGAGATCAACTTCCCCAATCACAGTCTTACGCGACCCATCAAAAGCTTTCACAACAACTCCACTCTGCCTCATGGGAGGCCCTTGATATGACAGTCTTGAGAGAATGGACTTTGGCAATACATTCAGGGATGACCCAGTGTCCACCAGCACATTGGACATGGCGTCGCTTTTACAATTCATGGATATGTGTAAAGCCAAGTTGTGGTCTCTTCCCTCCTCAGGGAGATCAGAGTCACAGAAACTCAAATTATTACAAGTAGTAATGTTTGCAACAATGCTATCGAACTGTTCTATAGTGACATCATGATCTACATATGCCACATCCAAAACTTTCTGCATAGCCTCTCTATGTGGTTCTGAATTCAGAAGTAAAGATAACACCGATATTTTGGATGGCGTTTGTAGAAGCTGGTCTACAACATTGTACTCAGTCTTCTTGATGAGCTTCAGCATCTCATCACAGTCTTCTTTCACATTGCCACTTGGGCCAACAGAAGCAGGAGTTAACAATGTAAAGGAGGATTTAACAGCAAGTGCCAGATTCGGGGTGCTCACAGCATTCCCAATCGGGCGCTCAACAAAATCAGCATTAGCCTGAGGCTTCGGTGGTGTGGAAAACACGTGACCGCTACGGGTCAAACCACTTACATCAGCAATATTAACAACAGAGGAGGAAGGCAAAGTCACCTCTTTCCCATCTTCTACAGCAACAGCACTGTAACGAAAGGGAATTGCCTTTTCGGAAGAATAAGGCACTGGACCGGCAGGCTTGATGATCAGAGAAGGAGAAACCTTCGGCTTGCTACCATCATATTTGATGATAGCATGCTCGGGTATCCGAAATACCGGGGAAATTACGTTGACCTCAGGCTCATCCTCGTCAACATTCCTACTCTGAAGGATCTCAATAACTCCTTCATCCAGCATTTCCTGAAGATCTTTACGCACCTGGCGACAACCCAATCGGTTAACAGGGCAAATTCGACACCGGTCATGATCGTGTTCATAGTGACTGTAATCACACAGCAAACGATGCAACTCAACCAGAGATTGTCGAATATGACTGACATATTTGACTTTGTGCTTGCCAGGGAAGCCCTGGACCATGTTGACAGATTTCCCATGCTCGGGCAATGGGTTCTTCTTAACATTAGGACCTACGTCCTCAAAACACAGAATGCCACACCTCACAAGGTCTTGAACCTTGGTCTTCAACGGATAGCAATTCTCCACGTCGTGGCCGAGAGCACCAGAGTGATAAACACAATGCAATTCAGGCTTATACCACCACTGAGGGTTAGCAGGTATAGCTGGTGGGTCTCTTGGAGTAATCAGTTTCCTCTCTATCAAGGAGGGATATAGCTCTGCATATGTCATCGGAATAGGATCAAAAGTGATCTTCTTCCTCTCGTAACTCGTGCTGGTTGGATTACTGTTGCGAGGCTGGTAGGCCTGCTGTTGCGGACGGTGTTATTGCTGCTGATATTGCTAAGGTGATTGTTGATTGTTGCTATGCTGATATTGTTGATTGTCTCTGAAGACAGGTGCTATATGAGCCACCTGGTGCTAATTACTAGCTGGACGCACAGTCTTCCTCCTCACAGAGAGTCTTCTAGGTTTCATATGGGAGGTCACAGCATGTGCCTCTCCATCTTTCTTCTTCGCAAACGCCCCATAACGTTTGGCAGAAGAGCATTCTTCTTTGGTTAGCCGTCCTTCTCTAACCCCCTCTTCTAGACGCATCCACATATTCACCATCTCGGTGAAGTCAGAAGGAGCGCTAGCAATCATCCGCTCATAATAGAATGAACTCAAGGTCTTCAGAAAGATCTTGGTCATTTCCTTCTCTTCCAGCGGAGGCACAATCTGCGCTGCCAACTCTCGCCACCTCTGGGCGTACTCTTTGAACGTTTCCTTATCCTTTTGGGACATGGCCCTCAATTGATCCCTATCGGGAGCCATATCCACATTATACTTGTATTGCTTGACGAAGGCCTCGCCAAGGTCGTTGAAGGATCGGATGTTCGCACTGTCCAAACCCATATACCAACGCAGAGCTGCACCGGACAGACTGTCCTGAAAGTAGTGGATGAGCAACTGGTCATTATCAGTCTGAGTTGACATCTTCCTGGCATACATGACCAGGTGGCTGAGAGGACAAGTATTCCCCTTGTATTTTTCAAAGTCAGGGACCTTGAATTTAACAGGAATCTTCACATTGGGAACCAAGCATAAATCGGCAGCAGACTTGCCAAAGAGATCCTTTCCTCTAAGGGTCTTTAATTCCTTGCGAAGCTCAAGAAATTGGTCATTCATAACGTCCATCTTCTCATGAACATCTGGGCCCTCAGATGGCTCAGAATGATAGATGGTGTCGTCTACTCTGGGCATAGTATGCACGACAGGAGGAGGAACAGCAAGGACCGGCTAGATGCCGGCATAGAAGCAAAAGTTGGAGCAGGGCCCCCGGGCATGAAATTAGGAGGCATCCCCCACGGAAACCCGGTTGGCATGGCTGTCGGAGCAAAATGCGCACTGGCAGCAGGCACAGTTGAGGAGATAATCTCAGAGATGACTGTCCTCTGGGGAGGAGTTGAAGGTGTTGGAGAAGACTGGCTCTGGGCAGCCAGGAACGATTCCATCAAAGCACTCAGTTTGGCGACTTCTTCTTTGAGTTCACGGTTCTCTTGCTCTAGATGATCCATCAGTCTGGAAGAGTTGGCTCTAGTGTAGTACCGGTGAGTCAGCTTGTCTTCAAAATAAATGAAGAGCACAGAGTTAGACCACAGGACCAGAAGCCGGGAACAAAACCTGCTTATGCATATGATGCATGCAATGCTTGTGCATATGATTTATTTTTATTTCAAAGGAACTCTTAGGGTTTTATTTGCAAATTTTGGAAATATTAAGCATTTTATCGCATATGGAAATATCTCATCAAATAATATCAGGGAAAAGAAGTACATCATTTGTCAATCACATACAAGAGGAAAGGAAAATAATCATCCTATGGATCCCTAGAAGCTTGGGACATGGGAAGATAAGATGCACGAAGCTTCTTCACTTCTTTCTCGTAAGCTGCCTCCATATCTGCCTTTTCTTTGGCGAGTCGGTCATACCTCCTCTTCCAAAACTTGGAAGACTGAGGAAGTAGAGAAGTCCATGTATCATTAAGGTCATCAATAACCTGATGCTCGAGGAACTCTATCAAAGCATCCTTCTCCTTAATCTGCTGAAGCAACTCTTCCCTTTCACGGATCCAGGCACGTGATAGGTCTTCGTCTCTCAACTCCTCTACTCCTTGATTAGGGAGGGTTGAAGGCCCAGCCACAATCATAGGTGTAGGTCTTGGATACTCGTAAGGCATGAGATACTCAGACGCTCTCTTCCTTACCCAAGCAGTGTAAGGCTCCATAGCAATGCAATTCTTAGGACCTAACTCCTTCCTTCCTTTCTTATGAACCTTGCGCCAAGCGCGAACCATCCTAGCTCTCAAGCCTTGGGGATCTTTACCCTCCTGAAAGAACACACCCTCTAACCGAATGCTATTAGGTTTATCCTTTAGGGGGAACCCAAGCTGATGACGTGCTAAAACAGGGTTGTAGTTAATCCCACCACATGTACCAAGAAGAGGCACATTGGAGAATTCACCACAAGAATCAATAATCTGCACACCGTCATATACACGGTTATACCAAGAGATATCATCATTAGTGAGAGACATAAGTCTCGTGGACCACTGTAGACATCCCTTGTTCTCCTTGAAAGCGATCGTCTGAGGTAAGTGAGAAATAAACCACTTATACAACAGAGGCAAACAGCACACAATGGCACCACCACCCTTTGCATTCCTCATATGCAAAGAGAAATAGGTATCACCCAACAGAGTCGGAACGGGATTAAGAGCAGAGAAGATCCTAATAGCGTTCACATCCACAAACTTGTCGATGTTGGGAAACAATACCAACCCATAGATGAGAAGTACAAATATGGCTTCAAAGGCATCCTCACTCATGGCCTTCCCATAAACAGTAGCTTGAGCGATGAGGAACTCAGAAGGGAGACCTTGAATTCCACCTTTGGTAGTCATATGAGCACCAATCAGAGATTCATCTATGTGCAACATGTCATCTATCTCTTGAGAAGTAGGAATGCTCTCCAAGCCACTGAACGGCAACTGGTCCAGAATAGGTATACCCACAAGATAGGCATACTCCTCAAGGGTAGGCAAAAGCTGGAAGTCCGAAAACGTGAAGCAACGATACAGAGGATCATAAAACTGCACCAATACGCTCATCAACCCTTCATCCACCTGAGTAGTCAGAAGAGGAAGAAGCTTCCCAAAGCGAGCTTTGAAACCCAAGGGATCTAATACATAAGATGTCAGATTCCTTAACTCTTTCAAATCTGGTTGTCTGAAGTTGTACTTCTTTGTATTCCTTCTTTGTCTTTCCATGTCTGAAAATTTTGCAAATAAACCCCTTAAGTTCCTTGAAAATTTCCTTATTATTGATGATATGGATGCAGATGAATGCATGAATGCAACAATCACACTCAAGGATCACGCAAAGCACACCAAACAAAGGTCATGGGATAGACCATATTATCCTTAATATCAATCATCCATTTTGGTGGATTATGGTTTACACCTTATCAACACCCAAGTTCCATTGATATTAAGGATGTATGAACGGATCAACCATGAATCAAGGGTTTGTTGCAAGTCACGAGCATGGAGTCTCGGTTAAGAACCACCCAAAGGGAGTGTACTAGGGTTTAAACCTGCCAAACATGTTCTACAAGAGGTTCCCATAGTCATCATCCCATCTTTCGAATATTATCGGAGAAACGACTACTCGTATTCCAAAAATATTCTCAAGAGAGACTCTTATGAGTGTAGTATCGCATAACAATCATATCAAATCTTACATTTGAACGACTTCCGCACTACATCCTAAAAATAGGCCAAGATGGGCTTGGTAAATTAAGGTCCTTGGCTTCTAAGGTCTATATTGGAAAGAGTAATGTCTAACCACAACTTACTTGAGTGACATTATTGATCCCAACATGACCTCCACCAAGTGAATGGACTCGCAAGTCAACTTGCTAAGGAATAACTCCACACAAGTCGACGAGACTATGCCATTCTCCTATCCTAAGTGCACCCGAGTTCGGGTATAGAACTCATCTCACAAAGATCACCAAGCATACAAGGAATTAATATCAAGCAATTCAAACATTACAAACAATAGAGTAATCCCAAATTGCACAAAAATATGTCACAAACAATATAATACAACAAGCATGAAAAGTTGGCAAAACCCACTAAGGATGACTTTTTTCCTCAGATAGATCCCCAGCAGAGTCGCCACTTTTCTGTAGTGGTGTATTCGTTACCGTTGGAGATATTGACTAAATCCAAGGTAAATCATACAAAGTCGAGTCGCCACCACACTTCTATTTATCCAAAGGAATGGTTAGAAAGCGAACAAAAACCTAAAAGTTTTACAAACAAAACTAGTAAAAGAAACAGAGATCTGGGTAAGGGGGTTGGTTATGCAATGGGAAGGTGTTAGGCACCCAAAACATCCTAGGTACTCCTAGGGAGCCCTTTTCATACTTGTTGCAAAGGTTATTGTTTTGTGAAAACATGATTGAAGAGATGAGAAAAGAATGTACAAGTTTATTTACATTTTGTGTTTGGATGGATAAACCCATTGCCTACGTACCCTCTTATAAAAAGATTAGGATCAAAACCTCGTAGTTCGGGGTAAAAATCTCAAAAAAAATGAGTGGATTGATTGGTCCAAAAGCCTTAAGGTCTTTTGTTATCAAAGGGAGAAAACTCAACCTGAAAAACCACAAGTCCACCATGTGAGGAGAGCTTCAACATGCTAGTGAGGGGTTAACCCTATAATAAGCATGGAAGGCTCATTGTCCATCACTAAGGACAAAGGTGAGTATTACATCTACCACAAAGATAACTCAAACCTAATAGCTAAAGGTTATGGAAAATTTTGATTAAGAAGTGGACATTGAAACCACAAAAGAAACATTTGAATGGGTTATATTTACCAATTAGAAGTATATACAAAAATGGTCAAAGTTGGCTTAAAGATTCAATTCAAAATGAGTGTTATGAAAAGAAAGTTTGAAAATCAAAAGCATAAGGCTTAGGTTTCTAATGTTGAAAACAAAAGTCAAATGTTTGCACAAAAAGATTTTAGCTTGGGTTAGGGTGGAGAAATAAAGAAGAAAATTAAGTCCTAAAGAGAACAAAAAGGTGGGGTTAAGAAATGAAACCACACTAGGAGTTCCTCTCTTGAGATCATATAGATGATCCAAGTGGTTCCCATCCTTTGGAATAAGCAAGCACAAAGCATAAGCAATCACACAAGTCTCATAAGAGATCCTCAATGTATCTTGTAACTTCCACATGGATGAACATGATAATGATCTTCAAATTAAGCTCAAAGGGAAACTCCTAGTTCAAGAGCACACACATCAAAAGTTCACAAGCAAACAAACATCACACACTATACACATACAAGAGGCTTCAAAACAATGGGTGGGCTTTAGTCAAGAGGGGTCATGTCAACCTCGACAAACAAGCCAAACTGTAATGGGTAATTTGTAGCTCTTAACCACTAACATTGAGAGTTAGGATGAAGTTGATCAAACAGGTAATGAGGATGAGACCTCATGCTCTTAACCCTGGCCAGGGTGAGCTTATGACAAAGAAAGCGTGGGAATCCAGAAAGTGAGATCCTATTCCAATTGACAGACACTGGACAAAGGTCTTGGGCACATGTTCAAAAGCATCAGCACGTAGTGCGAGCATAAAGAACGACTCACTGAATAACGGGGGATTGGCTACTAATCCCTTCTATCCGTCAATTGCCTCTACTCTTGGAGGTCTTATCAGATAACACATGCCTCATCTTGGAGGTCTTTGGCACAATGGTAAACAAACACAAACAGAGCCTCTGAAGGAGGACTTGCCAGCAAAATGCCTGCCAAAAAGGTGACAGGACTTCCAGACTACATGAAGTAAGAAGATAACTACCTAAGTGGTGTGTCAACCACAATCCAAAGCTTAAGCAAAAGCAAAAGCAAGCTAGCAACTAAGGTACCTGTACAAAGACTAAACAGTTAATATTTCAGTCAGAAAACCAACAGATAAACAGTGAAACCATTCACAGTTACACAACTCAATGAACAATGCTCAAGCACTCAAATGAACTCATGAGCTCAAGCACATCACTTAAAATCCTACAAAACAAACAAAAGTTAGAACTCAAATCATTTTCATCTCACAAAGTGAGAACAAATCAACCATCAATGCTAAATGTCCAAACCTTAAACACAAAGCACAGTTAGTTTATGCACAAAACACTAGTACAAAGACTAAGTTCAAAACCAAACCAAATGATCAAAACAGAACTCAATCTTCCACATAATGCACATTCAAAAATTCCATTTAATGTCTTCAAAAGGACCAGCATCAAATCAATAAGCAAGTATCTCAAATGACTCATGTAATGCAAGGACCAAAAAATATGCACAAAAGGGACTTCCAACTTAGAAAATTCACATCAAACCAGAAATGCATGCAATGACTTTGAAATTTTTTATGCAATCTCCTTATGTCATGAACAATCATTATGCAAAAGATCAAATCCATAAAGGTTCAAATGCTATGTGATCAAAAATACAACAATCCAATGTCAAAAATGTGACACAAATTGTCACATTTATCTCCATGTGTCAAAAACAATGATAGCACATGAGAAAAATTCCAAACCAGAGATCAAAAATTCACATCATGTGTGAATGTCAAGCATGCAAAAGATGGGATCAAATGGCTCAACATAGAGAATTTCATAAAGCATTGAATGTACATTATCAAAATAGCACAACATGGATTCAAAAATCACACATAAAAAATCCAGCCATCAACAATTCATGAAAATAATACCAAAACAAAAGTAGACATCAAAACAAAACTATGAAAAAAAATTGGAGCTCATTTGGATCATTTTTCTATTTTTTATGAATTTTCTAAAGCAAGCAAAATAATTGAAATAATAAAAGGAAATGGAGGGAAAAGAATTATTTGAAATAAACTCAGAAAAATACATGATCCACACGATCTTGGCGCGCAATCACATCCACGGTCCATATTCAAACGGTGAAACGCACCGTTTCACTAATGCGTTGGCACACACACATCAGCAGTCAAAGTGCACGCATGGCCTGGTCAATGCATCCATGGCCAATTAAACACACACGCAAGCAACACATGGCGTACACATGGAATCCACACAAGCAAAACCCTAGGAATTGTAGAGACGCCGGAGCTAAGCTCCGGTCGTCTTCTCCGGCCAACTGCACGGCGGCTCAGGCACAAAAATTTCCAGAAATCATGGAGGCATACATCAATCGAATCCTCTTGCAATGTACATTCCAAATATCATATCCATTGATCCTAATTCCTACCAGGTTTTCCAGATCGAAGCAAAACATATTTGAGATCTAAACTTCCAGTTCATCATACAGGCTCAATTCTCAACCAAATCGAAATCTAAACACATGTACAAGCTCTAGTCAAGGAGATCTACACACCTATAACATGAAAACAGCAAAAAGAGAGGATGAATTTTGAGTCACCTTGAAGTGCAATTCTCTGTTCACGCGTTCTCAAGCTCTCATATGCTCCAGATCTACTCCACTACACTTCCTTTGAAGCTTTAAGCAAGAATCAACAGTTGAAACCTCTTGAATTTTCTTCAATTTCCAAATCCGACCCACATGTTCAAGCTCTTGATCTGCATGAAATCTGGCTGAATTGCTCTAATCAATGGATGGATCTTGCTAAATGATGCACCAAGAACAAGAATATGCAAGAATTTTTTGTGTTTGTGTAGAGAAAATCAAGATTCGAAGAGAGAGAAAATTGGAGGGAGTTTCAAATTTCAGATCTGAAAATGCTTTTTCTTCAGTTATGATTAGGGTTTGAGCTTTTATATCCCATGCTAATGATGCGGCTAATCATACTTTGCATTGGTTAATCAAGATTAAGGAGTTATGAAGCAATATGCAAAAATGCAAATTGAGCTAGCATGGCCATATTTCACGTGCTCTTTCTCATGCAAGGGTCTGAATCCACTTAAAATCATCCAATGGTCAAGCTTTGATGGTTGTTTTACTTGCATCTCAAGCCAAAAAGGAATTGTGAAAATTTTCTTCAAAATGCACATGTATGAAAATAATGAACTCTTGGTCATGATTCCTTTGCATAATTGAGCCAAATAATGTCATTTTGTGATGCCTTGAACATGAGGAGCATTTTGCAAAAAGAATGAACCAATTTGGAACATTGTATCAAAAGTTATGCCATTTTGAATTTCCATGCACACCTTGTGATCAAATGACCATAACTTCTCAACCAATCATCATATGGACATGAATTAGGACTTTTTGGAAAGGGGAGACAAAGATCTACAACTTTCATGTTCACCAAAAATCCATTTGAAACTTCTTTGATATTGACAAGTCAAGTTGAATGTGGACCAAAAACTTGCCAAATTTGGAAAGTTTGAATTACAGGTCATTTTCCGTTTTTAGTAACTTTTGCCATGACCTTTGAATCTTCAAGATGGATGATTAGAATGATGAATAGGCCTCTTTTGAACATGATTGAGGTGTCTCAACTCATTTCCCCACCTCATAGCCCTCAATTGACTGCACAGTTGACTTTTTGGTCCTCAGATGACCTTGAAATGTCTTGATTAACTTGAGCCTCTACCACTTGGTGAAATAGCTTCAAAATGAAACCCTAGCTCATGTAAGCTCCTTATAATGATCATGTGGTCCTCATCTCAAGAAAATACCTCATCTCTTACACAAAGGATCTTCTTGAAGCTCTTGACCTGATGATTGCTTAAGCTACAAGCAACAGATGTTAGTGACATATTTTTGTGCTTTTGGTTAGTGAATAAAACAAGAAAAGCAATGATATACAATTCAAGAATGCCTGGTGATCTCAAACCACTCACAAGAGATCCCTACTCAAAGGGAAAGGGAGCCAAGATACTCAATGATCCTTGAGGCTATGCAGTGCAATGCTATGATGCCATGAGGGATCTTAGGGACAAAATTGGGGTCTTACAATCACCATAATTCAACTCTATGAATTATCCACCAATGGTACATATACACATTCATAACAATATATCATTCACAAATATGCAATTAAGATCATCTCTACTATCTTAACATTCCACATATCACCATATATAAACTAATTATGAAGTACGCACAATTAGATTTCATTCCAAGATGATTACAACTTTTAAAATCTCAATTTTTCATTTTTCACAGCAAGTAACCGGTTAACGCTCGGTGGGTAACCGGTTAACATAAAACAGAATTAATTTCCTGCGCGGATTTTCAAGCAAGTAACCGGTTAACGCTCGGTGGATAACCGGTTAACACAAAAACAGAATCAACAGATTTTTAAGCAAGTAATCGGTTAGCGCTCGGTGGGTAACCGGTTAACACAAAACAGAATCAACAGATTTTCAAGCAAGTAACCGGTTAACGCTCGGTGGGTAACCGGTTAACATAAAACAGAATGCAGAATTTTCTATGTTTTTCATCGTGGGAGGACTTTCGGACCTCCGATTTCGATTCCGTAAAAAGCCAAACGTTCATAAAATTATGACTCATATAATACCCTAAGTATATAACATTAATTTACAGTTTTAACATAATAAAATCACCACAAATCGAGAATACTTATCAAAACCTAACAATTCCAAAACCATACAAAATTAGGGATTTTAACCTAAACATACTTCTACCCATTTACCCGATCATACTAACCCATAATAATAAGGATTCCCCCCTTACCTCTTCAATTTTCTATGTTTTTCATCGTGGGAGGACTTTCATACCTCCGATTTCGATTCCGTAAAAAGCCAAACGTTCAGAAAATTATGACTCATACAATACCCTAAGTATATAACATTAATTTACAGTTTTAACATAATCAAATCACCACAAATCGAGAATACTTATCAAAACCTAACAATTCCAAAACCATACAAAATTAGGGATTTTAACCTAAACATACTTCTACCCATTGACCCGATCATACTAACCCATAATAATAAGGATTCCCCCCTTACCTCTTCAATTTTCTGGAAACCCTAGCTCCTCTCTTGTTCTTCCCCTCTTCTCCTTACTTTTCCTCTTCTCTTTCTCTATTGTTGTCAAATGATCAAATGAATCCTAATTCTCACTCTCCTCACCTCTTATATACTAGTATTCTATTTGGGCTTAAAGCATGATACCTCTAATTTAATTAATAGGCCCAATAAGACCTCATATTTAAATATCTCTATTTAATTCAAATAAATCAAACCAACTCAATATACAGACCAAGTTAATTAATTCCATTATTCATTATATCTCATATCAACTAAATAATTAATTAACACACCAAATTAATTAATATAATCGATTATTATACTACCTAACAACCAATTAATTAATTAACACTCTAAATAAATAAAATAAAATATAGTAACACTAATATAAGAAATAATTACTAAAATTGGGTTGTTACACCGGTCACCTCACTGCACTGGTCCAGATCAAAAGCTCATGAAAATAAATTGAGCATACACTACTTTAAAGAGAAAATCGCGAGGATTCAAAATACGACCTCCAAATTTTCCAACTCTCACTCTATAATGAGAAATGTGGAGCTGAAAATTCAGGTTCCAAAACTGAATTGCTTCAATTCAACCTTAAAGCAACTCAGTATCAATGCCTACATTGGCAGGACTCGAAGAGTTAAAATTTGAGAAAATTCACCTTCGTGTAGCAGTTTTGAAGCTCGATCTTGATGCAATTCCACTTGGTTCTTCTTCCTTTTGCTTGCAGGAGTTGTTTGGGATCAAAATAGATGTGAATTCTTGGAGTTCTCATTCACAAATAGAAGTTGAACTAGAAGCTCGATTTCAATGAAATCCTCAAGGTATTCTTTCAAGTATGGCTATGGTATTGCTTGGCAGAGCTTGGGCAAGGGTCCTCCTTAATCCTGAGGCAACCCACTTCATTATATAGGCAATGGAATTCATTTCTACACCATTCAAATTTTGAACCAAAAATAGAAATTCATGTGCATGGGCGCATGGGTGTGTGTTCAGGCCCAAATGATCATTGCAATCTAACCAAATTCGTGAACAGATGCCATTGATGTCATAACATGGAGCCATGCAAAGTTGTGTAACAATTGAGTTCAAAAGTTTCCAAATCAAGTCATACAAAGAACCTATGCGCAAGTCCCTTGATTCTTTTCCAAATGAAGTGATCTTGAGTTCTTTGGAAAGCTACCATCACGGGGAACAACTTTGATGTTGGAACTTTTTCCATTTGAAGCTTGGAACATGGTGAATTATGACCTTGAAGTTGGAAGAATCAAACATACTTGAAAATTTTCTAAGTTAAAAGTCAAATGACCCCTTTTTCCACCTTGAATAACTTTTGCTATGAGCTTCAAATGACTTTGGTTCCTTCTACAACATTGTACATATTTAAATTATATTAAATTTTATCACAAATTTGATACCATTTGGAGCTTTCATGATAGAATTATGGATTTTAGAAGTTGAGGAAAATTGCTTGTTCAATAATAAAGACCAAAATGGACCTATAATGTTTCCTCATGGCACATGAACTTGAAAGTAGAATTTGATCTTTCTCAAAGAAACAAAGTTGAAGAAGGCATCTTGAAATTGATCATGAAACTTGGATCATATTCATATCATACAAATTGAGGAAGTTATGGTTCTTGGAAGTTGACCTTTTATCTAGGGCACAGACAAAATAACCTATAATCTTTCACCATAAAAAATGACGTTACAAGCAAAATTAGATCTTTATGACAACATGAAACTTGTTTGGAACATCATAAAGAGTAATTGTGCTCTTGGAATAATTTTCATATGATAAAAATTGTAGGAGATAGGGTCTAGGGAACCCTAGATTTGACTAGTTGAGTTTTCCAGTCAACCTCTTTGAACCAACTTGCAAACTTGAAGTTCCTTTTCTCTTAGATGATCATGGAGAATCATATATGCTTATGATGAAGTTCAATTAAGTATCCCTTGATATATTTGACCAAATGTTGAGAAACTTGCTGAGGAAGGCACACAAGATACCCAGATGAATTAGGGTTTCCTTGACAAACAAGCTTCAAACTATTGATGAATTCTTGATAAAAATGACAAATAAAGAGCATGGGGATCCATATATGATGCTTATAACCAAAGTGAACCTTTGATTGCTTGATCCTTTGGATTGAGGGTCTCAAACTCTAGTTGTGAGCTTGATGAGGCACATGTGGACATGCACACTTCGTACAAAAGATACAAAGCTACACATAGACATATTTTTGTATTTTTGGTTAGTAAACAAATAAAATAAAGTATGGTACAATCAAATATGCTTAGTGATCTCTCCCAATGCAAACCCAATGAATGATAGGTGAGGAGGATACTAAGGTGTGATCCTAATGCTAATGCCAAGCTATGAGATGGCGTGAGGGATCTTAGGGGTCAAAATTAGGGTCTTACAACTGCCCCTATTTAAGGTCATTTTATCCTGGGATGTGAAGGTTAAAATCTTCGTATCAACGTGGTAGAATGGACTTAAATAACAACAACACGAAACAAATTTTGGTCCCTAAGAGACCTCATGATGCATATTATATGAATGCAAAATAATCTTTATGGGGGATATATTGTCACAAAGGAAAAGAATCCAGGAGAGACTGAAAGCCCACAGAAGCACAATGCATTCCATAAGGAAAACTTGTTGAGGAGACATAGACTCTGGGGGATAAAAGTTATGCGTAGGCCAGGCTACGACTTAAAAACTGCTGAAGACACAAAGGGATTTCCATGAAAATAAATCAATGGAAAGACTCGGACTGGGGAAAAAAGAATTTGCATGTATCGGAATATAACCAACACAGCAAGAAAAATCCACTAGGGAAAGGTGTAAATTAAAACGAATCTGAAATACCCAAACAATCAAAAGGAAATTCGTCTTCATAAAGAAATACGAATCCATACTCAACTGGGGAAGAAAAACTTCAACACATGAGTAAAAGAGATATATTATCTACCACCTGTTACTGGGTAGGAAGATAATATACTTGGGTAGAGGGACATCCGTTACCGGTTAAGGTAAACATATTAAGGATGACTCGTTGAGGAAAAGTGAGGAATATTCATTACCGGCTACTGGATAAGAATAACCTACTCGGGAACAGAAAAAAATTGGATTTACAACTACATGTCACTGGGCAGAAGACCAAAGGAAGAATATCCGTTACCTGTTAAGGTAAATATATCAAGGATAGACTGCCGGGGAGAATCACCAACTACCAATTACTGGGCAAGTTAACAAAGGTGATCAAACACATAAAAAACATAGGATTTATATCTACCAACTACTGGGTAACAGACCAAAGGAAAGAATATTCATTACCGGTTAGTGTAAACATATAAAGGATAAACTTTCCGCAAAGAATATCCGTTACCGGTTAAGGTAAACTAATCAAGGATAAACTCGCAAAGAAATAGGATTTAGATCTACCGGTTACTGGGTAGAAGACCGAAGGAAGAATATCTGTTACCGGTTAAGGTAAACATATCAAGGATAGACTCGCAAAGAAATAGGATTTACATCAACCGGTTACTGGGTAGAAGATCGAAGGAAGAATATCCATTATCGGCTAAGGTAAACATATCAAGGATAGACTTACTGGGAAAGAAGGATTTACAACTACTTGTTACTGGGTAGAAGACCAAACATATGAGAATATTCGTTACCGGCTAAGATAAACATATCAAGAATAAACTCGTTGGGGAAACGAAAGTGAATCCGCTGGAGATATCAAAGAAGTAAATTACCTTTTATCGGTTACTGGGTAAATTAACACAGGTAAAGTACTTAACATCAAGAAGGATATTACCAGTTACTTGGTAATAAACTCTTGTGGGACCATAAAGATCTATCTAGGTAAGAACTAGAAATAAACTGTCAAACAAGACTCAACCCAATGAGGGTATAGCCTAAGGGGAGTGGTTCCATCCAGATAATGAACTAGGGAGGGGACATAAATAATAATCATCCACGAGGAAATAACTCAGTGGGGGAAGAAGAAAGGATAAGGTCTTTCTGCTTAAGGGGCTGACACTCTATATTGAAAGAGTACAAGCACACCAAATCTGCATGGGGGGATGATATCACCAAAGCAGGGGATCAGAAAAATAGGTCAATGTGTAAAATGCCAAATGAAATATATGATTCTATATTTATGCATGTATATGCATAAGTATGTATATGATCATGCTAACAGATGAGCATAAAGGATACAAACATGAAGATCCAATCATCATAACTAGATACTCGAATAATCTCAACAAGATTGGAACACCAACTGGAGAACCTGCTAGGGATGAAAATAAATCATTGAAGATATAAATCCTATCTTCAAATATTCAATTCCCTGGGGATAGCACACAACCATGTACTCAAGGAAGATCGGGGATATAATAATCCAAATCAAAACTCAACTCTGGTTGGGGAACGACATGGAGAACATGCATCCAACCAAAAACTGTTGAAGACTCAGCGCTAAGAGGAAATGAAGAATATATATATATATATATATATATATATATATATATATATATATATATATATATATATATATATATATATATATATATATATATATATATATATATATATATATATATATATATATATATATATATATATATATATATATATATATATATATATACAAGTAGAAATCATTGGGATTAAGACAAATCCAAATTCAATACTCGATTCTCAAGAGAGGAGGAAATAACTTCTAGGGGATAAGCAAATATTGACAAAGATCTTTCTTAAAGCTCAAACTCTCTAGGAGAGGAGAAAATACAACTTAGCAACTTCGCGGGGGACGAAAGAATTGCTGAGGATATCAACCAACATGCTAAGGATAAGAGAGATCTGCTGAGGATCCACATATTCAAGCTGAGGGATAAATATATATACTTCATTGCCATAAGTCAACGATGTGGGGAGTTTTAGGTCAGCACCATATCAAATGGGAGACAACCCTACAAGAGACAGCTACATCAAAACTGCTCAGAACCAAAGAACGTCTGAAATAAGGAGATCTTTCATCAGAAAAGGGAACTCCGCGGGGAATCCATGTCACAACAAGAGGTAAAACTCTGAGTGGGGAACCAGACAACTTACTAGGGATTCCATCAATTAATATCAACTTCGTGGGGACTTCACTAGGGAATAAAAATCCGCCAAGACAAAACAAATGCCACACGAGGATGAAAACAATAACAAATTCCTCGAGAGGAAAAACAACAATCACAAGACTCTTTTTGGAGATTAAGAAATAAACCAACTACAAGGTATCAAAAATATCAACCAGGCCTGTAGGGACCCACAACGGGAGAAACCATGCCACGACTATGCAACCACCAAATAAAGGTACGTTGGGGATTCAAAAACCAAATAAAGGTTTTGTCGAAGATCCAGGTTTCAATCATAATACAATGCAAACTGAGGATGAAATATCCATGAAGGCATCAGTTGGGGAAAGAATGATGAACTACAAGGAGAGCAACACATCAGCCACTCTGGGGATACATGGCGAACTATTTGGGGGCAAACACCTCCAGACAAACTGCTTGGGGAAGATGACAATGCTTCTCATGTCAAGACTTACCGTTCTCAGATTGCTGTTGACATTCCTTTTCGAATTCAATATTCTTAAAGTAAATGTCTTATTATTTCAGAAAAATGTTTATTCATTGATTTATTTATTTCAAAATTATCATCATAGAAATACAATTTTGTTAAACAGAAACAAATAAGAATGGCAAATAATTGGATAAAGGCTCAATTTTATTTAATAGAATGGTAGTCTGCAAATGGCAGGACTCCATGGATCTTTACAAAGTTTGAAAATGGTAATTTACATGGAAAAAGGGCTACATTGAATACAATGACCACTATTCTCCCTATCAACTATGAAATCCATTGTGCTTTTATCCTTGGTTGAGAATAATGAATCATAACCAAATGACTAGCAATGTTGCTTCAACGATCAGATCTAACCAGATGGAGTTACTTGCCATAATCCCTAATTTTTGCCTAGATTTCCCAAAGTTTGGATACTCAATCTACCGGGACTATTTTTCTGTTTTATGTCTCTAACTTTTGCCTGAATCTCCTTTTCGGGTTTTCAATCCACCGAGACGCTCATTTTTGCCTAAGCCTCCCTTTCGGGTTTTCAACTTAGAGAGTTGTTCTTTTCTTTTTTAGGCAAAGTATTTCTTAACTGCATCGATATTCACAGGACGAGTGAACTCTTCACCATACATAGTTGTAAGAATCAATGCACCGCCTGAGAAGACTCTCTTGACAACATATGGGCCTTCATAATTAGGAGTCCATTTTCCCCTAGAATCAGGTTTGAAATATAAGATCTTCTTGAGCACGAGGTTACCTTCTCGGAACACACGAGGCTTGACCTTCTTATCAAAAGCTTTATTCATTCTCTGCTGATATAACTGACCATGACACATGGTAGTCAATCTCTTCACTTCAATCAAATTCAATTGATCATACCTGGTCTAACACCATTCAGCTTCGGTCAACTTGGCTTCCATCAACACATGCATTGATGGGATCTCAACCTCTATGGGGATCATAACTTCCATGCCATAAACAAGAGAGAAAGGGGTTTCCCCTGTTAAAGTATGAACAAATGTACGGTACCCATACAAAGCAAATGGGAGCATTTCATGCCAATCTTTGTACGTCACAACCATCTTCTAGATAATCTTCTTAATATTCTTATTCACAACTTCAACAACCCCATTCATCTTGGGTCTGTAGGGAGAAGAATTTTGATGTGCTATGTTGAAGTCTTTGCAAAGATCTTCCACCATATTGTTATTCAAGTTTGATCCATTATCAATAATGGTCTTACTTGGCACACCATATCGGCATATGATTTGATTCTTGATAAACCTTACAATAACTTGCTTGGTCACATTTGCATATGATACCGCTTCATCACACTTTTTGAAGTAATCAATAGCCACCAAAGTGAAACGATGTTCGTTTGAAGCTTTGGGCTCAATCATGCCTATCATATCTATTCCCCACATGGAGAAGGGCCATGGAGAGGAAACGACATTCAAAAGTGTCTGAGGAACATGAATCTTATCCGCATAGATTTGACACTTATGGCATTTCTTCACAGACTTGCAATAGAGAGATTCCATTGTCATCCATTAGTAACCCGCTCTTAACATCTTATTTGCTATAACATATCCATTAGAATGAGTACCAAAGGAACCTTCATGGAATTTTGTCATCAACATGTCTGCTTTGTGTCTATCCACACATCTAAGTAAAACCATATCGAAATTTTTCTTGTAAAGCACATCACCATTTAGATAGAAGTTTCCAGCTAATCTTCTCAAAGTCATCTTGTCTTTCAAAGATTCCCCAGACGGATAAGTATGACTTTGGAGGAAACATTTGATATCATAGTACCATGGTTTGTCATCCTTGATCTCTTCAACAACAAATACATGAGTTGGCCTATCAAGACACATCACAATCAGATTGGGAACTTCATTCCAATACTTCACAATAATCATAGAAGCCAACATTGTAAGAGCATCTTCCATCCGGTTTTCATCTCAAGGAATATGATGAAACTCAACCTTTGTAAAGAAAGTTTATATCATCCTCGCATAATCTCTATACGGTACTAAACCTGGTTGATTCGTCTCCCATTCACCTTTGATCTGGTTAACAACCAAGGCTGAATCTCCATAGACGTCAAGATATTTGATTCTAAGATCAATGACTTCTTCGAGCCCCATAACACAAGCTTCATACTCAACCATATTATTCATACAGTTGAAGGTCAATCTAGCTGTAAACGGAAAATGAGTGCCTTGAGGAGTAATAATCACTTCCCCAATTCCATTTCCATACGAGTTAACAGCTCCATCAAATACCATGCCCCAACAAGAACTAGGTTCTGGCCCTTCTTTAAGAAATGGTTCGTCACAATCTTTCATCTTCAAATACAATATCTCTTCATCAGGGAAATCAAACTTCACTGACTGATAATCATCAATAGGTTGGTGAGCCAAATGGTTAGTTAAGACACTACCTTTAATCGCTTTCTGAGCTCGGTATTCAATATCATACTCAGATAACAACATCTGCCAACGAGCAATCCTCCCATTTAAAGTAGGCTTTTCAAATACGTACTTGATTGGATCCATCTTGGATATCAACCAAGTAGTATGATTCAACATATAATGGCTCAGACGCTTAGCAGCCCAAGCCAAAGCAAATCATGTCTTCTCAAGCATATAATACCGAGACTTACAATCAGTGAACTTCTTACTGAGGTAGTAAATAACATACTCTTTCTTACCAGATTCATCTTGTTGACCAAGAACACACCCCATACTCTCTTCAAGCACAGTCAAATACATGATCAAAGGTCTTTCTTCAACAGGAGGAGACAGAATCAGAGGCTCAAGCAGATATCTTAAATACTGTCAAAAGATTTCTAGAAATCCTCGATCTAATCACAAGACTGATCTTTTTGAAGAAGCTTGAATATAGGTGCACATGTGGCAGTCATATGCGATATAAATCTTGAAATATAGTTCAAGCGGCCGAGAAAACCTCTGACTTGCTTCTTAGTTTTGGACGCATGCATCTCTTGTATTGCTTTGACCTTGGCAGGATCAACTTCAATACCCTTCTCACTGACAATAAAGCCTAACAACTTACCAGAGAGAACACCAAAAGTAAACTTATTAGGATTCAAGCGGAGTTTGTACTTCCTCAAATGCTGGAATAGCTTCAATAAGTGCTCAACATGCTCATCTTCAGACCTTGATTTTGCAATCATATCATTAACATAAACCCCAATCTCTTTATGCATCATATCATGGAAAGGCATCACTCTATAGCAAAATGTTCCCAAGGCGTAATGAATGTGGTCTTCTCCATATCTCCGGGTGCCATCTTAATATTATTATAACCGTAAAATTCGTCTATAAAAGATAAGACATTGAATTTAGTTGTATTATCCACCAACATATCAATGTGTCGCAGAGGAAAATCATCTTTCAGACTAGCTTTATTTAAATCTCTATAATCAACATACATGCGTACTTTTCCATGTTTCTTAGGAACAAACACAATATTGGCCACCCACTAGGAATATTCGGAGGTAACAAGGAAACCGGCATCAATATGATTTTGCACTTCTTCCTTGACATTCACTACCATATCAGGATGAGTTCTTATTAACTCTTGCTTGACTGGAGGACATTCTGGCTTCAACGGCAATCTATGCTCCACAATATAGGTATCAAGAATAGACATATCTTGATAAGACCAGGCAAAAACATCATATTACTCTCGGAGAAGCTCAACCAACCCCTCTTAACCTCTGGATGAAGTTGTGACCCAATCTTGACCTCCTTGAATCATCTTCGGAACCCAAGTTGGCCAACTCAATTTGTTCTTCAAACGGATGAATGATTCTTTCCTCGTGCTCAAGCAATCAGGATAACTCATCAGAAACGTCTTCATCATCATTCTCTTCCTCGGCTTTGAATACAGGGAAATCAAAGTTCGGAGAGTGAGTAGGGTCATTATTTTCAACGGGTTTGAGAAGCAACCTACGTAATAATTTTATATTTTGATTTTAGAAATATGAAGTGCAAACAAATATTATGAAAATATGGGAAAATATTGTTTATTTATGTTTTTTGTTATTACCATTTTCAAAAAAAGCAAAAAGTAAAAAAAAATGAATGTGGACGGATAGAATTGCATTTTATTGATGATAATTTGAAAATGCTTGACAATGTTTCACTTCTCCCTTAGGCATAGGTGTAAGACCCCAATTTTGACCCTAAGATCCCTCATGCTATTCTCATCATATACATTAGCATTAGGATCACACATTGGCATCCTCCTTACCCCTCTTTCATTGGGTTTGCATTGGGAGAGATCACCAAGCACCATCTGATTGTATCATGCTTCATTTTCCTTTACTTTTACTAACCAAAATACTAAAAATATGTCATTGTATAGCTTAACTCTTTTGTAGGTAGTGCACATGCTCATCTATGCTCTATCAAGTTCATATCTAGGGTTTAAGACCCTCAATGCAAGAATCTCAATCAAGAAATGGTTTACTATGGCTCTAATTATCATATATGGATCCCCATGATCTTCACATGTTATTTTGATCAAGAAATCATCAAGAGTTTGAACCTTATTTTCCTTGGAAGCCCTAATTCATCTGGGTATCTTGTGTGACTTCTTCAACAAGTTTCTTCACCAATTGATCAAATATTTCAAGGGATGCTTCACATTTCATCATCTTAGGCATATATGATCCTCCATGAGTCCCAAAAGTCAAAAGAATAATAAGCTAGCAAGTTGGTTCATGGTGGTTGACCAAAGGAATTCAACTGATCAAAATTGGGGTTCCCTACACCCTATCTCTTACAGTTTTTGTCATATGAAAATTATTACAAGATAAAAGTTACTCTAAATGACATTCCAATCAAGTTTCATGTTGAGATCTAGAGCTAGTTTTGCTTGGAAAGTCATTTTTTATGGTGAACGATTCTAGGTCATTTTCTCTAAACCCTAATTTGGAGGTCAACTTCTCAAGACCATAACTTGCTCAATTTTTATGAGATGAAATCCATTCAAGTTTAATAATCAAATTCAATATGCCTACTTCAAATTTTATGTTTGGACAAAGTGAAAAATCAACTTTTAAACACATGTTATATGAGGAAACATTATAGGTCATTTTGGGCCAATACCATTGAACAAGTGATTTTCCTCAACTTCTAAAATACATAACTCCTTCATCCCAAATCCAAATGAGGTCATATTTCTGACCAATTTGAAGAAATTTGAGATAGATACAACTTTGATGAAGGAACGTTTCTCATTTGAATCCCATAGAAAAAGTTATTCAAGGTGGAAGAAGTGAACATATGGCTTGGTACTTAGAATTTTTTTTTGATATGTTTGATTTTCCAAACTTCCACCTTAAAATTAATCATGATAAAGGCTTCAAATGAAAAAGTGTTCAACATGAAAGTTGTTCCTCTTGATCTTACCTTTCCAAAAAGTCCAAATCCATCCCATTTGGACAAGGTATGAATGACTTGCGCATGGTTTAAAGTTGAATGACCATTTGGAATATTTGAACTTCCATTCCTCATACACGATTGCATGGCCTTTCCAGATGACTTCAGAAATGCTTACACATGATTTTGGACCTGAATACATCATTAGATAGGCCTATCATATGCCCATGCATCCATGCAAAGGCATTTTTGCTATTTTTGAATTTTTGAAGAAGTGTGCAAATATAAAAGGCTTTGGCTATAAATAGAAGTGTTTATGCTTAGAATTAAGGACCCTTGCGCGCCAACTTTGAAGCTACAACCCTAAACCTCCACATTCAAAGGATAACCTTGAGGATTTTTATTGAAAATCGAGTTTGAATCTCCCACGGTTTTGAGATTCAAAACTCAAAAAGTCCTTCTTCTTCTTTGATCCATTTCTACTCTATCAAGCATCAAAAGCAAGGCCAGGTACAATTGAAAGCGATATCGTGTCCATCTGAACCTGCAGTGAAGGTGAATTTGTGAATTTTTCATCTCTTCGATTCTCACTCAATTCTCCACTATTCTTGTTGATTTTTGGTTATCTGAAGTTCTACCAATGTAGGCAACAAGATCGAGTTACTTTGAGGTCAAATTGAAGCAACTCAGATTATGATCCTCAAAATTCAACTCCCTGTATCTTTCAATATACTTGAAGTTAGGTAAAATTAAGGCCAGATTCGAGCTCCTGAGCATTTTTACTTAAAATTCATGTCCTCTTTTTTCATTTTGTGATGGTTTAGGGTGGACCAGTCTGGTGAGGTCCACCAGAGAAGAAGACTGGAGCTCTGGCTCCAGCGATGCGTTGGCGTGTCTCCAGACCACATGATCCTCTTATTTTGTTTTAATCTTGGGTGTCCAAACTGATTACCACGCGTGTGGCACATTGACTAAGGTTCACCATGGAACACGCACTCTAATCCACTTGATATGCCACCTCAATTAATGAGGGAGATCAAGTGGTCCACGTATTTTTGCATTTTCTGATTTTTATTTTTATTGCCTTATTTTCTTTAATTCATATTAATTTTAATATTGATCCAAAGAATATGGGACTTTCACAAAAAATTCTCAAATACTTTTCTCTTTCATTTTCTGAATTAAAAATATTTTTTGGATCAATATTAATATTTTTCATGATTTAATTGTTTTTGTGCATATTTTTAATTGTTTAAAAATACTTTTAAGTTTCCAAAAATAATGAAAATTTTCCTCCAAGGTCCTTTGACCTTGCTATTTTTAATTGATTAATTGTGTAGAAATTATGTTGAGCCATTTTTATTGACTTGCGAAGTCTGACTATGTGTTTGGGCCTTGGTCAAGGTTGATTTGACTTTTGTTGGATTAAAATCATTGGATTTAGGGGATTGATGAAATGTACATTTCATCTCCCAAAATGAATGAATGATTTTAATTTGATAAAAGTCCTCCCATGACCAATTTGTGTTTGTTCCATTTCCCCTCCCTCTTCATCTTCAATCCCATTCTATCTCATCCATTTGATTTGACCTATGATATATATATATATATCCTAAGGCTAGTTGATTGCAAAATCAACATAAGTATGAATGAGATTAGGTCCACCCCTTTGTCATTTTCTTTTAAGTGTGGTATGTATTAGGAGTATGGTTCATAATACGATATCTCTAACATGCATTAACACTAAAAATTTTATTGCCCAGCCTCAGATAGTTGTGACTTCTACATAAGTCCAATTACAATTGTTTAACATAGCGATAAATTTTGACCCAAAAGCATAGCATTCTAGTAAGTGAGATTGTAAGTCTCCCCCCTTTCATGGTATTGTGTGGAAACTTGGCCTTTTTTCCTTCCTTTGGAAGATGTCTTGGTTCAAGGATCCATGCTTGTGAATAGAGGGTTGAGTGTTCTCCAAAGAATGA
The DNA here is from genome assembly GCF_024323335.1 of Lathyrus oleraceus. Lineage (NCBI taxonomy): Eukaryota > Viridiplantae > Streptophyta > Magnoliopsida > Fabales > Fabaceae > Lathyrus > Lathyrus oleraceus. The sequence continues at coordinate 77,718,822 of NC_066581.1, read as the reverse complement.
CTTAAACAATTGAAAAGCAAACGCAATACTAACTTCTAATCAACTAACGTTGAACTAAAATTTAATTTTAAGCCATTTACTTTTATGCACTTTAAAATTCAAGTCTTTATTCATTTGCCATTATTCATACCATTTAACTTGTTTACTTTAATGCCATTTCACTTTGATCACTTGAGCCATACTTTGTGATTATATTGTGATTGTATATACTTGTTTGTGTATTTTGTTTGTGGTCTTTTGACCTTAATGTACATAATAACAACAAAAACCCTAAAAAATATTTGTGTGAATTGTTGGATTTGATCTGAGACTTTGGACTTATAATTAGGAAACATTCCCTATGCAAAAGGACTTGGCCAATGCCAACTTTTCTGAAACCAAGTGCTTGTGAAGGAAACTCTCATCTGATGCAAGTGAGATCCCTTTTGAGTTCATCTGCTACATGGTCTTGATGAAGTTGTTACTTTGAACCTGTGTCTAATGCCCTATTCTGAGCCATTCAAGGAGTATGTCATCTGATACATGGAAGCTTAAGAAGAAGACTATGAAGTTGCTAGCTTGGATGTGGTTATCTTTATTTGATGCCTTGCTCTTCATCTTGCTATTTGTGTATTGATATTGCTTGATTCTACAGTCCAAGGGAAAATTGGGTTTCTATATGACATTCTTGTCTATTGGATTGCATCCCATTGGTCAGATCTTTTCAACTCTTAACTTTTAATTCTTGCTTAGGATTAGTCTCTTCATCTCCTCCCACTTCTCAAATTTCAAATCTCTCTCTCCTTTTAAAATCTTATTTGCTTGTGATTTCTAAACTTTGACTTTATTGCAAATTAGAAACCGTGGCCTCATGCCATTACAATTTTAAACTCTTTTTCTTGATCAAACTTGTAAATGAACTTAACCATACTTGACTTAAAATTTCAAGAGACAAAAGGAACTAACACCCATTCAAACTTTTTTAGGCCCTTTTATGCCTCTTTCAAACTTAAATTTTTGTTAAAAGCAATTCACTCACTTTGAAATTGATACCACAAACTACGAGGTTTTGATCCCTCATTTTTATGTTGGTACGTAGGCACAAGTCTGAAGGTCTTGTCAAACACAAAAATATAATTAATAAATTCTTTTCTCATCCCCACACTCTATTTATTGCAAACATCTTTTATGTCAAAACACATGTACACATAAAAAAAGGGCTCCCTAGGAGTACCTAGGACACTTTGGGTGCTAACACCTTCCCTCTGTGTAACCAACCCCCTTACCTGTAATCTCTGGCATTTTATTAGTTTTGATTTGAAAACTTCTTAGATTTGGGTTTTGTTCGTACTTTCCCCCTTTCCCTTGGAAACAATAAAAGCGCGGTGGCGACTATGGTTTAATTGACGTTAAGTTTATCCATAGCTTAATGGTCATGAATTTACCGCTACAGAAATTAAGTGGCAACTCTGTTGGGGAGTAGTCTCCAGTGGGTTTAGCCTACTCTTTTGTGTGTATATAATTGTATATTTGATATATGTATATTTGTTTGTATGATATAATCAGCTTGTTGTGCTTGGTGATCTCTGAGTGGTGAGATAAGTTCTAACCCGGACTTGAGTGCAATTAAGATAGGAAGATGGTATAGTCATGTTCGAATTGTGTGGAGTAGTCCTTAACAAGTTGGTTTGAGACCCATCTACTCAGTTGAGATCCTTTTGGAGTTGTCACACAAGTTATTTGTGGTTAGGCATTACTTTCTTTGATTTGGGGTCCGAGACGTTGAGGACCGTAGAACATTTAACCCATCTTGGCCTATTTAGGACGTAGTGCGGAGATTGTTCAGGTGTAGACTTGATAACAGTTGTTACGCGAGACCACACTCAGACGAGTTTCTCTTGAGAATATTATGGGTTGATGAGTCAGTCATCCTAACCTGTAATATCCAATAGATGGAATTAAGACTCTGGGAACTTTTTAGAACATGACCTACAAGTTTTTATCCTTAGTACACTCCTTTGGGATGGTCCTTAACATGACTCCATGCTCGTGACTCACAAAAAACCCTTGATTCTTGGTTGATCCAATCAAGTCTTGTCAATATCAATGGAACTTGGGTGTTGATAAGGTGAAACCCATAATCCACCAAAATGGATGATTGATCTTGACAATGACTTGATTCATCCCTTGACCTTTGTTTTCCTCGTGTGTGATCCCTTACTTGTGATTGTTGCATTCATGCATTCTGTAAGACCCCAATTTTGACCCTAAGATCCCTCATGCAACCTCATCATATGTATTAGCATTGGGATCACACCTTGGCATTCTCCTTACCCCTCTTTCAATGGGTTTGTTTTGGGAGAGATCACCAAGCACCATGTGATTGTATCATACTTGTATATTATCATTTTACTAACCAAAATACCAAAAATATGTCTTTGCATTTGCCTAACTCTTTTGTAGGTAGGGCATAAGCCCCATTAATCTACCAAGTTCATACCTAGGGTTTAAGACCCTCATGTAAAAGAGAATAACCAAGGATTGATTCGAAATGTATCAAAGCATCATATATGAGTCCCAATGATCTCTACATGTCATATTGATCAAGATTTCTTCAAGAGCTTAGAGTTGGTTTTCCTTGGAAACCCTAGTTTGTCTGAGTATCTTGAATAACTTCCTCAACAAGCTATCTCAACAATTGATCAAATTTATCAAGGGACACTTAAAATTTCATCATCTTATGCATATATGATATACCATGAGCTTGGAAAGTCAATAGAATTGGAGGTTGGCAAGTTGGTTGATGGTGGTTGGCCAGATGAATTCATCTAATCAAAACTGGGTCTCCCTAGACCTTATCTCCTAAACTTTTCACCATATGAAAATTATTACAAGATCAAAGTTAATCTAAATGACATTCCAAACAACTTTCATGTTGAGACCTAGAGCTATTTTTGCTTGGAAAATCATTTTCTATGTTGAAACATTATAGATCATTTTGTCTAAACCCTAATTTGAAAGTCAACTTCCCAAGCCCATAACTTGCTTAATTTTTATGATATGAAATATTTACAAGTTGCAAAATCAAATTCAAGATGTCTAACTCAACTTTTATGTTTGGAGTGAGAGCTAAATCAACTTTTATGAGCATGTGATATAAGTACATTATAGGTCATTTTTGGCCTATACCATTAAACAAGTGATTTTCCTCAACTTCAAAAGTGCATAACTCTATCATTATAAATCCAAATGACATGAAATTGGTGACCATTTTGAAGGTATTTGAAAGAGATACAACTTTTATGAAGACATGTTTCTCATTTGGAGCTCACATAAAAAGTTAAGCAAGGTGGAATATTGAGATATATGACTTAACACTTAGAAACTTTTTCAACATGTTGAAATTTCCAAACTTCCACCTCAAACATCACCATGATCCAAGTTCCAAATGGAAAAGTGTCCAACATAAAATTTGTTCCCCTTGATCTAATATTTATAAAGAGTCCTATTTCATGCATTTTGGATGAGATTTGTTAGGGCTGCGCATGGTCTTAACAGGTCTGCATCAAGTGGAAAAATCAAATGTTCAAAACTTCACATTGCATTGCCTTTCCCTTCAAGCATCATTTGAACTTCAATATAGTTGGAATTGGATCAAAATGGATTGCTTCATGGGCTTATAGACGCCCATGCAAGCTTGTGCATGACATTGCCAAATTTAGCAAAATTTCAAGTGTGCAATTATCAATCCCAAATGCTATAAATACATGGCCTCTGAGCTTATTTCAATGACACCTTGCGCGCCAGATTTGCTCCCTCTCTTCAAAATCTCACAATTCAAAGGAAAACCTGAGAATTTTCAACTTTAAAATTGAGTTTGAATCTCACTGTTTGGAGATTCAAAAACTCCAGGATCCAAAGCTTTGTTCCATTGTCAAACCACTTCTGCAAGCTCCTCGAGTGTCATCAAGTCAAGCATTGAAGGTATTTTTCAGAAATCTTCTTCTCTTCGATTCTCACTCAATTCTCATTAATTCTCTTGGATCTTTGGTTGTCTGAAGTCCTACCAATACAGGCAAGAAGATTGAGTTGCTTTGAGGTCAAATTGAAGCAACTTAGTTGACACACCTCAAAATTCAACTCCTTATATCTTTCTATATATTTGGAGTTAGTTGAAATTAAGGTCAGATTCGTGCCTCTACGCCATTTTTTCTTTCAGATCATGTCCTCTTTTTTCACTTATGTGATGGTGAAGACTGAACCAGTCCGGTGAGCCTCGCCTGAGAAGGTGACCGGAGTTCCAGCGCCGATGGTGTGTTGGACAGGTTCTGAGTCGTTGATCTTGTTTAAATTGTTTTAATCTTGAGTGTTGCTTTTGAATACCATTGGTGTGGCACGCTGACTCAAGTGTACCATGGAACGCGCGTCTTCATCCACTTGATTTGCCACCTTAATTAATGAAGGAGATCAAGTGGTCGACGCTTTTTCTGATTATTTGAATTTCATTTAATTTGTTTTATTTTCATTAATTCATATTAATTTTAATATTGATCCAATAAATATGAGAGTTTCACTAAAAAATTTAAATAAAATCTTCTTTCATATTTTGAATTAAAATTATTTTTTCAATCATTATTAATATTTTTCATGATTTAATTGATTTTGTGAATATTTTTAATTGTTTAAAAATACTTTTAAGTTTCCAAAAATTCTGAAATTTTTTCTCCAAGGTCCTTTGACCTTGTTTGACCTATGATAAATCTCATGGCCATTTATTTGGTGTTTTGATGAGGTTTTACGAATTTGACAAACCATATTTTATTTAATGCATTATTTTTAGTATTTTTAAATTGAATAAATGCCAAATAATTGTGTTGAGCCGTTTTATTTGTTTGTATAAGTTTGACTTGTGTTGTTGGGCCTTGGTCAAGGTTGATTTGACTTTGTTAGATTAAGATCATTGAATTTAGGGGATTGATGGAATGTACATTCCATCTCCCAAAATGAATGAATGATCTTAACTTGGTAAAAGTCCTCCGTTGTCCAATTTGAGTTTTCATCCATTCCCCTCCCTCTTCATCTAATTTCCCTTCTTTATGCATCTATTTTATTTGACCTATGATATCTCTATATCCTAAGGCTAGTTGATTGCAAAATCAACATAAGTATGGATGAGATTAAGCCACCATTTTTTGCATATTCTTTTTGTGTGTGGTATGTTTCATGAGCATAGTCCATTATACTATGTCTCTAACATGCATTAACACCAAAATTTTATTGCCCGGCCTCAAATAGTTGTGACTTCTACATAAGTTCAATTACGATTGTGTCGTACCTCATGAAAAAATGAGAGACACGACTTTAAAGCGAAGCGCGATCGCACGCTCGCAATGATGGACTGAACAGAGTCGCCACCGAACTTTATTTATTCCTAAAAAGGAAAGGGGAAATATCGATAAAACCCAAGACAAAACGACAATGATTATTGGTCGTCGCAACCAAATTAGGGTTCGGGAGTCGATTACGCAAGGGGAAGGTATTAGCACCCCTCACGTCCGTTGTACTCAACGGGAACCATTAGGTCAGTTGTGTGCGTTAGTGTTAGTTTGAAATGTTAGGCTTTTCGAATTATTAGGTGGGAAAGAAAGAAAGGATGAGAAGAGAATGTTTTTGGATTTTTGACGAAGGACTAAACCTAAGTTTTTTATTAGTGGGCCTGATAAGATTTATAAATCCTGCTCCTACGTATCTCAATAGAGAAGTCAAGGCTTACGTAGTTCTGGGTAGAAAAATGTTTGTTTGTTGGTCGATTTTAGCGAAAGCTATATTGTATTAATCGACGAAAACATTGTTTTACCCAAAACAGATGAGGAGTGAACGCATACCACACATCGAACGGATTTATAAATCTACATTCGGAAAAGCGTCACTTATCTCGACTCAACAATCATGGTCGAAACATTATTTTACATCACCTTAAGACAGTATGTCTTTTGTTTATGAAAAAAGGTTTTTGATTAGTCACACGACGGCGAGAAAGAGTTTGATTAGTTGGATGTATTTTGAGTGATGGCGAGAACTTGGATGAGCGAGATATACATCTCGAATCCTAGCCTCAGGAGTGCACGGTATACACCATGTTCCATTTCCATCTTTATTGAAAGAGGTTAAGATAGGAATTAAGTATTTTGGAATTTGATTGAGAAAGGGTTTGAAGAAACCTCATTGAAAATTTTAGACGATGGCGAGAGCTAAGATAGGCGAGGCATACGTCTCGAATCTTAATCTCAGAAGTGCATGGTATACACCATGTTCCATTTCCACCTTTATTGAAAAAGTGTTAACGAAGAATTAGTTATTTTGAGTTTTGTTGTGAAAATGACTTGACCCTAGATCAAGTATTGATGGACGCTCAAAAGAAATTTGAATGAGTGTTTTGAGAGAAAACAAAGTGGATAAATTTGGATGATGGCGAGAGCTAGGATTGGCGAGATATACATCTCGAATCCTAGTCTCAGGAGTGCGCGGTATACACCACGTTCCACTTCCATCTTATTGAAAAGGTCTTAACTATAAATTAATATTTTTTGAATTTTTATTAGAAAAAATGACTTCACATTGGATCAAGCATTTGATGAAGTTTTTTCGAAAGAAATGGAATAGAATGGGGGGAAGAAATGGATTGATTTGTTTATTGAGAAAATACTCGACGTTGGATCGAGTCATTATTTTTGATCTTTTGGAAATGGTTGATTTTATTCTTGTGTTAGTATCTAACTAAACAGTCAAACAAATAAAGAAATAAAACAGTACAAATTTATTACACATCGGGGGAGTGGGGTACATTTTGTCAAATGGGGATTCAAAATCATGAAATAATTAAATCGGGCCCAAACAACAAATAATGTAATGTATGAGTGTAAGTGCAAGAGAACTGGCTCATTGTAAGAAAGCCCAAGAGTAAGCTATGTGAGGTTGATGGCGATGCTTAAAAGCAATCGACTTACAAGGGTATGGAAATGGGCTCGACATTGAATCGAGAAAAGTGTGATTTTAATAGTTTAAAGCGGTTTTGAATGGATGATGAAATTAAAAGAAATCAAATTTGTGTTATTAAACAATAATGAAACTATGAGTATAGGAGAAATTATAATAAAACATAAACATAAGAAAAAATGAATGCTAAAAGAAATAAAATGCTACATATAGGTATCGAACCCACTCCACTAAAGACCATGAAACCACCCTCTCTCCACTAGGTCATTTATGATTAGTTATTATCTTAATGCTAATTTGGATAAGTAAACAAAGATAGATTAAAAATTAGAATTAAAAAATAAAAACTAAGATAAAAAACAGTCTGTTGGACTACCATGAAAAAAAAAGGAAATTACACCCAGCCGCCTGGTTGTTGGGTTTTCCAATGGATTATGAATTGGGAAAGCAAATATACCAATATATACCATTTAATAAAAAAACAGAAGACTAAACGTAAACAAATCTTTTTAATGGTTTTAATGATGGTTTTGTAAAAATAAATAAATGAAGGAAAAGTGGGAGGAACAGTAACGAAGCGTTCACTTGTTCACGCTCCCTCAAACTCATCTTCTTCGCTCACCACTCTGAATCTCACTTCTCTATCCGTCCCTCAACTCACTCTCAACGAATCTCTCTCTCACTCTCAACGATTCATCCTGAACCTTCGCTCACTCAAACGCGTCCTCAACCTCAACCCTCTCTCTCTCACCCCCAATCATTTATCACCTCTCCGGTTCTCTCTCAATCGCTCATAAGAAATGCACGAATTTGGTTTTCAAAGAGACTCAAGTAAGAGCTCACCTTCGACGACGACGACGGCTCAGGTAATGATCGAATCTTCTCCCTTCGCCTCTTCAAATACTGATTTTCTTTTGATTTGGGAATTAGGGTTCTTTTGTGGAGTTTGGTCCGCCTCTCCTTTTTTTTTCGTCCCCCTCTTCTGATTCTCTCCCTCTCTATTTACATCCACATCTTTAGGGTTTTCAATTTGGTATGGTGGATTGAAACAAGTATCTGCCAACATCCTTTCGGTGGGCTCAGTCTGCATAGGTCTATTTGGATGCTTGGATTTGGAAAAGGTATTTTGAACTTATGCTTTCCCCCTCTGTTTTGTCTCTATGCCATTTTGGGATTTTCGAATTTTAACTGCCTTGCGGATTTGCTTTTACTGCAGTGAATTCGGAGTGGGTATACAATGATGCAATGCAAGTAATAGTTGATCCCTTAAACTTGGTATTCTTGTCATGAATCAAAGGGATTAACTTAGCAAACCACCATTTAGTATGCCAATATTAGCAGCAACTTCTGCATTCACTGTATGCTCGTCGAAGGAATTGACGGCAAATTCAATCACGGCCAATTTAGCCTTTGGAGACCTTTGTTCGTCTATTGCTGGAGACCTTTGTTCGTCTATTGCTCGTAACAGTGCAGGTAAGAGAGAAATGATACTGTAAGTTTTGCTAACAATTTCCAATGTTGTATAACATCGATACTGCAAGTTTGGCTAACAATTTCCAATGTTGCAGAACATGGCTGCCTAACAACCTCTTTAGGATCAATTGACCGGGAAAAGACATGTGGTAACATTCTTTCCATGTAACCCTCAAAAGGCTTTCGACACGCCAGAACAATATCTGCTAGTGTTGAAAGAGCAGCCTGCGCAACTTTATGGTGAGGGTCATCTAAGTGCTGGAAAAACAACTTCATTACCAACTTTATTACCTTCTCAAAATTCTGAACAATTTCAAGAGTTCCCTTTGGACCTTGCTTGAATTATTTTTTGTTATCATGTTGATTTATTGTGATGTTTGTAGGGAGTTTGTTGTGAAACTGATATGAGCCAATACCACCAAGTTGTTCTGTTATGAATCTTGTAGGGAATGTTGGCTAGATCATACATGTCACGTTTGGCATTGTTATGGTTTTGTAGAATGGTTGATGTATGGTGTGCTAGATGCACGACTTTGGTGTCTTGAATGTGCACACCGAATAGAATTCATGGCTTTCTTATGTTTCATTTATTTTGTAGGTATTGAACCGTGTTGGACATGTTGATCGTGTGGAATTAGATGCAAGGCTATGAAGTGCATTGGATGGGGGGCTGTTGTAGGTTGTTGCTTTTTGGATGCCGGTTCCGTTGCGGTTTTCGATACATTGTTGTGGAATTTGGAGGAACCAAACTAATTCAAGAGGTTAAGGTGAGTTTTTTTTCTGGATCCTGTTATGTTCTTTTCAATTTCTGCTACGGCTTTTGTAATCGAAACATGGACTGTTGTGATGTGCTGGAAAACAAAACAGGGTTGTAATAAAATGGCTATTTTGTATGTATTATGCAGGTTCATGTTGGAAGTTTGTGCCTGATCTATCTCCACAGCATGTTAACAACATCTTTGCTTTTGGGTGGATAATAGAATTCATAATGATGGGAGATGTTTTTAAGTTGCCTCCACATTTCAGTCCATTTCTGCTTTGGAAAACTGTGAAGCTGGTCGATCATGTAGCCTGGCTCCAATGAATTGCATCAAAATTATTACATAACCAGTAACACAAAGACAACGGAGACCAAGTGAAATAACACATCCAGTCTTGTTCTTTCAGGTAAGGTAATTTATGAATTCTGCAGCTGTCGCAATTGCAGCACCTGTAATGGCATCTACTGCAATCTTGTCTTTTTTATTGTTGTTGGATGTAGATACCAGAGCCCCTGTCACTGCACCTCCGAACATGGCATTCTTCCAGTCCCTGGTGTCGTGGATCCTCTCTACACCATATTCCATTCCAACATATACGCCGGCTATAGCTCCCCAGTATGCACCTTCTTTACACATCTTCTTCAGAGATTTCTCAAAATCATTACTTGAGATACTTCCCTTTCGAATTATATGAAAGGTATCCTCTACAACTGATCCTGTAGCTGCAACAGCTCCAATCTTCAAGAAACCATCAACAGTGAGGTTAAGGAATGGATTGCCCATGTCTATAACCACATCCAGCTTGGGAGAAGACAGTGACCCTGAAAAATTGCTACGAGGCATCTTTCACACTCACTCTTTTTTGTTACTTCCTTGCTTTGAGTGTTAGGAACTTTGGGAAGGGGTTGAGTATATTAATAAGCATGTGTTAAATATTCTTGGTTTTGTAGTTGGCGCATGAAACGGAAAAGCAGTGGATAACTTCGGAGGATTCGAAACCGAGCAATTAATCATATTTTTGCTTAGAAGATTATTATTACTCATCTCACTACTACATATTGGGATTCCTCCAAGAAGTGAAGTGTTGTTAGAATTTTGATAATAAATTTGGCCTCCATCTGTTTGTCGTCGAGACATATTTAAGGCACTCGACGATGACTTTGTGATTTATGGAAATATTGTAATGCTTGTGTAATGTCATGGTTTTGTGCAAATGTATTTTGGAATTGGAATGACAATGGCAAATGCAATGGTTATCTGGTGTCGGAAACTTATGACATTTACAAAAAAAATGGTTGTAACAAACTTGGTTTGAATGAAATGAATTTGTGGTTATAGAAATGAATATGGATTTTAGAAATAAGTCTAAGACTCATCTAAATGTCAATTTAAAATCAAAAAATCAATAAAACCAATTAAAATCAAATTAATCTATAATTTGTTAAAAATTACTTTGATATTAACTCTAACATTTATTTGAAAATTAAAATCGATTAGAGTTTGAATCATTAGTAAAATGAACAATTAAGATTAACTTGAAATTTGGAATTAGATTTAATTTGAAATTAAAATCAAATTGAAAATTAAAAAAAGTCAAATAACTAAAATCCATTTTGTAATCAAAAAGCACCATGATCAAAAGCTAGATAATAACCAATGTTTATAAAAAAAATATGGATTTGGGAATGGATGGTTGCCTTTGGTCATGAATGTATGCAAATGAACTTTAGGCCACGTGCCAAATAAAAAATGAAAAAATGAAAAAAATTCAGGACCAAAATCGGGGTATGACAGTTGCCCCTATTTAAGTATCTTCAACTAGAGAATATGAAGCAGGACACTCTTCATATGATCATAGTGGGAGATGGTTAAATACTAAGAAGACCCGGATTTTGATCCTGAATCCCTATGACATGATATGATATGATATGATATGATATGATATGATATGATATGATATGATATGATATGATATGATATGATATGATATGATATGATATGATATGATATGCATGGATGCATGATATGATATGATATGCATGGATGCATGATTCTTTTTTTTTTATCTGTTAGGGATATGGCGAACCCTTAACAGGAGATGCTACTAGACAAACCAAACCTGTGGGGAATGCTGATGGTCCACAGGGAGACAGACAAATGGTAAAAAACAAACTTGCTGGGGAAGACAAATCCTGCTGGAGAATCAGACACACACCGGGGAGCACTCAAAGTGAAATTTGATAAACGATACTTGGAACACAAGAGATTTCGGTAGTAAGTTCATATATGAACTACTAAACCCGAATAAGAAAGAAAATGTCACAACAGGTTCAGATATGACCTGGCAATACTGGAATAAAACACAACAAACAGGTTCATATATGACCTGACAATGCTGGGGGAATATCAAGAAGTTCTGACAGCAGGTTCAGATATGACCTATCAAACTCAGAAAAAATCAAGAAGAGTGTATCAACAGGTTCATATATGACCTGACAATACTGAAACAAATCATAGAGAAAGACTCTTCAGAACAGGTTCATATCTGACTTGATACTGGAATAAAGCTCAACAACAGGTTCATATATGACCTGAATAGTATTGAATCAACAGGGAAAAACTCTTCAGAACAGGTTCATATATGACCTGACACTGGAATAAGGCTCAACAACAGGTTCATATATGACCTGAATAGTATTGAACAATAAGGAAAAACTCTTCAAAACAGGTTCATATATGACCTGACACTGGAATAAGGCTCAACAACAGGTTCATATATGACCTGAATAGTTTGAACAACAGGTTCATATATGACCTGATAATGGAATAAAGTTCAACAACAATTGGACTTGAAAATGACTGCGAAAACCGGATGTTGGTTCAAGGATACCACAGACAAACTGGAATTAGAGGTCAAAAGACATAGGATCAACAATAAGACCTAGGTCAATGCACAATGAGCACGAAGTACATTTCGGCTATGCATGATTTGAATGCTTTTATGCATGATATATGAATGATCATGATCATGAGAATGCTGAATCTTGAGTGGACTGGGAGTTTGTAGGGACTGTTTACAGAGATTCTGATTCCTCAACACCAATAACTCATACCCGTGCGATTAACAAGCGCATCCAGAGGAGAATCTATCATGATTGAAAATTACAAATAACCAAAGGTCCATCCTTCTAGAGGATTAATAAGTTATATTCCATGGGGACTTTTGTTGGTGATCCAGGAATATTTATGCAACCTTGAGGCTTTCGGGGAAACAAATGATTTTCCTTTGATTTTCACATATATCAAAGTAATTTTGTTTTTTTTTTTGGTAAATTTCAAATTCTTTTTCAAGTTTCAAAATTTCATTATTAACAAATAAATGACATTTTGCATAACAAAGAAAAACGTAGATGAACATAACTAACAATGGTTGGGAAAACTTGTATTTTATTCAAGAATGGTAGCACACAAATGGCGTAGCTCCATAGAGTGTTACAATTTTTTTTTGAAAATGGCAATAAGGAAAGGTCTATGTTGAATTCAGTGACCACTAACATCCCTACTAGATATGATTTCCCAAAACCTTGCTTCTAAGGGGAGTAACTTGGATTGATCTTCCGCCTTAAATTCTTCGGTGTTAATCAGTAACAACTGATGCAGTTTATGCCTTTTGCCCCTAACTTTTGCCTGGATCGCCCTTTCGGGTTTTCAATCCACCGGGACGCTCCTTTTTGCCTAAGTCGCCTTTTCAGGTCTTCAACTTAGCGAGCTACCATTTCTTATTCATCCCTAACTTTTGCCTGGACCGCCCTTTCGGGTTTTCAGTCCACCGGGATACCCCTTTTTTGCCTAAATCGCCTTTTCAGGTTTTCGATTTAGCGGGTTTTTATTAGGCATAGTACTTTTTGACTGCATCAGAGTTCACGGGGTGTGAGAGCTCTTCATCATCCATAGTTGTGAGAATCAAGGCGCCTCCGGAGAAAGCTTTCTTCACCACATATAGGCCTTCATAATTGGGAGTCCACTTCCCACGTGAGTCCTTGTGTATTGGCAAGATCTTCTTAAGCACGAGGTCTCCTTCTCTGAATTCCCGAACACGTACTTTCTTGTCAAAAGCCCTTTTGAGCCGTTTCTGGTATAATTGTCCATGGCACAAAGAAGTCATTCGCTTCTCATCTATGAGGTTTAACTGATCAAATCTATTTTGAATCCACTCAGCCTCTTCTAGCTTAGTCTCCATCAAGATTCTCATTGAAGGTATCTCCACTTCAATTGGGAGAACTGCTTCCATCCCATATACCAAAGAGAACGGGGTTGCCCCTGTTGAAGTGCGGACGGAAGTCCGGTATCCATGCAGTGCGAAAGGTAGCATTTCGTGTCAATCCTTATAGGTTTTCACCAGTTTTTGCAGGATTTTCTTGATGTTTTTATTAGCGGCTTCAACAGCGCCATTCATCTTTGGACGATATGGTGAAGAGTTATGGTGCTCAATCCTGAAGCTCTCGCATAATTCCTTCATGGTCTTATTGTTCAGATTCGTCCCGTTATCTGTGATGATCCGGCTTGGAATTCCATAATGGAAAATGATATCTTTCTTGAGGAACCGTGCAACCACTTGCTTTGTCACATTAGCATAAGAGGCGGCTTCTACCCATTTGGTAAAGTAATCAATGGCAACCAGGATGAAGCGGTGACCATTGGAAGCTTTAGGCTCGATGGCGCCAATCATGTCAATGCCCCACATTGAGAAAGGCCAAGGTGACGTCAAAACATTTAGTAGGGTTAGAGGCATGTGTACCTTGTCGGCATAGATTTGGCATTTAGGACATTTTCTAGCATAATTGAAGCAATCGGATTCCATGGTCAACCAATAGTAACCAGCTCTCAAAATCTTCTTGGCCATGGCATGCCCATTGGCATGAGTTCCAAAGGATCCTTCATGAATCTCTTTGATCAACAGGTCCGCTTCACGTCTATCCACGCATCTGAGCAGAATCATGTCGTGGTTTCTCTTGTATAACACACAATTGCTTAAGAAGAATTTGGATGCTAACTTCCTCAATGTTTTCTTGTCAAGGGCTGTTGCATCTGTTGGATATTCTTGATTTTCCAAAAAGCATTTGATGTTGTGAAACCAGGGTTTACCATCGGCTTCCTCTTCAACTGACTGACAGTAGGCAGCCTCAACTTTCCGCTCGATCTGAATGAGAGGTGCTTCATTATGGAATCTGACTTGGTACATTGAAGCCAACATAGCCAAAGCATCAGCAATTTGATTCTCAGTTCTCGGGATATGACGGAAAGTGATTTCGTCAAAGTATTTTATTAATTCCATGACATAAGCACGATATAGGATCAACTTGGTATCACGGGTTTCCCATTCGCCTTTGACTTGGTATATCACCAAAGCTGAGTCTCCACATACTTCGAGGATTTTGATTCGGAGGTCAATTGCTGCTTCAATGCCTAAGATGCATGCCTCATATTCTGCTATATTATTTGTGCAATCAAAACACAACCTTGCTGTGAAAGGAGTGTATCCACCATTCGGATTCAACATAACAGCTCCTACACCATGCCCCATGTAATTGGAGGAACAATCGAACATGAGCTTCCACCGAGATCCGGGTTCAGGTCCTTCATCAAGTCCTGGGGTTTCACTGTCTTTCACTACCATAATGTCTTCATCAAGGAAGTCAAACTTCAACGGCTGGTAATCTTCAACGGGATGGTTTGCCAAGTAATCAGACAACACACTCCCTTTGATGGCTTTCTGGGACACATATTGGATGTCATACTCAGATAGTAACATCTGCCAACGAGCGAGTCTTCCAGTCAAAGCAGGCTTTTCAAAGATGTACTTTATTGGATCCATTTTTGAGATCAACAAAGTAGTGTGGCAAATCATGTATTGTCTTAAACGACGAGCGGCCCATGCTAAAGCACAACAAGTTTTCTCCAAGAGTGAATATCGGGATTCACAATCGGTAAATCTCTTACTCAGATAATAGATGGCATGTTCCTTTCGACCAGTTTCGTCATGTTGTCCCAGCACACATCCCATTGATTTTTCAAGCACAGTTAAGTACATAAAGAGTGGTTTCCCCTGGACAGGTGGAATTAGAATAGGGGGCTCTTGCAGGTATTGTCCGATTTTCTCAAAAGCCATTTGGCAGTCAGAATTCCATTCAACTGCTTGATCTTTTCTGAGCAACTTGAATATAGGTTCACACGTAGCAGTCATATGAGATATAAACCTAGAGATGTAGTTCAAACGTCCCAGGAATCCTCTAACTTCTTTCTCTGTACGTGGAGCAGGCATTTCTTGTATTGCCCTAACCTTGTCTAGCTCTACCTCAATTCCTCGTTGACTAACAATGAAACCAAGCAACTTTCCAGATCGGACACCGAAGGTGCATTTAGCCGGATTCAGCCGTAGTCGAAATTTCCGAAGACGCTCAAATAGCTTTTGCAAGTGGTCTATGTGATCCTCTTCACTTTGGGATTTTGCAATCATATCATCCACATAAACCTCAATTTCCTTGTGCATCATGTCATGGAAAAGAGTGACCATTGCTCTTTGGTAAGTTGCCCCAGCGTTTTTGAGACCGAATGGCATTACCTTGTAGCAAAATATTCCCCAAGGGGTGATGAATGTGGTCTTTTCCATGTCCTCTGGATCCATCTTAATTTGATTATAACCCGAGAATCCGTCCATAAAGGAGAAGACTGCGAACTTAGCAGTGTTGTCTACCAGAGTGTCAATATGTGGCAGGGGGAAGTCGTCCTTTGGACTAGCTTTGTTTAGATCCCTGTAATCAACACACATCCTGACCTTTCCATCCTTTTTGGGTACATGTACTATGTTAGCTACCCATTGAGGGTACTTTGCAACTACTAGAAAACCGGCATCAAATTGACGTTTCACCTCGTCACAAATCTTTAGAGCCATGTCGGGTCTTGCTCTTCGGAGCTTCTACTTCACTGGCGGACAATCTGGCTGTAATGGTAGCTTGTGGACCACAATATCAGTATCTAAACCTGGCATATCCTGATACGACCAAGCAAATACATATACATATTCATGTAGCAACTTGATCAATCTTTCTTTGATGCTTGCCCCAAGCGTAGTCCCAACTTTGACCTCTTTCTTGTCTTCTTCGGTGCCAAGGTTGATTGTTTCCACTGGTTCTTGATGCGGCTGAAGGGCCTTTGACTCGTGCTCTAGCATCCTTTTCAATTCTTCAGGGAAATCACAATCTTCCTCACTATCCTCTTCCGCTTGGTAGATGGGGAGTTCAAAATTATAGGAAGTAGTGGGGTCATCGAATTCAACTGGTTTATTGATTATTCTGCATGTTTTTTAATGATGGTTTTTTTTTAGTAAAATGGAAATAAAATGCAAAAGAAGTAAAAAATATTCTTGTAGTTTTTGAAAGGATTGCCATTTTAAGGAAAACAACAGATAAATGAACGACAAGAATTTGAACAAAATGCTCTTTATTTGTCATAATGATTTTTTTGAAATTCAAAAGGGGCCCTACAAATGATCCATTAGCCTTGGGCAGAGCTAAGGATTTTCAAAAACACAAAGGAAAACAACAATTACTTTGACACAGGAAAAACTTCTGGAATCTCAACTGCTTCCCAATTTGTTAGGGCTGCTTCACATCGGCATATCAGGTTTGATGTTTCTCCATCTTTAGTGTCATCTTCCACTGCACCAACTTGATCTCCATGGATAAATCCTTTGCTCAGGAAAACTTCTTGTATGCTCCACACACGGTCCTTTGCAGGGACCAGGGCTCCTCCATTAGCAGAAGGCTTGTACCCCAAACCAAAACAGTCATTTTTCTCATTGACGTTGATGACTTGCCCCCAACCTGCAGGGCCTCCACTTTCAACTGCTGATCTTGCGCTCTTCAAAGAGGCGAATGACAAACCGGTTTTCTCAACAGGATCCTTAACCTCTTCAAGTGTGGCTTTGGATATTTCAAGTGCTTGAAAAGAGGTTTCTAAGGCATCCTCATCAGCCTCAATATAACGGAAAGAGGAGAGTTGACTGATGATAAAATCTTCTTCACCTGAGACAATGACGAGCTTGTCATCGACAACGAACTTCATCTTTTGATGCAGAGTAGAAGTTACTGCCCCAGCAGCATGTATCCATGGGCGTCCCAAAAGGCAGTTATAAGCGGGATTTATGTCCATGACTTGGAAATTGATGGGGAATACATGCGGTCCGATCTGTATTGGTAATTCCACCTCCCCAACTACTGTCCTTTGCGAACCATCAAATGCTTTCACCACAAGCGCACTAGGTTTCAACTCCGAACCTTGGTAAGACAATTTAGCGAGTGCCCTCTTTGGTAGAACATTGAGGGATGATCCAGTGTCAACTAAAACTCTGGCCAGAGCATCTTCTTGGCACTTTATGGATACATGCAAAGCGCGGTTGTGATTCTTCCCCTCTTTGGGTAGCTCTTCATTGCTGAAACTTAGAGTGTTGCAGGCTGTGATATTGGCGACCACTCCATCGAATTGGCTGACCGTTATATCTTGGGTAACATGAGCCTGAGCAAGCACTTTCAGTAGGGCCTCCCTATGAGCTTCGAAATTCAGAAGTAAAGATAAGATAGATATTTTTTATGGTGTTTGATGTAACTGATCAACTATCTTGTAGTCAAATTTCTTTATTATCCTTAGGAATTCACTTGCTTCATCTGTTTGCACAACCGGTTGTGCCCCTCCATGCTCTGGGGTAGGATTTATATTTGCAGCTCCCCTTGTTGGCTCTTGAGGGTTCACATTAAAATTGGGAGTATAAATCCGACCACTGCGGGTCATCCTGCTTGTCCCTGCGATGTTAGTGATGTCGGTGTCAACATTCTCCAAACCTTTCTTACTTTCAGCAGCTTTGGGTTTTCCATCTACCACTATTATGTCGTACTTCCAGGGTACCGCCTTGGTGCTTTCAAAAGGAAATGGGGTAGGCATGCATACCACCACGGGTGATGGATGAACAACATCTCTTCTGTGATAAGTTACCTTAAACGGTTCTGGTATATTAAAAACGGGTTCAATGACTGAAACTTCCTCGTTTGTTGTTGGACCACAAATTTGTAAAACACCTTGATCCATCAAGTTCTGAATGTCATTTCGTACCACTTTACATCCTCTTGGATGAACGGCACATTCCTCACAGTCGTCGTGACATGTATTAATCAATCTAGCCCCCACCAATCCTGCATGAAGCGCTAGCAACGGAGTTTTAACATCTTCCACGTTTTTGATTATACACACATCAGAAGCATCCTCGACGGCATTAACATCACCATGCGCTGGCAAAGGGTTACTTTTGACATTGGGTCCGACGTCTCGAAATGAAAGAATTTTCTTCTCAACCAGGTCTCGCACAATATGCTTTAAAGCATAACATCCTTCTAAATCATGTCCAGGGGTACCCCCATGGAAAGGACAATGGGCATCTGGATTGTACCACGGAGGTAAAGGATTTGGTGGAGGACCCAAAGATCTGGGAGTCACCAACCCTTTCTGTAGTAATGATGGGTACAATTCAGTGTATGTCATAGGGATTGAAGCAAACAGAAGTCTACCTTTCTGTACCCTATTTTGATTTGGAGGATTTTGTGGACGAGGAGCCTGTGCCCTTGGCTGTTGATAAGCAGGTGGCGCTGGCGCTTGCTGGTATATTGGCGCTTGTTGAGCAGGTTGATAGACAGGAGCTTGTGACTGGTTGAAATTTGGTGTGACAGCTGCCACATATGGTTGTTGAACATATTGTACTGTATAAGTTGGTTGTTGTTGAGCAAATTGGTGTTGTTTCTTCCATGAATGACTCCTCCTTTGTCTGGTTGACACTGCATTTGTATCACCCTCCTTCTTTCTTTGAAATCCTCCAGGAAACTTTTTGGCATTACTACCAGATGTTTCAGAGGTAGTCATCATCTTTCCATTCTTCAATCCCAACTCGACCTTTATGCCCACAGCGACCAGGTCAGAGAAGCTCGCAGATACACTACTCACCATTCTTTCATAGAACATAGGGTTGACTGTATCCATGAACCAATCCGCTAACTCCTTCTCAGCCAGAGGTGGTTCGACTTGCGAGGCCACTTCCCTCCATCGTTGTGCATATTCCTTAAAAGACTCCTTATCTTTCTGGGACATGCTGAGCAATTGTCTCCTATCTGGGGCCATATCCATGTTATACTTATAATGTTGGATGAAAGCATCAGATAAGTCTTGGAAACAACGAATCCTACTCTGATCAAGGCTTAAGTACCATTTAGAGGGAGCACCCCTCAAGCTGTCTTGGAAGCAATGTATCATAAGTTTGTCATCCTCTACATGCGCAGCCATTTTTCGATAGTACATGATAAGGTGACTCTTAGGACACGAGTGGCCCTCATACCTATCGAAATCTGGGGTCTTGAACTTCGCAGGAATCACAAGACCTGATACTAAGCACATCTCTTTAGCAGTAGCACCAAAAACTTGGTCACCTTCCATAGCCCTCAATCTTTTCTCAAGCATCTGGTAATTCTCCTTCATCCCTCTTATGTCTTCCTGCCTTTCCTCATCTTCGTCTGAAAAGTCCGGAGCATGTTGTTGATCCTCAAAGTAAGGTTGCACATGTGCACGAACGAGAGGAGGTGCGAACATGTGGACCACTGGATGATTTTCATTGATGGTCGGTAGAGGAGCTGTCTGCTGAGCGGATTGTGCAAAACCAGGGGCGCCTTCAACTGGAGGTGTGAAACCGGGAGGTAAACCATAGGTTGGCCAAGTGGTTGGTACTGTCCTTGCAGGTTGGGGTTCAATCGTGGGACCGGCGATTTCTGAAACGACCGTCGTTTGGGCGTCCAACTTTGCCCTGATGACCTGTAGTATCTCCATGACCTGACCCATGTTTCCACGTAGGTCTTCGAGCTCTGAGCTCACTCGCTCCAATTCATGCTCTTGATTTGCCATTCTTTGACGAGCTCTGGCACTAGTATTATACTGGTGTTAAAAATTCAGCGTGAAACTGGAGGAAGAAAGGACAGAATGAGACTTTGGTTTTGAAAATGCATGAATGCATGTATGGATGCATTTTGTTTGCAAAACTCTTGGTTAGTTTCAATCATCCATTTCAAAAATGTCACAACACTTGTTCGCAAATATTTAAAATAATAAGGAAATGAAACACAATAAACTGACTCTCAAAAGAGATTTTTCATTAATCTCATATCAAAGTTCAAATACAAACAACGTGCTCATGGCTTATGGGCTTTCCGAACCGTAGCAAGGTCGGTAGTCAGCCCTTCTAGCATCGCCTTACAAAACTTAATGAAATTAAAGACTTGATGCGGGGTGTTCTCTAGACACATGCACCAATCAGCTTCTTACAGCTTCTCAGGTATTTCTCGCATGATGGAACTCGCAAATCTGGACAGCTTCAGAAATTTGCCCTTCCACTCAGTGTAAAGCCCTTGGAGATCTTGGATGATGCGCAAGTCTTCAGCCTTGGTCACCTCTATGTCCCTATAGAGGTTTCTCCAATATCTGCATTCACCTAGCAACACCATATAGGCAGCATCCTGATCCCCACCTTCAAGTGCCTGGATTCTAGCATCGGCTCGATCCAAATGATATTTCAGCCGTGTGCAAACTCTTTCTGACTCTTCAGTCTTCAGCTTCTCGCGTTCCAGAGTATCCTTGTATTTCTGAATGGTGTTCTCCAGTTCACGAGTACGAATCTCAGAAATCAACCGTGCTTCCCTTTTCATTTCAAGGGTCAGTTCCAGAGTCTTGTTGAGTTTTTGAATCTGGAGTAGAGCTCTATCCAACTCCTCTTCCTTTGATTTGAACACAGATTTAATGATATAGAGTGCTTGTCCAAACTTTTCTCTCCTTGCTTCAGACTCTCTAGCTCTTTTGTTGGAGATTTCAAGCTCTTTGTCTTTCTTTTGTTGATCGTCTTTCAAGTTCCCATTCTCTATCGAGAATCGGCCAAGCTTGATTC
This sequence comes from Lathyrus oleraceus, assembly GCF_024323335.1. Lineage (NCBI taxonomy): Eukaryota > Viridiplantae > Streptophyta > Magnoliopsida > Fabales > Fabaceae > Lathyrus > Lathyrus oleraceus. Next base: position 77,697,585 of record NC_066581.1, on the reverse strand, counting down.
TCAAATCAGCATTTTCCAACTCCAACTCCTTGATACGGACATTAAGCTTCTCTACATCTTCAGGTAATATGGGTTCTGGCTCAGGAACCAATGGATAGATAGAAGGATCAAATGGAAAAGGGAGTTTAATCATTTGAACCCTCTCTCTAACCCAACAAGTGTAAGGCTCTTGGGCAATGACATTTCTCTTACCCAACTCCTTACCCTTTCTGATGACTACTTGCCAAGACCTCTTGATCTTTTTCACCATGGGATGCGCCACTTCAGCACTATGTAAGATGAAAGGCTCCAGAGCTTCAGCTTTTGGAGGGCCATTCATAGGGTACCCATGCTGCCTCAGAGATAGCACAGGGTTATAGTTGATGCAACCCTTGGTTCCTATCAAAGGCACATTGGGAAAGTCTCCAATGCTGACAATCACATTCTCGGTTTCCCAATCCCTGATATACCACTTAACATGACTGGAGGTGAGGGAAGCTAACTTCTGGAAGGGCTTGAGTTCCTTTGAGACAAAAGGACCTTCTTCGGGCATATGGGATCTAAACCAGGCATGTAACAACTGCGCACAACATAAGACGATTCCTCCCTTCTTCTCATGATGATCATGGAGAGTGTAGTAGAGATCTGCCAAGAGGAACGGTACAGGGTTACCAGAGAGGAAAATTCTCACCGCCAGGTGGTCCACAAAATGGTCAATATTTGGGAAGAGTACTATCCCATATACTAACACGGCTAACACAGCATAAAAGGCTTCCCAATTCCCTTCTTTTTCCATCTTCTTGGCCTGATCTTCCAAGAACTTCCTAGAAAAACCACTGAAAGGTCCTTTCATATCCCAATTGTCCACGACTTCAGAAACTTTCAGACCCAAAGCTGAAGCTATCCTCTTGGGAGAAATATCTTCATCGAGCTTAGGAAATGGATTATGATCCTTCAAATTCCGACCTATGATCCTCTCAACCTCCTCCAAGGTAGGAGCCAACTGGAAGTCAGAAAACGTGAAACAACGTAGAGGTGGATCATAAAACTGAGCAATAGTCACTGCGGTCATCATGTCCATCTTCTCATTTAGGATGTCCAGAATTCTTCCATAGTTTTGTACAAAGCTGTTGAGCTTGATTGGTGTTATTTTGGCACTCAACTTCTGCAGGTTGGTGAGGTCCATGTTCTTGTATTTAAACTGAGAAGTGCCTCTTCTCTCAGGATTCATCTTGCTAACAAGTCTTGGATTCCTGAAATAATGCGAAACAAACTAAGAGTTTTGCTTTTTATGTGTATGCAATGAATGGATGGATGCAATGTTTTTTTTTGTTTTTTTTTGTTACGGGTTCAAAGGTCTGAGGTATGGATAAATTTGATTGCTTTCCAAAACGGGGTTCTCACCGGGTATGATCTAGGGCTTTGTTACAAAGGATCCCCAGAGTCATTGATTCACAAGAATGTTTGACGCTTACGGGAAATACTTTCCGGTCGTCAACTCCATCAAGGGAATCTATTTTGGGTGAGGTTCTCATACCGACTCTTACGAAGTATTCACCTCGGGAGTCCGTACTACGCAACCATCGACTGGGTTCTAGACAGGTTACTCAGAGTCATGGATTCAAAAGACTGTTTGACGCTTACGGAAAATACTTTCCGGTCATCAACTCCATCTAGGGAATCTATTCTGAGCGAGGTTCTCGTATCGATTCTTACGAAGTATTCACCTCGGGAATCCATACTACGCAACCATCATTTCTAGTTGGCCAGAGGTTCAATGTTCTAAAAGGTTCTTAGAGTCATGGACCCCTTTGAAACATTGAAGCTTACGAGGTATACACCTCGGGCGACAATATTTGCAAAAGGATCTACTCTAAGTGAGGTTCTCGTACCGACTCTTACGAAGTATACACCTCGGGAGTCTGTACTACTTAACCATCATCTTATCTTATGTTTTTTCACTCTAGACTCGGGTGTAGAGTCTTTCCCACATGGTTTGCAATCAAATACCCAAGTACCCAACACAGTGGAACCAATATACAACAAATATCAATATAACAATAAAGATAATAAAAGCAATAAATAAGGAAAAGCCACACAATTAAACAAACAAAGGCACACAAACATCCTAACTAGGCTTGACTCGCTTAGGGAACGGGATTTTCCCCAGCAGAGTCGCCATCTGTCGTACCTCATGAAAAAATGAGAGACACGACTTTAAAGCGAAGCGCGATCGCACGCTCGCAATGATGGACTGAACAGAGTCGCCACCGAACTTTATTTATTCCTAAAAAGGAAAGGGGAAATATCGATAAAACCCAAGACAAAACGACAATGATTATTGGTCATCGCAACCAAATTAGGGTTCGGGAGTCGATTACGCAAGGGGAAGGTATTAGCACCCCTCACGTCCGTTGTACTCAACGGGAACCATTAGGTCAGTTGTGTGCGTTAGTGTTAGTTTGAAATGTTAGGCTTTTTGAATTATTAGGTGGGAAAGAAAGAAAGGATGAGAAGAGAATGTTTTTGGATTTTTGACGAAGGACTAAACCTAAGTTTTTTATTAGTGGGCCTGACAAGATTTATAAATCCTGCTCCTACATATCTCAATAGAGAAGTCAAGGCTTACGTAGTTCTGGGTAGAAAAATGTTTGTTTGTTGGTCGATTTTAGCGAAAGCTATATTGTATTAATCGACGAAAACATTGTTTTACCCAAAACAGATGAGGAGTGAACGTATACCACACATCGAACGGATTTATAAATCTACATTCGGAAAAGCGTCACTTATCTCGACTCAACAATCGTGGCCGAAACATTGTTTTACATCACCTTAAGACAGTATGTCTTTTGTTTATGAAAAAAGGTTTTTGATTAGTCGCACGGCGACGAGAAAGAGTTTGATTAGTTGGATGTATTTTGAGTGATGGCGAGAACTTGGATGAGCGAGATATACATCTCGAATCCTAGCCTCAGGAGTGCACGGTATACACCATGTTCCATTTCCATCTTTATTGAAAGAGGTTAAGATAGGAATTAAGTATTTTGGAATTTGATTGAGAAAGGGTTTGAAGAAACCTCATTGAAAATTTTAGACGATGGCGAGAGCTAAGATAGGCGAGGCATACGTCTCGAATCTTAATCTCAGGAGTGCATGGTATACACCATGTTCCATTTCCACCTTTATTGAAAAAGTGTTAACTAAGAATTAGTTATTTTGAGTTTTGTTGTGAAAATGACTTGACCCTAGATCAAGTATTGATGGACGCTCAAGAGAAATTTGAATGAGTGTTTTGAGAGAAAACAAAGTGGATAAATTTGGATGATGGCGAGAGCTAGGATTGGCGAGATATACATCTCGAATCCTAGTCTCAGGAGTGCGCGGTATACACCACGTTCCACTTCCATCTTATTGAAAAGGTCTTAACTATAAATTAATATTTTTTGAATTTTTATTAGAAAAAATGGCTTGACATTGGATCAAGCATTTGATGAAGTTTTTTCGAAAGAAATGGAATAGAATGGGGGGAAGAAATGGATTGATTTGTTTATTGAGAAAATACTCGACGTTGGATCGAGTCATTATTTTTGATCTTTTGGAAATGGTTGATTTTATTCTTGTGTTAGTATCTAACTAAACAGTCAAACAAATAAAGAAATAAAACAGTATAAAATTATTACACATCGGGGGAGTGAGGTACATTTTGTCAAATGGGGATTCAAAATCATGAAATAATTAAATCGGGCCCAAACAACAAATAATGAAATGTATGAGTGTAAGTGCAAGAGAACTGGCTCATTGTAAGAAAGCCCAAGAGTAAGCTATGTGAGGTTGATGGTGATGCTTAAAAGCAATCGACTTACAAGGGTATGGAAATGGGCTCGACATTGAATCGAGAAAAGTGTGATTTTAATAGTTTAAAGCGATTTTGAATGGATGATGAAATTAAAAGAAATCAAATTTGTGTTATTAAACAATAATGAAACTATGAGTATAGGAGAAATTATAATAAAACATAAACATAAGAAAAAATAAATGCTAAAAGAAATAAAATGCTACATATAGGTATCAAACCCACTCCACTAAAGACCATGAAACCACCCTCTCTCCACTAGGCCATTTATGATTAGTTATTATCTTAATGCTAATTTGGATAAGTAAACCAAGATAGATTAAAAATTAGAATTAAAAAATAAAAACTAAGATAAAAACAGTCTGTTGGACTACCAAGAAAAAAAAAGGAAATTACACCCAGCCGCCTGGCTGTTGGGTTTTCCAATGGATTATGAATTGGGAAAGCAAATATACCAATATATACCATTTAATAAAAAAACAGAAAACTAAACGTAAACAAATCTTTTTAATGGTTTTAATGATGGTTTTGTAAAAATAAATAAATGAAGGAAAAGTGGGAGGAACAGTAACGAAGCGTTCACTTGTTCACGCTCCCTCAAACTCATCTTCTTCGCTCACCACTCTGAATCTCACTTCTCTATCCGTCCCTCAACTCACTCTCAACGAATCTTTCTCTCGCTCTCAACGATTCATCCTGAACCTTCGCTCACTCAAACGCGTCCTCAACCTCAACCCTCTCTCTCTCACCCCCAATCATTTATCACCTCTCAGGTTCTCTCTCAATCGCTCATAAGAAATGCACGAATTTGGTTTTCAAAAAGACTCAAATAAGAGCTCACCTTCGGTGACGACGACGGCTCAGGTAATGATCGAATCTTCTCCCTTCGCCTCTTCAAATACTGATTTTCTTTTGATTTGGGGATTAGGGTTCTTTTGTGGAGTTTGGTCCGCCTCTCCTTTTTTTTTCGTCCCCCTCTTCTGATTCTCTCCCTCTCTATTTACGTCCACAGCTTTAGGGTTTTCAATTTGGTATGGTGGATTGAAACAAGTATCTGCCAACATCCTTTCGGTGGGCTCAGTCTGCATAGGTCTATTTGGATGCTTGGATTTGGAAAAGGTATTCTGAACTCATGCTTTCTCCCTCTGTTTTGTCTCTATGCCATTTTGGGATTTTCGAATTTTAACTGCCTTGCGGATTTGCTTTTACTGCAGTGAATTCGGAGTGGGTATACACTGATGCAATGCAAGTAATAGTTGATCCCTTAAACTTGGTATTCTTGTCATGAATCAAAGGGATTAACTTAGCAAACCACCATTTAGTATGTCAATATTAGCAGCAACTTCTGCATTCACTGTATGCTCGTCGAAGGAATTGACGGCAAATTCAATCACGGCCAATTTAGCCTTTGGAGACCTTTGTTCGTCTATTGCTGGAGACCTTTGTTCGTCCATTGCTCGTAACAGTGTAGGTAAGAGAGAAATGATACTGTAAGTTTTGCTAACAATTTCCAATGTTGTATAACATCGATACTGCAAGTTTGGCTAACAATTTCCAATGTTGTAGAACATGGCTGCCTAACAACCTCTTTAGGATCAATTGACCGGGAAAAGACATGTGGTAACATTCTTTCCATGTAACCCTCAAAAGGCTTTCGACACGCCGGAACAATATCTGCTAGTGTTGAAAGAGCAGCCTGCGCAACTTTATGGTGAGGGTCATCTAAGTGCTGGAAAAACAACTTCATTACCAACTTTATTACCTTCTCAAAATTCTGAACAATTTCAAGAGTTCCCTTTGGACCTTGCTTGAATTATTTTTTGTTATCATGCTGATTTATTGTGATGTTTGCAGGGAGTTTGTTGTGAAACTGATATGAGCCAATACCACCAAGTTGTTCTATTATGAATCTTGTAGGGAATGTTGGCTAGATCATACAGGTCACGTTTGGCATTGTTATGGCTTTGTAGAATGGTTGATGTATGGTGTGCTAGATGCACGACTTTGGTGTCTTGAATGTGCACACCGAATAGAATTCATGGCTTTCTTATGTTTCATTTATTTTGTAGGTATTGAACCGTGTTGGACATGTTGATCGTGTGGAATTAGATGCAAGGCTATGAAGTGCATTGGATGGGGGGCTGTTGTAGGTTGTTGCTTTTTGGATGCCGGTTCCGTTGCGGTTTTCGATACATTGTTGTGGAATTTGGAGGAACCAAACTAATTCAAGAGGTTAAGGTGAGTTTTTTTTCTGGATCCTGTTATGTTCTTTTCAATTTCTGCTACGGCTTTTGTAACCGAAACATGGACTGTTGTGATGTGCTGGAAAACAAAACAGGGTTGTAATAAAATGGCTATTTTTGTGTGTATTATGCAGGTTCATGTTGGAAGTTTGTGCCTGGTCTGTCTCCACAGCATGTTAACAGCATCTTCGCTTTTGGGTGGATAATAGAATTCATAATGATGGGAGATGTTTTTAAGTTGCCTCCACATTTCAGTCCATTTCTGCTTTGGAAAACTGTGAAGCTGGTTGATCATGTAGCCTGGCTCCAATGAATTGCATCAAAATTATTACATAACCAGTAACACAAAGACAACGGAGACCAAGTGAAATAACACATCCAGTCTTGTTCTTTCAGGTAAGGTAATTTATGAATTCTGCAGCTGTCGCAATTGCAGCACCTGTAATGGCATCTACTACAATCTTGTCTTTTTTGTTGTTGCTGGCTGCAGATACCAGAGCCTCTGTCACTGCACCTCCGAACATGGCATTCTTCCAGTCCCTGGTGCCGCGGATCCTCTCTACACCATATTCCATTCCAACATATACGCCGGCTATAGCTCCCCAGTATGCACCTTCTTTACACATCTTCTTCAGAGATTTCTCAAAATCATTACTTGAGATACTTCCCTTTCGAATTATATGAAAGGTATCCTCTGCAACTGATCTTGTAGCTGCAACAGCTCCAATCTTCAAGAAACCATCAACAGTGAGGTTAAGGAATGGATTGCCCATGTCTATAACCACATCCAGCTTGGGAGAAGACAGTGACCCTGAAAAACTGCTACGAGGCATCTTTCACACTCACTCTTTTTTGTTACTTCCTTGCTTTGAGTGTTAGGAACTTTGGGAAGGGGTTGAGTATATTAATAAGCATGTGTTAAATATTCTTGAGTTTTGTAGTTGGCGCATGAAACGGAAAAGCAGTGGATAACTTCGGAGGATTCGAAACCGAGCAATTAATCATATTTTTGCTTAGAAGATTATTATTACTCATCTCACTACTACATATTGGGATTCCTCCAAGAAGTGAAGTGTTGTTAGAATTCTGATAATAAATTTGGCCTCCATCTGTTTGCCGTCGAGACATATTTAAGGCACTCGACGATGACTTTGTGATTTATAGAAATATTGTAATGCTTGTGTAATGTCATGGTTTTGTGCAAATGTATTTTGGAATTGGAATGACAATGGCAAATGCAATGGTTATCTGGTGTCGGAAACTTATGACATTTACAAAAAAAATGGTTGTAACAAACTTGGTTTGAATGAAATGAATTTGTGGTTATAGAAATGAATATGGATTTTAGAAATAAGTCTAAGACTCATCTAAATGTCAATTTAAAATCAAAAAACCAATAAAACCAATTAAAATCAAATTAATCTATAATTTGTTAAAAATTACTTTGATAATAACTCTAACATTTATTTGAAAATTAAAATCGATTAGAGTTTGAATCATTAGTAAAAAGAACAATTAAGATTAACTTGAAATTTGGAATTAGATTTAATTTGAAATTAAAATCAAATTGAAAATTAAAAAAAAGTCAAATAACTAAAATCCATTTTGTAATCAAAAAGCACCATGATCAAAAGCTAGATAATAACCAATGTTTATAAAAAAAAATATGGATTTGGGAATGGATGGTTGCCTTTGGTCATGAATGTATGCAAATAAACTTTAGGCCACGTGCCAAATAAAAAATGAAAAAATGAAAAAAATTCAGGACCAAAATCGGGGTATGACAGATTGCTTAACATAGAGCTAAATTTGTGACAAAAAAAGGCATAGCATTCTAGTTAGTGAGATTGTAAGTCTCCCCTCTTTCATGGTATTGTGTGGAAACTTGGCCTTTTTTCCTTCCTTTGGAAGATGTATTGGTTCAAGGATCCATGCTTGTGATAAGTGGGTTGAGTGTTATCCAAAGAATGACTTAAAATAAAAAGAAAAAGAAAAAGTAATACTAACTTCTAACACATTAACAACTAACTTTAATTTCAAGTCATTTACTTTAATGCACTTTCTTTTTTAAGCTTTATTCATTTGCCATTATCCATACCATTCTAATTGTTTATATTAGTGCCATTTTCATTTTGCCCACTTGGACCATATTGTGTGATATATCTTGTTTGTGTATATTTGGTTTGCTTATGTGGTCTTTGACCATTAATGTACATAATAAGAACAAAAACCCTGAAAAACTATTGCGTGGACTGTTGGTTTGATCTGAGACAATTGGACTTAGAATTTAGACAACCTTCCCTATGCAAAAGGACTTGGCCAATGCCAACTTTTATGAAACCAAGTGCTTGCAATTAGAAACTTCATCTGATACATCATTGAAGATTCCTTTGAGTTCATCTGCAACATGATCATTATGAAGCTGTTACTTTGAACCCGTGACTTGTGGAATTCATCTACTACATAGACCAATTTGAAGAAGATCACGAAGTTGCTAAGCTTGGATGTGGCTATCTTTATTTGATGCCTTGCTCTTCAAGTTGATATATTGTACATTGTTTGTTGCTTGATTATAATGTCCAAGGGAATTTGGGTTTCTATATGACATTCTTGTCTATTGGATTGCAGCACATTGGTCAGATCTTTTTAACTCTTAACTTTTAAATTTATGCTTAGGATTAGTCTCTTCATTTCCTCCCCACTTCTTTAATTTCAAAATATCTACCTCCTTTTAAAAACTTCTTTGTTTGTGCTTGTTGATTTCTAAACTTAGACCACTTTACAAACTAGAAACTTTGGCCTTATGCCATTGCATTTTCAAACTTCTTTTCTTAATCAAACTTGTAAATATACTTAAATATACTTGACTTAAAACTTTCAAAAGCCAAAAAGAACTAACTCATTCAAACCATTTTAGGCCTTTGTGCCTTTCAAACTTAATTTTGTTAAAAGCAATGCATCCACTTTGAAATTTATACCACGAACTACGAGGTTTTGATCCCTCATTTTATGTTGGTACGTAGGCACAAGTCTGAAGGTCTTGTCAAACACAAAAATATAATCAATGAATTCTTTTCTCATCCCCCACTCTATTTGCTTATAAACATCATTTTGTACAAAATACATATGCACACAAAAATGGGCTCCCTAGGAGTACCTATGACACTTTGGGTGCTAACACCTTCCCTCTGTGTAACCAACCCCCTTACCTATAATCTTTGGCATTTTATTAGTTTTGATTTGAAAGCTTATTATTTTTGGGTTTTGTTTGTACTTTTCCCTTTTCCCTTGGAAACAATAAAAGTGCGGTGGCGACTCTGGTTTTATTGACGTCTAGCTCATCCATAGCTTGATGGTCATGAATTTACCGCTACACATTCATGCACATCATAACATTCATCACACGAAAAATAGCTTCAAGGAACTGAGGTTTTATTTGCAAATATTTTCAGACCATGGATTATGGACGAAGGAACACTAAGAAGTACAATTTTAGATGTCCTGATTTGAAAGAGCTAAGGAAGTTGTCATCCTTTGTATTAGATCCCTTGGACTTCAAGCAACGCCATGGGAAGCTTTTATTTGTGTTATTTGCTGATGTGGTTGAAGGACTCTTGAGTGTGTTGGTTTAGTTTTATGATCCTCTCTACCGTTGCTTCACTTTTCCCGATTATCAGCTCGTGGCTACGTTGGAGGAGTATGCCCAGCTCTTGGAAATACCTGTTTCTAAAAAAGTGCCTTTTAGTGGATTGGAAGAGATTCCCATATCTCATCTTATAGCTGAAGCTCTTCACTTGAAGAAGTCCGAGATTGAGGCTCATTGGGTGAAGAAAGGAGGAAGGTTTGGATTGACTTCTGAGTTCCTCATCAAGGAAGCTACTGTCTTTGCTCAAGCCGTTAGTATGGATGCTTTTGAAGCTATATTTGTGTTGCTCATCTATGGGTTGACTTTGTTCCCTAACATTGACGGTTTTGTTGATGTTAATGCCATTAGAATCTTCTTGATTGGGAATCGTGGGCCTACTTTGTTGGGTGATATGTATTTCTCTTTGCATCTAAGGAATTCTAAAGGTGGTGGAACTATTGTGTGTTGTGTTCCTCTTTTGTACAAGTGGTTTATTTCACACTTGCCTCAGACGCCTACTTTTGTGGAGAACAAACAATGTCTAAGGTGGTCTCAGAGACTTATGTCTCTCACTAATGATGATATAGTTTGGTATGATTCTTCATTGAGTAGCTTGGATATTATTGATGGTTGTGGTGAATTCTCTAATGTGCCTCTCATTGATACACAAGGAGGAATCAACTATAACTCTGCTTTGGCTCGTCGTTAACTTGGGTTCCCTTTGAGAGACAAACCTAATAACACTCAGTTAGAAGGTCTTTTCTATCAAGAGGGTAAAGATCCCTAACATTTGAAGCAGAAGATGGTTCATGCTTGGCATAATGTGCATAGGAAAGTAAGATCCGAGCTTGGTCCATGCAACTGTGTAGCTTTGGAAGCTTACACTCTTTGGGGGAAGATAAGATCTTTGGAGTTGAAGATGTAGTATGCTTGTGAGAAACCTATGTCTATGGTTGTGGTTGAGCCATTAACTCTCCCTAACCAAGATGAAGAGGAGTTGGAAGACACACTCTCTAAAATGAAGCAAGAGAATGATATGTGGGAAGAGAGGTTCCATGCTTTGAGCCGAAAGCATGAAGAGTTGCAACTTGAGTAAGAGTGAAAAGTGAGTGCGGTGATTGTTCAGAGTTAATGAAAATGATTGAATGATTCCGAGTTTTTGGTGATCAATGATTGAGAGTTGATGAAATGATGATTTAAGGTTTATATAGGTAGTTACTCTGTTAGAGGATTTATTAGAGTTTCATAGGGATTAGGAAATGCTGTGAAATTCAGTTAGAGAATTGTAACTGAATTTCTGAAATCGAGGAAAAATAGTTAGTTATGAAATGTAACTGACTTGGTTATATTCAGTTTATATTAGGTGAGTAGGTTGAGATTAATGTGGTTAATGGAAATGTGGATAGGTTAGTTGGTGCATTGCTTTAGGTCTGACTGCAATGTTTCTTTGGACTGTTTGTATGATGATTGTTGTGTCATGTTCTGGTGTCTATTAAATTGCTAGCTCTTAGAAATGGTTGTAATGCAATATTGTGTTTTGCTGCTTGGTTGCCTGCCTGTATTGTTTGGTGATTCTAAGTCTGTTATGTGTTACAAGTCTGTGTTGTAATGGCTTGTAACTGATGTATTGCAGATCTGTTATGTAATGGCTTGTAACTGAATTGTGTTTGCTCATTTGTTATGCAATGGTTTGTCTGACTGCAATGTTAGGTTGTTTTTGGTGCCATTGACATGAGTTGCTTATGGTGGTTGTTTGCATGATCTTATGCAGATGTATTGCAGAGTGGTTCTAAGTCGCACTATAAGTGTTATGATCTGACCTGCTGTTGTTATGCCTTGCTTGTTCTGTCAGGTATGCTTCGATATTGTGTGCCATAAGCATTGCAGGTCTATTTGCAGGATTACCATGAGCTTGCTACATGTTAAATGTTGTTTGTGTAGTGTGTTTTGTGTTGCATGATTGGCTTGTGGTTTGGACTGTTTGGTCTTGTTATGTGTATTCCAATGTTTGAACATGTGAATGGTTGGTTTTGTAGAATGGTGCAAACATGATGGACACGGTCTACACTTGAAGAAAGCAAAAAGTCAAGCACATGGAATCATGGTAGATCACAAAGGATTAGGAACAAGAATTTAGGGTTTAAGATGTAGGATGTGGTTAGTTAACTTTGGTCAACTGGTTGACCAAAAAGTCAACAGTTGACCAAAAGTCAACTTAGGTAAAAAATTGTCAAATTTTATAATTTTTTCTATGTATGGACATTTTGACGTGAATGTATAAATGAAGTGATACTTGGTATGAAATACAAATGGACTTGATAATGAAATGAATAATATTGAAGATGAAATGAGTAATCCACCATGACACATGTAATCAAACTTAAAACCTATTGAAATCGACAAACTTGAATGTATGGTGAAGTGAATGACCTAATGAACTATGGATGGATCTTGAAATGGATGTGAGTGATACAATACTTAGACGAATCACCTTAGCATGTACCAATGGACAATGAGATTTGTACGAATAACCCAATCGACAAACCATGAACTAGAAATGAGGAAATGACCAGATGAAATAACATGCCATGAGTCAGAACAAGTGGAAGTTGTAGTGCCACAAAAATGGATTTGAGCCAATGAACACAAACAAGCATAAGATGAACATGTAAAGCTTTGAAATGAATCTAATCAAACCAATGAAAACTCATGATATACCAAGAACAAGTGGGCTTTGAATGTATCTTGATTAAGCAACAAGAGCATGCATAATGGATGATAGTGAATCAGATGAAATTAAGGTTAGATGCACACATAATGAATGATATTGCCATAAATAGGGTTTAGCTTGGCCATGGAGATACAAGTGAATCTTAAAAGCAAAATGCACACACAAAGATCAAAGGTGTAAACACACTAGGGTTTATCTTGGTTGAGCAACCTCAAGATGTTTGGAAACCCTAACTTTCACTAGGTACACACAACTATACCTTGAATCCAAGATGTTTGTCCTCTTGTCTTATACAATGTCAATGTCAGTAAAATAATTCCGGAGATAAATCCTCATCCTAACACAAGGTATACAATCCTGTGCTTTGCTTGCATTTTTTATGTTTATTCTTTGTTGGCAAGCTAGATTCTAATATATATATATATATATATATATATATATATATATATATATATATATATATATATATATATATATATATATATCAGTGGCATCAATACGATTTTTAGATATTGTTCTTTATTTTCTTAGTTTAGTTCTAAGAAAAAAAAATTTGCATAACTGTGATTTGTTTATCTTTGAAGGTCATTTGTAATATATGAAGGCTCAAATATTTTTAGTTAAACGTTAAAACAATGTTAAGTTTGCTTGCCATATTTGAAGGGCCAATTTTTTACTTATTACTGATTTCTATAAAACAAATTAGAGTGTAAGTAACTTTTACATACTATGTTTAAAAATAAAATAAAATTTAGGATTAATAAGCGGATAAAACCGAACTATTTTAATCAATAAACGGATAAATCAAACCTAATAAAATCACATTAATATTTAGTCGAATTTGAATCTAACAATTGCATCTATAATTTAAGTCAGTTTAACATATTACACCCGAGTAGAATCAAACCTACCGATTATTGGCTAATATCCTCCTCCTACTCCTATGTGTCCTAGATGATTAGTGATGATGATTTAGTTTTCATATATAAATTCCACTATGCAAATTTACGACATGTCTTGTATGTGATTATTAACATAATTAAAAATTTTATATTTTGAAACACAAAACATAATCACAAAATAAAATCCACGGTATTAAATATTAATTTCCATTAATATTAATAAAATCTATATACAACTTTCCAACCAAGAAATAGGTGGACGTATATTCTTTTATTAACAAATTTCAAAGTATTGTTTTTTAGGAGATTAATTGTTATGCACTGTCAATGTAAAAAGTTTTACATTGTCAATGCATTACAATCACCCGCGTATATTATTTTATAAATATTTAAAATAAAAATCAAACATTTCAAATATATCAGTGGTTGTAATTAACTGACAGTCTATATCAATTAAATTTATTTTTCAGAAATAAAATATTTAATTTTTTTATCAATGATCAACATAAATTTCAATAATAAAATTTATAAAAAAAATAAAAAGTAAATCGTCAATAAATTGCATAGTTACTCTTTTTTAATCATACAATCAACCTTCTTAAAAATTATATTTATAAATCTAGAAGATATATCATTGCTATTTATAAAGAGATTATTAATTATTATACACTGTCAGTGAAAAAGTTTTATACTGTCGATTTATCACCATCATCCGTTCGTATTACTTTATAGATTTTAAAAATAAAAGTCAAACTTCTTTTAATATCCGACATCTATGATTAACTGACGATGTAAAATCCTTTTACACTGTCAGTATATTTCAATTAAACTCATTTATAAATCTTTGAACTCCGTAAAAGATGAACTACTTTAAGTATTACAAAAATCAAAAGTGACAAATATTAGCCAATGGCCTGAGCACTAATTTGCCTGACCTATATATTTATTATTATTTACACATATTATTAAATACATTACAATTAAATTTTTATGCATTTTAATATAAATATTTGTTTATTTCTTATCTCAACAATAATATTGTATTACAGTTAAGTTTTTACGCATTTTAATATGAGCTCGGGTACGAGAATTATTTTAACCATCGGGTTTGAAGAAGGATACTATAGTATCTTGCCTAGGGCCGGATATAAACATATGTTAATTGTCAGGGTCGATCCTGACTTTTTAGAGGCCCGTAGCAAATAATAAAAACAGACTCCTAATAAAAAATATAATTTTTAAAAAAAGAATAACTTTGTATTCGTCAAATAAAAAGATGTTATTACACTCACTTCTTTACCAAATTATTGTATTCTTCGGCGTCGACATTAGACATAATTATTTCCTCATACAACTCGAATACAACAAAAAACTTTTCACAAATCTAAATAAGTTGTACAAACACTATTAGAATCAACCTTGATATAAACTCTTTGACAAGTGAAAATTAACAAATTAAGATTATAATCTAGTTATGGTAGAAGTTTTAGATAAAAGAATATTCTTATATAAGCAAGAGCGTTGCAATGATCACATCTAAGAAAGTATAATAAAGAAGATTGAACCCACAACTTTTATCATCATGTTTAAAAATTAATTTACTACCGTTTGACCAATGACAAACTCATGTTTATTATATAAAGATTATTAAATATATATATATATATATATATATATATATATATATATATATATATATATATATATATATATATATATAATATATATATATATATATATATATATATATATATATATATATATATATATATATATATATATATATATATATATATATATATAGAAGACGCTTTCTCATATTTGACAATTTTATTTAAAACAACTTTAAAAATAATTTGTATCATAGTAAAATCCGCCGTCATCAATCTCACTAGTGGAAAAACTCCAATTAAATCCACACAAAAATATTTCTTTCCTATATGTAATGGAGATTCAATGATCAATCTAAATGTTATACAAATTCAATTTCATTTAACATGATCATTATAGGTTTATACATTTATACTATAAAATTAACTTATAATGCATCATCTATTTTTTCATTAATTATATGCATCAAATAAATATAGTTGATTAATAAGCCAACAAAATTCAACAATTTAATCAGCATCTATATTTCAGTACTTTTCACCTCTATTTACCCGGCTTTAACATATTACTTTATGACACGTGTTTATCATTTCCCATATTATCCTAGTACTAGTAGCTTCAAATTATTATTCAATGTATATTAATCGATAATTAATTTACCTAAAATATATCCAACGATATACCGATAATAATTTTAAAAAATAAAAATAAAATAAAAATAAAAATATCATTATCAATATTTAATACAAACATGAATCCATTTTTAAAAAAAAGTATCAATTGCTTTCGGTTTTCAAAAAGAGATTAATTGCATTATAATAATTTATAATTATTATTTTATGAAAGATTAAAATAAAAACTAAGTATTAGTTTAATGACATAAATGATAAATTATAACCTCTTTCACATTATCAGTTAATATAATTAAATTCTTTTAAAAGATATTTCATGATTTTTGTGCTTTAATCTTCCAACACATTATTCATAAATAAACTCATGTTTTTATTTTATAATTTTTAAAAATAAAATTAAAACTCCAAAACATACCAAAGTTAAGACATATCTCAAAATCAAAACTACACAAATTATTATTCTAATATAATCCTTTATTTTCAAAACACAATTAGAAAAAAAATCTAAATATATTACTTTCAGTATTTTGTTTATCTTTTTCCATAACAATTTAATATCTTATTCATACCTTTTTCAAAATAAAAATAAAAAACAAAGTGATAAATGTAAAAAGTGGGACAGTAAAAAAACAAAAAGAAAAAGTAAGTACACGCGCAAAGCAAAGCGCGTGAGTTGATGAAGAGTGATCATTTTCGACAAGGTACTTAGGATAGGAAGGGTTTGAAGTAGAAAGAGACATAAAAAACTAGAACATCCAAAGGGTAAAAAAATTGTTTCATTCTTTCTTTCTCTCTCAGTTTTTCTTCCCTTTTTATCAACTAGTCTTCAACTCTTTCTCTCTCTCACCATGGAAATAATTAAATTATTGTTTCTAACGAAAATAAAATTAATAATTATTTTTAATTAATTAAAAAAAAAACGCGGCTGCTGTATTTTCACCAAAAACAGAGACACGGTGAGAGAGCAAGAGAGAGAAAAAGAAAAAAGAACGACAGAGACAACAAACTCTGTTCTGTTGTTGATTCGATCCTAGCTACAATTTACAAACAATAACATTCAAACTTTCACAAAACCAAACACGTTCTGTTCTTTTGTTTTTCTTTTTCGATTCACGGAGTTTTTTTTTTTAAAATATTATTTTTTTTGGTTGAATTTGAGGTTGTGATTTGTATAGGATTGTCTAGATTATTGTTTTGATTGGAAATTATTGGTGGAATTTTGTTTGTGAAGAATGGATCCAAGGGGGAGTTGGATTTGGAAGAAGGGTTCTCATTGTGAAGGTTTAAGTTGGAGGGTTTGATTTTTTTTTTTTTTTGTGTTTTTTGTTTGGTGAATTTTGGTTTTAATGATTTCTGCTGGAGATAGGGATGAAATAAAGGGATTAGGGTTAGGGTTAGGGTTAGGGTTGGGTAGAAGGAGAGAGATGGTGGAGTCTGAGCTTGAAGAAGGTGAAGCTTATTCATATCAGAACCGTGAAGATTATGACGCCACTGTTGATCCTGATGTTGCCCTCTCTTACATTGTAAGGGTTTTTTTTTACTTACTTTTGTTGTTGTTTTATAGTTTTGAAATTGTGCTTGTTTTGGTTTTTTAGATCTAAGACTTTAATTTAACTAGTTTTAATGGTTGGTTGGTGTAATTTTGAGGATGTAATTGTATTTTTTTGTATTGATTGTTTCTATGTGGCTTTTGTGATTTCAACATGATGCATTGAGTAGTTGAAGTAATGTTTGATTGATATTTTGAATCTGATTATGGAAATGTTCTACTACTGATGTTGTTTTTACTTGTGAATTTCTCCTTACAGTTTTGGAATACTGTTTTCTCAGAGATTGACTTGTAAATGTAATTCGCTTGCGAAAGATAGGGAAATAGTTTTGTCGTTTTCCTTTATAATTACGAGATGGATTGAAATTCATTTCTAACCATTTCTGGTTCATAAAGCGAATATTTTGAGAGTTATTTGTGTTGACGAAATTGAGGAGCTTAATTAATTTGAAATTTAATGCCAACTTTGTGCTCGGATCGAAAGAATGAGTGTTGTGTTGTTCTGTCGTCGCGTTAGGGTTTTGATTCTCTTGACGTTGTTAAATCGATTTAGATTCTTCTTCATTCATTCCGGTTTGTTTTCTCTCAATGATTTGTGAATTTGGTCTTTACTCAAGGATGACAAAATTCAAGATGTCCTTGGACACTTTCAGAAAGATTTTGAAGGCGGGGTGTCCGCAGAGAATCTGGGTAAGTTTTAACCTAGAATCATGTTTCATCTCACATAGGTCGGCAAAATAAACGGTTTTTTGTTCTAACTGAGAAACAATTTTACAGGGGCGAAATTTGGTGGTTATGGATCGTTTTTGCCTACCTATCAGCGCTCTCCTGCTTGGACTCATCCAAGAACTCCACATAAAAATCATACTCAAAATTCGCCTAGATCTCCGAATAACTTCAATTCAGAGGTATAATCTGCGCGGCGATTTTTTTAAAATAAATTGATGAATGTATACGAGCTTTTATGACTAGCCCTTGTGTTATTTTTCATTTTTCGGTTTACTTGATATTAATTTATACGGTACTGTACTATACAGATTGGACAAGGGGATGCTGTACAATGTTCAGCTGGAGCTCAATTATCAAGACTTGGACCTGGTTCTGCTACTTCCTCGAGGCTGTCTGCAATAAAGGGACTCTCTTTAGATGATGGAACCAATCACGAAAAATGTCCGGCAATAACTAATGCCGAGGCATTAAATTCTAAGTACGATTCTCTAAACACGAAAGCCGGCAGCATATCAGACCAGAAACCACTGAAAGTTCGAATCAAAAATGCTGCTATATACAGTGGACTTGGTCTTGATGTGTCACCGTCTCCATCACCGGATGACAGCCCCTCAGAAAGTGAAGGAATTTCTCGTGGTCATCTAGACGATCCCTTTGAATTTCCTACCAGTATCATTAAGGTGAATTATCTGCCTGCAATTAGATTCTCTATTTTCTTCGTATTGAGCTTGATGAGATATTTTTTTTAAATCGTGGCTTGGAACAGATTATGACAACCCTCCCTAAGCTGTTGTCGCCCCTTCCTGATGATCTCATTGAATTAATTGAGAAGGAAATGCGTACTAGAGACAGCATCCCCGGTCTTGTTCATATTGATGACAAAGAAAGTTCCGGCATGTTACCAAATGAATCTAATGCTGTAAAAGGTGACAGAAAATTGTTCGGAGGGAAAAGAGTGAAGTCCCTACAGGGTTATGAGTCCTCGATGGAAGTCAAGGGTTTCAATAAGAAGAACACTCGTAATGATGTTGGAGGGTCGTCAAGGAAAGAACAAAATGCAGATGCATTGAATATGGAGGAACTGGTCTCAAAAACCATGAAAAATCCACTTTTGTCCAATTCATATCCTTTCTGCGATGATCCGGTAAAGGACGCAGATGGGCCATGTAATTCGTTGAAGGAAGCCAAGGGTGCGGTGAAGGAGAAAACTTTGTCGGACCAAGCACAAAAGGAACAGGTGGATCACGCATCTGCGGAAGTGAATGGTTTTTCTGAGAGGGCAAAAGGAGGTTCTGGAAGGAAAGTTGTGGGTGATAAGGTTTTGCTTGATGACACAATAAAAGCTGAATCTAATGTTTCCAAAGTTAGGACAACATCAAACACTGAATGTGTAGAACAACCTCCTAAGACGGTTAATCAGAGAGGTAGCCTGGGCGAACAAGACAGTACGGCATTGCCTTTCTTGACGGAACATCCTTATCCCGGGGGAAAGAAGAAGTCAAAGGGAATGCATGACACCATGGTTATAGAGAGGGAAAAAGAAAACCTGAAGGTTGGATCCTCTTTGATTCCCAAACCAAAAAGGAGTTCTGATGATAGTTATACATCAAAAAATGGAATTGAAGATGTCAAAGTCAAAGTACAAACATCAAAAAATGGAATTGAAGATGTCAAAGTACAAAAGAGTTCTGAAAAGGCTAGGGATGCTTATAGAGATTTCTTTGGAGAATTGGAAGAAGATGAAGACAAATTTGATTCACTGGAAACCCCTTATGAAGATAAACCGAAGGAATCTGAGGCAGCTGTGAGGAGTGTGGCTGAAACAAATCTTGGAGCAAAGGAGAGATCAGGTGGTAAGAAAATTGATAAGCCATTGGCAGCAGAAGTAAACGCTAAAACAGCCACAAATGGCTGGTGCACTGGAAGTGCGCCTAGTACTGTTGTGGGAAATGGAAATGGGGTTCCTGCGATGTTGCCTCCTGTTGAGATGGAAGATAATTGGGTACAGTGTGACAGGTGTCATAAATGGCGTCTTCTTCCTGCTGGCAAAAATCCTGAAAGCCTACCTGAAAAGTGGCTGTGTAGCATGCTTAATTGGCTGTAAGTTCTAATTCAGTGGTTAAACCTTATAAATATATTTGTTCATGTTTCATTTCATAAATAAAATACTAAAATCAACATTCTGCAGGCCTGACATGAATCGATGTAGTTTTAGTGAGGATGAAACCACTAAAGCCCTTTTTTCTCTATACCAAGGGCATTCTCTTGATGCTCAAAACAACCTGCAAAATGTCTCGGGAAGTATTCTGGTATCAGGAACTGGGGCAACTTTGCAGCATCCTGGTCAACGCCAGCTAAATAATGATATGCATGCTGCGCCTGGTGGGAAGAAAAAAGTTGTGAAAGAAATTTCAAATTCTTCAAATAAAGAAGGCGTTTCTCAATATTCTCATTCTATAAAGAAAAACCCTCAGTCATCAGTGAAAAGTCGGAGCTTAAATGACGTGAACAAATCTCCTGTTGTGAGTGAGGCTGATGCTCCAGGGGAGAAACACAAAAATAAGCCGAGGATGCCGGAGTACAATTCTGATAGAGGTTACTTGATCCACATATTCATTGTGTTTATCGATTCCGCGTCAACTAATATATGTAGGCACTCAGGGACCTGTTACATTTCTATAATGTCATCTTAGTTTCTGAAAATTTGTTACAGGTGATGTGAAGAATATGAAAAGCAGGAGGGATCCTGATGAAGATGGTTCGAGGCCATCCAAGAAAAGTAAGACTGACTTGGTTCAATCTGCTGATAAAGAGTGGATTCCAGAACAGAATGGAACCTCTAGGAAGGTCAATCATAGCTCAAACAACACTTTGCCAACTACTTCAGCTGGCAAAGATCGATCTAGACAGAGAGAACGCTCCTCTTCGAGTGACTCCAAATTCGGAAAGGACAGGCCGCCGGTTTCTGCTGAAAAGAGAAAAGACAAGGGTCGGGATTCCTTGGATGAGGGGTCCCTAGATTTGGGGAATTATGGTTCTAATGGTAGTGTAAAAAAGAGGAAATTGAAGGACTATCAGGATGCTCAAACTCGTAGCACAGGTAATCCTTTCCCACACGAGAGTAGAACTTCTGAGCAGGAGTTCAGTGACTCCAGGAAGGAAAAGAAAGCAAGAAATTCAAGATCTGAAGGCAAAGAATCAAGTGCTAGTAAAGGCAGTGGCAGGACTGACAAAAAAGTTGGTCATACAAAGAACCATAGTTCCAAGCAAAATCCTGGGAGCAATCATTCACATCGGAGCATGGATGGCATGGAAAGTTCGAAAAGGGACTCGGGGTCCGTACAGGTTTCTGTTGCGGCCACATCCAGCTCTTCTAAGGTCTCTGGCTCACATAAAACCAAAGCCAGCTTCCAGGAAATGAAGGGCTCCCCTGTGGAATCAGTTTCCTCCTCGCCTTTAAGAATTTTAAGTACAGATAAGTTTTCAAACAGAGAAGTTATGGGGAAAGATGTGCCTCGTGATATTGCTGCTGTGGATAGTCCGAAAAGATGCTTAGACGGGGAAGATGATGGTGCAAGTGATCGTTCGGAAACAGCTAGGAAGGAAAAATCTTTCTCCATGGCCCACAGGTCAGTTTTTCAGGGCAAGGGTGTTAATCACATATCAGATACTAAGCCTAAAGCGCAAACAACCAGCCATTATACCAATGGTAGTGCTGAAATTATGGCCCCGAATGGGACATATCCAGGTGCAGAGCAGATTAAGGATCAGGGCGAAGACAGGACTGGTGTTCATTATGCTAACGCTAGTGTGTCTCACGCAAGGAAAACTGGCATGGAATCAGATTTGGAGGAAAACAAGCAGGGCTGTAAGTCAGAGCCCCCTGAAGTAAAAGTCAAGAGCTCTAGTTCTCCTAGTCAACTGCCAGATCAGTCTCCTCTTTGTGAGACAAAGCGTAGGGATGGAAAAGTTAAGTTGCAGGATAAGTTCGGGCTCAAGCCTGACCAGAATGAGAATATTCATGCTAGCAAAAAAGACTTAACAGGAAAAAATGAAAGTAGGAAAAAAGAGAATCACGGAAAGAGGGAGCGTGATTCTCAAGAGGTTCGTGTTGAAGCCCTAAGCAAATGGGAACCATTACATGCACCCAGTAAGAATCAGTTGGCAGACTGTGATGCCGAAAGATCTTCAAAGAGGTCTCTTTTGGAAAGACCGGATCAAGAAGTGCTTGGAAAAGGGAAGTCTCAAGTTGAGATTTTGAGTCACTGCCCACGACCAGTCGCTGGTTCCCATAGAGTGAATGGAGATATGGAAGTTGATCCGTCCAAAGCTGATGATGCGTCAAAGCTGCAAAAAAAGCAATTAAAAAAGGCTGATCATCAAAATGGAACTCAGCAAATTGGTTCCAAAAACCATGCAGTTAATGGACACAGATCCAAGGAGCTCGATGCCCCTAGTCCACTTAGAAAGGATTCTTACACACATGCTGCTAACAATGCTGTTAGAGAAGCTAAAGATCTTAAGCACCTGGCTGATCGTCTCAAGGTTTTTGCACTGTCCTTTTAGGTCTTGATATTTTGTTTCTCTTCTTGGTGGTTGCTTTACTAACTCTGGATTTATCATACAGAATTCTGGATCCGCTCATGAGAGCACAAATCTGTACTTCCAGGCAGCCCTTAAGTTTCTTCATGGAGCCTCTCTATTAGAATCTGGTAACAATGATAATGCAAAACATAGTGAGATGATTCAATCAAAGCAGATGTACAGTAGCACAGCAAAATTGTGCGAGTAAGATAGTTTTTCTGTCACCTTGCGTTAACTTGTTTTAAGGATCATATTATCGTCTTTGTTTTCAATATCTCTCTCTAAAATATTCTTCCTTTTTGTTTTTACTTATATTTGGATGTAAATATCCTTTCATAACACCCTATTGATATTTTACATTTGGTAGGTTTTGTGCCCATGAATATGAGAAATCAAAAGACATGGCTTCAGCTGCTCTGGCCTACAAATGCACGGAGGTGGCATATATGAGGGTAATATATTCTTCGCACACTAGTGCAAGCAGAGATCGGTATGAGTTGCAGACTGCCCTGCAAATGACTCCTCTTGGTAAGAGACCATGTTGTGTTATTTTTACTGTTCATGATACAACGATTCTTTTCTGAATTCCTCTCTTTCCATTTGGTTTGGTCCTTCACCCTGGACATCCTATCAAACGATCTGTGTTTGTTAAATGAACATAATACTGATCCTAGCTTCAACATCTGTAAACTTTTATGACATTTTTGTCAAAGAATTATATAATGTCATGTGCATTATGACAAGAATTTCATAGAGCAGGATGATGGGAAAGAGACGGATAGAAACAGGATTAAGATAGGTTATATCTGGCTCATTTGTTTGTTATTATTAACGTGTCGAAAATAAAATTTTCTTATCATTGAGAGGACTGTTTCTCTTTCTCATGAGTGTTTCTGATCTTGAGATTATGGTGGCGCGATGAGAGGATATAGATAAAACTCTGATCATTTTTGTCTTGTTTTGGACCTTGTTTCATTTGTCAGGTGAATCTCCATCATCATCAGCCTCTGACGTTGACAATGTTAACAACTCTACAGCAGCTGACAAAGTTGCCCTATCCAAGAGTGTCAATTCACCTCATGTTGCTGGAAACCATGTTATTGCTGCACGAAGTCGTCCCAATTTTGTGAGGATACTTGGTTATGTAAGTACATAGTTCCTTATAGAAGAATGATATTAATAAAAACCATCCTGCTTGCATGTTGGGGAAAATTGTCGTATGAAACTTTGAGAAAACATGGATCTTGATTATGTGAATTCATTGATTGTCATGCAGATCGGGAGTGATTAGACCTTGTATGAAATATAGAATTGACTGATTTGACATATGTATAATTGCAGGCTCAGGATGTGAATTTTGCCATGGAAGCCTCAAGGAAATCACGGAATGCTTTTGCAGCTGCTGATGCAAGCATGGGTGTGGGTAAGAATGCCGATGGTATTTCTTCTATCAAGAAGGCTCTTGATTTTAGCTTTCAAGATGTGGAGGGGTTACTACGTCTGGTACGGCTTGCTGTGGAGGTCATTCATCGTTAAAAGGTCCAATTAGTCACGAAATGATTCTAGCCCATTAAGAACACTTGTTTCTTTCTTCGTCGTGTATAAAACCTTTAACGACAAAAGGATCTCGATTCAATTACGAAGGGCAGGGTTTATAGTGTTGGATCTTTAACCAGTCTGGCCAACTGATGAAGCTATATGCTTTGAAATCTTTGGCAAACGTGAGATCGTGTGGAGGCGTTCATAACTCAGCTTCTGTAAAGCAGATTCTGAGCAACTCTGATATGTGAAATGATGCTACATCAGGATTGTAAATTGAAGATATGATAGGTGGATATGGATATAGATTTAGAAGTTTCGGAAATTAGTTACCATCTTTTGTTCTTCTTATTCTGGAGCGGTCATTATTTTGTCGATTTGTAAATGTGTAGACGTTGTAACTTCTGGTTAGGTCGTTGTAATCTTGCCTCTACCAGTGGGATCCGCACTTTCTCCTCTTGGTGAGTCGAGGAGAGTAAGACTAAGGTGAGCATATGTAATGTAGATGGTTTATTTCCTTATCTTTCATTTCTCAATCACCATTTTTTTCCTGATTTGAATCTCGACTTGCGTGCAGGTCTTGTACAATTTTGGGATTAGTGGTAGAACTCTATTTTTCATTTTCTTGTGGATAAACAACAATCAGAAAACAATAAAAGAGGTTGTACATCAAAATTTGTTTTTAAAGTAGAAGGTGATTGCATTGCACCCTTTTTTTCCCGAAGGAGCGCGGTCATTGTGTAAATAAACTTAGTAGAATCAAGTGCCATATGCAGCTGACAGGTACATTTTCTATCATTTTTATTCTCTACATTTCTGTATGAACTCATAGTAGTTAATTGTGTGCAATATTGAAGTCATTGAGCTTTTGTGGTAGTTTTGATTCCAACCTCAAAAATTGTATTTGGTTGCAGGTTGTGCCACTGAGGAAAATTGAGCTGCAATTTAGCTGGCAAACTCTGTAACTGACCTTAATGGAGTATTTTACTTTCCATTGTCAATGGTGTTTAAAATATAAAGTACTATATCTTATCAACAGCTGCTTGTATTAATTGAACATTCAAATTCAATATTAATTTTTGACTCCTTTTGGCACTTTATTAAATGGTGTTTCCCTCTTTTGAGCATATCAAGTCAATTCTAAAAATATGATACTTAAATTGGAGACATTCATCGGTTAAGAGTAGTGATTAAAATAAAATTGTTTGGTTAAGAACACAAGGAGAATATGACTGGAGTTTTGTCAAGTGATTGGAATCAAGAGAAGCATCTTCATGGCATGGTGGCACAATACCAAACACATTCTTCTTTTCATTGGATAGAAGTATGTTTTAAGATTATTTTTTTCTCTATTGTTTGAGATTTGCATGTTTGAATATTTGAGTTTCATTAGAGAACAGGATGGAAAGTATAATTACTAAGGATGGAAAGTATAATTACTACCGTTGAATTTAGAAACAAGAAGCAAAGTAAGCATTGAAAAGCATGGGTAATAGTAAGGCGGTTGAGCCAGACAAACAACATATTTACAAGAATGGAAAATTCTTGGAGATAGAGGTATTGAGTGGCTCATCAAATTCTTCAATGAAATGATGAGAATTATGAGATCAACAAACATTCTAGATGAATAGAGAAGAAATACTTATTATGAAGTTATGAGAAAGAGCAATAGAACAAAGATTAAGAAAAGAGACTCAAGTCACCAGGAATCATTTTTATTTTATGTCTGGTAGGTCTACCATGGAAGCGATCTATATTACGGTATGTGATGAAGCAATATAAGATGAACCAACTGAACCTGTAATTAATTTGTATTGACATGTAGAAAGCGTATGATAGAGGGTCTAGAGAGATTTTAGGAAAGCCATAAAGAAGAAAGAGGTTAGGATTACATATTCGAGCTATTCAAAATATGTATGAAAAAGTATCGACTAATGTGCAGACACAAGGTGGAGAGACAAATATTTCTCCATTACAATAGATTTGCATCAAGGTTTAACTCTAAGTCCCTACTTTTTCATCTTAATTTTTGATTCACTCACATAACACATCCAACAGTTAGTACTGAGATGCATGTTTTTTTGCAAATGATATAGTAGCTAGTACTGAGATGCATGTTTTTTTGCAAATGATATAGTAGCTAGTATTGAGATGCATGTTTTTTTGCAAATGATATAGTCCTACTTGGAGAGTCGAAGGGGGATTTAAATGAGAGGTTGGAGACGAACTTTAGGAACACATGATTTTCGTCTAAGGAGAAGTAAGACAAAGTATATGGAATGTAAGTTAAAAAAAAAAAGAGTTTCTAACATTAAAGTGAAAGTTGGAGACCATATCATCCATCAAGTCACACGGTTTAAATATCTTGGATTCTTAATACAAAATGATGGAGAAATAGAAGGGGATGTAAGTCAACGAATTCAAGTTGGGTGACTGAAATAGAGAAAAGCTTCATGAGACTTATGTGACACAAAGATACCACTTAAGCTGAAGGGAAAATTTTATCGGACTGTGGTGAGTCCTCCGGTTTCGTACGAGACAAAATATTAGGCGATTAAGAATCAACACAAGAATAAAGTAAGTATAGAAAATATGAGGGTGTTGCATTAGATGTGATAATACTAGACAATATAAGATTAGAAATGAAAATATTTGAGAGTGTTAGGGTAACACATATAGTAGAAAAGACGGTGGAAAATAGACTTAGGTGTTTTTATGTGTAGAGAGAAGATATGTAGATTTTGTGGTAAGGAGAGTCGATCAGATGTAGAGAAGTCAAATAACTAGAGGAAGAGGAAGACCTAGACAAAGTATAACAGAAGTTATTAAGAAAAATATCAGAATTAACGATTTGGATAAAAACATGATTCTAAAGAGATATGATGCAACATCAAAGAAAGTATGTTAAAGAGATACTCAATAGATTCAGGATGGATGATTCGACTCCTGCATCTTCGCCTATCGAATCAAATTTGAAGTTGGAGAAGCATGGAGAGGAAGACAAAGTCGATGCTACTTTGTCCAAACAAATTGTCGGATCTCTGAGATATGTGTGCAAAAGTCTACCTGATATATGTTTATCAGTCGGATTAGTGAGCAGATATATGAGTGAATCAAGGGTGTCAAACATGAAGGCTGCAAGAAGAATTCTGATATACTTAAAAGGATCGACAAACTATGGAATTTTATTTCGAAGAGACTCTGAAAGCAAAGAAGTTATGGTTACTTGTTATTCAGATGTTGATTGGTGTGGAGATAAGGAAGATCGAAGAAGCACTACTGGATATTTCTTTCAAGTATTTGGTGCCCCAATCTCATGGTACTCAAGAAAGCAACATGTGTTGGCATTATCATCGTGTGAGGCTAAATATATACCAGAATCCTATGTTGCGTGTCAAACAATTTGGATCAGATCTGTAATGGAAGAGATCGAGGTCGAAGTGAAGAAATATATGGTACTGCAGATCGACAACAAGTCAGCCATAAATCTTGTAAAAAATCCAGTTTTGTATGGAAGAATTAAGCACATAGAAGCTAGATTTCACTTCTTAAGGGAGAAGGTGAGTCGAGGTGAACTTGAAGTAAGGCATTACTCAAGTGAAACACAATTTGCCGACATTTTCACTAAAGGATTGAAGATCGACAGGTTTCTAGCATTGAGAAAGAAATTAGGAATAGTTCAATCGACAATGATTAATGTGTTTCGACAACTTGGATTATAGGGTGTATGTTGAAATATTAGATATAATCCAAGTTGAGTTGTGTGATCTAAGCCCAAAGCTAATTATGGTTTAAGATTTGTTATTTAGTTTGTTATTTTACTTAGGAGTCAAGTCACTTAGGAGTATATAAATAGACACTTTATAATTCAGTTTTATAATTCATTCAATTCAATAAGACAATTCTTATTTCCTTATTCTCTCTTTCTCTCCTCATTAAAAGTGTCTCAAGCACTAACACCTCAAAACTAAAAAATTAAAAATAGAATAATGATAAACACTCTTCTACTATTGATATATTATTACTTAATTTAAATGATTAGAATTGATGGTTGATAATTTGTTACTATATTTTATTTTTTAAATATTTTATATTAAATAATATAATTTTAATTAACAATAATTATTTTTTCTTTTTTAATATATGTTGTGTTCATTTTCATCTATAATTTCATCTTATCATCTTTATGAATGGATTAATTTTCTTGAATGATTTATCTTAAAAATCTAGATTTAGAGAAAGAAAAAAAAACTCATATTTATAAAATCATTTTATTTCAATATTCATTCATCTCCTTTAATATTCCTTTTAAAATTCAAAATTCAAAAATTCCATCAAGCAAAAAAACTCAAATTTAAAAAATTATTTTATTCCATTATTCATTAATCTTTATCGATATTCTTTTTAAAATTCAGATTTTAAATTGAGCTATGGATTTAGCTAGACGAGTTAACCATATCTCCGAAACTCAAACTCCCGGCACTAAAGAATGACATCCGTGCAACATCAATAAATCCATAATCAATTGGAAACTAAGACAAATTTTGAGGAAATATCGCAGATCCTAGTGTTCTATCATCATAACCAACTCTTGCAAACAATAAATCCTAGTGAATTAATTACAAATTTAAATAAATATAATAAAATTTAAATTTATTTCCTTTTTAATATGTATTTTCTGTGGAAAAAATAAATAAATGAGAGTGAAGTGTATTTCATTTAAAAACTTAAAGTTCAAGAACAATACTAACATTGTGGAAATTGGGGAAGAACATTATCATTTATTTTCTAATCGCGGACAGTTTTGTTTCTGTCGCAAAAACGTGTGTCTCTAGGCTGTACCACGACGGTTCCTAAAACCGTCACTCCAACTGTCATTCTTTTCTCTAGTGTTACACAACTGACGTAAATTGAAAATTGTGACGGGTTACGACCACCAATAAATAACTTTATTTTTGTATCCAAAGATAAAACCGCAGATATAAAGTAAATTCGCAGGAAACATTTATTCCGAAGGAAATTCCACAACTAATGTATTTCTAAAATTTTAAAAAATCGTATCTTAAATTAAAAAAGCATGGTACTCATGGTAACTTGCAATGGTTCCTTATAGAAACAAATAATTTAAAATCATTCTAATACTCACAAATTTTCAAATTAAAAACACAATCCAATTCAATACTCAATTTTACTTTTTCAATCATCTCTTTACATAAAAAACATTGATACTTTATCAACATAAATACATGTGTAGAACCTTCAACGTGATTGATGTTCACTAATAAACATAAAGAATTTTTTCATTAGCTGCACATGCTTCAACAGATGAGCCACACAACAGCCAATGCAATTACTAGCATATGCAGAAAACATTTCTCCTCCTCTCAAAGCCTTTTTGAGTGTATCCTTACATTTTTTTTTAAATTCCAGATCTAATATGTCCTAATGCAGATTGGTACGCAGCTCTAATTTCTCCTCCTTTCATTGTTTTTGGACGTTGATACAAACAATTCAGTAACACAACTCTTATTCTGCTTTAGCTTAGTTGCAAAATTTATGACACCAACCTTCCATCCAGACTAGCAACCATCAAGTGCATTACTTTGCATGTCACGTGAGCCAAACTCCCATCCAGATTGCAAGGGCAAAAGGCTAAAAACACAAACAATTTGTTTCAGTTTCCAGTTCAAATTGAATAAAAACATAATTAAACAAACTAGTAATTATGTAGCATTTGTATCAAATACCTAGACATCAATTCAACAAGTGAAAGGCCAGATCCATTGAAGGCTTGAAAGGGTGGAGCAAATGCAAGGATGACACTTTTGAATCCAACTGAGCTAATAATATGTGAGGTGCACTAGTAATAAGCTCATTAATAAGGTGATGCTTCTATTGCTGTCGAGAAGGGCAAGGATACAGAGACTCATCAGTCTAGAATAGATATACACATTATCAGTCAGTCTGAAGATGTCTCGTTAGTTGAGATATTGTTTGCTATGTTGTTATTTGTAGGCTGGAAGCTAACATGCAAAAGGAGCTCCACAAAATTATTTGTCAGGAAGAATTATCCTGGTTTCAGATAGCCAAGGAGCATTGGCTAGCATATGGAGATAGAAATACATGTTTCTATCACATAAAAGCTCTTCAACGAAGATGCCGCAAGCATGTGCACTCCATTAAGGATGTTAATGGGACTTGGTTAACCGATGCTCTTGATATTGCTACTACTTTTAGAGAAAACTTTTATCAGTTGTATACCTCTAAAATTGATGTTGGTGAAAGTTTTACGACATTTCATTCGTTTCCTGCCCTTTTTGAGGTTTCTAAGCTTAGTCTGGCAGTTGAGCTTGTGGTGGATGAAATCAAGCAAGCAACTTTTGAAATGGCTTGGAAATCCTCGGGTTCTGACGACTTTCCTATTGGATTCTTTCAAACTTCTTGGGATATTGTTGGCGATGTTGTGTGCTAGTTTATCATGTCGTTATGGAGGCATCTTGTGCAAATTGTTGAGATTAATTGCATGGATATTTGTCTCATTCCTAAAGTCCCTCATCCAAGCTTATTAGCCAGTTTCGTCGCATTGATTTATGTAATGCGGTTTACAAGATTCTGAGTAGGATCGTGGTTAACATATTGAAAGGGGTTATGGACTCGATCATCTCCCCAAATCAAACTGGATTTATTCCTTACATGAACATTGTGGTTGCTCAAAAAATTTTGCACACCATTTGTAACACCCCGAATTTAATTAATTATTTAATTTAAATTATTTAGATTTTTATATGATTAATGAATATTTTAAATTAATTGGATATGATTGTGGGGTAGGTATCCTTAAAATAGAAGTATGGATGGAGTAAGAATTTGGTATAGTTGTTGATAATTAATTAGAATTTTAATTAGTGATTGAAATAAATAATGTTTTATTCGAATTAATTAAATAAATAATAAAATAACTAAAATATGAGCATCTTAATTAAATAATGAAATTTAGTTATTTTATTTATTTAATAGGGATAATGAGAACTTTTAATAATTAGCCTATAACTATTTTATTTAATTGGTTGGAATAAAATAAAAGAGTAGAACAAGTAAGGAGAAAAAGAAGAATAATATTAGTATTATTTATTAAAATAAAATTAGAGCCAAGAGGGGTATGGTGGTAAATAAGATGATAAGTGAGGGCAATGGGGGAAGTTCCTAATTGAGAGAGATTAGATTAATGATAAAAATGTTACTAAGAGAGTTTGAAGGGTTTTTACGTAAAATAGAATTTTGTGGTGAGAAGAGGCAAATGTTAGGGCTAAAGGAAAACTCCATTGTTAGAGCTTGAAGTATGTATTTTGTTGAAAAATCTAAGGTAAGGGTGAAAACTTGTTCCAATAGTAAAGGGTATGATAGCAGGTTAGAATGGAGGAACCCTTAACCTCCTTAGAGTTAGGTGTTTTGATTCATAATTTTGAATTGGGATGCTATGATGGTTATTATGTGATGATTATATGATGGATTACATGTGCATTATATGTGTGTATTTTTGTGTTTTGATGATTGAATCTATATTTACCATTGTTGCAATTTCGAAGGTTTTAGGCATAATCTTAAAAATGTGATTAAATGATTTAATTGTGTTAAAACTGTAAATTAACTTTAGATAACTAAAGTATTACATGAGTTGTAACTTTCTGATTGTTTGACTCTTTAAGGAATCTAAATTGGAGGTCCGGAAGGCCTCCAACGATTAAAAACGCAGAAAATTCTGCATTATTATAGCGAATCTTTTTTTTTATGTTTTTCGGTCGAAATCCTTTTGGCCATAACTTTTGATCCGTAAGTCCAAATCGAGTGCCGTTTGAAGCGTTGAATATCTGAAATAGAGGGTTATAACTTTGTTTCAGGAATAAAATAATTTTGGTGATTATTTCATGAACGTTTTGGGGGTTGAAGAAGATGAAAATTGTGTTGGAAATTTTAGAAAACAATAACTTTTTAGTAACACCTTCGTGCACGGTTTTGATCATAACTTTCAACTCGTGAATCATTTTGGGTTGGGGTTTGAAGCATTAGAAAGCTGACTCTAAGATATATAATGTGATGGTGATAATTGAATTGTTTGAGTATTATTCCTATGCCTACTGTGTTGGTGAAGTTTTTGTCCATACATTCGATTAATGAATTGTTGACATATCCCGACGATTTTAGTCATAACTTTTATTTCGTAAGTCCGATTTTGATGCCGTTTGAAGTGTTAGAAAGCTAACGCTTAGACCTATAACCTGGTAGTGATTGTTGATATGTTTTAATAATATTCACATGCCTATTGTATTAATAAATGTATTGGTTTATGCGTTTGGTTAATGAATCATTGTATTGTTGTAATATCATTGTGTGATATTTATGTTGTTATGTCAATGATGTTAAGATGTTGACAAGTTATTGTTGTTTGTTGATATTATTCCTGTGGTAACATGAATTGGTTGTTGCATGATGAATGGTGTGATGCATAAATGATGAGATGTAGGTGGGGATCCTTTATGTGAACCTTGTTGTGTTAATGCATGTTACTTGAGAGTCATGCATTTTGATGTATGGGATTCGATCCAATTTTGGTGAGCCTCAATTCTATGGTGATGGATCGGGCGCGAGTAGCTAATTCTTATTATGAGGGATTAGTGAAGCGTTATCTATGTTGATGGTAACGAGTTTTGGTGAGCCTCGATCCCATTGTGATGGATTGAGTGCGAGTAGTTAATTCCTATTATGTGGGATTAGTGAAGCGTTACCTATGGTGATGGTAGCAATTTTGGTGTGCTCCGATTCCAAGAGAGAATTGATCCTATGGTGGGGATCATGGAGTGAGATGAACCTGAGTGTTCATATTTGGTACCACATGTGTGTTGAGTCGATGTTGAGTATATTGCATAAGTGTTGCCTTTGTATTGATTGTTGTTGATATGTTATTGGATGAGATGTTATTGCATATGATTTTAATGATAATTGAAATTTGGTTTTGTATGATGTTGATGATAATTGAGATGTTGTCGTGTATGATGTTGATTATGATTTGGATGTAAGAATGTGATATATTGTTGTGCATGATTATGTAGATGTTGTACTCTATTCTTCATTCTATATCATTATTGAAATGAATTCTCACCCCTTCTGTTTGAATGTTTCCTTTACATGGGCATCGTGCATATACTCAAGAGTAGTATTGCTGAAGTAAGTGGAAGGTAGCTCTTAGATTACTTATTTATTTTGTCACTTTTACTAGTGGTGCCTTGCTCTGATCATGTAACATCGGGTTAGGTTAAACGCTTATTTTATTCCTTATGTATGATTATGTTGAAGTCATAAGACTAATTTTACTGTTGAGAATTCTTAAGATGTTGAGTTGATTGATTATAACTCTCTTATTTTGTTATTAAAATTGAAGTTGAGACTAGATGTTATTACTTGCTTTATTTTCCATAATTGTGATGATAATTCTGCTGCGATGATACTTTAAAATGGAAGTGAGCATGCAATGACAAGTTATAAATGGCTTATTATGTGAATACATAATACCGATCAGATGAGAAGGATGTCGTGTAAAGATCCCAAGTATGATTCAGATAAGTGGGATGTCGTGTAAACATCCTTATTACAAATGTGTGTATTGAAATTTACTGTTAAACCCGTGTTATGGAGCAGGTCATGTGTGTTATGAATGTGTGACACCCTACGTGGTTTTATTTTATATTTAATTTACGCGATAAATTATGTGCGGGATTTAGGGGGTTACACCATTCACCATTTAAAAGGAAAGTTGTGTTGTTTCGCTATCAAGGTTGATTTACTAAAGCGTATGATCAAGTTAGTTGGATTTTTATGGAGAATGTTCTTTTGGAGCTTGGCATTTCGATTCAGCTGAAGGATATTTTATGAATATTATTTCCTCTGTTCAGATGTGTGTGAATTGGAATGGCAACAAAAGTAGCTATTTTAAGTCCAAGAAAGGGTTACGTCTAGGTGACCCCATCTCTCCATATATCTTTATTTTGTGTATGGGAAAACTTTCTCATTTAGTTTTGGATGCGGTGGATAGCAAACATTGGGTTGGCTTAAAGCAGGTATGAATGGTCCTTTGGTCTCTCACCTTATGTTTTCTGATGATCTCTTACTCTTTGGTAAAGCCACTAAGAGTCAAATAGATAACATGATGGAAGTTTTAGATGTCTTTTGTGCTGCTTCGAGTCAACTTATAAGTAAGGAGAAAACTGGAATTATGTTCTCATCCAACACTCCAATGGGAATTCATAGGAAAATCATTGCCTCGTCTGGTTTTAGAGAGGTTGAAGATCTTGGTTTGTATTTGGGGGTTCCTCTTTCCGGTAAGAGTCATAGGATCAACACCTATCAGTTTCTTATTGATAAGGTATGTGCTAAGCTGAGCCACTGGAAGTGTAATCAGTTCTCCTTTGTTGTGAGAGTAACGCTTGTGAAATTTGTGATTGAAGCTCTCCCTACTTATTCAATGATGAGCAGTAAAGTTCCTAAGGATTGTCTTTAAAAAAATTCAACGATTGCAACGTGATTTTGTTTGGGCTAGAGTGGGGAGGATAATAAGATGCATATCATTCGGTAACGGGATATTTGCAAACCTAGGCGGCTAGAGGGTTTGGGATTAAAGCACCTTATCAAGATGAATGAAGTGTGCCTTTCAAAACTGAGTTGGAAGATTCAAAGTGGCGAGGAGGCTCTTTGGTGCGAAATTCTAAAGAAAAAATACAGCAAAAAAGGAATTCATGGTAACCCTAAGGAAGTTAAAGCCTACAATTCAAGTTTTAAATAAGAACTTGGCTAGAGAGTGGTTAACTAATAACAAGTTTGTTCAGTGGGAAATTGGTGACGGGACTATGATTAAAGATTGGGAAGACTGTTGGGTGTAGGTTGGGCTTAGGCTTCACAGTGTTGTGTCCAATCCTGACTTGTTTACTGCGAATGTCGTGCTTATTGACATGGTTGATATAAATGATAATTGGAATTGGAGAGTGTTTAAGGAAAACCTTCGTGGCCAGTTTGTGTACCAAATTCATGTGATAACTCTTCCTCTCAAAAATAGCTGACATATGGACTATTTCATATGGAATGGTATTGCTGATGGTTTGTTTTCTATAGCTAGTTCATACGAGTTCTGTGTCTCTTTCGCTCATGTTGTTCATGCCAGGCAGTGGAGTAGAATTTGGAAGATTGTCGTCCTTGAGAGAATCCATTGCCATGTATGGATGACCCATGTTCAAGGTTTGAAAACTAATCAGCTTCTTTTTCAGCGTAAATTTCATGATCCATTTTGTGGCCATTGCAATGATGTTGTTGAGTCTTTTCTCTATGTGCTTCATGACTGCCAAGATGCCAACAATGTATGGATGACTTTGGTTCCTCGTAGTCATCATTCCTCTTTTTTCTCCATTAATCTTGAAGAATGGATCGATCTGCATCTGTCAAATACTTTGGGCATGCGGGATCTGGATTGGGCAGCCCTTTAGGCTACTACTTACTTTAAGTTGTGGAAGTGGCGTAACCAATTTGTTCATAATCCGGATTTTATCCTTCCTGCCTCTTTAGATGAAGTTATTATGATTTCTCTTGCTCAATACAACAAAGATATGATGCTCCAGAAAAAGGTTTTGTGTGATAGTCAGTCTAGGCATCATGTGGAGTGGATCGCAACTGTTGAAGATTGGGTGACTTTAAATATTGATGGGGTTATTAGCAGTAGAAACAGTGAAGTTGGTGCCCAGTCTTTGTATCGAGTTGGGTGTGGGGGCATTGTCAAAAACAACTCTAGTGGTTGTATAAAAG
Organism: Lathyrus oleraceus; assembly: GCF_024323335.1. NCBI lineage: Eukaryota > Viridiplantae > Streptophyta > Magnoliopsida > Fabales > Fabaceae > Lathyrus > Lathyrus oleraceus. The sequence goes on along the minus strand of NC_066581.1, from coordinate 77,661,764 downwards.
GTTTTTCTAAGATTTTAGGTTCTTGTAACAACTATAATGTTGAGTTGTGGGGAGTTCATGAAGGAACTCAATTGGTTAAGTATTTCAAGCTTCCCAATGTTGAGTTTCAGGTTGATAATGTGGAAGTCGTCAAAGATATTTTGAGTTTCAAGCCTCTAAATACATCTGGTCTTGGTTCGTAAAATCCAGGATGATCTCAAGAGCCTTGATAATTATCGTTTTAGGCATACTCTCTATGAAGCCAATATCGGTGTGGATCAGCTAGCTAAGGCTAGCCTCGATTATAAATTTTCTGATAGTATTTTTTATTTTTGTCCCGCCTTCTTGCTTGGGTCTGTTTGACATGATGTTGAAGGTAGAGAAAAACAAGAAAGGGAGGTTTGAATTGTTTTCACAGGTAATAAAAACTTTTGCAATTAAAACACACACGAAAGATAAAGCAATCAACACAGAAGTTTATCCTAGTTCGCTTGAAAATCAAAGCTACTCCAGTCCACCCGACCAAGGTGATTTCGCCTTCAACAAGGACTTAATCCAATAATCTAGATAGATTACAACAAAAGTGTCTAAGAGAGTAAAGATCTTTTAGCCCTCTCAAGTTTACAGACTTTACAAGTCACTTGAGGAAATATTCAACAACTATTTTGGAATTACAATGAAGTGTTTAGTGCTTCTAGGTAAGCGGAATTAACACAATAAAAATTGTAGGATTTCACACTTAGGGCAACAGCTCGTGTGAACAGATTTTGAACAAGAATGAATGAGAATATGGAATTGGGTTTTCAGTATTCTTGTGTGAGTGCTCCGTTCATGGTATGATGATGATCCTGCCTTTATATAATGTTTTGAACATGAGACTGTTAGCTGAGGAAATAATGAATATCTTGGCAATGATGGACTTTAATTGGCCTTAAGTTCGTTGTCTTTTCCATAGCAGTCTTGGAGAGTGTTTATTCTTTTCCAAATAAAGATTCATACCAAAAGTGGAATACTTCGTAGCTAAGCCTTGTGGTTAATCTTGAGTCAGAGTGCGCGGAATCCAGATCTTCTTGTTCAGCATGTATTCTTCAGATAGTTGCTGAGAGTAAATTTTCTTCAGAAGTTCTTGATATGTTTTTCTGTAGAGCCTTCTTCAGAGTACAAATCATCAAAGTAGCTGTGTAGAAATCTTCAGATTCAGAGTGTTTGAGTCTTCTATCGTCAGACTCTGTGAACTTCCTTTTCTTCAGAGTCAGAGCGACTACTTTAATTAAGTTTAAGTTACCTATTTTGGACTTGGGTGATGTCAGATGTTGTCTATCTGATCCATTTTTGTTAGAGTCCTGCATACTTAGATAAATTTGTTTGGGTACCAATTTGTTTCATCCTTTGTTATCATCAAAACTTTAGAGATGAATTGTAGACACAAAATCTTGTTCTAACAATCTCCCCCTTTTTGATGATGACAAAACCTTCAGACTGATGATGAAACAATGATACATCATAAAAATTTAAAGGAGTTATCTCAGAGTCAGATGTATGACGACTCCCCCTGAGATAATCAATCTCCCCTTAGCTTAAATGCTTAAGAAGTTTTAGATGTTCTTCCCAGATCTCCTTACGTTGTATAGCTTGTTTCTCAGATGTTTAACTTAGATACTTCCTGCAGAGCTTAAGACTTCATAATAATAGTTTTAAATGTGTGCAATGCATTATGAGGCTTAGATAATATTTCGTCAGAGGTTGTTAAGTTTATTCTCCCCCTTTTTTCCAGACTAAAAAATACTTAGCAAAGTAAATGAGGCAAAGCATAATTCATTGATGATAGAGAAGTACAGTTAAAAAATCCATAAAGGAACATAGGGAAACACACTTAGAGGAAAACATATAAGATAATAACTTAGAGAAAATAGCAAGAAAATCCTAAGTGTGCCTAAGGGTTCGGGGGAGGCGGCATCCTCTGAAGCAACTGAGTCAGCAGGTTCTGAATGTTGGAGTTGACGGAGTCCTGTTGATACAGTATTGCTCTCATAATTTGTTGCTCTTTCTGTAGTTCTTCCAGAGTCTTCAACATTAGAGGAGAGAAATCAGAGTGAGATTGCTCCCCCTGAGTCAGAGCAGCGTCCCTGGCCTTTACAGCTTCTTCCGCAGCAATGTGTGATGCTTCTTCAGCGTCAGCCTTGGCTTTGGATTCAGCTTCAGCAACAGCAGCAGCCTCAGCGGCGACCTTTTCTGCAGATTCTCTTGCTCTCTCTTCTTATTCCAGACGAGCCTTTTCTTCAGCTTCTCTACGGGATTTTTCTTCTTCCTCTCTTACCAGACGGTCCCGTAGCCTCTCTCCAGCTTCTCTAATGAAGTCGCTTTGGATTTGTTCAGAGAGGTCTTTCAGCTTGAAAGCCTCAGATGTCATCCATCTGATCACTCTATTCTAGTGAATCCTTACTACAGAGGGATCATCACTGATTCTAGAGTTTTCAGATAGGGATCTGATCTTCTCTACTAAAGACTCAGCAAATAAGGCCACTACCTCTTCCAGTGTGGGAAAAGTGGGTTCAAGTTTAGAGGTGGGAGGTGTAGGTGTTGGTGGTGTGGGGATGGTTTCAGTGGGAGGTTCAGATTGTTGGGTAATGGGGTTTTTGGAGGGAGTTTCTATGTGAGGTTCAGAGGGTGGTGTTTGTGGTTATTCAGAAGGTGAAGAAACGTTGGTTTCTAGCGCAGATGGGTTTTGAGTGGATAGGGAGCAAGCCTAGAGTTGCGTAAGAGTGAGGGATTGAGGGTCAGATTGATCAGGGTCAGAAGAATATTGCAGTAAGGTGGATATGGGGGAGTGGAAGAGGGTGGTGATATGGGTTCATTGAATAGTTGGGCTTCAGATATTGGTAGGGTTGTGGTGGTTAGATTGAATTTTTGAAGGGGAGGTGATGGTGGGTTAGATGTGGGAGTTTCAGAAGGATTTGTGGTGGAGGTTGTGGGTTCAGAGTGTGTGTAAATAGGGGAGGGTTAAGGTAGGGAAGAAGACAGTTGCCTTAGATGTAAAGTAGGAGAGTCAGAGGGTTGAGACTTACTTGGAGAGGAGGAGGAGATCAGAGGCGCAGGTGGTCTAGATATAGAAGTTTCCCCCAGCTTCTGAGATTTATTCTTTGACTTTCTTTCAGATGTCTCTCACATCCTCTTCATGAAATTGGGTGGATCTTCAGGTAGCCAATCCACCAAAAAATTAGAGATGTCTACCCCTTGATTTTCCAGGTCCTGTAGATAGTAGGTGATAACTTCTGGGGGAGTCTATCTTAGAGAACAGGTAGAGACTATTGGGTATCTTCCTCTGATCCTTCAGAGCTTCCCAGGAGGTGTCCAGAGAAGGCTTGACCAGAACTTTCTCAATGATGCTCATGCTCTTTAGATTCCTTGAGTTCAGAGGCCTACCGCTGTCTACCGTCACATCCTCGATTAGATTGTGGAAAATCAGATGATTCACCAACCCTCTTTCTATTAGAACGTTGGAGATCAGCCTTCTCAGAGGAATGTATGTTATGGGCTTCATGTTGTTTCTGGTGCCCCTGACGGAATCCTTCAGATATTTGAACAAAAGAGATGGCATATTCAGCTTGAGTTCTTTGTGGAGGCAGTAGAGGATGCATTTTTGGTCAATATTGATGTAATATGACGAATTGGATGTTGGGCGATGATGAATAGTCCCCGGGATGATCGTCAACCATACCCTCAGATTCTGGTGAAGTTCTTTGTTTTTAGAGCAATTTCCTTCTGCGTTATGCTTGAAGATTGTAGGGATAATCTTCTGGGACATATATTTTTCCCTAGGGTTGATGTTGTAGATTCTTCTTCCCCCTGTCTTCTCCATATTCAGAAGTTTGGCTATGGATTTCTCAGTGATAACCATTTTCACCCCCAGAACGTGTGAGACGATGCAGTGGTCGTCTAAATCTGCAAATCTCCATAATTCATTGACCAGATAGGTGTAGATTGGACCATAGAGTCTTTGAAAATAGTTTTCCCAACCTTGTTTTCTCAATTCCTCCGTGAAGTCAATCCCATTTCTCTTCATATTATCAAAATCTACCAAGGATTCGGAAAGAACTTCCAGTTTATCAAATGGAGTTGCAAGATGGATGTGAGGTGGGAGTCCAAAATATGAGGTTCCTTGTAGATAGGAGTAGATATGGCAGCAGTTACAGTGGTGGTTTGCTGGGAAGAGGTTGAGTGTTGTTCCGTTGATTCCATCTGTTGAGAAAAGTTATATACTTGCTGTTGTTGAGAATCCATGTAGGAAATGAAGAATGCTTGAAGAACACTTGAAGAACTGAGAGAGATTTGAGAGCGAGGGTTTGTGTTGGATGTGAGTGAAAAGTGTGAAAGCGAGAGTTGTGACAAGTATATGTACACTAAGTTAGCATGAAAAATGACATTATTTCGTAGGAATATTAAACAATCGTTAATTAATTGGACAGAAATTGAGTTGACACGCTAGAGGGAAAATTAATTACAGCTTATGATGGATGTCTAATCCCAAAAATCTGCACACTACTCGAGGAGATCTTAATAGTCTGTCTCTTAAGTTATGTGCTAGACAGTTGTCTAGAAGATCCAAGGTCAAACGCAAGAGAGGCCACATGTTGATATATCTGATCTTCAGGAATACCAAGAGATTGGGTCCTGAGGATTTCTGATTCAGATAACTTCTAACTCATAGAAATATCAAAGTCAGATTCAGATGCCAGATGTTTTAAGTTGGAGCCTATTTTTCTATTTCAGAGAAGTACATATCTAACTCATTATGGGCAATTTTCCACATTTAAATGTTCCAAAATGAATGAGAATCTATCTTCAGCAAGGGGGTTTGTGAAGATATCAACCCACTAGTGGTCTGTATCTATAAATTTTAATATAATTATCCCTTTATGAACATAGTCTCTGATAAAATGATGTTTTATTTCTATGTGCTTTGCTCTGGAATGCAAAATAGGGTTCTTACTTAAACATATGGCAACCGTATTGTCACAGAAGATAGGAACATTACTCTCATATATCTGAAGATCTTTTAGTTGATTCTTCATCCAGAGCATTTGAGTAGTGCATAATGAAGCTGAAATATATTCTGCTTCTGCAGTTGAGAGTGCTATGGTTGATTGTCTTTTGCTAGCCCAAGATATAAGATTGCTTACCAGAAATTGACAATTTCCAGATGTGCTTTTTCGTTCCAATCTGTCTCCGGCATAATCTGCATCACAATATCCAGAGAGTCTATACTCTGATGTTTTCTCATACATCAGATCAAGGTTAGGTGTTCCTTTTAGATACCTTGGGATTCTCTTAAGAGCTATTAGATGAGATTCCCTTAGATCTGATTGAAATCTGGCACAGAGACAAACGTTGAAGAGAATATTTGGTCGTGTAGTCGTCAGATAGAGAAGATAGCCTATCATACCATGATAGAGCTTCTGACAAACCTTTTGACTTACTTCTTCTTTTTCTAGAATGCAGGTATGATGCATGGGAGTCTTTGCTGATTTGCTTTCTGACATTTAAAATTTCTTCAGAATGTCTTTTATGTATTTTCTTTGATATACATATGTAGCGTCTGAAGCTTGGTTGATTTGAATTCCCAGAAAGAATTTCAGTTCTTGCATCAAACTCATTTCAAATTCTGCCTACATTAACTCAGAGAATTCTTGACAAACAGAAGGGCTAAATGAACCAAAAATTATATCATCGACGTATATATGACATGTCATGAGATTACTTTTGATGTTTTTACAGAAGAGTGTAGAGTCAACTTTGCCTCTAATAAAATCATGGTCCAGAAGAAAGGTGCTTAGTCTTTCATACCAAGCTCTAGGAGCTTGTTTTAGACCAAACAACGATTTTTTTCAGTTTAAAAACGTGTTCTAGACATTTTGAGTTTTCAAAACCCGGAGGTTGGTGAACATACACTTCTTCATAAATATATCCATTCAGAAATGCACTCTTGACATCCATCTGATATAATTTGATGGAATGATTTACAGTAAATGATACAAGTAAATGAATAGATTCTAACATGGAAACTGGAGCAAAGGTTTCGTTGTAGTCAATGCCTTCTGTCATACCCCAAAGTTCACCCTACCCCCATACAACTTTCTTTCGATCCATCACCCTACTCCCATACAACCTTCATCTGATCCGTGTCCCTATTACCCCTACATACATTCATCATTTTATCAAGATACTTGCATTAACATCCAAAACCAAAGGTATGTTGCACGGGCTTAAGGCATGGCGTTCATACCTGAGAAAACACCACCAAAATAGCAAAAACTCATTTTTTGGACAGTGTAATCGATTACACTAACCTTGGTAGTCGATTACTGGGCAAAAATCAGGTTTCCAGGCTATTTTTGGTGCCTGTAATCGATTGCACCAATCAGGGTAATCGATTACTGGGCAAAAAATCAAGCTCCCGGGCCATTTTTGGTGCCTGTAATCGATTACACCAATCAGGGTAATCGATTACACCTGTGAGGACAGCAACAGTAGCTCTGTTTTTTACATAGAGTACTTTTTGATTCACCCCCTTTTCCACTTACTTTCCCTATAAATAGAGGTACTATTTCCCCTCATTTTTCAGGCTTCCTAGCCCCCAAAAGTTTTGTCCAAGTACCATTCACTCTCCTCTCCAAACCTAGGTCAAAATAAAAAAATCTTTCTCACTCAAAAAAAAGTCACCCCACCAACTTTTTTGTCCTCTTTCACATTTTTTTCCAAAACTTCTCACTCTCTAACACTCATAACTCAGCCCCTTCACTAAACTTCCACCATAAATACTTTCATCCCAAACCCCTTGCTTCATATCCAAGCTCAACACCATTTCAACCTACCATTTTTCAACATTTTTGGGTAATGATTTTAGATTAAACTTTGTTAACTTTTTGGTTCTGTTTTTGTGTTGAAAATGGTTGTTTGTTCTTGGTTGATCTTTTGAGAGGGTTTAGACTCAAGCTTGTAAAAAAATGATTAACTTTTTACACACTTTTTTTTTAGATTTCTTACTCTTACTACCTTTTTGTTCACCTTCTTTAGTGTTGCTTTGTTTTGTTATCATTTAATATTTATTGTTGACTTGTTGTTACATTTATTTGGTTGATGAGTTCTATTAGATCATGGTCATGGTTGTTTAGAGTTGATTAAATCTTCAATGTTTCAACCATATTTGAGTCATTTGATACATAGATGAAACCATATCTTTACATTAACTTGCTAATCCATTTGCTTTTTGTTACTAACTACTAACTCCTAACTCCAAACATTTATATTATTGCACTTTAATTCCTTGCAATTTATTTTATTATTCATTTTTATTTACTTTATGTTTATGTTCACTAACTACTAACTTCTAACATTTATATTATTTCACTTTATTTTCTTGCAATCTATTTTGTTGTTCACTTTATCTCAAGTATTTTATGTTTATGTTTATTGTTTATTGATGACACTGAAATTCACCGTATTTTCGACTCCGATTTCGCATGCATTTTAGTTGTTTTATTATCATTTTGTTATGTTATTACTATGTTTCTCTTTTTTTATGAGGTTTTTACTTTAATCGGAGCCCCGGTCGAGAAAAGGAGTGAAAATGAGCTAAAAACCCTAAAGTTCAGCATTTTGTACTTGTGGCTTCCACTGTGGCTGGCGCTATAGACCATGCCATGACGTGTCCTAGCTCAACTGCCACGTTCCCACTACTTCCACTAAGGCGCCACAGATTGGCCTTGTGGCGGGCGCCATGGGCTTGTGGCGGGCGCCACAAGAGGAAAAGTTTTCCCTCCCAAATTCAAACTAAAGGGCATCCTTGTCATTTTCATCATTTACTTGCTTATAAATAGAAACTCGAATTCACTTGTTTAATCATCCAAACTTAGAGCAGAGGAAAACTTAGAGCAAACTCAGTTTCACTTAGGCATATATTCAGTATTTTAAAGTGGTAATCGCTTCGTATTGGGGTGTTACCACAATTGTGTAATCGAGTTTTATGATCGAGTCTGTAATCGAGTTTGGAGCACTTTGGAAGGAAGTTAATCCTGCCGCCATTTTCATTTCCGCTTTGCAATTTATTCAACCCTCCGATTGGAGCAGGGTTTTATTACTTGCCTTTATCTATTTTAATTTCCCGCACTCGCTTTACTTTATTTATTTCCCGCACTCGCTTTACTTTATTTATTTCCCGCACTCGCTTTACTTTATTTATTTCTCGCACTCGCTTTACTTTATTTATTTCCCGCACTCGCTTTACTTTATTTATTTTCTCGCACTCGCTTTACGTTTATTTATTTCTCGCACTCGCACTACTTTTATTTATTTCTCGCACTCGCACTACTTTAATGTACTTTCCGCACTTGCACTACTTTTATTTAAATTAAAATGCATTTTTATTTTACCATGTCTAACTAAATCTATAAGGTTAGAATGTAAGGATCGTAATTGAATCGATAATCCGTACAATTGTTCGTAGAAACACTTAAGGGCTATTTTGACTTTCAACTTAAGTTTTCCTGCACTTAATTTCCGTTGGGTAAGATCGAAAGCCGTCCAACGTCTTTTTAAACTTAATTGTTTTTAACTATTTCAAAAATAGCGAAAGCGCTTTGTTTAGTTCATTAGGAGTTTTTAACTTAAGAAGAAAGGAGATTTTAAAACTATTTTCGGACGCGTTTATAAGTTTAGAGTCTGGTTCGTGAGAACCTCTTTTGGTTAAGAAATCCAGGTTAAAATACTTTTCAACTTAGTCAAGATACTATATTTCTTAAAAATAGGTTTACTACTCTAACGCAATGCGCGCCTTTTTATAAGTGACAATAAGAGGGTTGATTAGGGAGTACAACTCGGTTCTGAATACGTGAAAGCGACAGTTCCCGTTAATTGGTTCTTTTCAAAGTAGGAAACACTGCCCATAAGTAGATCTATTAGCAAGTATTTGGATTATTAATTGATTATGTGAATTACATTCGAGCCTGTCTTTATTAATTGAACTTAATTTAATACTTTACTTTTCATTGCACACTCTAAAAAAACCCTATTTTGATTACCTTAGATAAACACCATAACAATAGATAACGATAGCTTGACACTTGGTCTTTGTGGATTCGACAATCTGTTATATTACTCTGACGCGTTCGTATACTTGCGAAAAACACGCATCAAGTTTTTGGCGCCGTTGCCGGCGACCAATTTCGTCAAATTTCATACCCTGTTGTTATATCGTTTAGACTTAGGTTATTACCCGCCGGTCAATGTGAAGAACTCGCAGCACCGGAAGTTTAGTATACCCTCTGGCGGAACCTGAACGTTACGCTCACGCACGTTTATTCTTTCATAGAATTAGGAGAGCTATGGCCGAAGATCAAAACCAAAGACCTCTTAAGGATTTCGCTCAACCATCTAACGAAGAACCTAGTTCTAGTATGGTAAATTCAACCATACCAGCTAATAATTTCGAACTTAAACCCTCCCTGTTGCAACTGGTGCAACAAAGACAATTCGCAGGTCTCGCTACCGAGAACCCAAACCAACATTTAAAAATCTTTCTCCAATTAGCAGACACTTTTAAAACCAATGGAGCTTCTTCTGAGGCAATCCGTTTAAGATTATTCCCTTTTTCCCTCAGAGATAAAGCCATATCATGGTTAGATTCCCTTCCACCCAATTCCATTACGACTTGGGATAACCTTAGAAGAGTTTTCCTTGCTAGATACTTTCCCCCAAGTAAGACCGCCGTTCTTCGAAACCATATAACTAGATTTACCTAGAACCAAGGAGAATCGTTGTTCGAAGCTTGGGAGAGATATAAAAAGTTATTAAGAGCATGCCCACATCATGGCTTAGAAAATGGGTTAATCATTCAAACCTTCTATAATGGACTTTATTACAACACTAAGAACAAACCTTATCCTGAAGCCAGTGCCCTCATTGAAGATATGGCTCAAAACCATCAATCATGGGGAGTCGAACGAGCAATAATTGAGAAGAAGGAAGCCCAAGGAGGAGTGCATGAACTAAGCTCTATAGACATGATGCAAGCTAAAATGGACGCATTAGCCCTTAAAGTCAAGCATATGTGCATAAATCCGAATGCTGTAGCCGCAGTTTCGTCGGATTGTGAGATATGTGGAACCAAAGGACACAAATCTGCAGAATGCATTCTATTGAACGAAACCCACTCTGAGCAAGTGAACTACACCCAAGGGAACCCATATTCGAATACCTATAACCCTGGATGGAGGAATCACCCGAACTTCTCCTATAAAAACAATAACCCTATTCAAAATAATGCACCTCCGAGACAAACTGGTTATCAAGCCCCAAGATCAAATCAACCTATGCAACCTGTGCCACCAAAGCCGAGCCTTGAGAAAATTATGGAAAATTTTATCACTGCTCAAACTCAACAAAACAAAGAGTTCATGAACCAAAATATTCACGTTAATGAACTGATTACCCAGTTAGGAACCAAGGTTGACCAAATAGTTACTCATACCAAGATGCTTGAAACCAGATCTCTCAGGTAGCTTTAAACCAAGCCCCCCAGACTACACCTGGAGGATAGTTCCCTGGACAACCCCAATAGAATTCGAGAGGGCAAGCCAATGCCATTACCCTACGAAATGGGGACGCTTATGATGAGCCACCAAACCCAAGATTGAGCGAACCCAAAACTTCTGAGGAACATACCAAACCCCCGGACGAAGGTGAAGGAACCAGAGGAATCTGAAAACCAGGAAGGTCAAGAAAAAGGAGAAAAACCTAAAGATAAAACTTATGTACCACCTCTGCCATATAAACCACCTATACCATATCCGCAAAGACTCAAACAAACCTAGATCAATAACCAGTATCAGAAATTTATTAAAGCCATAGAAAAACTTCACGTAGAAATCCCTTTCACATAAGCCATCACCCAAATACCTTCTTATGCCAAGTTTCTCAAAGACATCCTTACCAACAAACGTAGACTAGACGATCCGAAACCCTTGGAATGCAATTCTATTTCCGAGAATAAGTTAGCCAAGAAAGATAAAGATCCTGGAAATTTCTCCATTCCTTGTCTTTTGGGAAGTCATGTCATCGAAAAAGCTTTTCTAGACTTAGGAGCTAGTGTGAGCTTAATGCCTTTAGCGGTTTGTGAGAGGTCAAACTTAGGAGAATTACAACCTACTAAGATGTCGCTTCAGTTAGCCGATAGATCTGTTAAGTATCCGATAGGCATTTTAGAAGATGTCCCTGTTAGGATAGGTCAGCTATTTATCCTTACTGATTTCGTTGTCATGGACATCAAAGAGGACAATGATATACCAATCTTCTAGGTAGACCATTCTTATCAACTGCAGGAGCCATAATAGATGTCAAGAGAGGAAAGTTGACCTTTGAGGTAGGTGACGAGAAGATAGAATTTATACTTTCAAAATTTCTTATGGCACCTGTGATGGGAGACGCATGTTATGCCTTAGATATCATTGATGAATGCGTTAGGGAGGTAGAACAAGAAGAAATCATTAAAACAATTAAGTTGCCATCAACCCTCATATTGGAAGATGATGACTTTAAGAAACCCTACATCGGTGATAACCTTTACAGATGTTTATCTCTTACCCCAGATCCTATGTCATGCCCTAAGAAACCAACCTTAGAACTTAAGGAACTGCCTAAGAACCTGAGATATGAGTTCCTCGGTGAAGAGATGAACCGTCCAGTTATAGTCAGTGTTACCTTGAGCCAAGAGGAAATAGACCAACTTTTAAATGTTTTACGAAGATATCCCTCAGCCTTAGGATATAATATCTATGACCTGAAAGGTATAAGCCCATCTGTATGCATGCATCAGATTTCGCTCGAAGAAGATTCAAAACCCTCCAGAGAACATCAGAGAAGAATAAACCCTATAATGAGTGATTTTGTTAAAAAAGAAGTTCTTAAGTTACTTGAGGCAGGTATAATCTACCAGATCTCGGATAGTAAGTGGGTGAGCCCAATGCATGTAGTACCTAAAAAGGGAGGCATCATAGTCGTGCAAAACGATAAAGGCGAACATGTAGCAAAACGGTTAGAAGGAGGATGGCGGATGTGTATAGATTATAGAAAATTAAATAAAGCAACCAGGAAGGATCACTTCCCTTTACCATTTATAGACCAGATGTTGGAGCGTCTAGCCAGACACTCTTGCTTCTGCTATCTAGATGGATACTTCGGATTCTTCCAAATACCTATCCACCCCGAAGATCAAGAAAAAACTACCTTCACATGCCCTTATGGAACTTTTGCCTACCGACGAATGTCATTCGGCCTCTGTAATGCCCCAGCTACTTTCCAACACTGCATGATGTCAATCTTTGCAGATTACCTAGATGGTATCATGGAAGTGTTTATGGATGATTTCTCGGTTTGCGGATTTGATTTTCACAATTGTCTTGCTAACCTTGAGAAAATCCTGGAGAGATGCGTAGAGGTGAACCTCGTGCTAAACTGGGAAAAGTGTCATTTCATGGTGACCAAAGGAATTGTTTTAGGACACATAGTTTCCGAAAAAGGTATAGAGGTAGATAGAGCTAAAATAGAAGTTATAGAAAACCTAAAACCACCCAAAACTATCAGAGAAGTCCGAAGTTTTCTTGGACATGCTGGATTCTATCGGCGTTTTATTAAGGACTTCTCCAAAATAACTAAACCTTTAACTGGACTTTTAATGAAAGTTGCTGAATTCATTTTCGATGGAAAATGTAATGACGCATTTAATCTTTTAAAACAAGCATTAGTATCTGCACCTATTATGAAACCACCTGATTGGTCAAAACCTTTTGAGATAATGTGCGATGCTAGTGATTATGCGGTTGGAGCAGTTCTAGGACAAAGGAAAGATAAAAAATTACATGTCATTTATTATGCCAGTAGAACCCTAGACGTTGCCCAACTTAACTACGCAACAACTGAAAAAGAATTACTCGCTGTAGTTTTCGCTATAGACAAATTTAGATCTTATCTAGTAGGAGCAAAAATTATAGTTTACATTGATCATGCTTCCATTCGTTACCTATTAAGCAACAAAGATGCTAAGCCCAGGTTGCTCCGATGGATTCTGTTACTACAAGAGTTTGATTTAGATATAAGAGATAAAAAAGGCACTGAAAATGTAGTAGCTTATCACCTTTCTAGGCTAGAACACCTAAAACCAGATTTAGTACCTATAAATGATGATTTCGCCTATGATAGACTGATAGCTAGACTAGAAACCATTGAAGATGATAACCTAGGCCCTCATGAGCACTTCCAAAATTCCTTAGCAGTAAGTAACGTACCATGGTATGCAGACTTTGTTAATTACCTAGCTGCTGATATTGTACCCCCTGATCTTGACTACCACCGCAAGAAGAAGTTCTTCAACGATGTGAGAAACTTTTATTAGGACGAACCGCTCCTTTTCAAAAGGGGTAAAGATGGCATTTTTCGCCGTTGCGTTCCAGAAGAAGAGGTAAAGAGTATCATCGAGCATTGTCATTCTGCACCCTATGGTGGACATGCGAGCACCTCTAAGACATTCGCCAAGATTCTTTAAGTTGGCCTATTTTGGCCTACCATGTGGCTTGATGTCCATGCTTGCATTGTCAAATGTGATAGATGCCAACGCACTGGAAACATTTCAAGGCGTGACGAGATGCCTCTAAGAAACATTCAGGAAGTAGAACTCTTCGACGTATGGGGTATAGATTTCATGGGTCCTTTCCCACCATCCTTAGGAAACAAATATATCCTAGTGGTTGTGGACTACGTATCTAAGTGGATTGAAGCCATAACTGCACCCACAAACGACACTAGGGTGGTGATTAAGCTATTTAAAAACTATATATTCCCTAGATTTGGAACACCACGTTTAGTCATAAGAGATGGAGGATCACACTTCATATCGAGAATATTTGATAAACTTTTAAGAAAATATGGAGTTAAGCATAGAGTAGCAACACCATACCATCCACAGACTAGTGGCCAAGTAGAAGTATCCAATAGGGAGATAAAACAAATCCTAGAGAAAACAGTTTCAATATCTAGGAGAGACTGGTCTCAGAAGCTTCAAGAAGCACTATGGGCCTGTAGAACCGCTTTCAAAACCCCTATAGGAAAAACTCCCTACCAACTAGTCTATGGAAAATCTTGTCACTTACCGTTCGAATTGGAGCATAAGGCCTATTGGGCCATTAAAACTTTGAATTGAGACTACCTGACCACTGGTGAGAAGCGTATTCTTGACATTCACAAACTAGAAGAACTTAGGCAATCCGCCTATGAGAATGCAAAAATATACAAAGAGTGAACAAAAGCCTGGCACGACAAAAGAATAGTAAAGAAAAACTTCAATATAGGCGATCATGTTCTCCTTTTCAACTCTAGGTTACGACTCTTCCCTGCAAAGTGTTTGTAAGGGGTAAGTGTGTGAAATTCTCACCAAGCATTATCAACAAGTTCCTAGGAAGAGGAATTGATGGAGGAGTGGATCTAGAGACTACAGACAATGAGGTCTGTAGGACTATTACAGCTGGCCAAGTTAAGGAATGGCCTAGTAGGAATCACCTATCAGCTGGCAAGCTAACTGTCAAATATGCCATCTTGCACAAGATTGGATCAGCCAACTGGGTGCCTACTAATCATATCTCTACCATCTCTATTGGTCTTGGGAGAATTATTCATGCAATTGGAACTAGGATTAACTATGACTTTGGGAGATTTATGTTTGACCAAACTATCAGACATGCCTCCACAAATGTTGTAAAGTTGCCCATTGCCTTCTCATCCATTATTTGTGGTATAATCTTGAGTCAACAACCAGACATACTTAATACAAGTGATACTCCAAGCAGGAGAAAAACCCCTCTATCCATTTATCATAAGCTGTTTGAGGGAAGTCATGTCAATGATGTTGTCATGACATCTGCCAGAAAGGAGTCTGCACCTCAAGGGAGTTTAATTGATCAATTAAAAGATACCTGCAATGAAATGGAGAATGGTATAAGGGTAGCCAAGGCAAGAAAAGAATCTTTGGAAGTTCTTATCAGGAGCCTAGAAAAGGAAGAAGTGGGGAAGGCTGGTGAAGATTCAGATGCCAATACCTCAAGAGAGAGGTCAAAAGCTCAATCCAGTGGCAGCTCTGAAAGCTCTGACAGCTCTGAAGGTGAAGGTGACACCTCTTCCTCTGATTGATGGTTCCCCCTATTGTGTTGAAGACTGGTATGATATGGTGAAGTCTGTGAGGTGTGCTGTGAAGATTGGTGTTTTGGAAGCTGTTCTGGTACTGCTGTGTTTGGATGCTGAAGTTTTATTGTTTTTTTTGAAATTGTGTAATTTGTGGCAGTCATCATTGATGCCTGTTTGTAATATTTTGGGCTCTTAATGAGTTCCTTGGATTTGTTCATTATCTTAGCTATCACAGTTGTGTATGATGATCGTTTGTATCTCCTGAACAATTATGTTTTAACATTTTTAATGTTATAACATTTGTGCTGACATTCTCTGCTAATTGACATTTATTTTGTCTAATTGGTCACCTTTGGTCAATTTTGACTAAAAAGGGGGAGAAGTGTCATATGGAGCTGGAGCTGAGAGGAGATGTATGTGGCTGGACAAATGGACAACTATAATAGAATGATGTTGTTCTGTTTACAAATGTCAAAGGGGATGTCTGATGTGGTGGTGCACAGGTGCTGATGTTGAAGCAGATGTCAGAATGACATTTTGTTCTGTTTGTTACAGGTGTTGTGGTTACAGGTGCTGTTATTTTCAAAGGAGATGAATGCACAAATTTAGGGGGAGAAGAAGTACCCTTGTGCATTTGTGTGTCTTACTAGTTGCATCCATAACTAGTAATTATGTTTGTGTTGCACAGATTTAGGGGGAGGAGAAGTACCCATGTGCATGTGTGTATTACTAGTAGCTATAACTAGTAATTGTATTTGCTTCTGCTGCATATTAAACTACTGTTATGTTATTTAACTGTTGATAGTTTTCTTGTGAACAAAAAGGACAGATATATGTTTTAGCCAAAATTTTCCAAAGGGGGAGTTTGTTGGTTCTAAGTGTTGGCAGCAATTTTGGTAAAACAAAGAATGTTCATAAGATGTTATGTGTGATGTCTTAACATGAGATATCCTATGTACCTGCTGGAGTTCAAGAGCATGTTCATGCAGGATTGTATCAGAATATCATAGTGACATGGCATCTGATGTTGTGTACCTGCTGGAGTGAAAGACATGATCATGCAGGATTGTTTCAGAAAGTCATACATAATGACATAGCATCTGATATGGTTGTACCTGCTGGAATTGATAAAAGGAATGATGAAGTTATGCAGGGATTGTTCCAGGATGTCAGACCCGATGTCATGACATCCTGTACATAGAACATTCAGTAGGAATGTCTGGTGTTTTGTGATTGCACAATTAATGGCAATCTATGCATGACTGAAGATCTGATTGGCAGGCGCATTCAATCATGGATTACAACCTGATTTACTTATTTTCCAAAGAGATCTAACCAGCTGTCATGAGAAGATTTGATTGGAAAATAGATTTAGGGTTTTCAAGATCTCCAAGCCCAGCAGAAAGCTTCTATAAAAAGGGACTCAGAAAACTTGTTTGTACACACAACCAATACTGAGCAAAATACAAAGAGAGAGCTAGGGTTTGTGTCTGTTTAGTCGTGAGACTTGTAAGCCATTCAAGTCATCCATTGATGATTGAGTTGGTCTGATTTGTGGTTGTAATTTGTCACTCTAAAGCTGTTAAGCAAGAGTGTGTGTCTAGTTGATCAAAGCTGTGAAGCAAGATCAAGTGTGTGTCTTCTTGATCAAAGCTGTTAAGCAAGATCAAGAGTGTGTCTTCTTGTTTGAAACTGGGAAGTAAAATCAAGAGTGTGTTATTGAAAAGTGATTTCTTTTCTCAAGGAATTGTTGTTTAAGATCACAGGTGTGATTGTAGGGAAGTGAGTGGGTTCTCATATCTAAGAGTGCTTAGGTAGAAATTGCACGGGTAGAGATTAGGTGAGAAAGACTGTAACTTGTTGAAGTGTACGGAGAGTCTTTGAACTAATTCTATTTTAGTGAATTTCCTTCCTGGATTGGTAGCCCCCAAATGTAGGTGAGTTGGACCGAACTGGGTTAACAATTGCTTGTGTATCTTGCATTACTATTCTCTATCTTTATTCTGTTTGCGTTACTCAGATATTAGTGTCGCGACATTACCTTCGACATCTCATATCTGATACCAGAATTTCAATTGGTATTAGAGCAGGCATCCTACTCTGGTTCTGGGTGAGATCTAGGGGCAATACTTTCTGGTACAATGGAGAGAGATGGAGGATCTGTTCACAGGCCACCAATTTTGGATGGATCTAACTATGACTATTGGAAACCTCGAATGATAGCCTTCTTAAAATCTCTGGATAATAAGGCTTGGAAGGTTGTGTTAACTGGATGGGTTCATCCAGTAATTACTAAGGAAGGAGCAACCACAACTGACAGGAATCCTGAAGAACTATGGTCCAAGGAGGAGGAGGATCTAGCACTTGGAAATTCTAAAGCATTGAATGCCATATTCAATGGAGTAGACAAAAACATCTTCAGGTTGATAAACAATTGTGAAGTGGCTAAAGATGCTTGGGACATTCTCAAAACCACTCATGAAGGCACATCTAGGGTTAAAATGTCTAGACTACAGCTGCTCACCTCCAAGTTTGAAAATCTAAGGATGAAAGAAGATGAAAACATACATGAATTTCATATAAGCATTCTTGAAATTGCAAATGCCTCAGGAGCCCTGGGAGAGAAGATGTCAGATGAAAAGCTAGTAAGAAAAATACTCAGGTCACTACCTAAGAGATTTGCTATGAAAGTAACAGCCATAGAAGAATCCCAAGACATCTCCAACATGAGAGTTGATGAGCTAATAGGTTCCCTCCAAACATTTGAGATGGGATTAAACGATGGTTCTGAAAAGAAAACCAAAAGCATGGCCTTCATGTCAAACACAGAAGATGAAAACAGTCAGGATGTTGATGAAGACGTGTCAAAAGAAGTAGCAATGCTGGGAAGACAGTTCAATAGACTGCTGAAAAAGATGGATGTAAGATCCAAGGCTAATGTCAAGAACATCTCACCTGACATCAGTAGATTTAACAATGTTGAAAGAAGAGCAAGGTCAGATGATAAGCCCAAAGAAGGAAAAGAAGTACATTGCTATGAATGTGATGGGTATGGACACATTAGAACTGAATGTGGAACCTACCTCAAGAAGCAAAAGGTGAGTCTTGCTGCCACTTGGTCTGATGAGAGTGAAACAGATGAAGCTGTAAATCTGGTAACTGCCTTGACAGGAAGATGGGATTCTGATGAAGACTCAAGTGATGATGAAGTAACCTTTGAAGAGTTGGCCTCTACCTACAAAAAGCTGTGTCACAAAAGTGTAGAGCTATGTAAACAGGTTGAAAGTTAGAAGAAGGAAATAATTCAACTTGAGAATGAGAAGGGAGAACACTTGGAAACCATCTCCAAATTAAAAACAGAAGCAGTGGTTCTGCATACCAAGTTAGTAGTTAAAAGTCAGAAGATAGTACAGGTGGAGAATGAAAAGGCAGACCATATGGAAACTATCTCTAAGATAAAAACTGAAGTTATGTTCTTAAATGCTAAACTGGAAGAAATGACCAAGTATGTAAGGATGTTAAACAATGGTTCTGACTCTTTAGACAAGATTCTCCAAACTGGACAAATAACAGGAAACAAATCTGGCATTGGGTATAATGAGTCTAAGACTGAGAGCAGTTACATTGGTTGCAAACATCAAGCCAAACCCAAATGCAGCCATAGTAAAAGTAAACCTGAGATGTCACAACATCATAAGAAAGGGAAACACCAAAGATGGAAATGCCATTACTGTGGGAAATTTGGTCACCTGAAGCCCTTCTGCTATAAGCTGTATGGTTATCCTAGCCCTGTTTACTATCAACCCAAACCCAAGCAGCACAGTCCTATCAAAAAAAAATTATGGGTTCCTAAGACTAAGGTTACAAGTCTAATAGCTCACATTCCCCTCAGAATCTTAGACAAGGAAGAGTGGTATTTAGATAGTGGATGTTCTAGACACATGACTAGAAACATAGACTTGATAACTGATCTTCATCATCATACCATAAGCCATGTAACCTTTGGTAATGGAGCAAAGGGTGAAATAAAGGGGATAGGAAAGCTTGATTGTCCTGGAGTTCCTAAACTTGACAATATACTACTGGTTAAGGGATTGACTACAAATATAATAGGCATCAGTCAACTATGTGATCAGGGTCTGAATGTTAACTTCACCAAAACTGAATGTCTGATTACTAACAAAGACAGTGAAGTAATTATGAAAGGAATCAGGACCAAAGACAACGGTTACCTATGGAGCTCTAAAATTGATTATTCCTTAAAATATACATATGTCAAAGAAGAAGGGATGAAGATGAGTATAGCTGCTAGAGGAACTCTCAAGAGTGATGAAAGACAAGTCTGTGGGAAATGTCAGACAAGGATGTCACACCAAAAGCTCAGACTTAAACTCACTTTCAAAGGGGAAAAGGTCATGATGGCTCAAATAGCTGAGAAGTTAGATCAAATAGGTGGACATGGGACTAGTCATACACAGTCTGAAGTTGGAGAGAGCTTTGTTGGACTTGAGTACAAGTCAAGCAGACAGAAGGGCCTATGGCTTTATCTCAAAGAAAAGGTGCCAAGTGCAAAGTTGAGAAAATTGAGATGGAGAGTGAAAGGACACCTGCTCCCGCACATTTGAGAGATGAAAATGAAGGTTATACTGAAGATATAGCAGATAATAGCAGTTGTTCTCAACAAGGATGGTTGAAACTACTGATGATTGCATACAATGTCACACACGATGTCATAACATTGTATTATGACAACCTGAATGCAGCAACTATGTCCAAAAATCATATTCATCATAGGTGGACCAAGTACATTAATTGTTGTCATCACTCAATTAGAAAATGTGTGGAAGACAAATTCATAGTTCTAGAGCATGAAATGCAACTAGCTGACAAGGCTGCAGGTGATGTGGATGATATTCAATTTATAAGAGGGAAATTAAGGATGTGGATTCTTGAGAAATTATGGCAATTAATATGGAAAGGAAAAGGTAATAAAAATACTGTCTGGCCAATTAAAAGAAAGAGCCACATTAATGATGAATCATTACCTTGTATTGGAAATAATATCTATGTTATCTGCACACGCTACCTAAACACAACTCCTTCCATCTTCATCAAACTTCTCAGAGGACCTCTGCTAGGGCAAAGAAATTTCTCTCAAAAGTCCAACAACATGTCTCAACATCCTTCATCGTCTGGATCAAAACCCACTCAGCATGACAAGACTCCTTCCATGGAGTTTCTAGATGAAGACGTACTGGACGTCACTCCACTTTGTGTGATACCCGGTGATGCACCAGGCCCATCCTCCGCAACTTGAAGCAAAGCAGGTAACATCCCTGATAAATCTTCTCTTCCAAAAGACATGCATTATGCTGATCGTGCCATTAGGAACCTAGTGACTAGGATTCTAAGTGAAGGACGTTCAGTCAAAGGGGTTTCTACCCCTCTGTCCAGAAGGGACCCCTCACCTGAGGAGGAACCCCATGCTGATAACGATGATGACTCATCTAGATCAGAAAAGGAAGTGGCTGCTGAGGGGCTATGCTCTCTAGGTAAAACCCTACCTAGCAAGAAATCAGCAAATATGTCTCAAGAGAATATTATTGACCTAGAGGAAGAAAGCTCTGAGGAAGAGGAGGACACTTTGGTCCATCTTGTAAAACCAAGTGTAGCTGAGAAATTGAGGACTAGAAAAGGGAAAAGTGTGGCTAAAATGAGAACAACAAGAAGAGTGAAGAAGGTTGTAGGACCCTCAAAAGCCTGGAGTAAAGTTGAGGTTAGGAAAAGGAAAGAAAGAGACAGTTCTAACTCTGATGAAGATGTCGAAGACGATGTCCCAGACATCTCCCCTGCAAAAAGACAAGCTTTTAAGAAGTCTCCTGGCAAAGCTGCTGCTGTGCACCTAGACAATATCTCCTTCCATTTCGAAGATGGTGCTGCAAAATGGAAATTTGTTGTTCAGAGGAGGGTAGCTGTGGAAAGAGAGCTTGGAAGAGAGGTTGTAGAGGTAAAGGAAGTTCTTGAGTTGATCAAAAATGCTGGACTAATGAAGACTGTAGTTGCTTTACCCCAATGTTATGAGGGGTTAGTAAAAGAGTTTATTGTGAATATCCCTGAGGATATTTATTAAAGAAGCAGCAGAGAGTTCTGCAAAGTGTTTGTAAGGGGTAAGTGCGTGAAATTCTCATCAAGCATTATCAACAAGTTCCTAGGAAGAGGAACTGATGGAGGAGTGGATCTAGAGACTACAGACAATGAGGTCTGTAGGACTATTACAGTTGGCCAAGTTAAGGAATGGCCTAGTAGGAATCACCTATCAGCTGGCAAGCTAACTGTCAAATATGCCATCTTGCACAAGATTGGATCAGCCAACTGGGTGCCTACTAATCATATCTCTACCATCTTCATTGGTCTTGGGAGAATTATTCATGCAATTGGAACCAGGATTAACTATGACTTTGGGAGATTTATGTTTGACCAAACTATCAGACATGCCTCCACAAATGTTGTAAAGTTGCCCATTACCTTCTCATCCATTATTTGTGGTATAATCTTGAGTCAACAACCAGACATACTTAATACAAGTGATACTCAAAGCAGGAGAAAAACCCCTTTATCCATTCATTATAAGCTGTTTGAGGGAAGTCATGTCAATGATGTTGTCATGACATCTGCCAGAAAGGAGTCTGCACCTCAAGGGAGTTTAATTGATCAATTAAAAGATACCTGCAATGAAATGGAGAATGGTATAAGGGTAGCCATGGAAAGAAAAGAATCTATGGAGTTTCTTATCAGGAGCCTAGAAAAGGAAGAAGTGGGGAAGGCTGGTGAAGATTCAGATGCCAATACCTCAAGAGAGAGGTCAAAAGCTCAATCCAGTGGCAGCTCTGAAAGCTCTGACAACTCTGAAGGTGAAGGTGACACTTCTTCCTATGATTGATGGTTCCCCCTGTTGTGTTGAAGACTGGTATGATGTGGTGAAGTATGTGAGGTGTGCTGTGAAGATTGGTGTTTTGGAAGCTGTTCTGGTACTGTTGTGTTTGGATGCTGAAGTTTTATTGTTTTTTTGAAATTGTGTAATTTGTGGCAGTCCTCATTGATGCCTGTTTGTAATATTTTGGGCTCTTAATGAGTTCCTTGGATTTTTTCATTATCTTAGCTATCACAGCTGTGTATGATGATCGTTTGTATCACCTGAACAATTATGTTTTAACATTTTTAATGTTATAACATTTGTGCTGACATTCTCTGCTAATTGACATTTATTTTGTCTAATTGGTCACCTTTGGTCAATTTTGACTAAAAAGGGGGAGAAGTGTCTATGTGGAGCTGGAGCTGAGAGGAGATGTATGTGGCTGGACAGATGGACAGTTATTGTTAAACAGAATGATGTTGTTCTGTTTACAAATGTCAAAGGGGATGTCTGATGTGGTGGTGCACATGTGCTGATGTTGAAGCAAATATCAGAATGACATTCTGTTCTGTTTGTTACAGGTGTTGTGGTTACAGGTGCTGTTATTTTCAAAGGAGATGAATGCACAGATTTAGGGGGAGAAGAAGTACCCTTGTGCATTTGTGTGTCTTACTAGTTGCATCCATAACTAGTAATTCTGTTTGTGTTGCACAGATTTAGGGGGAGGAGAAGTACCCTTGTGCATGTGTGTATTACTAGTAGCTATAACTAGTAATTGCATTTGCTTCTGCTGCATATTAAACTACTTTTATGTTGTTTAACTGCTGATAGTTTTCTTATGAACAAAAAGGACAAATATATGTTTTAGCCAAAATTTGCCAAAGGGGGAGTTTGTTGGTTCTAAGTGTTGGCAGCTGTCATGCGGTGAACTGGACCTTATTGGATTTCTAATCGCAATGTCGCGGTTAGCAAGAGTCGCCACCGACTTTTCTTTTATCCCATAAGGAAAGGTGGAAAAGAACAGGAAAGACCTTAATTTTAAATTCTTAGGTTCGGGAGGTACTTTATACAAAGGGAAGGTATTAGCACCCTTTGTATCCATGGTTATCCATGGGCTCTTAATTGCTCAATCATTTATGTTTTTTTTTTAGTTTGAAAAAGGTGGTTGAAAAGTGTATAAAAAGGCTTTGAAAACGAGATTTTAACTTTGTAATGATTCTTGCATGAATGTATACAAAGTGGTTATCTCGTATAGTTTTTTTGAAAGTAGTTTAGAAAAATATAACTCGGCAATGATCCTAGTACGGATGTATGCTAAGTGGTGATTTTCTAAAAAGGATGTTTGAAAGGTGTGAGGTGTGAAAAGCATTTTTTTGTTATGAATGAGCAATTAAGGTTATACCTGTCCGAGGTCTTTCCGGGCATTTCCCATCCTTATGAGGGTAAAACTGTCCTTACTATTGAGAAGTAAGTAGTTTTATCCTGGGGATGTAGAAGGGTCATCGTAGGGTCATCGATAGGTCATTGAAGGCAACAGTTGTGAGGATACCTCAGCATTCGAAGGGACTATCATCATTTAACCGTAGGCTACACCGAAGGGTCATCGAGGGACAAAATCGTATTTTCGAAGGCAACATCCGAGGGACTATGATTTATTTTATGATGATTTAATCGAAGGGCCATTGCTAAGTGTATCCCCACATTCGCGGGACATGACCGTAATATCGAAATTGTGGGGTAATAAAGAGAGGTCCGATATCATTTATTTAAAGTCCATGTTTTAAGTTCATTAGGTAATTATGGTGATACCGCCTTAAATCGATACATTAAAATCAACACATTAAGGATCCCTACATTAAAATTAATTAGGCAATCAATATGAATCTTCACATTAAAGTGAAACAATTTAGAATCCATCTCCATGAAAGCCTGCCATGCATAAAGCGGAGTACCTAGCCGGCTATTTCTTCGGAAGTATGCTAGCCTTTACACCATGAACACACGGATTAAAGCATCGAGATAAAATATAATTGGAAATTGCACCATAAGATAAATATAACAGCCAGGAATTTAAGCCAAATAATGCAGTATTATCATCAGGTAAACATGAAAGGGGCAGCAAAAGGGCAAAGCAGCCCCTGGCCTGGTCGCCTCTGCTTCGCCTAGCGAAGGCTCAGCGAAGGCTCGCTGCGGGCTCGCCTAGCGAGGAGCTAGCGAGCGGCCCCGGGTTTGAAATTTGAGAACATTAGGACCTCAACCTGCAGCATGGCTTATGGCATCCAACACATAATTATATGGTTCAATTTCACGATATTCAAGCACATTTAAATTCTCATGCAAGACTCCAAAATGGTTATGAATTCAATTATAATATCCTCCACAAATTAAGAACATGAGGTGGTACCATATGCCAAATGAGAGTACAAAATGATATCATATGCAAATTAAGACACTAAAGTGGTACCACATGCAAAATAAGGACACAAAGTGATAATCATATGTAGATTAAGAATCCTAAATCATATGCCAAGTAAGAAACTAAAGCGATAATAGTGAGGCAAACCTGTTTGCAAATCGAGTTGCAACCTTGAATTGGCGAGCCGGATTGAGTTGGGCGACGGTAGCTTCGGAGCGGGTAGCGGCCTTCAGGGTTTCCGCCTTCTGAACTCTTTGGGCCAGCAGGGTTTCGGTGCTAGGGTTTTCTCGGGATCTCTGTGTGAGTGTCTCCGGGTGAGTGAGTCCGCCTCTGTGTGTTTTTTTCGTGGCAGAGGAGTAGGTATTTATAGTAGTGGTAGTGGTGACCTAATGGGCTTAGAATGAGGTCCAAAGCTTCAAACTTTCGCGAGCTTCGCTAGGCGAAGGAATTGCTCGCCTAGCGAGCAAACTAGGTCTGGGCTTTTTCCTGGATCCAACGCTTCGCTGGGCGAGTGGCATGATGCAATGTTCGCTAGGCGAAGGAGCTGCTCGCCTAGCGAGCCAGTTATTTTGGGCCGCCTGTGGATTGGGCCTGTTGTGAGTGGGCTTTTGTCCATTTGATATCAGTGCCTTGTAGAACAAGTCAGAGGGTCTTGGAAAATGCTTTGTAGTATCAATGGGCAAATTTTGGGGTATGACAGCAGCAATTTTGGTAAAACAAAGAATGTTCACAAGATGTTATGTGTGATGTCTTAACATGAGATATCTTGTGTACCTGCTGGAGTTCAAGAGCATGTTCATGCAGGATTGTATCAGAATGTCATAGTGACATGGCATCTGATTTTGTGTACCTGTTTGAGTGAAAGACATGATCATGCAGGATTGTTTCAGAAAGTCATACATAATGACATAGCATCTGATATGGTTGTACCTGCTGGAATTGATAAAAGGAATTATGAAGTTATGCAGGGATTGTTCCAGGATGTTAGACCCGATGTCATGACATCCTGTACACAGAACATTCAGTAGGAATGTCTGGTGTTTTGTGATTGCACAATTAATGGCAATCTATGTATGATTGAAGATCTGATTGGCAGGCACATTCAATCATGGATTCCAACCTGATTTACTTATTTTCCAAAGAGATATAACCAGTTGTCATGAGAAGATTTGATTGGAAAATAGATTTAGGGTTTTCAAGATGTCCAAGCCCAGCAGAAAGCTTTTATAAAAAGGGACTCAGAAAACCTTTTTGTACACACTGAGTGAAGAGGAGATCTTCCTACTATTTTGTGCATCCCAGTCTCACCTAGTAGCATGTGGGAACTTTCTGATATGTGGCCTCAGCGGGGTTTCCAGATCGACCGAAGGAGTCATCCATGTAGGAGGGATCATCACACAGATTGCTATCGCTTTAGGTCTATCTCGCAAGCTGTTACATCTCCGGACCTACTATGGGTACACTACCATGGATATTGACTTCTGTTTGACCAGAGGGTTAATGAGGAGAGCCTCCTTCCACCCATGTCAGTTCAGATTGCTGGTCGATAGTGAGGCGATTCATTATTTTACACTACCTGATCCTATGATGACTAGTGTGCATGATCCAACAAACTGGAGTTATGCTCTGGGGGGCCAGGGAGAGACTATCGAGGAGCCGAGATCACCACCTGTTGCTGAGTATACGCCTACACCACCTTCTCCCAGAATCACTGTATTCTCTAAGAATTTATCATTGCAGACCCCAGACATCCGCACCCAGATTGCAGAGTGTCGTAGAGAGATCACAGAGCTTAGACAGGAGGTGGCTGACCTTACCTTACAGATGGGAGTATCTGACCTCACACACGCTACCGAGTCAGACTGTTTATATCAGGAGATCGCAGAGCTTAGGCAGGAGATAGCCATGCTCCGTAGATCCACTCAAAAAGATGACCCCCCTACTATATGATCTTACCATTTCATTTTATTTTATCTCTTTTTATGCTTATATTTTTCGCATTTACATAACTTATTTTATATCATTGCATTTGGGATATTTTATTAACTATGTTAGCACATTGTTATTTCTACATTTATATATATATATATATATATATATATATATATATATATATATATATATATATATATATATATATATTGTTTTATGTTTGTTTATTTTATTTTCATTTTATTATAGTTTAAATATATTAATTGTTTATTTATTTTTTAGTCTAATGTTTAAAATTTTATTTTATTTTTTTATTTTTTATACAATTATGCAAGCCTCATGTTACTAGGAAATTACAAGACAAACGTTATCCGGACCCCCCAACCAAAAAGACAACGAGAAGCTCAAGCCAAAGGACCAAAATCCGGCCCAGCCAGATTTTGCCTTGTGGCGCCCGCCACAACGTCTGTATAAGCTCGGGGAAGACTCATTTTCTTCACCATTTTTACACCTTCAAACCTTCAAAACCCATTTTTTTCACCTTGCAAAAACATCCTTGAACCCCACAAAAGCTCCCACCTTTCTCATCCCCACACCATACGAATCATTTTCCCGATTTCCATTTTCATTTTCATCCGTCAAATTTCATAAAAATCCAACCTTTTCAAAACCCATTTCATCTTCTTCACCATATTGCAAGAGCCACATAATGGAGTTCAATGGATTCATTCTTCGAGGAGGGAAACCGGGAGATAGGCAAAGGAAGATTATCGAACGGTTGCAAAATCGGGAGATCCTCCCGACAAGGTATGTTGATGAAAATTGTCTTTACACTTTGGGTATCTACCATAGCATATTTTATTTATTAGATAATTTGGGTTTTCATGGTATCTTTTCAAATAAAGAACCTACCTTTGAGAGATTGACAATCGAATTTTTAAGTTCTTTAATCTATATTGTCAATCCTAACACTGCTAGCACAGTTGGTATTGTCCGATTTAGAATGTTTGTTGTTGAATATGATTTTAGTACCGACGAACTAGCAAGCTTGTTAGGTATTCCTCATGGGGACGATGCTATTTATGAGGGGCCTTTGGATTCCGATTGGTCGGTCGAGGTGTTTTCCTTTTGGGAGCGATTATCAAACACTTCCATAAATTCTTTTGAAGGAATTCTCGCCTCGACCATCCATAACCCGGCCATCAGAGTTTTTAGATATCTGTTGGCATGTACTATTTTTGGCCGGGAGAATCCGAATAAGGTCAATGCTCGAGAGCTTCTATTTTTTCAAGGAAGACTCACAAATAGAAGAATTAATTCGGTCCCGTTCATGCTCGCTCATATGACTTTAACTTTAAATAAAGCGGGACCGATTGTTTTCGGAGTACTGATTACGTCTCTTGCTCGGGCGCTTAACCTGAACAATGAGATAGCTACCCTAGATCCCTTACCTCCTCGCACAATCAACCTAAAATTTCTGAGAGACATGAAATTGTGTCGATTGAGGAGAGGAGGAGGCTATGTGCTTATGGTTCATGGTGTAGCTATCCCATCTGTTGTTTTACCTTGCACTAGACGTACTGATGTACGAGATGAAAGGAATTGGACCTATGTTTTAGATGCTCCGCCTATTTTGGGTCCTCTTCCTCCTAATGTTCCTGATGAGGCGAGACATGACACTGATGAAGAATATGATCGGAGAGAGAGAGATCTCGTACCTGATGTGTCCCCCCATCATCCTTCACCATCACACACCGCACCATCTTCTTCTTTTGCAGGTATCGCTTCTGGCTTTTATATTACATAAGAGATGTGGCGTGACCACATGGCTAGAGAGCAAAGGCGTGATGACCTACTCTCTACCATCCAACAACAACTGGCGGATAACATGAGCTTCATGCAAGAATCACAGCGGAGGACAAATAGATCTTATGATACTGTTTTACAGTCCCTGCTTACGATTACAAAGACGCAAGCCCGTCAACAACAATACCACCATCAACATATTGCACTCATCGAAGCCACTCAAGGTTCCATTTTGGGTAACCTTCGAGAGGTGAGGACTGCTCAGGATGCCTTACAGGCCAGGATGGATCAGAGAGACCGTCGTCGTACCCGATCCCGTCGTCCACCTCAGGATGGCGAAGGCACCAGTGGTCAGCAGTAGATTGTCAGGTACCTCTTCCCTTATCTTATTTTGAAACATTGGGGATAATGTTCGATTTAAGTGTGGGAGGATCCTTCATCGCTTTTTCTTTGTTGTTTTTAGATAGTTTGTTTATTTTTATTGCTTTTTAGTTGTTTATTTTATTTTGCTTTTAGTTTAAGTGTTTTAGATAATGCATGAGTCTGACGAGTCACCAATATAGTGTATCTTTAGTACAGTCTAATCTCCCCATTACTTGAGCCCTACCAAAAAAAATTGCAAAAGAAAACAGTGTTATTCTGAAAGTTTTTGGGTTTTTAAGACGGGTTTGAGTAAGGATGCGGTGACTTGGGAGAACTTTTTGAAACATCAGTATTGTTTTAGCACCATAGACTCCGTAAATATAGGAATCATTCCCGAAACCCCATATATCATGGCCTTAATCATCATTTCAGTATAAGTCCTCAATAGTTTATTCCAGCAGTCAGCTCCGGCCTACGCATCCTCTATGTAGGGGACCGATGAACATAAGTGAATGATCCAGTGAAATAAATAAAAGAAAGAAAAAAGGCAAATCCGGTATAGGTGACCCTCACAAAGTCATTTAAACCAAAAAGTTTGTAAAAATTTGCTACAAAAGAAAAAGAAAAACTCACCCACTGTTAGTTGGTTCAGAGGTATCTGGCGCTGAACTCGGTAGGGCGGATTACAATCCGATCCCCCACAACTGCAGTTGGGTCAAATAAAAGGGTTTACACAAATTTATGTGCAAGGAACCCCATGTTTAGATCATAATCACTAACTGATCACTCTGCTATGAAGCATGTACGGATAACGGGCTTAATGTGATTGCGCTTGAATGAAAAGAACACAAAAAGAGATGAAGAGGCAGGCCTAGGTATTGTGGGATAATATGGGTTGGTTAATATAGGAATGAAGTTTATATCCGTATTCGCGGATAAGTGTCATCATGATACCCTTAGTTCACGCAGTTAGTACCTATCACTGCATCCCAACTTGAACTTAGAAATCTTTTAACCTGAAGCACTCGTTTACCCCAGTTTTTCTTCTATGAGCTTTTTAATGTTTTGCTTGAGGACAAGCAAAGGTTTAAGTGTGGGAGAATTTGATGACACTGAAATTCACCGTATTTTCGACTCCGATTTCGCATGCATTTTAGTTGTTTTATTATCATTTTGTTATGTTATTACTATGTTTCTCTTTGTTTTCAGGTTTTTACTTTAATCGGAGCCCCGGTCGAGAAAAGGAGTAAAAATGAGCTAAAAACCCTAAAATTCAGCATTTTGTACTTGTGGCTTCCACTGTGGCTGCCGCCATAGACCCTGCCATGACGTGTCCTAGCTCAACTTCCCTCAACTGCCACGTTCCCCACTACTTCCACTAAGGCGCCACAGATTGGCCTTGTGGCAGGCGCCATAAGAGGAAAAGTTTTCCCTCCCAAATTCAAACTGAAGGGCATCCTTGTCATTTCCATCATTTTACTTGCTTACAAATAGAAACTCGAATTCACTTGTTTAATCATCCAAACTTAGAGAAGAGGCAAACTTAGAGCAAACTCAGTTTCACTTAGGCATATATTCAGTATTTTAAAGTGGTAATCGCTTCGCATTGGGGTGTTACCACAATTGTGTAATCGAGTTTTGTAATCGAGTCTGTAATCGAGTTTGGAGCACTTTGGAAGGAAGTTAATCCTGCCGCCATTTTCATTTCCGCTTTGCAATTTATTCAACCCTCCGATTGGAGCAGGTTTTTATTACTTGCCTTTATCTATTTTAATTTCCCGCACTCGCTTTACTTTATTTATTTCCCGCACTCGCTTTACTTTATTTATTTCCCGCACTCGCTTTACTTTATTTATTTCCTACACTCGCTTTACTTTATTTATTTCCTGCACTCGCTTTACTTTATTTATTTTCTTGCACTCGTTTTACGTTTATTTATTTCTCGCACTCGCACTACTTTTATTTATTTCTCGCACTCGCACTACTTTTATTTACTTTCCGCACTCGCACTACTTTTATTTAAATTAAAATGCATTTTTATTTTACCATGTCTAACTAAATCTATAAGGTTAGAATGTAAGGATCGTAATTGAATCGATAATCCGTACAATTGTTCGTAGAAACACTTAAGGGCTATTTTGACTTTCAACTTAAGTTTTCCTGCACTTAATTTCCGTTGGGTAAGATCGAAAGCCGTCCAACGTCTTTTTAAACTTAATTGTTTTTAACTATTTCAAAAACAGCGAAAGCGCTTTGTTTAGTTCATTAGGAGTTTTTAACTTAAGAAGAAAGGAGATTTTAAAACTATTTGCGTTTATAAGTTTAGAGTCTGATTCGTGAGAACCTCTTTTGGTTAAGAAATCCAGGTTAAAATACTTTTCAACTTAGTCAAGATACTATATTTCTTAAAAATAGGTTTACTACTCTAACGCAATGCGCGCCTTTTTATAAGTGACAATAAGAGGGACAATAAGAGGGTTTGATTAGGGAGTACAACTGATGGGAAAATAGCAAGTGTACTATTTTTCTCACTGTAGTAATAAAAGGGAAATTCCCCGTTTGTCGATCTCAAGGACTGCTTGACGATACAGAGTTAATAGATTGTTTCAATTAGACAAAAAGCCTTTGGTTTTTGTGATATGAGTAATTATACTATCAATTGCAATTAAATAAAACAAATAAAATGGTTGAACGAGAGACAAATTAGAGTAGATTGCTAGGGTACGGTGAATGAAACTTCCTGGAACAGATATAATTTATGAAGGCTTTGACAATCTTCTTGTCCAATTAATTCCGGTCCTCAAGGGTATCTATTCCTAATTCCTTAGTGAAAAGACCTTTGATTATGTAACCTAATTACTATGTCCATAAATAATTAAGTTCATACTCAAGCATTCGAATATCAAGAATTACCGGTCAGATAGAAAATCCCTAGTCCTAGGTTATTTTTACTATCCAAAATTCTTATACATATCAATGAATAATTGCTGTCCAGCTTAAACTATTCATAGTCATCATCATTCGTTGGTCCGACGAATAAAGCATAAAGAACGGTAATAAGAACAAATCACTAGAAAAGAAGAAATAGTCAATGCACTCATAAACATAAAATCTGTCACATTCAGAATCAGGGTCACCCCCCTAGCAATGGGGGTTTAGCTACTCATAATCGAAATAAAAACAAAGATTAACAATGTTGTCATTACAGAATTTCGTGAGGAATCAATCTTCAATCGTCGGAAAACTCTTGAACATATGAATCCTCTGATAATCGTAGAGTCTCCAGGTCTCAAACGCATCTCTTTTTCTCTAAAAATTGTCCAACCCTCGTAAAATCGCGTTCTCCCCTCTAAATAGCTATTCAGTTGGACTTTTCCTGATTTTGGGCTTCATACGCGTACTGAGCTATTTCATACGCGTATTGCGCGTATGACAGCATCTGATACGCGTATTGCTCTGTCCCATACGCGTATTGCCTAGTCTCATACGCGTATTGCACGTAAGACAGCCTCTGATACGCGTACTGCTAACTCCCATACGCGTATCACCAGAAGCTTGTCTTTTTGCTTGATTTTCCACCCCTCTGGTCATTTGCGTATGCTACGCGTACTGGGAGGGTCCATACGCGTATCATGTAAGGCCATACGCGTATGGACAGCAGGTTCTCCAAGAATTGATTTTTTCTTCCGTTTTCTTGCTCTGGCTCAATTTCGCATCTGACGTTTGATTCCATGAGCTTCCAAACTAGTTTTTGACCTGCTAACATACCCAAAAGTGTAAAATATCCTCAAGAAACTCATAAGTAACAACACACTTTATATTATAGAATTGAGCTTATATCTAACTACAAATGCTTCAGTTTACACAGTTTACCTGACTTATTTACGGTTAAATAGTGAAATGTCTAGCATAAATGGTGACTGATCACAACCCCAAACTTAGCTTGTTGCTTGTCCTCAAGTAACATTTTATTACCATCAAAGATCATGTCACCCCAAACTTACTGTAAAACAGTTCTTACCACAATACTGCTGAAATCTTTCGCACTGGACCTCTTGATGTTTTTTCAGGTTTTCTGATTTTTCCACATAGCCAACGAGCTAGAAACTCTTTCCCTCAGAGATATGACTTTACCTGTCAGCTTATTTCACACTCTCACCAAGTCTCTCTGGGTTAAAGTGTTAACACTCTCAAATCACAATATGCAATATCAAATCAGAAGTTTGAATAAATTCTCTCATCCTATCAACATGTACAATCACACACACTTTTTGAGGTCTTTTGGGTTGTAACGGGGTTTTGGTTTAGGTAGGGTATGAAATTGGCACAACGGTTTTTTTTTTCAGGTGGGGTATGAAATTTGAACAAAGGTTTTTGGTTCAGAGTACATGAACTCATTCTCTCACTACGTTTCTTTCCTATTATTCCTGCAGGGTTTTGTAATCCTCTTTTCCTTTTGTCTATAGTGAATGTAGCATTTTTCAAAAGCTGTTCTTTTATTGTTTTTCGCTTTTCTCTTTCTTTCTTTTCATGTTGTTGTTGTTTTTCTCTTTTTTTTTTCTTTTTTTTTTTTATACTACATTCACTTACTGCAAAGCTACCCCAAACTTAAAGGTTGCTATTCCAACAGCAACCCCAAACTTAGATAGAAACGTAGAGATGAAATCAATCCTCACATACTCTGAACAGAGTAGGATAGTTACAAGGTCATGGGTTGAGAAAAAAAACGGGTATATCAGAAATAAATGATTAACAAGCTCAACAGGGTGAAACAATGGATAATAATAATAATGGGATGGCTAGAAAGGCTCTAGGTGATAAACAAAAACATGCCTCAGTGTGTGTATTCGTATAGCTAATAATAACAAAAGAACATACGCAAACCAAGATTGATAAAGACATACCTGATATCTCTCATATGATGATAAGTGTTTGGCTTTTTCGGATCTCACCAGGACGGGTTAAGCTGACTTGTTCTATCATACCTCTGAGTTCAAAGCTCATGCTCGTGGTTCTGATGTTAATCTTAACCAGTGCGTCCAATCATAAACAACAGTATCTACAGTCAGGGGACTGAAAGAGAGGACGCCCAAGTATTTGGTGTAAGTGATCAAGATAACCAATAGCCAGACATAGTCACATGTCTAACGAAATAAACAGGAAACTGGAGGTAAACAAAATCAAATTCATTAGATTAAGACAACCCATAATAGGCGATTACATCAAGGCAAAAGAAAAAATAAAAACTGAATAAACCAAAAAAAAAAATACACAAAGATATTTCAAACCTCCCTTGGGTTGCCTCCCAAGCAGCGCTTCGTTTAACGTCGCATGGCTCGACGGGACACCTCACACTCAGATGAGTTTAACAGTTTCAATTGGTCCCCCTTCATCGGGATTATATAGTTTCAACCTCTGACCATTAACCTTGAAGGTGTCGCCATTCTTCTCATTTAAAACTACTGTGGTTCCTCCTTTCTTTGGTACCACATGCACAGGACTTACCCACGAGCTGTCAGAAATGGGGTAAATCATTCCCAAATCTAACAACTTTACAACCTCTTTCCTTACCACTTCTTTTTCTTTTTCATCATCCTTCTCCTCAATCTCTCTGACCGACAGACTAAGAACTCTTTCCAACGGTAATTCAGGAAGCTTTCTTTGAATTGTGCTAGTTACAATTTGATCAATTACTTCCACAGAGTGGTTTGTACACATATTCTCTTTATGTTTCATAGTATCTCGGACATCAATTCGGAGCTCTTCATCATATACCTTTAGGGTCAAGGTACCTCCCTCCATGTCTATCATGCATCTACCTGTTTCTAAGAAAGGTCTGCCCAGAATCAGAGGTATCTCTTCATCTTCTGGCATTTCCAAAATTACAAAATCAACAGGAAAAACAAATTTATCAACTTTGACCAGAACATCCTCAACTACCCCAAAAGGTCTCTTCACTGAGTGGTCAGCAAATTGAAGTGTCATTCTAGTATCTTGAACATTTCCAATTCCTAGCTTCCTGTAAATAGACAAAGGCATAAGGCTAACACTAGCCCCCAAATCAATCAGCGCCCTTTTAAAGGACATATCTCCAATGGTACACGGGATGGTCACAGAACCTCTATCTGGCTTCTTCACTGGAATCTTCATACCCTGCAAAATAGCACTACAAGTTTCAGTTAGTATAACAGGGTCAGTGTCAGTGGTGCGCTTCTTGGAGATGATGTCTTTCATGAATTTCGCATAGATAGGCATCTGCTCGAGTGCCTCAGAGAATGGAATATTGATTTCTAATTTCTTGAACAACTCCATGAATTTCTGAAAAATTTTCTCATCTTGCTTCTTCTTTTTGTTTCTTTGTGGGAATGGAAGCTTAATGATGGGTTTTGGTGCAGTGAGCTTTTCTTGTACCACCGGCGGTATTACAATTTCTTCCTCAAGTAGTGCCTTGTTTTCTAAGATTTCCAGGTCCACTTCTAGCAATTGATCTTCTTCTTCATCCTTCTTCTTAAGATCTTCAACAGATCTTCCGCTTCTTGTTGTTACCGCACTCACATTATGGTGCTCCCTCGGATTTGTCACTGTTGCACTAGGTAATGCGCCCGGTGTTTGAGAATTTGTTATCTGTTGTGCTATCTGACCCAATTGAATTTCCAGATTTTTGATGGATGCATTGGTGTTTTTCTGATTATTCCTGGTTTCTTCCTGGAATTGCATAACCTGAGTCGCCATCTTCTCTATAGCAATCTCCCAATCCGCTTTCTTTGGTACTTGTTGCTGATAAGGTTGCTGTTGCGACTGATATTGTGGTTGGGAAGGTGGTTGTTGTTGTGGAGGTCCTTGCTTCTGAATATCACCTTGCTGATCCTTCCAAGAGAAATTAGGATGATTTTTCCACTCCGGATTATATGTATTTGAGTAGGGATTATTCTGCCTCAGGTAATTTATAGCTTGCACTTGTTCTGCGGTTGCAGCACAATGCATGGCAAAGTGTGGTCCACTACAAATCTCACAAATCATGGTCTGAACCGGTTGAACTTGAGCAACAGTATGGGTACCTAAATTCATAGCTTTCAATCTTCTTTCAACCTCAGCTGCAATTTGGTCTTCCATTTTCACTACCTGATTTGCTAATTTCAAGTCAATTTTTCCCTCCGGCTGATTCACAGTGCGGTCATATAATTCCAAATGCTCATTAGCTGCAATAGCTTCGATGATCTTTTTGATACCGGTTGCTGTTGAAAAATTAGATGAGCCACCAGCAGCTGTATCAATGAGTTGCTTCGTTCTCATCTTCAGCCCGTTTACAAAATTCTGCATTTGTTCAGTTGCATCCAGATTATGTGTAGGACATGCAACTAAACATCTCTTGAATCTTTTGTATGCATCTCCAAGTGTCTCTCCGTCTTTCTGTTTAAAATTCACAATGTCATACCTCTTACGGATATACACAGAAGCAGGAAAATACTCGTTCAAGAATGTTGTTTCCATTTGTTGCCAAGTAGTAATGCTTCCTGCGGGTAGGGAATAGAACCATTCCTCAGCATCCTCAGATAACGTGAATGGGAACATGACCAATCTCTTTGCCTCTTCAGAATGCCCATCAATTTTTAATGATGTAGTCATAGTCAGAAACCTCTGCAGATGCTTGTTTGCATCCTCATTGATCTTTCCTGCAAAAGGTTTGCTTTCTAACTGACGGATAGTTGAGGGGTGTAACTGGAAGTGAGCAACATTAACAGGTTGGTTAACAATGGTCAACCGCACTGCTGGGTTATTCTGTCTGCCATAGTCACCTAAAAGTCTTTCCGCTGGGGGTGAGTCTGCAACCATGTTTACAGTGTCTGGATGTGAATCTGTGTCTGACTCTGATTTTTCGGAGTGAACAGAGACTGGTGTGCCAGGTGTGACCGGTTCTTCGGTGACAGAGTTTGCCAGTTTCTTTCTTCTAGCTTCTCTGAGCTTTGTGCGCAATGTTCTCTCTGGTTCTGCGTCAAAATGAAAATTAGCTGAGGCCTTACCTCGCATACACAGATTAGACAGAAATTAGTTATAATAACAATAAAAATTAAAATTAAACTGTAAATAAAATTTTGGATGCAGAGCAACAAAATTCTAATTGAAAATAAATTAATAAACTATATTATCTTTGGCAGTCCCCGGCAACGGCGCCAAAAACTTGATGGAAAAATAGCAAGTGTACTATTTTTCTCACTGTAGTAATAAAAGGGAAATTCCCCGTTTGTCGATCTCAAGGACTGCTTGACGATACAGAGTTAATAGATTGTTTCAATTAGACAAAAAGCCTTTGATTTTTGTGATATGAGTAATTATACTATCAATTGCAATTAAATAAAATAAATAAAATGGTTGAACGAGAGACAAATTAGAGTAGATTGCTAGGGTACGGTGAATGAAACTTCCTGGAACAGATATAATTTATGAAGGCTTTGACAATCTTCTTGTCCAATTAATTCCGGTCCTCAAGGGTATCTATTCCTAATTCCTTAGTGAAAAGACCTTTGATTATGTAACCTAATTACTATGTCCATAAATAATTAAGTTCATACTCAAGCATTCGAATATCAAGAATTACCGGTCAGATAGAAAATCCCTAGTCCTAGGTTATTTTTACTATCCAAAATTCTTATACATATCAATGAATAATTGCTGTCCAGCTTAAACTATTCATAGTCATCATCATTCGTTGGTCCGACGAATAAAGCATAAAGAACGGTAATAAGAACAAATCACTAGAAAAGAAGAAATAGTCAATGCACTCATAAACATAAAATCTGTCACATTCAGAATCAGGGTCACCCCCCTAGCAATGGGGGGTTTAGCTACTCATAATCGAAATAAAAACAAAGATTAACAGTGTTGTCATTACAGAATTTCGTGAGGAATCAATCTTCAATCGTCGGAAAACTCTTGAACATATGAATCCTCTGATAATCGTAGAGTCTCCAGGTCTCAAACGCGTCTCTTTTTCTCTAAAAATTGTCCAACCCTCGTAAAATCGCGTTCTCCCCTCTAAATAGCTATTCAGTTGGACTTTTCCTGATTTTGGGCTTCATACGCGTACTGAGCTGTTTCATACGCGTATTGCGCGTATGACAGCATCTGATACGCGTATTGCTCTGTCCCATACGCGTATTGCCTAGTCTCATACGCGTATTGCACGTAAGACAGCCTCTGATACGCGTACTGCTAACTCCCATACGCGTATCACCAGAAGCTTGTCTTTTTGCTTGATTTTCCACCCCTCTGGTCATTTGCGTATGCTACGCGTACTGGGAGGGTCCATACGCGTATCATGTAAGGCCATACGCGTATGGACAGCAGGTTCTCCAAGAATTGATTTTTTCTTTCGTTTTCTTGCTCTGGCTCAATTTCGCATCTGACGTTTGATTCCATGAGCTTCCAAACTAGTTTTTGACCTGCTAACATACCCAAAAGTGTAAAATATCCTCAAGAAACTCATAAGTAACAACACACTTTATATTATAGAATTGAGCTTATATCTAACTACAAATGCTTCAGTTTACACAGTTTACCTGACTTATTTACGGTTAAATAGTGAAATGTCTAGCATAAATGGTGACTGATCAACAACTCGGTTCTGAATACGCGAAAGCGACAGTTCCCGTTAAATTGGTTCTTTTCAAAGTAGAAAACACTGCCCATAAGTAGTTCTATTAGCAAGTACTTGGATTATTAATTGATTATGTGAATTATATTTCGAGTCTGTCTTTATTAATTGAACTTAATTTAATACTTTACTTTTCATTGCACACTCTAAAAAAACCATATTTTGATTACCTTAGATAAACACCATAACAATAGATAATGATAGCTTGACACTTGGTCTCTGTGGATTCGACAATCTTTTATATTACTCTGACGCGTTCGTATATTTGCGAAAAGCACGCATC
Organism: Lathyrus oleraceus; assembly: GCF_024323335.1. Taxonomy (NCBI): domain Eukaryota; kingdom Viridiplantae; phylum Streptophyta; class Magnoliopsida; order Fabales; family Fabaceae; genus Lathyrus; species Lathyrus oleraceus. Next base: position 77,623,195 of record NC_066581.1, on the reverse strand, counting down.
ATTTATCTAACCATATCATTTACATTATGCTAATTTATTTTCTCTCTTACCATCTTGCTAAATAAAAGAAGAATAAAAACAAAAGAAAGAGAACAAATCACTTTTTTTAAAATATTAATAGATGAACTTAAGGTTGCATAACTTTCTTTGTTTCAAATCTATTGTTAGTTGATTTTTTAATCATCTCCAATAATTTACATCAGTGATAAGTTATCCCTTAATGTGTCATATTTTAAGTCTTTTTGGCCTAGGAAATAGTCTTAAGAAATATTCATTTTGTACATATTACTAATCACTAATTATACTTCACTAATTGTACAAAGACGCGTTCATTTTGTCATTTTTTATCTTGTAATTTACTTTTACGTTATTACCTTATAATTTACATTTAAGTACTCATTATCATCATTATTGTACAAACTCATCATGCATGTTTTATTTACTTGTTATTTATTTTATTGTCATCATACATTAAAAACAACAAAAATATGATAAAATGATAAGACGAAAAATATTCACCCCACTCTTAATCAACTTGGACTTAGAGCATTTCATCTTATGACCTTTGCTTGGAGGCCTTTCTTTACTCTTTTGTGATACTTTGTAAACGTTGGATTTTCATCTGTAACTTACATTCATGTTGTAAGAATGGCATCATGGCACCACCTTAGGGTAACATTTTCCTTTTTGGCATGCCTCACAAAGAGCATCTGAAGAAAACTTCAGTTTAGGTAGACCTCTGACTAACTCGAGTTTATTTAGCTGAGAAATCATCCTCATACTAATATGACACAAGCGTTTATGCCATACCATTGCTCTTCATTTATAGACACTAAGCATTTTACATTTTGATCTTTTAGATCCGAAAAATGTTGTTTTTCCTCTTGCCAGTGAAAAGAATTGTTCCATTGTTCTGGTTAATTGCTTTGCATGTTTTTTGATTGAAGATTATATCATAACCATTATCACTTAATTGACTTATGGATAACAGGTTATGCATTAATCCTTCTATGTAAAGAACATCAGAAATAGAGGGAAGAGATCCATTACCAATTGTATCGGAGCCTCTGATTCTTCCTTTCTGATTTCCTCTGAAACCTATGAAGCCAGCATCTTTAAGTTCCAGGCTTTGGAACATATGATTTCTTCCCGTCATGTGTCATGAGCATCCAGAGTTCAGGTGCCATGATTGGTGTCTTAACTCTGATGTATAGGATATCTGCAACATAGACTATTTTATCCTTTGGTACCCAAAATCTTTTAGGTCCTTTTTGATTAGTTCTCCCAAAGTTTCTGGAAACTTTGGGTTTTCTGGTGTTAGTAAAATTTTGTGTTTGTGCATGTGTGTAGTGATAGGAAAAAGGAGATTTAGGTTTATCATCTGCATAAGGTATTTTCTCGTCTTCATCAGAGTCATATCTTATTCCTCTTTTCTTATTCTGACTTACTCCATAAATCATAGAATCCATTTCAAGTTTTAAACATTTTTTAGTTGAAAATTCCCTTTCTCTTTCCAAAACAAAAATGTTGCCTTTTAATTCAGAAACTTCCATCTCAAGCTTATCACATTCTTCAACAGTTCCTTCAAGAACTTTCTTTAAAGCCTTGAATTTTTGTCGAAGCTTCTGATATGAGCTTAGAGATTCAAATAAGCAAGATTCAAGGTCAGAGCGAGAAATATCAGAAAATATCTCTTCAGGATCAGATTCTCTTTCTAATGAGCTTCCAGATGTGGTAGCCATGAATGCCACATTTGCCTGTTCTTCTTTAGAGTCTGATTCTGAGGCATCAGATTCAAGGTCATCCCATGTGGCCATGAGTCCCTTCTTAGTTTTAAAGGAGTTTTTCTTGAATCCTTCTTTTCTGGAACTATCTTTCTTGAGCTTTGGGCATTCCTTTCTATAGTGTCCTGGTTTTTACATTCATAGCATGTTACCTCTTTGTTTGGTTTGCTTCTAGAAGTTGATTCTAAGCGATCTCCCTTATGTTTTGGTCTTCTGAAGTTATTATTTATTTTTCTCCAAAGTTGTTTGACTCCTCTGGTTAAGAGGGATATCTCTTCTTCATCATCAGAATCATCCTTTTCAGAGTCATCATTGTCTTCTTCTTCAGCTTGGAGAGCTTTGTTCCTTTCTGGTTTGCGTCTCCCAGATCTAGACTTCAGAGCCACATATTTGCTTTTCTTTTGGGGCTCGTCTTCCTCTAGTTCTATCTCATGACTCCTGAGGGAGATGACGAGTTCTTCCAGGCTTATGTTGTTCAGATCTTTCGATAATTTTAAGACAGTGACCATAGGTCTCCACTTCTTTGGCACGCTTTTGACAATCTTTTTGACATGATCTGCATTTGTGTAGCCCTTGTCCAGAACCTTGAGTCCTGAAATTAAAGTTTGAAATATAGAAAACATTACATCTACAGCTTCATCGTCCTCCATCTTGAGTGCTTCATATTTTTGAATTAGAGCCAAAGTCTTTGTGTCTTTGACTTGAGAGTTGCCTTCATGGGTCATCTTTAGGGAGTCAAGTATTTCTTTAGCAGTTTCGCTATTGGTGATCTTTGCATATTCATTGTAGGATATGGCATTCAGCAGTATTGTTCTTACTTTGTGGTGATTTTTGAAATCACACTTCTGATCATCAGTCATTTTATTTCTGGCAATAACAATACCAGCATCAGATACAGGTGGTACATAGCCAATTGTAACGATGTCCCATAGGTCAGCGTCATAACCCAGGAATAAGCTTTTGATTCTATCTTTCCAATAATTAAACTTTTCTCCATCAAACACTGGAGGTTTGGCATTGTAGTTGTCTCTTTCATTCGTGTTAGCCATAGTGTTTTTCTCACGTTGGATCTCTCTACACTATTAAGTGTTTGATTTGAAAATCAATAACAGAGCCGAAGCTCTGATACCAATTGAAGGTAGAGAAAAACAAGAAAGGGGGTTTGAATTGTTTTCACAGGGAATAAAAACTTTTGCAATTAAAACACACACAAAATACAAAGCAATCAACACAGAAGTTTATCCTGGTTCGCTTGAAAATCAAAGTTATTCCAGTCCACATGGCCAAGGTGATTTCGCCTTCAACAAGGACTTAATCCAATAATCTAGAAAGATTACAACAAAAGCGTCTAAGAGAGTAAAGAAGATCTTTTAGCCCTCTCAAGTTTACAGACTTCACAAGTCACTTGAGGAAATATTCAACAACTATTTTGGAATTATAATGAAGTGTTTAGTGCTTCTAGGTAAGCGGAATTAACACAATAAGAATTGTAGGATTTCACATTTAGAGCAATAACTCGTGTGAACAGATTTTGAACAAGAATGAATGAGAATATGGAATTGGGTTTTCAGTATTCTTGTGTTAGTGCTCCGTTCATGGTATGATGACGATCCTGCCTTTATATAGTGTTTTGAACATAAGACTGTTAGCTGAGGAAATAATGAATATCTTGGCAATGATGGACTTTAATTGGCCTTAAGTTCGTTGTCTTTTCCATAGCAGTCTTGGAGAGTGTTTATTCTTTTCCAAATAAAGATTCATACTAAAAGTGGAATACTTCGTAGCTAAGCCTTGTGGTTAATCTTGAGTCAGAGTGCGCGAAATCCAGATCTTCTTGTTCAGCATGTATTCTTCAGATAGTTGCTGAGAGTAAATTTTCTTCAGAAGTTCTTGATATGTTTTTCTGTAGAGCCTTCTTCAGAGTACAAATCATCAGAGTAGCTGTGTAGAAATCTTCAGATTCAGAGTGTCTAAGTCTTCTATCATCAGACTTTGTGAGCTTCCTTTTCTTCAGAGTCAGAGTGACTGCTTCAATTGATTTTAAGTTATCTATTATGGACTTGTGTGATGTCAGATGTTGTCTATCTGATCCATTTTCTGTTAGAGTCTTGCATACTTAGATAAATTTATTAGGGTACCAATTTGTTTCATCCTTTGTTATCATCAAAACTTTAGAGATGAATTGTAGACACAAAATATTATTCTAACATCATTGTTGTTTGGGATTAGGCCCCTCTTTTTGCCTAAAAAAACCTAGGGAGAGGGATTTGTTAACGTTTACTTAGGAATGTTAGAGTAACTTTCACCACTTTTCAATCGTACGATCTATCAAAACTCTCAAATGCTTCCATGTACTTTTTTTTCAAAAATTAAAACTAAAATTGTGAGAGGATTGAAATTAGAATTGTTAAGAACGATAAAATCTAAAATTCCTCAAATCGCCTCCTTCTATCATGTTGTCACCTACCGCCACACCGTCACCTACCGCCACACCGCCTCTGATTGTTCATGTTTTTCCAACTCAAATTGTGATGCTTTGTTGGTGTTGCCTCCTTTTGTCTCTATCACCTACCTACACTACCATCTGCCGCCTCTGGCAGTTCTTCTTTTTATGACTCTGACTATGTCTGCATAGTTGTTGTCGCCTCCAACTGACTCATTTGGATTTCTTTTTTCTTTCTTTGTTGTCGGTGTTACGATCTCAATTGTTTTTTTCAAACATCATGTAAGATTTGAAAAATTATTGAATTTCAAACTTGTGAGTTGAATTCAATGGGTCTTGTTCGGTCAAGAGTTGAATTCAACTGTAAATTAGGACTTCTCTCAAAAACAAATTACACAACCTTGATCTTGTTTATGAAATATAAAACTCTACCGTTTATCATGTCAAAGTTGGACTATGATATGTTTGGTTTGTATTATGCATGCACTGTATTAGAAGAAAGGAATGTGATATGTTTGGTTTGTATTATGCAGACATTGTATTAGAAGAATGGAGTTTGATATGCTTGGGTAGGATTATGTCGGCAAAGCATTATCATACACCAAAATTTGTCATCCCCTTTTCATTTGTATCTAACCTTTTGATTTAAGGTTCATTTGTATTCATGAACATCCATATTATCTAGTGTTATAACATCATCATAGATTCAAAGGTTTAAGCTTGATTTCAATTGACAAGAACCTAGGGTTTGCTTAATGGTCAAGCCTTAGGAGTTGTGATGTTATAACCCTTATGGAGGGATCATCATGGTAATAAAAGGTGGAAAGCCCTAATCAGGGACAGTTGATGCTTGAGACCTAGAAGACAGTATCATGATGTTCATGCATTACCCAGACCCTAATTCTTGATCTTGAAGAAGGGTGAATCTTGTGGTTTGTCTTGAAGGATTGTAAAATCTAGCTTGGCCCTTGGCATTGGTGATTTGCTACTCACTTGGTTTGAGGTTTGAATGTTGTTTGGCTTGAGGTTTAATCTAGCTAAACCTTAACTCATAGTGGTATTTGGTTGGTCATATATGTGTTTGCATTCATGATTATTATTCATATTCCATTCATTTGATTTCATTTTCCATGTGGCATTGAAAAGAGATTACAAACTTCATCATTTTTGCATAGACTGACTTTTTGTCAACTAGTTGACCAAAGTCAACTCATCACTCTCGACCATTTGAGATTTGTTTCTATGCATTTTATCATGATCATTATCAAAATCATTATTCTATTGGGTTTTGCATGGCTTTGGGCTTGGTCTATTTCCTGGTCTAACCAACTTGTGGACCAAGGAACTTGGTCCATAACTAGGCCCAAATTTTGGTCATACCAGCTTTTGGACCAACAATTGGACCTATTTGGTTTTTGCCACTTTCGTGTTTTCTCATCTCATTGTTAATTAATTAAACCTCTTTTTAGCCAAATTCCATTTAACCATTTCATACAATAAATCATGCCATACATTCACAATTACATTCAACCATCAAAACTTCCCAAATATAACCATGCCATACCAATCCCAAAATCATTCAAGAACACAACCATTACAACAATTTCCTATCCATGATTCCGAGTAATCCAAAACATAAACCAATGGCCATACAATTCACACATTTTCAATTATAAAGCTCACAAATGAACCAAACCACGCATTACATGTTATTCCCATTTTAAATCAAGTTTCGTCGTACATTACACATCCAGTACCAAACCAGAACCTGCATATTAATTTTCATTTCATATGCATAACAAACCAGAACCTGCATTGCGTTTCAGTCCAAACACATTACATCTCACAATTTCATTATTGCAATTTCACAAAAGAGTGGATTTCATGACTAATGAAACAAATACATTTCACTCTCATTCCATTTAGATTTCATTTCAAATTCATTAACACTAATCAACATAAAATAGCATGTGCAATTCACTCACATTTAACTTGAATTTTGGTTAAATCTAGCTTTAACTAACTTTTTCATTTCCAAGCGAAAATTGAATTTCAATTGAATTTGCATCTCATTTTAAAACAGATTTGAAACTCTATAAGTATTCTACAATTATCAGAATCACTATTCACGCTTCATTTTTCACAAGAATTCTGAAATTCACCATTTTCATGATCTCGACTTTTCTCTCTCAATTCCCATACAATTACTCTCTTTCTCTCTCGCGGATTCATGGATTCAGATCATAAATTTTTCTCTCATAAGAAGTTACAAGAAGAAGAAGACGCAACAAGAAAATTTGAAGTTCAGAGGATTTACCTGGATTTCTGTTAACCACTGCGCGCGCTTCATCGGTGAGTCCATGATGTGATTAGAGGTTAGGGAAACCAAATCCCTGACCCCGGGGGCTTTGATTCCCAACATGCACCATTTAATTTTTTATTCTTCAAATTAGGGTTCTTCGGTTGTAAGTTTCAATTCGGACTGGTTTGTTAGAATTAGGACAATCCAATTGTAGATTCAGTGTCAGGAGGTGGAATTGATTTAGATATTGTTGTTTGATTTGATTTTGTGGCGCCTCCGCCGCCGGGGAGGACCTCCGGCACGGCACGGCACGGCACGGCACGGCAGAGGGAGAACAGAGCATGGACTAAGTTTGAGGAGAGACAAGGAACGTGTGTGTGTTTGGCTGAGTTCTTCGTGAGAACGTGCATCACGTGTGTTTTTCATGTTAAATTCATTTAATTGACGTGGCTTGCACATGATGACTGAAATCCATGTCAATATATTGCCTTATCCGTTTCCTCATGTATTGCTTTCTGTTTGGGCCTTCGTTTGGACTTTAGGCCAAATTCTTGCTAATCACTGCTTTGGCTTTGCTGAAGCACCCCCTAGCTGATGGAGGCTTGAAGCATGGGCCTCAGATTGGGCCCATGCACCCTGAAATATTTTGCATCTCTGTTTTTCTGTTTCCCCCATGTTTGGGCCTTATTGTACATGCTTGTTTTTTTGTTTTTTCTTCAATTTTTGTTATGCAAATTTTTAGGTGATTTTATTTTAGAAATTGAAAAAATTAATAGGATATTATTTGTTATTTTGATTAGAACTTTAAAATGATTAGGTGTTTTGTTTAAAAATAATTAGGATTAATTTTGTTTAATTGATTAGAAAATAAGTTAAAGATATGAGATTTTATTATAGTTTTCATTTTGTTTAGATTGTTAAAATGACATAATAATTGTGGAGTGCATGGTATGATTTGGATTTAATTATTTCATACTTGAATGTTAGTCCTAATTGATTAGATTTTGTTTGTTGATTTAATTTGTTCATGAATTGATTTCTTGATGAATTTTTGTGTGTTGATTTTCTTGATTAGATCATACTTTAACCATGGCATGTTACCTTAAAATTAGATGTTTAGGATTTAACTCCAAGGATTTAGATATGCATGCTCCCCTATTTTAGGATTTGTGAAAATCATTTGATTGATTGATTAATCCATTAGATGTTGTATACTTGATTCAACTGAGCATTTCCATTCATGTTGGTTGTGTTGGTCAAAGTTTACTTTGATCAACCAAATCCTTTGCATTGTGCTCAATTTCCCAAGCATGTTCAAGTGATCAAAAGACCCTTGATCATTTGATAAGGTAAGTCCCTTGTGTTCAAGCTATACTGGATAAATTGGATCTCAAGAGTTGTACAAGACCTCAAGGTTCAAGACTTCATATAATACAAGTCATTACAAGACAGAGTGAACTACTATTCAAGCACAACAAAGGTGTATCAACATTTGTCAATCATGATTCAAGATGTGTGTCATGAGCCTTAAGCAAAGAAGAATGATGAGATGGAGTTTCCCATACCCTTGTCTAGAGTACCTTTGGGTACAGGGTGTAGGCCTAAGCTACTCAAAGTATTCGCCTTCGTTCATAGACTTTAATACAACTTGAATCAAATGATTGTCAAGTCTCTCCTTTATGAGCAATATTGCAACTGCAAGATCAACAAGCAAAGGAGTATCAACCTACTTAACAGTTATGACGCGAATTGTGTGTCACGAGCCTTAAGTAACGGAGAATGACGAGATGGAGTTTCTCCTACCCTTGTCTAGAGTTCCTTTGGGTATGGGGTGTAGGCCCCAACTACTCAAAGTATTATTCGCCTTTGTTCATAGACTTTAGTACAATTCAAGTCTAACAACTGTTAAGTAATCTTCTACATAAATGTGGGATGCAGATTGAAGAATCGGACTTCAACCTTCTAGGGTTTCTCTTTTTCCTCTCTTGTTTTCTCTCTCCTGTAAGACTAAAACCATTTTGTGAATAAACTCAAAAACAATTAACAATACGATTAGAATTATACGCAACGAGCCTTAAGCAATGAAGAATAATAAGATGGAGTCTCTCCTACCCTTGTCTAGGGTACCTTTGGATACAGGGTGTAGCCCTAGCTACTCAAAGTTTTCGCCTTCGTTCACAGACTTTAGTACGTTTCTAATCAAGAATTTCTTTTCAGAATAAAATCAAACTCGCCTCATCAAACTCAGTTTTTGCCTTTAGGCTTCACTTTTTATTTAAAACCTTTTTAGAAATGACGTGTTACTTCCGTTCTACCGTGAACAGAGTTTAAGCCTCCAAGTGTGAGCATACAAATAATGTTTAACTGCTAGAGTGCGATCTAAATGCATTCATTCTATCGCAAACAAACAAACACTTAAGTCTTCCATGCTCAAGCGTACAAGCAAGTTGACAGTAAAACGCGAATGTTAATATTGTTCATTAAAAACAACTAACGCATCTGTCTTAGTTCCACAAACTACGGAGCTATAGTTTCCTTATTGTACTATGAGGATATGTAGGCACGAGGGCCCTAATACTCTACGAGCGTATTTATGTATTATTCTTTTTTTCTCCTTTCATGAGTAATCGTTAGATAGTAACACTCGTTCTTGCAAAGAACAATTGAAATGGTTCTTGTTGAGTACAACGGATGTGATGAATGTTAATATTTTCCCCTTACATAACCGACTTCCTTACCATTTTTCTCTTTCCTTGGGTTTTATCGAAATTTTTACTTTCCTTCAAGAATAAATAAAGTTCAATGACGACTATGTTGTATCTTGGAGCGTGCGATGCACTCAGGTATATTTCAAGCATGAAGGGGGAATTTTGGTGCACTTATTATGCAGACACTTGTGAAGTATAACAAATAAAATAATTTCTAACAACTTTTGAAGTATAAAGAAGACAAATTTGATTCAAGTACTACACTTCACGCAACTTTTAAAGCATAAAGAAGACAAATTTGATTCAAGTACTACACTCGTGAAGCATAAAGAAGATGAAGAAACAAAATAGTTTTAGTCCATAATGTACTTTTAGGATATAATGTATAAGTTGATAGTTTGTTTTTTCAAATTCAAGTAAGATGATCGATTTATGATCTCTACCAATGTAATGAAATTTTATGAATAAACAAATTTTCATTTGATTTACATTATAATATGCAATTTTAAATTGTTACTGTCATATCATTCATGAGACCTTTGTTAATGCTATAAGTTCTTAATGCTACAACTTTAACATACTGTCATACAGAATGTTGTCTGGAATATATGTTATAAATCTTAAGCTGCTGTCCATTTTGGTTACAAAATCATGCTTGAAATTATATTGTCAAAGTTACAAAGTTCTGCTTTAAATCATGTCAAAATGCATAATTTAACTAAGCATAATTACATGAAGAATTTTGGTTTCCAAAATTATAAAATCCTACTTCAAATCAGGTCTAACATCCTGCTTCATGACATAATTCTACGTATCAATAACAACTTCATGATACTACATCATGAGCTACTTAATTACAATTTCCAATTCATAAGTAAAAGTTGTACCCAAAATATCAATATAAATGTAATGTTTTAATAGCTATAATGTTGTAGTATATGTTTTATTTAGGGACGCCTACAAAGGAACAAAAACTAATAAACATCATGATAAATATAAAAATAATGATAATTTCCTTTCAAAGACATGACAAGTTAATTACCATCAAAAGTGTTGTGAAGCTAAATTGATCCTTTTGTGTGTGACGGAGCTCATAAAGTGGAAGTGTCGAACAAGATATGTCATTGATCAAAACACTTGTTAATGTTTTTTCCTAATATGAATATGTAAAATTAAAATAAGTGATAACACATGTAAATTTCAAACAAAGCATATACACATCAATTTAAACACTTGAGATACTTGGTTGTGTGGCTTTTCTCTAGACGTGACTCTTATTTTTTTAGCAACTTATCGTTCAACCAAACTCTTAAGTCGCTTTTGTCTCTTTAAACCCGGTAGTTTCTTGAATCCCTTCGGTTGCGTAACATTGGGACTTATAAATGTTGGATTCTCACTACTATGACCATTATTTTCTTAATTTTGCAAACAAAGTTCCATTGTATTCTTACGCGCGACTTCTACACTTTCATCAAAGATTGCGAGGTACTCTTCGTAGAAAGATGCATCAGTCGCAACTCTAATGAATTTAGAGATATTTTTTCTAAGTTTTCATGTTCTAGATAGCACTTGATCTCCTTCAACCTCTTTTCCCCTAAAATATTGCATAATGCCACAACGAGCTTCCCTTGTCCACCTTCGTAAAATGTACCTCACATCAAACACTTTTAATGCATGTGAACAAAGTATGTCAAATGTTTCAAACTTTCTACAACTACAACTAATAGAGATTGAAACACAGTCAAATGATACATTTCAAGATCATTCATGATTGACCATAGTGATAACATATTTGCATATAGATGGAGACTCGTTTCTCTGTGATATCGATAAAACTAAAAATAACTTGAACTCATTTAAAAAAAACTCAAATACAGTGTATGTGTATACTTTTTCCATCTTAATATTATTGTATACATTTCATATTTTAACCTAGCAAACTTATGCAGTGACTCATAATCACAAACTAACTCGCTTCCTCTCTTCTCCTCAACAACTCGCTCAAAGTGTTTGAAGAATTGCATGATATCCACATTCGGTTTCATACACGATTTGAAGTGAGCAATTAGAATTTCACTAACTTGTGTACTTTGCATCCCCAGTGTGAACGCTTTATTCATGTAGCATGAAGCTCATTTTCTTTTAATAGCATAAACAAATTTGATCCAATTATTTTCATGGAGATTGTAGTTATTGACCAAATCTCCCCAAACTATCTTAAAACATGCTTCGTCTTTGAATTCAAACATGAATTTTTGAAATATCTTAGAAAAAGCTTTCACCCTTCATCAAATTCCCAAAGTATATGACTGCATTTTGTAACAAGTTCCAAGTGCATAAACTGTGGGTGAGTCTCAAGCATCACTTCAGCCAGTGCTCTAGCCATTGCTTGATCTTGGTCAATAAAGATAATCTTTGGATTTTTGTGGCTATGTGTCTGATGTATTAAATAACCATTTAAATGACTTGATTGTCTCATCATACAATAAGACTGCACCAAAAATGACAGAACGTCTATAGTGATTGAAACCCGAAAATAAAGGTAGTGGTCTATTAGCATGGTTTATACAAAATGTAATATCCAGTGACAATCTAAAACCATATTTCCATCACAAATGTGTTTTGGTGTAAAAGATATTTGTGATTTGTTCTTCTACATTCATCTGATATGCATGAAAAATGATGGATTCTCTAACAATTGTCGCTGAAAGTATTGTGAAAGACATCCAGCATCACCGTACACCATACTTCTTTGTCCTCTTGCATTGAGATAATTTTTTTATATCCAAACGTGTATATCCAATATTAGAACTATGTCCCGCTTGTGTGCACATAAGTTGAAATATTGACTTTTGTCTTAATCCAGAGTCATCATATAAATCAATTTCATATGCTTGGACCTCGATTATCTTTCTATGTGATGCTAGTGTGTGTGTGGTCTCAGGTTGTTGCAGAGAGTGATTATGATCCTCTATGAATTCATGAATAACAAATTTTTCATTCTTTAATACAATAGAAATCATTGTTTAGCAATCAGTTCTAATTCCAACTCTATGATTACTAACAAAAGGATCTCTTTTGTCTGTCTGTCATCGTCTTTCCTTGCAACTAGGGCTGGAAATGAACCAAACCAACTCGAAAATAGTTCGAGACTCGATTCGATAATTAATTCGTTGGACTTGGTTCATGAACCAAATGAGTCGAACTTGAGCTCAAAACTAAGTTCGTAAAATAAATGAGCTGAACTTGAGCTATGTATAGTTCGACTCGTTAGGTTCATGAGTCGACTCGGTTATATATATATATATATATATATATATATATATATATATAATATATATATATATATATATATATATATATATATATATATATATATATATATATATATATATATATATATATATAATATTTTTGTTTTAATATTTCCCTTTCAAAAGAATAATTTAAAATGTCAAATATAATAAAAAAAAATAAACTTTAAAAAATGATTTTTTTAGTCCGTGAAGTAAACAAACTGAACCTAACGAACTGAACCTAACGAGTTGAACCGAGTTGTTCAAGAACTTAAAATGAGTCGAGTTCGAGCTTAAAAAAAATTGTGTCAAACTCGAGTCGAGTTTCGAGATAAACCAATTCTTATCGAGTCGAGTCGGGCTGACGACGGGTTTGACTCGACTCGACTCATTTCCAGCCCTACTTGCAACAAACAAATTTGCACGATGATATAGAACCACTTTTTTTATTCTTGTTCACGTAACGTTTTCTAACACCAAAGCCAACGTGTGTGCACCATATGTGCACCAAAATTGAAAAATTGTCTCTGCCGCCTCTGATGAATCAAATTATACACCAATCATTAGCTCCCAATCAATATTTTTAGATGTCATTTGTTAATCATAAATTTATCATAAAAAAGCCCGAAAGTTTGAATAAAAATGAGATAAACCACAACAACGAAAAAACTCAAATGAAAAAATTAAATAAACCACAACAACAAAAACAATTTTTATGAAAAGAAATTGAAAAACATAATCAAGAGACAATGGGCCAGTTTGTTTTAGCTTTAAAAAAATGGATTTTTTCTTTGTATTTTTGAAAATGGATTTTACAAAAATATTTTTTAAAATATTAAAAGTTTTTCTACATTTGTTTTTTATAAATTAAAAGATTGAATTGTTCATTGTATAACATAAATATACATTATTGAAGATCAAAACATAGTCAAAATCACAATTTTTTCAAAAAGTTGTATCTTAAAAATGATTTTTATGAAAAGCTATTTGAAATAGCTTCAAAATTAAGTGATTTTTTAAAATTTTGATATCCAAAAAAAGTTTCGATAAAATGATGAAATGCCTAAAATAACATTTTAAGAATAACTATTCAAACCAAATTTTCATTTGAAGCTTTTATGAAAAATTTCTTTATAAATTTTTTTTACACTAAAATATGTAATACTATAAAAATCATTTTTAAAAAAAGCCAAAACAAACGGGTCCAATATCTTAAATATTTGTTTCTTGCATAACAATTTTCTTAATATTTCATGTTTTCTGCAATACGGCGGTGACGGTGATACATTAGGAGATGGTGAAGTGTGTCGATGAAATCAAAAAAGAACAAGTTATGAAACCAAAAAGGAACAAATTAGTTTATCAGTGTCGTTTTTTATTTATTTGTTAACAACACCAACTTTATCAGAATTCAAAAGAGTCTCACAGACTCTAGACTGTTTCTAGACAACTTTCCATGGACCTTCCCCTTTGTCTCCTCCTTCCTTCATAATTGTACTTGTTCGTTGATCAACTGCTTGATCTTTCATGCTCCCCTGATCCCTTTTCTAACCCGCCTTTGTTTTAAGTGTGTTTCCAACGTCTTACAGCCTGTTTTTCTCCCTAACAATTTAACTATAACACATCTTCTCTAAGGTCTGTGAATTCTTTTTTCTTCAACTTTAGAGAACACAAACTGTGAACATTCATATCCTCCAATATTGCACTCTTCAACTTTCATTCCTTCTGAATCAACCTCTTTATATTTGTTTGGCCTTGATCATTTTCATCTTGTACTTCATGCATGGTTATAGCTTTTTCACTTGTAACCATGTTCTTATAGGATACTTCACTTCCTTTCTGTTTTTCTGCATTTCAATTGTTAACTCATTTAGAAAGGAAGATGCATAAACATTAGGTACTGCATGGTTAGTTGAGGTAGAACCTTCATGGAGAGCAAGATTGTTATGCTTGGCGATTCCATCTTGGGATACTTGATCGACAACACTTCTTTCAATTATTTTTACCAATGTGAGCACTGATGGTGGCACCAGTGAAGGCACGGACATTTCACAAATCCTAGCAGATCACTTTTTGTTAAACCTTTTGAATCAAAATGGTTTTCCCCCATTTCATCACTATTCTAATTAACTAGATATGTAACCAAAACAATATTTCATTTGAAACAAATTTCAATATTTAGAGATGATTGAGCCGCCAGTTTATATTCAAGTATCAAACTATCTAATTAATAGGTTATACGTATATTTCATCCCACTTCATTTTGAATTTTGAATTATTTATTAAAATAATAATTAATTATGTTGATTAAAATAATAAATTATATCATTTGTTAAAATACTTTTATTAATTATAATTAGCAGTATATTTCATCTGGGTTCATTTTGAATTTTGCATTATTTATTAAAATAATAATTAGCTATGCTGGTTAAAATAATAAATTATATCATTTGTTAAAATATTTTTATTAATTATAACTAGCAGTGTAGTTGATTGAATTAAAATACAATAAATTAAAATATATTGGTGAAAAAATAACCAAATGCTGTAATCGTAATCTAAAATTTAATTTAAAAAAGTTTGATCATACACTATATGTATTTTTCACCAACCCTATAGGAAATTTAAAAATATCTTTATCTAAAAAAAGTAACCAAATGTTATAATGGTAATCTAAAATTTAATTTAAAAAAATTTGATCATAATCTTTATCTAAAAGCTATCTTCAAGATGCTCAACTCTATAATTATTTAAAAGCTAATATTCAACACACTCATTACTTTGTTAAATTAATGACTTCGGAACGCTGTCAATTCCAAACACACCCAAATAAAACCAATTAGAACTAAAAATACACCCAAAAGATAACTTCCAAAAAAAAGGATAATTTCAAATTTTTTAAAAAGAACATCTTTCAATTTTATGCTTTTTATAACCAAATATAGACACATAAATCAAATCAATTAAACATTACAATTTAATTTTACAGTGATGATATAAAAATTGGTATCAAAAGATAACTTCCAATAAAGGATAATTTCAAATTTTTTAAAAAGAACATCTTTCAATTTTCAAATCTTTTAAAAAGGACATCTTTATGGTTTTTATAACCAAATATAGACGCATAAACCAATTATAGTCGTGCATCTCATCACATTGTGAATTTATCTCATCACATCATCAATTTTTATTGGATTATAATTTCTATTGGATTATAGTTTAAAACTACTTGTCAATGTGTTACCTTTAATCTCTTGTAACAAATACACCATGTCAAAAAGTAATTTGCAATTTTTTCCTAAATTAAATCATTTCAAAACAGCCCTAACATTATTTAGAAATTAACCAAGCAGCTTAAGATGGACACAATTTTTGCTAGAAACGACACGTCTAGGCATTATTTAAAATGTAGAATATGATAACGAGTTTATTTGATGCCATGAAAATCAAACTAGTACTCATTCAGTTACTTTCTAAGTACCAGGTTCAGAAACACCAATATTCTATCCCATTATCTTGCCTCGTTCTATAATAAATATATGGACACAAATAAAATGGTAACTATGGCTAACTCTTCATGTATGCAAAAAAAAATTGCTACTCAGTACTGAGATTCTCCAATCAATGATTTTAATATACCGACTACAGCCATTTACAGAATTGAATAACCATTTTCACCCGTACTTCAGAATCAAATTTAGATCATTTCAGTCTAAGTAGCTTTCTCAACTTGCACCACTCTGTACATCAGAACCTTGCCCTACGCCAGATACTTGAAGGTGTTTGGGTTATCTTTGTCCCTCTCCAAGTAGTCCCGAGTGATGAGATCTTCAATCCGCTTCTTGATTGCTTTGATATCAGGCTACATATTCAATTCCAAAAATCGCAAATTAAAATGTGAAGCTAACCGAAATTTATACAACAATTAAGGTTCTGCATCAAAACCTTATTTACATTAACAATATTAACTCAAGCAAATATTTACCTTGAACATGCGGCCCAACTGCTCAACGCACTCCGAAACTAATTGTTGATGGCCCAAAACTTTTCTACTCTTCATAATACGCACAATTGAAGCATCAATAGCATATCGCCTGTCTTTGTCAACATCTTCAATAACCTTCTTCCTTTCATCAACAGGTGGCAGAGGGATCTATGATCAACAAAAATTCAGATGTTTTATTAACGGGAAAAAATTGAACCTGGCTAACAAAGTTTCTAAATCTAACAGCAGTTGAAAGTAAATACAAACCTTTATCCTTCTCATTTTATCAGTAAATTTGGAATTGAACTCAAAGCTGTCATTTGGGGATATTGTTTTAGTGTTGGGCTCCTTAACAAGTATCTTATATTTTGCGCATGCCAGAGAATGAAGTAATCTCACTACGTCATCGTGAGTCAAATTCAGCTGAGTCATAATCTCTGAATAACTCAACTTATCCGCAGTGTTGAACAGTAGCAAGGCAGCAGCCTGTAATACAATTTTCAAAATATTTTTTTGTCATAATAATCAGCATAACAGAAAAGGACAAATCTTTGAAAGAGAATTACCTGATAGGTTGAGACAATTAACTCAATGGTTTTTGGTTCAAACCTACCAATGATGTTGCAAGTTCCCAGTGAGTAAATCCATGAAAGTTTTCTATGTTTTGTCCTTGTTTCATAAAAGCCCTTAAAAACTTCCACACACTTCACCTGAAACAAACAATTGACCCTATTAGAGTGTAAAATAAATGTCTTCATCAGAAAAGCACTAATGGAAACTTAAATAACTACTATTGGCAGTATGCTCCTACCATTTCTGAAGGGAGGTTGAGATCAAAAGATTTATAACTCGGCCAAAATCCTGTGGTAAGAACAGTAACTGTCAAGTCAATTCCAGGATTTATATGTGAATTCTCACTAAGGTATTCCTGAAATTTCATCTGATGGTCCCTAGCCAATGTCAAGTCTACCACCTGAAATTGCACATTTAGAGTATATCCTCAAATTCAAAAACTGAAAAGAAAAACAAATACACCAAAGAATTAGTTTAGCCTGGAAACAAAGCCAACTAACCATTCCCTCCATCTTTGATGTGAACTGGCCACCACATTGCTGCTTTAACTTTGTCAAAATACACTTCTCATGTTCATCATTGGCACTTCTGTCAAAAAGTAATCTTCGGGCAAGCTTCTTCCTGTAAATATAAAATTACTCAGAAGAGGTTCACAAAATAACAAGAAACCTAAACCATACAAGAAATGTAAGTTTAGAATCTGACCTGTAAAATTCTGCAAAGAGATCCTTGTCACTGATATATGCAAGCAGCTTGACTATCTGTAAAAAATTAAACTTAATCAGCACAAAGCATACTGATGCAAAATCTGAAAAAGAAAACCTAACCGGTCAAAAGCTACCTTCTCAAGTGTTTCTTCAATGGCTTCATCACTCAGCTTCTCACTTCCACCCTTTTTAAGGATATTATCACAGAATGAAGATAATAGCTCCGCACTGGAACTACCGGCAACAGTTTTATTGCAGAATACCTCAAATGCTTCCTTCAATGCCTGGAAAATAAATTGATTCAGACAAAAAACATGATTTCCTGAAAACAAATTTTTCATTTGAGGTGAACTCCCTAATGATTGGTGACACGTGGACTTCTGGAATGAAATACATTACAAGTATTGGCAAGAAAACAAAGACACAGTCTATAAAAAATTTACCAACTTCCAAACTAACCCTAGTTATGTTTCTGCCCCTTCTTCCGGATCTATACATCCCTTGGTAAGTGATTCCTATATTTACAATTTCTATAACTAACTTCTCCCTTTCACATTCTTCCCCATATACCCCACTGTTACACCAATTATATAAACAATTTTAGGCCCATCACTTTAGATTACCCATTGGACCATAGTTAGTGAGAGGCCAAAATGAAATATGCAAACCATTCTATTGTTTAGTATGTTATTCAAAGAAGCATCAACATACCTTGTGGAACAAAGTGTGATTCATGAAGCAATTATTAACGTATGCCATATACTTGTCATGGAGCTCTATGAGTTTTCTGACAAGGACCTGCAATTTAACACAATGAACCTTCAGACCTTTTCTAGCTATTGTAACAATGAAATATAATAAAAATAATAATGAGTGAGGGGACTTGCTTGATCCTGAATGCCAGAACCGCTTGTAGTTTTCTGGAGAGAATAAACATGAAGATGTCAGCAATTAGAAGATTTGAACAAATTTAGATGCACTAGTGTTATTAGAAATAACACATGGTAAATTGCAAGACTTCTATACCAATGTAGAAGGGAATACCACAATAACACTTTGTTACATTAACAAATAATAATGCCAACATCTAAAATTCTGATTCTATCTTGATTGAAAATTTGTTAAACATAAAGTTTTATACTAATGTATGACGTATTACAGCATGCATAGTTAGAAAACAAAAAAAAAATTAAGAAAATAACGACACAAGACAGACAATTAAAAAATGTAATAGAAAGATAGGAATGCATGAGGCAGGGTCTCATACAGTTTTAGGGTTTCATGCCCTTTTTTGGCTGGGTTTGGGTTGGGGTCAAGTGACCCAAGTTCCTTTCTCCCATTCACAAAAACAAACTGTCATTTTCTGCTACAGAAAGAAGCCACAAGTTCGGCGCCAATTAAAATCTGACATGGCACCGCCATTTGACATCACTGGTCATATACAGAAAAAAAACTAGCATAGCAAACTTATGGCATGGCTAGCTTGAGCCAGAAACAATGATCTATCAGATAACACCAAAGCAACCAGTCCACTTAACACTGAGTAGGTAACATGAAGCAGTAGATAAAATACTAAAAAAGTGAGATTATTCAGGCATGTACTAAACCTGATTGTTAGCACTTTCTTCAGCCAGTTGAACCAAAGTTGTACCCTCATCTGTAATATGCTGCAATCATACAATAATCATAATACATCATTAGAGAAAGACTAAAAACAAAGACAAAATCTAAACATATAGCATTAGGCAATGACGTAAGAAAACCAACCTGCTTGAATACATTGGCAACAGGATCCAGTCCTTTAGGTATTTTATGGTAAAGTCTATACATCCTAGAGAGATCATCCACCTAGAAGTAAACCAATTTAAGTTAATGAACAAAATATGCATAGATAAACCGACGAATAGTGCCGTTTTGGTAAGAATGCCAAATAAAAGTTTTTGCAATTTGATTTTGCATGGGTATTGTAAAGTAGAATTGCAAGGAAAATTTTAAAAATCTATGAAGTACCACATGCTAAATCTATTTTTTGTAGGTTCAATTTAGGGATAAGGTTAAAGTTTTACCAAGCCTCACCATTTATTATTGATTCTAGATTAGATAAGAGAATACAAGGTCGCTTTGCAACTCAAAAAATATGGCATATTATTTAGGGCCATATGATTTTGCATGGGTATTGTAAAGTAGAATTGCAAGGAAAATTTTAAAAATCTATGAAGTACCACATGCTAAATCTATTTTTTGTAGGTTCAATTTAGGGATAAGGTTAAAGTTTTACCAGGCCTCACCATTTATTATTGATTCTGGATTAGATAAGAGAATACAAGGTCGCTTTGCAACTCAAAAAATATGGCATATTATTTAGGGCTATATGACAGAAACAAAGGGTTTTTTTTTACTTTCAAGCAGTTAAAAATCTATACTGAGATTAAACTGGCAGAAGACCACCAAACAGAAAAGTAAGATAAAGCAGTCAAATACCTTATCATCTCTAAGCAAGGCACGGCAGCCTGAGTGCTCCTTCTCAAGTAACTGATTAGCACGCTTTACCAGCAATTCGTGTTGCACTTTCTATTAAAATCAAAGGAAAAAAAATAAGTGGAGCATAAGTATTTTTCATTTTGATGTTCACTTTTACAGGACAATTTTTGTATGCCTTGATCTGAAACCAACACAATACAAGAGAGATTGATATTACCAATAAGGAATATATCTGTTATTATAAAATTCAATCACTACTTTGATAATTATTAGTATTAGTAACATTCACTTTGAATACTTCACAATCTCATAACAGCTCATGCAAAATAGTCTATTTATCAAAATAAAGATGTACGTATTTGCCATATAAAGCATCCTAATGATCGTTACCATGCTAAATGATGTCTACTAAAGTTACACATATAAATGGAGTTGAGATTATATAATAGTAACATTTACTTTGCACACTTCATTTACTCTAACTCACATAAAATGGTATATTTGTCAACATAAAGAACTATAATTTTGTCATACGAAGTGTCCTAATCATTATCATTGTGAATTAAGTATGCCTGCTGCAAATGCACAGATGAACGGATCCAACAAAGAAGGGGGGGAAAGTGGGAACTTATCTTGCTTCATCCAATAAAATTTTAAAATGAAAACAAGATATGGTCACATTTGCACTTACCTCTACCAGTTTCTGCTCAGTGCAAGTATGCAAATACTGAGACACTCTTTCTCTCTCACGTCTCAAACAATCCTCAGCCTGTGCGATTTCATACATAAAAATTGTTAGCACACTAGCAAGTAGAACTGGCATTGAACTATTTATATTTTTAATATTTAAACACATTAAACAAAAAATAAGAGAGATTTTAAAATTATGAAAGTGATATACAAAATATTAAAATTATATAGATGTGGGTACTTTTGAAATTGCACATCAAAGTGAAGGCATGGCTGGTGTCTTTAACATGCTTGTGTGGATTTGTGGTGAGTCCACAAATCCCCACAAACAAGATACAGCTAGCTAACACCCAAGGCATAATACAAACAGACTAACCTTTAGCATGTAATCTGGGCAGGAGTCAGACTCAATCCAGATTGTAGCTTTACTTCTGTAGTAATCAGCAGTATCATCAAGCATCTGCACCTCAAAATCTCGTTCATAACGCTCCATTTCACCCAGACCGATCTCAACAAATATATCAAGAACATTTTTTAACAATGATCTATCAATTTGTTCGCCCTCACGTTCTTTGTCAATCTGTAACATGTAGTAATGAACCATGGTTATATCATATGTATCATCAGCAACAAAGTCTATCTTCACAATGTAGATTGATGAACTTACAAGAGTTATCACAGCTTTACTAGCATTAGCTCGCACCTCCATGTAAACCTGTTATTAATGAAATTAGGTGCATGAGAATAAATTAACATTTACAATACATCAAGTAATGATTGAGGGAGACAGCAGTATTGCCCATCAGTGCATGGTCGTAAATACATTTATACCAAGTCTAAGCAATAAAAGACTGACCAAATCACGGAAGGCAGAAAGCCCAACTACATTGAGTGGATCCAGGGAGCGCCGCGCAACAAAGTAGCGATCAAGATAATGAAAGAAGCGTGAAAGCCACCTAACCAAAATCTTATGGTTCAACCATCTCTGCACAAGCTCCCTCAGCATGAATTCATGATGCTTATCTCTTACAGCAGACAAAACCTAACAATAAAATAAGTAGAATTAGAAAAACTGTATCAGACAAGTCATATATGACGAACAAAAGTCAAACGAAAGTTAAAACAGTAAAGTAAGGAAAAAAACATTAACAGTGGAAGTTCCCTACCGTCAATCTAATGTAGTCCTCAAAAACACCCTTGTATCTGTCATACAGTTCTTGTGAATAGTCATTTGGTGGCTTCTGAGTACACATGTTATAAATGGTTCTGTGATGGTTGATTTAAGGAAAAACAATCAACAAAATCCAAAACTAATCATAAATAAATAATACAACAAAGTAACTAGGCTACAAACAAAGAACAGTTATTTCTGTAACAGTAAATGAAATCCATTATTATAAGGATACGTATATAACATCATGTATTCCTCTGAACTGAACTGAGATTCTGATAATCCTTCAAGAATTTTCTTCAATTTTGTAATTCCCTTCTGCATATAGGCCCAACCTTGATCTAAATCAATGGTTTTCCTGTCCGTCATGGCTACAGAAACATCAAAAACAATCAAAAACAATCAAAAACATCAAAAACAATCAAGAACATTCAGACTATGCATTACTCTATCAATCAATAATCAAATATCATTACGAATGTAGGTTTCAAGCATAAAATTGACAAAAAAAGTTTAAAATAAACACGACTACGTGAATTTCAATACCTAATGCGCAAACTAAGACTAAACCCTAGCATCACAAAAACAATCGGTGCGATTTCGAACAATGCACATCACGAGTATATCAAATAATAACGAATAAACATCAAATCATAAACCCTAAACCCTAAAACAAGATAACAAATCAGAGAGAAAAATAACGAGAACGCGATTATCAACGACAATGAAGAATTCGATGGAAGAGAGAGTAATGCAAACCCTACCTGGAGCGATGAATGAGAACGATGGATGTAGGTGTGTATTCAAAAGCAATAGGGTTTTGGCGGTGAAAAGTGGTTTATGCTTGATGTGTTATAGTTTCTCTGATTCTGAGAAAAGGGTTTAAATAATGAAAAGTCGAAGCTTAGAGAGATTGATAGATATATAAAGATTTTCTCTCTATTTTTTTGCGCATAAAATTCGATGAGTTTGTTGGATTTTATATTTTTGCGTCGCTTTGTGTTTGATCTTCTTTTTTTTTATTTCTTCTTGGTTAAGGCAAGGCAAGAATACAATAGATCAATATTAACTATTTAATTTAAATACTAAAAATATTTAACTTTGATTATATAAATTTATATTTATATAAATAATAAGTTTTGATTAGTTGATAGTCAAAAAAATAATAATAAATCTTATTTTTTATTTGAGACATTTATTAAAATTGGATTTTGCTTTTTAAAAGTAGCTAAAGTAGTTATTATTTTGATGAAGTAAATCATTATTTTAGATTTTGATTAATTTAAAAAGCTTCAACAACAACAGTAGTTTACTTTTTTTACCCAATTCAACAACCACGATTAAAATAGTTAAAAAACCATAACAAAATATATATTAATTAAGGTTAAGATGTTCTTAAAATATATAATTCTAAAAAACTCATAAAACTCATTAAAAACTCATATTTGCATTATTCAAAGTAATAATATTTATGTAGTGTAAAATATTTTTACAAATGCATGCATTCAATCAAATATTTTTAAAATTACTCTAAAGAATTATTTAATTTGATTGAATGGATGTATAAATAAAATTACAAGGTCAGTTTATAAATATTAATCTCTAATAAAATTTAAAAAATTGTATTCTAGAAAAAAAAACAAATTCATATTCATTATTTTATTTGTTTCTTTTTTTCTTCATTTCATATTTTTATTAGTATTTCTATTATATTTTTTTCAAACTCGGGAGGATGATAATATGAATTGCATTCGTTCGTTTAACTCTCTATTATTCATGTTAAGTTAAGATTTCTCAGTTTGTACACTCAAATTATGTCTATTATACCAAACCTCACAAAAAAAATGGACAACGGGTGGGTGGGTTGGGTTAGCTTATACATTTTGGAATTGGATAGAACTATTAAGTGATTTGTTTTTTTTATTAATGGGGTAATATCATATGACTAAGCTTATATCTTATGTTTGATGAATTTGTTAACTTGTTTTGTGGTGTTGGGTTTATTTATAATTGTTCTATTAGAATTATAAATGGAGGATATCAGAGAGAAGCTATGATGGAATGAAGTTTCATCGGTGATTTTGCGATGCGACATTGTGGATCGAAGGTTGCGATTAAGGAGCTCCTTGGATCGGGAGTGTTTGTCTTGAATTGACATTGTCAATCGGCGTTGATCTTAAATCGACATTGCTAGTCTTTGATACGGTGGACCTAAGGGATACTTGCATGGTTATCACTTCAGCATCCAAGTTAGTTTAGGGTTTGACATAACTGGAATGGATGTGGAGATTAGACTTAATAAATTGGGTAAAATAGGTGGGTCTCGGGTTATTGAGCATTTGGCCGACGTGAAGTGGTAGGTCCCTAAGCCTTTGGCTGGCACAGAACAGTTGCCCCCAAGACTTGTCAGACATTTTAGGTGTCTAGGGAGTATTTTAGTAGTCGTGGTCCTTTGTAAAATGGATGTCTAAGCGTCGGTTGTCATGCGCTGCTCTGGTTTTGCCAAAGTATAATGGGGAATGTGAGCATTAAATGTAGTCTCATCATTAAAGTGTTTCACTATTTTTCCTTTTGGCATATGACCTGAAAAGTTATGGGGTGGTGTAACGCAACTTACTATACACTTAAGTTTGAGTGTGTTCCCAATATGATATTTAATTATTGATCTATACTTGCTTATTACTCTCAATCTAATATGTTTGATTGCATTTGTCTATATAAAAACATAAAGAGAAAGTGGAGAAACTTTTTCCGATGTCGTGTAAATTGAGTTTCTCTTGTCTCTTTGAGTCCTTCACTCTTATCTTGTAGCATTTTCTTCAGGACTAACTGTCATTACACATTCAAAATTTCAAAGCTCTAAAACTTCGACTTTCACTACTATGAACGATAACCTTACTACCGTTGAGAGTGATTCAGAGGGTACTGTTTATTCATCCTCAAAAAGGGGAATGAAGTCTAATTCGAATTTTGTCCCATTTGTAAGTGGGAATTTTAAACCGGAAGTCATCCTCTTGAGTGATGATTCAAAAATAAAAGGGACGTCTAGAAGACCTCCAGACGAGATTACTTATTTGGATTCTTCGGAGATTCTCTTTTCAGCAAAGTCCGATAGGGGTGAAATCTTTGTCGAGAAATCGATGTCTCCTCTTGTCTTGACTGAGGCAGAAATAGAAGTTGATCGTTGAAGGAAGGAAAGTGCCAATAACTTTGTTAAAACATATCGGGGGTGACTGGTCAAGAACTTAGCGACACTGAAATTGCTCGTCACTTTGAGTGACTAGGGATATTTGATGTTGTATCATGGATCAACAGTGGTGACCATCATAGAGCTAGCGTATTAGCCTGTAAGTGCCTTCAATTGGTTGAGTAAACTAATATCAATAGATATCATTAGGTATGATGATAGTCTCTCGTTGCATGTGTTTCAGTCGATGAAACAAAGAAAAAGAAGTCGAAGATGATTAAATTGATGAATAATGGCCAAAGAACTAAACAAAAATGACCAAGTATGAAGAATTTAGGACTTAGAAAAATTTGGCTAAAAAAATAGCAAAGGAGAGCAAGCCACTGGAATAATTATGCGTTGCATCACGCGCACGATAGAAAAGAATAAAAGCGGTATCATGCGCCATCGCTCGCGTGGAAGAACTGTAACACCCCAATAAAAATAAGATAATTATTTGATTTAAATCAATATTATATTTATTAATTTAATTAAATAATTGGAATTATTGGATTATTATTATTATTATTTTGGAATAATAATTATTGGAAAATATATAAGTGTGAAATAAGGAAAAAGAATCCCATTTTTGGTAAACAGAGTTTTCACGTGAAGCAGAGAAGCGATTGGAAAAGTGAGAGAAGGGCAAAGAGGAAGAGCAAGAGCTGAAGGTTGAAGAAGGAAGAGCTTGAAGCTAAAGATTTGCCGGATTAATCAGGTAAGGGGGGTTTATCGTCGTTTAATGGGTATTATGGGTTAGCATGTAATGGGTAGTGATAAACCGTTGAATTGACCCTAATTGGGATTTGGAATGCTGAGAAATTGTGATGAATAAGTTGTGTGAAAACTGTAATTGAATCGATAATGGTGTGTGTCGTAAATTTCTGGACGTATAGCTTTTTACGGAATTGGAATCGGAGGTCCGGAAGTCCTCCAACGGCGGAAAATGCGGGGAATTCTGCATTCTGCTTTGTGTTAGCGCAGGAACAGCTTTCTGTCTTGCGTTAACCGGTTAACCCAGGGTGTTAACCGGTTAACACTGTTATAAATTGTGAAAAACTGCTGTTTTGTCTGCGTTAACCGGTTAACCCAGGGCGTTAACCGGTTAACACTGTTGCGTTTTGCCAGAAAGTGTGTTGTGCTGCGTTAACCGGTTAACCCAGAGCGTTAACCGGTTAACACTGTTGCAGAGTGGAAAAATTGTTAATTAAAATGTTGTGTGCCTAATTGATGGTTGCCTATATCGGTGTGTGATATAGTAGGGATTATTTCCCACTGTTTTGAGCAGTATAGGTATTAGTAGAGTGTGCTAATACTGTGTTTAATTATTTGACATGATATGATGTGTTGATACATGTGTTGATAATGTATGATGGTATGCATAATGTTGTGAATGTGTATGTTATGCATGTGTTGTGAATGGACTGTTTTATGGCTTAGAGAGTGAGCATCGGTCCATTGTGGATTATTGTTGTGATGTTGCATTGCTAGGTGATTAGCGTGCATAATGTGGCCTTTATGGTGGTAGCTAATTCCCATGGTGAGGAATTAGTGATGCTAGTCATTTGGACTGTTTTTGATGTTCGCATGCTAGGTGAATTAGCGTGCATAGCATGGCCCTTGGGGTGGTAGCTAATTCCCATGGTGAGGAATTAGTGATGTGAGTCACTAGGTCTCAAATGAGTGGGACTGGTGAGCTTGGTAGCCGTACCTGGATTTGGTCGGTGAAGTTGAACTATATGTTCACGAATAGTCGGTACCACATGCATGGAGTCTCATTGCATAATATATGTGTAGTGTATAATATGAATGGATGTATTCCAATGTTATACGTGTGTTGTGTTGGCATTGAGCATGAGTATGAATTGTGTTGATCTTGAGTATGATGTTTGAGTTGATGTGCCGTTACTGAATGTGTGATACGATTAGGGTGATTAATGTGTTAAATTACTTAACATGACATTATATTCTATAATGCTTATTATATCGATTGAGGAACTCACCCTTACAACTATTTTTCAGGTAACGAGCAGTGATTGAGTAGAAGCTAATGCTTGGAGTCTAGTGTAGTCTCCTTAGTGGGTCATGCTCTGATAGATGTAACATCGGGAGGGAACGTTTTAATTGTGTTGTTGATGTTTGCTGAACTAGTTTACATGTAGTATGTTACATGTTTTGAATGATCGATTTGATCTCTATCCGCTGCGTATTGTGCAATACTTTATGTTTTGAGTTAAATAATGAGCATGACAAGCTACTTTGATGAATAGTGTGAAATATTGTGTGACACCCTTAATTGCATGATTACTCTGATTTATATGTTGTTATTTTAATTAAATATTTGGGGTATTTTAGAAGGGTGTTACATAAGTGGTATCAGAGCATAGTCGGTCGAGTCGAGTCGTAACTATTCTGTTTCCCCTGTACGGGATAGGTGTTGTGTAACCCTATCAGTACTTATTGTTTTAGATTGTTGGGTTTTCAGAATAGAGATGGCTGGAAGAGGTAGAGACGATGATGCGATTGCTGAGGCTCTGGGTATGCTAGCTGGAGTACTTGGAGGGAATCCGAATGTTGTGGGAATGGGAGCTGCTCGTCAACTGAGTGAGTTCCAGAAGAACAATCCTCCAATGTTCAAGGGAGCATACGATCCAGATGGTGCTCAGAAGTGGTTGAAGGAGATCGAGAGAATCTTCCGAGTGACTGAGTGTGCCGATAACCAGAAGGTCAGGTTCGGTACGCATATGCTGTCAGAGGAAGCTGATGATTGGTGGGTTGCTACCCGCACTGAGTTGGAATCTGCTGGGAATACTGAGATCACTTGGGCTGTGTTCAGAGAGAGATTCCTGAGGAAGTACTTTCCAGAGGATGTCAGAGGAAAGAAAGAGATAGAGTTCTTGGAATTGAAACAGGGTAACAGGTCTGTTACGGAGTATGCTGCTAAGTTCACAGAGCTGTCAAAGTATTATACTCCCTATAATGAGGCTGCTGGAGAATTTTCGAAATGTGTGAAGTTTGAGAACGGTTTGCGTCCTGAGATCAAGCAGGCTATTGGGTATCAGCGGATTAGAGTGTTTTCTGATCTGGTTGACTGTTGCAGGATTTTTGAACAGGATACCAAGACCAGAGCGGAGAGTTATCATCAGAGGGTTGATAGGAAAGGCAAGAATCAGAATGATCGTGGGAAACCGTATGCAGCTGGCAAAGGTTTCCAGAGACAGAGTGGGATGAAGAGGCCTAGTGGGGGAGACTCTAGTGCTCCTGCTAAGTGTTACAGATGTGGTCAGGCGGGACATCGTTTCCACGAGTGTACCAGTGCGGAGAAGAAGTGTTTCAAGTGTGGAAAAGGTGGTCATTTGGCTGCAGAGTGCCGGTTGAAGACTCTGACTTGCTTCAACTGTGGAGAGGTGGGTCATATCAGTCCACAGTGTCCTAAGCCGAAGAAGGAGAACCAGTCGGGAGGCAAGGTCTTTGCTTTATCGGGTTCTGAGACTTCTGCAGACGATCGTTTGATCCGAGGTACGTGTTATATTAATGGCTTTCCTCTTGTAGCTATTATTGACACCGGTGCTACTCATTCCTTTATATCTTTGGACTGTGCTGTGAAACTTAAGTTAGAGATATCTGAGATGCATGGAAGTATGGTGATTGATACTCCTGCGAAGGGTTCAGTGACTACTACTTCAGTTTGTTTGAATTGTCCTTTGAGCATTTTTGGTAGAGACTTTGGGATGGACCTAGTGTGTCTTCCACTAGTGCAGATTGATGTTATCCTGGGTATGAACTGGTTGGTGTTTAACCGAGTTTATATCAATTGTTTTGACAAGACTGTGATCTTTCCTGAGATTGAGGAAGGAAAGAGTTTGTTTCTATCCGCGAGGCAGGTGAATGAGGAAGTAGCCGATGGGGCAGAGTTGTTTATGCTGTTAGCGACTTTGGAGGCTAAAGATAAACTGGTGATTTGCGATCTAGCCGTGGTGTGTGATTTTCCTGATGTGTTTCCGGAAGAAGTGAATGAATTACCGCCAGAGCGTGAAGTTGAGTTCTCGATTGATTTGGTACCTGGTACTAGACCGATATCGATGGCTCCGTACCGTATGTCTGCTGTTGAGTTAGCTGAATTGAAGAGTCAGCTGGAAGATCTGTTGGATAAGAAATTTATTCGTCCGAGTGTGTCACCGTGGGGTGCACCAGTGTTATTGGTTAAGAAGAAAGAAGGTACTATGAGGTTGTGTGTGGACTACAGGCAACTGAATAAAGTGACGATCAAGAATCGGTATCCTTTGCCGAGGATTGATGATTTGATGGACCAGTTGGTTGGTGCGAGTGTGTTCAGCAAAATAGATTTGAGATCTGGGTATCATCAGATACGTGTGAAAACTGAGGATATTCAGAAGACTGCTTTCAGAACAAGGTATGGACATTATGAGTATTCTGTAATGCCTTTTGGTGTGACTAATGCGCCTGGAGTATTCATGGAGTATATGAATAGGATTTTCCATCCGTACCTAGATCAGTTTGTTGTGGTGTTTATTGACGATATTTTGGTGTATTCGAAATCTGAAGAAGAGCATGTTGAGCATTTGAGAGTGGTTTTAGAAGTTCTACGAGAAAAGAAGTTATTTGCTAAACTGTCCAAGTGTGAATTTTGGTTAGAAGAGGTTAGTTTTCTTGGTCATGTGATTTCAAGAGGTGGTGTTGCTGTTGATCCTTCTAAGATAGAAGCGGTGTCTAAGTGGGAAGCTCCGAAGTCTGTTGCTGAGATTCGAAGTTTCCTTGGATTGGCTGGTTACTATAGGAAATTCATTGAGGGATTTTCTAAGTTGGCGTTACCGTTGACGATGTTGACTAGAAAGGGGCAAGCGTTTGTTTGGGACTCAAAATGTGAAGAAGGTTTCCAAGAGTTAAAGAGAAGGTTGACTACTGCTCCTATTCTGATATTACCGAGTCCGTCGGAACCATTTGAGGTTTACTGTGATGCTTCATTGTTGGGTTTGGGTGGTGTGTTGATGCAGAATAAGCAGGTTATAGCTTATGCCTCGAGACAACTGAGGGTTCATGAGAGGAACTATCCGACACACGATTTAGAGTTGGCAGCTGTGGTGTTTGTTCTGAAGTTATGGAGGCATTACTTGTATGGATCAAGATTTGAGGTTTTCAGTGACCATAAAAGTTTAAAGTATTTGTTTGATCAGAAAGAGCTGAATATGAGACAGAGGAGATGGTTAGAATTTCTGAAGGATTATGACTTTAGTTTGAATTACCATCCGGGTAAAGCAAACGTAGTGGCTGATGCATTGAGTAGGAAAGCATTGCATATGTCTATGTTAATGATTAAGGAGTTGGATTTAATTGAGCAGTTTAGAGACTTGAGTTTGGTGTGTGAGAGTACTCACAATAGTGTTAAATTGGGAATGTTGAAGTTAACGAGTGGTATTCTGGATGAGATCAGAGAGGGTCAGAAATCCGATGTGCTTTTGGTTGATAAGTTGACTCTAGTGAGTCAAGGTCAAGGTGGTGAATTCAGAGTTGATAAGAATGGTGTTTTGAAATTTGGTAATCGGGTGTGTATTCCGGATGTTACCGAACTTAAGAAGAGTATCCTGGAGGAAGGACATCGTAGTGGCCTGAGTATTCATCCTGGGGCTACGAAAATGTATCATGATTTGAAAAAGTTATTTTGGTGGCCGGGAATGAAAAGAGAAATTGCGAGTTTTGTTTATTCTTGTTTGACTTGTCAGAAGTCAAAGATTGAGCATCAGAAGCCGTCTGGGCTAATGCAACCGTTGGCTATTCCAGAGTGGAAGTGGGATAGTATCAGTATGGATTTTATTTCGGGTTTACCGAGGACAAGTAGGAATTTTGAAGCTATTTGGGTGATTGTCGATAGATTAACGAAATCGGCTCATTTCATTCCGATCAGAATGGATTATCCGTTAGAGAGATTAGCCGAGTTGTATATTGAGAAGATTGTAAGTTTGCATGGTATTCCGTCGAGTATTGTTTCGGACAGAGATCCTAGATTTACATCGAAGTTCTGGGAAGGTTTGCAGAGGGCTTTGGGAACTAAGCTGAGATTGAGTTCTGCATATCATCCACAGACTGATGGTCAGACTGAGAGGACGATTCAGTCACTAGAGGATCTTTTGAGAGCTTGTGTTTTGGAAAAGGGAGGTGCTTGGGATTGTTATTTGCCTTTGATTGAGTTTACCTATAACAATAGTTTTCATTCGAGCATTGGTATGGCACCGTTTGAAGCTTTGTATGGTAGGAGATGTCGGACACCTTTATGTTGGTATGAGTCCGGTGAGAGTGTTGTGGTTGGACCGGAGATTGTTCAACAAACTACGGAAAAAATTAAGATGATTCAGGAGAAGATGAGAATTGCTCAGAGTCGTCAGAAGAGTTATCACGACAAGAGGAGGAAGTCACTTGAGTTTCAAGAGGGAGATCATGTGTTTCTTCGTGTCACTCCGATAACTGGTGTTGGTCGAGCTTTGAAGTCGAAGAAGTTGACACCTCGATTTATTGGTCCTTATCAGATTTTGGAGAGGATAGGGGAGGTAGCCTATCGTATCGCTTTACCGCCGTCGCTTGCGAATTTGCATGAGGTTTTTCATGTGTCTCAGCTGAGGAGGTACATTCATGATCCGTCGCATGTAGTCCAAATAGATGATGTACAGGTGAGAGATAACCTGACTGTTGAAACATCACCTATGAGGATTGAGGATCGAGAGTTGAAACAGTTGCGGGGTAAAGAGATTGCCTTGGTGAAGGTAGCTTGGGGAGGACCAGCAGGTGGCAATGTGACTTGGGAACTGGAGAGTCAGATGAAGGAATCTTATCCTGAATTATTCGCTTGAGGTATGTTTTCGAGGACGAAAACTCTTTTAGTGGGGGAGAGTTGTAACACCCCAATAAAAATAAGATAATTATTTGATTTAAATCAATATTATATTTATTAATTTAATTAAATAATTGGAATTATTGGATTATTATTATTATTATTTTGGAATAATAATTATTGGAAAATATATAAGTGTGAAATAAGGAAAAAGAATCCCATATTTGGTAAACAGAGTTTTCACGTGAAACAGAGAAGCGATTGGAAAAGTGAGAGAAGGGCAAAGAGGAAGAGCAAGAGCTGAAGGTTGAAGAAGGAAGAGCTTGAAGCTAAAGATTTGCCGGATTAATCAGGTAAGGGGGGTTTATCGTCGTTTAATGGGTATTATGGGTTAGCATGTAATGGGTAGTGATAAACCGTTGAATTGACCCTAATTGGGATTTGGAATGCTGAGAAATTGTGATGAATAAGTTGTGTGAAAACTGTAATTGAATCGATAATGGTGTGTGTCGTAAATTTCTGGACGTATAGCTTTTTACGGAATTGGAATCGGAGGTCCGGAAGTCCTCCAACGGCGGAAAATGCGGGGAATTCTGCATTCTGCTTTGTGTTAGCGCAGGAACAGCTTTCTGTCTTGCGTTAACCGGTTAACCCAGGGTGTTAACCGGTTAACACTGTTATAAATTGTGAAAAACTGTTGTTTTGTCTGCGTTAACCGGTTAACCCAGGGCGTTAACCGGTTAACACTGTTGCGTTTTGCCAGAAAGTGTGTTGTGCTGCGTTAACCGGTTAACCCAGGGCGTTAACCGGTTAACACTGTTGCAGAGTGGAAAAATTGTTAATTAAAATGTTGTGTGCCTAATTGATGGTTGCCTATATCGGTGTGTGATATAGTAGGGATTATTTCCCGCTGTTTTGAGCAGTATAGGTATTAGTAGAGTGTGCTAATACTGTGTTTAATTATTTGACATGATATGATGTGTTGATACATGTGTTGATAATGTATGATGGTATGCATAATGTTGTGAATGTGTATGTTATGCATGTGTTGTGAATGGACTGTTTTATGGCTTAGAGAGTGAGCATCGGTCCATTGTGGATTATTGTTGTGATGTTGCATTGCTAGGTGATTAGCGTGCATAATGTGGCCTTTATGGTGGTAGCTAATTCCCATGGTGAGGAATTAGTGATGCTAGTCATTTGGACTGTTTTTGATGTTCGCATGCTAGGTGAATTAGCGTGCATAGCATGGCCCTTGGGGTGGTAGCTAATTCCCATGGTGAGGAATTAGTGATGTGAGTCACTAGGTCTCAAATGAGTGGGACTGGTGAGCTTGGTAGCCGTACCTGGATTTGGTCGGTGAAGTTGAACTATATGTTCACGAATAGTCGGTACCACATGCATGGAGTCTCATTGCATAATATATGTGTAGTGTATAATATGAATGGATGTATTCCAATGTTATACGTGTGTTGTGTTGGCATTGAGCATGAGTATGAATTGTGTTGATCTTGAGTATGATGTTTGAGTTGATGTGCCGTTACTGAATGTGTGATACGATTAGGGTGATTAATGTGTTAAATTACTTAACATGACATTATATTCTATAATGCTTATTATATCGATTGAGGAACTCACCCTTACAACTATTTTTCAGGTAACGAGCAGTGATTAAGTAGAAGCTAATGCTTAGAGTCTAGTGTAGTCTCCTTAGTGGGTCATGCTCTGATAGATGTAACATCGGGAGGGAACGTTTTAATTGTGTTGTTGATGTTTGCTGAACCAGTTTACATGTAGTATGTTACATGTTTTGAATGATCGATTTGATCTCTATCCGCTGCGTATTGTGCAATACTTTATGTTTTGAGTTAAATAATGAGCATGACAAGCTACTTTGATGAATAGTGTGAAATATTGTGTGACACCCTTAATTGCATGATTACTCTGATTTATATGTTGTTATTTTAATTAAATATTTGGGGTATTTTAGAAGGGTGTTACAAGAACAGCCAACGCATCAACGCGCATGCGATGGCCTTTTTTTCGGGACAATTTCTGACGCGTTCTAGTACAATTTAATGACTATAGAAAGGCAGGCTTTGGAATTTTTTCGGGGTTTTGCGATTGGAGACTAAAGAGTATGATTTACAACACCGGAAGTGAATTTTGGAGCGCATTCAAAGCCATTGGAGGTCAGATCTTCAAGGAATTCTAATGCAATATTATTCTTATCAATTGGTATTATAATTTTATCAGAATGAGTAGCTAAACATTTTTAGATTAGGTTTTGTCTGATGAACCTGTTGGGACATATGCTTAATTTGATTTTCCATAAATTATATTAGTTATATTTCTATTTAATTGTTTTTTTTCACTTAAAATGCATTATTTGAGATACTTTGATAATATGATTATGGACGTATAAGGAACACTGACCCTTAGCCTATATGTTTGATCTAGGGCAACTAGCGTACTTACGCTGGTGGAATCTGGATATGAGACAATGAGTAATGGCCTTAGAGTTAATGTATTGTATCATTGTTTGATTACAATATGAGTGTTATCATGGGTAAGTATTTGTTTATCGTCTCTATAGGGATTAGTGCGATATCAATAACGTTCAACAGTTACTAAGATTTTAAGCTTATGTTTACAAAATTGTTTTTAAAGTTACGCTATATAAAAGGAATGACAGAAAAATAAAGTTTTAGAGAGGTGAGAACTTGTCAATATTGAATTTCATCTACCGATCAAATACATAATTTACCAATCAGCTGTACACAATCATAACACATTCTCCAATATCATCATGTATCATTCATAAAAGAGTTCGTGTATAAACTTCCAATGAGAGTTCTACCTTATTGTTTAATCAACGATCTCTCAGCGTATCAAATAATATGGAGCATTAAGAATCGATACTCACGGTGAATGTTAAACTTAAATATATGTCTAGAGTTTATAATTTAACAGGATGTGTATCCTTTATTTATATTCGAATAATACTTCTTAGTAGCAGTTCAAATCATAAGATAAATATGTAAACAAGAATAACATCTATAGAGATTCTTGAATATATTGTATATAACATCGTGATTAATAAAAATATATAATATAATAGTAAACTCACATACAATCCCAACAAGAAAGGAATTTAGCTATACATAGTATATAGGTACAAAAAGAAGGATGAAGAGGAATAAACGCCCACCGTGATTTCTCAACGATATAAGCAAATCCAACTCTGTATCTTCAAGAAGCCTCCACTTGTTGTTTTCCAAGCCTCACTTTCTCCAAAAAACGCTTGTCTTAGATATTCCAGGAGAGCTGGAAATAATATCCCAAAAAACAAGGGGGAGAGAAAGAGAGAAGGAGAAAGAGAGAGAGCGAGAGAGCGAGAGAGAGAGAGAAAGAAAGCCTAAAAATATGATTTTTACCTATTTATACAAAGTTGGAAATTTGTTATCTCGCCCGATGAAAGTTGTTTTATGGCCCAACTGGCAGTCAGAGCGCATCAAATTCTCATTGGGGAAAATATCTGATTTCGTCTGGCGAACCCATTCTCTCCCGGCGAACTCAAGTTCACCAAGCCCCATAGGGCAACTAGTACAAGTTTTGCCCTTGGATTTTGTCGCATCCGCGAAAAACAACCGGCGGGCTGAAACAAAAACAACACAGAGCCGCCACTGCGCGTTATTTATCCCAAGATAGGGAAAGGAAACGCTCAGAGAAACCTGGAAAAAGCATGGTCTCGCGACCAAAGAGAAAGGGTAAGGGGGTTGGTTACGCAAGGGGAAGGTATTAGCACCCCTCACGTCCGTCGTACTCGACGGGATCCACGCTCTAAGAAAAGAAAAGGTTGCTAAAACACCACACACGCACACGCACCGAAGACAACACAGGTGGGGTTAAGAGGAAGAGAGCTCGATAGGACGTCGCATCCTATGCCTACGTATCTCGTCTGGAACGAGAATCAGAGTTGCCGTAGTTCGGCTCACGCACGCCAAACAAGCAAACACAAACACATGCAAACATGGAGCCTGAATGTCAATCACTGGACTTACATCAGCATTCGAACCAAAACGCACACAAGAGGGCAAACGTGGAGCCCGACCGCCAATCACTGGACTTACATCGGCATCCGAACCAAACGCACGCACACTGGAACCCGAATGCCACTCGATGGACTTACATCAACTTCCAAGCACACAACAACCAACAAGTTAATAGGGAGTCGGGAACTCGAGCCTATAACTGTCAAGCACACACACAAAAAGAAAGAAAAGTGCCCGGAGAGACCTCGCACGGTCTCCTGCCTACATACCTCGTCTGGAACGAGGATCAGGGCGATGTAGTTCCCCTGAAAGGGAAAGAAATCTAGCCAGAAACCAAGGGGAGACACACTACCAGGGAGCTGTACTCGAGCCTAGTGTTATCATGCATCATTGCCCTATGTTGGGGTTTCTACCTACTTGCACAACTGCAAGCTAATCCTATCCAGGAAAACAAGCATGCAAGCATCAACAGATCAAAACAAGCATTTCAAGCAAGTATTCACAAAGCACACACTATATCCAGTCAAGTGGGGCTCAAACAAGGGTGGACTGTCGAGGCAAGTCATCTGTACAAGGGTAGAGTTAGCTCTTAACCTTGCCATTGAGAGGCTAAGGTGAAGCTGATGAAAGGTGAGTGAAGATTAGACTTCACAGCTCTTATCCCTGACCAGGGAGAGCTTCAGACAAAGGAGCGTGGGTCCAGAATGGAGGGACCCTTCTACGCTCAAGACTCTGACACAACTGTACAAAGTACAAGATCTTGGGTTAATGTCCCAATGCATCAACACAGTGGTGTGAGCAGAGGGACGACTCAACAGAATAGCGGGGGATAGATTGCATATCCCTTGGATTCCGCCAATTGCCTCATAGAGGTCTTCACCTGCTTGGCACAAAAGTAAACAATCACAGACATCGCCTCTTAAGGAGGACTTCAGACAGTTGCCTGGCTAAATAACAAGCCAGGTCTTCCAGACTACATGGAGACAAGAGAGTCTACCTCAACTGGTTTAAAAAACCAAGCAGCAGCAAGCAAGTTCTTAAAGAACTGTAAGCGACTAAATGTACCTGAAATCAATCAAGTATCATCAGTACTCAGACAACCCAACAATAAACAGCAAAAGTCAATCAGTTAATCTGTACAAGCAACACAAGTTAATGCACATAAGTGCAAGTCATGAGCTCAAGCTCAAGCATCAAACCTACAACACAAAGCCAATGTTAGTTCACAACATCAAACAAAACTCAATTTAATCAACTTGCACTTTTTCTTTAAGCCTTTTTGCATTTCAACCTGAAAATCCAAACCAAATGTGAGAAACTAGACCACTAGGCCAAGCCTAGGGTCCAAAGGGGATAAAAAAATCAAAACAGCAAGTGCAAACCAACCAAAATCACATTCGAACAAATTAAAAGCAATTGCAATTGGTCCCATGCTCATACCATTCACCATTATCATTTCATGCACAATTTAACATCAATCATGTAATTTGCAACTTCAAATGACCAAACAGAATTATCTCAATCAAAAGCATACCAAAACAATTCAATTAATTCCACAAAAATTCACACCTAAACAGGACACATTCAATGTATAACATGTCAATTTTCAGCTCAATTGGACAAAAGGAAGTAGGTCAATGAAAATCAAGAAGTCCAGACACAATTATACAAGCCAATTCAAGGCATCCAAACAAGCATCATCTTCCATAAATCATAACACAGTGACAACAATTAAGAAATGAATGGGATCAAAACCATGATATCCTATAATGTGTCTACAATGCTCACACCAAATTTCATCTTCATCCAATACCATATGAGAATTTCACAAGCAAAATGCCAACATGTGTCACACAAGATCACCAAATGAGCATACAGAGAAGAAAATTATCAATCAATTAGAAAATGACATCAAAAATTCCAGAAAAAATCACATGTAATCTTGACATATCAATAATCATTCATGCAAAAAATTGGAGCAATTCAACATTCCTAGGCCAGGCAAATAAAATCAGAAAGTCAGCAGAAATCCAAACAAGTCAACACATGGTAGCAAAATGAGCATCAACTTCAATCAAATGCCAAACAGTGAAAACAATTAAGAAATAAATGGGACCAAAGCCAAACTACATCTAAACATGTTATGAATCACTCCATCAAATTTCACATTCATATGATATGGTATGAGCATTTCACAAGACTTGGAAGACAAACACTCAAACAAAGCCCTAAAAATGCTAAACAGCAATCAAAAATCTCAATTAAATGGAAAATGAATCAACAATTCATACAAAAAATCATGGTGAAACTAGACATATACAAGACACAACATGCAAAATTTGAGATCAATTGGAAAAGCATAGGCATGTCAAATAAATTCATGAAATTGACCTAACCTAGTGTGACACAAATTGTCACACTCAACTTTCACACATCATATCTACCAAACCAGAGATCCAAAATTCACAAACTATACATCAAAATAACCAGCAAGGAGTCAAGAATTAGCATGTGAAATTTCATTCAATTTGGATAATGTATGAGTATTTCATGAAGGATATGGTGAAACATACACAAAATGCACACAAGTCAAAGATCAATAGGCAAAGTCAAAAATTCTCCAAGCACAACTTGAGTTATCATACCTATAAAATTCTAGACAAAATTATGAATCTAACAAAAAAAACTCCCACTAAATTTGGACTTAAAATGGATTTTATATGATTTTTTGAAGATTTATGGAATTATTGAATAATTATTTGATGAATTAAGTGGATTAATTAGTCTGTAATGGCAGTTCCGTAAATATATGCAGCCAGTCCAAAACGCATGTGCTTCATTAATGCCGTGGCAGCTTCTCACTGGTCCAAGCCGGCGCCAAACAGAAATTTGAAAATGGCCAGGAAATTTCAGGATCAAACACGGCTTTTATTCCAGAATTGCTTCGTTCTTCCGCTGTTCTTCGCCTTCATCCATTGCAGATTCGGTTACGAGCTTTTGGTCACGAAAATGCACAAGTGATATACCGTTGGAACCGCATCTCAACACACATCACGAATATGTAACTTATATTTCCTAATTCCTACTGTAGCGAAGGGATCGATCAATTAAAGTTAAGCACATCAAACTTCAAATCGACATAACTCATTCAATAGCTAACCAAATCCAAAACCAAGCATATCATGTTGATCTATGACGAATGTACTACAAAAACCACCTAACAATTTAAGAAATGGTGAGATTCGAAAATGCACCTTAGGTTGAAGCAGTTGATGATTCTTGATGCTTCCTCGAGCAAAAACCAAAAACAGATGCGTGCTAAGGTTCAGGAAGGTTAATGGAGTGATCAACCAAGCTCAATGTTGCTTCAATTGGAAGAAATCTCAAAATGCCATTGATGAGCTCATGATGAACAGTCCACGAATCTGAAGTTTCTTGCTTCAATTCACCAAAACAGATGTAGCTTATGGTTTGTGGATCACGAATAAAAAAGAATCAAGCAATTTCATGAAGAAATGGTGGAGAAATCTTGAAAAATGTTGATGAAGTTTTTGAGAGAATTTGGAAAATGGAGGGAAAGTTAGTTAGAGATCTTGAGAATTGCAATTGTGATTAACATTAGGTTATGATTAATCATTTATACTCCATCCTTAATCACTCTCTTAATCCAAATTAGCAAAAATGAGTTTAATTAGTGTAATGTGAAACTAAAGTGCAAGTCCAAAAATGCCCTTGCCAAATATTACACCATAACAGCTCATGACAGCTCAAACATCTTCTAAATGTCATTTGGAGTGTGTTGCAAAAATCCTCATTCCAAAATTCCATGTATTTCTCAACTTGGACCATTTTGCCCTTGGATTTTAATTGTTGCACTTGAAAATTGACCTTTTGCATTGACCATTTTTGATGAATTTTGATTATGCACCATGAAAGTACATGTGAAATGGAGTTTGCTCATAAAAAGATCACTCATTTTGGACATTCCATGTGAAAGTTATGCCACTTTGATTATAGGCTTTTTTGGAAAATGAATGGACCATAACTTGCCAACCATACATGGTAATTTCAAGTTCTTGGACTTTTTGGAAAGGTGAGAACAAGATCTACAACTTTCATGTTGGACAAATTTTCATTTGAAGCTTTTTTGGACATGTAATTTTGTGATGAAAAACTTTCCATTTTTGGAAACTTCCATTACAAGTCACTTTCTATTTTTGGCAATTTTTCTCCTGACTTTATTTTCTTCATTCTTGAGCTTTGAAATGTCAAATGACACTTATTTCAACATGAACGAAGTGTATCCAACTCTCTCCCACCTCCAAATCCATAAAATCAAGCACAGTCGACCACAGTTGACTTTTCAATTGATAGATGAATTTGGCAATGCACTGATTCAAATTGAGGCCCAATCTTCTGATGAAATGGATCAAGGGTGAAACCCTAGCCTCAATAAGTACAATATAATCATGAAATGATCCCCATATCCATCACAGACCCCATCTCCTAGCTATGCCCTGATTGGCCCAATGCAAATGATTAGGGTTGACCAGTGGTCAAAACCCTAATCTCAAGGAATAGGCTCCAACACTTGATGATGACAAACCATGATGATGATGATGTATCATTTCAATCAAGATGAAGACCAATCTCCTTTGAGAATCATGAAACCCTAATTTGGTCCTCCACATCCTCAGATGATTGATGACCAGTCCAATAAAACCCTAGCTTGCACATGACCTCTTATCTCCTGATCAAGACTTGAGAGGATGACTTGCACAATGTAACCACATGATATGCAATATGCAATGCCTAATGACCTATGAAATGATATACAATATGTTATGCTAGTCCCAAGAGAGGAGGGCAAATTTTGAGGTGTTACAGATTTCATCTGGTCTGTCTTGCCCCGAGCTCGCCCATGCTCTCCCTGCGAGCTCATTTTTCCTTTTCCAGTTCTCACCTGACGACCATGCCAAAACTTCCCATCTTAGCTTTGTTTCTTCTTATTTGTTTCGTGTCTTTTCCTTTGGTTTCTTGCACCACTTTCTGCATACTAACACACAGATCAATGATATCATAGCTAATTGCAATTTATATGACATTCAGTGGCAAACATGGGGAATTCAACAAAGAAACTGCAAAATAGTTCGGAAATGCCAAATTTTTATATATCAATTATAGCCCAATTTAGCACTTATCAAACTCTCCTCAACTTTAAACTTTGTTTGTCCTTAAACAATAATTTTACTAACCTAAAGAAACAAGAGCAACTACCAAGAAATCATGATCAACAAGTTTTTAGAAATGAAAACAAATGCATGGTTCAAACTTTTAAAAAGTACAAGCAAAGTGATGCTTACCATTACACTACAACGAAACCATGATTATGAAACAAATTCTAAGCACAAAACACATGTCAAAATTCTAATGCAACACAATTTAAAAAATAATCACACCTAACACACAACTTTATCAATGTACAAAGAACAAACACGAGGGACTTGACTCACACCGACAATCTTGCTAACATCTAGATCAAATTATGCATTAAAAAATCATATTAAAAGCATAAAACACAAATCACGGGGACTTCAGTGGCCTTGTTAACAAAGAAAGGTCATGTCTAAAGGTAATTGAAACAAAAATATTTCCTAATCATATGAGAGAGATCACTTCCCAAATTTTCAAGCACTCACAACTCCATTTACCTTTTTCTCATTGCCCAGTTGTTACACCTTTTTACACAAATTATTAGCATAAAACCTTTTTACTATTTTTTTCAAGGTTTTTTTTCTTTTATTTTTTTTCTTTTTTTCAAAAAAAAAATTCTCAACCTCTTAGCAACCAACATTTTTCTCCCTAACTTGAATACAACTAAGTCTTGCAATGTGAATGCTCCCAAACTTTCTAAGGCAATGGTAAAAATTCAAACCACAATTTATGGTTGAGGGTTCAAGAAAAAATCTCAGAATCCAATCTAAAATTAATGATGAACTGCTCTTTGTGTTCAAATTAAAAATCACACATTTCAAAATTGATAGAGATCCTAATACAAATGCTCAAATGGGTTAACAAATACTCACTCACTCATAAGGTAGGCTACTTTTTGGTCAAGTGGTTATGCTTAAAATCAAACAGAATGCATTGATCATTTTCATGCTTCCATACAATTCAACAGAAATGCAAGATTAAACGTAAGTCAAACGAGTTAAAACATGAATTGTTGGTCTCCTGTGCAATTTAGTAAATAATGAAAGCTTCATCACCTTTGGTTATGATCTAACGTGATTCAGATATGAACATGTATTGCAAAAGAATGAATGGCATGATATTTGTACGAATTACAAGTTTCATATTCATGCTATGTTCTAGAAAGTATTAAACATGTACCTTGACAATGTATAGAATTTTCAGCTCATATAATTACAAGTTAAAACATTCAAACTTGGAATAATCACTCAATGCTTTTTTGAGCCATTTCAAAAACAAACTTTGAGAAGAAACACACAAAAATTTATACTATCTACTTGAACAAATTAAACTCATTAATGCAAATCTATTAAACACTTACTAAGTTAGGTTGTCTCCATGCTTATTTTATGTCGTTAGCTCGACACCTTTAAAGTAGATGCTCTCTCTTGTTGCTTCTTTGTGCTTGACTAGTTGTTGTTTCTTCTCTCGCAGTTACTACTAACCAACACTTAAGCAAACATGATGGGAAATAAATATATACATAATATAGACAAATGTCCAAAGCTTAAAAAGATAAAAATTATTCTTATATTTTCAATATCTAAACACAAATCCCTAGCAACAATGTTATTCTGTTTGATTGCAGTATAAGTGCTATCATGGGTAAGTATTTATTTACCGTCTCCGCATGGATTAGTGCGATATCAATGTTGTTCAACAATTGCTAAGATTTTAAGCTTATATTTGCAAAATTGTTTTTAAAGCTACGCTATATAAAATGGATGACATAAAAATAAAGTTTCAGATAGGTGAGAGCTTGTCAGGATTGAATTTCATTTACCAATCAAATATGTAATTTATCAATCAGTTGTACACAATCATAAACGTTCGTCAATATTATCATGTATCTCTCACAAAAGAGTTCATGTCTAAACTTCCAATGAGAGTTCCACCTTATTGTTTAATCGACGATCTCTCAGCCTATTAAACAATACAAAGCATTAAGAATCAATACTCACGGTGAATGTTAAACCTAAATTTATGTCTAGAGTTTAGAATCTAACATATTGTTTATCCTAGATCTATATTTGAAGAGTACTTCTCAATAACAGTTCAAATCATAAGATAAATATGTAAACAAGAAAAACATCGATAGAGATTCGTGAATAGATTGTATACAATGTCATGATTAATAAAAATACATATTATAATAGTAAACTCGCGTCCAATCATAACAAGAGAGGGATTTAGCTACACATAGTAGCTAAATACAAAAATAAGGTTGAAGAGGAATAAGCACCCACCGCGATTTCCTAACGATAGAAGCAAATCCAACTCCGGAGCTTCAAGAAGCACCATCCATTTGTTGTTTTCTAAGCCTCACTCTCTCTAAAATGGCTTTTATTGGCCATTCCAAGAAAGCTCATGAAATAATTTCCAAAAAATAAGAGAGGGAAAAAAAAGAGCCCAAAAATTGGATTTGGATCTATTTATACAAAGTTGGAAATTTGTTGTCTCGCCCGACGAAAGTTGCTTTATTACCTAGTTGGAAGTCAGAGCATATCAAAACGTCATTGGGAAAAATATATGATCTCGCCCAGCGAACTCATTCTTACCTGGCGAACTCAAGTTCACCAAGCCTCATGGGGTGACCAGCACGAGTTTTGCCCCTAGATTTCATCTGGCATGTCTCGCCTCGAGCTCGCCAAAGCTCGCCCGATGAGATCATTTTTCCTTTGCCAGCTCTCGCCCGACGACCATGCCAGAACTTCCCATATTAAATTTGTTCCTTCTTATTTGTTTTGTGTCTTTTCCTTTGGTTTCTTGCACCATTCCTTGCACACTAACACATAGATCAAGGATACCAAAGCTAATTGCATTTTATATGACATTTGGTGGCAAGCATGGAGAATTCAACAACGAAACCGCAAAATAGTTCAAAAAATGCCTAGCTTTTATATATCAATTATAGCCCAATTTAGCACTTATCAATCATCACCAGATTTTACTTACGCCGGTTGAATAGGGATATGAGACCTCTAGTAGGAATCAATGAGTTATACATCAATAGATTGGGTATAGTGATCTTGTTAACTCGTTATGGAAATATAATGACGCTTGATTTATGTAATACATCATACATCAACATAAGAGAAATAAGGGATTCTAGGAAAAACTTGACCACTTTCTCTAAATTGTCAGAACACTTCTTTTATTTTCAACTGTAAACTTGACCCCTCCCCCCTGATTGTTATTTTATATACTGGCATGAATATTGCTCTGTTAAATAACA
Source organism: Lathyrus oleraceus (assembly GCF_024323335.1). Classification (NCBI taxonomy): domain Eukaryota; kingdom Viridiplantae; phylum Streptophyta; class Magnoliopsida; order Fabales; family Fabaceae; genus Lathyrus; species Lathyrus oleraceus. Next base: position 77,578,442 of record NC_066581.1, on the reverse strand, counting down.
GTCTCTATTCGATAGTCTTTTTATTACTACGATGTTATTGGTATACTTGTCGAGAACTCGTCAAGTTTTTGGTGTCGTTCCTATGAATTGTTGATAATTTCAATAAGGCAACACTTGTGCAACGTTTTTAAATTTAGTTTTTATTTTTGTTTTCTCGTAAATTATTAGTGCTACGGAGATATTTATTGTTTGTGTATGTGCAACTCAGGACCGGAATTGACACCACTTGATTCTGAAACTGAAAGGATTTTATGTGTCATCAGGATAGTGGTTAGAGGAGTGACTATAACTCAAGGTACGTTAATAAAAGAAAAATCACTGATATCTTCAGACTTCGAAGAGGAAATCATCATGGTAGATGTACCACCACCACCCACTATAGGGGACTATTGCAAAAGGACTGATGAATGACATATTTCTATAGGGGTTGTACCGGAAAACCCCACTAACTTTGACATAAAATATTTTATGCTTTCAAGTTTGAGAGATAATCTGTTCGATCAGAATGTAATTCGAGACTTGTGGGAGCATCTTGCTCACTTCTACGAAACAACCTCAATGTGCAGGCCAATTGAAGTCCCTAAAGACCAAGTTAAGTTGAGGTTATTTAGTTTATCGCTAATTGGAAGAGATAAAGACTGATCGTTTTGCCTTCTAAATGGAAATATACGAACATGGAAAGAACTGGAGGATAAATTTTGTGAGATTTTTTTACCACCACCCAGTTTATTGAATGAAGAGTTGAAATCACCAACTTTGAGCAATAAGAAACTGAATCATTGTATGACTCATGGGAAAGGTTTAAACTTTTATTATACAGATTCCCAAATCATAACATGAATAACATGGAGCAAATGCATAATTTTATTAAAGGTCCAAAAGGTCAAACACTCATACTTCTATATGCTTCCGTGGGAGGCACAATTAGAACTATGACATAACCACATGTTAAAGACTTGATTGAAAAAATATGGTTAAATGAATATCATTCAAATACTATAAGATAAGTGAAAAACTGAAATTGCATGCACACCAAATGGTATGTTATATATTGACACTTATACTGCACGTTTAGCTCAAATTTAATTATTGAATAAAAAGCTAGTTGAAAGTAGCTTGAGTAAAGTTAACATAAGTCAGGTACAAGCACTGGAAAATGGTTTTTATGGAGAGGGGCATGCAAATGGAATATGTTCTTTGGAAGGATCGAGTGAAGAAGCTCAATTTGAAAATTTCTAGAAAAATAATTCGTATTCTAATACATATAATCATGGATGGAAGGATCATCCAAACTTCAGATGGAGCAATAATCATAATATAGATGCTAATCACGGTGTTCAGCAAAATCAACAGACTCAAACCCAAAGGAATCCTTCACCCCTTGAGGAGACCCTCGACAAATTCATTTAGGCCACTCATATATGTTTTGAACAGGTAAATAAAAAACATGAAATAATGAGTAAGAACCAAGATGCATCTATAAAAAATGTGGATATGTAAATTGGTCAACTATCTCGGCATATAGTCGTTTTACCTAGTTCTAATGGAGGATTTACCGGTAACACTATGGATACTAATAATGAAACTTGTAAGGCTTTAGAAGCGGGGTTTGAGATAATCACCAACATAGGTGAGGATGAAGTTGTGGTAAAGGTCTTGATTGAAGAAGGAAAAGTATGGTTTAAGAAAGAGGTGAGTGAAAACCAGAGTGGCCAAACTAATAAGGGGGCACCGTTGAGCAATTGATAGACAAAAGCTCCCCTTGGATAAGGACTAAGAAACAAATTCTTAATTACCCTAACTCATAGCTACCATTTACATAAAACTGCCATATCCATTCATTAAGAAGAAACCACTACAAGGATATAAGGCAAGGTTGTTTACCACGTTTAAAGAGATGTTAACCAAGCTTTAGGCAAGTATTTATTTTCATGAAGTTTTGGAGATAATGCCAAAATTTGCTAAATTTATAAAAGCATTATTAACTGGTACAAAGCAGAAGCTGGATAAATAACAGGTAAATATGACCGAGAAATGCGATACGACATTGCTTTAAACAATGCCAATAAAACTGAAGGATTCAAGTAAGTTTACCATCTCTTACACTATTGGTGGGGTAGAGATCCCACATGCTCTATGTAATTTAGGACTGAGTATCAATTTAATGCCTCTTAATTAGGCGAAAGAATTAAATTTGGGAGAGATCATACCTAGTAATACAACTATCACCTTAGCTAATTTATCAGTTACTCATCCTCATGGTGTTTTACAATATATGTTAGTACATGTCGACGGTCTAGTTTTTCCTGTAGATTTTTGTCGTAGTAGATATGAAGGGAGACACTGGTGGTTTAGTTATTCTTAGACGACCATTCTTGGCGACTGAGAAAACATTAATGTATTTGGAAACATGTGAACTTAACTTGAAGTTTAATAATGAAAAAAGGTGTTTAATGCTTATGAATGGCCACCGTATACAAATGATCTAGAAATATGCCACTAGATTGAAGGCAAAGGTATCAAGGATGACAAGGGAGGGAATAAATGACAATTATCTCGCATAAGGGTATCCCTCGCGTCTGACGTGCCTTAAGCATTGACTGTTAAGCTAATGATGGTAAAGAAGCGATGGGTGGGAGGCAACCCATAAGTAAGTTGGTTTTAAAAAAATTGATTTAATTTGATTTTATTAAAACATGTCAATATTTGTATGTTATCTGGCAAGAAAACAACACATGTGAAAAATAAAATAGACAAGAGACATGTGAAAGGAAATGAAGAAAGGAAAAAAAAAAGGAAAACCCTTGGAAAAATCACGTAGCATATCGCATGCGTGACAGAGATATATCACGTGCGCAATGGCTTCATAGTGCATGCGATTTAGACGTTGGAGAATCTGGGATTTGTTAGTCGTGCGTGTGATTGACACATAACGCATACGATAGAGACGCTAGAAGATTCGTTAGCATCGCGTGGTGGACGCATGACCCGCATGATGAGAACGAAGATTTACTTATAAATAGATAATTTCAAATCTCTTTTCCTCACAACCCTTTTCTCTAATCTCTCTTAACCCTACATATCTTATAACCACCATCTTCTTCTTAATATTTTCTTTGTGCAGTTATTATTTTTGTGTGTTGTTGCATACATAATGGGTCCAAAAAGAGGCAAATTTAAAAGAGGTTTATCATCACGCGATACTCTCGCACCAAATTCCCCAACTTTTCCAAGTTTGAAGTTTATTTCTGAAGCCAATGTTGGAAAGTATTTAAAGTTGGTGGACTACCATATCATGAGAGAAAGAGCTTTTGCATGCGATGATCAGAGGGGTTTCAAAGAAGTGGTGGAAATGTTGCAAGAGCGACAATGGGTCAGTTTTAATGATTTAATTTAGAAAACCAACAAAACCATTGGCCTCGAGTTTTGTGCAAATGTTGTTTTTAGTGATATGGGTTCTTATACTTCATATGTGCTTGGAGAGAAATAGTACCCACCTACCCAGATGACGGGATGATAGGTCCAAAAACACATATCAACGTTTCGACAATTAGGGGGCCTCAACATAATCATCCAATAGGAGCAACTAAACAAGATCAAGAGGATAACCAAGCAGGAAACGAAGAAGAATTCTACCTACCTCAGGTGTAGTAGTAGTCGACACAAGTTCAAGAAAATCAATAGCATAAAAATTTAAGAGAAGGATCTGAGCTCATACAGTGGGAGTAACAAGGTGGATAACATAAGTTTCACCCACCTTGTATGTTGAACCCCCAATATTCGTACCAGTATTCAGAGACTTCTACAACCAACAAGAAGATCACATGCTTGCCCAAAGTTTAAGAGTATGCTTTGCAAGTGCCAAATAAATGGATAAGCATTTAAGAAATCAAATCAATAGCAAGAAAAAATAAGAGAGCACATGAGAGCAGAATGAACCCGGCAAATTAATGATTTCAACAATATCGTGAATGACATGCATGATCTTTTCCGCGTTGATAACATGTGAAGAATACATGTAACAAGTTTTAAATTTCTAACATTTTATTTATTTATTTTCTAATGTATGTCCAACTAAGAGTAATATAACTTATGAGTACTCTTCCCCATTGTATGATTTTAATCATGTTTGTCTTTAATGAATGAGTTTGATATTCATGTTTCTTTCATATTTACAAAAATTACAACTTTAACATTGAACAGATGAACCAAAAACACCATTAGATGAAACTTGATCGTCAGAAAAGTGACTTATGAATTGAAAGCAAAGGATGAAAAAAGAATCAACATACTCCTATTCAACCTTCAGAAACCTAAACTAGTAAGGTTTGAGCCAAATAACTTCCATTATTTACTATTCCTTTCATTGAGTGTATCCATGCATTACTGCTTTATCGGGTTTGAACTATTTATGATTCAATTAGTCTAGTTTGATTTACACACACAAAGGTTGTTGTTTGCTATGAACTCTAAGCCTTTTTTAAAACTACCATGTAGTAATAGGTAAAGTTATTTGCTAACCACTTTGAGCTTAGCCATTCTTTCGACAACTTAGCCTTATTTATTAGCCATGTGACTTGAAAGATTACATCTTTCCACCCTCTCTTTGGAGTTAGGTAGAAATTTTTAGTTCTAAAGTTGTATGGAAACAAATAAGTTTGGGGTTGCTCTTGAGAGTGGGCAAAGTTTAAGTTTAGGATTGGGGTACTAGAGAAAAAATGGTCAAAATTCATTTTTTTTTTTTAGAAAATAAGAAGTAAAAAATAAATTCTTAAAAAAAGGAGAAAAATAATGCAAAATGAATATTGAGGACCACAATAGTGATATCTCTAGTACAGTTAATTAGGAAAAGAGTTTGTATGATAATAATAGGAGAACTAGGTACCTAACTCCAAACGTTTATACCTATTTTCCCCAAAAAAATCATACCCGAACATAAGCCATGTTACAACCGAAAAAGCCCTCAAGTGTGTGTGTGTTTTGATTTCTTTGACAAATTCTATTAGAATATGATCAAACTCATTATAAACTATTTTTGACGTTGATTGAGAGACTACCCTATCAATTAAGTGAGTCATGGTGAGACGAGAGACATGTTAAGTTCTTGTCAAAGATTAAGGATGTTTTCTGAATTTGTCGGATTGTAGTTGGAATCTAAAATGATGGTTAGGTAAAACAAATTTCATATGGTGATGTTCACTTGTTATTGTTGTAACTTGTTTTTCTATTTGGAATGCAGTGCAAACAAGTTACTTAAGGACAATCAACAATTCAAGTTTGGAGTTGTGATGACACTTTGTTATTGCATGTCTTATATCGAAGAAACAAAGAAAAATAAGTTGAATGTGATCAAATTTGATGAATAATGGCCAACGAACAAAGCAACAATGACCGATTATGAAGAATTGGGGACTTATAGAAATTTAGTAGAGAAATGAGCAAAAGCGAGCAAGCCACTGGAATAATTATGTGCTGCCTCGAGCACTATCACATGCGTGATAGAAAAGAAGAAAGGCGTTATTACGCGTCGTTGCGCGCGTGGAAGTGCAGCCAATGCAACATCACAAGCGCGATGCAGTCTATTGCATGTGATGGGCCATTTTTATGGGAAATTCTAATGCATTCTAATATGGTTTAATGGCTATAAAAAGGTCGAATTTTGAATTTTTTAGGGGTTATGTGATTGGAGACTATAGAGCAGGATTTAAAATATTGGAAGTGAGTTTGGAGCGCATTCGAAGCCATTGGAGACCAGACCTTCAAGGAATTCTTATGCAATCTTATTCTTATCAATTGGTATTGTAATTTTATCAGTATGAGTAGATAAACACTTTTAGGTTAGGTTTTGTCTTATGAACCTATTTCAAACTTGTTGGGACATATGTTTAATTCGATGTTGCATGAATTGTCTTAGTTACAATTTTATTTAATTGTTTTTTTACTTAAAGCGCATTGATAGGTATTTTTTGCAAGTATACGAAGTGTATCAGAGTAATATAAAAGGTTGTCGAACCCACAAAGACCTAATGGTCAATCTATCATTTTCTATTGGTACAATGTTTATCTAAGGTGATCGTAAAAGATTATGTTGCGTGCCCGGTGTGCTTTGTGTTAAAGTAGTGAAAATCTATTTTTAGAAATTAGATTATGTTGCTTAGTAAAAAGGTAATTTTGACTTTAAAGGATTCCCGACTTTTGCTTGGGTAACCGGATTCTAAACTTAAAAACGCGTCTGAAAATAGTTTTAAAATCACTTTCTAAAGTGCTTTCGCACACTTAAAGAATTACTTGTCCTAAAGCAAATGTTCTTGCTCATATGAAGAAAAATAGTGGTGCTCATCTAACTATTCTAGGCTAAAGAGTCTAATTCGCTCAAGGCCATATTGATAGGTACTAATTCGCAAACTAAGGGCATCGTAATAACACATTATGCATTTGCGATCATAAATCTCTTTCTTATACAAACAAATTCACATCATGTCATTATGCATATGCTCTAACTTACTCATCCCATTCTTCGTCCTTTTTCATTCAGGCGTAATCACATTAAGCTCGTTATCTATTCACACACGGAAAACGAACCTGTTAGTGACCATGATCCATACTTTGTAAAAAAATTCTGATGAATATGCAATATTCTTAGAGGTTTCATAACCGTTAGGCTAGATGATCGGGTTATGAATACGAGTGGAAATCTGGGTGGATGGGTCGGGGCTTCCTCTACTGGTAATATCGCTCCATAAAATGTCTAGCTCTTCCTGCATAAAACCACAATGAGGAACTTCAGCTACAATATCGAGGCCGCTCTAAAATCCTACGAGGTTAGCAAATTCCCAGTGGGTGAACCTATGCTCATTCCCAAATTGTCTAAAGGTGATTAGCCCCCTATTAAATACACGACCATGGTTAGGCTGATGGTTAAGTGAATTAAGGAACTCTAGTGTAAGGTTACGATAAATGACATGCATATCCTCATAATACTCATCCCACTGGAGTTGGTGACACATGTATCTAACAGAACCTTCGAGCCCTAGAGCTTCCAAGCAAATGGGGCTAGTTTATCTAGTAGGAAGCAAAGGTCTCTCAGATAGGACCGCATGGTGTTGCCTCTGGATGTCATATATCAATTGAACGTGCATGTCATTGAAACTCTGCATTTTGAAAATATCGTTAGAAGGAATAGGAAATGTAGAGCGATGGGACCTGAAATGTAAACATCACACAAGTTAATTCGATTAAGGAAATAGACAAATAATTAAACATTGTATATATATACTCTCAGATAGGACCGCATAGTGTTGCCTCTGGATGTCATATATCAATTGAACGTGCATGTCATTGAAACTCTGCATTTTGAAAATATCGTTAGAAGGAATAGGAAATGTAGAGCGATGGGACCTGAAATGTAAACATCACACAAGTTAATTCGATTAAGGAAATAGACAAATAATTAAACATTGTATATATATATATATATATATATATATATATATATATATATATATATATATGTAAAATAAACTAAAATAAAGGAAATTGTGGATTTCCTCCCACGCAACACTTTGTTTTACGTTGGTAGCTCGACGATTGCTTGGAATTAGATTATTGGTGCAACAAGGGGTGGTTTTGTCAAAGTATGGTGAGAATAATGTGTAAGAATATTACCGCTATTATAATGTTTCAACCGTTGTCCATTTACAATGACAGGGCGAGACGATTGATTTTGTATCTCAACGACACCAAATTGCATGACCTTCGTCACTTCAAATGGTCCTGACCATCTGGAACGTAATTTACCTAGAAAGATGCGTAATCTGGAGTTGAGTAGAAGTAATGGGTCGCCAACATTGAACTATCTCCTTGCGATTTGCTCATCATGTCATGATTTGGTTCGTTCTTTGTAAACTATGGCATTTTTGTAGGCATCACAATGAAGTTCATCTAGTTTGTGGATATCTAGTATGCGTTTATCAGTGACTGCCAAATAATTCATATTCAGGGCTTTGATAGCCCAATAAGCTTTGTGTTCTAATTCAAAAGGTAGGTGACAAGATTTTCCATAAAACTAATTTAAATGGGGTTGTCCCTATGGGGGTCTTAAAGGCAATTATATAAGCTCATAATGCATCTTGTAGCCTAGAGGACCAATATTTTCTAGAAATGGAAACAATCTTTTCTAAAATTTGTTTTATTTCCCTATTTGACACTTCAACTTGTCCACTGGTTTGTGGGTGATAGGGCGTGACTATTTTATGTTTCACACCATACTTTTTCAAGAGATTCTCGAAATGAAATGCGACCCGCCATCACTTATAACTAGGCGAGGGACTCCAAACCTGGGGAATATATAGTTTTTAAACATCTTAATAACCATTTGTGCATAGTTCGTAGGTGAGGCGATAGCCTCGATCCACTTTGACACATAGTCGACAATAACGAGAATATACTTGTTTCCCATTGATGATGGAAATGGACCCATGAAGTCGATTCCCCAAACATAAAAAATCCCCCACTTATTGAATGTTCCTTAGAGGCATATCATTGTGTCTTGAAATATTTTGGATGTGTTGGCACCAATCACATTTGATTATGTAAGCATGGATATCGCACCATAAGGTTAGCCAGTATAGACCTGCTTGAAGAATCTTAGTGCAGGTTTTTGAGGTGCTCGCATGTCAGTTATAAGGTGCGGAGTGGCAATGAGTTATAATCTCATCCACTTCTTCTTCAGGCACACAACTACAAAATATGCCATATGTTTCTCTCTTGAAGAGAAGGGGTCCATCCCAATAGAAATGTTTTACATCATGGAAGATTTTTTTCTTCGATTGATAAGTCAAGTCCAGAGGTAGAATATCGATTGTGAGATAGTTAACGAAGTCAGTGTACCAAGGTGCAGTTGTCACCACTAGGGTAGTTTCGATGTGTAGTTCCAACTCATCAAGGTCGTTATCATGACTTGTCCTATTATCGACTGAAGTTGTCAATCTATCATAAGTGAAATCATTGTTTATAGGCAAGGGATATGGTTTCAGATATTTGATTCTCGAAAGGTGGTCAACTACCATATATTTTGTCCTTTTTTATCATGAATTTCAGACATGACCTGACAACACTTGGGAAAAATAAAAGGGAGTTTTATCAACAAGTTCATACATTACCTGAAGACACTGGAAAATTCAAAGAAAGTATATCCACAGGTTCATTCATGACCTGACAATTCTGGAGGTTTCAAAGAGATTCTAACAACAAGTTCATACGTGACCTAAAAACACTAGAAAACCCAAAGAAAACTTCAACAACAGGTTCGTACATGACCTAAAAATATTGGAAAACATACCAAGCGAGTTTCATCAACAGGTTCATACATGACCTAACACTTTAGAATACATCTGACAGTTCTGGAGATTTCTCACAAGAAATTCATCCGATCAAAGATTTTGGAGATTCCTAATAGGGAATTTATGCAAAACAAAGATAAACGGAAGTCTTCTTATAAGTAGATCATCCACACAAAAGGCTACGATGATTCTTTACAAAGAAATCAAACAAAACCAACATCATTGGAGTTTTCTAACATGAAAACCTCCAAGCTTATGGGAATTCCTCAAGATGATGAGTCATACATGACTTTCACGGAACCATCAGGAAAGACATGGTAATCAAACTCTATGTACGTGCCAACAACAATTGGACTTTGACCGTAAGCAATGGATTACAACCAACTTTTAACGGATAGGTGCCAACAACAATTGGACTTTCACCTTAAGCAATGGATTACAACTAGCTTTTAACGAATTTTGCCAACAACAATTGGACTTTGACCGTAAGCAATGGATTACAACCAGCTTTTAATGAATTTTGCCAACAACAATTGGACTTGACCGAGGGTATTAGTAAAATAAGTACTAGCTATAATAGAGTTTTCCAGCAATAACTGGACTTGGAATGATGTTGGTGACAACCAAACTTCAGATACCAATTATGATTGTATTTACAAACGGAGTGACAATGATACCAACGACAATTGGGTTTAAAATTAGTTCTTGTAATAACTGAGCTTGGAATAATGCTAGTGAAAGCTAAATTTTAGGAGACACCAATGAGCATCGAAATAATGTTAGGGAATGAATAGAGGTAGCGGAAGTGCGTCAGAACAAAAATGACATGTTCAGGAATTCATCGGAGAGTAAAAGAAATGAATTCTGGAAATGCAACAGAATTACAAGTGATATTCTAGAAACACATCAGAATACAAACACATCCGGTAATACAATTAGGAAATTCTAGTAGTACATCAGAATACGAGATAGACATATTCGAGAATACATCAGATAGGTGGGGAAACATCTAGAAATACATCAGACAAATTATGGAAATACATTAATAAACAAAGGAGTAATCCAAAAATTCATCGGATAATCCAAAAAGGAATTGAACCTCATGGACGTTTTTTTTATAGGTGCCAACTGAGTTGGACTTGAAAATGATTGCAAAAATCGGATGATGGTTTAAGGGTACAAAAGACAAACTGGAACTAAAGGTCAAAGGATATAGGATCAACAACAAGATATGTGTCAATGCAAAATGAGCGTGAAGTACATTTCGGTTGTGCATGATTTGAATTTGTTTTTATGCATGATATATGAATGATCATGATATGAAAATGCTGACACTTGAGTGGAATGAGAGTTTGTAAAGGCCTTTTATGGAGGTCATGATTCCTCAACACCGATAACTCAACCAAATATTTTGTAATAGATGTTGTCAAAGGATATTTCTATCAAGTTTGACAGCCACAACTTAGCCAATGAGATCCTTTTAGAGGATTAAAAAATTGTGGTAGCATAATTTTCGGGCACTCGTATTAAACTCAATAGTTGTTGACATATGGAGGAATTTGTTTGAGCAGTTTGACAGCATGAAGGGGATCTGCCCCTTTGTGGCTCATCTTGCTTCAGTTTGTTGGGTCTTTGAAGATGTTCACCTTGAAAGTGAGTTTGAAATAGCTTGACATGAGACAATCTTGAGATGGCTTGACCCAATGTTTGAATATCGTAGTAATTTGACCCTGATTAAACAAAACCTGGAATGGTAGACTTCTAATTGACTGTCTTTTGATAGTTGGACTCAATGAGCTTCTGAGGTGGCTTACCTCAGTCTGAGTCTTAAAGCAAATTACTCTTGGCTAACTGAACCTTGGGGTGATTGACTCGGATTGACTGATAATCAAAGTGATTTCCCCTTACTGGACTTCTTTCACTTTATCAAGTTCCTCAATTATATATTGTTGGAATTTCTTTAATGCTAAGTGCCTACTCGCAAATAAGATTGTTCATTCAAAAATGGTAATTTTAATGCAGTGCTTATGCAAAAATTTGAAATCAAAGTTATTGATATAAATAAGGTGAAATACAGTGAACGGGTTACTGATAAGAACACAATGATGATCTAGTCATTCACAGTATGCAAGTTAGTGCGATCAAATGATTAACAAAATTCATTTGGAGTCAGGTTAACATAACCTTGTTGTAGTATGCTTTCAGAATAAACCATGCCTCAATTGGGTCTTTTAAGAGTTGTAATGCGGTCTGATTCATGGTTTTTTTAAACAAAAGGATATAAGGCTCAAATTTAATTTTAACCCACCCCTTCTTCTTGATGATCTCCAATTCCTACATTCCGTTAATTTGATACACGCATTCGACTTTGAAGGTGTGAAGGTGAAAATGAGGATTCAATATGAGATTTTTTTGAAATAGCAGTCACCTTATTTTGTTTTTGTTGAGGATTTAGTTACGTCTTTTGATTGAATTTTTTTATATCCCTAATTTTTGCCTGGAACACTTCTTTGAAGCCTTTGGTCCACCGTTGATTTTTTCCTAAGTCGTTTTTTGGTATACGACTTAGCGAGCTTTTCCTTTTTTATGACCTTTTTTTTACTGCCATGTTATTGTTTATTGAGGAACAACCGCTATAATATTGGGGTTTTCCACAACTTCTTTGACTCTTCAAGCTGTGTGCGAAGGATAACATGTGGTTGATCTTTTTAAGTGGGATGTTTCCTCTTGCAATTTAAATGCAAAGTCAGATTAACTAAATAAACTATCATGTCCCTGGTTAAGATTAAGGGTTTTAGTTTCGAAAGAAATACTAACTTCAAGGCTCAAAGTGGTTGACTAGAGACTAACTCCTTATCTCTCCAGTGTTTGGGATTTGAAACAATGCCTTACATCATCGACAAGGTTTTCTTCAAAAGTATGCCACAATATTTTAGGTGTTTCGTTTTCATCCTCCTCCTTCCAATCTTTGTTAACACAACAGTTTAATAAACAAAAGTGAATGAGAGAAGTATTTTTGTTTTTAACATAAATGAAAAATGAGTGAATATGAATCGATTAATTCAAAAGATGCATAAACATTTGATTAATCTTACCAATTCAAAGAAAACCACAATGCCTAAAAGTAATTAACAATCAACATGCAAGGAAATTACAAAAGAAATGCTGAAACAACCAAATGATTGTCAGCTTTAGGGAATTGACTTCTTTAAACTTGATCTATTAACTTCGGGAGACACCCCTTAAGGTCTTCGCACTTATCCGGGTGATAGATTGGCGCTCACCACCAAGTTTCCTTCTTCAAAGGCTATGTACCTGTTGTCAATCAACTGTTGTACTTTGGATTTGAAAGCGTTGCAGTCTTCAATTGAATGCCCTTTTGATCCGGCATGATATCCACATTGCACATTTGGGTCGTACCCGGGTGGGTAAGGTTGTGAAACCGACTTGAGAGACTTGGGAACTACCAACGAGTTTTGAACCATAGGTTGTAAAAGTTGTCTATATGTCATGAGGATTTGATGATGAGGAGCATTTCTTCTTTCCAAGTTATTTTGAGGCATGGGCTGATTTTGATGTTGATTTTGATACCTCGGGCCTTGGGTTCGTTGATTTGGATGAGGAGCAAACCAAGATTATTGGTAATGAAGACCAAAAGGTAGTGGTTGATAGTATGGCACTTTGGGCATTGCTAACTGCTCATTTTCAGCAACTTGAAGGTTGGGATGAACAAGCCTTTTGACATTGGCATGACGATTTTCAATTTTTTTCCTTCAATCTCATCATTGGACGCAACCCTCTTGGATCCACTACTCACTTCTCCTTTGCTTCCGTTGGCACGGGTCATGATATTGGAAATCCAAGGTGATATCTCAATGCTCTTACCTGGAAACGATGATATCTCGTTAGTCACATCCCTGACCTCTTCCTTGTGGTACAAAACCTTGAGGGGCTTCAGGGGTCCTTTGCATTTCTCATTACCTGGCCCGGAAATCAAGATATATGTACCTGAGCTTTCCTTCTTGAGTGTTGGTGACCTTATGTCAACCAATCTTTGTAGTTTGAACTTAAATCTCTTGCATTCCTCGATGGAGTGCCCCAATGTTCTAGTATGGTATCCGAACTTAACCTTCGGGTGATATTCTTTAAAGACTAAGCTTCTTTTGTTAATCAGTTCTCGTACCAAGGCTTTCAATGTTAAGCAAGTATCCATGTCATATCCCACTGACTCTTTATGAAATTCACATGTTGCATTTGGATTGTACCATGGCAGGTATGGTGACATGGGTGTGAGAGCTCGAGGAGTCACCAAAGTATTATGGATCATCTACGGGTAGAGCTTGCTATATGGCACCGGAATCTGGTCATTATGATCTTTGTTCCCATTGTTCTGATTTTGATTTTTGTTCTGAACCTGACTTCGGTGATTTTGAGGAGGAATAGCCAGAGAATATTGATGATGACATTTTGAGGGAGGGCCATATGTCGATAGATGAGAAGTTTCCACATGGAGTTGCCCTTTACTTGGGGTAACACTAGATGGATGTGGAGCAGTAGCTCCCTCTGTTGCAGAAATATGTATGGAATGATCCTCTTTTCTCAATAAGACTTGCAGGATTTCCACGACCCATCCCACTTGACTCTTTAAAAGATTGCGTTTCTCCTTCAATGCTTCTTGACTTTTCCTTAGCTCGTCCATTATCTCCTGAGACATGGTTCTTTGTTCTAAACACGTGTCGGGAATCACTTTGCTGATCATGGACAAAGGATGGATGAGTTTTTTTGTATTTTTTCTGGAAAATGACATGCATTCTGATGAGATGTAAATGTAATGGAATGTGAATGAATGCAATGCAAGCCATGTATATTTGTTTTTTTTCAATACACAAGTTCAAAAGTCAGAGGTATTGATGAATTTGATTGCTTTCCAAGAATAGGTTCTCACTGAGTATGATATAGGGTTATGAAGGTTCATAGAGTCATGGATCCACATGACTGTTTGATGCCTGCGACAACTTACTTGTTGGGCGTCAACTACATCCAAAGAATCTACTCTAAGTGAGGTTCTTGCATCGATCTAACAAGAAATTCATCTCGTGGACCCACACTACGCAACCATATTTACTAGTTGGCCAAAGGATTAAGGTTCTACAAATGGCCCTCAGAGTCATCAATCCTAATGAAAATGTCAAAGCTTACTTATCGAGCGACAACATCCTCCCAAGGATCTACTCTAAGTAAGGTTCTCGTACTGACCCAACGAGAGATTCATCTCGCGGACTTACATTACTCAACCTCGTCCTATCTTATTTTTTACCCGAGACTCGGGTAAAAAGTCTTTCCCACAAGGTTCGCAATCAGAGTATCTAAGTACCAAAGTATAATGGAACCAATACAACAAATTATATCAATATGATAATAAAGATAGTAAAAGCAACACAAAAAAGCCACATAAGTAAATAAACAAAGGCACACAAATGACCTAACTAGGCTTGACTCACTTAAGGAAATAGCTCCCCAACAGAGTCGCCATCTTTCGCACCTCGAAAAATGAGAATACGACCTAGCAAAGTGCAATCGAACGCTCACATGATGGACTAAACAGAGTCACCACCGAACTTTATTTATTCCTAAAAGGAAATGGGAAATATCGATAAAACCCAAGAAAGAGCGACAGTGATTATGGTCGTCACAACCAAACCAGGGTTCGGGAGTCGATTACACAAGATGAAGGTATTAGCACCCCTCATGTCCGTTGTACTCAACGGGAACCATTAGGTTAATTTTGCGGGTCAGTGTTAGCTTAAAATGTTATACTTCTCGAATTTATTAAGAAAGAAATAAGAATATGATCAAAAAAAGGAAGAGAATTTTAGATTTTTTTTGCAACGAAGGGGACTAAACCTAAGTTTTTTATTCATGGCCTGACAAGATTTCGCAATCCTGCTCTTACGTATCTCAATAGAAAACTCAAGGCACACTTAATTCTGGGTATAAAATGTTTGTTTGTTGATCGATTTTAGCGAAAGCTATCTTGTATTAATCGACGAGAAACATTGTTTTACCCAAAACAGATGAGGAGTAGACTTATACATCATATCGAATGGATTTACAAATCAACATTCGGAAAAATGTCACTTATCTCAACTCAACAATTATGGATGAAGCATTGCTTTGCATCTGTTTAAGACAAGATGTCTTTAGTTTTTTAAAAGGTTTTAAAGATCGTACGACGACAAAAAAGAGAGTTTGATTTGCTGAATGTATTTTTGGACTTGAAAGACGAGTAATTATGACTTGCAAGTTCTTACAACTTGGGTCTAATACTCAAGACTACATCTGGACCTTTCACCCAGGTAATCTTTTTCTTTCAATTTTATTAAGAAAAGAAGTTTGAATATTTACAAATGTTTTAGAGGGAAGACGAACACTTATGGCTTACAAGCTCTTACAACTTGGGTCTAACATTTGGGACTACATCTGGACCTTTCACCCAGGTAGTCTTTTTCTTTCACTTTTATTAAGAAAATTATTTGAATTGAGAAAGGTTTGTAGTGATTTGAGGGTAGTTGAAATGCAGATAAGTAAATGCGAGCACGCTGAAAGAAAAAAAATTTCATTGTAAGAAGGCCCAAGAGTAAGCCATGAGACTGAAAATCAACCGAAATCGAAAGTCATCTGAATTTAGCTCTAAACTAACTTAAAGTAGACTCATGTATGAATCACTCTATAAGAAGCTGGGCAACAAATTATATACGTCTAGGCGATTTTTCAAAAATTAAATTAGACTTAAACTTAAGAATCTAAATGCAATAATAAACCACGTAGCAACACAAGCATATTATTATTACAATAGTGTTATCAACTCAACAGAAAGCGCGACACATACACGTGTTGCCCATAATGAACTCACATTGTCACCAAAATCGAAATGGAGCTTAAAGAATAATAAAAAAAACGGTACTCATCACATTTATATATATATATATATATATATATATATATATATATATATATATATATATATATATATATATATATATATATATATATATATATATATATATATATATATATATATATATATATATATATCATGCTAATCATTTTGATTATTTCTTTTTTATATGTTTAAAGTTATACATACAAAACAATCGTTGCATATAATTTTTTTTATTAATATGTGTTTTAAAATAATCTAACGCTCTAAAGCATATATATATATATATATATATATATATATATAACTTAAAACATATAATAAAATAAAAAACTATATGCGTTAGATTATTTTAAAACACATATTAATAAAAAAAATTATATGCAACGATTATTTTGTATGTATAACTCTAAACATATAAAAAAAAATAACCAAAATGATTAGCATGAAATAAACTTCTCGAAAACATACAAGTTTTGACCAAATTTTGAAATAGAAAATGCCGGTTAAAACGCTCAGACGAACCAAAAGGTGACCGAAAAATTAGCCAAAAAATAAATCAAGCACACCAGGTTAAACTACACGAAATATAGATTAATAAAACTAATGTCTGCAAGCTTGATTTTGAAACTTTTTCGCTTGTTGTTTTGACACACATTTGATAATTGATTCAACAGATTTGTCTGTAAATCTGAAAATTTATTTCGATTGACATTCTAATCATTATGCGGTATGGAATGCATGTTATGATATGCAAAGATGCAACGACTATGATGAATGTGTTAATTGGTGATTCAGGGTCAAAATCGGGGTGTGTCACAAATGTTTAGGGTTAATGAACTATATGATCTTTGTGAAGGGTATGGTGAATTTTAGGGTATGACAGTTGCCCCTATTTAATATTCTCGAACCTGAATGTATGCATCACAACGACTTCTATGCAATCAAGGTAAGGGGGGATTAAATACTATAATATCGACAAATTTCCCCCCACTAACAAATAGAATGCAATGTGAAGATAGGTCACAAAAAATTTCTTCACTGAGGGTATGGAATGAAGATACTGGTCTTTGTGTAGGGCAGCTGTTGGGGATTGGAAAGTTATCAGGTAAATGGCTATTTATGAAAGGTTAGATATGTATGACGTATGCAATATGCTAATGCAGTATAATTGATTTTTTTCCTTTTGTCTTTCTCTTAGATTTTACGTCTTCCCCATTCTTTTCTTTTTTTCATATTTTTCTCTTTTTTTTCTTCCTTGCCTCCACTATCAAGCTTTGGCATGTAATCGACGGTCGAGGTATTCCTGCAGGATTCTTCGAAAGCAAAAGAATTAGGTGTTCGCAAAAGGTAAGTACCAGTGGATATAAAAAGTTGAAATGAGATCCCATGCAAAAGGCACAGAGACATCTTGCAAAATGCAAGTAACTCAACTAAGAAGCGACCTTCTCGTGCAATAGGTAGCAACGACTCTATAGCAAAAGAAATGGAATCTTTAAATACAATTAAGAGACATAGCAGGATAAACTTCTCACACAAAAGGTGATGAGAACTCCTTAAAAAAAGTTTAAGAAGAAAATAGGAATGAGGGATAACCTCTCTCGGAGATATGATTTTTTCCGTACTACAGGTAGCAACAACTCCTTAGTAAGAGAAAAAAATGGGTCTTCCAAACAAAAGGTTAAGAAGAAAGATTGTCGAATTTCTCAAACAAAAGGTGATGAGAAATCCTTAACAAAAGGTTAAGAAGAAAATGAGATTCTCGTACAACAGGTAACGAGAGCTCCTAGACACAAGGTCTGTTAGGGATTCTCACACAAAAGGTAGTGAGAGCCGCTTAACAAAAGATTAAGAAGAAAGTTGGATATGAGATTTTCTGACAAAAGGTAAAGAGAGACTTTTCAACGAAAGGTTAAAAAGATATATGGATAGGATATCTCATACAAAAGGTAATGAGAAACTTCTCAATGAAAGGTTAAGCAGAAAGATGAATGAGACTTCTCATACGAAAGGTAATGAGAAACTTCTCAACAAAAGGCTAAGAAGAAGGCTAGCAAGGATTTCTCATACATAATATAATGAGAAACTTCTCAATGAAAGGTTAAGAAATATGGGATGAATGGTTATCTCATACCAAAGGTAGTACTGACTCCTTATCAAGATAATATTTCCAATGCAAAAGGCAAAGTATATTTACAAAAGGTAAGAAGGTTTAGGAATAGAAATTCTCGAGCAAAAGGCTGAGGAGACTTACAAAAGGTAAGCAGCTGAGGACAACGGTTTTTATGCAGAGGGAACTCACAAAAAGTAAGCAAGAAGGGGAAGACCTCCGTAAGACCCTAATTTTGACCCTAAGTTCCCTCATGGCATCATGTTATTGCACAAGTGCATTGCCTCAAGGATCATAGCATGTTTGGCTCATTAACCCTAGGTTTGGGACTTATTTGAGTGTTTTGAGATCACCAAGCATGCTTGTATTGTATATTATTTATTTTCTTATTGGATTACTAACCAAAAGCATAAAAATATGTCACTAACTCTTTTGTTTTGAAGCTCAAGTGATCATGTGCTCCACAATGCTCCTAGGAGGCCCCTAAGCCCAATGTAATGGCTAGATGAAGATGAGAAAAAGCATGACAATGGTCCACAAAGTTCCTAATAATAATATATGTCTCCCAAGTATCTCAATTTGCCAAATTTATCAAGATAACCCAAAGGGCTTGAAGATTGTTTCCCAAGGAAACCCTAATTTCAATGTGCTTTGACTGTGCCTTGCCTATGAAGCAATCTCCATCTCTGATCAAATTTAATCAAGGGAAGTTCTTTCATTTATCATTTTATGCATATATGAGCCTATTTTAGGCCCCTCAATCATTTATTCATCAAGATTGGAAGTTTGGCCTTGAAAAGTTGACTAGTCAAGTCATCTGACTAAATTGAGGATCAATGAGATATAACTTTTGATGTATTTTTCAAATGAAGATGACACTAAGATAACAAATGTTCCTAAGAACCATATGAAAAACTTTCACGTTCATCAAAAATCCATTTGAATCTTTTAAGGTCATCATTCATTTCAAAACATTATAGGTCATTTTGACTGAAACCCTAATTTTTGGTCAACTTACCAAGGCAATAACTCCCTTAATTTTTATGGTTTTTAGGTGAGACAAAATGCATTAGAAATCTGGAGATGTATAATTCAAATGTTATGTTGTACAAAATTTCATAATCCTAAAATAAATACATGTGATAATGCAAAACATTATAGGTCATCTTGGACCTAATTCATTGAATTCGAAAAAGTACCCAACTTCAAATGCCCATAACTTTGTGATAAAAAATCCAAATGATACAAACTTTGAGTCTAGGTTGACCATCTTGAAAAGATATACAACTTTGATATTGGAAATATTTTCATTTGAAGCTTTCATAATGAATACATAGGGGCTTGATTAAGCTTTTTTTTGGTGAAATTTTTCAAGGTGATTTGAACATGTTTTGTACTTGAATTTTCCAGGCCAGTTTTGATCAATTTGCAAATGCCAAATGATTTTTTCCTAACATAACTTTTGTTCCTTATTTCAAGAGCTTTCCAACCATTACTCACAATACACATTTGGATCTACCATTTGTGAGTTTCGAAATTCTTTTCATTTAGGTGCATTTTAATATTTTATGATGAAACTTGAATTGTAAGCTTGTTCAGTCCAATGTGCACGTCCAAATGACTTTCATGTGGTATCAGCAAGTTATTTCAGCCATCATTGGGCCTTCCACACGCCTACATAGGCCCATGCAATTCAAATTCCATTTGCCATGCACATGAACAAAGCATGATCAGCTGATGCATTCAGTTATAAATAGAGGCTTCCTCTCATTCATTTGCGAACTTTTTGGAGATCCCAAGTGCTGCAGAAGTGAAACCATAGCCATCACTAAAGGAATTAATCACTTTTCTTCAATTTTTCGAGCTTGAAATTCAGCATCATTAGCTGAGTTTTAAAGCCAAATTCCTTAGCTTATCACTTCCATTACATTCATAGATCAAAGAGGAGCAAGGATCTTGGAGAATTCATGGCCAGAAGTTCATCAATTTAGAGGTATAATCTCAAACTTTTTGGATCTAGAACTCTTAATTCAATGTAGCATTCTTGTGTTTCTGTGGTTTTCTGAAGTCCTCACACTTGAGGCAAGCTGTTGATGCTTTCAATTCTTCATTTCATGAGCAATCCGTGTGGACACCATGATTTTATCCTTCACATTTCTCTCAATATAGAAAGAGTGAGGGAGATCCATTGGTACAGTGATGATCTCCATCACACGAGCTTCATTTCCATGGTCTTGTTTTTAATTTTCATTAAGATTTATTTTCCTGCAACTGGTGGCCGAAATTGGTTGTTTCGCTGGAGAAGATGGTGGTTTCCACCACCACCACCACCATGTGTGCACGCTAGGGCCCTTGGATCTCCATGCCACGATTTAATCTTGTTCATTCATTGTAATTACTTCATTTAATGTTGGATGTGGCGTGTTTGACTCGTGTGTAGCGTGTTTCCTCAAATCCCAACCATCTACAGGTGCCACGTCAATTAATGAAATGCATCTGATGGCTCTGGCTTTTTCGCTTATTTTATTTTTCATTTTATTTTCAGTTAATTCATTTCATTTTCAAAAATTCATTAAAAAATCATTTGAAGTCATAAAAATATGAGACAAACTCCAAAAAAATTCTTAAAAAATCTAGTTTCATATTTTGATTTTTAATTATTTTTGTGACTTCATTTGATATTTTTTTTCTGAATTACTTGTTTTTAATGATTTTAATTCATTTTAAAATACTTTCTGACTTTTAAAAAATCCAAAAATATTTTCATAGCATCTATGGATCATGATAAGTCAATGAAAAATAGTCTCAACAATTTCTTGATTGTTTTAAGATTATTTGAGATTTTAATTCATATTATGCTATTTTTTATTGTTTTTAATTGTTTTTAATTGCTTTCTGATTTTAAAAATTTGTGAGAAAATTAGTCAAAGCTTGTTTGACTATGTTGAACCTATGAGGATTTAATTGGACTTTTTGAAGTTGCTTTGAATTGAATTTGAGGTTCAACCTTATTTGTTTATTTTTATTTTGTATTTTATTTTAATTCAAAAAATACCAAAAAAATATATTTGACTTTTTGATTTGTTATCTTCATTTCTCTTCTATTAGGTGTTGATTGAGTTTGATTTGATTCAACTTTGATCAATTGGAATTGGCTGTTGTATTCTTTTCCCCTCCCTTTCATCTTCATCCTTTTCTTTCCATCAATGGCCAATGAGTTAAAGTCTCGAGGTTGGTCTTGACAAATGAGAAGCTTAACCTTCTTTGATCCAAACCAAAGTTAACTTGATCCATGATCAAGTGAGTTGTTTTGTGTCCAAGATAGGTTGCTTCTTGGTCAAACAAATAACCAAAACTCAATACAAGGCCCTTCCCCTTTTGTTTGGCATGACAAGTTTATGGAGCTTGGCTTACTAGTCATGATCTCTAACTTGTGTTCTTTGCGTATATTCTTATTGACCGATCTCAGATAGGTGTGACTACTACATTAGTCCACTTACGATTGCTTAACATAGCGTTACATTGTCTTATGACAAGCTAACATAACCTTACTAACTACTAACTTTAATTTGAGCTTTTAATTTCTTGCCATTTACTTTTAATGTCATTTATTTCTTGCTTATTATTCATCTTGATTTTCATATTTGCTCACTTGAGCACATATTTTATGTTTATGTCATTTTTCTTTTGCTCATTTGAGCCCACTATTATATTGCTATGTTGTGTTGTTTGTGCTTGTTTTGATTTGAACCAAAATACAAAAGGAGAAAGGACTTAGAATTAAGATCTACCCATGCTTAAAGGAGTTCAAGAGCAACTAGGCCTCATGCCTTTAGAATGCAAAATTTGTTGAAGAGCAACTAGGCCTCATGCCTTTAGAATGCTAAAATTCAAATTTGACCTCAAAAGGACTTCTCCTCCAAACTTATTCTTTGTACATTCCCTTTATTGTGTTGTGAACTTTTTGATGTTTGCTTTTGTATGATAGGGATCCCACCTTGAGATTGTGAAAAGAGGACCATTGTCACGAGTAGCCAAGTTAAGAGCCAAGCCAAATGGAGATCCTAGGAGCTTGAATTCAATTATTGAATGCTTGTTTGTGTGATAAGTCCAAGGGAAAGGAGCATCTTGAGTCATCTCTATGAATCCAAGAAAAGGAACTCCAAGGGTTTTTCTTTCCCTTTTTATCTTTGTATGCTTTAGGAATATCCCTTCTCTTCTTCTCCCCATTCTAACCAAGCCAAAAAATCATTTTTTCAAAACTTTGACTTTGTTTCAAATTAGAAACCTAGGCCTTATGCCTTTGACTTTTCAAAACCATTTTCATAAATACTCATTGTAAATAAACTTTAATTCAACTTTGACTTCATTTTGTAAATAAATCCAATTTGTAAATACAATCCATTTCAAGTTATTTTGTGGTTCCAATGACCACTTGTTAAAACCTTTTCAAAACATTAGTCATATGTTTGAGTTATCAAAGTGGTTGATGTAAATCTCACCTCATCCTTAGTGATTGGATTATAAGTCTTCCATGCTTATTATAGGGTTAACCCCTCACTAGCATGTTGAAGCCTTCCTCACATGGTGGATTGTTGGTTTAGGTTGAGTTTTCTCCCTTTGATAACAAAAGACCTTAAGGCTTTTGATCAAATCAATTCACCAATCTTTGAGATTTTTACCTTGAACTATGAGGTTTTGATCCTCCTTTGTGATGGTACGTAGGCAATGGGTTCATCCATTCAAACAACCAAATTTATAAATATAATATATTCTTTTCTCATCCCCTCAATCTTTTGCACAAATCTTTTCACAAGTACCAACCTACAACACATATTTGCAAAAAGGGTCCCCTTAGAGTACTAAGGATGTTTTGGGTGCGTAAAACCTTCCCATTTCATAACCAACCCCCTTATCCATATCTCTGACATTTTTATTAGTTTTTGATTTGAAAAACTTCTTACTTGGCTTTTGTTCGCTTTTTAGCCTTTCCTTTGGACAAATAAAAGTGCGGTGGCGACTCGAATTGTATGTTGACTTTTGTTTTAGTCAATAAACCTAAAGGTAACGAAAACCCCGCTATAGAAAAGTGGCGACTCTACTGGGGACAAGCTCAAGCCCCGTGGGTTTAGCCTACTTTTTGCTTGTATGTGTTGTATGTTTATATTTATTTGTGGCATATTTTTGTGCAAATTTGGGATGAATGTATTGTTTGTAATGTATGAATTGCTTGATATATTAATTGCTTGTATGCTTGGTGGTTTATTGTGAGATGAGTTCTATACCCGAACTCGAGTACATTTATGATAGGAGAATGGCATAGTCTTGTTGACTTGTGTGGAGTTATTCCTTAACAAGTTAACTTGCAAGTCCATTCACTTGGTGGAGGTCTTATTGGGATCACTAATGTCACACGAGTAGTCGTGGTTAGGCATTACTCCTTCCAATAGGAACCCTATAAGCCAAGGACCTTAGATACCTAGCCCATCTTGGCCTATTTTAGGATGTAGTGTGAAGGTCGTTCAAGTGTAAGACTTGATACGTTTGTTACGCGATACTACACTCATAAGAGTCCCTCTTGAGAATATTTTTGGAGGACGAGTAGTCGTTTTATCCGATAATATCCGAAAGATGGAATGATGACTATGGGAACCTTTTTAGAACATGATCATCAGGTTTAACCATAGTACACTCCCGTTGGGTGGTTCTTAACCGAGACTCCATGCTCGTGACTTACAATAAACCCGTGATTCACAGTTGATTCGTTCCCGTATATCCTCAATATCAATGGAACTTGGGTGTTGATAAGGTGTAAACCATAGTCCACCAAAATGGATGATTGACATTGACGATGACTTGAGCCATCCCGTGACCTTTGTGTGGTGTGACTTACTTGATCCTTGAGTGTGTTTATTGCATTCATGCATCCATTCATTCATTCGCATTCATGTCATCAACAATAAAGATTTTTACAAGGAACTTAAGAGGTCTATTTGCAAATTTTCAGACATGGATAAGCAAAGAAGGAATACGAAGAAGTACAGTTTCAGACAACCCGACTTGAAAGAGTTAAGGCGTCTGACATCTTATGTATTAGAGCCCTTGTAGTTCAAAGCTCGCCATGGGAAGCTTCTAGTTATTCTCTCTACCAAGGTGGATGAGGGTCCGATGAGTGTGTTGGTGCAGTTCTATGATCCTATGTATCAGTGCTTCACTTTTCCGAATTTCCAGCTTTTGCCTACACTATAGGAGTATGATTATCACGTGGGTATACCTATTCTTGACCGATTGTCGTTCAGTGGTTTGGAGAAGATTCCGTCTTCTCAAGAGATTGCTGACATGCTTCATGTGGAGGTATCCGACATTATTGCTAATATGACTACCAAAGGTGGAATTCAAGGTCTTCCGTCTGATTTTCTGATTGCCAAAGCTACCTTGTCTGGGAAGGCCATGAGTAAGGAATCTTTTGAAGCCATATTTGTACTCCTCATCTATGGGCTAGTGTTATTTCCCAACATCGACAACTTCGTGGATGTGAACGCTATTAGGATTTTCTCTTCTCTTAATCCCGTTCCGACTCTGTTGGGTGACACTTATTTCTCTTTGCATATGAGGAATGCAAAGGGTGGTGGTTCCATTGTGTGTTGTCTGCCTCTATTGTACAAGTGGTTTATTTCGCACTTGCCTCAGACGCTTGCCTTCAAGGAGAACAAGGGATGTATACGGTGGTCCACGAGACTTATGTCTCTCACTAATGATGATATCTCTTGGTATGATAATGTTTATGATGGCGTTCAGATTATTGATTCTTGTGGTGAGTTCTCCAATGTACCTCTTCTTGGTACATGTGGTGGAATTAACTACAACCCTGCTTTGGCTCGCCGTCAGCTTGGGTTTCCCTTAAAGGATAAACCCAACAACATTTCATTTGAAGGCTTATTCTTTCAAGAGGGTAAAGATCCCCAAAACTTAAAGGATAGGATGGTCCACGCCTAGCGCAAGGTTCATAGGAAAGGAAGGAAGGAGCTTGGTCTGAAGAATTGTGTTGCTTTGGAACCTTACACCTCTTGGGTTAGGAAGAGAGCTCTCGAGTACCGCATGTCGTACGAGTATCCAAGACCTACCTCTACGATTATGGCTGGGCCTTCAACCCTCCCTAATCAAGGAGTAGAGGGGTTGAGAGACGAAGACCGTTCACGTGTTTGGGTTCGTGAGCGTAAGGAGCTTCTTCAGCAGCTCAAGGATAAGGATGCAGTGATCGAGTTTCTAGAGCATCAGGTCATTGATGAGCCCGATGATGTGGTTACTTCTCTCCTTCCTCACTCGTCTAGGTTTTGGAAGAAGAGATACGATTAGCTCTCCAAGGAGAAGGCCGACATGGAAGCATCTATGAGAGAGAGGTGAAGAGGCTTCGTGCTACGTATCTTCCGATCTCGAAGGCTTTGGACGACTGCTTCTAGGGTTGCATAGGATGTTTATTCTCCTTTTTCTCTTGTATTGTATTTGGTTACCGAGACTGTACTACTTCTTTGGTGTAAAAAGTTTCCAAATATTATATTGCTATGAGTATTCCATATATGTCTTAAAAAGTTCAATATTTTCAAAACATTTGCAAATAGATCTTTATAAAGTTCCTTTGATAAAAAACAAATCATATGCACAAGCATTGCATGCATCATATGCATAAGCAGGTTTTTGTTCCGAGCTCCTGATATAATGGTCTAACTCTTTGCTCTTTATTTATTTTGAAGACAAGCTGACGCACCGGTACAACACCAGAGAAAATCATCAGAAGATCATGGAACACCTTGAAAAAGAGAGTCGAGATCTGAAAGAGGAGATTGCCCGACTAACTGCCATGATTGAGTCAGTTCTTGCCGCTCAGAGTCAAGCTTCTCTGACTCCTGCAACTCCTCTCACGAGGACGGTCATTTCCGAAGTGGTTACCTCAATAGTACCTGCTGCCACCGCCCACTTCGCTCCTAATATGCCTGTTGGATTCCCTTGGGGAATGCCATCTAATTTCGTGCCAGAGGGTTTCGCTCCCACTTTTGCTTCTATGCCGGCATCTAGCCTGGTCATGTCTGTGCCACCTCCCGTTGTGCACACTTTGCCGCGTGTTGAAGACACCATCTATCATTTCGAGCCATCTGAGGACCCAGAAGTTTATGAAAAGATGGATGAGAAGAAGGATCAATTCCTTGAATTGCGCAAGGAATTGCAAACGCTGAGAGGCAAAGATCTATTTGGCAAGAGTGTTGTTGAATTGTGCTTAGTGCCCAACGTGAAAATCCCAGTCAAATTCAAAATTCCTAACTTTGAGAAGTATAAGGGAAACACGTGTCCACTTAGTCATCTTATGATGTATGCTCGCAAGATCTCGACCCAAACAGATAATGATCAACTATTGATTCACTACTTTCAGGATAGCCTGACAGGTGCTGCGCTCCGTTGGTATATGGGGCTAGAGAGTGCAAGCATCCACACTTTCAATGATCTGGGAGAGGCTTTTGTGAAACAGTATAAATACAACGTGGACATGGCTCCAGACAGAGATCAGTTAAGGGCGATGTCCCTGAAAGACAAAGAAACCTTCAAGGAATATGCCCAGAGGTGGAGGGAATTGGCAGCTCAGATAGTGTCACCCTTGGAGGAGAAGGAGATGACAAAGATCTTTCTGAAGACTTTGAGCTCTTTCTACTATAAGCACATGATTGTTAGTGCTCCCTCGGACTTTACCGAAATGGTAAATATGGGGATGAGGCTAGAAGAAGGAGTCCGTGAAGGACGTCTGTCCCGCGAGGATAATTCGGCAAAGAAATATGGAGGATTTGCCAGGAAGAAGGAAGGGGAGACTCATGTTGTTTCTTCCCATATCAAGAGAAGGCCCTTTGTGAGGAGGAAGGAAGTGTGACCCGCTGTCAACTAACACCAGGTGGCTCATATAGCACCTGCTTTCAGAGAATCTCAACAACCGCAACAACAACCTCGTCAACCACCACAGGCTTACCGGCCTCGCAACAATAATAACACCAACACCAACAACTATGAGAGGAAGAGGGTGACTTTTGACCCGATTCCTATGACCTATGCTGAACTTTATCCTTCCTTAATTGATAAGAAGTTGATAACTCCACGAGATCCTCCTACTGTGCTAGCCAATCCTCAATGGTGGTACAAGTCCGAACTTCACTGTGTGTATCATTTTGGTGCTCCCGGACATGACGTGGAGAATTGTTTTCCATTGAAGACCAAGGTACAAGACCTTGTGAGGAGTGGGATACTATTCTTCGAGGATGTAGGCCTAAATGTGAAGAAGAACCCATTGCCCAGGCATGGGAAGGCAGCTGTCAATATGGTTCAGGGGTGCCCTGGCAAATATAAAGTCCTTTATGTGAATAACATAAGGCAGTCCCTGGTAGAGATGCATAAGCTGTTATGCGAGAACAGTCATTATGAGCATGATCATGATAAATGCCATGTATGCACTGTCAATGAAAGAGGATGCCGCAAAGTAAGAAAGGACATCCAAGAGACGCTAGACCAAGGGATGATCGAGATACTTCAGAATCGTAATGAGGATGAAGTTGATGTTATTACTCCCGTGTTCAAGATTCCTGATCTTGTTGTCATTAAGTATGATGGCAGCAAGAAGAAGGTGGTGCCAACTCTTGTGATCAAGCCAGCGGGCCCTGTCCCGTATGTGTCAAATAGAGCGGTCCTGTACCGTTACAATGCAGTTATGCTGGAAGATGGGAAGGAGGTGTCGTTGCCCTCAACCTCTGTTGTAAGCATATCCGACGTCAGTGGTGTGACCCGTAGTGGTCGTGTTTTCTCGGCTCAGCCGAAATCCCATGAAGACATCGTGAAGAGAGATGTTGTCAATCCTGCCGGTCCCGTGGGGACTTCTTCTTCGAATCATTCTACTCCTACTGTGAAGGGTGTTGACCTTGTGGTTGTCAAATCTATTAAGGCTCCTATCCTGGTTGGCCAGTCTGGCATGTTGAGAGAGGATGGTGATGAGATGCTGAGGCTCATCAAGAGGACTGAGTACAACGTTGTGGAGTAATTGCTTCAAACTCCATCAAAGATATATGTCCTATCTTTGCTGATGAATTCAGAGCCACACCGTGAAGCATTGCAAAGGGTGTTGGACGTGGCATACGTGGATCACGATGTCACAATTGAATAGTTTGATAGCATCGTTGTAAATATAATTGCCTGCAACAATTTGAGCTTCTGTGATGATGATCTTCCCGAGGAGGGAAAAGACCACAGTTTGGATTTACATACCTCTATAAACTGCAAAGACGATGCCCTGTCCAAGGTGTTGGTGGATACAGGGTCATCACTTAATGTATTGCCAAAGTCTGTAGGATCAAGCGCTTACCATTGTGCTAAAAGCAATTGTTGTTAGTAAGGGTGCAACTTTATTTCCTTATAGTATGAGCCCTCAGGGGCTGCACCTAAAGCGAGGTTTGTAAGCTCCCTCTAAGCGCCATGGGTTGGGATGTTAAGCCCATTCGAATCCCTAAGGGTGACGCTGGATTTATTTATCCAGCAATGATATTCATTCAATAATCGCATGTTAAATGTTTGTTTTTCAAATTATTTTTCATTTTTGCTTTTCGTATGAAATTGGTGATCACCATAAAACCCTAAAAAAGAGAATAAAATCATTTTTTTCATCTGCATAACGATTTGCCTTGTTTGAATTTTGAAATCTCTTTTAAACTCAAAATCAGTATGCAGGTTAATCAAACCCATTGAACATAATGATCCAACACCATCTCCCAACTTTGAGTTCCTTGTATTTGAGGCAGAAGATGATGATGTTGAAGAGATTTCTGATGAGATTACCCGTTTGCTTGAGTACGAGGAGAAGGTCATTTAGCCACATCTTGAGAATCTGGAAACAGTCAACTTGGGGTCTGAAGACTGCATTCGTGAAGTGAAGATTGTGGCACTCCTTGAAGAGTCTGTTAAGAAGGGGTTGATTGAGTTGCTACGAGGATATGTCGACGTCTTTGCCTGGTCGTATGAAGATATGCCTGGTCTAGATACTGATACCGTGCAACATTTCTTGCCGTTGAAGCCTGAGTGTGTGCCTGTGAAGCAAAAGCTCAGAAGAACTCATCATGATATGGCAGTGAAGATTAAAGAAGAAGTTCAGAAGCAAATTGATACGGGGTTTCTGGTGACTTCTACATATCCTCAATGGGTGGCCAATATTGTGCATGTACCTAAGAAAGACGAAAAAGTCCGAATGTGTATGGATTATCATGACTTGAATAAAGCTAGCCCAAAAGATGATTTTCCTCTACCGCACATTGATATGTTGGTAGACAATACAGCTAAATTCAATGTCTTTTCATTTATGGACGGATTTTCCGGTTATAATCATATTAAAATGGCACCCGAGGATATGGAGAAGACAACATTCATCGCACCTTGGGGAACATTCTGTTATCGAGTGATGCCCTTCGGTTTGAAGAATGCCGGAGCCACGTATCAATGTGCCATGACTATCTTGTTTCATGACATGATGCACAAGGAGATCGAGGTGTATATCGATGATATGATTGCAAAGTCGAGAATGGAAGTTGAACATGTAGAACACTTGTTGAAGCTTTTCCAGCGTTTGAGGAAGTACAAACTCCGCTTGAATCCGAACAAGTGTACATTTGGAGTCCATTTCGGCAAGTTATTGGGCTTTATTATTAGCGAGAGAGGTATTGAAGTTGATCCTGCCAAGGTCAAAGCAATACAAGAGATGCCTGTGCCCAAAACCGAGAAGCAAGTTCGAGGTTTCCTTGGCTGCTTGAATTACATTTCGAGATTTATATCCCACATGACTGCCACATATGCGCCTATATTCAAGCTCCTCCGGAAAGATCAACATCATGATTGGACCAAGGATTGCCAAAAGGCTTTTGATAGTATCAAAGAGTATTTGTCCGAGCCTTCGATTCTGTCTCCGCCTATTGAAGGGAGACCGTTGACTATGTACCTGACTGTGCTTGATGATTCCATGGGATGCATCCTTGGTCAGCAAGATGAATCAGGAAAGAGAGAATATGCAATCTACTACTTGAGTAAGAAGTTCACTGACTGTGAGTCTCGGTATTCAATGCTTGAGAAGACATATTGTGTTTTGGCTTAGGCTGCTAAGCGTTTACGCCAGTATATGTTGAATCATACAACTTGGTTGATATCCAAAATGGATCCGATCAAGTATATCTTTGAGAAGCCTGCTTTAACTGGGAGAATTGCTTGTTGGTAGATGTTGTCATCTGAGTATGATATTGAGTATCGAGCTCAAAAAGCTATTAAAGTTAGTATCTTGGATGACCATTTAGTGCATCAACCAATTGAAGATTATCAGTCTGTGCAATACGACTTCCCCCATGAGGAGATTCTATATTTGAAAATGAAAGATTGTGATGAGCCTACGCTCGATGAAGGGCTAGAGCCTGGTTCCCGTTGGGGTATGGTGTTCGATGGCGTTGTAAATCAGTATGGAAATGGTATTGGGGCAGTGATTATTACTCCTAAAGGCACATATTTTCCTTTTACAGCAAGGCTAACTTTCAAATGCACGAATAATATGGCGGAGTATGAGGCTTGTATTGTGGGTTTGGAAGAATGTATTGATCTTAGGATCAAGCATCTTGATGTTTATGGCGATTCGGTCCTTGTTGTTAATCAGATTAAGGGTGAATGGGAGACGAATCAGCCTGGCCTCATCCCATACAAAGATTATGCGAGGAGGATTTCAACTTTCTTTACTAAAGTTGACTTTCATCATATTTCTCGAGATGAGAATCGGATGGCGGATGCTCTTGCTACGCTTGCTTCAATGATTGCTGTCACTTATTGGAATGAAGTCCCAAATATTATCGTGATGCGCTTGGATAGACCAGCTCACGTGTTTGCAGTTGAGGAGGTAAAAGATGATAAACTATGGTATTATGATATCAAGTGCTTTCTCCAAAGTCATACTTACCCGCCTGGGGCATCTGTTAAAGATAAGAAGACTTTGAGAATATTATCTGGAAGTTTCTACCTTAATGGTGATGTGCTTTACAAGAGGAACTTTGACATGGTTCTGCTCAGATGCGTGGATAGACACAAAGCATACATGTTGATGACTGAAGTCCATGAGGGTTCATTTGGTACTCATTCCAATGGACATGC
Source organism: Lathyrus oleraceus (assembly GCF_024323335.1). Classification (NCBI taxonomy): domain Eukaryota; kingdom Viridiplantae; phylum Streptophyta; class Magnoliopsida; order Fabales; family Fabaceae; genus Lathyrus; species Lathyrus oleraceus. The sequence goes on along the minus strand of NC_066581.1, from coordinate 77,546,854 downwards.
TATGGCAAGAAAGATGTTAAGAGTAGGCTACTATTGCCTGACAATGGAGTCTGACTGCTGCAAGTTTGTGAAGAAATGCCACATATGTCAGATTTATGCAGACAAGATTCATATTCCCCCGACACTTCTGAATGTTATTTCCTCACCATGGCCTTTATCTATGTGGGGAATTGACATGATTGGCATGATTGAACCCAAGGCGTCGAACGGTCACCGTTTTATTCTCGTAGCCATTGATTACTTCACCAAGTGGGTTGAAGCGACATCGTATGCAAATGTGACCAGGCAGGTGGTTGTGAGGTTTATCAAGAACCAACTCATATGCCGATATGGTGTTCCATACAAGATCACTACTGATAATGGATCTAACTTGAACAATAAGATGATGAAAGAGCTGTGTAGCGAGTTCAAGATTGCACATCATAATTTTTCTCCTTATAGACCCAAGATGAATGAGGTTGTTGAAGCTGCTAACAAGAACATCAAGAAGATTATTCAGAAGATGGTTGTCACATACAAAGATTGGCATGAGATGTTGCCATTTGCTTTGCATGGTGTAAGACCCCAATTTTGGCCCTGAGATCCCTCATGGCATCATAGCATTGCATTTGCAAAGCCTCAAGGATCATGAGCATCTTGGTTCCCTTTGCCTTTGGGTGGGACCTCTTGTGAGTGGTTTGAGATCACCAAGCATGCTTGAATTGTATATCATAGCTTTTCTCATTTTATTTATTAACCAAAAGCACAAAAATATGTCACTAACATTTCTTGTTTGTAGCTTGAGCAATCACAAGGTCTAAAAGCTTCTAAGAGATCCTTTGTGCAATGATAAAGTCAAGAGAAGATGAAAGCAAGCATGGAAATGGTTCCCAAAGCTCTCATACTTCAAATATTCCTCCCTAGTATCTCAATTCATCATTTTGATCAAAGCAAGTCAAGGGGTTTGAGGTTTGTTTCCCAAGGAAACCCTAATTCATCTGATCATCAACAATGCCTTGCTCATGAAGCAACCTCAACCCATGGCCAAATACCATCAAGGAAAGTTCTTTAATTCATCATTACATGCATATTTGAACTTATTTGAGTGCCCTCAATCATCAATTCATCAAGATATGAGTTGTGGATTTGAGAAGTTGATCAGTCAATTCATCTGTCTATTTTGAAATGCACTGAGACCTAACTTTTTATGTGTTGGTCAAATGGAGATTATCCCAAGAGAAAAAATGTTATTAAGAACAATATGAACAACTTTAATGTTCATAAAAATTTGATTTTAAGCTTGGAAAGTCATCTTCCATTCCAAGACATTATAGGTTAGTTTGATTGAAACCCTAATTTTAGGTCAACTTCCCAAGAGCATAACTCATTCATTTCTTATGATTTTAAGGTGGAACCAAATGCATTGGAAATAGTATTGTGTCTACTTAAAATGTTATGTTGATCAAAATTTCAAAATCTCAAAAGAAATACATGTGATAATGCAAAACATTATAGGTCACTTTGGGCCAAATGCATTGAAATGGAAAAAAGTCCAACTTCAAGTGCCCATAACTTCTTCATTAAAAATCCAAATGATGCAAAATTTAAGTCCAAATTGAGTGTCTTGAAAAGATCTACAACTTTCAGTTTGAAGGTTTTATCATTTGGAGCTTGCATCATTGGGACAGAAGGGCTTGAACATTGGCCAAATTTGGAAACTTCACTTATGCATGTTTTGCACCCTACACTTTAAACTCAAAATTCACAATTTCCAAGGCCCAATTGAAACTTTGATCAATATATCATTTGTTCCTTATGCAATAAGATTTCTAACCATTACTCATGAGGTAGCATTTGGAGTTTGGAAGCACTATTTTCGAAGGCATGAAGATTAAGTGCATTTTGTGAAATTCCATTCAAATTGCCATGCATGAGCTGTTTATACTTAATGTACATGTCCATTTGCAATTCACATGAACTCAGCAGCTTGTTTTAGTCTTCATTGGGCCTTCCACATGATCACACAAGCCCATGCAAGGAGAAATCCGTTTGCCATTTACACGAGTAAACTCATGCACTCAGCCATTTCCAGCTATAAATACATGTGTTATGCTTCATAATTAACCAACCTAAGGGCGCCTGAAATGCTGCAAGAGTGAATCCCCAACCATACCAAAGGAACTAAGTTCATCTTTCTTCAAAAATTCAGATCTGAAATTCAATTGCATTTGGTTGAATTTCCAGATCTAAAGTTCCTAAACCTTCATCATTTGATCCATTGAAGTTCTGTTTTGCAAAAGGAACCAAGGAAAGGGACTCAAATCTTCATAATCCAAAGGTGTGGATCAACTGGTTTTTGCTTCAAATCTCTTTGTTCTTTGATCTATTGGCCTTGATATTGTGTTGTCTGAAGTCCTCTCTATAGAGGCATCATTATTGTATGCTTAATTGTTGAAATCGAGCAAGTCCAGTTGGACATCACCAAACTTCCATCTCTGATTTCTCTCTCAATGGGAATCTAGAGTGGAAGTGAGTGATATAGGAGTGATGTACATCACTTCACCTTTCGAATGGTGTCTGGATCGTCCATTTTAATGAACATTTGAATCTCTGCATTTTTTGAGCTTTGTCGGAGTTCACCGGAGAAGACGGTGGCGCTGGCCACCGTCTCATTGCCAGATTGCTTGTGAACCGTTTGATCTCTTTCCCAGATTGAATCATGGCCTTTGTTTGTTATGACTTTTTTAAATGCATTGTGTGACGCGTTTGACTAAGACATTTGGTAGGCGCGCGCTTGAGATCCATCTGATCTGCCAGGTCAATTAATGACCTGGATCCAACGCCTCTCCTTTTTTCTGATTTTTCTAATTTCCATTTTATTTCTTTTATTTCATTTTATTTCAAAAATTCATATCTCTTTTATTATTGGTCCAAAAAATATGGGACCAATTGCATTATTTCTCTTTTTAATTCTAGTTTCTAAAAATGATTTTTAATATTTTTTTTTATCATTTGCTATTTTTTAATAATTTTCTCTTTTCTGGTTATTTTTAATTCATTTTAAATAGTTTTTGATATTCAAAAAATACAAAAATATTTTCTTAACCTATTTGAATGATGATGGATCTATGAAAAATATTCTCATCAATTTATTAATTGATTTGAGATTTATTTGAGATTTTAGTTCAATTAGGTTATTTTTCTTCATTTTTTATTGATTAAAAATAGTTTCTGACTTTTAAAAATGCTGAAATTTTTTGTCAAACTTTGTTTGACCTTGTTGAACTTGGGATAATTCACTTGGACTTTTTAAAGTTAATTTGAAGTGATTTTGAAGTTTGACCTTTCTTTAATATTTTAATTCAAGTTTATTTCCAATTATTAAAAATGCCAAAAATATTTTGTTTATTTCTTGACTTCCAATCTTCATCTCATTTCTGATTTTTATGGTTTAACCTTGATCTTCCCTATCTTTGGTCAACATTTATGGATTGGTACATTCTTTTTCATTTGATGCACTTTATTTTCTTCATTTCCATTATACATCTTCTTCTTCTTCTTCTTTTCTTTTTGATCAATGAGTTAAAGGTTGATAAGTTAGCATTGATTAGGGAGGTTTAATCTTCCTTTATTCAAATCTAATTCATCTTGATCAAATGATCAAGTGAATGGCTTTGCATTAAGGATAGATTGCTTCTTAAATCATGCAAATGACTTAAACCAGTACAAGATCATTTCTCTTCCTCTTTTTGGCATGGCAAGTTGTTGGAACTTGGTTCACTAATCAAGACTTCTAACTTGTATTGTTGCCTACATTATTATTGACCGAGATAGTTGTGACTTCTACATAAGTCCAATTACGATTGCTTAACATAGCGCTAAATTTGCCTTATGGCACACTAACTACTAACATTGACTATTAACATTTAATTCTTGCTCTTTAATTTTATGCAATTTACTATTCTTGTACATATTATTCATTTGCTTTTTCCTTTGCTCATTTGAGCACGTGTTTATGTTAATGCAATTTGAATTTTGCTCACTTGAGCACATAATTGTGTATATACCATTGTGCTTGTGTTTTTGTTGTTGTGGACCAAATGCAAAGAAATGGACAAAATGGACTTAGACTTTAGGACTTTCCCTATGCAAAATGTGGAGTCAAAGAGCAACTAGGAATTGAGCCTTTAGAGTGCTATAAAAGTCAAAGAGCAACTAGGCATTGGGCCTTTAGAATGCTATAAATGCTAAAGAGAACTTTGGAAGAACCAATTTCTAAACTCTTGCTTGTTCATTCTTGGTTTGTTTGATAGAACTTTTTAATGTGTGTGTTCTTGTGCTAGGGATTCCAACATTGAGCCTAAGTGAGGAACCATTGCCATGAGCTTCCAAGAGAGAGAGGTCTAAGAGCCATTGAGGAACTCTCCCAAAGCTAAATTGTTTGATTGTTGCCCGAGCTTACTATTATTTTTGCTTGCATATTCCAAAGGACGGGAGCTACTTGGATCATCAATATGATCTCAAGAGAGGAACTCCATTTGTGGTCTTGTTCTCTTATCCCTTACCTCTTGTATGATTAGGACTTTAGCCATTCTTCTTCTTCCCTCCACTCTAACCCAAGCCAAAACTTCTGTGCAAACATTTAACACTTCTTTTCAAACATTAGAAACCTAAGCCTTATGCTTTTGATTTTCAAACTTTCTTTTCATAACACTTATTTTGAACCGAACTTCTAAGTCAACTTTGACCATATTTTGTAAATACTTTTCATTGGCAAACATCACTCATTCAAATACCTTTTTTGTGGTTTCAATGGCCACTTTCTTAATCAAACTTTTCATAACCTTTAGCTATTAGGTTTGAGTTATCCTTGAGGTAGATGTAATACTCACCTATATCCTTAGTGATGGACAATGAGTCTTCCATGCTTATTACAGGGTTAACCCCTCACTAGCATGTTGAAGCTATCCTCACATGGTGGATTTGTGGTTTTAGGTTGAGTTTTCTCCCTTGGATAACAAAAGACCTTAAGGCTTTTGGACCAATCAATTCACCAACTCATTTTGAGATTTTTACCCCAAACTACGAGGTTTTGATCCTAATCTTTTTTAAGATGGTACGTAGGCAATGGGTTTATCCATCCAAACAAAAAAATGTAAATAAACTTGTATATTCTCTTCTCATCTCTTCAATCATGTTTGCACAAACAAATTTTCACAAAATACCAACCTTACAACAAATGTGAAAAGGGCTCCCTAGGAGTACCTAGGATGTTTTGGGTGCTTAAAACCTTCCCATTGCATAACCAACCCCCTTACCCAGATCTCTGACATTTTTACTAGTTTTTTATTCGATAAAACTTTTAGGTTTTTATTCGCTTTCTAACCATTCCTTTGGATAAATAGAAGTGTGGTGGCGACTCGAATTGTATGGTTTACCTTAGATTTAGTCAATATCTCTAATGGTGACGAATACCCCACTACACATGGCTATCGTACATCTGTTTGCACTTCAACAGGGGCAACCCCTTTCTCTCTTGTATATGGCATGAAGGCTATGCTCCCCGTAGAGGTCGAGATCCCATCAATGAGAGTCTTGATGGAAGCCAAGTTGACTGAGGCTGAATGGGTTCAGAGTCGTTATGACTAGTTGAATTTAATTGAAGAAAAGAGATTAACTGTCATGTGCCATGGTCAGTTATATCAGCAAAGGATGAAGAAAGCCTTTGATACGAAGGTCAAGTCTCGTGTGTCCCAAGAAGGTAACCTCGTACTCAAGAAATTCTTGTCTTTCGCGCCCGATTCCAGAGGCAAGTGGACTCCAAACTATGAAGGTATATACGTTGTTAAGAGAGCATTTTTAGGCGGTGCTCTGTTGCTCACAACTATGGATGGGGAGGATTTCACTCGTCCTGTGAATTCAGATGCAGTCAAGAAATACTTCGCCTAAAAATAAAAACAGAATAACTCGCTAAGTTGAAAACCCGAAAGGGCGACTTAGGAAAAAATGAGTGTCTCGGTGGATTGAAAACCCGAAAGGGCGATCCAGGCAAAAGTTAGAGACATGAAAAAATGATGAATATATATCCCGCTAGATTGAGTACCTCACCCTGGGGCAATTTAGGCAAAAATTAGGGATTTGGCAAGTAACTGCATCCTGACAAGAATTTGTTCTATAACTATCATCTGTCAAGGATTCTCGCTCAGTCATCATTAACTAAAGTTTCGAATATAGTGGATTCAGAGTTGGTGGAGAAACGATCATTATGTTCAATGTAGCCCTTTTCCATGTATATCACCAATTTCAAATTTATAAAGATCCATGGAGTCTCGCCATTTGCAGACTACCATTCTCTTAAATAAATTTGAGCCTTTATCCAATTCTTTACACTCTTATTTGTTTCTGTTTAACAAACGTTTGCATGTTTTAATTGATGAATATCATTGTTTTAAACAAATAAAGTTTTCATGAATGAACTGTTTTAAACAAAGTGAACATTCACAATGACTGAAAGGATGAGTGGAATGTCCTCAGTGATTTCCCAAGGATAGTATGATCACCATAGGGTAAGACATTTATTCATATTCTGGCATTCTTATATCCTCTTCATCAGCTTTCAAGTTGTCTCCCCAACAAGCGTAGAAAGAATGATACGTCATCAACTTCCCAGAGAGTCTGGTGCTAGCATTTGTGTTTTATCAATTATATGGTTGTCATCCCTTGTGTGGATTGACCTAAAATCCCTTATAGATTGATAAAAGTTGATTTGCTATCCTGATTGTTTACTCACAAGGAAGATTGTCTTTCCCCAGCCTGAGTAAGAATCTCCAGCGAAGTAAGCATGTGCTCCCTGCAGAGCTATCTTTCCAAATAATTGTCTCCTCAGCAGGAAGTGGCCTAGTGCAGTTGATGAGGGGCTTGTTTCCTTTTCATTTATTTTGAAAAGAGGTATCCATGCATATCGCTTATTGGTGAAGGATTCATTTCCAATTTCCCCAACCAGGGTAGTTCCCTCAAGAGCATTTGCAACTTGTCCCCGGTAGGGTTTCCAGATCAGAGTTTGATGTTTGTATCTCCTTCGATTCTGAAGATTTCTTCTAGCATTCAGAGCTGGCGGTGAAGACGTTTATTTCCTTCCCCAGTGGAGCAAAATGCTATTTTTCCCCTTTTCAGAGTTTCCTCTCTAGCAGATAGAAGGGAGTGTTTTGATTGATGTATATCTTATTGGTGGTTGTTCCCCATGGAGTATCACATCATCCCTTGATAAGCTTCCCCAGTAGAGTTTTCTTCTCTGGCGGATCTTATTATGTTTTAACCACCTGTCCCCGAGAGAGTTGATGGAAACTTCCCGATAGATTTTTTGCATCTTCCTTATGTCAGGATTGTTTTCTCCTGGAAGACTTCTCCGGTGCAAAGTGTTACCTCTTGCTGTTGGAAGCTTTGACTTTGCCTATTCCCAGCTGTGGCTAAAGTCTTCCCTTGTTCTTTCTTATTCCAGATTTGACCCCATCAGAGTTGGGTTCTCTGTCTGATTCTCTTCTTTCGCTGCTCCTAAATACATCTTCTTTGTATCCTCAGTGAGTGTAGCTTTGGGATATGGTTTGATATCCCTGATGATTTATTTTCATCCTTCTCGGGTTGTTACCAAGCTTGGGTTCTCCGGTGGGCTTCCCCGCCTTGTCGAGATGTTTGCCGAGTGTCTGTTCGGGATTCTTGGACTTGTTTGTGTTAGATATGTCTGTTTGTCAGCATTAATCATACACAAATCATGCATATACATGCATAATCATAACATTCAGATATTCATGATTTGCATTCTTTTCCATATATCTTTGCTTGTTATCTCCTGCTACTGGTGAAATGTTCTTCCCCAAGCAGATGTTTGTGTCTGATCTCTCCATATAGAATCAACCCCATAGGCAGAAAGTGTTTATCTTTCTTTTTCCTTCCCCACTGAGTTATGTTCTCGTGGATGATTATTCTTTCAGTTTCCTCCCCATTTGTGTCGGGATGGAATTACTCCCCTGAGTTATATTCTCATTGGGTTGAGTCTTGTTTGGTTGTGTCCTTCTAGTTTATTCCTAGATGGATTTCCTTTTTTTATTATCCCCTGCAGTTCCCTATGGTTCGGTTGATCAATTTCTCAGTAACCAGTGATCGTTCATCCTTTCCCCAGTGGATTTTGTGGCCTTCTACCCAGTAACCGGTAGTTGTAAGTCTTATTTTTGTGGTTTTCTACCCAGTAACCGGTAGATGTAATCCCCTCTTTGTTGGTTATCTTTACCCAATAACCGGTATTGATATTCCTTTGTTTTTTAGTATACCACCCAGTAACCGATGATATCGCTCTTGGATAATTGCTTTTGTCAGGCAATTTATCCCTAACGAATCATCTTTCATTTACCCTTGTTTGGTGATGATTGATTCCTTTCTGATTGGTCATCATTTTATACCCAGTAACCAGTATCCCGATGTCCTTTCTTTGCGGTCGATTTATCCTTTATTAACCTAGTAGCCGGTTGTGGATAATCTTCTATGCGAGTATGTTATCTATGTTTTACCTATATAATGGTAGTAGATAATATATCTTATGCGCTCTTCAATCGAAGTCTTTTCTTCCCCAATCGAGTAAGATTCATATTTCCTTATGGAATCGAATGTCCATCCTGTAATGACTTTTTGGTCCCCTATGGAGTCAGATTTTCCTGAGTCGAGATGTGCCTTTTGAAGGAGAAGGTCGATCCAAAAGGCAACGAAATTTAAAATTTCTCCTTTAATGATCCTTACGAATGGGCATGATCAGTGATAGAATTGTTACCTCTTATGGCGATTGTAACCTTTGATGCAGATCTATGGAGCGATCACGAACGTTGAACGATGACAACGCCTCTACTCAGTCCACACGAACGAATTCCTTCAATCTCAGTGCTAGATGTTACGAATGAAGGATTTGAGTGAGAGAGAGAGAGAGAGATAGAGAGAGAAATGAAATTAAAACTAAACTAATGCTTCTGCACAAGGGTTCTATTTATAGAACCACTTGTGTGGGTTATAAGCTAAAAAACCCACTTAAGTGTATGTGGCCCACATCTTATAATATACCAAAATCACTTAAGCGCGTGGTACCTTACCATATTTCGTATTCTACTGTACACCATACCTTACGATGTTCTATAATTCACTTAAGTGCACTATACCTTACGATGTTCCTTAGTTACTCTATCTCTCATCAATCCGTCCTTTGTGTGTGACCCTGTAGGTTTTCGCGGCATTGGCAATTATATTAAATCACACATTTAACATAATAAACAGTGAGCGGTATCTAGCAACACATCACTGCTACCCAAGACACGAAAATGTCATGTGATCTGACAAATCCTTCTGTGATAATACTTATGTGTATAATTACCCTTTTGCCCTTATGTCTATATTGAACACAAGGCATAGACCGTGTCATCCTTGTCCAGTTCAATATTGGGCCCATAGACATTTATCCTGTTACGCAGGATGGGCAAATTCCATCTAGGTCACTCATGTCCCTTAGCATGCTTCGTGGAGTACCCATCAACTGTCTTTATGGTCATCCAGTTACGGATAACGTTTGATCAGCAATAAGGCACTCGACTCTACATCTAGGGTCCATAGTGGTTTCAGGTCGAAGGGTGGTATACACCATTATCACCATGAGAATAACTTATGACACTTTGCATAACATTCTATATAGTATTCTCATAGCGGGTCAATCCAGTATAAATATTACTCTTAATATTCATACCTATGTTTAAGACTTGATAACTCCTTATCCATGATCCATGAGATGTGATCATCAGTCTATAAACATAATAGTCTTCATGCTTTAATGTTATCCCACTTCACAATAAAACTCGACTACGGATACTTTAAGAATAATGTCCTTATATTTAATGTGATCTCATGATTAAACCACACTTGATACATTAAACGGACTATCTATTGTATGGACTTTATTAAACAAACATAATAAAGAAAAAGCCTTTTATTATTAATAAACAATTAGATACAAGTACCAAAAGTATTGGCCTCTATGGCTTACACCAACAATCTCCCACTAGCACTAGAGCCAATCAGGCATACCCCTAATGCCCATAGATCTAGTATGGCCATCATGCTTCTGCTGCGCAAGAGGCTTTGTCAGTGGGTCAGCAATATTGTCAAGTGTAGGTACTCTGCATATTTTCACATCTCCTCTATCTATTATCTCTCGAATGAGGTGATAACGCCTAAGTATGTGTTTGGATTGTTGGTGAGATATAGGCTCCTTAGCTTGTGCGATAGCACCATTGTTATCACAATAGAGACCAATGGGATCCACAATGCTAGGAACTATGCTAAGTTCACTAATGAACTTTTTGATCCAAACAGCTTTCTTTGCTGCACTTGAGGTAGCAATATACTCGGCCTCGGTTATAGAATCAACAATTGTATCTTGCTTTGAACTTTTCCAGCTCACAGCGCCACCGTTTAAGCAAAACACATAACCAGATTGCGATCTAAAGTCATCTTTATCTGTCTGGAAGCTAGCATCGATGTATCGACTTACAACCAGCTCTTCCTGACCTCCATATATCAAGAATGAGTCCTTAGTCCTTCTCATATACTTAAGGATATTCTTAACAGATATCTAATGAGCATCACATGGATCAGACTGGTACCTACTCATTGCACTTAAAGCATACGAGACATCTGGTCGAGTACATAACATGGCATACATGATAGATCATATTGCAGATGCATATGGAATCTTATTCATGCGATCCTTTTCTTCCTTAGTTGAAGGGGATTTGTCGCATCCGCGAAAAACAACCGGTGGGCTAAAACAAAAACAACAGAGCCGCCACCGTGCGTTATTTATCCCAAAAAGGGAAAGGAAACGCTCGAAGTAAACCTGGAAAAGACCTGGTCTCGCGACCAAAGAGAGATGGGATCGGGAGTCGGTTATGCGAAGGGAAGGTATTAGCACCCCTACGCATCCGTCGTACTCGACGGGATCCACGCTCAAAAGGAAAGAATAAGGTTGCTAAAACAGATGTTGCTCACAAACAATGCATACACACACACTAGAAACAACACAGATGGGAGAAGAGGGGAAAGGGCTCGCTAGGATATCGCATCCTATGCCTACGTATCTCATCTGGAATGAGAATCAGAGCTACCATAGTTCGGCTCATGCACGCCGAAACAAAACACACGCACAGACGCTGAGACGTCAAAACAAACACACAAACAGGCAAACATGGAAACCGAATGCCAATCGCTGGACTTACATCAGACTCCGAACCAACAAACACACACAGGAAACCAACTGCCAATCGCTGGACTTACGTCGGACTCCACACAACAAACACCAATAGGATACAGACTGCCAATTGCTGGTCTTATATCCATATCCTAACACACAAGAAGGATAACCAAGCAACAAGTTACTAAGGAGTCTGGCACTCGAGCCTAGTAACTGTCAAACAAACACACACAAAAAGAAAAAGGGTGCCCGGAGAGATCTCGTACGACCTCCTGCCTACGTACCTCATCTGGTATGAGGATCAGGGCAACGTAGTTCCCCTTAACAGGGGAGAAACTTTCTCCTAACCAGAGACCGGGAAATGACCAACTAGAAGGGAGACTGACTCGAGCCTAATAGTTATCATGTATTCCACAATGGTCCTAGGTTGAGTTTTCTATCTAACTTGCACAGGCAGCAAGCTATCCTAAACACGCAAAGCAAAGCATACAAGCACAATAAACAAAGCAAACATGCACACAATTAGCACACACTATATACAAACAAAGTGGGCTCACACAAGGTTAGGCTGTGAAACACAAGCCAACTGTAATCGGGTGATGTTAGCTCTTAACCCTAACATTGAGAGTTAGGGTGAAGCAAATGAAATGGGAAGTGAGGGTAAGACCTCACAGCTCTTATCCCTGGCCAGGGAGAGCTTCAGACAATAGAAAGCGTGGGTTCAGAAAGTTGGAACCCTTCTACACATATGACTGACTCAACATAGATCTTGGGTTAATATCCACAATGCATCAACACAAGGTGTGTGAGCAAAGGGATGACTCAACTGAATAGCAGGAGATGGATTGCACATCTCTTTTATCTGCCAATTGCCTTATCAAAGGTCTTTTCCTGCTTGGCACAAAGATAAACAAACACAAGCATTGCCTCTTAAGGAGGACTTCAGACAGGTGCCTGCCCAAGTAACAGGACAGGTCTTCCAGACTACATGAAGTCAGTGGGTTATACCTCAATTAGTTAAGCAACCAAGCAACAGCAAAAGCAAGTTCAAAAGAACTTAAGCAACTAATGTACCTGAGAACAATCTAACTCAGTCAGTATTCAACTTAAAAAGTCAAACAGACAGTTAATAGTCAACAGTTGTACACAAGCAAACAGATAAGCATCAATGCAAGTCACAAGCCAATGTGCTCTACACAAATGACTTAGAATCAACCTACAAAACAAACTCAATATTAGTTCAACATTGACCAATTAGTCAACTCAAGCAATGTGAATCAATTCTTCATGGCCATATGCTTCTTAACCTGCAAACCAAGCTCAAACATGAGAAGCAAACCACTAGAACAAGGCCTAGGGTCAAAGAGGGATAAATAATTCAAAACAGAACATGAAAATTGACATAAATCAAGTTCAATCAAATTAGAACATCATCCAATTGGTCCTATGTCAATATCATCAACCAAAATCATTTCACAAAGCATCTAAGGCAAGGCATGCAAGTTGAAAGTTCATTGAAGCAAACAGAATGAACCAATCCAAATCAACTCAAACATAATTCAATAAATCTCAAGAAAAATCATGGCTAAACAGCATACATCACATGATCATCATACCAAAAATCAAGGCATTTGGACAAGTTTAAGCATGGCAAATAAATTCCCTAAGGCAAGGTAAGGCAAAACAAGCTCAAATGAGGCACAAATTGATGCATCAACTTCACACAGGCCTAAAACAGAATCCATACTTGATAAATGTCTCAAACCAAAGCCACAACAAACTTCAAAGTGTCTAGAACACATGTGAAAAATTCCAAGTCCATATGATAAACATCAAGCATTTCACAAATCATTTAAATTCATGACTATCCAAAATTCCACAAATGACCAATCAACAAAGAAAATCTCAAACAAATCATAAATGCACCCAAAAATTCCATAAAAATTCACAAGCAATCCTAACATTAAGAAGTATCATCATGCAAAAATTCACATCATTTGGCATTGAATTGGCATGGCAAATAAAATCAACAAGTCCTGCAAGCAAAGGTGTGACACACATTGTCACACCTACAGTAATCGCATCATATCTCAACGTCCAGAAATGCAAAAAAAGAAAACTCAACACCAAAATGTCAATTAGAATGTCTAGTTTAAGCATGTCAATTTTCACATTCATTAGATCAACCATCATTATTTCACAAAGAAAATGGTAAGCAAGGTGCAAGAAAGCATATGCATGAACAAACCCTAGGCAAATTTAAATCCAGGCCAAGCACAATTTCTGTAAAAATATCCAAAAATAGAAGACATCATGAAGAACAATATGCAAAAAACCTCATGTCATTTGGATGATTATTTATGGAGTTATGGATTTTTGAATGAAGAGAAAAAATAAAAAATGCATGAATGAAGCATATGAACATGGACAAGTGAAATGAAATAATATGCAAATGGCCTAATTGGAAAATGCTATCCACAAGAATCGAACCATGCGCCATTTTGAATGCCAAGCGCGCGCTATCAAAACACGTTCGTTTAGACCGAAACCCTAGCCACATGCATGCATGCTGGGAAACGTAAATCCACAGGAAAAGCTCATGAATCCGCAGGAAAAAACGCAGCAAATGCTATGAAGGTTACAAGAGAATCCGCAGGAAAAACGCAGCAGCTCAAGAACATGATGAAGATCTTCATGATCTTCATCCTTAATTTCCAGAAATTTTTTAAAGTATCCAGAATCATAAATTATGCATTGCATCATATAGATCTATCATCAAGCATCAAGAATCAACCACAAACACATCAAAAAACACTATAACACGCATGAATCGATCAAAACAAAAATCATCCACCAAACTTAAATCGATCGGTTCTCACTCATCTTGGCACGATTTAACACGATTCAAAGCTCATAGCAACCAGCAATCAAAGATCTATCACCTTATATCAACTAAAAACAAAATTATGAAGGTCGAATTATAACCTCTTGTAGAGCAGTTTGTAATTCCACGAGTTCTATGGCCTTGTAGTGATCCAATCTTCCTTCAGCAAGCTTATGGAGTGTGTTTGAGGAGTTCTTGATGCTTAATTGAGCTTGAATCAACAGAATGAGGATTTCACCATTGTTGATGTTCTTGCTTGGAGCAACTTCAATATGCACGGATTCAAAGGATTCTTGCTTGAATAATGATCAATGATGATGCTAGATGAAGAATCAAGCACGAATATCTGGAATTGCTTTGAAGAAATTGAGAAAAAATTGAGAGAAAATTGAGAGCAAAATTTTGAGATCTGAAAAAATGAATTATGGTTAGTGTTTTCTATTAGGGTTTCACTATATATACTCCTAATTAACCAAACTCTAAACATGCTTAACCAATGCTAATGAAAATTAAGAGAAATGGAGGTGTTTTGCACATTTGGTATTTTCACCTTTGCATGAGCATGACATGAACAGTGCACGTGGCTGCATGATAATTTCACTTAAAAATCATTTTTGGAATCAATGGCAAAGGCAAAATATCCAAATTATGCACCAAATTCAAATCGTGAAAATTCCCTCCAAAAACCAAGCTTTTTGCAAATGATCAAGAAATGAGAAATGATGCAATGTAATGCAAGATTGTGAAATTATAGGTCATGACAAGAAGTTAGCAAAAAAGAACCACATGATTTGGCCTTTTGGTTCAAAAGTTATGCAAGCTTGAAGTTCAAATTCCTTTGACCATGATTTGACCATATCTTGCCAACCATAAATGATAAATTCATGTTCTTGGACTTTTTGGAAAGATGAGAGCAAGATCTACAACTTTCATGTTAGACAAAATTTCATTTGAAGCATTTTTGGACACGTAATCTTGAGGAGAAAACCTTTCCATTTTTGGCAGTTTTGAATTACATGTCACTTTCTATTTTTGGAAAGTTTTCATCTGACTTTATTTTCTTCAATGTTGATGTTTGAAATGTCAAATGAGACTTGTTTGGACATGAATGAAGTCTCTCTAACCCTCTCCCACCTTCAAATCCAACAGTTGACTTTTGTTGACTTTTTCAGTTGATAGATGACTTGATCATGCACAGATGAACTTGAGCCTCCATCTCCTGATGAAATGGCTCCAAAATGAAACCCTAGATTCCACAAGCTCAATAAAACCATAGGATGATCCCCACCTCATTGAAGACCTCATCTCTTTGAAGAAACCCTGACTGGCACAATGCAGTTGATTAGGGTTGACTAGAGGTCAAAACCCTAATCCCAAGGAATCTGATCAGGCATAATGAACCTCTTGGTGATGATGATGTATCCATGATGATGGTGTACCATTTCAACCAAGATGATGTCTACCCCCCTTGAGGAACCAAGAAACCCTAATTGAAGCACAATCCCACAGATGGTTAGTGATCAATTCATGAGACCCTCAGGCTTGAATCTTTTAACCTTTTTATCTTCTGAACAAGGCTTAGGAGGATGACTTGCTTATTGTCTCCACATGATATGCAAAGCAATGACTAATGACCTACAAAATGAAATGCAATATGCTAAGCTGGTCCCAAGAGAGGAGGGCAAATTTTGAGGTGTTACAGGATTATGTTTTTGATAGACACAGGCCATGTTGCATAGGTATGAATCCTTTCTTTGAATCATGCATATTAAAGTGTCTCAGCACTTTGTCTATGTACGTACTCTGACTTAGGCCAAGCAGTTTTTGTGATCTATCTCTATAGATTCTGATTCCTAATATATAGGCTGCTTCACCTAGGTCCTTCATATAAAAGCATTTCCCCAACCAATACTTTACTTGTTGCAGGGTAAGGACATCGTTTCCAATGAGTAATATGTCATCTACATATAATACCAGGAAAACGATCATGCTCCCACTAACCTTCTTGTAGACACAAGGCTCATCTTCATTCTTGATGAATCCATATTGTTTTACCGTTTCATCAAAACGAAGATTCCAGCTTCTAGAAGCTTGCTTCAATCCATAGATTAATCTTTGTAACTTACATATCTTTTGGGCTTCTTCTGGTATGTCAAATCCTTTAGGCTGTGTCATGTACACATCCTCAAGAAGATTCCCATTAAGGAAAGTAGTTTTGACATCCATCTGCCATAGGGTTAAATCCTACAGGAGGCTCTACCAAGGTCCAAACTTGGTTTGTGTACATGGAATCCATTTCAAATTTCATGGCTTCTAGCCACTTCTCATACTCGGGACCAGTTATGGCCTCTTGGTAGGTCACAGGCTCATCTTGATCCATGAGTAATACATCACCTTGATCAGTCATGAGATATCTATATCTCTCAGGTATGTGACGTATCCTGCTTGACCTACGCTAGTCTTGTTCTACTTGAGCAGGTTGCTCTTCCACAACTACTTGTGTTTCCTTCTCTAATTCCTCCATAGGTGTGTCGATGCTTTGTGATTATTGAATTTCTTCAAGCTCTACTTTCCTCCCACTGATTCCTTTGGAAATAAAATCCTTTTCTAGGAAAACTCCAGTTCGAGCGACAAACACTTTGCCCTCAGAAGGATTGTAGAAGTAATACCCTCTTGTTTCTTTAGGATACCCCACAAATAAGCATTTGTTAGATTTGGGCTCAAGCTTAGTTGAAATTTGCCGTTTCACATAAACTTCGCAACCCCAAATCTTCATGTAAGACATATGTGGTTTCTTACCACTCCATATCTCATATGGTGTCTTCTCAACCTTTTTGGATTGAACACGGTTAAGTGTGTAAGCTGCTGTCAATAGTGCATGTCCCCGAAAGGAGTTTGGAAGATCGGCGTGACTCATCATGGATCGGACCATGTCTAACAGGGTTCAATTTCTTCTCTCAGATACATCATTCCATTGGGGTGTTCTAGGAGGAGTAAGTTGGGATAGGATCCCACACTCTTTCAGATGGTCATCAAACTCTAGGCTTAAATACTCACCACCTCGATCTGATCGAAGAGTTTTAATATTCTTTCCTAGTTGGTTTTGTACTTCATTCTTGAATTCCTTGAACTTTTCAAAGGACTCTGATTTGTGTTTCATTAAATACACATAACCATATCTACTGAAATCATCAGTAAATGTGATGAAGTACTGAAAACCTCCTCTGGCTGGTATGTTCAGTGGTCCACATACATCAGTATGTATGAGGGCCAAAAGATCATTAGCTCTTTCACCTTTTCCTGTGAATGGAGAGTTTTTCATCTTTCCAATTAAACAAGATCTGCATGTCTCATATGATTCATAATCAAAAGAGTCCAACAATCCATCTTTATGGAGTTTGGAAATACGTTTCTCATTTATGTGACCTAATCGACAATGCCAAAGGTAAGTTGGATTTAACCCATTAGGTTTCATCCTTTTAGTATTAATGTTATAAATAGGCATTTCAAGATCAAGGACATATAGTCCATTGTTCATTTGTGCAGTAGCATAGAATATATCATTCAAATAAATTGAGCAACAATTGTTCTTTATTATAAATGAAAAACCAAACTTGTCCAAACAAGAAACGGAAATAATATTCCTGCTAATTGCAGGTACATAATAACAGTTCTCTAACTGAATTATTAAACCACTAGGTAAACTCAATACATAAGTTCCTATGGCTAAAGCAACAACCTTTGCTCCATTGCCAACTCGTAGGTCAACTTCACCTTTTGCCAAATCTCTACTCCTTTTTAGTCCCTGCACATTGGTACAAATGTGAGAACCGCATCCAGTATCTAATACCCATGGTGCAGAAGTAGATAAATTAATTTCAATAACAAAAATACCTGAAGTTGAAGTCTCTACTCCATTCTTCTTATCTTCCAGGTACTTTGGGCAGTTTCTCTTCCAGTGTCCGGTCTTACCGCAATGGAAGCAGGTGCCTTCTTTTGCTATGCCTCCACTAGGATTCAAAGCAGCAACAGTGGGTTTGGGTTTGGCAACTTCCTTGTCTTTCCCTTTATCACCCTGCTTGGTGGGCCTTTTGTTTTGTCTCTTTCCATTTCCGATCATCAGAATGGACTTCCCTTTTTACTTCAGATTCTGCTCAGCAGTTCTTAACATGGCTAGCAGTTCAGGAAGAGATTTGTCCATATCATTCATATTGAAATTTAGGACAAATTGATTGAATTTATCTGGCAACGATTGCAAGATCAAATCAGTCGCAAATTCCTTTCCGAGGGGAAAACCCAACCTCTCAAGGTTTTCCACATATTCAATCATCTTGAGCACATGGGGACCTACAGGGGCTCCCTCAGCTAACTTGCCTTGAAAAGGGACTTTTGAAACTTCAAATCTTTCATGCTTTGCTTGCTCTTGATAAAGCATCTTCAGGTGTTCGATCATATCGAACGCTGCCATGTTCTCATGTTGCTTTTGCAACTCTGAGTTCATGGTAGCTAGCATGAGACAAGCAGTTTCATTGGCATCATCGACATGCTTTTTATAAGCATCTCTTTCTGCCTTAGGTGCAGAACTAGGAGGTTCCTCTTCAGGAACAGGTTTCTCCAAGACATACAACTTTCTATCATGTTTGAGGACAATTCTCAGATTTCAGTGCCAATCCATAAAATTTGTCCCAGACAATTTTTCCTTGTCAAGAATTGATCGCAAAATGTTGTTAGAGGTGTTTGTTGTCATGGTAATCTACATGAAAATAATAAAAATATAAGTATCAATAACATATTTAATTAGGCCTTTAATTAAATATGCTCCCACTATTTTACTCAAAACAAATGACCCTCACCATTTGATTCGGAAAATCCCGTTGGAAGATTTTCTAGTGGATCGAGATCCATATTTCACTTTATTTTAAGTCCGTGTAGGCGGATTACACAAAACTAGGTTATTTAGGTAGGAACTCCTTCCAATTGTATCTAATACAACTCTTGAATATTTTAGTTGGGTGAATAACTCCTTATTCCAATCCGTCACATGGATCATTTCCAACTCTTGCTTCTAAACATATTGTAGCACCTCAAATTTTCACCCCCATTCATGCATTCATTTCATTTTAGGTCATTAACATTACATTAACTTTGCATATTGCATTGCATCCTGGCAACTAGACTGGCATCAGGAGAATCACCAGTGCAAGAGACCAAGCATTTCCTTGAAAGGAGGTCACATGAGTATTCTAGAGAGCTTATGTGAACCCAAGGTTCATTTTGAAGTAACTGGACCAAGTGGTAGAGGCTCAAAGTCATCGGTACATGTCCAGGTCATCTGAGGCCTATGAAAGTCAACTGAAAGTCAACTGAAGGCTAGGAGGTGGAGAAATGGTTTGAGACACTTCATTCATGTCCCAAAGAAGTTTATTCATCATGGCAAACATCTACCTTAAAGATTTTGAAGCAAGATCAAAAGTTTCCCAAAATGGAAAGTGACCTGTAATTTCAAGTTTCCAAAAATGGCAAGTTTTTAGACCACTTTCAACTTGACTTTCCAATATCAAAGAAGCTTCAAATGAAATTTTTTCCAACATGAAAGTTGAATATCTTTCTCTCCCATTTCCAAAAAGTTCAAGATCATGAGCATCTGATGAATGGTTGAGGAGTTATGGTCAAATGATCACCAAGTGTGCATGGAACTTCAAAGTGCCATAACTTTTGATCCAAAGCTCCAAATTGAGTGCCTCTTTTTGCATCATGCTCCTTATGACTCATATTTTCCAAATCATTCATTGCATTGTATGAAATTTATTCACATGATCATTTTGCCATGAATGTGTTTTTTGGAGGGAAAATCATGAATTTAAATTTGGTCGATCATGTGAGTTTTCTAGCCATTCCATCATGTTCATAAGCTCATTTTAAGTGAAAATACACCATGCATGCTACTGTTCACGTTCATAATGGCCATGCATAGGGTGAAATTTCCAATTTTGCCTTACACCTCATTTTGCATTAAAATTTCATTAGCCAAGCCTAATCAACATTAGCATGGTAATTAACACATCATATAAAAGGCTAATCCTAACAGAATTTTTGAGTTTTTCACATTCTAGATCTAGATTTGAGTTTTCCCTCCAAAATTTCTCTCAATCAAAATTCAAAAATTCTCCACATAGCATATGAATTTTATTGCATATTCTTGTTCCTTGATCACCATTTGGTAGGATTCAAGCATTGATTTGAAGAAATTGGTGAAGAATCAAGCAAATCCATACATGAAGATGAACATGGAATTTGAAGATTAAGCTAGATCCAAGCCTTTCCAAGAGTTGATTCGTGCTTCAGACTTCATAATAAGGTTGATAGAGCTGATTTGGACATTGCTAGGCCTTTGAATTCACTGCTGCCATTGATTGTTCTTCAAGAGGTCAGGAATTCGCATCTCTTAATTCTTTGTTTCATTGCCATAATCTTGTAGTGCGTGTTCTCCTGATCATTCTGATATAAAGATCTTGAAAAATGGTGCAATATTCATGGAGATATGTTAGTTTAAAGTTTGATGTTCATAGGTGTTTTGCTTCGATTTGCATTGTACATTAAGAATTAGGACTAATAAATGTTGGATTCATGATCTACATGCTAAGACGAGTCGGTTGGTATATGATTTGCATGAATCTGGAATTTTTTTTGAGGCTGGAACTGTAACGCCACCGTCTTCATGAAGAAGACGGTGGAAACCACCACTGATGGCCGTGCGTGAACTAGAACTAGGGTTTCCTGGTTCAGAGTCTCCAAGGCACTGTTTGAACGCTATTATCACTCATGTCCTGCGTTCGATCCCTTGTGGATGTGTTTTGAATTACAATTGTTATTTTCCTCAATTAAACCAAACGCCGTCGTTTTGCTTGCACGCCCATAGCCTCTTGATACCTGGTTCGATTCTGGCATAATGCATTTCCAAATTTCCATATTCATTTCATATTATTTTCACGTTTTCACATTTTTATTTCATTTTATCCATGTTAATTACAAAAATCATAAAAAATAGCAGGTTGATCCAATTAATTCCCAATTTTTTTCTACATGTTCATATGGATGTCTATTATTTTGTGGTTGTGATTTCATGATTTTATCATTTCTGGAATTTTAAATGTGATTGATTCTTTGAACATGTATGCAAATGTGACATGTTGTACCAATTCTATTGTGAAATGCTCATACATTGGCCAATTGATTTGAAACTTGGTATGATGATTCCTAACATGTTGCATGATTTTTGAGGCTTGGTTGTGCATTTTTAGCATTTTTCATCTCTGTTTTAGGCATGTGATTGTATGGTGTGACAATGTGTGTCACATAATTTGATGTTATACTTGTTCATTTTCATTGCCATATCAATTGAGCTTCTCTGATCCTAATTTTTGGCATGATGATTGTGTTTGACATGTTGTGTTCCCATAAAAATTTTCATGATTGTTTGACTCATTTCTGTTTTAATATGGAATTTTGTTTCTTGATGATCAATTGTGTGCTTTGAAATTTCCTTTACCATATCTTGCTCATGAGATGACTTTGCCATTTGATTTAGGTTTGGTCCTTTTTGGGACATGTTATTACTTGAATAAATATGCTTCATGTTGAATATTGGTTGTTGTTTTGACTTTTTACTTGGCCTTTAATCCTAGCCTTGGTGCTAGTGGTTTGTACTCATCTTTTGAGTTTTGTATTTCAGGTTCAAGCTTATAGTCCTAATGGTTGATGTTGATCTCATGCCTTGAGATGCAAATTCTTTGTCCACTAACCTTTCTTGTGTTGTAGGTTCCTTGGTGATGAACTCACTTGAGTTGATTGACTTGCATTGTGTATATTGGTTGTCTCACTGTTGACTGTCTGTTTGGTTTGTCTGAATGTGAATATTGACTTGTTTGACTTTCTTACAGGTACTTTAGCCGCTTTAACTCATTGCTTGAGTTGATTTGCTTTGCTTGTGGTTGGCATACCACTTAGGTAATCCCTCTTGTACTCCATGTAGTCTGGAAGCCCTGTCGTTTCTTTTGGCAGGCATTTGGCTGAAGTCCTCCTTAAGAGGCAATGTCTGTGATTGTTTATATTTGTGCCATGTATTCCAAGTCCTCCTAAGTGAAGAGGCAATTGGAAGATAGAAGGGATTTGCAATCAATCCCCTGCTATTTAGTTGAGTCTTCCATCTTGCTCGCACTATGTGCTGATGCATTTGAATAAACACCTAAGATCCTTGTATATAGAGTCAGTCAAGTGGAGTAGAGTCCCACATTCTGGACTCCCACGTTTTCATTGATTGAAGCTCACCCAGGCCCGGGTTAAGAGCTATGAGGTCTTACCCTCATTACCTTTTCATCTGCTCACCATGACGGTCAATGTCAGTGGTTAAGAGCCCTCAGATACCCCTTCCAGTATTGGCTGGTTTGTCGAGTTTGATATGACCCCTTGACTAAAGCCCAGCCTTGTATGAGCCGCTTGTTTGCGTATAGCGTGTGATACTTGTTCACCTGTGATTCTTTACTTGCTGTTTAGGCTAGCTTGCTTCTTGTGCTCGAGTCGTTTGCATGACAACTTCTAGGCTCGAGTCGTAGTCTCCCTAGTAGGCTGTTATCTCCCTAGTCTCTGGTTAGGACAGTTTTTTCCCTGTTAAGGGGAACTACGTCGCCCTGATCCTCATACCAGATGAGGTACGTAGGCAGGAGATTGAGCTGATCTCTCCGGGCGCCCTTTTTCTTTTTCAACCCCCTTGTGTGTGTTTGGAGTCTGATGTAAGTCCAGCGATTGGCATTCGGTTTCCTGTTTGCGTTTCCTTGTTTGGAGTCTGATGTAAGTCCAGCGATTGGCATTCGGTTTCCTCGTTTGTGTTTGTGTGTCTGGAGTTGGATGTAAGACCAACGTTTGGCATTCCGTTTCCGGTTGTGGGTTTGCTTTGACGTCTCAGCGTCTCCGTTTAGCGTTTTGTTTGGCGTGCGTTAGCCGAGCTACGAGTGCTCTGATTCTTTCTATGGTTAGAGAAGATACGTATGCATAGGATGCGATATCCTAGCGAGCACGTTCCCCTTTCCCCGAACTACGTCGACTCTGATGTTTGTTTCTGACAAACTACGTAGGCCCATGATGCGATATCCTGCCGAATCCCCTTCCTCCATCTTCCTTCGCTTGTTCTATTATTCCAGTGTGTGTGCATTCTTTGAGCAGTTTTTTTTATCAGCAACCTTATTCTATTCTTTCTGAGCGTGGATCCCGTCGAGTACGATGGATGCGTTGGGGTGTTAATACCTTCCCTTCGCATAACCGACTCCCGATCCTATCAATCTCTGGTCGTAAGACCATTTCCTTTCCAAGTTTACTTCGAGCATTTCCTTTCCCTCCTTTGGGATAAATAACGCACGGTGGCGGCTCGGTGTCTTTTCCCGCCAGTTGATTTTCGCGTATGCGACAGTTGGCGACTCTGCTGGGGACTAATAGAGAAGTTGACCTCTTGCTGGTCCATCTTCCCTAAGCGAGTCAATCCTAGCGCTCTCTAGGATAGTTGTGGTTGCTTTTACTGCTTTATTTATTTCATTCATTATTATGCTGTGATTGTATATATGTGCATATGTGTTTGCATGCATCATATCATCATTGTGCTGGACTCTGTACAGGTTGGTTCCTCTGATTTGGGGTGGGTGTTCTGAGTGGGGCTAAAACCCATGCCCGAGTATACACCTAGGATTAGTGTGGTCTCACGTCTCCTCGCATGCTGTATCAGCATGTTGTTGCGACGTGACATACCACAGCCGGACGAGGTTCATTTGAGAGAGTCCTTCCGTTTGGAGTATTCCACTCAGGTTGGGTTATCTCATCTGAGCTGTTGACTTCGGTGACCGTTCTTTCCCGGATCTTTGGGTTAGACGATCTTATGAGAGCTGCAACGGCACACCCGAAAGGGCAAACCCGTTGAGTATCTTGTCTGATTGTCGAGACCATTATCCGCCTTAGGATGACCTTATTAGAATTCACCTGTGAGGGGAGGGTTTGATTCTTGCAAGTACAGTTTCTGCCAGTGATGTTGTGATGGTGACTTTGGTTCAGTTGGATTTATGGGTCTTTATTTCTGAGACGCCGGAGGTTTGACCGTGGTATTTATCAGAGGGTTCCGTTTATTTCGGATCCCTGGGCCGAATTTGAGGGTACTTGCTCAGATGATGACTGTTGCTTCTGATGCCGAAGTTCTGATCTCGTGCCATGTGATACTCAACCAACCTGCCATGTCTTCATCATTTTGCATCATAGCATGTTTATTTTGAAAAAAAAAATGTAAAAAAAGGGGGAAAAAGTTAACCCGCATACGCATATCTTTTTCCAGGATCATTCATGATAAAACAGTATCCGCATCATACGCATCATATACATATCATTCTTGCATTACAGGTATCCTTGAAGAGGTTTCTCATTCTGGTTCCTGTTTTAGGCAGGATTGCTGATCATCGTTCACACCGCTACGCGACAAGACTGAATCAACAGAGAAGCATGGATCAAGTTCAAGCTGAATTGGTAGAGATGAGGGCTAACATGGCCCAGTTTATGAGCATGATGCAAGGGGTTGTGCAAGGGCAAGAGGAGCTGCGAGCCTTGGCCCAAAGACAGGAAATTATGGTTCCACCTGTCAACCGCAACTCGTCGGAAGGAGCCCCTGTTAATGACACTGCTGCTGCTACTATTCCCGTCAACAACTATGCCGTGGGTGATGAATTGAGGGGTATCAGAATCAACGGACAACCTATTGCTGCTGAGACTGTTAATGCTAGAGTGACCCGTGCTCCGGCTCACCATCCTGCTCCGTTGGTTGATAGACAAGAGGATATGTTCACGCTCCTTAGTGATGATGACGAAGTGGGAAGGACTGAAGAGAGGGATAGGAAAGTTGTTGCCCTTGCTGAGAAAATCTGTGCCATGGAATGTTAGAATTCTTTGGGGTTTGATGTTACCAATATGGGCTTGGTTGATGGGCTGAGGATCCCTTACAAATTCAAGGCGCCATCCTTTGACAAATATAATGGCACTTCTTGTCCCCGCACCCATGTGCAGGCTTATTACAGAAAGATCTCAGCATATACAGACGACGAGAAGATGTGGATGTACTTTTTCCAAGACAGCTTGTCTGGAGCGTCTTTGGACTGGTATATGGACCTGAAGAGAGAGTCTGTTAGAAGCTGGAGAGATCTGGGTGAAGCCTTTCTGAGGCAGTATAAGCACAACATAGACATGGCTCCGAGCAGAACCCAACTGCAGAGCTTGTTCCAAAAATCTGGTGAAAGCTTTAAAGAGTACGCCCAGAGGTGGCGTGAGTTAGCGGCAAGAGTGCAACCTCCTATGTTGGAGAGAGAGCTGACCGACATGTTCATTGGGACCCTGCAGGGTGTGTTTATGGACCGTATGGGGAGTTGCCCGTTCGGTAGCTTTTCTGATGTGGTTATCTGTGGAGAGAGGACTGAAAGTCTCATCAAAGCAGGTAAGATTCAAGATTCTGGTTCTTCATCTTCGAGTTCGAAGAAGCCATTTTCTGGGGCACCCCGGAGGAGGGAAGGTGAGACTAATGCTGTGCACAGTCGGAGAAATACAAACAAAGGACAATATCGTCAGGTTGCTGCTGTAACCATCCCAACAACTCAACCTCAACAACAACAGAGAGGACCACCACAACAACAACAGCAACGCCCGTTTCAACCAAGACAGAGAGTGCCCGAGCGTCATTTTGATCCATTACCGATGACATATGCTGAATTGCTTCCCGAGCTGCTTAGGTTGAAATTCGTTGAGCTTCGCGCCGTGGCACCATTGACAAGGATACCTGCTGGGTACGATGCCAATGTCCGTTGCGACTTTCATTCTGGTGCACCGGGGCATCATATTGAAAATTGTCGGGCTTTCCATCATAAAGTCCAGGATTTGATTGATGCTAAAGCGATTAACTTTGCTCCTGTTCCGAATGTTGTGAATAATCCTATGCCTCAGCATGGGAGGCCTAGGGTGAACAATGTGGAAGGTGAGGATGCTGTGGATTTGGTAGTCAATGTTGACGATGTTCAGACTTCGCTGTGTGTTGTGAAGGAACGTCTGTTGAAAGGGGGAGTGTTCCCAGGTTGTGATGAGAGTTGCTCAGATTGTGATGATCACGAGAATGGTTGTGGGAAGTTGAGAAGAGGTATCCAGGGTTTGATTGATGATGGTTGCCTACAGGTTGGTCGGGCTGTGAAAGATCGTGGAGCGGTATCGACTGTCACCATTTACTTTAAACCGTCCGAGGGTCCTGGACGTGCTCCGAGAACTGTCAGTGCACCCGTAACTATTGGTACTCCTGCAACCATATCTGCTCCAGTAAATGTTGGTGCTCCTGTCACTATTGCTGCTTCTGATAGAAGACCTGTTGAGAACAGTCGAGCAGTTTCGTGGAAATATGATAATGCTTTTCGCCGCAACCGAAGGTCAGAAAGTCAGACCAGACCGGTGAGTCAAGCTCCAGTGACAATTGGTGTGCCAAATAGAACTCCTGTAACTGTTGGTCCGGCTGTGGACAATGTGGGTGGACCTGGAGGGTTTACTAGAAGTGGTCGTCTGTTTGCACCGCAGACTCTGAGGGATAACAATGCTGAGGCTCTTGCCAAAGCAAAGGGTAAACAAGCTGTGGTTGAAGAAGGACCTGTGCAGAAGGAAGTGCCCGAGGGTTCTTTCGAGAAAGATGTAGAGGAGTTCATGAAAATCATCAAGAAAAGTGATTATAAGATTGTGGACCAACTGAACCAGACTCCGTCGAAAATCTCTATCCTCTCGTTGTTATTGTGTTCTGAGGCACACCGTAACGCCTTGCTGAAAATGTTGAATTTGGCTTACGTGCCTCAAGAGATTTCTGTCAACCAGCTCGAGGATGTTATTGCAAGTGTTAACACACGACATGGTTTGGGGTTCACAGATCTGGATCTGACACCTGAGGGTCGCAACCATAATAGGGCCCTACATATCACCATAGAGTGTAAAGGCGCAGTGTTGTCGCATGTGTTGGTGGATACGGGCTCTTCCTTGAATGTGTTGCCCAAGAAGGTTTTGAGCAAACTTGATGTTGAAGGGGTTGTCTTCACGCCGAGTGATCTCATTGTCCGAGCTTTTGATGGATCCAAGCGGTCTGTTTTTGGTGAAGTCACGTTGCCCGTGAAGATAGGCCCAGAGGTGTTTGACATTGTCTTCTATGTGATGGATATTCAACCAGCATATAGTTGTTTATTGGGGCGTCCCTGGATACATGGGGCTGGAGCGGTTTCGTCAACTCTTCATCAGAAGCTGAAGTATGTATGGAATGGTCAGGTTGTGACTGTGTGTGGCGAGGAGGACATTCTTGTGAGTCATCTATCTTCTTTCAAGTATGTGGAGATGGATGGCGAGATTCATGAAACTCTGTGCCAAGCCTTCGAGACCATTGCTATTGAGAAGGTAGCTTTTGTGGAGCAGAAGAAACCAGGTGTCTCAATCGCATCTTACAAGCAAGCGTTGGAGGTCGTTAACTCAGGCAACGCAGAAGGCTGGGGCAATATGATTGACATGCCCATGAAAGAAGATAAATTTGGTATTGGTTATCAGCCTCTCCAGGCAGAGCAGGGTGTTCAGAAAGGGCCGAGTACCTTCACCAGCGCTGGGTTGATGAATCATGGTGACGTCTTTACAGCCGGTAGTGAAGATGGTGACAGTGATTGTGATATGGACAACTGGGTGCGCCCGTGTGCTCCAGGGGAGATGGTGAACAATTGGACAGCCGAAGAAATAGTCCAAGTTACTCTTCAGACAGAGTAATTTTCTTTTGTTTTTCATTTTGCACAAAAACCCTACGTTCTGCCCGGGGCGTAGTGGTTCATTGTAGGGCCACATCATGTTTGAATTTTCAATGACTATCATTAATAAACGATGTTTTGCAAACAAATTTGTGCTCACTGTCTTTCTGTTTTTATTTTCATTTTCAAAACAATAAAAATGGTAATGTTTTTTGTTTTTGTGACTTTCTTGAACTCTTTTCTAAAATAAAGCATTAAACATGCAGAATCGATCTCGCGGACTCCACTAAAAACAGTTCTGTTATGGCTCAGTATGATTTCGATAATCCCATTTACCAAGCCGAAGAGGGGAGTGAGGAAGATTGTGAACTCCCCAAAGAGTTGGTCAGATTGTTGAAACAGGAGGAAAGGGTCATCCAACCTCATCAGGAAGAGTTGGAGATCATTAACCTTGGTACTGAGGACGCCAGGAAAGAGATCAAGATGGGGGCTGCTTTGAAGGAATCTGTCAAGAGAGGGTTGATTGAAATGCTGTGAGAGTATGTGGAGATATTCGCATGGTCGTATAAAGATATGCCTGGGTTGGATACAGATATTGTGGTGCACAGGCTACCTCTCAGAGAAGATTGCCCTTCAATAAAGCAGAAGCTTCATAGAACTAGTCCTGATATAGCCGTCAAGATCAAAGAGGAGGTTCAGAAGCAGTTGGATGCGGGTTTTCTGGCAGTTACCAATTATCCCCCGTGGGTGGCCAACATTGTACCCGTGCCGAAGAAGGATGGTAAAGTCAGGATGTGTGTCGATTACCGGGATTTAAACAGAGCCAGTCCGAAAGATGACTTCCCATTACCTCACATTGATGTATTGGTTGATAACACTGCTCAATCCTCGGTTTTCTCTTTCATGGATGGATTTTCTGGCTATAATCAGATCAAGATGGCGCCAGAAGACATGGAAAAGACGACATTCATTACACCTTGGGGTACGTTCTGCTATAAGGTGATGCCATTTGGGCTGAAGAACGCCGGTGCTACCTATCAGAGGGCTATGACGACTCTCTTTCATGACATGATGCACAAAGAAATTGAAGTGTACGTGGATGATATGATTGCGAAGTCTCAGACAGAAGAGGAGCACCTGGTAAACTTGAAGAAGTTGTTTGAAAGACTGAGAAAGTTCAAACTGAGGCTGAATCCAAACAAGTGTACGTTTGGGGTGAGATCCGGTAAGCTGTTGGGTTTCATTGTCAGTGAGAAAGGGATTGAGGTTGATCCAGCGAAAGTGAAAGCTATTCAAGAAATGCCTGAACCAAGAACTGAAAAGCAGGTTCGTGGGCTTTTAGGGAGATTGAACTACATTGCACGGTTCGTATCTCACCTAACGACCACGTGTGAACCGATTTTCAAATTGCTAAGAAAAGATCAAGCAATCAGGTGGAATGATGACTGTCAAAAAGCTTTTGATAAGATAAAAGAATATTTGCAGAAACCTCTAATCCTTATACCTCCAGTTCCTGGGAGGCCTCTGATAATGTACCTGTCGGTGACTGAGAACTCGATGGGGTGTGTATTGGGACAGCATGACGAGTCTGGTCGAAAAGAGCATGCAATATACTACCTTAGCAAAAAGTTTACCGACTGTGAAATAAGATATTCGCAGCTCGAGAAAACTTGCTGCGCTTTGGCATGGGCTGCTCGCCGACTAAGACAGTATATGTTGAACCATACTACCTTGTTGATTTCTAAGATGGATCCAGTGAAGTATATCTTTGAGAAGCCGACTCTCACCGGATGTGTGGCTCGTTGGCAGATGATTTTAACCGAGTATGATATCCAGTACACGTCGCAGAAGGCCATCAAAGGTAGTATTCTGTCAGATTACCTTGCCGAGCAACCGATCGATGATTATCAGCCGATGATGTTTGAATTCCCCGATGAAGACATCATGTATCTAAAGATGAAAGATTATGAAGAGCCTCTTGTCGAGGAAGGACCGGATCCTGATGACAAGTGGACACTGATGTTTGATGGGGCAGTTAATGTGAATGGTAACGGTGTTGGAGCAGTACTCATCAATCCTAAAGTTGCACACTTACCTTTTTCTGCCAGATTGACTTTTGAGGTAACCAACAACGAAGCTGAGTACGAGGCTTGTATCATGGGGATTGAAGAAGCCATCGATCTAAGGATCAAAACTCTGGACATATATGGAGATTCCGCTCTAGTGATTAATCAAGTCAATGGAGACTGGAATACTGATCAGCCGCATTTGATTCCTTACAGAGATTACACTAGAAGGATACTGACTTTCTTCAAGACGGTGAAGTTGTATCATGTCCCCCGAGATGAAAATCAGATGGATGATGCCTTGGCTACTTTGTCTTCTATGATTAAAGTTCATTGGCATAATCATGTGCCACACATTGTGTGAATCGACTCGAGAGGCCTGCGTATGTGTTTGCAGCCGAGTCTGTTGTTGATGAGAAGCCGTGGTACTATGATATTAAGAATTTCCTCAAGAGCCAGGAGTATCCTGAAGGAGCGTCAAAGAATGACAAGAAGACCCTGAGAAGGCTAGCTGGAAGCTTTTATTTGAATCAGAATGATGTGTTGTACAAGAGGAACTTTGACATGGTTCTGCTCAGATGCGTGGATAGACATGAAGTAGACGTGTTGATGCAAGAAGTACACGAGGGGTCATTCGGTACCCATGTTGGTGGTCATGCTATGTCCAAGAAATTGTTAAGAGCCGGTTATTACTGGATGACCATGGAATCCGATTGTTTCAAATACGCTCGGAAGTGCCACAAATGTCAGATCTATGCAGATAAAGTGCATGTACCACGAAGCCCTCTGAATGTCATGAATTCGCCTTGGCCGTTCGCGATGTGGGGCATCGATATGATTGGGAAGATCAAACCTACTGCTTCTAATGGACATCGCTTCATTCTGGTCGCGATTGACTACTTCACCAAGTGGGTGGAAGCAACTTCCTATGCTAATGTTACCAAACAAGTGGTTGCCCGATTCATTAAGAAGGAGATTATCTGTCGTTATGGGGTTCCCGAGAGAATCATCACTGACAATGGTTCGAATCTCAATAACAAGATGATGAAAGAGCTTTGTAAGGATTTTAAGATTGAACACCACAATTCTTCTCCTTACAGACCAAAGATGAATGGTGTTGTAGAGGCGGCAAATGTAACACCCCGATAAAATATGATAATTATTTAATTTAAGTTAATAGTATATTTATTAATTTAATTAAATAATTGGATTATTGGAATAATAAAGTTGGAATATATATAAAGAGTTCCAGTTGGTAAAAAGGGTTTTTCACGTGAAAACCAGAGAAGCGACAGAAAGTGAGAAAAGGGCAAAGAGGAAGAGCAAGAGAGCAAGGGTTGAAGAAAGGAAAAGCTTGAAGCTAAAGGATTTGCCGGATTAACTCAGGTAAGGGGGGTTTATCGTCGTTTAATGGGTATTATGGGTTAACATGTAATGGGTAGTAATAAGCCATTGAATTGACCCTAATTGGGATGAGGAATGCTGTAAATGATGATGAATAAGTTATGTTAAAACTGTAATTGAATTCTATATGTGGGTAAATCGTAAATTTCTGGACGTGTAGCTTGTTACGGAATTGAAATCGGAGGTCCGGAAGTCCTCCGACGGCGGAAAATGAGGGGGATTCTGCATTCTGTTCGTGTTAGCGCAGGAACAGCTTTCTGTCTTGCGTTAACCGGTTAACCCAGGGTGTTAACCGGTTAACACTGTTATGAATTATGAGAAATTGCTGTCTGTCTTGCGTTAACCGGTTAACCCAGGGCGTTAACCAGTTAACACTGTTAAAATGTGCCAGGAAGCGTGTTCTGTGTTGCGTTAACCGGTTAACCCAGGGCGTTAACCGGTTAACACTGTTTGGAAAGTGGAAAATTGATATTCAAATATTGTGTACATATTTGACGTTTGGCCTATATTGGTGTATGATGTAGTAGGGATCATTTCCCGTTGTTTTGAGCAGTATAGGTATTAGTAGAGTGTGCTAATACTGTGATTTATTATTTGGCATGATATGAATATGATTCTGTGATAAATATGCTGATGATGTATGATGGTATGCATAATACTGTGAATGTATCTGTTATGTATGCAATTGTGAATGGACTGTTTATGGCTTAGAGTGTGAGCATATGTCCATTGTGGATTGTTGTTGATGGTTGCATGCTAGGTGATTTAGCGTGCATAGTATGGCCTTTATGGTGGTAGCTAATTCCCATGGTGAGGAATTAGTGAGTGAGTTATTATGGATTGTTGTTGATGTTTGCATGCTAGGTGATTTAGCGTGCATAGCATAGCCCTTGGGGTGGTAGCTAATTCCCATGGTGAGGAATTAGTGAGTGAGTCACTAGGTCTCAAATGAGTGGGACTAGTGAGCTTGGTAGCCGTATCTGGATTTGATCGGTGAGGTTGAACTATGTGTTCACGAATAGTCGGTACCGCATGCATGGAGTCTCATTGCATAATGTATGTATGGCGTATAATATGAATGGATATATTCCAATATTATACGTGTGTTTTGTGTTGGGTTGAGTATGATTATGATTTTGAGTTGATGTTGCCGTTGCTGAATGTGTGATCTGATTTGGGTGATGAAATGTGTTAAATTACTTAGCATTATATGATATTTTATAATGCTTATTATATCGATTGAGGAACTCACCCTTACAACTATGTTTCAGGTAACGAGCAGTGATTGAGTAGAAGCTAGTGCTTGGAGTCTAGTGTAGTTCCTTAGTGGGTCATGCTCTGGTAGATGTAACATTGGGACGGGATGTTTTACTTTGTTTTCATTTTGGTTGTTGAACAGTTTTACATGTAATGTGATTACATGGTTTGCATGATTGATTAGATCTCTATCCGCTGCGAATTGTG
Source organism: Lathyrus oleraceus (assembly GCF_024323335.1). NCBI lineage: Eukaryota > Viridiplantae > Streptophyta > Magnoliopsida > Fabales > Fabaceae > Lathyrus > Lathyrus oleraceus. Next base: position 77,513,956 of record NC_066581.1, on the reverse strand, counting down.
CAATGTTTTATTTTGATTAATAAATGAGCATGACAAGTTATTATGGTGAATGGTGTGAAGTGTCAAGTGTGACACCCTTAAATTGCATATCTACTCTGATTTATATTTTGTTGAATTAATTATTTATTGGGGTATTTTAGAAGGGTGTTACAGCAAACAAGAACATCAAGAAGATTGTGCAGAAGATGGTCGTGACGTACAAGGATTGGCATGAGATGTTGCCTTTCGCTTTGCATGGGTACCGTACCTCAGTACGTACGTCGACCGGGGCAACCCCTTACTCCCTTGTGTATGGTATGGAGGCAGTCCTACCTGTTGAAGTGGAGATTCCTTCTCTGAGAGTCCTGTTGGATGTCAAGCTAGACGAAGCTGAATGGATTTGGACAAGGTTCAATGAGTTGAGCCTTATTGAAGAAAAGCGGTTAACAGCTGTGTGCCATGGGCAATTGTATCAGAGAAGGATGAAGAAGGCCTTTGATCAGAAAGTGCGTCCTCGAAGCTATCAGACAGGTGATATAGTTTTGAAGAGGATCCTTCCTCCCGGTACAGATAACAGGGGCAAGTGGACTCCGAATTACGAAGGTCCATATGTTGTTAAAAAGGTTTTCTCTGGTGGAGCCTTGATGCTTACAACTATGGATGGTGAAGATTTTCCGTCCCCTGTGAACTCAGATGTAGTCAAAAAATACTTTGCATAAATTGACCCGCTGGACGGAAAGAATAAAAGAGTCCAGGAAAAAAAGGGCATCCCGGCGAACCGAAAAAAGAAAAGGTTCGGGAAAAAGTTAGGGATAAAGATGAAAAGAATATGTAGACCCGGTAAGTCGAAAACCTGAAAATGCGGCTTAGGCAAAAATGGGTATCCCGGTGGATTGAAAACCTGAAAAGGCGATCCAGGCAAAAGAGGGATTAAAGCGAAGACTACAGTCTGAGTTATCTGTACTTCATCACGCTTCAGTGTCTACCATCTTGAAGGATATGATCGGTCCAATCAGTCTTCGCAGAAAGCAAGGAATTTGGGGGAAATTGAGGATCTGCGAGTCATAATAAAAATGGAAAATAGTGGATGCCGTATTCACATTGCCATTAGGATAGATTTTCCTTTTGTGCGCAATTACCTCTTCCTAGGAATTGCTTCCCGATGTATTCGCCTTTTCAGGCCATTTTCAATCAATAAAAGTCGTTATTTAGTTAAATTGCTCTCTTGTTTTATATTTTACTGTTTTGTTTGCAAAAATTGTCCGAATTTTTGATAAACATTGCATATAAAAAACGTGAAGGCTAGACAATAACGTGCAGAAAGATAAAACATTTGAAAATCATTTTGAATGTTGAGAACACTTGGGTGTATCTTGTCCATACAATCCCCTGGGGCATGTATGTCTTGCTGTTTTGCAGATTACTATCTTTGGTGACGGGCTGAAGCAGATAAGCCACAGTTTGTTCAAAGGTGTTTCGGCACTGTCCAGTAGTGTGAGAGGTTGGGTTGTCCGGAGCAAGTTCAAGACTTGTCTCCTCAGCAAGTTCGGAGCTTGTCTCCCCAGCGAGTCCGAGACCAGTGTTTCCTCGGCAGCCAGGCCTGAAATTGATTGCAATCCCCAGCAGGGTTGAGGATGTTTTTTCCAGCCAGGTCTGCAGGTGGCCTTTTCCCCAGCAAGTCTGAGGACTGTTAGTTCCCCAGCGCGCCTGAAGGTTGCCTTTTCCCCAGCGGAGGTGTCTGTGGGTGGTTTATTCCTCAGCAGCCAGGTTTGAAGTGCTGTAATCCCCAACAAGTCTGAAGTTGGCAGTTTCCCCAGTGGAGGTTTGCATTGGTTGTTTCCCCCAGCGGAGTCCCCAAGTGGATCGGGTTCAGTGGAGATCGTCCCCAGTGAGGATTATTCCTTTCCCATGCAGCAGTGCTATTCCCCAGTATGATTGGAAGGTTGGTGTTCTCCCAACAAGTGACTCCCCAGTTGAGTGGGTTCCTCTGTCGTCCAGAGTGTCAGATCAGCAAAGCATCCGCAACAGGTTGTTGCGTCTCCCCACAGAATCGGAAGATCGAATCAGAATTGTGCTCAGCAGAGCGATCGTGGGCTTTCCCCAGCAGGAGTTTTCCTCCCTTTGCATCTTGCATGTAGTAATCATTGCATCCTCAAATCGCGTAGCATTTCCATTCAATATGGAGCATTACGCCATAGAAAAACTCAAACATATGCATACATGTGTTAAAACTGGATTGGACCATATCCCCAGCAGAGGTGGATTATTTTGCAACATCCGTATGACACGTTTGCATCAGTGACTCCTGACAGTATTCAGACTCGATAAGCCCCAAAGAGGTTTATTTCCTCACCCGTTCGTGAAAGGAAAGATTGACTCCCCCAGCGTAGTCCCTGGCAAGGGTCTGCCTTGTTTGACATATGTAGATGTTGTCCTTATGATACTGTCGCATTACGCGAAAAACCGGCGGAAAAAGAAAGAATAGAGCCGCCACCGTGCGTTATTTATCCCAAAAGAGGGAAAGGAAACGCTCGAAGTAAACCTAGGAAAGAACATGGTCTCGCGACCAAAGAGGATGGGTTCGGGAGTCGGTTATGCGAAGGGAAGGTGTTAGGCACCCTACGCATCCGTAGTACTCTACGGGATCCACGCACAAAAGGAAAGAATATTGGTTGCTAAACACTGCTCAAACACACACACACTGGCTGAAGGAATCGAAAGAGACTGACTGAAACTGACTCGGCAGGATATCGCATCCTGGGCCTACTTAGTCTATCAGGCATAGACATCAGAGTCGAAGTAGTTCGGACTAGGGAGACAAAGCATGCTCGCTAGGATATCGCATCCTATGCATACGTATCTTCTCGGACGAGAGAAGAATCAGAGCATTCGTAGCTCGGCTGACACGCACACAAACAAAACAAAGCAAAGGCAAACATGGAGCCTGAATGCCAATCGATGGACTTACATCAGCATCCGAACCTAAACACACACACTGGAACCCAAATGCCACTCGATGGACTTACATCAGCTTCTAAGCACACTACAACACAGCAGGTTAATAGGGAGTCGGGGACTCAGCCTATAACTGTCAGACAACACACACAAACAGATAGACAGCAAATGCTAAGGAGTCACGGACTCGAGCCTAGCAAAGGTCAGACAACACACACAAAAGAAAGAAAAGGCGCCCGGAGAGATCGGCTCAATCTCCTGCCTACATACTTCATCTGGTGTGAAGATCAGGGCGATGTAGTTCCCCTACGCAGGGACAAGGATCTAGCCTAACCAGATAACAGAGGGAGACACAACTCTAGGGAGACTACGACTCGAGCCTAGATGTTGTCATGCAAAATCAACCCTAAGTTAAGGTTTCTAGCTAAATGGCACAAGGGCCAACCTATCCTAAACAAGACTTGCACAGGAAGCAAGGGTCTTGATTGCAACTAGGGCAAGAGAAAGGGATATCTCAATCACAACAGGGGTGAGAGAAAAGAAGAGATCTCAATCACACAGGGGTGAGAGAAAAGAGTTAGTGTTAGTGGTTGGTCAAACTCGGCAAGACATCGCGTCTCGTGCCTACGTATCTCACCTGAACATGAGAATCAGAGTTGCCGTAGTTCGGCCGAACAGTTCTAAGTATGGCTCACACAAGGGTTAAGCCACACAACCTACCTTGCACACGGGCAAGTCTAAGCTAAACCTAAAGAGGCAAAGCAAACAGGCAATCACACAAAGCACACTCTATATGCATACAAGAGGCTCACACAAGAGGGTTTGACTATGAAAGTCCACTGTAATGGGTGAAGGTCGCTCTTAACCTTGCCATTGAGAGGCTAAGGTGAAGCAGATGAATAGGAGATGAGGGGTGTGCCTCATTGCTTCTATCCCTGATCAGGGAGAGCATCAAATAATAGAAAGTGGGGGAGTTCAGAAGGATGGAACTCTCTCCCCATTATTGACTCGAGTAGATCTTGGGTATTTATCTCAATGCTTCAACCATGTAATGGGAGCAAAGAGAGGACACACTGAATAGTGGGGGATAGATTGCTTATCTCTACCTTCCACCAATTGCCTTACTTGAAGGACTTTTCCTGCTTGGGACAATTTTAAACAAACACAGGCATTGCCTCTTAAGGAGGACTTCAGACAGTTTGCCCGGTCAAATAACAGACCGGGTCTCCAGACTACATGAAGAAGAAAGGTTTATACCTCAAAGCAAATGCTAAATAGCAAAGCAGGCAAGTTCAGAGAACTTAAGCAACTAAAGTACCTGCAAAAGTCAGACCAATTAGTAAACAGATCAACAGTCAAAAATCAAAAGGAAATAACCCAATAGTCAACCACAGAAGGACCAATTGTGCAAGGCACAAGAACTCAAGCATATGAGTCACCTACAAAACAAAGGTTAGCACATTAAACAATTCAACTCAATCAAATTTGAATGGTCTTTGGAGCACTGGTGCTTAACCTGAAACAGATGAACTCAACATAAGCTTAGAAGACCACTAGGACTAGCCTAGGGTCAAAGATGAAAGAAAAAGTCAAGGCAGCAAGGAAAAGTCAACCCAAACCAAGTTTAATCATTCAAGAAACATTCTCAATTGGATTCATAATTATATCATGCATCAATGTCATTTTATATGCAAAAGGATGCAAAGCATGGCAAGAGAAGCATACAAAAGTCAACAGCAAAGACTTCATTCAAAAGTCAACCCAATCAATCTCAAAAATCATGAAATAAATCACACTCAATCCTAACATCTAACATGGTATAAATGTAAAATTTCATGGCATTTGGATGAGAGGAAGGCAGTCAAGTAAAATCATGAAGTCAAACCAAATTCAAGTAAGCATGGTGAAAGTCAACAAGCATGGGTCAACTTCAAAAAATCATATCAATTTGAAAACAGAAGAGAAATGAATGAGATTAACACCAATACAAAGCTTGAGATGTCTAGTTATCACATATGAAATTTCATGGACATACAATATGATATGAGAATTTCACAAAAGATTTGGCAATGTGTATCACAAAAAGTCAACAAATGACCAAGTAGGGAAGAAAATTCTCAATCAAATGGAAAACAGCAAGATTAATTCCAATAAAATTCATACACAAACTAGACATGTGATAGATGATTCATGTAAAATTTGGGGTCAATTGGATAAGAGGAAGTATGTGAACAAAAATTGGGAAAATGCATGTTCATGGTATAGCACCAAATGTAACACATAACTTCAGAAAATCATAACTCTCAATCCACAAATGATAAATGCATAAACTTTATATGGAAATGAAGGTCAATGTGTCTAGTTTCACCACAAAACATTTCAAGCTCATTGGATGCAACATGAGAATTTCACAAAGAGAATGGCACAAGGTATCATCTATGCACACATGTTGGAAAATCAATTATCATTTAAAATCCAGCCACTGAAAAATTAAATAAAATTCACCATAAAATTCTAAACACATTCATGAGTATGAGGAAAAAATTTCACAATTTTTGGATGAAATGTGAAGGAGAAATAAATTGTGGAAGTTGGATGAAATTTGAATGGAAACATGAAGAACATGGCATGGCAATTGGTCAACATAAGAGTCAACGATGGCATAAGCGTAATTTGGGACTCACTAATCTAAACTACTGCGTTTTGGCAAGGCAAAACGAAATGTTCTCATTGGCTCCCAGCCAATGGAACAGTAATTTGGCCAATGGTTCAAAATATTTTCTGTTTTAGAAACCCTAGGTTCACATACAGCAGGGCAAGCTCATTCAACATCAATGTTCAACATTCAATCAACAACTTCAAATAGAATAGGTCATACAGCCATGGCAAAACAGCAGGTCCCTCATACAAATACCTCATGAACAACAAACCAACAATAATCAACAGCAAAAACACACATAGACATGAGAATTCTGGCCAAGGAAGGTTTGGTATGAACAGCAGCAGGGTTTATGCAGAAAAAACAGCAACAGGGTTTATGCAGCCAATCACACATTCATTATCATCATCATGAACAAAACGCATCCATCAATTAATAATCATACAACAGCCATGCAAAGCTATCCTCATGCAATATTAACTAACAACAATCCAAACACGATCATGAGAAAATTCTGGATATGGTAGGTTTCGAAACAGCAGCATGGTATTGAAATACTGCAAGCAGCATCATGTGTTCATCAACATCCAAACAAAACAAACAACAGCATGGTATTTGGCAAGGTTCTTGCAGCAAGCAGTCCACAGCATACAACACCATCATCATGTTTCATCATACATAGACATCAAGCATACAGCAGGAAAATTTATGGGAATTAATCTTAGAGTTTTTTCAAAAACAACACAGCAGCAACAACTAATCATGGCAATGATGCAACAAACCAATACACATTCAGACCAAATTCCTGGGCATACTCATTATAACAGCAGCAGGCATTATCTTCATGTTCATTAACAAATAAAACTCAAACAACAACATGGACACCACATGATAATACACTCATGATGCTTATACAACATATAACACACAGCAACCAAAACATATGAGCTGGATTTCTGGAAACAGTATGAGGGTTTGGCTTATGCAGCAACACGATTTCAACATTAATCATTCATCATTCAAACATCAATCGTGACCAACATCAACAATCCAAACAAGCAATACATCATCATCATTAAGCACCCTCAACCAACAATGAAACAAGCATATCATAGGAAAAATCTGGGCAGGAATACGCTTATGAACAGGGCAGCATACATTCATCCACCATGAGCTCGAAAATTTAATGTGCCCAGAAATTGAAATCAAAGGTACCAATAGCATCATCAAGCAATAGGCAACAAGAATATAGCATCAAAACTCATCAAGCTAACGCAAGCATGGCCAATCGAACAGAAATGCATTTGGACACAAAATAAGAAACTCAGATTTCTCTAACATAAGAGCACCATTTCAAACAAGGCATAGCATTCTAGAATCAACATTCAAGGACCTTTCACAAACATAGCATAGCAAGGCATATAATGGAAGTCGATTGCTTACTTGGTTTTGAAGAAATTGTTGAAACAGTGATGGTTTGGATGTTTCCAGCTCGAATAAAGATCCACAATGCTTGATGATGATGGATAGTTGGAGAAGCTCAGCTCAAAACCATCAAATCCAGCTCAAATCAAATTTCACCATGGACATGGCTTCATGTAGCAGCAGCGAGAAACAAGGTTACAGCAAGGGAATGGAGGTTAATTAAGCTTCAAAAGGTTGTTTGGACTATGGAGGAAACAAGGTTACTCGAGTTTCTCCAAGGGTTTTTGCAGAGTTTTTGCTTTGGCCAAAACGCAAGAAGAGAGTGAGAGTGTATTTTTGGTGTGTGGCTGCTGAGTCTAGGGTTCATTTGTGACAGAAAAATGCATTTATATTGTCTGCTTAAGGTCTGCTAATGAAGTGGTAAGTTGGTTTAGCTTAAATGATCACAAATGCAATTTTGCTAATTATGCATAAGTGGGGAAATGGAGGGTGTGTTTGCTGCGAATGGGCCTTGGTACAGACAGCAAATGGCCAAACAAAATGCTGTTTGTGGTCTGCACCTCAATTGCTAACATGTACTTGCTTATTGAAACCAATTGTACAAATTGCCAACTTTGAAAAATGTGGAAAATGGAGGTGCAATGCTTGGTCGAATGGGCCTGCAATCAGGCTGCTAGCAGACCATGTTTGTGCTGTTTGTTGTTGCCTTTGACTGCTGTACTTGCTTTCACTTGTTTGAAGCCAATTGCCAACTTTCAAGTTTTTTGCATTTTGGTCCAAATGATAGCATAATGGTGATATGATGATGACTTTAGGCTTGGAGCAAATCACAAATAGGATATGAAACATTTCCCAATTGGCAAAATCAAGAAAAAGTCCATAAATCAAAAAGTCAAAGTTTGGTCAAACTTTGAATTTAAATGAAAAGATCCAAAAATGCCATTTTGAATGGTAAGGTTTTAGGTCATGAAATTTATATTTTTGGAAAGAGGATGAAAAATGTGGTGTGTAGGAAAAAACCCCACCAAATTTGGCCTTATGGTTTGAGAGATATGGCCCTTTGAAGTTCAAAAATTGGTGAAAATGATTTGATCATATCTTGACAACCACACATGGGATTTGAGAGTTCTTGGACTTTTTGAAAATGGGAAGACAAGATCTTCAACTTTCATGTTGGGCATAAATTCATTTGGAGCTTGTATCATGATGTAAGTTGAGGATCAAGAAGTTTCCATTTTTGGCAGTTGAAATTACAGGTCCACTTTCTATTTCTGGAAAATTTTCTGATTGGCTTGATTTTCTTCCATGATGAGGTTTGACATGATAGATGAGGCTTATACAAGCATGAATGAACTCCTTCAAATCAATTCTATCCATCAAATCACTGATTAAATCCACAGTTGACCAAGTTTGACTGTCTGTTGACTTTTCTAGGGTTTTGGATGACTGATGCACTTCTGATGAATTACAAACCCTAAATCCTTGAGAACTTGACTTCAAATGATGTCCCAAGGTGTATGAACCTTTGATTATTGATCATGGTGCCCAAATTCTGCAAGAATGGCCACCATCCATTGCTTTGACTGATTGTTGACTTTCTAGGGTTTTTGCCTGGCTATGCATTGACTGCTGACCTCTGAGCCTTCCACCCTTGACTTGAACACTTCAAAAAGACCCCCAAGGCATGTGAACTTGATGGGCAAACCCTAGGGCTTTGATTCCTTGAGAAACACCTTTGCTTGATTGGTTGACTGATCTCCTGATCAGTTTGACCTAATTCTTGCTTGCTTGCACTTGAGGCAACTGGGGGCAATGCAATGTTATGCAATGGATCATGATAAGCTATGACCTAATATGAGATGATATGTACAATGATAGGTGCAAATTTGAGGTGCTACAGCTGCCCCTATTCAATCAGCTGGGAACCCGAACGGATGATAGCAGTGGCTGTCAGACTTTCAGGGTAAACAGGGATTGAATACAAAGAACCGTAGAAATTTGCACCGACTGGATATGATACAAAGGGAACCACGTCATTTACCGATGACAAACTGCATGACAGCTTCAGAAAAGCAAAACCATTTACCGATGGTTGAAGAACTGGGAACTTGATATTTACCCATATCAACTTCAGCACGACCATTTACCGATGGCGGCTGGGGAAAACAAACTTCTGAAAAACAAACCATTTACCGATGGTTAAAACTGGGACTTTGATATTTATTGATATCAACTTCAGCCAGACCCTTTACCGATGGCTGCTGGGAAACAAATTTGATGTAGAGAAGAAGCAAGACCATTTACCGATGGTTGGAACTTGATATTTACCGATATCAACTTCAGCAAGACCATTTACCGATGGCTGCTGGGAGAACAACTTGAGAAAAACAGAACCATTTACCGATGGTTAAAAACTTGATATTTACCGATATCAACTTCAGCAAGACCATTTACCGATGGCTACTGCAACTGGGAACTCGATATTTACCGATATCGAAGAAAGCTGGGCCATTTACCGATGGCATCTCCGCTTGGGGAGGAACAAAATCTTTGTGGTGATACCAGACAAACCGTTTACCGACGACTTCTGGGGATTCTGATTTTATTAACAAGAGAACAAAGAAATGACCAGACATTTACCGATGACTGGGGTGAGACACGATGTTTACCGACATCGAAAGATGATGTTTACCGACATCAAAAAGAATGACCAGACATTTACCGATGACTGGGGTGAGACACGATGTTTACCGACATCGAAAGATGATGTTTACTGACATCAAAAGGAATGACCAGACATTTACCGATGACTGGGTGGAAAAATTTATTGGTGAGACAAACAAACATTTGCAACTGAAAATCGGGTAGGACATTTACAGATGACTCTACTGGGGATTTATCAGACATTTGCCGATGACTGAAAGAAATACTCGATGTTTACCGACACCGAAGCAATGGCGTTTACCGACACCGAAAATGACCAGACATTTACCGATGACTGGGTGGGACTCGATGTTTACCGACACCGAAAGTATGGTGTTTACCGACACCAAAACAAAGAAGACACACGCGGGTGTTGACATGACACTTACTGGTATCACAAGAATAGAATCTGGGATATGTTGAAGCAAGGCTGATCACTTGCGGGGGTCTCACTGGGGAGAAACAAATTTCTGTCACCATCGGGTGAGGAAATAAACCTCTGTGGGGATAATCAATTCTGAATGCTGTCTGTAGCAACTGTAGCAGACTTGCTGTGCTGATGTTGAACAAATGTGATCCGCCTCTGCCGGGGAATACGGTCTGATATGGTTTCGAACACATGAATGCATATGTTTGAATTTTTCCATGGCGTAATGCTCCATATGGATGGAAATGCTACGCATTTTTTGAGGATGCAATGATTTACTATATGCAATGCAATATGATGCAAGCTCTGCGGGGAGAGATACACAGGACGACTGTACTGAGGGATCTTCAAGACAAATCCACTGGGGGACAAAAAAGACAACTGCTGGGGAGCCGTCAAACAAACCCACTAGGGGAAGACAAAGCAACTCGCTGGGGAGTAATGAAACAGCTCTGTTGAGGAGAAAAGAATCAACTCTGCTAGGGGAAAACAAAGGTAACCTGCTGGGGATGGCCCAAACAATCCACGAAACATCCACTTGGGGAAGCTAAATCAGGCGACTCTTTGGGGATGAGGCTTCAGGCAAACCTCAGATAAAATAGACTGCTTTGGGGAATAACTGCTACTCCGCCGGGGACGACCCACAATGCTCACAAGTAAAAAACAACTCGGTTGGGGATGCGGATATCGATCTGCCACGATAACTCGCCCAATCCTCTGGTAGGATAAATTCTGCTGGAGAGACAACTGCTTCGCTGGGGAAGGTTTGAACAATCCATAGACCAGGATAATGATTCTGTCTGGGGAAAGCACTGCTGGAGAATGCTCACAGGTGACGACCTTACTGTGGAAAATATTCACAGGTGACGACCTGCAAATTGGAACAACAGATGCCCCAGGGAGTATATGGACAAGACACGCTCAAGTGTTCTCAACATTCAAAATGATTTTCAAATGTTTTAACTTTCTGCACGTCATTGTTTAGCCTTCATGTTTTCATATGCAATGTTTATCAAAAATTCGGACGTTTTTGCAAACAAAACAGTAAAAATAAAAACAAGAGCAATTTATCTGAATAACGACTTTTATTGATTGAAAGTGTGCCTGAAAAGGCAAATACATTGGGAAGCAATTCCTAGAAAGAGGTAATTGCGCACAAAAGGAAAATAAACTATCCTAATGGCAATGTGAACACGGCATCCACTGTTTCCCAACTCTGTTATAACTCATAGATCATCAGTTCCCTCCCGATTCCTTGCTTTCTGAGAAGAATGACTGGACCGATCACATCTTTGGAGATGGCAGCTGACGAAGCATGACGAAGTACAGATGACTCAGACTGTAGTTTTCGCTTTAATCCCTCTTTTGGCTGGATCGCCCTTTCGGGTTTTCAATCCACCGGGATACCCATTTTTGCCTAAGCCGCCCTTGCGGGTTTTCGACTTACCGGGTGTACAATTTTTTCATTTTTATCCCTAACTTTTGCCCGAACCTTTTCTTTCTGTTTTTTGGTTCGCCGGGATGCCCATTTTTGCCTGGACTATTTTGTTCTTTTTGTCCAGCGGGTCAATTTACGCGAAGTATTTTTTGACTACATCTGAGTTGACAGGGGAAGGAAAGTCTTCACCGTCCATAGTTGTAAGCATCAAGGCTCCACCGGAGAAAACCTTCTTCACAACATATGGACCTTCGTAGTTAGGGGTCCACTTGCCCCTGTTATCTGTACCGGGAGGAAGGATCCTCTTCAAAACTAGATCGCCAGTTTGAAATGTCCGAGGACGCACTTTCTGATCAAAGGCTCGCTTTATCCTTCTCTGATACAACTGCCCATGGCAAACAGCTGCTAAACGTCTTTCTTCAATAAGGCTTAACTCATTAAACCTTGTACGAATCCACTCGGCTTCGTCCAGCTTGACATCCAATAATACCCTCAGAGAAGGGATCTCCACCTCAACTGGTAGGACTGCTTCCATACCATACACAAGGGAGTAGGGGGTTGCCCCGGTCGACGTACGCACTGAAGTACGGTACCCATGCAAAGCGAAAGGCAACATCTCGTGCCAATCTTTGTACGTAACGACCATCTTCTGCACAATCTTCTTGATATTCTTGTTAGCTGCCTCTACAGCACCGTTCATCTTCGGTCTGTAAGGAGAAGAATTGTGATGTTCAATCTTGAAATCTCTGCATAAATCTTTCATCATCTTGTTGTTGAGATTCGAACCATTGTCAGTGATGATTCTCTCGGGAACTCCATAACGACAGATGATTTCTTTCTTGATGAACCGGGCAACCACTTGTTTGGTGACGTTGGCATAGGAAGCTGCTTCTACCCATTTGGTGAAGTAGTCGATCGCAACCAAGATAAAGCGATGTCCATTCGAAGCAGTAGGCTCTATCCTTCCAATCATGTCGATGCCCCACATGGCGAACGGCCAAGGCGAGTTCATGACATTCAACGGGCTTGGTGGTACATGCACCTTATCAGCATAGATTTGACACTTATGGCATTTCCGAGCATATTTGAAGCAATCGGATTCCATAGTCATCCAATAATATCCGGCTCTCAGCAATTTCTTCGACATTGCATGACCACCAGCGTGGGTACCAAACGAACCCTCGTGCACTTCTTGCATTAACATGTCTGCTTCGTGTCTATCCACGCATCTGAGCAAGACCATGTCAAAGTTCCGCTTGTATAGCACGTCATCCTGATTCAGATAAAAGCTTCCAGCAAGCCTTCTCAGGGTCTTCCTATCATTCTTCGACGCACCCTCAGGATACTCTTGAGTCTTGAGGAAGTTCTTGATGTCATAATACCACGGCTTATCATCAACAGCATTAACAGACTCGGCTGCAAACACATATGCAGGCCTCTCGAGTCGATTTACAGCAACATGTGGCACATGGTTCCACCAATGAACCTTTATCATGGAGGATAAAGTAGCCAAGGCATCAGCCATCTGATTCTCGTCTCGCGGGACATGATACAACTTCACCTTTTTGAAGAACGTCAGTATTCTTCTGGTGTAATCTCTGTACGGAATTAGATGTGGCTGGTTTGTATTCCAATCTCCATTGACCTGATTGATCACTAGAGCAGAATCTCCAAATATGTCGAGTGTTTTGATCCTCAGATCAATGGCTTCTTCTATCCCCATGATACAAGCCTCGTACTCAGCTTCATTGTTGGTGACGTCGAATGTCAATCTGGCAGAAAAAGGTATATGAGCACCTTTGGGATTGATCAACACTGCCCCAACACCGTTACCGTTCATATTCACAGCCCCATCAAACATCAGTGTCCACTTGTCATCAGGATCCGGTCCTTCCTCGACAAGCGGCTCTTCACAGTCTTTCGTCTTTAGATACATGATGTCTTCATCAGGGAATTCAAACATCATGGGCTGATAGTCGTCGATCGGTTGTTCGGCAAGATAGTCTGACAGAATACTACCTTTGATGGCCTTCTGCGACGTGTACTGAATGTCATACTCTGTTAAGATCATCTGCCAACGTGCAACACGTCCGGTGAGAGCTGGCTTCTCAAAGACGTATTTGACTGGATCCATCCTAGAAATCAACAGAGTAGTATGGTTCAACATATACTGCCTTAGTCGGCGAGCAGCCCAGGCCAAAGCACAGCAAGTTTTCTCGAGCAGTGAATATCTTGTTTCACAGTCGATAAACTTTTTGCTCAGGTAGTATATGGCATGCTCTTTTCGACCAGACTCGTCATGCTGACCCAATACACACCCCATCGAAGTCTCGGTGACTGAAAGGTACATGATCAGTGGTCTCCCTGGAACTGGAGGGATAAGGATTGGAGGGTTTTGCAAGTATTCTTTGATTTTGTCAAAAGCTTCCTGACAGTCATCATTCCATTTGATCGCCTGATTTTTTCTGAGCAGTTTGAAAATTGGTTCACATGTGGCAGTTAGATGAGATATGAACCTTGCAATGTAGTTCAACCTCCCCAAAAACCCACGGACTTGCTTTTCCGTCTTTGGTTCAGGCATTTCTTGAATAGCTTTGACTTTTGCTGGATCAACCTCAATCCCTTTCTCACTGACAATGAAGCCTAAGAGCTTCCCGGATCTCACTCCAAACGTGCACTTGTTCGGATTCAGCCTCAGCTTGAATTTGACCAGTCTGTCAAATAACTTCTGCAGATTAACCAGGTGCTCCTCTTCCGTCTGCGACTTCGCAATCATATCATCCACGTACACTTCGATTTCGTTGTGCATCATGTCATGAAAGAGAGTCGTCATTGCCCTCTGATAGGTAGCACCGGCATTCTTCAGCCCAAATGGCATCACTTTGTAGCAGAACGTGCCCCAAGGTGTAATGAATGTCGTCTTTTCCATGTCCTCTGGCGCCATCTTGATCTGGTTGTAGCCTGAGAAACCGTCCATGAAAGAGAATACCGAGGATTGAGCCGTATTATCCACCAATACATCAATGTGAGGTAAAGGGAAATCATCTTTCGGACTCGCCCTATTCAAATCTCGGTAATCGACACACATTCTGACTTTGCCATCCTTCTTTGGCACGGGAACAATGTTGGCAACCCACGGTGGGTAACTTGTAACAGCCAAGAATCCTGCATCCCACTGCTTCTGAACCTCTTCCTTGATCTTGACAGCCATATCAGGACTTGTTCTGCGAAGCTTCTGCTTGACTGACGGGCACTCTTCTCGGAGAGGTAACCGATGCATCACAATCTCTGTATCCAACCCAGGCATATCTTGGTATGACCAGGCGAATATTTCCACATATTCTTTCAGCATCTCGATTAGCCTCCTCTTGACAGAGTCTTCCAAAGCAGCCCCAATCTTGATCTCTCTTCTGGCGTCCTCAGTACCCAGATTAACAATCTCCAACTCTTCCTGATGAGGTTGGATGACCCTTTCCTCTTGCTTCAGTAGTCTGACCAATTCTGCAGGGAGTTCACAGTCTTCCTCACTCTCCTCTTCAGCTTGGTAGATGGGATTGTTGAAATCATACTGAGCCATAACAGAGTCGTTCACAGTGGATGCCAAAAGATCATCTCTGCATGTTTGATGTTTCGTTTTTAGAAAAAGATTTCAATAAAGTCACAAAAAACAAAAACATTGCCATTTTTATTGTTTTGAAAAAGTGAGAAACAGAAAAACAGAAAATAGAAAGACAGGGATCTCAAAATTTGATTGAAAAAACGTCCTTTATTTATAAACATTGCGAACATGATGTGGCCCTACAATGAACCACTACGCCCTGGGCAGAACGTAGGGTTTTCATGCAAAAATGAAAAACAAAAGAAAATTACTCTGTCAGTAGAGTAACTTGGACCACTTCCTCAGCTGTCCAATTGTTGATAACCTCGCCTGGTGCACAAGGGCGGACCCAGACATCCAACTCATGATCACTGTCTTCACCATCAGTAGCAAAGACGTCTCCATGGTTCATCAGCCCAGCGCTGGTGAAGGTGCTCGGACCTGCTTGTACGCTCTGCTCTGCTGCGAGAGGCTCGTACCCAATGCCGAATTTGTCTTCTTTTACCGGCAAGTCAACCATCTTGCCCCAGCCTTCTGCTTTGCCGGAGTCCACAACCTCCTTAGCTTGCTTGTACGATGATATTGAAGCGCCCGGCTTCCTCTGCTCTGCACAAGCTACACCTTCTAATGCCACAGTCTCAAATGCCTGGCATAGGGTTTCATGGATCTCGCCATCCACCTCAACATATTTGAATGAGGAGAGATGACTCACCAGAATCTCCTCTTCACCGCAGACGGTCACAATCTGACCGTTCCAGACATATTTGAGTTTCTGATGGAGAGTCGACGAAACTGCTCCAGCGGCGTGAATCCAAGGACGCCCCAACAAACAGCTGTAAGCAGGCTGAATGTCCATCACGTAAAACACGATGTCGAAGACTTCTGGACCTATCTTCACTGGCAAAGTGACTTCACCAAACACAGACCGTTTGGATCCGTCGAATGCACGCACGATCAGGTCACTGGGAGTAGGCACGACTCCCTCAACATCGATTTTCTTCAATATTTGCTTCGGAAGGACATTCAGGGACGACCCGGTGTCCACTAGCACATGTGATAATACTGCACCTTTGCACTCCATAGTGATGTGCAAGGCTTTGTTATGATTACGGCCCTCAGGCGTTAAGTCTAGGTCAGTGAAACCTACACCATGCCTGGTACTCACATTTGCTAGTACACCTTCCAGCTGGTTGACCGATATCTCTTGCGGGACATATGCCATATTCAACATCTTCAGCAAGGCGTCCCGATGTGCCTCAGAACACATCAGCAAAGAGAGTATCGAGATTTTCGACGGAGTCTGGTTGAGTTGATCAACAATCTTGTAGTCACTCTTCTTAATGATCTTCATAAACTCCTCGACATCTTTCTGGAAAGAACCCTCAGTCTCCTTCTGAGCCGGTTCTTCGTCAACCATTGTTTGTTTACCCTTAGCCCTTGCAGATGACTCAGCAGCAGTATCTCTCAAAGGCTGAGGAGCAAACAGTCGTCCACTCCTTGTGAAGCCTCCCTGTCCTCCAACATTGTCCACCACAGGACTTGTAACAGCAGGGATCCTCACAGGAGCACTGATCGTAACCGGTGCTTGGTTAACTGGCCTCGTTTGGTTACCAGCCCTCCTATCTCGGCGATAGGCATTGTCATAACTCCACGGAACAGCTCTACTATTTCCAACTTGTCCTCTGCCGGACGCCACAATAGTAGTAGGTGCTCTGATGGTTACCGGGGTAGGAATGGTAACCGGAGTATTGCTGGTGGTGGGTGTACTGACAGCCCCACGTCCTCTTCCTTCAGCCGGCTTATAAAAAATGGTGACAGTAGACACTGCCCCATTATCTCTGGTAGCACGGCTAAACTGTAGACAGCCCTCATCTATTAACCTCTGAACTCCAGCCCTCAACTGGTCACAACCATTCATGGCCTCTGAACAGCCCAAACACTCCTCTGAACAACCTGGGTCAACACCCCCCTTCAACAATCGGCCCTTGACGACCGACAAAGACGTCTGAACATCTTCCACATTCACTACCAGGTCTTCAGCTTCCCCATCTTCAACGTTATTAACCCTATGCCCCCCATGTTGTGGCATAGGATTGTTCACGACATTCGGAACCGGAGAGAAGTTGATTGCCTTGGAATCAATCAGATCCTGAACCTTGTGCTGAAACGCCCGACATCTTTCGGTATGGTGGCCTGGTGCCCCAGAGTGAAAGTCACATCTTACATTCGCATCGTAGCCGGGTGGCAGCACAGTAGGAGTTGCCATCGTACGCAACTCTACAAACCCTAGCCGGAGTAGCTCGGGTAGTAGCTCTGCGTACGACATGGGCAGAGGGTCAAATCTCCTATCAGGATTCAATCTCTGTCTCTGCTGAAAAGGACGTTGCTGCTGTTGCTGCTGTTGTTGAGGTCGTTGCGGTTGTTGTTGCTAAACTCTTTGTTGTTGTGGACGCGGTTGAGGCGCAGGAATGGTCACTGCAGCCACTGGACGATACTGGTCCCTGTTGTTGTTAGCTCTGTATGCACTCCCTCTGTGCTGTACAGCATTGGTTTCTCCTTCTCTACGGCGAGGTGCCCCAGAGAAGGGTTTCTTTGATGACGATGAGGAACCAGTATCGTGGATCCTCCCAGCCTTGATCAGGCTTTCAGTTCTTTCGCCGCAGATTACGATGTCAGAAAAGCTTCCGAATGGGCAGCTTCCCATCCGGTCCATGTAGACACCTTGAAGAGTGCTAATGAACATGTCAGTCAACTCCCTTTCTAGCATAGGGGGTTGAACTCTTGCAGCAAGTTCGCGCCATCTCTGGGCGTACTCTTTGAAACTTTCGTTGTTTTTCTGACATAAGCTCTGCAACTGAGTTCTGGTCGGAGCCATGTCCATGTTGTGCTTATACTGCCTGAGGAACGCCTCACCCAGGTCTCTCCAGCACCGAATTGAATCCCGCTTCAATTCCATATACCAGTCCAAGGATGCCCCAGATAGACTATCCTGGAAGAAATACATCCACATCTTCTCATCGTCAGTGTATGCGGATATTTTTCTGTAATATGCCTGCACATGGGTGCGAGGGCAGGAGGTACCGTTGTATTTATCAAATGACGGCGCCTTGAATTTGTGCGGTATTCTAAGTCCTTCAACCAATCCCATGTTCGTAACGTCAAAACCGAGGGAGTTTTGACATTCCATTGCTCTGATTTTCTCAGCAAGGGCCTCCACTTTGCGATCTCTCGCATCATTTCTACCCAACATGTTGTCGTCTTCACTGAGCATAGTAAACAAATCCTCTTGTCTGTCAACAATTGGAATTCTGTTACGGACCGGAGCATGGATGACTCTAGGACTAACAGCATCTGGAACAATCGGTTGACCATTGACTCGGATACCCCTCAACTCTTCACCTACAGCATAGTCGTTGACGGGAACAGCAATAGCAGGAGTGTCAGGAACTGGATTTCCTTCTTGCAGAGGCTGGTTGGGCGGTGGCAATACAGCTTCTTGCCTCTGGACCAATGCTCGGAGTTCTTCTTGACCTTGCGCGACCCCTTGCATCATATGAATGAACTGGGCCATGCTTGCCCTCATTTCTGCCAACTCGGCTTGTACTTGATCCATGTTGCGTTGATGGTTGAGCCTCGTTGAGTAACGGTGTTGTCTTTGATCAGCTATCCTGCCTGAACACAGGAACCCACAGTAAGAAGACTGCACAAGAACACCTGTTATGCAAATGATATGATTATGATGTCTAATGATATGCATGATGCACATGAAATGCTCATTTCTCAGGCATTCAAGGAGCCTGACCCATTCTGGAAAGATGGCAACCTACAAGAACAGATCAAACAGATACAGGGAAAAAGAGAGCAACAGGAAAAATCAGACATCCTTATATATGAATAAGGGTAAAATAGTCATACAACTGAATATTCGAAAACAGAGTACAAAGAAAAAGAATCCCATCCAACAAGCCTGGAGGTGATTCTCAATAAAAAGATCCAAAGAGATGGATTACACACAAATGAATCCCATCCAACAAGCCTGGAGGTGATTCAACAAAAAGATACAAACAAAGATACAGTCTAAGGCAGACGGTCCTCTGGAATGAGGGTCTTCAGGTAATGACACTGGTCTATCAACAGTGAACATTCTGAGCAATCTGGTAAAGGAGTGATCTTTTCTTTCAACTGTCTCCTCAGCTCCAAGACTTCTCCTCCAAGATACTCCTCTGACTTCTGTCTCAACTCCATCTCCTTCTTCAACTGACTATCTTTGTCCTTGAGTTGCTTCTCCAAGTCTCTGATTTTCTTCTGATAGTTGACCTCTGCTCTCTGCAGTCTCAGACACTCCCTATGCTCTGTATCCAACATGGACTCTATCTCATCATATGATCTCTTTTTACTCCTTGCCCTACTAGCATCCGCTCCTTGCACTTCCCTGAGTTGATGGGCCAAGTGTAGCTTGTCGGCCTGAGCTTTGTACAATTCCATCTGAGTGTCTTGCTCCTTCTCCCTCAGACGACGACTCTCCATCAAAGCTTGCTTATAGTGCTCAGCAGGCACACTATCAGCAAGTACCAAGGGTGGTTGCTCTTGCAACGGCTCCATCCTATCGTAGGGAAGCAGCAAAGTTTCCACTCTCTTCTTTACCCAATCGGTGTAATCGGGCATGGCAATGGCAAACTTCTTCCCTAAAACGGATCCATCCTTCACTCCAACATCTCTCCAGGCTTTTCCAATCTGCTCCAACCTAACAGGGTCATCCTTCTTCTCAAAACAAAAACTCTCAGCTATCTCTGCTTCGAGCGGCTTTCTACACATGACAAACCCTAGCTGGCGAAGGGAGAGAACTGGGTTGTAGTTGATGCAACCCTTGGTCCCTATGAGTGGTACGCCCCGGAATTCACCACAACTTATGATGACATCCTTCACGTCCATTCGGTATGACTGCCATCTGATGTCGTAGGAAGTGAGCGACATGACCCTCTGAGTCCACTTCAGAGTGCTCTGGGTATCTACAAATGGTCCACTGGCTGGCAGAAGCGACATGAACCACTTGTACAGAAGAGGTAAGCAGCATCTAATGGCTCCACCTTTACCATGCCTACTGTGGATGGCATAGTAAGTATCAGCAAGGAGGGTAGGGACTGGATTCCCTCTGATAAAGATGCTGATAGCAGCATGGTCTATGAAGTTCGGCATACTGGGAAATAGGATGATCCCATAGATCATGACAGCTAGCTGTGTGTGAAAAACTTCCCAATTCCCCTTATCTGCTTCAACTCTGGCAATCCTCAACAGAAACCTCAAAGGCAGACCTACTACTTCCCCACAGGGCCTCCAATTCTTACCAACCTCCTCAACGCTCAACCGGAGAGCTCTGGCAATCAATCTGAAGTCGACCTCCTTTGGGACGTCCAAGAAGGGAGTCTGATGCTGAATAGGGATACTCAACAGGATAGAGTACTCCTCAAGGGTAGGTGCAAGCTGATAATCCTGGAAGGTGAAGCATCTGAGCTCTGGATCATAAAACTGAAGTAGCGTCTGCAGAGGTACTGGATCCACTACTGTCTTCAACACTGTCAAGATGTCTCCATACCGCCCAACGAAACTCTTCAACCGATCGTCTGTCACGAGGCTACCCAACTCAACTAGTGGAGTCAATGGCTCACGGTGGAAACTGTACGAACAGGTCTTCCGCCTCAGCTCGGGAACTGTTGCCATCTCTATCAGTAGACAAGCTCGGGAATGTACCTGAGAAATGATATGCATGCAGAGATTAGTTTCTTTTTTTCTTTTTTTTTTCAATATTTTTTCGATTTTTTTTTTTTCAATGCGTTTCTTTTGAAAACTAAATATGCTATGATGCACATGATGCAGACTGGACTGGCTGGTTGTGCAATCTCTGACTAGATCGGAGCTTCAGTCAAAACTCGGAA
Source organism: Lathyrus oleraceus (assembly GCF_024323335.1). NCBI lineage: Eukaryota > Viridiplantae > Streptophyta > Magnoliopsida > Fabales > Fabaceae > Lathyrus > Lathyrus oleraceus. The sequence goes on along the minus strand of NC_066581.1, from coordinate 77,492,839 downwards.
CTTAAATCCAACTTAAGGTCCAACTGATCACACTGTCTGAACATAAAGTCACCATCAGAACCAAAGTCACCAACGGTACCTGTAATGAATAACCCTTCCCCACTCACGGGTGTAGTCTAGGCCAGGGTAAAGCTGAGAGAAACGCAGCATAAATAACCTTTCGCAGAAATACTATCATATACACACCCGAAGTATGTAACGACAGTATCCTACCAGGGTCTGAACTGCTCGTGATATCAATGTTCCGCTAAGTGGCGCCATACCACCCGCTTCCCATGAATCACTCTATTCCTAATCATCCTAGATTTTCACTCATGGTCTGGGTATTGGACCTTTTACCTCGACTGACTCCCCCCCCACACAGAGAAAACAGACAGCCAGCCAGCAATGAATAATGAATATGAAATGCAAACATCAATGCACACAATCAATGCAACCAATAAATGTACATATATACAATGAATGCAATAAAACACAACAAGCAATAAAGCAACCAAACCCTAATCCTAGAGAGCGCTAGGAGAGACTCGCTCAGGGAAGATGGACCAGCATAGGTCAACTTCTCTACGTCCCCAGCAGAGTCGCCAGCTGTCGCATTACGCGAAAAACCGGCGGAAAAAGAAAGAACAGAGCCGCCACCGTGCGTTATTTATCCCAAAAGAGGGAAAGGAAACGCTCGAAGTAAACCTAGGAAAGAACATGGTCTCGCGACCAAAGAGGATGGGTTCGGGAGTCGGTTATGCGAAGGGAAGGTGTTAGGCACCCTACGCATCCGTAGTACTCTACGGGATCCACGCACAAAAGGAAAGAATATTGGTTGCTAAACACTGCTCAAACACACACACACTGGCTGAAGGAATCGAAAGAGACTGACTGAAACTGACTCGGCAGGATATCGCATCCTGGGCCTACTTAGTCTTTCAGGCATAGACATCAGAGTCGAAGTAGTTCGGACTAGGGAGACAAAGCATGCTCGCTAGGATATCGCATCCTATGCATACGTATCTTCTCGGACGAGAGAAGAATCAGAGCATTCGTAGCTCGGCTGACACGCACACAAACAAAACAAAGCAAAGGCAAACATGGAGCCTGAATGCCAATCGATGGACTTACATCAGCATCCGAACCTAAACACACACACTGGAACCCAAATGCCACTCGATGGACTTACATCAGCTTCCAAGCACACTACAACACAGCAGGTTAATAGGGAGTCGGGGACTCAGCCTATAACTGTCAGACAACACACACAAACAGACAGATAGCAAATGCTAAGGAGTCACGGACTCGAGCCTAGCAAAGGTCAGACAACACACACAAAAGAAAGAAAAGGCGCCCGGAGAGATCGGCTCAATCTCCTGCCTACATACTTCATCTGGTGTGAAGATCAGGGCGATGTAGTTCCCCTACGCAGGGACAAGGATCTAGCCTAACCAGATAACAGAGGGAGACACAACTCTAGGGAGACTACGACTCGAGCCTAGATGTTGTCATGCAAAATCAACCCTAAGTTAAGGTTTCTAGCTAAATGGCACAAGGGCCAACCTATCCTAAACAAGACTTGCACAGGAAGCAAGGGTCTTGATTGCAACTAGGGCAAGAGAAAGGGATATCTCAATCACAACAGGGGTGAGAGAAAAGAAGAGATCTCAATCACACAGGGGTGAGAGAAAAGAGTTAGTGTTAGTGGTTGGTCAAACTCGGCAAGACATCGCGTCTCGTGCCTACGTATCTCACCTGAACATGAGAATCAGAGTTGCCGTAGTTCGGCCGAACAGTTCTAAGTATGGCTCACACAAGGGTTAAGCCACACAACCTACCTTGCACACGGGCAAGTCTAAGCTAAACCTAAAGAGGCAAAGCAAACAGGCAATCACACAAAGCACACTCTATATGCATACAAGAGGCTCACACAAGAGGGTTTGACTATGAAAGTCCACTGTAATGGGTGAAGGTCGCTCTTAACCTTGCCATTGAGAGGCTAAGGTGAAGCAGATGAATAGGAGATGAGGGGTGTGCCTCATTGCTTCTATCCCTGATCAGGGAGAGCATCAAATAATAGAAAGTGGGGGAGTTCAGAAGGATGGAACTCTCTCCCCATTATTGACTCGAGTAGATCTTGGATATTTATCTCAATGCTTCAACCATGTAATGGGAGCAAAGAGAGGACACACTGAATAGTGGGGGATAGATTGCTTATCTCTACCTTCCACCAATTGCCTTACTTGAAGGACTTTTCCTGCTTGGGACAATTTTAAACAAACACAGGCATTGCCTCTTAAGGAGGACTTCAGACAGTTTGCCCGGTCAAATAACAGACCGGGTCTCCAGACTACATGAAGAAGAAAGGTTTATACCTCAAAGCAAATGCTAAATAGCAAAGCAGGCAAGTTCAGAGAACTTAAGCAACTAAAGTACCTGCAAAAGTCAGACCAATTAGTAAACAGATCAACAGTCAAAAATCAAAAGGAAATAACCCAATAGTCAACCACAGAAGGACCAATTGTGCAAGGCACAAGAACTCAAGCATATGAGTCACCTACAAAACAAAGGTTAGCACATTAAACAATTCAACTCAATCAAATTTGAATGGTCTTTGGAGCACTGGTGCTTAACCTGAAACAGATGAACTCAACATAAGCTTAGAAGACCACTAGGACTAGCCTAGGGTCAAAGATGAAAGAAAAAGTCAAGGCAGCAAGGAAAAGTCAACCCAAACCAAGTTTAATCATTCAAGAAACATTCTCAATTGGATTCATAATTATATCATGCATCAATGTCATTTTATATGCAAAAGGATGCAAAGCATGGCAAGAGAAGCATACAAAAGTCAACAGCAAAGACTTCATTCAAAAGTCAACCCAATCAATCTCAAAAATCATGAAATAAATCACACTCAATCCTAACATCTAACATGGTATACATGTAAAATTTCATGGCATTTGGATGAGAGGAAGGCAGTCAAGTAAAATCATGAAGTCAAACCAAATTCAAGTAAGCATGGTGAAAGTCAACAAGCATGGGTCAACTTCAAAAAATCATATCAATTTGAAAACAGAAGAGAAATGAATGAGATTAACACCAATACAAAGCTTGAGATGTCTAGTTATCACATATGAAATTTCATGGACATACAATATGATATGAGAATTTCACAAAAGATTTGGCAATGTGTATCACAAAAAGTCAACAAATGACCAAGTAGGGAAGAAAATTCTCAATCAAATGGAAAACAGCAAGATTAATTCCAATAAAATTCATACACAAACTAGACATGTGATAGATGATTCATGTAAAATTTGGGGTCAATTGGATAAGAGGAAGTATGTGAACAAAAATTGGGAAAATGCATGTTCATGGTATAGCACCAAATGTAACACATAACTTCAGAAAATCATAACTCTCAATCCACAAATGATAAATGCATAAACTTTATATGGAAATGAAGGTCAATGTGTCTAGTTTCACCACAAAACATTTCAAGCTCATTGGATGCAACATGAGAATTTCACAAAGAGAATGGCACAAGGTATCATCTATGCACACATGTTGGAAAATCAATTATCATTTAAAATCCAGCCACTGAAAAATTAAATAAAATTCACCATAAAATTCTAAACACATTCATGAGTATGAGGAAAAAATTTCACAATTTTTGGATGAAATGTGAAGGAGAAATAAATTGTGGAAGTTGGATGAAATTTGAATGGAAACATGAAGAACATGGCATGGCAATTGGTCAACATAAGAGTCAACGATGGCATAAGCGTAATTTGGGACTCACTAATCTAAACTACTGCGTTTTGGCAAGGCAAAACGAAATGTTCTCATTGGCTCCCAGCCAATGGAACAGTAATTTGGCCAATGGTTCAAAATATTTTCTGTTTTAGAAACCCTAGGTTCACATACAGCAGGGCAAGCTCATTCAACATCAATGTTCAACATTCAATCAACAACTTCAAATAGAATAGGTCATACAGCCATGGCAAAACAGCAGGTCCCTCATACAAATACCTCATGAACAACAAACCAACAATAATCAACAGCAAAAAACACACATAGACATGAGAATTCTGGCCAAGGAAGGTTTGGTATGAACAGCAGCAGGGTTTATGCAGAAAAAACAGCAACAGGGTTTATGCAGCCAATCACACATTCATTATCATCATCATGAACAAAACGCATCCATCAATTAATAATCATACAACAGCCATGCAAAGCTATCCTCATGCAATATTAACTAACAACAATCCAAACACGATCATGAGAAAATTCTGGATATGGTAGGTTTCGAAACAGCAGCATGGTATTGAAATACTGCAAGCAGCATCATGTGTTCATCAACATCCAAACAAAACAAACAACAGCATGGTATTTGGCAAGGTTCTTGCAGCAAGCAGTCCACAGCATACAACACCATCATCATGTTTCATCATACATAGACATCAAGCATACAGCAGGAAAATTTATGGGAATTAATCTTAGAGTTTTTTCAAAAACAACACAGCAGCAACAACTAATCATGGCAATGATGCAACAAACCAATACACATTCAGACCAAATTCCTGGGCATACTCATTATAACAGCAGCAGGCATTATCTTCATGTTCATTAACAAATAAAACTCAAACAACAACATGGACACCACATGATAATACACTCATGATGCTTATACAACATATAACACACAGCAACCAAAACATATGAGCTGGATTTCTGGAAACAGTATGAGGGTTTGGCTTATGCAGCAACACGATTTCAACATTAATCATTCATCATTCAAACATCAATCGTGACCAACATCAACAATCCAAACAAGCAATACATCATCATCATTAAGCACCCTCAACCAACAATGAAACAAGCATATCATAGGAAAAATCTGGGCAGGAATACGCTTATGAACAGGGCAGCATACATTCATCCACCATGAGCTCGAAAATTTAATGTGCCCAGAAATTGAAATCAAAGGTACCAATAGCATCATCAAGCAATAGGCAACAAGAATATAGCATCAAAACTCATCAAGCTAACGCAAGCATGGCCAATCGAACAGAAATGCATTTGGACACAAAATAAGAAACTCAGATTTCTCTAACATAAGAGCACCATTTCAAACAAGGCATAGCATTCTAGAATCAACATTCAAGGACCTTTCACAAACATAGCATAGCAAGGCATATAATGGAAGTCGATTGCTTACTTGGTTTTGAAGAAATTGTTGAAACAGTGATGGTTTGGATGTTTCCAGCTCGAATAAAGATCCACAATGCTTGATGATGATGGATAGTTGGAGAAGCTCAGCTCAAAACCATCAAATCCAGCTCAAATCAAATTTCACCATGGACATGGCTTCATGTAGCAGCAGCGAGAAACAAGGTTACAGCAAGGGAATGGAGGTTAATTAAGCTTCAAAAGGTTGTTTGGACTATGGAGGAAACAAGGTTACTCGAGTTTCTCCAAGGGTTTTTGCAGAGTTTTTGCTTTGGCCAAAACGCAAGAAGAGAGTGAGAGTGTATTTTTGGTGTGTGGCTGCTGAGTCTAGGGTTCATTTGTGACAGAAAAATGCATTTATATTGTCTGCTTAAGGTCTGCTAATGAAGTGGTAAGTTGGTTTAGCTTAAATGATCACAAATGCAATTTTGCTAATTATGCATAAGTGGGGAAATGGAGGGTGTGTTTGCTGCGAATGGGCCTTGGTACAGACAGCAAATGGCCAAACAAAATGCTGTTTGTGGTCTGCACCTCAATTGCTAACATGTACTTGCTTATTGAAACCAATTGTACAAATTGCCAACTTTGAAAAATGTGGAAAATGGAGGTGCAATGCTTGGTCGAATGGGCCTGCAATCAGGCTGCTAGCAGACCATGTTTGTGCTGTTTGTTGTTGCCTTTGACTGCTGTACTTGCTTTCACTTGTTTGAAGCCAATTGCCAACTTTCAAGTTTTTTGCATTTTGGTCCAAATGATAGCATAATGGTGATATGATGATGACTTTAGGCTTGGAGCAAATCACAAATAGGATATGAAACATTTCCCAATTGGCAAAATCAAGAAAAAGTCCATAAATCAAAAAGTCAAAGTTTGGTCAAACTTTGAATTTAAATGAAAAGATCCAAAAATGCCATTTTGAATGGTAAGGTTTTAGGTCATGAAATTTATATTTTTGGAAAGAGGATGAAAAATGTGGTGTGTAGGAAAAAACCCCACCAAATTTGGCCTTATGGTTTGAGAGATATGGCCCTTTGAAGTTCAAAAATTGGTGAAAATGATTTGATCATATCTTGACAACCACACATGGGATTTGAGAGTTCTTGGACTTTTTGAAAATGGGAAGACAAGATCTTCAACTTTTATGTTGGGCATAAATTCATTTGGAGCTTGTATCATGATGTAAGTTGAGGATCAAGAAGTTTCCATTTTTGGCAGTTGAAATTACAGGTCCACTTTCTATTTCTGGAAAATTTTCTGATTGGCTTGATTTTCTTCCATGATGAGGTTTGACATGATAGATGAGGCTTATATAAGCATGAATGAACTCCTTCAAATCAATTCTATCCATCAAATCACTGATTAAATCCACAGTTGACCAAGTTTGACTGTCTGTTGACTTTTCTAGGGTTTTGGATGACTGATGCACTTCTGATGAATTACAAACCCTAAATCCTTGAGAACTTGACTTCAAATGATGTCCCAAGGTGTATGAACCTTTGATTATTGATCATGGTGCCCAAATTCTGCAAGAATGGCCACCATCCATTGCTTTGACTGATTGTTGACTTTCTAGGGTTTTTGCCTGGCTATGCATTGACTGCTGACCTCTGAGCCTTCCACCCTTGACTTGAACACTTCAAAAAGACCCCCAAGGCATGTGAACTTGATGGGCAAACCCTAGGGCTTTGATTCCTTGAGAAACACCTTTGCTTGATTGGTTGACTGATCTCCTGATCAGTTTGACCTAATTCTTGCTTGCTTGCACTTGAGGCAACTGGGGGCAATGCAATGTTATGCAATGGATCATGATAAGCTATGACCTAATATGAGATGATATGTACAATGATAGGTGCAAATTTGAGGTGCTACAGATACCAGTAGGTGTCGTGTGGATCCCCGTGTGGGTCTTCCTTATTTTGGTGTCGGTAGACATCATCTTTCGATGCTCGTAACATCAGATCTTTCTTCCCATTCATCTGTTGATGTCTGGTCGTGGTTTCTCTTTCCCATTCGTCCGTTGATGTCTGGTCGTGGTTTCTCTTTCCCATTCGTCCGTTGGTGTCTGGTCGTGGTTCCTTTCCCATTCATCCGTTGATGTCTGGTCGTGGCTTCTTCTCTTCCCATTCATCTGTTGATGTCTGGTCGTGGTTTCTCTTTCCCATTCATCTGTTGATGTCTGGTCGAGTTCTTCCCATTCGTCCGTTGGCGTCTGGTCGTGGTTTCTCTTCCCATTCATCTATTGATGTCTGGTCGTGGCTTCTTCTTTCCCATTCGTCCGTTGATGTCTGGTCGAGTTCTTCCCATTCGTCCGTTGGCGTCTGGTCGTGGTTCCTTTCCCATTCATCCGTTGATGTCTGGTCATGGTTTCTTTCCCATTCGTTAGTTGGCGTTTGGTCGTGGCTTCTTCCTTCCCATTCATCTGTTGATGTCTGGTCGTGGCTTCTTCTTTCCCATTCGTCCGTTGATGTCTGGTCGTGGCTTCTTCTTTCCCATTCGTCCATTAGCGTCTAGTCGTGGTTTCGCTTCCCATTCGTCCGTTGATGTCTGGTCGTGGTTTCTCTTTCCCATTCATCTGTCGATGTTTGGTCGTGGTTTCTCTTCCCATTCATCTGTTGACGTCTGGTCGTGGTTTCTCTTTCCCATTCATCCGTTGGCGTCTGGTCGTGGTTTCTCTTCCCATTCATCTGTTGATGTCTGGTCGTGGTTTCTCTTTCCCATTCATCTGTCGATGTCTGGTCGTGGTTTCTCTTCCCATTCATCTGTTGATGTCTGGTCGTGGTTTCTCTTTCCCATTCGTCCGTTGGCGTCTGGTCGTGGTCTCTTTATTCCCATTCATTTGTTGATGTCTGGTCGTGGTTTCTCTTCCCATTCATCTGTTGATGTCTGGTCGTGGTTTCTCTTTCCCATTCATCTCTCGATGTCTGGTCGTGGTTTCTTTCTTCGATAAATATCAAATCCCCACTAGAGTCGTCGATAAACGTCTTGTCTGGTTCCAGTTGTAAATACCTTTTTTCCTCCCCAGTCGAAGCCGCCATCGGTAAATGGCCCCGCTTTCCTTGATATCAGTGTATATCAAGTCGACTGTTTCTTTGGTTATCCCCCGCAAAATGCAAATTCTACGGTTCTTTAGTATTCAATCCCTGTGTACCTTGAAGGTCTGACAGCCATTGCTCTCATCCGTTCAGGTTCCCAGTTGATTGAATAGGGACAGCTGTAGCACCTCAAATTTGCACCCCCCATTCATGCATTCATTTCATTTTAGGTCATTAACATTACATTAACTTTGCCTATTTCATTGCATCCTGACAACTAGACTGGCATCAGGAGAATCACCAGTGCAAGAGACCAAACATTTCCTTGAAAGGAGGTCACATGAGTATTCTAGAGAGCTTATGTGAACCCAAGGTTCATTTTGAAGTAACTGGACCAAGTGGTAGAGACTCAAAGTCATCAGTACATGTCCAGGTCATCTGAGGCTTATGAAAGTCAACTAAAAGTCAACTGAGGGCTAGGAGGTGGAGAAATGGTTTGAGACACTTCATTCATGTCCCAAAGAAGTTTATTCATCATGACAAACATCTACCTTAAAGATTTTGAAGCCAGATCAAAAGTTTCCCAAAATGGAAAGTGACCTGTAATTTCAAGTTTCCAAAAATGGCAAGTTTTTGGACCACTTTCAACTTGACTTTACAACATCAAATAAGCTTCAAATGAAATTTTGTCCAACATGAAAGTTGAATATCTTTCTCTCCCATTTCCAAAAAGTCCAAGATCATGAGCATCTGATGAATGGTTGAGGAGTTATGGTCAAATGATCACCAAGTGTGCATGGAACTTCAAAGTGCCATAACTTTTGATCCAAAGCTCCAAATTGAGTGCCTCTTTTTGCATCATGCTCCTTATGACTCATATTTTCCAAATCATTCATTGCATTGTATGAAATTTATTCATATGATCATTTTGCCATGAATGTGTTTTTTGGAGGGAAAATCATGAATTTAAATTTGGTTGATCATGTGAGTTTTCTAGCCATTCCATCATGTTCATAAGCTCATTTTAAGTGAAAATACACCATGCATGCTACTGTTCACGTTCATAATGGCCATGCATAGGGTGAAATTTCCAATTTTGCCTTACACCTCATTTTGCATAAAAATTTCATTAGCCAAGCCTAATCAACATTAGCATGGTAATTAACACAGCATATAAAAGGCTAATCCTAACAGAATTTTTGAGTTTTTCACATTCTAGATCTAGATTTGAGTTTTCCCTCCAAAATTTCTCTCAATCAAAATTCAAAAATTCTCCACATAGCATATGAATTTTATTGCATATTCTTGTTCCTTGATCATCATTTGGTAGGATTCAAGCATTGATTTGAAGAAATTGGTGAAGAATCAAGCAAATCCATACATGAAGATGAACATGGAATTTGAAGATTAAGCTAGATCCAAGCCTTTCCAAGAGTTGATTCATGCTTCAGACTTCATAACAAGGTTGATAGAGCTGATTTGGACATTGCTAGGCCTTTGAATTCACTGCTGCCATTGATTGTTCTTCAAGAGGTCAGGAATTCGCATCTCTTAATTCTTTGTTTCATTACCATAGTCTTGTAGTGCGTGTTCTCCTGATCATTCTGATATAAAGATCTTGAAAAATGGTGCAATATTCATGGAGATATGTTAGTTTAAAGTGTGATGTTCATAGGTGTTTTGCTTCGATTTGCATTGTACATTAAGAATTCGGACTAATAAATGTTGGATTCATGATCTACATGCTAAGACGAGTCGGTTGGTATATGATTTGCATGAATCTGGAAAAAAAATTTGAGGCTGGCACTGTAACGCCACCGTCTTCATGAAGAAGACGGTGGAAACCACCACTGATGGTCGTGCGTGAACAAGAACTAGGGTTTCCTGGTTCAGAGTCTCCAAGGCACTGTTTGAACGCTATTTCACTCATGTCCTGCGTTCGATCCCTTGTGGATGTGTTTTGAATTACAATTGTTATTTTCCTCAATTAAACCAAACACGTCGTTTTGCTTGCGCGCCCATAGCCTCTTGATACCTGGTTCGATTCTGGCATAATGCATTTCCAAATTTCCATATTCATTTCATATTATTTTCACGTTTTCACATTTTTATTTCATTTTATCCATGTTAATTACAAAAATCATAAAAAATAGCAGGTTGATCCAATTAATTCCCAATTTTTTTCTACATGTTCATATGGATGTCTATTATTTTGTGGTTGTGATTTCATGATTTATCATTTCTGGAATTTTAAATGTGATTGATTCTTTGAACATGTATGCAAATGTGACATGTTGTACCAATTCTATTGTGAAATGATCATACATTGGCCAATTGATTTGAAACTTGGTATGATGATTCCTAACATGTTGCACGATTTTTGAGGCTTGGTTGTGCATTTTTAGCATTTTTCATCTTTGTTTTAGGCATGTGATTGTATGGTGTGACAATGTGTGTCACATAATTTGATATTATACTTGTTCATTTTCATTGCCATATCAATTGAGCTTCTCTGATCCTAATTTTTGGCATGATGATTGTGTTTGACATGTTGTATGCCCATAAAAAGTTTCATGATTGTTTGACTCATTTCTGTTTTAATATGGAATTTTGTTTCTTGATGATCAATTGTGTGCTTTGAAATTGCCTTTACCATATCTTGCTCATGAGATGACTTTGCCATTTAATTTAGGTTTGGTCCTTTTTGGGACATGTTCTTACTTGAATAAATATGCTTCATGTTGAATATTGGTTGCTGTTTTGACTTTTTACTTGGCCTTTGATCCTAGCCTTGGTGCTAGTGGTTTGTACTCATCTTTTGAGTTTTGCATTTCAGGTTCAAGCTTATAGTCCTAATGGTTGATGTTGATCGCATGCCTTGAGATGCAAATTCTTTGTCCACTAACCTTTCTTGTGTTGTAGGTTCCTTGGTGATGAACTCACTTGAGTTGATTGACTTGCATTGTGTATATTGGTTGTCTCACTGTTGACTGTCTGTTTGGTTTGTCTGAATGTGAATATTGACTTGTTTGACTTTCTTACAGGTACTTTAGCCGCTTTAACTCATTGCTTGAGTTGCTTTGCTTTGCTTGTGGTTGGCATACCACTTAGGTAATCCCTCTTGTACTCCATGTAGTCTGGAAGCCCTGTCGTTTCTTTTGGCAGGCATTTGGCTGAAGTCCTCCTTAAGAGGCAATGTCTGTGATTGTTTATATTTGTGCCATGTATTTCAAGTCCTCCTAAGTGAAGAGGCAATTGGCAGATAGAAGGGATTTGCAATCAATCCCCTGCTATTTAGTTGAGTCTTCCATCTTGCTCGCACTATGTGCTGATGCATTTGAATAAACACCTAAGATCCTTGTATATAGAGTCAGTCAAGTGGAGTAGAGTCCCACATTCTGGACTCCCACGTTTTCATTGATTGAAGCTCACCCAGGCCCGGGTTAAGAGCTATGAGGTCTTACCCTCATTACCTTTTCATCTGCTCACCCTGACGATCAATGTCAGTGGTTAAGAGCCCTCAGATACCCCTTCCAGTATTGGCTGGTTTGTCGAGGTTGATATGACCCCTTGACTAAAGCCCAACCTTGTATGAGCCGCTTGTTTGCGTATAGCGTGTGATACTTGTTCACCTGTGATTGTTTACTTGCTGTTTAGGCTAGCTTGCTTCTTGTGCTCGAGTCGTTTGCATGATAACTTCTAGGCTTGAGTCGTAGTCTCCCTAGTAGGCTGTTATCTCCCTAGTCTCTGGTTAGGACAGTTTTTTCCCTGTTAAGGGGAACTACGTCGCCCTGATCCTCATACCAGCTGAGGTACGTAGGCAGGAGATTGAGCTGATCTCTCCGGGCGCCCTTTTTCTTTTTCAACCCCCTTGTGTATGTTTGGAGTCTGATGTAAGTCCAGCGATTGGCATTCGGTTTCCTGTTTGCGTTTCCTTGTTTGGAGTCTGATGTAAGTCCAGCGATTGGCATTCGGTTTCCTCGTTTGTGTTTGTGTGTCTGGAGTTGGATGTAAGACCAGCGATTGGCATTCCGTTTCCGGTTGTGGGTTTGCTTTGACGTCTCAGCGTCTCCGTTTAGCGTTTTGTTTGGCGTGCGTTAGCCGAGCTACGAGTGCTCTGATTCTTTCTCTGGTTAGAGAAGATACGTATGCATAGGATGCGATATCCTAGCGAGCACGTTCCCCTTTCCCCGAACTACGTCGACTCTGATGTTTGTTTCTGACAAACTACGTAGGCCCAGGATGCGATATCCTGCCGAGTCCCCTTCCTCCATCTTCCTTCGCCTGTTCTATTATTCCAGTGTGTGTGCATTCTTTGAGCAGTTTTTTTTATCAGCAACCTTATTCTATTCTTTCTGACCGTGGATCCCGTCGAGTACGATGGATGCGTAGGGGTGCTAATACCTTCCCTTCGCATAACCGATTCCCGATCCTATCAATCTCTGGTCGTAAGACCATTTCCTTTCTAGGTTTACTTCGAGCGTTTCCTTTCCCTCCTTTGGGATAAATAACGCACGGTGGCGACTCGATGTCTTTTCCCGCCGGTTGATTTTCGCGTATGCGATAGTTGGCGACTCTGCTGGGGACTAATAGAGAAGTTGACCTCTTGCTGGTCCATCTTCCCTAAGAGAGTCAATCCTAGCGCTCTCTAGGATAGTTGTGGTTGCTTTTACTGCTTTATTTATTGCATTCATTATTATGCTGTGATTGTATATATGTGCATATGTGTTTGCATGCATCATATCATCATTGTGCTGGACTCTGTACAGGTTGGTTCCTCTGATTTGGGATGGGTGTTCTGAGTGGGGCTAAAACCCAGGCCCGAGTATACACCTAGGATTAGCGTGGTCTCACGTCTCCTCACATGCTGTATCAGCATGTTGTTGCGACGTGACATACCACAGCCGGACGAGGTTCATTTGAGAGAGTCCTTCCGTTTGGAGTATTCCACTCAGGTTGGGTTATCTCATCTGAGCTGTTGACTTCGGTGACCGTTCTTTCCCGGATCTTTGGGTTAGACGATCTTATGAGAGCTGCAACGGTACACCCGAAAGGGCAAACCCGTTGAGTATCTTGTCCGATTGTCGAGACCATTATCCGTCTTAGGATGACCTTATTAGAATTCACCTGTGAGGGGAGGGTTTGATTCTTGCAAGTACAGTTTCTGCCAGTGATGCTGTGATGATGACTTTGGTTCAGTTGGATTTATGGGTCTTTATTTCTGAGACGCCGGAGGTTTGACCGTGGTATTTATCAGAGGGTTCCGTTTATTTCGGATCCCTGGGCCGAATTTGAGGGTACTTGCTCAGATGATGACTGTTGCTTCTGATGCCGAAGTTCTGATCTTGTGCCGTGTGATACTCAGCCAACCTGCCATGGCTTCATCATTTTGCATCATAGCATGTTTATTTTAAAAAAAAAATGTAAAAAAAGGGGAAAAAGTTAACCCGCATACGCATATCTTTTTCCAGGATCATTCATGATAAAACAGTATCCGCATCATACGCATCATATACATATCATTCTTGCATTACAAGTATCCTTGAAGAGGTTTCTCATTCTGGTTCCTGTTTTAGGCAGGATTGCTGATCATCGTTCGCACCGCTACGCGACAAGACTGAATCAACAGAGAAGCATGGATCAAGTTCAGGCTGAATTGGCAGAGATGAGGGCTAACATGGCCTAGTTTATGAGCATGATGCAAGGGGTTGTGCAAGGGCAAGAGGAGCTGCGAGCCTTCGCCCAAAGACAGGAAATTATGGTTCCACCTGTCAACCGCAACTCGTCGGAAGGAGCCCCTGTTAATGACACTGCTGCTGCTACTATTCCCGTCAACAACTATGCCGTGGGTGATGAATTGAGGGGTATCAGAATCAACAGACAACCTATTGCTGCTGAGACTGTTAATGCTAGAGTGACCCGTGCTCCGGCTCGCCATCCTGCTCCGTTGGTTGATAGACAAGAGGATATGTTCACGCTCCTTAGTGATGATGATGAAGTGGGAAGGACTGAAGAGAGGGATAGGAAAGTTGATGCCCTTGCTGAGAAAATCTGTGCCATGGAATGTTAGAATTCTTTGGGGTTTGATGTTACCAATATGGGCTTGGTTGATGGGCTGAGGATCCCTTACAAATTCAAGGCGCCATCCTTTGACAAATATAATGGCACTTCTTGTCCTCGCACCCATGTGCAGGCTTATTACAGAAAGATCTCAGCATATACAGACGACGAGAAGATGTGGATGTACTTTTTCCAAGACAGCTTGTCTGGAGCGTCTTTGGACTGGTATATGGACCTAAAGAGAGAGTCTGTTAGAAGCTGGAGAGATCTGGGTGAAGCCTTTCTGAGGCAGTATAAGCACAACATAGACATGGCTCCGAGCAGAACCCAACTGCAGAGCTTGTTCCAAAAATCTGGTGAAAGCTTCAAAGAGTACGCCCAGAGGTGGCGTGAGTTAGCGGCAAGAGTGCAACCTCCTATGTTGGAGAGAGAGCTGACCGACATGTTCATTGGGACCCTGCAGGGTGTGTTTATGGACCGTATGGGGAGTTGCCCGTTCGGTAGCTTTTCTGATGTGGTTATCTATGGAGAGAGGACTGAAAGTCTCATCAAAGCAGGTAAGATTCAAGATTCTGGTTCTTCATCTTCGAGTTCGAAGAAGCCATTTTCTGGGGCACCCCGGAGGAGGGAAGGTGAGACTAATGCTGTGCACAGTTGGAGAAATACAAACAGAGGACAATATCGTCAGGTTGCTGCTGTAACCATCCCAACAACTCAACCTCAACAACAACAGAGAGGACCACCACAACAACAACAGCAACGCCCGTTTCAACCAAGACAGAGAGTGCCCAAGCGTCATTTTGATCCATTACCGATGACATATGCTGAATTGCTTCCCGAGCTGCTCAGGTTGAAATTCGTTGAGCTTCGCGCCATGGCACCATTGACAAGGATACCTGCTGGGTACGATGCCAATGTCCGTTGCGACTTTCATTCTGGTGCACCGGGGCATCATATTGAAAATTGTCGGGCTTTCCATCATAAAGTCCAGGATTTGATTGATGCTAAAGCGATTAACTTTGCTCCTGTTCCGAATGTTGTGAATAATCCTATGCCTTAGCATGGGAGGCCTAGGGTGAACAATGTGGAAGGTGAGGATGCTGTGGATTTGGTAGTCAATGTTGACGATGTTCAGACTTTGCTGTGTGTTGTGAAGGAACGTCTGTTGAAAGGGGGAGTGTTCCCAGGTTGTGATGAGAGTTGCTCAGATTGTGATGATCACGAGAATGGTTGTGGGAAGTTGAGAAGAGGTATCCAGGGTTTGATTGATGATGGTTGCCTACAGTTTGGTCGGGCTGTGAAAGATCGTGGAGCGGTATCAACTGTCACCATTTACTTTAAACCGTCTGAGGGTCCTGGATGTGCTCCGAGAACTGTTAGTGCACCCGTAACTATTGGTACTCCTGCAACCATATCTGCTCCAGTAAATGTTGGTGCTCCTGTCACCATTGCTGCTTCTGATAGAAGACCTGTTGAGAACAGTCGAGCAGTTTCGTGGAAATATGATAATGCTTTTCGCAGCAACAGAAGGTCAGAAAGTCAGACCAGACCGGTGAGTCAAGCTCCAGTGACAATTGGTGTGCCAAATAGAACTCCTGTAACTGTTGGTCCGGCTGTGGACAATGTGGGTGGACCTGGAGGGTTTACTAGAAGTGGTCGTCTGTTTGCACCGCAGACTCTGAGGGATAACAATGCTGAGGCTCTTGCCAAAGCAAAGGGTAAACAAGCTGTGGTTGAAGAAGGACCTGTGCAGAAGGAATTGCCCGAGGGTTCTTTCGAGAAAGATGTAGAGGAGTTCATGAAAATCATCAAGAAAAGTGATTATAAGATTGTGGACCAACTGAACCAGACTCCGTCGAAAATCTCTATCCTCTCGTTGTTATTGTGTTCTGAGGCACACCGTAACGCCTTGCTGAAAATGTTGAATTTGGCTTACGTGCCTCAAGAGATTTATGTCAACCAGCTCGAGGATGTTATTGCAAGTGTTAACACACGACATGGTTTGGGGTTCACAGATCTGGATCTGACACCTGAGGGTCGCAACCATAATAGGGCCCTACATATCACCATGGAGTGTAAAGGCGCAGTGTTGTCGCATGTGTTGGTGGATACGGGCTCTTCCTTGAATGTGTTGCCCAAGAAGGTTTTGAGCAAACTTGATGTTGAAGGGGTTGTCTTCACGCCGAGTGATCTCATTGTCCGAGCTTTTGATGGATCCAAGCGGTCTGTTTTTGGTAAAGTCACGTTGCCCGTGAAGATAGGCCCGGAGGTGTTTGACATTGTCTTCTATGTGATGGATATTCAACCAGCATATAGTTGTTTATTGGGGCGTCCCTGGATACATGGGGCTGGAGCGGTTTCGTCAACTCTCTATCAGAAGCTGAAGTATGTATGGAATGGTCAGGTTGTGACTGTGTGCGGCGAGGAGGACATTCTTGTGAGTCATCTATCTTCTTTCAAGTATGTGGAGATGGATGGCGAGATTCATGAAACTCTGTGCCAAGCCTTCGAGACCATTGCTATTGAGAAGGTAACTTTTGTGGAGCAGAAGAAACCAGGTGTCTCAATCGCATCTTACAAGCAAGCGTTGGAGGTCGTTAACTCAGGCAACGCAGAAGGCTGGGGCAAGATGATTGACATGCCCGTGAAAGAAGATAAATTTGGTATTGGTTATCAGCCTCTCCAGGCAGAGCAGGGTGTTCAGAAAGGGCCGAGTACCTTCACCAGCGCTGGGTTGATGAATCATGGTGACGTCTTTGCAGCCGGTAGTGAAGATGGTGACAGTGATTGTGATGTGGACAACTGGGTGCGCCCGTGTGCTCCAGGGGAGATGGTGAACAATTGGACAGCCGAAGAAATAGTCCAAGTTACTCTTCAGACAGAGTAATTTTCTTTTGTTTTTCATTTTGCACAAAAACCCTACGTTCTGCCCGGGGCGTAGTGGTTCATTGTAGGGCCACATCATGTTTGAATTTTCAATAACTATCATTAATAAAGGACGTTTTGCAAACAAATTTGTGCTCACTGTCTTTCTGTTTTTATTTTCATTTTCAAAACAATAAAAATGGCAATGTTTTTTGTTTTTGTGACTTTCTTGAACTCTTTTCTAAAATAAAGCATTAAACATGCAGAATCGATCTCGCGGACTCCACTAAAAACAGTTATGTTATGGCTCAGTATGATTTCGATAACCCCATTTACCAAGCCGAAGAGGAGAGTGAGGAAGATTGTGAACTCCCCAAAGAGTTGGTCAGATTGTTGAAACAGGAGGAAAGGGTCATCCAACCTCATTAGGAAGAGTTGGAGATCATTAACCTTGGTACTGAGGACGCCAGGAAAGAGATCAAGATGGGGGCTGCTTTGAAGGAATCTGTCAAGAGAGGGTTGATTGAAATGCTGCGAGAGTATGTGGAGATATTCGCATGGTCGTATAAAGATATGTCTGGGTTGGATACAGATATTGTGGTGCACAGGCTACCTCTCAGAGAAGATTGTCCTTCAGTAAAGCAGAAGCTTCACAGAACTAGTCCTGATATGGCCATCAAGATCAAAGAGGAGGTTCAGAAGCAGTTGGATGCGGGTTTTCTGGCAGTTACCAATTATTCCCCGTGGGTGGCCAACATTGTACCCGTGCCGAAGAAGGATGGTAAAGTCAGGATGTGTGTCGATTACCGGGATTTAAACAGAGCCAGTCCGAAAGATGACTTCCCATTACCTCACATTGATGTATTGGTTGATAACACTGCTCAATCCTCGGTTTTCTCTTTCATGGATGGATTTTCTGGCTATAATCAGATCAAGATGGCGCCAGAAGACATGGAAAAGACAACATTCATTACACCTTGGGGTACGTTCTGCTATAAGGTGATGCCATTTGGGCTGAAGAACGCCGGTGCTACCTATCAGAGGGCTATGACGACTCTCTTTCATGACATGATGCACAAAGAAATTGAAGTGTACGTGGATGATATGATTGCGAAGTCTCAGACAGAAGAGGAGCACCTGGTAAACTTGCAGAAGTTGTTTGAAAGACTGAGAAAGTTCAAACTGAGGCTGAATCCAAACAAGTGTACGTTTGGGGTGAGATCCGGTAAGCTGTTGGGTTTCATTGTCAGTGAGAAAGGGATTGAGGTTGATCCAGCGAAAGTGAAAGCTATTCAAGAAATGCCTGAACCAAGAACTGAAAAGCAGGTTCGTGGGTTTTTAGGGAGATTGAACTACATTGCACGGTTCGTATCTCACCTAACGGCCACGTGTGAACCGATTTTCAAATTGCTAAGAAAAGATCAAGCAATCAGGTGGAATGATGACTGTCAAAAATCTTTTGATAAGATAAAAGAATATTTGCAGAAACCTCCAATCCTTATACCTCCAGTTCCTGGGAGGCCTCTGATAATGTACCTGTCGGTGACTGAGAACTCGATGGGGTGTGTATTGGGACAGCATGACGAGTCTGGTCGAAAAGAGCATGCAATATACTATCTTAGCAAAAAGTTTACCGACTGTGAAATAAGATATTCGCAGCTCGAGAAAACTTGTTGCACTTTGGCATGGGCTGCTCGCCGATTGAGACAGTATATGTTGAACCATACTACCTTGTTGATTTCTAAGGTGGATCCAGTGAAGTATATCTTTGAGAAGCCGGCTCTCACCGGATGTGTGGCTCGTTGGCAGATGATTTTAACCGAGTATGATATCCAGTACACGTCGCAGAAGGCCATCAAAGGTAGTATTATGTCAGATTACCTTGCCGAGCAACCGATCGATGATTATCAGCCGATGATGTTTGAATTCCCCGATGAAGACATCATGTATCTAAAGATGAAAGATTGTGAAGAGCCTCTTGTCGAGGAAGGACCGGATCCTGATGACAAGTGGACACTGATGTTTGATGGGGCGGTTAATGTGAATGGTAACGGTGTTGGAGCAGTACTCATCAATCCTAAAGGTGCACACTTACCTTTTTCTGCCAGATTGACTTTTGAGGTAACCAACAACGAGGCTGAGTACGAGGCTTGTATCATGGGGATTGAAGAAGCCATCGATCTAAGGATCAAAACTCTAGACATATATGGATATTCCGCTCTAGTGATTAATCAAGTCAATGGAGACTGGAATACTCATCAGCCGCATTTGATTCCTTACAGAGATTACACTAGAAGGATACTGACTTTCTTCAAGACGGTGAAGTTGTATCATGTCCCCCGAGATGAAAATCAGATGGCTGATGCCTTGGCTACTTTATCTTCTATGATTAAAGTTCATTGGCATAATCATGTGCCACACGTTGTTGTGAATCGACTCGAGAGGCCTGCGTATGTGTTTGCAGCCGAGTCTGTTGTTGATGAGAAGTCGTGGTACTATGATATTAAGAATTTCCTCAAGAGCCAGGAGTATCCTGAAGGAGCGTCAAAGAATGACAAGAAGACCCTGAGAAGGCTAGCTGGAAGCTTTTATTTGAATCAGGATGATGTGTTGTACAAGAGGAACTTTGACATGGTTCTGCTCAGATGCGTGGA
The DNA here is from genome assembly GCF_024323335.1 of Lathyrus oleraceus. Classification (NCBI taxonomy): domain Eukaryota; kingdom Viridiplantae; phylum Streptophyta; class Magnoliopsida; order Fabales; family Fabaceae; genus Lathyrus; species Lathyrus oleraceus. Next base: position 77,473,014 of record NC_066581.1, on the reverse strand, counting down.
TAGACATGAAGCAGACGTGTTGATGCAAGAAGTACACGAGGGGTCATTCGGTACCCATGTTGGTGGTCATGCTATGTCCAAGAAGTTGTTAAGAGCCGGTTATTACTGGATGACCATGGAATCCGATTGTTTCAAATACGCTCAGAAGTGCCACAAATGTCAGATCTATGCAGATAAAGTGCATGTACCACGAAGCCCTCTGAATGTCATGAATTCGCCTTGGCCGTTCGCGATGTGGGGCATCGATATGATTGGGAAGATCGAACCTACTGCTTCTAATGGACATCGCTTCATTCTGGTTGCGATTGACTACTTCACCAAGTGGGTGGAAGCAGCTTCCTATGCTAATGTTACCAAACAAGTGGTTGCCCGATTCATTAAGAAGGAGATTATTTGTCGTTATGGGGTTCCCGAGAGAATCATCACTGACAATGGTTCGAATCTCAATAACAAGATGATGAAAGAGCTTTGTAAGGATTTTAAGATTGAACACCACAATTCTTCTCCTTACAGACCAAAGATGAATGGTGTTGTAGAGGCGGCAAACAAGAACATCAAGAAGATTGTGCAGAAGATGGTCGTGACGTACAAGGATTAGCATGAGATGTTGCCTTTCGCTTTGCATGGGTACCGTACCTCAGTACGTACGTCGACCGGGGCAACCCCTTACTCCCTTGTGTATGGTATGGAGGCATTCCTACATGTTGAAGTGGAGATTCCTTCTCTGAGAGTCCTGTTGGATGTCAAGCTAGACGAAGCTGAATGGATTCGGACAAGGTTCAATGAGTTAAGCCTTATTGAAGAAAAGCGGTTAGCAGCTGTGTGCCATGGGCAATTGTATCAGAGAAGGATGAAGAAGGCCTTTGATCAGAAAGTGCGTCCTCGAAGCTATCAGACAGGTGATTTAGTTTTGAAGAGGATCCTTCCTCCCGGTACAGATAACAGGGGCAAGTGGACTCCGAATTACGAAGGTCCATATGTTGTTAAAAAGGTTTTCTCTGGTGGAGCCTTGATGCTTACAACTATGGATGGTGAAGATTTTCCGTCCCCTGTGAACTCAGATGTAGTCAAAAAATACTTTGCATAAATTGACCTGCTGGACGGAAAGAATAAAAGAGTCCAGGCAAAAAAAGGGCATCCCGGCGAACCGAAAAAAAAAAAAAGGTTCGGGAAAAAGTTAGGGATAAAGATGAAAAGAATATGTACACCCGGTAAGTCGAAAACCTGAAAAGGCGGCTTAGGCAAAAATGGGTATCCCGGTGGATTGAAAACCTGAAAAGGCGATCCAGGCAAAAGAGGGATTAAAGCGAAGACTACAGTCTGAGTTATCAGTACTTCATCACGCTTCAGTGTCTACCATCTTGAAGGATATGATCGGTCCAATCAGTCTTCGCAGAAAGCAAGGAATTTGGAGCTTGTCTCCCCAGCGAGTCCGAGACCAGTGTTTCCTCGGCAGCCAGGCCTGAAATTGATTGCAATCCCCAGTAGGGTTGAGGATGTTTTTTCCAGCCAAGTCTGTAGGTGGCCTTTTCCCCAGCAAGTCTGAGGACTGTTAGTTCCCCAGCGGAGGTGTTTGTGGGTGGTTTATTCCTCAGCAGCCAGGTTTGAAGTGCTGTAATCCCCAGCAAGTCTGAAGTTGGCAGTTTCCCCAGTGGAGGTTTGCATTGGTTGTTTCCCCCAGCGGAGTCCCCAAGTGGATCGGGTTCAGTGGAGATCGTCCCCAGTGAGGATTATTCCTTTCCCCAGCAGCAGTGTTATTCCCCAGTATGTTTGGAAGGTTGGTGTTCTCCCAACAAGTGACTCCCCAGTTGTGTGGGTTCCTCTGTCGTCCAGAGTGTCAGATCAGCAAAGCATCCGCAGCAGGTTGTTGCGTCTCCCCACAGAATCGGAAGATCGAATCAAAATTGTGCTCAGCAGAGCGATCGTGGGCTTTCCCCAGCAGGAGTTTTCCTCCTTTTGCATCTTGCATGTAGTAATCATTGCATCCTCAAATCGCGTAGCATTTCCATTCAATATGGAGCATTACGCCATAGAAAAACTCAAACATATGCATACATGTGTTAAAACTGGATTGGACCATATCCCCAGCAGAGGTGGATTATTTTGCAACATCCGTATGACACGTTTGCATCAGTGACTCCTGACAGTATTCAGACTCGATAAGCCCCAGAGAGGTTTATTTCCTCACCCGTTCGTGAAAGGAAAGATTGACTCCCCCAGCGTAGTCCCTGGCAAGGGTCTGCCTTGTTTGACATATGTAGATGTTGTCCTTATGATACCAGTAGGTGTCGTGTGGATCCCCGTGTGGGTCTTCCTTATTTTGGTGTCGGTAGACATCATCTTTCGATGCTCATAACATCAGATCTTTCTTCCCATTCATCTGTTGATGTCTGGTCGTGGTTTCTCTTTCCCATTCGTCCGTTGGTGTCTGGTCGTGGTTTCTCTTTCCCATTCGTCCGTTGGTGTCTGTTCGTGGTTCCTTTCCCATTCATCCGTTGATGTCTGGTCGTGGCTTCTTCTCTTCCCATTCATCTGTTGATGTCTGGTCGTGGTTTCTCTTTCCCATTCATCTGTTGATGTCTGGTCGAGTTCTTCCCATTCGTCCGTTGGCGTCTGGTCGTGGTTTCTCTTCCCATTCATCTGTTGATGTCTGGTCGTGGCTTCTTCTTTCCCATTCGTCCGTTGATGTCTGGTCGAGTTCTTCCCATTCGTCCGTTGGCGTCTGGTCGTGGTTCATTTCCCATTCATCCGTTGATGTCTGGTCATGGTTTCTTTCCCATTCGTTCGTTGGCGTCTGGTCGTGGCTTCTTCCTTCCCATTCATCTGTTGATGTCTGGTCGTGGCTTCTTCTTTCTCATTCGTCCGTTGATGTCTGGTCGTGGCTTCTTCTTTCCCATTCGTCCATTGGCGTCTGATCGTGGTTTCGCTTCCCATTCGTCCGTTGATGTTTGGTCGTGGTTTCTCTTTCCCATTCATCTGTAGATGTTTGGTCGTGGTTTCTCTTCCCATTCATCTGTTGACGTCTGGTCGTGGTTTCTCTCTCCCATTCATCCGTTGGCGTCTGGTCGTGGTTTCTCTTCCCATTCATCTGTTGATGTCTGGTCGTGGTTTCTCTTTCCCATTCATCTGTCGATGTCTGGTCGTGGTTTCTCTTCCCATTCATCTGCTGATGTCTGGTCGTGGTTTCTCTTTCCCATTCGTCCGTTGGCGTCTGGTCGTGGTCTCTTTATTCCCATTCATCTGTTGATGTCTGGTCGTGGTTTCTCTTCCCATTCATCTGTTGATGTCTGGTCGTGGTTTCTATTTCCCATTCATCTGTCGATGTCTGGTGGTGGTTTCTTTCTCCGATAAATATCAAATCCCCAGTAGAGTCGTCGGTAAACGTCTTGTCTGGTTCCAGTTGTAAATACCTTTTTTCCTCCCCAGTCGAAGCCGCCATCGGTAAATGGCCTTGCTTTCCTTGATATCAATGTATATCAAGTTGACTGTTTCTTTGGTTATCCCCCGCAAAATGCAAATTCTACGGTTCTTTAGTATTCAATCCCTGTGTACCTTGAAGGTCTGACAGCCATTGCTCTCATCCGTTCAGGTTCCCAGTTGATTGAATAGGGGCAGCTGTAGCACCTCAAATTTGCACCCCCCATTCATGCATTCATTTCATTTTAGGTCATTAACATTACATTAACTTTGCATATTTCATTGCATCCTGGCAACTAGACTGGCATCAGGAGAATCACCAGTGCAAGAGACCAAACATTTCCTTGAAAGGAGGTCACATGAGTATTCTAGAGAGCTTATGTGAACCCAAGGTTCATTTTGAAGTAACTGGACCAAGTGGTAGAGGCTCAAAGTCATCAGTACATGTCCAGGTCATCAGTACATGTCCAGGTCATCTAAGGCTTATGAAAGTCAGCTAAAAGTCAATTGAGGGCTAGGAGGTGGAGAAATGGTTTGAGACACTTCATTCATGTCCCAAATAAGTTTATTCATCATGACAAACATCTACCTTAAAGATTTTGAAGCTAGATCAAAAGTTTCCCAAAATGGAAAGTGACCTGTAATTTCAAGTTTCCAGAAATGGCAAGTTTTTGGACCACTTTCAACTTGACTTTCCAACATCAAAGAAGATTCAAATGAAATTTTGTCCAACATGAAAGTTGAATATCTTTCTCTCCCATTTCCAAAAAGTCCAAGATCATGAGCATCTGATGAATGGTTGAGGAGTTATGGTCAAATGATCACCAAGTGTGCATGGAACTTCAAAGTGCCATAACTTTTGATCCAAAGCTCCAAATTGAGTGCCTCTTTTTGCATCATGCTCCTTATGACTCATATTTTCCAAATCATTCATTGCATTGTATGAAATTTATTCACATGATCATTTTGCCATGAATGTGTTTTTTGGAGGGAAAATCATGAATTTAAATTTGGTTGATCATGTGAGTTTTCTAGCTATTCCATCATGTTCATAAGCTCATTTTAAGTGAAAATGCACCATGCATGCTACTGTTCACGTTCATAATGGCCATGCATAGGGTGAAATTTCCAATTTTGCCTTACACCTCATTTTGCATAAAAATTTCATTAGCCAAGCCTAATCAACATTAGCATGGTAATTAACACAGCATATAAAAGGCTAATCCTAACAGAATTTTTGAGTTTTTCACATTCTAGATCTAGATTTGAGTTTTCCCTCCAAAATTTCTCTCAATCAAAATTCAAAAATTCTCCACATAGCATATGAATTTTATTGCATATTCTTGTTCCTTGATCATCATTTGGTAGGATTCAAGCATTGATTTGAAGAAATTGGTGAAGAATCAAGCAAATCCATACATGAAGATGAACATGGAATTTGAAGATTAAGCTAGATCCAAGCCTTTCCAAGAGTTGATTCATGCTTCAGACTTCATAACAAGGTTGATAGAGCTGATTTGGACATTGCTAGGCCTTTGAATTCACTGCTGCCATTGATTGTTCTTCAAGAGGTCAGGAATTCACATCTCTTAATTCTTTGTTTCATTGCCATAATCTTGTAGTGCGTGTTCTCCTGATCATTCTGATATAAAGATCTTGAAAAATGGTGCAATATTCATGGAGATATGTTAGTTTAAAGTTTGATGTTCATAGGTGTTTTGCTTCGATTTGCATTGTACATTAAGAATTAGGACTAATAAATGTTGGATTCATGATCTACATGCTAAGACGAGTCGATTGGTATATGATTTGCATGAATCTGGATTTTTTTTTGAGGCTGGCACTGTAGCGCCACCGTCTTCATGAAGAAGACGGTGGAAACCACCACTGATGGCCGTGCGTGAACAGGAACTAGGGTTTCCTGGTTCAGAGTCTCCAAGGCACTGTTTGAACGATATTATCACTCATGTCCTGCGTTCGATCCCTTGTGGATGTGTTTTGAATTACAATTGTTATTTTCCTCAATTAAACCAAACTCCGTCGTTTGCTTGCGCGCCCATACCTCTTGATACCTGGTTCGATTCTGGCATAATGCATTTCCAAATTTCCATATTCATTTCATATTATTTTCACGTTTTCACATTTTTATTTCAATTTATCCATGTTAATTAGAAAAATCATAAAAAATAGCAGGTTGATCCAATTAATTCCCAATTTTTTTTCTATATGTTCATATGGATGTCTATTATTTTATGGTTGTGATTTCATGATTTTATCATTTCTGGAATTTTAAATGTGATTGATTCTTTGAACATGTATGCAAATGTGACATGTTGTACCAATTCTATTGTGAAATGCTCATACATTGGCCAATTGATTTGAAACTTGGTATGATGATTCCTAACATGTTGCATGATATTTGAGGCTTGGTTGTGCATTTTTAGCATTTTTCATCTCTGTTTTAGGCATGTGATTGTATGGTGTGACAATGTGTGTCACATAATTTGATGTTATACTTGTTCATTTTCATTGCCATATCAATTGAGCTTCTCTGATCCTAATTTTTGGCATGATGATTGTGTTTGACATGTTGTGTGCCCATAAAAATTTTCATGATTGTTTGACTCATTTCTGTTTTAATATGGAATTTTGTTTCTTGATGATCAATTGTGTGCTTTGAAATTGCCTTTACCATATCTTGCTCATGAGATGACTTTGCCATTTGATTTAGGTTTTATTACTTGAATAAATATGCTTCATGTTGAATATTGGTTGCTGTTTTGACTTTTTACTTGGCCTTTAATCCTAGCCTTGATGCTAGTGGTTTGTACTCATCTTTTGAGTTCTGCATTTCAGGTTCAAGCTTATAGTCCTAATGGTTGATGTTGATCTCATGCCTTGAGATGCAAATTCTTTGTCCACTAACCTTTCTTGTGTTGTAGGTTCCTTGGTGATGAACTCACTTGAGTTGATTGACTTGCATTGTGTATATTGGTTGTCTCACTGTTGACTGTCTGTTTGGTTTGTCTGAATGTGAATATTGACTTGTTTGACTTTCTTACAGGTACTTTAGCCGCTTTAACTCATTGCTTGAGTTGCTTTGCTTTGCTTGTGGTTGGCATACCACTTAGGTAATCCCTCTTGTACTCCATGTAGTCTGGAAGCCCTGTCGTTTCTTTTGGCAGGCATTTGGCTGAAGTCCTCCTTAAGAGGCAATGTCTGTGATTGTTTATATTTGTGCCATGTATTTCAAGTCCTCCTAAGTGAAGAGGCAATTGGCAGATAGAAGGGATTTGCAATCAATCCCCTGCTATTTAGTTGAGTCTTCCATCTTGCTCGCACTATGTGCTGATGCATTTGAATAAACACCTAAGATCCTTGTATATAGAGTCAGTCAAGTGGAGTAGAGTCCCACATTCTGGACTCCCATGTTTTCATTGATTGAAGCTCACCCAGGCCCGGGTTAAGAGCTATGAGGTCTTACCCTCATTACCTTTTCATCTGCTCACCATGACGGTCAATGTCAGTGGTTAAGAGCCCTCAGATACCCCTTCCAGTATTGGCTGGTTTGTCGAGGTTGATATGACCCCTTGACTAAAGCCCAGCCTTGTATGAGCCGCTTGTTTGCGTATAGCGTGTGATACTTGTTCACCTGTGATTCTTTACTTGCTGTTTAGGCTAGCTTGCTTCCTGTGCGAGTTAGGTGCTGATTAGAGACCTCAACTTAGGGATCGTTTGCATGACAACTTCTAGGCTCGAGTCGTAGTCTCCCTAGTAGGCTGTTATCTCCCTAGTCTCTGGTTAGGACAGTTTTTTCCCTGTTAAGGGGAACTACGTCACCCTGATCCTCATACCAGATGAGGTACGTAGGCAGGAGATTGAGCTGATCTCTTCGGGCGCCCTTTTTCTTTTTCAACCCCCTTGTGTGTGTTTGGAGTCTGATGTAAGTCCAACGATTGGCATTCGGTTTCCTGTTTGCGTTTCCTTGTTTGGAGTCTGATGTAAGTCCAGCGATTGGAATTCGGTTTCCTCGTTTGTGTTTGTGTGTCTGGAGTTGGATGTAAGACCAGCGATTGGCATTCCGTTTCCGGTTGTGGGTTTGCTTTGACGTCTCAGCGTCTCCGTTTAGCGTTTTGTTTGGCGTGCATTAGCCGAGCTACGAGTGCTCTGATTCTTTCTCTGGTTAGAGAAGATACGTATGCATAGGATGCGATATCCTAGCGAGCACGTTCCCCTTTCCCTGAACTACGTCGACTCTGATGTTTGTTTCTGACAAACTACGTAGGCCCAGGATGCGATATCCTGCCGAGTCCCCTTCCTCCATCTTCCTTCGCCTGTTCTATTATTCCAGTGTGTGTGCATTCTTTGAGCAGTTTTTTTATCAGCAACCTTATTCTATTCTTTCTGACCGTGGATCCCGTCGAGTACGATGGATGCGTAGGGGTGCTAATACCTTCCCTTCGCATAACCGATTCCCGATCCTATCAATCTCTGGTCGTAAGACCATTTCCTTTCTAGGTTTACTTCGAGCGTTTCCTTTCCCTCCTTTGGGATAAATAACGCACGGTGGCGACTCGATGTCTTTTCCCGCCGGTTGATTTTCGCGTATGCGACACATATATAATCTTATTATAATTTGTTTAGTTAAGTTTGACCCATTGTTTTAACAATTGGATATTACAATTATCCCATCTTGCCTTACTAATATAGAACATCCACCTCGCGTAGGCGAAACCTACATTATCCGATACTAGTCTTGATGAATGTTAAAACTTGGAAAGCATAAACTTAATATTTATTTTGAGGGAATTTGCAATTATTCTGATCTCACCGGCTTATTTATCATATAAATCGTCTCTCACATGCATCAACATACATACATAATGAAACAGTTATGGCCCCTAGCGCAATTGTTCTACCAAGCCAATTGATCGCGACTTAATGAGTCGAATTTGGGGTACAAACTGCAAGTGCACAGTTCTATCGCGTAGTTTTAAAAGATATCGATCCCACAGGGACTTATGAATCGATATACCGTTTTCTAAGGTTACTTCGTAAAGCTAAGGCGGATAATACTTTGATTGTTTGGGGGAAAAGTTAAAACTAAAATAAGATCTAAATTAAATATTAATTAAGCGGATATCGGTATGTAGTTCGTCGTAATTAGGGAATCAATTCTTCGTTGGTTTCTTGGTTTTAAAATAAATCTTTTCAGTAGACACTATTGATTAAAAGCCTTTTCTCAAACTCTCGCTCTGTTGAATAAACTATGATTTTATATTAACGTAGCTGTCACTTATTAGTTAAGTCCAAAATCACTTTTTGAAAACAATAGAATCCGTAGAAACTCTTTTTAAGAAAACACTAAACGTTTAAACATCCTTGTCTCAAACTCTCGCTCTGTTGACTTAGATTATATAATTAAATTCAAATGCTTAACTCTCGTCCTCACATTCAACCTTTAAAAATACTTTTTGAAAAAGATTAGAATTTAATTAACTCTAAAAATTGCTTTCGCCCTGATCTAGAATTAATGTCCAATTTACACTGTCCAGTTAAAAACTCAAACTCTCGTTCTATTGATTTTAACTTCTTTATGTCTTTTACTTTCGTACAAAACCTTGTTATTAAACCTGTAAATTGAGACCGTAAAAAGAGTGATTTTATTTTTAAATGTAATTAAACCAACTTAGTTTTGATTCCTTCATTCCGCTTACTCTACATACCGATACCTAAATAAATTAGCCAGACATGCTTAACAGATATAAATAATCAGCATGCATAAATAATTCCATCTCAGGCAAATAATATAAATAAACAGTAAAGCAGAGCATATATAAATTCAAACAATAATTAAAGAACCTGAATAATTTATAGCAATCTTGAACACTCCACCACAGACCGGTTGGATTTGTTCTTGAATTCTTCAATCGGACAGGAAAATAAAAGTGAAGGAATAAAAATCTAGGGTCTAACGTAAGGTTAGATCTAGTAAAAGATACACAATAGTTTCCGGTGTAGAAACTATTGTGCGAAAAATTAATTAAGTGCTGAAAGATTAACTAGAAAGGAAAGTAAAAATAAGAATTGCAATTAAAAGCAAAAACAGTAAAGGAAAAATAATGGTATGCTTGCACGGCTGGAAGAAGAAAATTGAACGAAGCGGAGCGTCCCGCAGGGTTTGCCAAAAGCTACTATTTATATTGGTCACTTGTTGTAACTGTTTCCAAAGGTCTTCCGTGTAAAGAGTCTTCACGTTGCAAATGGTCAAGCGTAACAATAGGCCTCAACGTCTTTGTTGCGCTTCTGAAGCCAAAAATATAGGGGAATGGTGTGATGTCCGTCACACCATGTGTTACGCTCGTAACACAAGTAGGTAGGGCGTGACGCTCGTCACAGCTTGTGTGACGCTCGTCACGGGCGCAGCGCCTTGCTTTTGGGCTGGGCTTTGGCTTGGTGGAATTTGCTTCTTTTCATTTCTTTTTGCACCTCCTTTTCTTCCTTTTTCACTTGTGCTTCAAATAAGCTACCTGAGATAAATAGAAAGAAAATACCGAGTAATATCGAATAAAATGAAGTAAATTGAAGTAAATAATAATATAATTTAATTAAATCGAGTCCTAGAATGTGATATTATTTCATGTTATCAAACTCCCCCATACTTAGACCTTTGCTTGTCCTCAAGCAAAATACAGTATAGAACTCGTTTTAAAAATTTAGCCAGATGAAATTTCAAAACACACATCAATTCGTACTAGGTTGCAAGTAGATTTTGTTTAGAAGCAACTTGAATTTAATCTTGACATCAAGAACTACCGTTACCACATCTGATAATCTTACCTCATGCAAACCAGTTCGAGTCATGCTATTATAGCTAGCCTGGTTCTTTTACTCTTATTTCACCCGTTTTCATTCTAGCGAAATCACATTAAGCCCTTTATCGTTTCGCGCACATAGTGGTGTGACCGGTTAGTGATTCTGATCCCCTTTTTAGCTTGAAGCTCTGGTACATGAGTCAGATAACTTCTTTATTTAGTCCATTGCGAATTGCGGGGGATCGGACCGTAGTCCGCCCTACCAAGTTCAGTACCAGATACCTGCTGAACCAACTCATAATGGGTCTTTCGTATTATGTTTTTGTATGATCTGCAACCTTTAGATTAAATGATCTGGTAAGGATCACCTAACTTAATTAGTGCATTTCCTGATATATATATATATATATATATATATATATATATATATATATATATATATATATATATATATATATATATATATATATATATATATATATATATATATATATATATATATATATATATATATATATATTTATTTTGGGAATCATTCACTTATATTCATCGGCCCTCCACGTAGTTTGCTATTAAGATGGTGCTGACTTCTTGTATAAACTACTCGGGGTTACTATAAAGTTAAAAATCCAGGGACTTGTATAACAGTTGCCTTTCTGATCTAACAAGTTGAGGTTTGTTTAGAGTGTTGGGGCGGTAATAGTTTTTGTCTTAATTTGTTCAAGTTCGATAAAATAAGCAACCTTTATACTTACTGAGTGTGTTGAATTTTTGTTATGGCTCATGAAATTTTTTGAGGGAATAGATAATAGAAATTTTTCACACTAGGGACTTAACTTAAAATATATTATAAGAAATTTTCTTTTTATTTTTTTTTTCTTTTTCTTTTTTTCTATTCAAGGGAAATAACAATGAAAAGAAAGATACATACTTGAAGAAGGGAGGATAGAAAGAACACGGTTTTCCCCCCCATACTTAAATGAAACATTGTCCCCAATGTTTTAAGGAAATCAAAAGAAATACAAAAAGAAAAGGAAATTAAATCAATGCTGCCTTCCGCCTCTTGTTCTTGGACCTGGTGATCGTTGACGTACTTCTAAGTCGTCGAACCTACTGAGCAACTCAGTGAACCGCTGATCGGTTATAGCATTCCTCGCTTCCTGTTGTTGTTGCATTTGGCGCATCATTTGCATCATTTCGAGATTCTGCGCTTGCATACCATCAATAGCATCCATGATGTCGTCGTTGGTTGCAGGTCTTCTTCGTCGACAACGTCGTGAGGATGGGCCAGCTGCATTATCGGAAGGGTTGAGCGGGACTGATTGTTGTGCAGGAGCATGATCACCTAGCTCCATTTCTTCGAACTCGTCTGTAGACGGGTTTGCATGTGAAGGCTCGGTAGCTTCGAGAGCATTCAGATCATAGAGGTGGCGGTTGGGGTTGGTGACATCCGTTTGGGCAATGTTGGGTAGAACAACGCTTGGGACTTCCTGGTTGTTCACCATAAGGTAATACTTTCCGCCTACTCTGTTCTTAATTAGGCGGCTGGACCGACAGTAGCTTATATCCATAAATAGGGGAGGTAAAGATTCTAAAGTTTGGAGTCGGTCCCCTAGGTTTAAGCCAAGTGCTATGGTGGTGATTAATCCATCGATTACAAAAGGTTGACAGCCTCTAGCACATAAGGTGCGGATATGATGAAATAGGAAGGAGGCGGCGTTTACCTTAGTATCCGGTTCGAAGACGCATTCGAGGAAGAATAATTCCTTTGCGTTGACTTTGTTGTTGTTCGGTCTTCCAAGTCTTCACCGGTGGGAGTGTTGTACGCATATGAACTTAAAAATTCTAAGGTTAGGGAGGGGTAGGTAGGTTGATTATGCGTGCATAGAAAGGTTAAATCAGCAAGACGGAGCATCCATTCTATACCTTGAAGTAATCCTAATTCTTGTAAACAAGTTAGATCAGGATACCTGGTAGAGGTGACACCTCGTTGTTGGAAACGCTCGAACTGCTCCCTTTGATAATTATCATCTTCGGATCGGAAGATGATATTTCCGAAAGCTTGGTTGCCCGCCATATCGATAAGTGGGGAGAAGGGAAATGAAATTGATTTTAGAGAATGGTTTGTGGTGTATGAAGAAAGGTATGGTGGGTATTTATAGGAAAAAAATTTGGAAGTTGGAAAGGGAGTGGTTGAAAAGTAAATAAATGTGGGTAAATGTGAATAAATGGGGAAGGTAAAAAGGTGAAGTGGTGTAACGATCGTCTCTCCAACGGCTTGTAACCACCTAGTCTGAAGGTGTTACGCTCGTGACAGGGGCGTTACGGGCGTCACAGGCACTTGGTGTGACGTCCGTGATAGATTGTGTGACGCTCGTCACACAGTCTTTCTGGCACGTTACTGCTTGCGTTCTTTATAATAATTATAGTAATTTATTTTTATTATTTTGTTTTGCTTCAGTTTATTTTATTTGGCTATTGTGATACTTTAAATTGCCTTGCATGCTATTCTACTTTCCATAATATATATATATATATATATATATATATATATATATATATATATATATATATATATGTATATATTATATATATATATATATATATATATATATATATATATATATATATATATATATATATCTATCTTTAATAAGTTATGTAGGTAGCATACAGTAGAGAGCATTATTGCTAGATATTGCATAATTCATAGTAAAGTAAAATAAATCAATAGCTTCATAAAATAATCATAATGTAACATTGGAGGAGAAAACAAAAAAAAAATGCGAAAGAGAAACAAATACGAACATAATTTGAAATAACATTAATGAATAATCTAACTAAAACTAAATAACTAAGAAAAACAACTTCTATCCATCTGCACGATCTCTGGCCGGAGGAGCAAAGGAGTTAACACGGTTTAGCAACTCATGGAACTGATTTGTCATACTGTTCATGTATCCCAGAAATTCTTGTCCCATGTTAGCTAACTCTTCTCTGAGGGCGTCTTGTTCTGACATCAAAGCTTGAATGGTGGTGTTATAATCAGCTCCGGGCATATGATGTCTAAGATCGGATATCGCCGATTCTTCGGCCGGGGCAGGTTGAGGAGGAGGATCAATATCATAGTAACCAGATGGTGTCTGAGGGTCAGATTCAGCATAAGGGATCTGGTTATCACAAATCTCATAGTCCTGGATGGATTCAGTAGATCTAGCTGGAGAGGGTGTTGCGTTCAGATTGTAGAGCCAGTTATTGCGGTTATGAACACTAGTCCTAGGACTGGGCAAGGTGAATAGGCAAAGAACTTGGTTATTAATTATAAGCTCAAACTCTTCAGACCCTAGGTTTGCTATAAACATAGTGTTAAAGAGGAAGGGTATACTCATAATAGTAATGCCACAAAAAGGGCTTAAGTCAAGCATAGGCTGACGTAATCCGATAGCATTACCAATCATGGTTATCAAACCGCCTATTCGAATTGGTGCTAGTTCGTCTTGGATAAGGTGGTCTAAATTTGCCAACATAAAAGTGGCACCGTTTACTGGGCGGTTCTGGGAAGCACAAAATATGATGAAGAGTTCATCACGTGAAACTGTGGTACTGTTTGGCTTCTTCCCAAATAAGGTGTGGGTCAGGATCTTATGGAAATAGCGAAAGGCCGGGTTATGTATGTTTCCAGAGAGAAACTCATGTTCCTCGGGATCGTCATTTCTAGTCAAGCTTCCCCAAAAGTGTTCAAGTTCTCTATATTCAAAAAGTTCTTCTTGGCTCACTGTGAATGTGTCAAAGGAGGTAGGGAAACCTAAAAGGTTGGTAAAGTCTTGAATATTAAATTGGTACTCCATGTTAAACATTCTGAACTGGATGAAACCTCTGCTTATTCCTTTTCCATGGCTGGGTAGATAGATCAGGGAACTAAGGAATTCTAGTGTTAGTCTCCGGTAAGTGACGAAATGTCTACGGATAGGAGAGGTTTCCCACCCAATCTGACTCAACAAATACAGGACACTTTCTCTTAGTCCAAGGGCAGTCATTGCCCAGTCATCAGCATACAGGCTAGGTAGCATCTCTATTATGGCTAGTTCCTCAAACTTTTGTTTCTGAGCTTTCCCTCTGAATTTGATACCCATACGATCAATTTGTCCCATCAGGTTAATGTTAGCTAGAGAAAAGAAAAACAATAGTTTTAGTCAGGGTTTGGCCAAATGCCGAAAGAAGAAGGAAAAAAAAGTTTTTTAATAAATTAAAATAAACTAAGAAAGAATACTAAATAAAATTTAAAAGAATAATTAAGGAAGAAATGAAAATATAAATATTGGTGGGTTGTCTCCCACTAAGCGCTTTGTTTAATGTCGCAAGCTCGACATAAAAACTATCAATTATAATCTATAAATTCTGGAGGCATTTCGTCTAAGTGCAAGACTTGCGAATCTTCATTGTTTTCTGCATAGTGATAATGTTTTAGACGTTGCCCGTTTACGGTAAATGGTTCCATAGATTTGCCTTTAATTTCTACTGCTCCACTGGGAAAGACATTGGTGATATGAAAAGGACCTGACCATCTAGATCGTAGTTTTCCCGGGAATAACTTTAGCCTAGAGTTAAATAAAAGGACTGTATCGCCTTGTTTGAAGATTTTCCTTGATATGCACTTGTCATGCCATTGTTTTGTTCTTTCTTTGTAGATTCTGGCATTTTCGTAAGCGTCTCTTCTGAGTTCCTCTAATTCGCTTATATCAAGGATTCTCTTTTCACCGGCGGCCTTATAGTTTAAATTTAGATTTTTAATAGCCCAATAGGCTTTATGTTCTAATTCTACCGGGAGGTGACAGGATTTTCCATAAATGAGTTTAAATGGAGTTGTCCCTATGGGAGTTTTGTAAGCAGTTCGGTAAGCCCATAAAGCTTCTGGTAATTTCAATGACCAGTCTTTCCTTGAGGTGGCGACTGTTTTTTCTAGTATCTGTTTGATTTCTCTGTTGGACACTTCCACTTGCCCACTGGTTTGAGGGTGGTAAGGTGTCGCTACTCTATGTCTTACGCCATACTTAAACAGTAGTTTTTCGAGTACCTTGGATATGAAATGCGATCCACCATCACTGACTACTATTCTTGGGACACCAAATCTTGGAAATATTATATTCTTAAAGAGTCTAGTTACTACTCGTGTGTCGTTTGTTGGAGAAGCTATAACTTCAATCCATTTCGATACGTAGTCAACTGCCACGAGTATGTATTTGTTACCGAAAGAGGATGGAAAAGGTCCCATGAAGTCTATTCCCCACACGTCGAAAATCTCTACTTCCAAAACGCCCTTTTGTGGCATCTCGTCACGTCTAGATATGTTTCCTGTGCGTTGACATCTGTCACATTTCTTAATAGCTGCATATACATCCTTCCATATATTTGGCCAATAAAAACCGGCTTGTAGGATTTTAGAGCAGGTCTTGGATGTACTTGCATGTCCACCATAAGGAGCGGAGTGACAGTGTTGGATTATATTTTCTACCTCTTCTTCGGGTATACACCGACGGAAAATACCATCGGGGTCTCTTTTAAAAAGTAAGGGGTCATCCCAGTAATAGTGTTTTATGTCATAGAAGAATCGTTTCTTTTGCTGGTAGGATAAAGTAGGTGGAATTATTCCGGCAGCTAAATAATTGACGAGATCAGCGTACCACGGTGTAACAGATATAGCTAAGGTGGTTTCTACCTGTTTATCAGCGTTATTTTCTCCCAAAGTAGCTATAAGTTTATCGTACGAGAAATCATCGTTAATTGGTGTTCTTTCCGGTTCAAGGTTCTCAAGTCTAGAGAGGTGATCTGCTACTACGTTTTCAGTTCCTTTCTTGTCTTTGATTTCCAAATCGAACTCTTGTAGCAACAGGATCCACCTTAGGAGTCTAGGTTTAGCATCCTTTTTTGTTAAGAGGTATTTGATAGCAGCGTGGTCAGTGTAGATGATTATTTTGGCTCCGACCAAGTAAGAACGAAATTTATCTAGCGCAAATACTACTGCTAGAAGTTCTTTCTCGGTTGTGGCGTAATTCATTTGTGCTTCATCTAGAGTTCTACTTGCGTAATATATAACGTGAAGCTTTTTATCTTTTCGTTGTCCTAAAACAGCGCCTACAGCGTAACCACTGGCATTACACATTATTTCGAATGGTTCATTCCAATCTGGTGTCTGCATTATGGGTGCGGAGATCAATGCTTGTTTAAGCGTTTGAAATGCTTCTAAACATCTATTGTCGAATATGAATTCAGCATCCTTCATCAATAGCCCGGTTAAAGGTTTAGTTATCTTAAAGAAGTCTTTAATGAATCGTCGGTAAAAACCGGCATGTCCTAAGAAGCTTCGTACTTCTCTCACAGTTTTCGGGGGTTGAAGGTTTTCGATTACCTCTATTTTGGCTTTGTCTACTTCAATTCCTCTGTTCGAGATGATATGTCCTAAAACAATTCCTTCTTGTACCATAAAGTGGCATTTTTCCCAATTAAGTACTAGGTTTACTTTTACACATCGCTCTAGAACTCTTTCTAGGTTTTCAAGGCATTCTTCAAAGCTTTGTCCGCATACGGAAAAGTCATCCATAAATACTTCCATGATGTTTTCGAGAAAATCGGCGAATATTGCCATCATGCATCTTTGGAAGGTTGCAGGAGCATTACACAAGCCAAACGACATTCGTCTATAAGCGAAGGTACCAAAAGGACACGTGAACATTGTCTTTTCTTGGTCATCAGGATGAATTGGTATTTGAAAGAAGCCTGAGTAACCGTCTAGATAACAGAAATGAGAATGTTTTGCTAATCGTTCTAACATCTGGTCAATGAATGGTAAAGGGAAATGATCTTTTCGGGTTGCTTTGTTTAGTTTCCTATAGTCAATGCACATTCTCCATCCCGATTCGATTCGTTTGGTTATAGTTTCTCCTTTTTCATTTTCAATAACTGTTATACCTCCTTTCTTTGGTACTACGTGTACAGGACTAACCCATTTGCTATCAGATATAGGATATATGATATATGATACCTGCCTCTAATAACTTGGTTATTTCCTTCTTCACTACCTCACTCAGGATCGGGTTTAGTCTCCTCTGGTGTTCCCTAGAAGTTTTACAGTCTTCTTCTAGCATGATGCGGTGCATACAGATAGAAGGACTTATTCCTTTAAGATCGGTGATGTTGTATCCTAGTGCGGTTGGATATTTTCTTAAGATATGCAGGAGTTTTTCTGTTTCGAGTCTTCCTAGGTCTGCATTAACTATCACTGGTCGCTCAAGTTCTAAGTCTAGGAATTCATATCTCAGATTTTTGGGAAGTGTTTTCAGGTCTAAGGTTGGTTTCTTAAGGCATTGCGTAGGGCCCGGTGTTATTGCTAAACATTGGTTAAGTTTGTTTTCTACAAGATAGTAAGATGATTTGTCTTTTTCTAACTCTGTTTCTTTTATGCATTCATCGATGATATCCATGAAGTAACATGAATCTTCTATTGCAGGTGCTTTCAAAAATTTGGAAAGAATGAACTCAATTTTCTCTTCTCCTACTTCGAAAGTGAGTCGTCCTCGTTTTACGTCTATGATTGCACCGGCAGTTGCTAAGAACGGTCTTCCCAGTATAATGGGTGTAACTTCATCTTCTCTAATGTCCATAATTATAAAATCGGTTGGAATGTAGAATTGACCTATGCTCACGGGAACGTTTTCAAGAATTCCTATAGGATATCTAACGGAACAATCTGCTAGTTGCACAAACATTTTAGTTAGTCTTAATTCTCCCATTTCCAGTTTCTTGCATATGGATAAAGGCATAACACTAATACCGGCTCCTAAATCGCATAAGGCTTTGTCGATGACAAATTTTCCTATGTGACAGGGTATAGAGAAACTACCCGGGTCTTTGAGTTTAGGAGGCATATTCTGGATTATAGCGCTACATTCAGCAGTGAGTGTAACGGTTTCGCTATCTTCAAGTTTCCTTTTATTAGAAAGAATTTCTTTTAAGAACTTGGCATATGAGGGCATCTGCGTAATAGCTTCTGTAAACGGAATTGTGACGTTTAATTGTTTCAGTAGGTCAACAAATTTTTTAAATTGGCCCGCATCTTTGGTTTTAATAAGCCTTTGAGGGTAAGGGATAGGTGGTTTATAAGGTGGTGGAGGTATATAAGGTTCCTTCTTTTCTACGGTTTCCTTATTACTCTCTTCCTTTTCCTTAGTTTTATTTTCTTCCTCAGTTGACTTTTTAGAGTTTTGGTTTTCTATCCTTGGGTCAGACGGTCCTTCCACTTCCGTTCCACTTCTTAGTATGATTGCATGAGCGTGGCTTCTCGGGTTAGGTTGGGGCTGTCCAGGAAATGTACCAGTTGGGGCAGCAGTAGGCGCTTGTTGTTGAGCTACTTGTGATATTTGTGTTTCCAGCATTTTGTTATGAGTAGCCAGGGCATCTACTTTACTTGCTAGTTGTTTAATTTGTTCGCCAGTGTGTACATTCTGGTTTAAGAAATCTTTATTGGTTTGCTGTTGAGAAGCTATAAAGTTTTCCATCATGATTTCCAAGTTGGATTTCCTAGGGGCGTTATTGTTAGATGTAGATGGGATCGGATTTTGATATCCCGGAGGTATAGCTGGGGCTTGATTTGGAGATTGTCCAGGTGCGTATAAAGCATTATTACTCTTATATGAAAAATTTGGATGATTCTTCCAATTTGAGTTATAGGTATGCGAGTAGGGGCTTCCTTGAGCATAGTTTACTTGCTCCGCTTGGATTCCTGTTAGGAGTTGACAATCTGCAGGAGTGTGACCTTGGATTCCACAGACTTCGCAATTATGAGTTATGGCAACCACGGTGGCTGGAGGTGATACATTTAAACTTTCAATTTTCTGGACCAGAGCATCCACTTTTGCGTTAACATGATCAAGGTTACTTATCTCGTGTTGTATAGGAGACCATTATAGAAGGTATGAATTACTAACCAATCCTCTAAACCATGGTGTGGACAAAGTCTCATCATGTCTTTGTATCTTTCCCATGCTTCGAAGAGAGACTCGTTATCTTTCTGTTTAAATCCATTTATCTGGGCTCTCAACATAGCTGTTTTGCTCGGCGGAAAATATCGGGCAAGAAAGACTTTCTTCAACTCATTCCATGTTGTGACTGAGTTGGAAGGAAGAGATTGAAGCCATCTTCTAGCGCTATCTCTTAACGAGAAGGGAAAAAGACGAAGTCGAATTGCCTCTGAAGTGACACCATTAGCTTTAACAGTATCAGCGTATTGGACAAACACGGATAAATGAAGGTTTGGATCCTCGGTAGGATTTCCAGAGAATTGGTTCTGTTGCACTGCCTGCAACAGTGAAGGTTTAAGTTCGAAGTTGTTTGCTTCGATTGCGGGTGGAGCAATACTCGAATGCGGCTCATCTTGCGATGGAGCGGCGCAATCTCGAAGAGCACGAGCTGGTTCTGCCATCTCGGGTATCGACGAAGGAAGAAGATTTTTGAGATCAGGAAGTTTGACAGGAGGGAGATTGTTCGCAGCACGGTATTCCCGAATTCGTCGTAAGACTCGGAGATATAGTTCGATATCGTTGATTCGTAAGTAGAACGGCTCGCCTTGTGAGTGAGTATGTGGCATACAAATCAACGAAAGAAAGAAAAGAAAAGGAAAAAGCCTTAGTCTCTACAGCGTAACAGAAGAGTTACGATATCGACTAAATAAAAGTCCCCGGCAACGGCGCCAAAAACTTGATTGCGACTTAATGAGTCGAATTTGGGGTACAAACTGCAAGTGCACAGTTCTATCGCGTAGTTTTAAAAGATATCGATCCCACAGGGACTTATGAATCGATATATCGTTTTCTAAGGTTACTTCGTAAAGCTAAGGCATATAATACTTTGATTGTTTAGGGGAAAAGTTAAAACTAAAATAAGATCTAAATTAAATATTAATTAAGCGGATATCGGTATGTAGTTCGTCGTAATTAGGGAATCAATTCTTCGTTGGTTTCTTGGTTTTAAAATAAATCTTTTCAGTAGACACTATTGATTAAAAGCCTTTTCTCAAACTCTCGCTCTGTTGAATAAACTATGATTTTATATTAACGTAGCTGTCACTTATTAGTTAAGTCCAAAATCACTTTTTGAAAACAATAGAATCCGTCGAAACTCTTTTTAAGAAAACACTAAACGTTTAAACATCCTTGTCTCAAACTCTCGCTCTGTTGACTTAGATTATATAATTAAATTCAAATGCTTAACTCTCGTCCTCACATCAATCTTTAAAAATACTTTTTGAAAAAGATTAGAATTTAATTAACTCTAAAAATTGCTTTCGCCCTGATCTAGAATTAATGTCCAATTTACACTGTCCAGTTAAAAACTCAAACTCTCGTTCTATTGATTTTAACTTCTTTATGTCTTTTACTTTCGTACAAAACCTTGTTATTAAACCTGTAAATTGAGACTGTAAAAAGAGTGATTTTATTTTTAAATGTAATTAAACCAACTTAGTTTTGATTCCTTCATTCCGCTTACTCTACATACCGATACCTAAATAAATTAGCCAGACATGCTTAACAGATCTAAATAATCAGCATGCATAAATAATTCAATCTCAGGCAAATAATATAAATAAACAGTAAATCAGAGCATATATAAATTCAAACAATAATTAAAGAACCTGAATAATTTATAGCAATCTTGAACACTCCACCACAGACCGGTTGGATTTGTTCTTGAATTCTTCAATCGGACAGGAAAATAAAAGTGAAGGAATAAAAATCTAGGGTCTAACGTAAGGTTAGATCTAGTAAAAGATACACAATAGTTTCCGGTGTAGAAACTATTGTGCGAAAAATTAATTAAGTGCTGAAAGATTAACTGGAAAGGAAAGTAAAAATAAGAATTGCAATTAAAAGCAAAAACAGTAAAGGAAAAATAATGGTATGCTTGCACGGCTGGAAGAAGAAAATTGAACGAAGCGGAGCGTCCCGCAGGGTTTGCCAAAAGCTACTATTTATATTGGTCACTTGTTGTAACTGTTTCCAAAGGTCTTCCGTGTAAAGAGTCTTCACGTTGCAAATGGTCAAGCGTAACAATAGGCCTCAACGTCTTTGTTGCGCTTCTGAAGCCAAAAATATAGGGGAATGGTGTGACGTCCGTCACACCATGTGTTACGCTCGTAACACAAGTAGGTAGGGCGTGACGCTCGTCACAGCTTGTGTGACGCTCGTCACGGGCGCAGCGCCTTGCTTTTGGGCTGGGCTTTGGCTTGGTGAAATTTGCTTCTTTTCATTTCTTTTTGCACCTCATTTTCTTCCTTTTTCACTTGTGCTTCAAATAAGCTACCTGAGATAAATAGAAAGAAAATACCGAGTAATATCGAATAAAATGAAGTAAATTGAAGTAAATAATAATATAATTTAATTAAATCGAGTCCTAGAATGTGATATTATTTCATGTTATCACCAATGAGAGAACCTAAGCTAACCTAATAACGATCTAAGCTTCTCCAAGCAAGATCTTCAAGGTTGTCCTCCTTTGATATTGAATTCTTCTCTTTCTTCATAACATTACATTACATAAAAGAAGCTCGTTTTACATACGAGGGAGTGAGATAAGAAAAGAAGTTACATTAAGAGATTAAAAGAGAGGCACGACACGCATGTCGTATTTTAAAACCCAAAACAAAATAAAGGAAAACTAAGGTCATAACCGATCTCCACAAGACAATAATAATAAACACATTATTATTATTAATTTTAATTCTTTTAATTAATTAAAACCAAATTAAATTTCGACGATCGATCACACTACGCAGAGTTAGCCGGGGGTCCGTTGCCCGGTCAGCGGGAACAGGTGTTCATTTGAAATCGACGTCGTTTTTCGTATCAACACTTGATACTTTAAAGCACAACTCTTGCGCAGTCACAACCCTAATCGCATAACTCTTTGACAACACAACCCTTGTGCCGTCATTAACCCTAATGCACCGATTTCAGACCGTCAAACACATCTCGATTGTTGATTCAGTATGATTGATCAATACATCATTGCTTCACCATACTAATGTCGGATCAAGAAGCAAACGACTATTGATCGCTCAAAGGAAAACAACCATTAAGTGTTTGAATGAATGAAACAGAAATAATATATCATATATACCGTATTTTACATCAGGATTACTTATATCATATATATAACTTGATCGATCTCAATTTAATTACTCGTTTATTCTTTGATTCATTCTGTCTTTTAATCGTATTAATACAGAAAATATAGAAAATAAACAGTTATCAGATGCATGGTTTCATAAGTGGCTCTGATACCACTGAAGGAGAAGGGCGATCCAAAGCGCAGCGGAATTTAAAATTTCTCCTTTAATGATCCTTACGAATGGGCATGATCAGTGATAGAATTATTACCTCTTGTGACGATTGTAACCTTTGATGCAGATCTACGGAGCGATCACGAATGTTGAACGATGACAACGCCTCTACTCAGTCCACACGAACGGATTCCTTCAATCTTAGTGCTAGTTGCTAAGAATGAAGGCTTTGAGTGAGAGAGAGAGAGAGAGAGAGAAACGAAATTGCAAATGCACTAATGCTACTGCACAAAGGTTCTATTTATAGAACCACTTGTGTGGGCTATAAGCTAAAAAGCCCACTTAAGCGTGTGTGGCCCATATCTTATAATATGCCAAAATCACTTAAGCGCGTGGTACCTTACCATATTTCGTATTCTACTTAAGTACACCGTACCTTACGATGTTCTATAATTCACTTAAGTGCACTGTACCTTACGATGTTCCTTAGTTACTTTATCTCTCATCAATCCGTCCTTTGTGTGTGACCCTGTAGGTTTTCGCGGCATTGACAATTATATTAAATCACGCATTTAACATAATAAACAGTGAGCGGTATCTAGCAACACATCACTGCTACCCAAGACACGAAAATGTCATGTGATCTGACAAATCCTTCTGTGATAATATTTATGTGTATAATTACCCTTTTGCCCTTATGTTTATATTGAACACAAGGCATAGACTGTGTCATCCTTGTCCAGTTCAATATTGGGCCCATAAACATTTATCCTGTTACGTAGGATGGGAAAATTCCATCTAGGTCACTCATGTCCCTTAGCATGCTTCGTGGAGTACCCATCAACTGTCTTTATGGTCATCCAGTTACGGACAATGTTTGATCAACAATAAGGCACTCGACTCTACATCTAGGGTCCATAGTGGTTTCAGGTCGAATGGTGGTATACACCATTATCACCATGAGAATAACTTATGACACTTTACATAACATTCTATATAGTATTCTCATAGTGGGTCAATCCAGTATAAATATTACTCTTAATATTCATACATATGTTTAAGACTTGATAACTCCTTATCCATGATCCATGAGATGTGATCATCAGTCTATAAACATAATAGTCTTAATGCTTTAATGTTATTCCACTTCACAATAAGCTCGACTACGGATACTTTAAGAATAATGTCCTTATGTTTAATGTGATCTCATGATTAAGTCATACTTGATACATTAAACGGACTATCTATTCTAGGGACTTTGTTAAACAAAGATAATAAAGAAAAAGCCTTTTATTATTAATAAACAATTCGATACAAGTACCAAAAGTATTGTCCTCTAGGGCTTACACCAATACCTTTTGGGTCCTCCTCAGATGTTTCAGATGATTGATATCTTTCACCCTTATACCGGTCTTAGATATTCTTTCTCCCTGAGCGTGTTCTTCTCTCACCCAGTAACCGATGTTTTGATGACATGTCTCGCCTTGAGTTTATTACCCAGTAACCAGTAATATCTCGTTGTTTCTTCCTCAGCTGAATCCTTTGTGGACGTTCCCGTTCGAGTCCGGATTCCTATCCGATGTATCCTTTGTGGATAGTTTTGCTGTATTCGCGTATTCCCCAATACATGCATCTTTGCGTCAACTCGAGTCTTTCCATCGATTTATTTTCATGGAATCCCTTCGTGCCTCCCAGCAAGTTTTCAAGTCGTGACCTGCTCACGCATTTTTACCTTATTTCCCCCAAAGTCTCTGTCTCCCTAGTGAGTGTGTTACTTCTATGGATCTTCAGTTTCTCCCGATTTCTTTTCCTTTGTGGAAGTTATTCACCATGAAGATTTTATTTTGCATGCATACATTTGCATCATGAGGTCTCTTAAGGATCAAAATTCATCTCTTTGTTATTATTTAAGCTCATTCTATCTCGGAACGGAAATTTTAACCTTCATATCTTCGGCTAGAACGACCTTAAATAGGGGCATCTGTAAGACCTTAATTTTGACCCTAAGATCCCTCATGGCATCATGTTATTGCACAAGTGCATTGCCTCAAGGATCATAGCATGTTTGGCTCCTTAACCCTAGGTTTGGGACTTGTTTGAGTGTTTTGAGATCACCAAGCATGCTTGTATTGTATATTATTGCTTTTCTTATTTGATTACTTACCAAAAGTACAAAAATATGTCACTAACTCTTTTGTTTTGAAGCTCAAGTGATCATGTGCTCCACAATGCTCCTAAGAGGCCCCTAAGCCCAATGCAATGGCTAGATGAAGATGAGAACAAGCATGACAATGGTCCACAAAGTTCCTAATCATCACATATGTCTCCAAAGTATCTCAATTTTCCAATTTGATCAAGATAACCCAAAGGGCTTGAAGATTATTTCCCAAGGAAACCCTAATTTCACTATGCTTTGACTGTGCCTTGCCCATGAAGCAATCTCAACCTCTGATCAAATTTAATCAAGGGAAGTTCTTTCATTTATCATTTTATGCACCTATGAGCCTATTTTAGGCCCCTAAATCATTTATTCATCAAGATTTGAAGTTTGGCCTTGAAAAGTTGACCAGTCAAGTCATTTGACTAAACTGAGGATCAATGAGATATAACGTTTGATGTATTTGTCAAATGAATATGAACCCAAGAGAAAAAAAATGTTCCTAAGAACCATATGAACAACTTTCATGTTCATCAAAAATCCATTTTAAGCTTGGAAGGTCATCATTCATTTCAAAACATTATAGGTCATTTTGACCGAAACCCTAATTTTGGGTCAACTTACCAAGGACATAACTCCCTTAATTTTTATGGTTTTGAGGTGAGACCAAATGTATTAGAAATATGGAGATGTCTATTTAAAATTTTATGTTGGACAAAATTTCATAATCCTAAAACAAATACATGTGATAATGCAAAACATTATAGGTCATCTTGGACCTAATTCATTGAATTTGAAAAAGTACCCAACTTCAAATGCCCATAACTTTGTCATGAAAATTCCAAATGATGCAAACTTTTAGTCTATATTGACCATGTTGAAAATATATACAACTTTTATGTTTTAAATTTTTTCATTTGAAGCTTACATCATGAAGACATAGGGGCTCGATTAAGCTTGCTTTTGGTGAAATTTTTCAAAGTGATTTGAACATGTTTTGTACTTGAATTTTCCAGGCCTGTTTTGATCAATTTGAAAATGCCAAATGATTTTTTTGACCAAAATGGCTTTTGTTCCTTATTTCAAGAGCTTTCCAACCATTACTCACAATACACATTTGGATCTGCCATTTGTGAGTTTCGAAATTCTTTTCATTTAGGTGCATTTTAATATTTTATGATGAAACTTGAATTGCAAGCTTGTTCAGTCCAATGTGCACGTCCAAATGACTTTCATGTGGTATTAACAAGTTTTTTCAACCATCATTGGGCCTTCCACATGCCTACACAGGCCCATGCAATTCAAATTCCATTTGCCATGCACATGAACAAAGCATGATCAGCTGATGCATTCAGTTATAAATAGAGGCTTCCTCTCATTCATTTGCGAACCTTTTGGAGATCCCAAGTGCTGCAGAAGTGAAACCATAGCCATCACTAAAGGAATTAATCACTTTTCTTCAATTTTTCGAGCTTGAAATTCAGCATCATTAGCTGAGTTTTAAAGCCAAATTCCTTAGCCTATCACTTCCATTACATTCATAGATCAAAGAGGAGCAAGGATCTTGGAGAATTTGTGGCCAGAAGTTCATCAATTCAGAGGTATAATCTCAAACTTTTTGGATCTAGAACTCTTAATTCAATGTAGCATTCTTGTGTTTCTGTAGTTTTCTAAAGTCCTCACACCTGAGGCAAGCTGTTGGTGCTTTCAATTCTTCATTTCATGAGCAATCCGTGTGGACACCATGATTTTCTCCTTCACATTTCTCTCAATATAGGAAGAGTAAGGAAGATCCATTGGTACAATGATGATCTTCATCACACGAGCTTCATTTCCATGACCTTGTTTTTAATTTTCATTAAGATTTATTTTCCTGCAACTGGTGGTCGGAATTGGTTGTTTCGCCGGAGAAGATGGTGGTTTCCACCACCACCACCACGTGTGCATGCTAGGGCCCTTGGATCTCCATGCCACGATTTAATCTTGTTCATTCATTGTAATTACTTTATTTAATGCTGGATGTGGCGCGTTTGACTCGTGTGTAGTGTGTTTCCTCAGATCCCAACCATCCACAAGTGCCACGTCAATTAATGAAATGCATCTGATGGCTCTGGCTTTTTCGCTTATTTCATTTTTCATTTTATTTTCAGTTAATTCATTTCATTTTCAAAAATTCATTAAAAATTCATTTGAAGTCATAAAAATATGAGACCAACTCCCAAATTCTTCTTGAAAAATCTAGTTTCATATTTTGATTTTTAATTATTTTTGTGACTTCATTTGATATTTTTTTCTGAATTACTTGATTTTAATTCATTTTAAAATACTTTCTAACTTTTAAAAAATCCAAAAATATTTTTATAGCATCTATGGATCATGATAAGTCAATGAAAAATAGTCTCAACAACTTCTTGATTATTTTAAGATTATTTGAGATTTTAATTCATATTATGCTATTCTTGATTATTTTTAGATTATTTGTGATTTCAAAAATTTGTGATAAAATTAGTCAAAGCTTGTTTGACTATGTTGAACTTATGAGAGTTTAATTGTACTTTTTGAAGTTGCTTTGAATTGAATTTGAGGTTCAACCTTATTTGTTTATTTTTAATTTTTATTTTATTTTGATTCAAAAAATACCAAAAAGATATATTTGACTTTTTGATTTGTTATCTTCATTTCTCTTCTGTTTGGTGTTGATTGAGTTTGATTTGATTCAACTTTGATCAATTGGAATTGGTTGTTTATTCTTTTCCCCTTCCTTTCATCTTCATCCCTTTCTTTCCATCAATGGCCAATGAGTTAAAGTCTCAAGGTTGGTCTTGACAAATGAGAAGCTTAACCTTCTATGATCCAAACCAAACTCAACTTGATCCATGATCAAATGAGTTGTTTTGTGTCCAAGATAGGTTGCTTCTTGGTCAAGCGAATAACCAAAAGTCAATACAAGGCCCTTCCTCTTTTGTTTGGCATGGCAAGTTTATGGAGCTTGGCTTACTAGTCATGATCTCTAACTTGTGTTCTTTGTCTATATTCTTATTGACCGACCTCAGATAGGTGTGACTACTACATTAGTCCACTTACGATTGCTTAACATAGCGCTACATTGTCTTATGCAAAGCTAACATAACCTTACTAACTACTAACTTTAATTTGAGCTTTTAATTTCTTGCCATTTACTTTTAATGTCATTTATTTCCTACTCATTATTCATCTTGATTTTCATCTTTGCTCACTTGAGCACATATTTTATGTTTATGTCATTTTTCTTTTGCTCATTTGAGCCCACTATTATATTGCTATGTTGTGTTGTTTGTGCTTGTTTTGATTTGAATCAAAATGCAAAAGGAGAAAGGACTTAGAATTAGGATCTATCCATGCTTAAAGGAGTTCAAGAGCAACTAGGCCTCATGCCTTTAGAATGCAAAATTTGTTGAAGAGCAACTAGGTCACATGCCTTTAGAATGCTAAAATTCC
This sequence comes from Lathyrus oleraceus, assembly GCF_024323335.1. Lineage (NCBI taxonomy): Eukaryota > Viridiplantae > Streptophyta > Magnoliopsida > Fabales > Fabaceae > Lathyrus > Lathyrus oleraceus. Next base: position 77,444,816 of record NC_066581.1, on the reverse strand, counting down.
AAGTTGACCTCAAAAGGACTTCTCCTCCAAACTTATTCTTTGTCCATTCCCTTTATTGTGTTGTGAACTTTTTGATGTTTGCTTTTGTGTGATAGGGATCCCACCTTGAGATTGTGAAAAGAGGACCATTGTCATGAGTAGCCAAGTTAAGAGCCAAGCCAAATGGAGATCCTAGGAGCTTAAATTCAATTATTGATTGCTTGTTTGTGTGTTAAGTCCATAGGAAAGGAGCATCTTGAGTCATCTCTATGACTCCAAGAAAAGGAACTCCAAGGGTTTTTCTTTCCCCTATTATCTTTGTATGCTTTAGGAATAACCCTTCTCTTCTTCTCCCCACTCTAACCAAGCCAAAAAATCATTTTTTCAAAACTTTGACTTAGTTTCAAATTAGAAACCTAGGCCTTATGCCTTTGACTTTTCAAAACCATTTTCATAAATACTCATTATAAATAAACTTTAATTCAACTTTGACTTCATTTTGTAAATAAATCCAATTTGTAAATACAATCCATTTCAAGTTGTTTTGTGGTTCCAATGACCACTTGTTAAAAACTTTTCAAAACATTAGTCATAGGTTTGAGTTATCATAGTGGTTGATGCAAATCTCACCTCATCCTTAGTGATTGGATTATAAATCTTCCATGCTTATTATAGGGTTAACCCCTCACTAGCATGTTGAAGCCTTCCTCACATGGTGGATTGTTGGTTTAGGTTGAGTTTTCTCCCTTTGATAACAAAAGACCTTAAGGCTTTTGATTAAATCAATTCACCAATCTTTGAGATTTTTACCCAGAATTACGAGGTTTTGATCCTCCTTTGTGATGGTACGTAGGCAATGGGCTCATCCATTCAAACAACAAAATTTGTAAATATAATCTATTCTTTTCTCATCCCCTCAATCTTTTGCACAAATCTTTTCACAAATACCAACCTACAACACATATTTGCAAAAAAAGGTTCCCTTATAGTACTAAGGATGTTTTGGGTGCGTAAAACCTTCCCATTTCATAACCAACCCCCTTATCCAGATCTCTGACATTTTTATTAGTTTTTGATTTGAAAAACTTCTTACTTGACTTTTGTTCGCTTTTTAGCCTTTCCTTTGGACAAATATAAGTGCGGTGGCGACTCGAATTGTATGTTGACTTTTGGTTTAGTCAATAAACCTAAAGGTAACGAAAACCCTGCTACGACCTCCCATGCAAAAGGAAGTGGATACTTACGAAAGGTAAGTAGTGAATAAACAATCACAAATATTTGCTCAAGGAAAAACAAAGAGTGGGACAGGACCTTCTAGGTAAAACCTAGACTTAAGGGGATTTGCCAGACGAATCTAGGCTTTGGCACACTCTGACAGGTGGGGAACTTTGCGAATAGGTAGAGAAACCTCATATTGTCCCTCAGTTACAACAACAGGGATGAAGTTTTTTCGAATAGTGGCTACCCAAACCCCGAGACTCACCAACCTATATCAAGCATTTAAACAAATAGTAAGCAAATATCTGACAAAGGTATCCTACTCGTGCTAAAGGCAACAAGGGGGAAACGAGATTTCATGCACAAAGCAACGAAATAAACTCACAAAAGATAAGTTATCTCAATAATCTTCTCCATACGAAAGGCAAAGAGATTTGGCACAAGGCCGAAGGGACTTACGAAAGGTAAGTGAGAACTTAAAGATTTAAAAGGTAATTGCAAAAGGCAACACAATGGATAGATATTTCGGGAAAACCTGTGGGAAATACCACTCAGGAGTTTCATGATAATGTTCTCACTAGGGAGAAAAAATGTCTCAACGAAGGATTCTTTTATGCTTTCAATAAAGACTTTCATGCAGTTATGCATATTTATTTTACATGGAATAATGCTCACCTTGATGGAATATGCTACGCGCTTCATAACGCAATGACGTGTAATGCAAGATTGTTCATGCCAAATGCAATAGTCTGGATGTATTTGGTGTTGAAGGTGTGGTAAGGATTTTTGTATAGATATGACTTCCCAACATCATAGTCTCCATATATACCATGAGGATGATCTATCAAGATCTGGACCCTCAAGAGCATCCAAGCTAGGTTAAAGCCACTGGGCTAACTGCTACTTTTTGTGAAGAATCGTCCGGGTTAGGGTGAGCCCCACGGGCTGACAGAGATTCTTCGTGTATCAGGACACCTTGTTTGGAAATTGTGGTTATCCTTCAAACTCTTATTTTTGAGAAAAATCAATTTCATGTTTACTTTGAATACTTCATTGTTATTTCCCCAAAGTTTTTAAAGCATTGTTTATTAACAAATATATTTGTCCTTGCAAACAAGCAGAAAAAATAAAAATTACGTGCATATTTGGATGACAACACTTTTTATTGATGAATAACCCGTAAATGAGCAATTTACAACAGGAGGCAATTCCTTAAAGAGGTAATTGCGAGAAACATAGAAAAAAACAATGGTAATGGTTTGAGTATCCATTGAGTTCTCATCCTGCTATAGTCCACATGTCCTCAGAGATCCTTTTTCTTTGCCTCTTAATATGGTGACTGAATTGATCCTTCCTTTTCGAGGTTTCCACACTTGTAGGGGCGGAGGTACGAGTCCTTCATAGACTGCAGTTTCTTGCCTTTCAAATCCCTAATTTTTGCCTAAGCTGCCTTTTCGGGTTTTTAGCCTACTGGGATACCCCTTTTTGCCTAAATTGCCCTAGGGGCGATCAACTTAGCGGGTTTATTTATTTCTTTTGGTTTTATCCCTAATTTTTGCATAGACCTTTTCTTCTTGTGGTCCACCAGGATACCCTTTTTTGCCAAAGTTTCCCTTAGGGGTGATTAACTTTGCGGGTTCATTAGGCAAAGTACTTTTTCACTGCGTCTACATTTACCAGGGACGGGAGATCGTCACCATCCATAGTTAATAAGATTAAGGCTCCTATGCGGAAGACCTTTCTCACCACATATGGTCCCTCATAATTAAGTGTCCATTTTCCCCGTGGATCCGAGTGACTTGGTATAATCTTTCTTATCGCCATGTCTCCAACCTCGAGATTTTAAGAATGGACCTTCTTGTCAAAAGCTCTTTTCACTCGCTTCTGATATAAATGATCGTGGCATATAGCTGCCAGGCATTTCTCGTTGATGAGGTTAAGTTGTTCCAATATCGCTTCCACCCATTCGGCTTCATCTAACTTGACATTTGTTAATATTCTTAAAGAAGGAATCTCTACTTCGAGGCATCCATGCCATACACTAGAGAGAATAATATTGCCTCGATGGAAGTACGCACCGAAGTACGATATCCATGCAAAGAAAATGAGAGCATTTCATGCCAGTCCTTGTATGTTTGCACCATTTTCTGGACGATTTTTTGATGTTCTCATTGGCTGTCTCAACAGCTTCATTCATCTTCAGACGATATGTCGATGAATTATGGTGTTCAATCTTGAAGTCTTTGCACAATTCTTTCACCATCTTGTTATTGAGGTTAGACCCGTTGTTCGTAATGATTTTATTTGGGACCCTATAACGACATATAATTTCCTTCTTCAAGAAGCGAGTTGTCACTTGCTTTGTAACATTTGCATACGAGAATGCCTTCACCCATTTAATGAAGTAGTCAATGGCCACAGGGATGAAGTGATGCCCATTTAAGGCAGTCGGGTCAATACGCCCGATTACTTCGATGCCCCACATGGAGAAAGGCCAAGGTGGTGTTAAGACATTGAGCAGAACCGGTGACACATGGATCTTATCTGCATAAATATAGCATTTATGGCATGTATGTACGTGACGGTGGCAGTCAACCTCCATAGTCATCCAATAGTAACCAATGCTCAAGATATTTTTAACCATGATGTGCCCATTGACATGTGTCCCAAAGGATCCTTCGTGAATTTCCATTATGATCCGGTTTGCTTTGTGTCTATCCACGTATCTAAGCGAAACTGGTCTATTTCTTTTGTACAACACGTCTCCGCTTAAGAGGAACTTAGTCGAGAGCTTTCAGAGGTACTTTTTATTCGTAATAGATGCATCCTCTAAATATTCTTGCTTTTCCAGATACCTCTTGATATCATGAAACCAAGGGTGGCCATTTGATTCTTCTTCAGCCGCTAGGCATTACGCTGGCTCATCCAAGTAGTCAATGTGGATAGATGGCGCTTCATTCTTCCATTTGACCTTAAATATAGATGCCAGGGTATCTAAAGCATCTACCAATTAATTTTTCCCTCGAGGAATGTAACCTCATCGAAATATGGGATTAGTTTTGAGACATGTTCTTTGTATAGGACCAACTTGTGATCGCAAACTTCCAAATCTCCTATAATCTGGATGATTACCAATACAGAAACTCCGTAGACTTCTAAAATCTTGATCTTTAGGTCAATGGCCACTTCTAAGCCAAACATGCATGCTTCATACTCTGTCATATTATTGGTACAATCGAAACATAATCTTGCAGTGAAGGGGAGATAAAAACCAGTTGGAGAGGTGATGATTGCCCCAATTCCGTTTCCTTGAGCATTTGAAGCACCATCGAACACGGTCGTCCATCATGATCCTGGTTCGGGTCCTTCCTCGGGTTCTAAGATACCCCAATCTCTGACGAACATAATGTCCTCGTCAGGGAAGTCAAATCGCATGGGCTGATAATCTTCCATGGGTTGATGAGCCAAGTAGTCAGACAACACACTACCCTTGAGAGCTTTTTGCGTGACGTATTGGATGTCATAGTCAGTTAATGCCATTTGCCATCGAGCGACTCTTCTTGTGAGAGAAGGCTTTTCAAATATGTACTTGATCGAATCCTTTTTGTAGATCAAGAGAGTTGTATGTGTCATCATATATTGCCTCAAACGCTTAGCGGCCCAGGCCAATGCACAACACATTTTCTCGAGCAATGAATATCTGCTTTCGTAGTCTGTGAACTTTTTACTCAGGTAGTATATTGCATACTCTTTTGTTACCTATTTTATCGTGTTGTCCGAGAATACAACCCATGGATCCCTCAAGAATTGTGAGGTACATGATAAGAGGTCTATGTCTTACGGGCTACATCAAGATTGGTGGTTCTTTCAAATATTCTTTTATCTTTTCAAATGCATATTGGCATTTATCATTCCACTTGATTGCTTGATCTTTGCAGAGTAATTTGAATATAGGCTCGCACGTGGTCGTGAGGTGAGATATGAATCTAGTTATGTAGTTTAATCTCCCTAGGAATCCACAAACCTTTTTCTCAGTTCTTAGTACTGGCCTAGCCTGAATAGCATTGACTTTATCAGGGTCGACTTCAATCCCATGTTGGCTGACAATAAAACCTAGCAGCTTGCCAGATCTTACCCCAAATTGTGCATTTATTGGGATTATGTCTCAGCCTGAACTTCCTCAATCGTGCAAACAACTTTTCTAGATGAACCAGACGCTCTTCCTCAATTTGGGATTTTGATATCATATCATCAACATATACCTCAATCTCTATATGAATCATATCATGGAAGAGATTGACCATTGCACAATGATATATTGCACCAGTGTTCTTCAAGCCAAAAGGTATTACCTTGTAGTAAAAAGTCCCCAAAGGGGTAATGAACGTGGTTTTATCCATGTCTTCGGGCGCCATTTTTATTTGATTATACCCGAAAAACTCATCCATGAAAGAGAATACCGAGAATTAGGTTGTATTGTCTACCAACACATCAATGTGAGGTAGGGGAAATCATCCTTAGGGCCTTCCCTATTTAGGTCTCGGTATTCAATGCACATACGCATATTACCATCTTTCTTAGGCACAAGTACGATGTTTTTTACCCACTGAGGGTAATTCGCCACTGCAAGAAAACTGACATCCAATTGGTTATGGACTTCTTCTTTACTCTTGATGGCCATATCAGGACGAGTTCTCCTTAGCTTCTGCTTTATAGGAGGGCATTCTTCTCTAAGGGGTAGTCGGTGCACTACGATGTTTGTATTCAACCCTGACATATCTTGATAAGACCAGGCAAATACATCCATATATTCACGCAAGAGTTTGATCAGCTTTCTCTTTACTTCGTCGTTTAGGGATGCGCCTATCTTGACCTCTTTCTTTTCTTTATATGACCCGAGATTTACAACCTCCAATACTTCTCGATGCAGTTGAATAACTTTCGATTCTTGCTGTAACAGCCTGGACAACTCTTTAGGGAGTTCATATTCTTCCTCCTCGTCTTCGTTAGCTTGGTAAATTGGATTATCAAAGTCATATTGGACAACAGTTTGGTTATCAATGGAACCCGGCGCGGATCTGCATGATTTATGCTTGATTTTAGGACGGTGGGATGGAAAAGATGATAAATGAAAAACATTGCCACATATATATTTTTTTGATAAATAAAACAAATGAACGACAAGGAGTACAAATTAAATGCAAATATGTTTATTTTATTTATTGATAAACTTTGTTTAAAAATATGGGGGCCCTACAAGTTTTCCATATGCCTTGGGAAGAGCATAGAGTTTTAAAAAAAACAAGGAAAATTACTCTTCAATAAAGGTGACTTCTGGTATATCCACGATGGTCCAGTTATTGAGTATTTGTCTTTCATCCCGTTGGTACATGAAGCACAGTTCGCCAGGCAGACTGCCTTCTCCTTCCACCACACAAATTGAATTTCCTTTGAGATGCCCCGCACTGGTGAAGGTATCAGGTATCGCGAGAATCGGCCCTTTGCTTACACTTACAGTTATCTTCTTCTGAGTCAACTGATGGGAACGAAATACTCACCCTGATCTGTCTTTGTTCACTGGTAGCTCAAGTACCTTGCCTTAACCTGTTGTATGTCCGACCTGTATTATAGTATCTCCATCTTTCCATGAAGCCATAGAAAGTTTTGTGCCTTGAGATTCCTTCAATGGTGGAGTCATGTCCATGTTTACCACTTCGAAAACTTGGAAGGGAGTCTCATGGATCTCTCCTCCAACCTTGATATATCTAAATGATGCCAAATGACTCACCACGATGTCCTCTTCTCCTTCCACCACTACCAGTTTACTGCCAATCATGAACTTCAGTTTCTGGTGGAGGGTTGAGGTTATTGCGCTAGCCGAGCGTATCTATGGACATCCAAGGAGACAACTGTAAGCAGGGTATATGTCCATCATGTAAAATGTTATGAATAAGACGTGAGGCCTAATATTCATAGGAAGGTCAGCCTCCCCTATTATTATTCGTCTCGATCCATCGAACACTCTCACTATGGACGCACTTGGTTTCATCACCAACCCTTAAATAGTCAACTTGGACAACAAGTTCTTAGGTAGAACATTCAGTGATGAGCCGATATCCACCAATACTCGGGATAAGATAATATCCACACATTCAATCAAAATGTGAAGCTCTTTGTTATGGTTTCTACCTTTGGGTGGTAATTCATCATCATTGAAACCCAAACAGCTACTCGCAGAAATATTGGCCACCATTGCTTCAAACTGATTCATAGATATTTTTGGAGGAACATGTGTTTCCCTTAGGAATTTTATCCAATCTTCTATGTGTGCTTCTGAACTCATTAACAATGCTAGCATATATATCTTTGAAGGCGTTTGGTTGAGTTGCTCAATCACTTTGTAGTCGCTTTTCTTGATGAGACGGAGAAATTCTTCGACTCATCATTAGGGGTTGCTTTATGAGTTGAGTTTTGTCCCTGACCATCATTTACCGCCTGTTTACCTTGGTTTTTGCTCGAAGATCCCTGGTTGTTATTGTCTGAGGGAGGTGTTGATGCGAATACTCTACCAATTCGGGTTATACACCCGACTCCAGTAATGTTCACACTAGCTTCCTTGGACTCCATATGTTCTTCCTTCACTTCCTGCCCCATAGATATAGACTTTTGAGTCATAATTCCTTAGCACCGCCTTCGTGCTATCAAAAGAAAATGGAGAAGGCACCATAATCACGAGTGGTATGATTGGGTACATTGTAGCAGGCATCGGGATCGAATCATAAGGAATATCGATATGCACTTGTATCAGATCATACGGAATCTTAAGAGTAGCTACTTCATCCACAGTAGACAGGTTCTCTACTATCATTACCTTTTAATCTATCAGTTCTTGAATTCCAGCTTTCAACTTCCCACAATCTTGGAGATTCGTCAAGCAATCTCAACAGTTCTCATCACATCCAGGGTGTACCTCGTGTATTAATAATTACTCCTTGATAGTAGCCAACAAAGTTCTTATTTCATCTAGACAAAACATTACCTTCTTCTCTTCTTCTATCACACTCATGGAGGGACCGACATGAGGTGGCATATGATTATTGTTGGTGTTGGGACCATTTGGCATGAACGAAATAACTTTAGCATCGATTAAATATTCTACCTTATGCTTGAGAGCCTTGCAATTCTCGATTGTATGGTCGGGTGCTCCCAAGTGGAATTCACAATGAGCGTTGTCGTCATATCTAGGAGGAATTATAGTTGGAGACTTCAACTCCCTTAGCTGTATCAACGACCCTTCGAGCAAGTATGGAAATACATGCATATAAGTGGTCGGGATGGGATCAAACTTCCTCTTTGGCCTCCTTTGCCTCTGATATCTGGGTTAATAGTACTACTGTTGTGGATGAGCATGCGGTTGTCGGTACTGAGCTGGTTGTTGACCAACATTTTGCTCGGTTGGTATGGCAGGAGGTTGCTGTTGATAAAGACCAGGTGCTACAACATCCACTTGCTGGTTAGGCACTTGATATGTTCTACCCCTTCCTCTAGCCATTGATGTGTTATTGGTTTCTCCCTCCTTCTTCTTGGCGAAACCGACGTAGGGTTTCTTTGCCCCATTAGATGGTCTAAGAGCGCCTAGAATGTTTTCGCTTATTAGATAATTTTTTATTCTTTCTCTAGCAATTACTATATCTAAGAATCCAGCAGAAGTACTTCATATCAATTTCTCTAGGTATGGCCCTTGAAGGGTTCCCATGAACATGTCAATAAACTATTTCTCAAGGATTGGGGGTTGAACCCTAACTGTTAGCTTTCTCTAACGCTGGGCATACTCCTTAAATGACTCATCAGTCTTCTGTGTCAAACTTTTGAGTTGGGTCCAATTTGGAGCCATATTTGTATTATATTGGTAGCATTTAAGAAATGTTTCAGCTGGGTCCTTCCATGTTCGGATGGACGTACTCTCCAACTTCATGTACCATTCCAATGAGGCCCCATTTAGGTTGTCTTGGAAGAAGTGCATAAGTAGCTTTTATCATTATAGTACGCAACCATCTTCCTGTAGTATGCTCGAACATGAGTTTTGGACAACTGACCCCCTTGTTTTTTTCAAAGCTATGAACTTTGAACTTAGCCGATATTTGGACGCCTGACACCAAGAACATCTTAGCAGTATCTAACCCAACAGAATTGGACCCTTCCATAGCCTTCATCTTCTCTTCTATGGCTCGTAACTTCCTTTCTATCTTAACACTGGTTGGTCCAAAAGCATCATAGATAGATTCATCTCTAGGATTGAAGAAAGCATCATTATGATCATCCACCTCGAAGACAAAAGGATTGTCCATGTTCTGATTCACCGGACCTCCTCCCATATTTGGAGGTACGCCCCTCTGCAGGCCCACGGGGATCTGCACAACAGGATTTCCAGGTGGTGACGTAGGATTGGCAGCAACAGCAGCAACCCTCTTATTGGCTTGGCAGAGTTCCTCACAGCCCCTAACAATAGCTTTTAGGCCTTTTGCCATAACTTGGATGGTCTCAATCAGTTGCCCCATTTGGGCACGCATACCGAACATTTCTTCCCTCAGAGCGTTCTAGTTCTGCTCAAGTTAATCCATGAGTGATTTTTGCTTGCTTCGGGTATTGCTTCGATGTTGAGAAGTCAATTTGTTGTTTTTTGATGGAAAAAGGTCAAGTGGTAAGTTTCTTGTTTTGCTTTTGTGTCATGCAGAATGATGCATGATTTGGTTTTATTTTTATTATTAATTTTTGGCAAAGCTCGTAGTTGTCATATTATTTATATCGAGAAAGAATTTAGACAATTGGCATTGCAATAAAAAATAAAATCACACACACGATGGAATCATAAAACCTCCTTCATTCATTCATCCTTTTTTTAATACAACAAGTATAAGTAAGCTAAAGAGACAACCCTCTTTGCATTAAAACAAACACAAGCTACGAATTGACTTGGAATATGATCCCTTGAGATTTACGAAGAGCTTTAACATATGTGATTAACTCGGCTAGAGTCTTCTTACAGAACTTCACAAACTTGTAGACTCGGTGAGGAGTGTTCTCTAGACACATGATCAGGTCAACCTCTTTCATCATGTCGAGGAAATCCTGAAGAGCATAGTTGGTCAGAACTGCCATATTCGCATACTTATTCTTCCATTTGGTGTAGAGCCCTCGCAAGTTCCTGATTATGATGTCTCTCTCGGCTATAGCTCCTTCGGTTTTCCGATAGTTATCTTTCCAATATAGACATCTATTCCTCAACTCTTTGTAGGCTTCATCAATAATGTATGCCTTCATATTTTGGATCTTCTCATGGGCTCTTCCCAACTAGAACTTCCTCTGAAGGTAGGCTTGGTGTATCTTTTCTTTTTCCGATTTCTCACGAGAGACGTGGTCCTGATACTCCTTGATGGTCTTCCTCAACTCACTGATTTGAGCTTCATAGTCTTATTTTGCATTATTCCTGTCCATGTTAGTCAGCTCTATAGTCCTTTCCAAGTCTAGGATGACACACCAGGCTCAGTCCAATTCATTATTATAACCACTGAGCTCTTAATTATCTCTTAGGAGAGCACCACCGACCCATTCATTCTTTCCTTTATCTCTCCTATCCCTCTTCTTGCTACTTTCATACAAGGTTTTTACTTCCTTGCATTCATCTTCCAAATCATCGCCCATTTGTTTCTCCTTGATGAGCTGGAGTCGCAAGAGAGTGTTCTCTAGTTCAAGTTCACTAATCTTACTAGTAAGTTTATTAACATCTTCTTGTAAGACCGACTCAAGCTCGAGCACTTGAGGGAGAGATGAGGACTCAAAGTAGAAAGGGATCTTGGCTATTTAGGCTCTTTCTTTTGCCCATTGCACATATGACTATTTGACGATGACATTTTTCTTCCCAAGCTCTGGACCACTTCTGACAATCTTTGTCCAAGCTTTTCTCACTTTCCTCACAGCAGGGTTAAATGGATCGATATTGTTCATAATAAAAGGAACCAAGTCTTCATCTCTAGGAGGACCATTCATTGCATGCCCAAATTGTGTCATTCATAACACATGATTGTAATTGATACACCCATGTGTACCTACCAAGGGTACGTTTGGAAATCCTCTACATCTGAAGATGATGTATTGGGTTTTGTAAGACCCCAATTTTGTCCCTAAGATCCCTCATGGCATCATATCATATCATATCATTGCCTCAAGGATCATTGTGCATCTTGCCTCCTTCCCTATGGGTGGATTATCTTTTGAGAGTGATTCTTGATCACCAAGCATGTTTTGCATTTGTATATCATTACTTTTCTTTTTATCACTAACCAAAAGTACAAAAATATGTCATCTAACCTTTGTCTTGCAGATGAAGCAATCACAGGTCAAAGCAGTCAAAGGCAGTCATTGAGCAATAGATGGTGGCCATTCTTGAGAATTTGGACCCCATAATCATTCACAAGAGCTTACATGAGCTATGTTATCATTTTGAAGCAAAATTCCAAGTGGTAGAGGCTTGAATTTCATCTGAACATTGCCAAGTCATCTGAAGGCCTAGAAAGTCAACTGCCAGGTCAACTGTTGGATTTGGAGGTGGGAAGTGATTAGAAATACTTCATTCATGTTCAAACAAGTCTCATTTGACATTTCAAACATCAACATTGAAGAAAATAAAGTCAGGTCAAAACTTTCCAAAAATAGAAAGTGACCTATAATTTGAATTTGCCAAAAATGGAAAGGTTTTAACCTAACTTCAACTTCAAATTACATCATCAAGAAAGCTTCAAATGAAATTTTGTTGAACATGAAAGTTGTAGATATTTCTCTCCCATTTCCAAAAAGTCCAAGATCATCAATTTCTCATGTGTGGTTAAGGAGATGTGATCAAAACATGGCAAAGTGTACTTGAAGATTCAAATGGGCATAACTTCTCAACCAAAACTCCAAATTGGATGGCTCTTTTTGCATTGTTCTTATTTTGACCTCTACTTTCCAAATCTTGCATCACATTGCATAATTTGTCATCACATAATCATTTGCAAATTCTTGAATTTTTGGAGGGAAATTTCAATATTCAAATTTGATGAACTATTTGAACATTTTGCCTTCACCAATGATTTAAAAAATGCATTTTAAGTGAAATTCAATTGATTTCGTGCACTGTTCACCATGCATTTTCATGCATAGGATGAAAATCCCAAATTTGCACAAACACCGCATTTTTCTAATTCACTTACCATTTGGCTTAAACATGATTAGAAGGGTGATTAGCATAGCATATATAAATGAAACCCTAACTGTTTTTCATAACAACAATCACAATTTCAGATCTAGAAAATTTCTCAAACTTTTTCTCTCAAATTTTCTTTCATTTTCTTCAAACAAATTGCATTTATCTTGATCAATCCATCATCTAGAAGCATCTTTGAGCAAGTTTGAAGGAAGAACCAAGAGAATCCGTGCCTGTTTGTTCATGCTTGAAGCTTTGAAGCAACAATGGTGAATCCAAATTCTGGAGGATTCGTGCATAATTGAACATCAAGCTCTCATCCAATCAACTTCACAAGCTTCATAGAGGAACTGTTGAGCCATTACACAGCTTGAATCCATCTAAATCCAGTTCTGCACTTCAAGAGGTTACAGAATCGATCTCTTTAAATCTTAAAATTCTTATGCTATTATGATAGATCTTGTGATGCTGAGTAGTTTGAGCTTTGAATCGTGCGAATCCATGCTGTTTTGAGTGAGATATGGATGTTTGAATTTTTGATGATGAATCTTCTTCACTTCGACCCATGCATGTGTGATGTTTTCTTGATGAAATGTTTGTTGATTATTGATGTATGATGAAGATACTACACGGTGATGTGCTCATTTTTAATTTCTGGATGTGTTGAATTTTTCTGGAAATGTATGGATGAAGATCTTCATGTGTTCATACAATTTCCAGATTACCTGCGAATTCTGTTGTGAAACGTATAGGCTTTGTTGCGGATTTTGTTGCGTGTTCATCATGCTTACATGCGGATTCCATTTGCCATGCATGCACGTGTGTTAGGGTTTAGGATGAAACGCTGTCGTTTCAGCCTTGGCGCGCTTCAGTTCATATCCGTCCTTACTTCGATTCCGCGCCATGCCATTATTTTCAAATGCTTCTTTGATTTTCCTTTTCCCTCCATGTATTCATACCATGCTTCATATGTCATTTTTTAATTTTTCATCATCTTACAAAATTCATATTAATTTGAAAAATCATCCAAAAATTATGAGGTTTTTTGCATTGCATTCCTTATTCTGTCTAGTATTTTTTGATCATTTTTCCATAAATTGTGCTTGGCTGGATTTCATTTTGTGCTAGGGTATGTGGACATGTATGCATTTTGTACCTTGCCTTGCTATATCCTTTGTGAAATACTGGTTTTTAATCCAATGAATCTGAAAATTTACATGATGAAATTAGACACTTTGCATAACATTTTAGTATTGATTTGGTATTTTTACCATTTATCATTTCTGTTTTATGATCATGTTAATGTTGGTGTGACAATTTGTGTCACACCTTTGCTTGTTCAACTTATGTGATGTGTTTTCCTTGCCATTTTATCTCCAATTGTCCTGATTTTTTGTATGATGCATATTATGGATGTTGTGAATGAGCATGAATTTTGTTGGAATTATTTAAATCATTTCTGATTTAATTGAGATTTTTCATTCTGGTTGGTCACATTTGAGCTTTAAAATTGTCTTGAACTTCAATTGATCATGAAATGGATTTGGTATATGATATTGATGTGAGACCTTTTGGATTGTTTCAAGATGTGTTTGAAGTTGATTCATGTTAATTTTCAGCTTCTGTTTTGAATTTTTTATCCATCTTTGACCCTAGGCTTTGACCTAGTGGTTTGCCTCTCACATTTGAGCTTTGATTTCAGGTTGAACATCCAGGTTCCATAGTTGTTGATGCTCCATCATTTGAGCATTGACGATTGCCTTTGATTACTAACCTTTGTGTATTTTGTAGGTTGATGTTGACTCATTTGAGTTTGACCTTTGGCTTATGCATTGTGTACATTGGGATTGTTTGTTACTAATTGATTGTTGTTTAGTTGTCTGAACTTTATACTGATTTGTTTGATGTTTCCACAGGTACATAAGTTGCTTTAAGTTCACTTTGAACTTTCTTTTGCTTGGTTGCTTAACCACTTAGGTATAACCTCTCTTCTTCATGTAGTCTGGAAGACCTGTCCTGTTATGTGGGCAGGCACCTGTCTGAAGTCCTCCTTAAGAGGCAATGCTTGTGTTTGTTTACTTTTTGCGCCAAGCAGGAAAAGTCCTCTTATGAGGCAATTGGCAGATAAAAGAGATGTATAACCATCTCCTGCTATTCAGTGTGTCATTCCTTTGCTCATACAATATGTTGATGCATTGTGAATATTAACCCAAGATCTTATAGAGTCATTCATTTGTGGAGAAGAGTTCCTACTTTTTGAACTCCCACACATTCTATTATTCAAAGCTCTCCCAGGCCAGGGATAAGAGCTATGAGGCACACCCCTCATATCCATTTCATCTGCTTCACCCTAACTCTCAATGTTAGGGTTAAGAGCTCCTATTACCCCATTCCAGTTGACTGTAAAGTCTAACCTTGCTTGAGCCTTATTGCTTGTGTATAGTGTGTGCTAATTGACTTGTTTGTCTGATTACTTGATTCATCTGTGCATATTTGCTTATGTGTGCCTTTGTGCATTTATCATCATTAATTGTACATAATTGCATGATCATTGTTCATATCCTTGTGACACTTTTGTTTGTCCATTGAGGATTCAATTATAAGTCCATTTATTGGCATTTGTTTCCTATGATCTGGAAGGAGTTGGGACTAAGACCATTTATTGGCATCCTATTTCCTAGGAGTCGAGTGTAAGACCATTTATTGGCAACTTGTTTCCTCTTGCTTATTGCATTTGTTTTGTTTGTTGTATGTGAGGAGTCAATTGTAAGTCCATTTATTGGCATTTGTTTCCTATGATCATTCTTGTGAGACTAGTATAAGACCATTGATTGGCATCTGGTATCATTGTTTTATTTTCTTTAGGAGATTAGTGTAAGCCCATTGATTGGCATCTGATATCCATGTTTTGTTTTGCTTTTGGAGATTGGTATAAGTCCACAGATTGGCATCTGATATCCATGTTTGTTTTAGGAGATTGGTGTAAGTCCATTGATTGGCATCCGGTATCCATTTGCTTTGTTTACTTGTTATTGCCCATTGCCTATTCCAAAGGAATCACTTGAATCATCTTCCATATGATCTCAAGAGGTGAACATCTAAGAAGTTTTACACTCCCTCACCCATCTCACCTTTTGTTTCTTTAAACCTCCATCTTGCATGCTAACCCAAACTTGAAAACTATTGTGCAAACATTTTGACATGATTTCAAATTAGAAACCTAGGCCTTAAGCCTTTGATTTTCAAACTTCATTTTCATAATACTTCTTTTGAATTGAATTCTAATCATACTTTGAATATCTTTTGTGAATAAATTCTAATTGGTTAATCCAACTCATTCAATTGTTTTGTGGCTTTGTCCATTCTTGATAAGTTTTCATACATTAGCCATAGATCTCAATTATCTTAGTGGTTGATGTTAATCTCACCTTTTGTCCTTAGTGATTGAATTGTAAGACTTCCTTGCTTATTATAGGGTTAACCCCTCACTAGCAAGTTGAAGCTTTTCTCACATGGTGGACTTGTTGTTTGTATAAGGTTGAGTTTTCTCCCGTGGATAACGAAAGACCTTAGGGCTTTTGTTTTAAAATGAACCCACTCATATTTTGGAAATCTTTTAGCCGAACTACGGCGTTTTGATCCTTACCTTCCATGGAAAGGTACGTAGGCAACGGGTTCATCCGTTCAAACACAAAAATAATAAACTTGTATATTCTTTTCTCATCCCTTCCATCCATGTTTGCACAATAAATATTTCATAAACAAATAACATTTCATTCAACAAGTGTGAAAAGGGCTCCCTAGGAGTACCTAGGATGTTTTGGGTGCCTAACACCTTCCCATTGCGTAATTTACCCCTTACCCCGATCTCTGATCTTTCATTAGTTTTCTATGTGTAAAACTTCTTAGGCTTTTGTTCGCTTTTTAGCCATTCCTTTGGATAAATAAAAGTGCGGTGGCGACTCGATTTCTTTGTATGCTTTGCTTTTTGATTTAATCAATAAATCATAAAGTGACGAATACACCGCTACAGAAAAGTGGCGACTCTGCTGGGGATAATCCTTGATGGTATTGCCTACTTTTCACCCTTGTTGTGTGATATTGTTATTTGTTATATGACATATTTTTGTACAATTTGGGATGACTGTATTGATTGTAATGTTTGAATTGCTTGATATACAATTGCTGTTTGCTTGGTGATCTCTGTGAGATGAGTTCTATACCCGAACTCGAGTGCACCTTAGGATAGGAGAATGGCATAGTCTTGTCGACTTGTGTGGAGTATTCCTTAGCAAGTTGACTTGCGAGTCCATTCACTTGGTGGAGGTCATGTTGGATTAATAATGTCACACAAGTTATTTGTGGTTAGGCATTATTCTTTCAATCATGTGCCTTAGAAGCCAAGGACCTTAGTTTACCAAGCCCATCTTGGCCTATTTTAGGACGTAGTGCGGAGGTCGTTCAGATGTCAGATCTGATGCGATTGTTACGCGATACTACACTCATAAGAGTCTCTCTTGAGAATATTTTTGGAATACGAGTATTCGTTCCTCCGATAATATCTGAAAGATGGGACGATGATTATGGGAACCTCTGGTAGAACATGTTCGGCAGGTTTAAACCCTAGTACATTCCCTTTGGGTGGTTCTTAACCAAGACTCCATGCTCGTGACTCTCAACAAACCCGTGATTCATGGTTGAGTCGTTCAGACAACCTTAATATCAATGGAACCTGGGTGTTGATAAGGTGTAAACCATAATCCACCAAAATGGATGATTGATATTAAGGATGATTGAGCCGGTTCATGTATCGTTAATATCAATGGAACTTGGGTGTTGATAAGGTGAAAACCATAATCCACCAAAATGGATGATTGATATTAAGGATACTATGAGCTTTCCCATGACCTTTGTCTGGTGTGATTTGCTTGATCCTTGAGTGTGATTGTTGCATTCATGCATTCATGCATTCATCTGCACTCATGTCATCAGAAAAATGAGAAAATTTTCAAGGAACTTAAAGGGTTTATTTGCAAAATTTTCAGACATGGGAAGACCGAAAAGGCATACAAAGAAGTACAGCTTTAGACAGCCTGATGTGAAAGAGTTAAGGAATCTGACATCCTATGTATTAGATCCCTTGGGTTTCAAAGCTCGTTATGGGAAGCTTCTGCCTCTGTTGACTACTCAGGTTGACGAAGGACTGATGAGTACTTTGGCACAGTTTTATGATCCTCTGTATCACTGCTTCTCTTTTCCGGACTTCCAGTTATTGCTTACTTTGGAGGAGTATGCTCACCTTGTGGGTATTCCTATTCTGGATCAGGTGTCGTTCAGTGGCTTAGAGAGTATTCCGACTGCTCGAGAGATTGCAAACTTGTTACACATAGATGAATCCCTGATTAAAGCTAATCTGACTACCAAAGGTGGAATTCAGGGTCTTCCTTCTGATTTCCTCATCGCTCAAGCTACCGTTTATGGGAAGGCCATGAGTGAGGATGCCTTTGAGGCTTTATTTGTGCTGCTCATCTATGGTTTGGTATTGTTCCCCAACATCGACAAATTTGTGGATGCGAACGCCATTAGGATCTTTTCAGTTCTTAATCCCGTTTCGACTCTGTTGGGTGATGCCTATTTCTCTTTGCATCTGAGGAATGCAAAGGGTGGAGGAGTTATTGTGTGTTGTTTGCCTCTGTTGTATAAGTGGTTTATTTCTCACTTACCGCAGACGGTCGCTTTCAAGGAGAACAAGGGATGTCTACGGTGGTCTACGAGACTCATGTCTCTCACTAATGATGATATCTCTTGGTATGATCGCGTGTATGATACTGTTCAGATTATTGATTATTGTGGTGAATTCCCTAATGTGCCTCTTCTTGGTACATGTGGTGGGATCAGCTACAATCCTATCTTAGCACGTCGTCAGCTTGGGTTCCCCCTAAAGGATAAACCTCATAACATTCTGTTAGAAGGTGTGTTCTTTCAGGAGGGTAAAGATCCCCAAGGCCTGAAAGCCAGGATGGTCCGCGCTTGGCGCAATATTCATAAGAAGGGTAGAAATGAGTTGGGTCCGAAGAATTGCATTGCTTTGGAGCCTTATACTTCTTGGGTCAGACAGAGAGCTTCTGAGTACCTTATGCCGTATGATCATCCGAGACCTACACCTTTGGATGTGGCTGGGCCTTCGACCCTCCCCAACCAAGATGTAGAGGAGTTAAGAGAAGAAGACCTTTCGCGTGCTTGGATCCGTGAATGAGAAGAGTTGCTTCATCAGCTTAAGGAGAAGGACGCTCTGATTGAGTTCCTCGAGCATCAGGTGATAGACGGTCCGAATGATACTTGGACTTCTCTGCTTCCTCAGTCTTCCAAGTTCTGGAAGAGGAAGTATGATCAACTTGCTAAAGAGAAAGCGGATATGGAAGCAGCCTATGAGAGAGAGATCAAGAAGCTTTGTGTTTCTCGTCTTCCAGCATCTCAAGCTTCTAGGGATCCATAGGATGTTTATTTTCCTTTTTCCTTGTAATAATCAAAAATGCTGTACTTCTTTGTCTTGAATATATCTGATGAGATATTTTCCATATAAAATTAAATGCTTAAATATTCAAAATTTGCAAATAGAACCCTAAAAGTTCCTTGAAATAAAAACAAAGCATATGCACGAGCATTGCATGCATCATTTTGCATAAGCAGGTTGTTCGGGTCTTCTTGTCTGTGGCCTAACTCTGTGCTCTTCATTTATTTTGAAGACAAGCTGACTCACCGGTACTATACCAGAGCCAATTCTGCTAGAGTGATGGATCAACTTGAACAAGAGAACAGAGAGCTGAAGGAAGAGGTCGCTAGACTGAGTGCTCTGATGGAGCAATTTTTGGCTGCTCAGAATCAACCTTCTCCGCCTCCTGCAACTCCTCCCCAGAGGACTGTCATATCAGAAGTGGTTGCTCCGACTGTGCCAGCTGTTAGTGCCCATTTCATGCCGAATGCCATGCCAGTCGGGTTTCCGTGGGGTATGCCTCCGGGTTTCATGCCAGATTTTCCAGCTCCTACATTTGCTTCTATGCCGGCATCTAGCCCGGTCCTTGCTGCTCCTCCTCCTGTCGTGCATACCATTCCTAGGGTAGACGACACCATCTATCATTCTGAGCCGTTTGAGGGCCCAGATGTTAATGAGAAGATGGAAGCTATAAATGACCAATTCCTCGAGCTCCGAAAGGAATTGAAGACCCTCCGAGGGAAAGATTTGTTTGGCAAGTCTGCTGTTGAACTTTGCCTGGTTCCCGTTGTGAAGATTCCGGTCAAATTCAAAGTCCCTGACTTTGAGAAGTATAAAGGGAACACCTGCCCTCTCACTCACCTGGTTATGTATGCCAGGAAAATGTCTACTCAGACTGATAATGATCAGCTTCTGATTCATTATTTCCAAGATAGTTTGTCCGGTGCGGCTCTTCGTTGGTATATGAGCCTTGATAGTGCAAACATCCGATCCTTCAACGACCTTGGCGAAGCCTTCGTCAAGCAATACAAATATAATGTTGATATGGCTCCTGACCGTGATCAACTCAGGGCCATGTCTCAGAAGGATAAAGAGACATTCAAGGAGTACGCCCAAAGGTGGCGAGAGTTAGCAGCTCAGATTACTCCACCGCTGGAAGAGAAGGAGATGACTAAGATCTTTCTGAAGACTCTTAGTTCATTTTATTATGAGCGGATGGTTGCGAGCGCTCCCTTTGATTTCACCGAGATGGTGAACATGGGGATGCGTCTGGAGGAAGGTGTCCGTGAAGGACGGTTGTCTAAGGATGAGAGCTCTTCTAAACGGTATGGGGCGTTTAAGAAGAAAGATGGGGAGGCACATGCTGTGCAGTCCCATGCTAAACCAAGAAGACCCTCTGATAAGAGGAAGCCGGCGCGTCATCAGCATCAGGTGGCTCATATAGCACCTGTTTTCAGAGATAATTCTCAGCAGTATCAGCAGCCTAATCATCATCAGCAACAACCTCAATATCAACAGCAACAGGCTTACCAGCCTCGTGGCAGCACCAGTAATCAGGCCAATTTGAATTATGATAGGAAGAAGATCAGTTTCGATCCCATTCCTATGTCATATGCTGAATTATATCCTTCCTTGTTGGAGAGGAAACTGGTTACACCCAGAGAGCCTCCGGTTGTGCCTGCTAACCCACAGTGGTGGTACAAGCCCGATCAACACTGTGTTTATCATTCCGGTGCTCCGGGACACAATATTGAGAACTATTATCCGTTGAAGACCAAAGTTCAAGACTTGATGCGATGTGACATTCTGAGCTTTGAGGACTCAGGCCCCAATGTTACGAAGAACCCATTGCCCGAGCATGGGAAGTCAATGAACATGGTCCAGGGGTGCCCTGGTAAATATAAAGTCAAATATGTCAGCCATATTCGACAGTCATTGGTCGAGTTGCATCGTTTGCTGTGTCAATACAGTCATATGGAGCATGACCATGACAGATGCCATATCTGCTCTGTTAATAGATTGGGTTGTCGCCAAGTGCGAAGAGAATTGCAAGAGCTGTTAGATGAAGGTACCATAAAGATTCTTCAGAATCGAAATGTTGATGAAGATGAACCAGAAGTGAATGTTATTTCTCCTGTGTTCAAATTACCCGAGCCTGTTGTCATTCGTTACGATGGTAGCAAGCCGAAGGTTTCTCCTTCTCTGATAATCAAGCCTGCAGGCCCTGTGCCTTATTCTTCGGATAAAGCAATTCCTTTCAGATATAATCCAATTGCTGTGGAAGATGGGAAGGAAGTGCCGTTGCCTTCAACCTCTGTGGTAAATATTGCTGATGTGAGCGGGTTGACCCGTAGTGGTCGTGTGTTTTCTGCACCCCTGAAGCCTCGTGTTGCTTCTGATTTTGCTGAGCGTCCGGTTGGGACTGCAGTGAATGTTCCAAACCCGACACTTGCTGTTGTCAAACCCTCCTCTGTACAAAAGACTCCTGCTTCTTCTGTTGGCCCGAGTGGCATTGTGAATGAAGAATGCGATGAGATGCTGAGGCTCATCAAGAAGAGTGAGTACAACGTTGTAGACCAGCTTCTACAAACGCCGTCCAAAATCTCTGTGCTATCTTTGCTTCTGAATTCAGAACCCCATAGGGAGGCTCTGCAGAAGGTATTGGACCTGGCTTATGTTGATCATGATGTCACTATAGAACAGTTTGATAGTATCGTTGCAAACATTACTGCTTGCAACACTTTGAGTTTCTGTGACGCTGATCTCCCTGAGGAGGGAAGAGACCACAACATGGCTCTACATATTTCCATGAACTGCAAGACTGACGCCATGTCCAACGTGTTGGTGGACACTGGGTCATCTTTGAATGTATTGCCGAAAACCACTCTTTCGAGATTGTCATATCAGGGGCCTCCCATGAGGCAGAGTGGTGTTGTTGTGAAGGCTTTTGATGGGTCACGTAAGACTGTGATTGGGGAAGTTGATCTCCCAATCAAGATTGGACCAAGTGACTTCCAAGTTACCTTCCAGGTTATGGATATCCACCCATCTTATAGCTGTCTCCTTGGCAGACCATGGATTCACGAGGCTGGCGCCGTGACATCCACCCTACACCAGAAGCTGAAATTTGTTAAGAATAAGAAACTGGTTGTGGTAGGGGGAGAAAAGGCTCTCCTGGTTAGCCACTTGTCTTCTTTCTCGTATATTGACGCTGAGGATGAAGTTGGAACGCCTTTCCAAGCTTTATCTATTGCTGAGCCGACTGAGAAGAAGTCTCCTTCATTTGCTTCCTATCGTGATGCGAAACTGGCCATTGAATGTGGTGCAGTTGCTGGTTTAGGGAAGATGATCGAGCTTGAAGACAACAAATCCCGGGCTGGCATTGGCTATTGTTCTAGGGCATTCAATGAGCATGGGCTGTTCAAGAGTTGAGGTTTCATCCATGCTGATCAAGCTGAAGAAGCTGTTGCTATCTTGGAAGAGGATGCAGAGGATTTGAACAATTTCATCATACCTGGTGGTGTCTGCCACAATTGGGTCGCTGTAGATGTTCCTACAGTCATTCATAGATCAGCGTAATTTGTTCACTTTGTTCAAAACCCTTCTCCCATGCCAAAAGGAGAAGTGATGACATTGTTGGCAGCATTTATACAATGATATTTCATTCAATTAATGCATTGTTAAACATTTGTTCTTCCATTTGTTTTCACTTTTTGCTTTTGCATAAAATCAGTGATCACAAAAAACCCTAAAAACAAGAATAAAAGCAATCTTTTTCATCTGCATAATGATTTGCTTGTTTAAATTCTAAAGTTTTTCATTAACTAAAATCATTATGCAGGTTGATTCTAAAACCCATTGAACATAATGATCCAATGCCATCTCCCAATTTTGAATTCCCTGTATTCGAGGCAGAGGAAGATGATGTTGAAGATATTCCTGATGAGATTACCCGTCTCCTTGAGCACGAGAAGAAGATCATTCAGCCGCATCTCGAAGATCTGGAAACAGTCAACTTGGGGTCTGAAGATTGTGTTCGTATGGTGAAGATTGGGGCACTTCTTGAAGAGTCTGTCAAGAAGGGGTTGATCAGTTTGCTACGAGAATATTCCGATATCTTTGCTTGGTCGTATGAAGACATGCCAGGTCTAGATACAGATATTGTGCAACATTTCCTGCCTTTGAAGCCTGAGTGCGTGCTAGTGAAGCAAAAGCTCAGAAGAACTCATCCAGATATGGCAATGAAGATCAAAGAGGAAGTTCAGAAGCAAATTGATGCGGGGTTTCTGGTGACTTCTACATATCCTCAATGGGTGGCCAATATTGTGCCTGTGCCTAAGAAGGACGGAAAAGTCCGTATGTGTGTTGATTACAGAGATTTGAATAAGGCTAATCCTAAAGATGATTTCCCTCTACCACACATTGATATGTTGGTAGACAATACAGCTAAATTCAAAGTCTTTTCGTTTATGGACGGATTTTCCGGTTATAATCAAATCAAAATGGCACCCGAAGATATGGAGAAGACAACATTCATCACACCTTGGGGAACATTCTGTTATCGAGTGATGCCCTTCGGTCTGAAGAACGCCGAAGCCACGTATCAACGAGCTATGACTACCTTGTTTCATGACATGATGCACAAGGAGATAGAGGTCTACGTTGATGATATGATTGCTAAGTCCCGAACGGAAGTTGAACATATTGAGCATTTGTTGAAGCTTTTTCAGCGTCTGAGGAAGTTCAGACTTCGTCTGAATCCGAACAAATGTACATTTGGAGTCCGTTCTGGCAAGTTATTGGGTTTCGTTGTCAGCGAGAGAGGTATTGAGGTTGATCCTGCAAAGGTCAAAGCAATACGAGAGATGCCTGCACCCAAAACTGAGAAGCAAGTCTGAGGTTTTCTTGGCCGCTTGAACTACATTTCCAGATTTATATCCCACATGACTGCCACATGTGCGCCGATATTCAAGCTCCTCCGGAAAGATCAGTCTCATGATTGGACCGAGGATTGCCAGAAAGCTTTCGACAATATCAAGGAGTATCTGTCTGAACCTCCGATCTTGTCTCCACCTGTGGAAGGAAGACCTCTGATTATGTATTTGACTGTTCTTGAGGACTCGATGGGTTGTGTACTCGGTCAACAAGATGAATCAGGGAAGAAAGAATCTGCTATCTACTATCTCAGTAAAAAGTTTACTGATTGTGAGTCTCGATACTCTATGCTTGAGAAGACGTGCTGTGCTTTGGCTTGGGCTGCTAAGCGTTTGCGCCAGTACATGATAAATCATACAACTTGGTTGATATCCAGAATGGATCCGATCAAGTATATTTTCGAGAAGCCTGCTTTAACCGGGAGGATTGCCCGTTGGCAGATGTTGTTATTTGAGTATGATATCGAGTATCGAGCTCAGAAAGCTATCAAAGGTAGTATTTTGGCTGACCATTTAGCGCACCAGCCGATTGAAGATCATCAGTCTGTTCCGTATGACTTCTCAGATGAGGAGATTCTGTATTTGAAAATGAAAGATTGTGATGAGCCTACACTTGATGAAGGTCCGAAACCTGGTTCCAGATGGACGATGGTGTTTGATGGCGCTGTGAACCAGTATGGAAATGGAATTGGGGCGGTGATCATTACTCCTCATGGTACGCATATTCCGTTTACAGCAAGGCTAACTTTCAAATGCACGAATAATATGGCTGAGTATGAGGCCTGTATTATGGGATTAGAAGAATGCATTGATTTGAGAATCAAGCATCTTGATGTGTATGGTGATTCGGCCCTGGTTGTCAATCAGATCAAGGGTGAATGAGAGACGAATCAGCCTGGTCTCATTCCGTATAGAGATTATGCGAGAAGGATTTCAACGTTCTTTACAGAAGTTGATTTTCATCATATTCCTCGAGAGGATAATCGGATGACAGATGCTCTTGCTACGCTTGCTTCCATGATTGTAGTCAAGTATTGGAATGAAGTTCCCAATATTGCCGTAATGCGCTTGGATAGACTAGCTCACGTATTTGCAGTTGAAGAAGTGAATGATGACAAGCCTTGGTATTTTGATATCAAGAATTTCCTTCAGAACCAGGTCTACCCGCCTGGGGCATCTGTGAAAGATAGGAAAACTTTGAGAAGGTTGTCAGGCAGTTTCTACCTCAGTGGTGAAGTGCTGTATAAGAGAAATTTTGACATGGTTTTGCTCAGATGCGTGGATAAACACGAAGCAAACCTGTTGATGACTGAGGTTCATTTGGTACTCATTCCAATGGACATGCCATGGCTAGGAAGATGTTGAGAGCAGGCTACTATTGGCTGACAATGGAGTCTGACTGCTGCAAATATGTGAAGAAGTGCCACAAGTGTCAGATTTATGCGGATAAGATTCATATTCCTCCGACACTTCTGAATGTGATCTCATCACCATGGCCTTTCTCTATGTGGGGAATCGACATGATCGGCATGATTGAGCCGAAAGCGTCCAATGGACACAAGTTTATTCTCGTAGCAATTGATTACTTCACCAAATGGGTTGAAGCCGCATCGTATGCGAATGTGACCAGACAAGTGGTTGTGAAGTTTATCAAGAATCAGCTGATTTGCCGTTATGGTGTGCCAGATAAGATCATTACTGATAATGGATCTAATCTGAATAATAAGATGATGGATGAGTTATGCGCTGAGTTCAAGATTGCACACCATAATTCCTCTCCTTACATACCTAAGATGAATGGGGCTGTTGAAGCTGCTAATAAGAATATCAAGAAGATTATCCAGAAGATGACAGTTACGTACAAAGATTGGCATGAGATGCTACCATTTCCTTTGCATGGGTACCGTACATCTGTCCGCACTTCAGCAGGGGCAACCCCTTTCTCTCTTGTTTATGGCATGGAAGTTGTTCTCCCAGTAGAGGTGGAGATCCCATCAATGCGAGTCTTGATGGAAGCCAAGTTGACTGATGCTGAATGGATTCAGAGTCGTTATGACCAACTGAATTTGATTGAAGAGAAGCGATTGACGGCCATGTGTCATGGTCAGTTATATCAGCAGAGAATGAAGAAAGCATTCGATAAGAAGGTCAAGCCTCGTGTGTTTCGAGAAGGTGACCTCGTGCTCCAGAAAGTCTTGTCTTTCGCGCCCGATTCCAGGGGCAAGTGGACTCCAAACTACGAGGGTCCATATGTTGTTAAGAGAGCCTTTTCAGGCGGTGCTTTGATGCTTACAACAATGGATGGGGAGGATTTCACTCGTCCTGTGAATTCAGATGCAATCAAGAAATACTTTGCCTAAAAAAAAAGTATATGAAAAACAGAATAGCTCGCTAAGTTGAAAACCCGAAAGGGCGGCTTAGGCAAAAATGAGCGTCTCGGTGGAGAACCCGAAAGGGCGATCCAGGCAAAAGTTAGAGACTTGATAAAAAAGAATATTTACATCCCGCTAGATTGAGTACCTCACCCTGGGGCAATCTAGGCAAAAATTAGGGATATGACAAGTAACTGCATCCTGACAAGACTTTCTGTTCCACAACCATCTGTTCGTTAGAGATTCTCGATTCGTCGTCAACTGAAGCTTCGAATACATCGAGATTCAAATTGGTAGAGAAAGGATCATTATGTTCAATGTAGCCCTCTTCCAATATATATCACTGATTTCAAATTTGTACAGATCTATGGAGTCTTGCCCTTTGCAGGCTACCATTCCATCAAATCAATTTGAGCTTTTATCCAATTATTTGCACTCTTATTTGTTTCAATTCAACAAATGTTTCGCATGTTTTAATTGATAAAATGTCATTGTTTTAAACATTTTTTTTTTCAAATTGTTGTTTTAAACAAAGTGAACATTCACAATGATGAAAGGATACTTAAGAATTTCTCAGTGCTCTCCCGAGGGTGGCATGATTTCCAACAGGTAAGACATTTGTTCATATTCCTATCATTGGTTGTATCCTCTTTCTCCATTTTTGTTGGTGGGGGTTGTCCCCCAATCAGAGCTTTTGTTGGAGTTGTTCCCCAAGCGGAGTGTTGGTTGAGACTTCACAATCTTCTCCAACAGTATTCTCTCCCCAGCATGGATGCTTTCTTTCGGAAGATTCAGTGGTTGTTGGGTTGACATCCCGGTATTTTACCACTTTCCTCAGCACAGTCGCTAACGGAGTTTGTTGATATGATATACTGCATTTTATGCTATATTCCTCCCCATCGGAGCTCTTGTTGAGGTTTTCACCTCTTATCCCGTCAGCAGAGCAGTATTTGTTTTCCTCCTCTGCGGTTGATGATTTCCTCTCAGAAGGTTCAGTATTTGGTGGTTGATCCCCAGCTTCCTCTTCATCCCCGGTGGATTCCCCAGTGGATTCCCCAGTAAAGTCATCAGTAGATTTGTGGTATAGTGGATTGTAGCTGTGATTTCCCCAGAGTCCCCAACAGAGTCAGGATCCCCGCCGGAGTTGTTTTCCCCAGTAGGGTCGGTTGGTGATCTATCATCCAGAGATTTGGTTGATTTCCTGATGCTTTTGATCCCCAGTAGAGTGGCTTGTTGCAGAAACTACTTGTGTGATCTATTTTCCTCAGTGGGTGTATTCCCCAATGGAATGGCTGACAGTATACCCAGTAGAGTTGCTTGTGCAGTTAGATTCTACATGGATGATCTGTTCTCCCTTTGTGGGTTGTTCCCCAGCGGAGTTATTTGGAGTTGCTTTCGTGGCAGTTCTTGCCTGTATTGTGAACTTTTGTTTCCCAGTTGATGCTGAGGATCCCCTGCAGATATCTTGGGATTTCTCCCTTTCCCCAACAGATTTGTCTTTGTGGCCGTTGTTGCCTGTTGTGACTTCTATTCCCCAGTTGGGTTGATTGTTGATCCATCACTCAGAGATTTTGGTTTCGTGATATCTCTGATCTTTTGCCTTCCAGCAGGTCTTTGCTTTTTAGCATGTGGATCTCCAGCAGATTGGCTTTCCAGTTGGATTTTCCTCTGGAAGTGTAGTACCGGGCGTTTGATTCCTAGGCCTGTTTGTGTTAGATATGTCTGTTTTGTCAGCATTCATCAAACATAAATTACACATATTCATGCATATTCATAAACATTCAGATATTCATGTTGCATTTTTGCCATATATCTTTTGTTTGTTGTTCCCTGCTTTGGGTGTTATAGATCTCTCCAATAGATCTCCCCAAGCAGATGTCGGGTGTTTTAATCTCTCCATATAGAGTCAGCCCCATAGGCAGAAAAGGTCTGTTTTCCTTTCTGCAGTTCCCCACTGAGATATATCCTCGTGGATGACGGTTTCTTCCGTTTCCTCCCAACACATATATTGGGATGGATCTTCCTATTGAGTTATATCCTCATAGGACGAGTCTTGATTTAGTCTGTCTCTTCGGTTTGATCCTGAATTGGCTATTTGTTAACTGTTTCTTGTGCTTCCCTGTGGAGTAAATGAACGAATTGCCCAGTAACTGGCAACAATTCTTTTTATCCCCAGCGGAGTTTGGGCCTCTACCCTTATACCGGTAGTTGTAAGTCCTGTGTTCCTTTTCCTCTTGGCGGAATTTGTGGTTATATACCTTTTATTCCTCAGTGAGAGTCGATGGTTTTCTACCCAGTAGTCGGTAGTCGTAAATCCTATTTTCCTGCTCTCCAGCAGTTTGTGGTTTATTATAAACCCTATTTTTATTCCCGTGCGGATTTGTGATTTCCTTCATTCCCCACGCGGAGTTGTTGGTTTTCTACCCAGTATTCGGTAGATGTAAACCCTACTTTTTATCCTCTTCAGAGTTGTTGGCTACTACCCCGTATTCGATAGTTGTAAGTCCTATCTTTTTTCCCTAGCAGAGGTAATCTTTGTGGTTCGTTCTGGTTGGTGGTGGATTTTGTGCTGTTGTGGTTTTATCCCCAACGGAGTCTGTGTCTCCCTGTGGAATAAGTTGAATAATTGCTCAGTATTCGGCAATCGTTCACCCTATCCTCAGCTGAGTCTTTGGTTTTCTGCCCAGTAGTCGGTAGTGGTAAACCTCTCGCTTCCTCAGCCAGAGTTTGGTATTCTACCCCGTATTCGGTAGTTGTAAACCCTAATTTCTCCTCTTTGCAGAGTTAACCTTGTTGTTCATCCTAACCGATGATGGTTACTCTTTGTGGAT
The DNA here is from genome assembly GCF_024323335.1 of Lathyrus oleraceus. Taxonomy (NCBI): domain Eukaryota; kingdom Viridiplantae; phylum Streptophyta; class Magnoliopsida; order Fabales; family Fabaceae; genus Lathyrus; species Lathyrus oleraceus. Next base: position 77,415,747 of record NC_066581.1, on the reverse strand, counting down.
ATCTTCATTCAATACTCGATGTTGATTTTCCCTCCTTGCTCCTGGGCAATTGCCGGTTGCTAGCAATTGTATCCCCAGCAAGTCCTTGTGGATAATTGTTGTTTATGCAATTCATCCCCAGCGGGTTTTCTTTCATTTACCCTTTTGTTGGTAATGTTGTTGCTCCCTTTGATTGGTCATCTTTATATACCTAGTTTTGGTATCCCGATGCCTTTCTTTTCGGCCGATTTATCCTTTATTAACCCAGTAACCGGTTGTGGATAATCTTCCATGCGAGTATGTTATCCACGTTCTGACGGTAATGGATAATATATCTCATGCACTCTTCAGTCGAAGCCTGTCGTGTTTCCCCAGTCGAGTAAGATTCGTTATTCCTTTTTTGCGGAATCGAATTTCGTTTGTCTCTTGGATAATTGTCGGATGCTTGCAATTTATCCCCTGTGAGTTATCTTTCGTTTACCCTGTTGTTGTTGGTATCGATTGTCTCTCCTTTTGGTTGATCACCTATTATATACCCAGTAACCGGTATCTCTGGTGTCTCTTCCTTTTCGAGTATATTATTCACGTTCTGACGGTAATGAATAATATATCTCTTTCACTCTTTGGTTGGAATCCTTTGGCGATTTTCCCCAATAGAGTAAGATTCATATTCTTTGTAGAATCGAATATCCATCCTTTAACAAGTTTGTGTTTTGGATGATGAGTGTTTTGGCATATATACCAATTCACGCTTTGGTAGGTCACCTATTATATACCCTAACCGGTATCCCTGGTGTTCCCTTCCATGCGAGTGTATTATCTACGTTCTGATGGTAATAGATAATATATCTCATGCGAGTATACTATCCATGTTCTGACGGTAATGGATATTGTCATACCCCAAAATTTGCCCATCAATAGTTCAAGACATTTTCAGGGGCATTCCGACTCATTTTATGGCACTGATCTTAAAGGGACAAAGGCCCAGCTCACGAATGGCCCAATCCAGAAAATGGCCCAAACTGGCCTGTTCGCTACACGCTCGCCTAGCGAACGTTACGTTCGCTACACGCTCGCCTAGCGAACGTTCGCTACACGCTCGCCTAGCGAAGCAAACATTCGCTACCAGCTCGCCTAGCGAGGCTGACAGACAACAAAAAATTTCGGGCTTCGTTCTGAGCCCATTAGGTCATGAAAAAGGGCATTATAAATACCAGCACTTCAGTAATGAAAGGGAGGACGAAAAACAGAGGGAGATAGACGAAAACCCTGGCACAAAAACCCTGGAGGCTACTTTAGAAACCCTGAAGGCCGCTCCTCCGCTCCGAAGCTACCACCGCCCAACTCAATCCGGCTCGCCAATTCAAGGTTGCAATTCGATTGCAAACAGGTTTGCATTACTATTATCGCTTTATTTTCTTAATTTGCATGTGATACCGCTTTATGTTCTTAACTTGCATGTGATATTATAATTGAATTCATAAACATATTTGAGGTTTTGCATGTGAATTTAAGTGTGCCTGAATATTGTGAATGCTGAACCGTATAATTATGTGTTGGATGCCATAAGCCATGCCGCAGGTTGAAGTCATACTGTTCTGAAATTCATAACCCGCAGCCGCTCGCTAGCACATCGCTAAGCGAGCATGTAGCGAGTATTCGCTAGGCCCTCGCTAGGCGAGGCAGAGGCGAACGGGACAGTCGCTAATATTTTGTTTGTTATGTCCTATGCGTATCTGATCTATTCTATGTTAATTATGCACTGTTTTGCCTGACATTCATGCTGCTGTATTTTCTTTTGCGGTGTAATCTTCGATTACACCCCGATTTGGTATTCTAACCCGTTTGCTGAATTTTGCCAAGGTTCACATGTCCCAGGAAAAGATTGCCGTTAGGTCTTCCACTTTATCTGTGGGATACCCTTGTGGAGACTCACCCTAAATTACTTAATTAATTTTAATGTGTTAATTTTAATGTATTAATTTTAATGTATTAATTTTAATGTATTGATTTTAATATGGAGGCTCGTCCTAATTACCTAATTGACTTTAAAATATTGCCTTTAAATAAGTGATCTTGGACCTCTCTTTGCTGCCCTACGGTATTACGGTATAACGGTCATGTCCCGCGAATGTAGGGATACACATAAAATAAATCATGGTCCCTCGGATGTTGCCTTCGAAAATACGATTTTGTCCCTCGATGACCCTTCGGTGTAGCCTACGGTTAAATGATGATCGTCCCTTCGAATGCTAAGGTATCCTTACAACTGTTGCCTTCAATGACCTATCGATGACCCTACGGTGACCCTTAAACATCCAAAGGGTAAGATTACTTACTTCTCAATAGTAAGGACAATTTTACCCTCATAAGGATAGGAAATGCCCATAACGACCTCAGGAAGGTATAACTCTCAATTACTGGATCATAACCTAAAACATTTTCCACCCCTCACACTTTACACTTTACAAATCCTAGAAAATCACCACTTGGTATACACTCATACTAGAATCATTACCGAGTTATATTTTTCTAAACCATTTTCAAAATCAAATGAGATAAATACTTTGTATACATTCATACGAGAATCATTACAAAGTTAAACTCTCTTTCAAACATTTTTTAAGCAATTCACCGACACTTTTCAGACAAAAATATAAGTGATCCAGTAATTAAGAGCCCATGGATAACCATGGATACAAAGGGTGCTAACACCTTCCCTTTGTATAATGTACCTCCCGAACCCAAAATCTATTGAGGTCTTTCCTGTTCTTTTCCACCTTTCCTTATTGGATAAAAGAAAAGTCGGTGGCGACTCTTGCTATCCGCGACATTGCGATAAAAAGCAAAACACCCTAAAGTCAGTTCACCGTATGACAGAACTGGCGACTCTGCTGGGGAGATCTTTAAAAAGAGAGGTTACCTTAAAAACAAGATCACTTATTTAAAATTGTCTGATTTACTTTTAAGGGATTGCTTGGGTATTCTTGAGTGAAAGATCCTACACCCGGATCTAGTGTACCCTAGGTAAGTAGCAATAGATCATCGCGACTATCCGGCGTATACTGGAATGGTCAAAATGATAGCTACGGTTAATGTGACACTTTGGATGTCCTGATGTTCCTCATGTTTACTTGAGGAAAAATTTGGCTTCCGCGTGGTGTCAGCAAAGCATTAACCAGACCTTTAGAACCCTAATTGACTTATCCTGGCCATTAGAAAGTAGTGAGATAACTGACTTCGGTTCCGACTGGGGTTGGTTGAGACTCGATACTACACTCTTTGAGATTGGACTTTAGGGAAGCTTCGGTCAACCACTTGGTGTTGCACTGAAGTGGACTTAAAGAAAGGTCGATGATTTGAGATCCTTCTAGAACCCGGTTACTATTCTAGGACAGGTTGAACCAACCAAACTTCAGTGGGGAGGGTACTTACCTATGGAACTCATGCAAGCCTTAAAACCTAGGAATGATGGTTGTGTGACTTGCTTGTGCTTGTTATTTATTTAACCTCATAACATCATAACATCATAACATCATGACATCATAACATTGTACTAACCATTTCAAGGACTTAGGGATTTAACTTTGCTCTGTTTTGTATGAAAAAAAAAACAAAAAAAAAAAACAAACAAAAAAAAAAAAGTTTCCCTTTTCGGTAGTTTATGCAAAGTTAAATTCCAAAAGGCCTTGAAAACATTTCATGCATTGCATAGCATAACATAGCATAACAGGTACTCTAAAGGGATCAGTGTTCTCACGGTTTTCCTCCACACAGAAAAATGGACCTCGAACAAACTGTCAAGGATCTCCATGCTCAGAATGCTCAACTCCAGGAGATGATCTTGAACTTATCTAGGGGGCAGGAGGAACTGAAAGCTCTCTTGCTCGAGAAAAAGAAAGACAAGAAAGCTGTGAGTTACATTAACCCGGGAAGAAGGCTTAAAGGACAGGCTGCGGGAATCAAAATCAGAGTTCCGAAGGATCAAGAAGAGGAAACAGAGACAGATTCAGAAGATGAGAATGCTGATCCTTTCAACCCTGAGGATGACGATGAAGATTACGAGAATGAACAGTACTCTCCAAAAGATGGCAAGTACAAGTTGCTGGAAGAACGCATGCTAGCTATGGAAGGTCAGAAGGCGCCCGGTCTGGATTTTGAAAGTTTGGGTCTAGTCTCCGATGTGATCATTCCTCGCAAATTCAAGGTCCCCGCTTTCACTCAGTATGATGGGGCATCTTGTCCTCAGATGCATCTGAGAGCTTACGTGAGAAAGATTCAGCCATATACCACTAATAAGAAGCTCTGGATCCATTTCTTCCAAGAGAGTCTGTCTGGCACACAATTGGAGTGGTATTATCAGCTCGAGAGCTCTGACATCCACACATGGACTGATTTAGCAACTGCTTTCTATAAACAGTACCAGTATAATTCTGAACTAGCGCCTACTCGGCTACAGTTGCAGAATATGACTATGGGATCTAATGAAAGTTTCAAAGAATATGCTCAAAAGTGGAGAGATTTGGCTGGCAGAGTCAAACCCCCTATGACTGATCGAGAATTAGTGGACATGTTCATGAGCACACTGATTGGCCCATTCTACAGCCATCTATTGAGGAGTTCCTCATTGGGTTTCACTGAACTTATATTAACAGGTGAACATGTTGAAAGTGGCATTCGAAGTGGGAAGATACAAGCGACTATCTTTGATCCTCCGGAGACTCCTAATGGCATCACTGCCCCTCTGCCTAATCATGACGAGACTGTCAATGCTGTGGAAGATACTGATAACGATTATGACTTGGATAGCTGGATTTCCCCAACAATTGGTGACGGACTCAATAATTGGAAGGCTGAAGACACTATCCCGATTTCCTTTAGTCAGGAGTAATTGTTATTGCCATTTTTGTGTTTCAAAGCATTGTGTCTAGGTCCGGGGCATAATAGCTAATTTTTCAAGGGTTTTGTCATTTTCATAAGCATATTTACATTCAATAAATCAATGGACCTTTTGCATTCAAATATTGCGCTCTTTATCTTTCCTTTCATTTTTCAAAACAAGCTATGTTTTCTTGCACACACTCACGTAACAAATCGCGTATCCATATTCCCTCTGGATCCTGTGGATAATAGTTCTACTACTGTTTATTATGACTTTGAAAATCCGATCTACCAAGCCGAGGATGGAAGTGTGGAAGATTGTGAAGTACCTGGTGAACTTGTCAGACTGTTACTACAAGAAGAAAAGACCATACAGCCGCAGGAGGAATCAATTGAAATTGCAATAGGTACTGAAATAGACAAGAAAGAAGTCAGAGGTTTCTTGGGGCACTCAAATTACATTGCCCGATTCATCCCACATTTGACTGCTACCTGCAAACCCATCTTCAAATTACCAAAAAAGAAAAATCAAGAGATGGTATGGAATGATGAATGACAAAATCAAGAAATATCTCCAAGAACCTCCAATTCTAATGCTACCAGTTGAAGGAAGACCTCTAATCATGTATTTGACCGTGTTAGAAAATTCAATAGGGTGTGCTGGGGCAACATGACGAGTCTGGTCGAAAAGAGCATGCCATACACTGCCTTAGCAAAAGGTACCGACTGTGAAACAAGATACTCACAGCTCGAGAAAGCTTGCTACGCTTTGGCCTAGGCTGCTCGCCGACTAAGACAGTATATGTTGAATCATACCACTTTATTGATTTCTAAGATGGATCTTATCAAATATACATTCGAGAAACCCGCTGTCTCCCGAAAGAGTTATCACTGATAATGGTACTAAACTGAACGCTGCATGCAGTTCAAAATAAAACACCATAACTCTTCTTCGTACTGGCCAAAGATGAACGGCGCCGTGGAGGCTGCTAACAATATCGAGAATATAACAGTAACATACAAAGACTGGCCTGAGATGTTACCCTTTGCTCCTTATGGTTATCGCACTTCAGTGCGCACTTCGACAGGGGCAACTCCGTTCTCTTTAGTCTATGGAATGGAAGCCATCTTACCAGTGGAAGTTCAGATTCCCTCTCTAGGAATCATGAAAGAGGCGGGCTTAGATGAAGATGAATGGATTCAGACTCGACTCGATCAGATATATCAGAAGCGCACGATCCAGGCATTTAACAAAAAGGTCAAGAGACAGGTATATCAAATTGGCGACTTGGTGATCAAGCGTATCATTCTACCGCAAGGTGATCCCAGAGGTAAATGGACTCCCACATACGAAGGGCCATTTGTGGTTAAGAAGGTATTCTCCGGTGGAGCCATGATACTTGCTACAATGGATGGCGAAGACTTCCCGCATCCTGTGAACGCGGACATAGTTAAAAAATACTACGCATAGCAGAGACCCGCTAGGTCGATGTACCTAGGCAAAAGTAAGGGCATCCCGGCGAACCAAAAGGGTTCGGGCAAAAATTAGGGATAAATATATAAAGACGTATACCCGGCAAGTCGGAAACCTGAAAAGGCGGCTTGGGCAAAAAAGGGTATCCCGGTGGACTGAAAACCTGAAAAGGCGGTCCAGGCAAAAATTAGGGATTAAAGCGTATGACTATGTCCCATTCTCTGTCAGCTTCAACCAAGTTCAAGGAACTGAACAAGCCAATCACTTCTATCCGCCAGCAGGAGATGAGATGCTCGAAGACATGATGACAGTAGCAGAATTAAAATCAATAGGACTTTTCCTGCATAGCTTTCTCTTTGTGTTCTTGGCAATTTCCTCTTACTAGGATTTCTGTCTCCTTGTACACAAATTGCCTGTTTATAGGCCCTCTTTCAAAATCAATACAATTTCATTTCCAAAAAGATGCTTTTGTTTTACCTTTTCTGTTTTGTTTGCGTAAACGTCCATTGATTTACTTTGAATTGATTTATGCACTTGAATATGATCAATGTTTACCAAAAATGCATGCCTAGAATAGTAATAGCAATTACTACACGACTTCAGGATCGAGGAGAAGGTCTAATCACGCTTCCCAATGAATCTGTTGCTAATTCGATTCCCCGGCTAAGCCAGTTATGCCCCAGAAGAACTTGGCATCACTAGACTGGTCATCTTTTCTACCCCAGCCAGGCTCTGTTGAATATCTCTGCCATCAGATAAAGGTCAAATACCCCTAGCTAAGACAGGGTCATCAATACAAATATCTCCGACCCGAAGACTGAGATTTGTTTCCCCAGTAGAGTCCCCTGGAAGAACGTTTCAGACACATAGTGCATTCATTACATCACTTCACATCACATACCTACATACAATGTTCATTCCGCATCATATACATTACATCATTTCATAACATATACATGCATACAATGTTCGCATTTATTTCAGACGCATAATTCACTCATTACATCATTTCACAGCATACGCATGCATACAACATTTGCATCTCATGCATCATGACATGGCATGAAGCTAACTTTATTTTTCAGGTCAATTATCCTCCTGACATAGTCAAAACAAAGGTCCATTCAGACGGACATCCTTATCCATTACATTCAGGATTCAACTACATCTTTCAGATACACTCCATGACAACATTCATTCTGACATCCTCCTAACGATGGCATCTATAAGCCCATCCCAGACATTTATTGCAAATACAGCATATACAAATACTATCAGATATAGCCTAGCGTACGGTTCATCCTGATTCATCTCAACATATGACTCCTTCAACTCAGATACGATCTAGCGTACGATCCATTCTGACCTTCAACAACTCAGATACGATCTAGCGTACGATCCATTCTGACCTTCAACAACTCAGATACGATCTAGCGTACGATCCATTCTGACCTTCAACAACTCAGATACGATCTAGCGTACGATCCATTCTGACCTTCAACCACTCAAAGACAGTCTAATGTACGACCAAGTTAGACCTTCAAGTCAGATTCTGCAAATACAGTCTAATGTACGACCAAGTTAGACCTTCAAGTCAGATTCTGCAAATACAGTCTAATGTACGACCAAGTTAGACCTTCAAGTCAGATTCTGCAAATACAGTCTAATGTACGACCAAGTTAGACCTTCAAGTCAGATTCTGCAAATACAGTCTAATGTACGACCAAGTTAGACCTTCAAGTCAGATTCTGCAAATACAGTCTAATGTACGACCAAGTTAGACCTTCAAGTCAGATTCTGCAAATACAGTCTAATGTACGACCAAGTTAGACCTTCAAGTCAGATTCTGCAAATACAGTCTAATGTACGACCAAGTTAGACCTTCAAGTCAGATTCTGCAAATACAGTCTAATGTACGACCAAGTTAGACCTTCCAGTCATCAAATACAGTCTAATGTACGACCAAGTTAGACCTTCCAGTCATCAAATACAGTCTAATGTACGACCAAGTTAGACCAGATTCTGCTCAGTGACAGTCTAATGTACGACCAAGTTAGACCGTCAAGTCCTCAGATTCTGCCCAGATACGGTCTAATGTACGACCCAATTAGACCTTCGTCTCCTCAGATGCTACCTAGTGTACGGTACATTTCTGAAGTGTAGTCTAGTGTACGACTACCCCCTTTTTTATCATCAGATTCAGCCTAATGGACGGCTCATTCTGCTCAGATACGGTCTAATGTACGACCCAATTAGACCTTCGTCTCCTCAGATGCTACCTAGTGTACGGTACATTTCTGAAGTGTAGTCTAGTGTACGACTACCCCCTTTTATCATCAGATTCAGCCTAATGGACGGCTCATTCTGCTCAGATACGGTCTAATGTACGACCCAATTAGACCTTCGTCTCCTCAGATGCTACCTAGTGTAAGGTACATTTCTGAAGTGTAGTCTAGTGTACGACTACCCCCTTTCATCATCAGACACAGCCTAACGTACAGCCCTCTCTTCAACTCAGATACGATATAGCGCATGATCCATTCTGATCCTTTATCCCCAGCAGCATATGACACACTCCGACTCCCCAGCGAAGTCAACAGCCTAATGGATGACTCATTATTCGGTCTAACGTACGACCCAGTGTGGCGCCCATGTCTTCAAATTGGCCTAATGTACGGCGCAATCTGAAGCTTTCATCATCAAATTTCCTGGATGGCATCTTTAAGCCCATCTCCGTCAAGACTAATTGACAAGTGCAAATTGTTGGGGCATTCTAGTGTTCAATAATCTTTCACCTCCAGACCACGAACGGCACATACCATTCTGACTCTCTCGGTTCAAGAATATTGAACAGGGGCAGCTGTCATACCCCAAAATTTGCCCATCAATAGTTCAAGACATTTTTCAGGGGCATTCCGACTCATTTTATGGCACTGATCTTAAAGGGACAAAGGCCCAGCTCACGAATGGCCCAATCCAGAAAATGGCCCAAACTGGCTTGTTCGCTACACGCTCGCCTAGCGAACGTTACGTTCGCTACACGCTCGCCTAGCGAACGTTCGCTACACGCTCGCCTAGCGAAGCAAACGTTCGCTACCAGCTCGCCTAGCGAGGCTGACAGACAACAAAAAATTTCGGGCTTCGTTCTGAGCCCATTAGGTCATGAAAAAGGGCATTATAAATACCAACACTTCAGTAATGAAAGGGAGGACGAAAAACAGAGGGAGACAGACGAAAACCCTGGCACAAAAACCCTGGAGGCTACTTTAGAAACCCTGAAGGCCGCTCCTCCGCTCCAAAGCTACCACCGCCCAACTCAATCCGGCTCGCCAATTCAAGGTTGCAATTCGATTGCAAACAGGTTTGCATTACTATTATCGCTTTATTTTCTTAATTTGCATGTGATACCGCTTTATGTTCTTAACTTGCATGTGATATTATAATTGAATTCATAAACATATTTGAGGTTTTGCATGTGAATTTAAGTGTGCCTGAATATTGTGAATGCTGAACCGTATAATTATGTGTTGGATGCCATAAGCCATGCCGCAGGTTGAAGTCATACTGTTCTGAAATTCATAAACCGCAGCCGCTCGCTAGCACATCGCTAAGCGAGCATGTAGCGAGTATTCGCTAGGCCCTCGCTAGGCGAGGCAGAGGCGAACGGGACAGTCGCTAATATTTTGTTTGTTATGTCCTATGCGTATCTGATCTATTCTATGTTAATTATGCACTGTTTTGCCTGACATTCATGCTGCTGTATTTTCTTTTGCGGTGTAATCTTCGATTACACCCCGATTTGGTATTCTAACCCGTTTGCTGAATTTTGCCAAGGTTCACATGTCCCAGGAAAAGATTGCCGTTAGGTCTTCCACTTTATCTGTGGGATACCCTTGTGGAGACTCACCCTAAATTACTTAATTAATTTTAATGTGTTAATTTTAATGTATTAATTTTAATGTATTAATTTTAATGTATTGATTTTAATATGGAGGCTCGTCCTAATTACCTAATTGACTTTAAAATATTGCCTTTAAATAAGTGATCTTGGACCTCTCTTTGCTGCCCTACGGTATTACGGTATAACGGTCATGTCCCGCGAATGTAGGGATACACTTAGCAAAGACCCTTCGATTAAATCATCATAAAATAAATCATGGTCCCTCGGATGTTGCCTTCGAAAATACGATTTTGTCCCTCGATGACCCTTCGGTGTAGCCTACGGTTAAATGATGATCGTCCCTTCGAATGCTAAGGTATCCTTACAACTGTTGCCTTCAATGACCTATCGATGACCCTACGGTGACCCTTAAACATCCAAAGGGTAAGATTACTTACTTCTCAATAGTAAGGACAATTTTACCCTCATAAGGATAGGAAATGCCCATAACGACCTCAGGAAGGTATAACTCTCAATTACTGGATCATAACCTAAAACATTTTCCACCCCTCACACTTTACACTTTACAAATCCTAGAAAATCACCACTTGGTATACATTCATACTAGAATCATTACCGAGTTATATTTTTCTAAACCATTTTCAAAATCAAATGAGATAAATACTTTGTATACATTCATACGAGAATCATTACAAAGTTAAACTCTCTTTCAAACATTTTTTAAGCAATTCACCGACACTTTTCAGACAAAAATATAAGTGATCCAGTAATTAAGAGCCCATGGATAACCATGGATACAAAGGGTGCTAACACCTTCCCTTTGTATAATGTACCTCCCGAACCCAAAATCTATTGAGGTCTTTCCTGTTCTTTTCCACCTTTCCTTATTGGATAAAAGAAAAGTCGGTGGCGACTCTTGCTATCCGCGACATTGCGATAAAAAGCAAAACACCCTAAAGTCAGTTCACCGTATGACAGATATTATATCTCATGCGCTCTTTGGGTTTGTTTTCCCAGCTGAGTAAGATTCGTTTTCCCGTTGTGGATTCGAATGTCCATCCTGTAAGTCGATTTGCTTTTTCAAGCCCTCCTTTCGGATGATGAGTGTTTTGGCATATATACCAATTCACGCTTTGGTCGGTCACCTATTATATACCCAGTAACCGGTATCCCTGGTGTTCCTTCCTTTCTGCTCCCTATTATGACTTTGGTCCCCCGTGGAGTCAGATTTTCCTGAGTTGATGTACCTTTTTCAGGTCTTTCTCAGATGTTTGGTTGATTGATATCTCTCACCCTTATACCGGTCTTAGATATTCTTTCTTCCTGAGTTTGTTACCCTTATACCGGTAACACCTCATTCTTTGTTGCTTCCCCAGTGGAGTTTCCTGTGGTGATTTTACCCTTTTGCTGTATTGGCGTTTTCCCAATATATGCAATTTTCCCTAGTCCGAGTCCGGATTTTCATCCGAAGTATCCTTTATGGATAGTTTGAGTCAGCTTGAGTCTTTCCAATGGATGTGTCTTCCTTTGGAATTCTTCTTTTCTCAGTGTGAGTCTTTACTCCCCAGTGAGGTCTCTAGTCCGGTCGTGCTTTGTTCACGCAGTGTCAGTTTGTTCCTTAATTCAGAGTCGTGTCCTGCTCACGCATTCTTTTTCTTTTTCTTATCCCATGAGAGTCTTGTTAGAGTCTCTGTTCCTAGTGAGTGCATTACTCCGATGGATCGTCTTTTCTTCTTTGTGGACCAGTATTCCCCACAGAGTTTTATTTCTTTTGCATGCATACATTTCCATCATGAGGTCTCTTAGGGACCAAAATTTGTCTCATTACTGTTATTTAAGCCCATTCTACCGCGTCGAGATGAAGATTTCTAAACTTCACTTCTCCGGTTAGAATGACCTTAAATAGGGGCATCTGTAAGACCCCAATTTTGTCCCTAAGATCCCTCATGGCATCATATCATATCATATCATTGCCTCAAGGATCATTGTGCATCTTGCCTCCTTCCCTATGGGTGGATTATCTTTTGAGAGTGATTCTTGATCACCAAGCATGTTTTGCATTTGTATATCATTGCTTTTCTTTTTATCACTAACCAAAAGTACAAAAATATGTCATCTAACCTTTGTCTTGCAGATGAAGCAATCACAGGTCAAAGCAGTCAAAGGCAGTCATTGAGCAATAGATGGTGGCCATTCTTGAGAATTTGGACCCCATAATCATTCACAAGAGCTTACATGAGCTATGTTATCATTTTGAAGCAAAATCCCAAGTGGTAGAGGCTTGAATTTCATCTGAACATTGCCAAGTCATCTGAAGGCCTAAAAAGTCAACTGCCAGGTCAACTGTTGGATTTGGAGGTGGGAAGTGATTATAAATACTTCATTCATGTTCAAACAAGTCTCATTTGACATTTCAAACATCAACATTGAAGAAAATAAAGTCAGGTCAAAACTTTCCAAAAATAGAAAGTGACCTATAATTTGAATTTGCCAAAAATGGAAAGGTTTTAACCTAACTTCAACTTCAAATTACATCATGAAGAAAGCTTCAAATGAAATTTTGTTGAACATGAAAGTTGTAGATCTTTCTCTCCCATTTCCAAAAAGTCCAAGATCCTCAATTTCTCATGTGTGGTTAAGGAGATGTGATCAAAACATGGCAAAGTGTACTTGAAGATTCAAATGGGCATAACTTCTCAACCAAAACTCCAAATTGGATGGCTCTTTTTGCATTGTTCTTATTTTGACCTCTACTTTCCAAATCTTGCATCATATTGCATAATTTGTCATCACATAATCATTTGCAAATTCTTGAATTTTTGGAGGGAAATTTCAATATTCAAATTTGGTGAACTATTTGAACATTTTGCCTTCACCAATGATTTTAAAAATGCATTTTAAGTGAAATTCAATTGATTTCGTGCACTGTTCACCATGCATTTTCATGCATAGGGTGAAAATCCCAAATTTGCACAAACACCTCATTTTGCTAATTCACTTACCATTTGGCTTAAACATGATTAGAAGGGTGATTAGCATAGCATATATAAATGAAACCCTAACTGGTTTTCATAACAACAATCACAATTTCAGATCTAGAAAATTTCTCAAACTTTTTCTCTCAAATTTTCTTTCATTTTCTTCAAACAAATTGCATTTATCTTGATCAATCCATCATCTGGAAGCATCTTTGAGCAAGTTTGAAGGAAGAACCAAGAGAATCCGTGCCTGTTTGTTCATGCTTGAAGCTTTGAAGCAACAATGGTGAATCCAAATTCTGGAGGATTCGTGCACAATTGAACATCAAGCTCTCATCCAATCAACTTCACAAGCTTCATAGAGGAACTGTTGAGCTATTACACAGCTTGAATCCATCTAAATCCAGTTCTGCACTTCAAGAGGTTACAGAATCGATCTCTTTAAATCTTAAAATTCTGATGCTATTATGATAGATCTTGTGATGCTGAGTAGTTTGAGCTTTGAATCGTGCGAATCCATGCTGTTTTGAGTGAGATATGGATGTTTGAATTTTTGATGATGAATCTTCTTCACTTCGATCCATGCATGTGTGATGTTTTCTTGATGAAATGTTTGTTGATTATTGATGTATGATGAAGATACTACACGGTGATGTGCTCATTTTTAATTTCTGGATGTGTTGAATTTTTCTGGAAATGTATGGATGAAGATCTTCATGTGTTCATACAATTTCCAGATTACCTGCGAATTCTGTTGTGAAACGCATAGGCTTTGTTGCGGATTTTGTTGCGTGTTCATCATGCTTACCTGCGGATTCCATTTGCCATGCATGCACGTGTGTTAGGGTTTAGGATGAAACGCTGTCGTTTCAGCCTTGACGCGCTTCAGTTCAAATTCGTCCTTACTTCGATTCTGCGCCATGCCATTATTTTCAAATGCTTCTTTGATTTTCCTTTTCCCTCCATGTATTCATACCATGCTTCATATGTCATTTTTTAATTTTTCATCATCTTACAAAATTCATATTAATTTGAAAAATCATCCAAAAATTATGAGGTTTTTTGCATTGCATTCCTTATTCTGTCTAGTATTTTTTGATCATATTTCCATAAATTGTGCTTGGATGGATTTCATTTTGTGCTAGGGTATGTGGACATGTATGCATTTTGTACCTTGCCTTGCTATATCCTCATGTTAATGTTGGTGTGACAATTTGTGTCACACCTTTGCTTGTTCAACTTATGTGATGTGTTTTCCTTGCCATTTGATCTCCAATTGTCCTGATTTTTTGTATGATGCATATTATGGATGTTGTGAATGAGCATGAATTTTCTTGGAATTATTTGAATCATTTCTGATTTAATTGAGATTTTTCATTCTGGTTGGTCACATTTGAGCTTTAAAATTGTCTTGAACTTCAATTGATCATGAAATGGATTTGGTATATGATATTGATGTGAGACCTTTTGGATTGTTTCAAGATGTGTTTGAAGTTGATTCATGTTAATTTTCAGCTTCTGTTTTGAATTTTTTATCCATCTTTGACCCTAAGCTTTGACCTAGTGGTTTGCCTCTCACATTTGAGCTTTGATTTCAGGTTGAACATCCAAGTTCCATAGTTGTTGATGCTCCATCATTTGAGCATTGACGATTGCCTTTGATTACTAACCTTTGTGTATTTTGTAGGTTGATGTTGACTCATTTGAGTTTGACCTTTGGCTTATGCATTGTGTACATTGGGATTGTTTGGTACTCATTGACTGTTGTTTAGTTGTCTGAACTTTATACTGATTTGTTTGATGTTTCCACAGGTACATAAGTTGCTTTAATTTCACTTTGAACTTTCTTTTGCTTGGTTGCTTAACCACTTAGGTATAACCTCTCTTCTTCATGTAGTCTGGAAGACCTGTCCTGTTATGTGGGCAGGTACCTGTCTGAAGTCCTCCTTAAGAGGCAATGCTTGTGTTTGTTTACTTTTTGTGCCAAGCATGAAAAGTCCTCTTATGAGGCAATTGGCAGATAAAAGAGATGTATAACTATCTTCTGCTATTCAGTGTGTCATTCCTTTGCTCACACAATGTGTTGATGCATTGTGAATATTAACCCAAGATCTTATAGAGTCATTCATTTGTGGAGAAGAGTTCCTACTTTTTGAACTCCCACACATTCTATTATTCAAAGCTCTCCCAGGCCAGGGATAAGAGCTATGAGGCACACCCCTCATATCCATTTCATCTGCTTCACCCTAACTCTCAATGTTAGGGTTAAGAGCTCCTATTACCCCATTCCAGTTGACTGTAAAGTCTAACCTTGCTTGAGCCTTATTGCTTGTGTATAGTGTGTGCTAATTGACTTGTTTGTCTGATTACTTGATTCATCTGTGCATATTTGCTTATGTGTGCCTTTGTGCATTTATCATCATTAATTGTACATAATTGCATGATCATTGTTCATATCCTTGTGACACTTTTGTTTGTCCATTGAGGATTCAATTGTAAGTCCATTTATTGGCATTTGTTTCCTATGATCTGGAAGGAGTTGGGACTAAGACCATTTATTGGCATCCTATTTCCTAGGAGTCGAGTGTAAGACCATTTATTGGCAACTTGTTTCCTCTTGCTTATTGCATTTGTTTTGTTTGTTGTATGTGAGGAGTCAATTGTAAGTCCATTTATTGGCATTTGTTTCCTATGATCATTCTTGTGAGACTAGTATAAGACCATTGATTGGCATCTGGTATCATTGTTTTATTTTGTTTAGGAGATTAGTGTAAGCCCATTGATTGGCATCTGATATCCATGTTTTATTTTGCTTTTGGAGATTGGTATAAGTCCACAGATTGGCATCTGATATCCATGTTTGTTTTAGGAGATTGGTGTAAGTCCATTGATTGGCATCCGGTATCCATTTGCTTTGTTTACTTGCTATTGCCCATTGCCTATTCCAAAGGAATCACTTGAATCATCTTCCATATGATCTCAAGAGGTGAACATCTAAGAAGTTTTACACTCCCTCACCCATCTCACCTTTTGTTTCTTTAAACCTCCATCTTGCATGCTAACCCAAACTTGAAAACTATTGTGCAAACATTTTGACATGATTTCAAATTAGAAACCTAGGCCTTAAGCCTTTGATTTTCAAACTTCATTTTCATAATACTTCTTTTGAATTGAATTCTAATCATACTTTGAATATCTTTTGTGAATAAATTCTAATTGGTTAATCCAACTCATTCAATTGTTTTGTGGCTTTGTCCATTCTTGATAAGTTTTCATACATTAGCCATAGATCTCAATTATCTTAGTGGTTGATGTTAATCTCACCTTTTTTCCTTAGTGATTGAATTGTAAGACTTCCTTGCTTATTATAGGGTTAACCCCTCACTAGCAAGTTGAAGCTTTTCTCACATGGTGGACTTGTTGTTTGTATAAGGTTGAGTTTTCTCCCGTGGATAACGAAAGACCTTAGGGCTTTTGTTTTAAAATGAACCCACTCATATTTTGGAAATATTTTAGCCGAACTACGGCGTTTTGATCCTTACCTTCCATGGAAAGGTACGTAGGCAACGGGTTCATCCGTTCAAACACAAAAATAATAAACTTGTATATTCTTTTCTCATCCCTTCCTTCCATGTTTGCACAATAAATATTTCATAAACAAATAACATTTCATTCAACAAGTGTGAAAAGGGCTCCCTAGGAGTACCTAGGACGTTTTGGGTGCCTAACACCTTCCCATTGCGTAATTTACCCCTTACCCCGATCTCTGATCTTTCATTAGTTTTCTATGTGTAAAACTTCTTAGGCTTTTGTTCGCTTTTTAGCCATTCCTTTGGATAAATAAAAGTGCGGTGGCGACTCGATTTCTTTGTATGCTTTGCTTTTGATTTAATCAATAAATCATAAAGTGACGAATACACCGCTACAGAAAAGTGGCGACTCTGCTGGGGATAATCCTTGATGGTATTGCCTACTTTTCACCCTTGTTGTGTGATATTGTTATTTGTTATATGACATATTTTTGTACAATTTGGGATGACTGTATTGATTGTAATGTTTGAATTGCTTGATATACAATTGCTGTTTGCTTGGTGATCTCTGTGAGATGAGTTCTATACCCGAACTCGAGTGCACCTTAGGATAGGAGAATGGCATAGTCTTGTCGACTTGTGTGGAGTATTCCTTAGCAAGTTGACTTGCGAGTCCATTCACTTGGTGGAGGTCATGTTGGATTAATAATGTCACACAAGTTATTTGTGGTTAGGCATTATTCTTTCAATCATGTGCCTTAGAAGCCAAGGACCTTAGTTTACCAAGCCCATCTTGGCCTATTTTAGGACGTAGTGCGGAGGTCGTTCAGATGTCAGATCTGATGCGATTGTTACGCGATACTACACTCATAAGAGTCTCTCTTGAGAATATTTTTGGAATACGAGTATTCGTTCCTCCGATAATATCTGAAAGATGGGACGATGATTATGGGAACCTCTGGTAGAACATGTTCGACAGGTTTAAACCCTAGTACATTCCCTTTGGGTGGTTCTTAACCAAGACTCCATGCTCGCGACTCTCAACAAACCCGTGATTCATGGTTGAGTCGTTCAGACAACCTTAATATCAATGGAACCTGGGTGTTGATAAGGTGTAAACCATAATCCACCAAAATGGATGATTGATATTAAGGATGATTGAGCCGGTTCATGTATCGTTAATATCAATGGAACTTGGGTGTTGATAAGGTGAAAACCATAATCCACCAAAATGGATGATTGATATTAAGGATACTATGAGCTTTCCCATGACCTTTGTCTGGTGTGATTTGCTTGATCCTTGAGTGTGATTGTTGCATTCATGCATTCATGCATTCATCTGCACTCATGTCATCAGAAAAATGAGAAAATTTTCAAGGAACTTAAAGGGTTTATTTGCAAAATTTTCAGACATGGAAAGACCGAAAAGGCATACAAAGAAGTACAGCTTTAGACAGCCTGATGTGAAAGAGTTAAGGAATCTGACATCCTATGTATTAGATCCCTTGGGTTTCAAAGCTCGTTATGGGAAGCTTCTGCCTCTGTTGACTACTCAGGTTGACGAAGGACTGATGAGTACTTTGGCACAGTTTTATGATCCTCTGTATCACTGCTTCTCTTTTCCGGACTTCCAGTTATTGCCTACTTTGGAGGAGTATGCTCACCTTGTGGGTATTCCTATTCTGGATCAGGTGTCGTTCAGTGGCTTAGAGAGTATTCCGACTGCTCGAGAGATTGCAAACTTGTTGCACATAGATGAATCCCTGATTAAAGCTAATCTGACTACCAAAGGTGGAATTCAGGGTCTTCCTTCTGATTTCCTCATCGCTCAAGCTACCGTTTATGGGAAGGCCATGAGTGAGGATGCCTTTGAGGCTTTATTTGTGCTGCTCATCTATGGTTTGGTATTGTTCCCCAACATCGACAAATTTGTGGATGCGAACGCCATTAGGATCTTTTCAGTTCTTAATCCCGTTCCAACTCTGTTGGGTGATGCCTATTTCTCTTTGCATCTGAGGAATGCAAAGGGTGGAGGAGTTATTGTGTGTTGTTTGCCTCTGTTGTATAAGTGGTTTATTTCTCACTTACCGTAGACGGTCGCTTTCAAGGAGAACAAGGGATGTCTACGGTGGTCTACGAGACTCATGTCTCTCACTAATGATGATATCTCTTGGTATGATCGCGTGTATGATACTGTTCAGATTATTGATTATTGTGGTGAATTCCCTAATGTGCCTCTTCTTGGTACATGTGGTGGGATCAGCTACAATCCTATCTTAGCACGTCGTCAGCTTGGGTTCCCCCTAAAGGATAAACCTCATAACATTCTGTTAGAAGGTGTGTTCTTTCAGGAGGGTAAAGATCCCCAAGGTCTGAAAGCCAGGATGGTCCGCGCTTGGCGCAATATTCATAAGAAGGGTAGAAATGAGTTGGGTCCGAAGAATTGCATTGCTTTGGAGCCTTATACTTCTTGGGTCAGACAGAGAGCTTCTGAGTACCTTATGCCGTATGATCATCCGAGACCTACACCTTTGGATGTGGCTGGGCCTTCGACCCTCCCCAACCAAGATGTAGAGGAGTTAAGAGAAGAAGACCTTTCGCGTGCTTGGATCCGTGAATGAGAAGAGTTGCTTCATCAGCTTAAGGAGAAGGACGCTCTGATTGAGTTCCTCGAGCATCAGGTGATAGACGATCCGAATGATACTTGGACTTCTCTGCTTCCTCAGTCTTCCAAGTTCTGGAAGAGGAAGTATGATCGACTTGCTAAAGAGAAAGCGGATATGGAAGCAGCCTATGAGAGAGAGATCAAGAAGCTTTGTGTTTCTCGTCTTCCAGCATCTCAAGCTTCTAGGGATCCATAGGATGTTTATTTTCCTTTTTCCTTGTAATAATCAAAAATGCTGTACTTCTTTGTCTTGAATATATCTGATGAGATATTTTCCATATAAAATTAAATGCTTAAATATTCAAAATTTGCAAATAGAACCCTAAAAGTTCCTTGAAATAAAAACAAAGCATATGCACGAGCATTGCATGCATCATTTTGCATAAGCAGGTTGTTCGGGTCTTCTTGTCTGTGGCCTAACTCTGTGCTCTTCATTTATTTTGAAGACAAGCTGACTCACCGGTACTATACCAGAGCCAATTCTGCTAGAGTGATGGATCAACTTGAACAAGAGAACAGAGAGCTGAAGGAAGAGGTCGCTAGACTGAGTGCTCTGATGGAGCAATTTTTGGCTGCTCAGAATCAACCTTCTCCGCCTCCTGCAACTCCTCCCCAGAGGACTGTCATATCAGAAGTGGTTGCTCCGACTGTGCCAGCTGTTAGTGCCCATTTCATGCCGAATGCCATGCCAGCCGGGTTTCCGTGGGGTATGCCTCCGGGTTTCATGCCAGATATTCCAGCTCCTACATTTGCTTCTATGCCGGTATCTAGCCCGGTCCTTGCTGCTCCTCCTCCTGTCGTGCATACCATTCCCAGGGTAGACGACACCATCTATCATTCTGAGCCGTCTGAGGGCCCAGATGTTAATGAGAAGATGGAAGCTATGAATGACCAATTCCTCGAGCTCCGAAAGGAATTGAAGACCCTCCGAGGGAAAGATCTGTTTGGCAAGTCTGCTGCTGAACTTTGCCTGGTTCCCGGTGTGAAGATTCCGGTCAAATTCAAAGTCCCTGACTTTGAGAAGTATAAAGGGAACACCTGCCCTCTCGCTCACCTGGTTATGTATGCCAGGAAAATGTCTACTCAGACTGATAATGATCAGCTTCTGATTCATTATTTCCAGGATAGTTTGTCCGGTGCGGCTCTTCGTTGGTATATGAGCCTTGATAGTGCAAACATCCGATCCTTCAACGACCTGGCGAAGCCTTCGTCAAGCAATACAAATATAATGTTGATATGGCTCCTGACCGTGATCAACTCAGGGCCATGTCTCAGAAGGATAAAGAGACATTCAAGGAGTACGCCCAAAGGTGGCGAGAGTTAGCAGCTCAGATTACTCCGCCGCTGGAAGAGAAGGAGATGACTAAGATCTTTCTGAAGACTCTTAGTTCATTTTATTATGAGCGGATGGTTGCGAGCGCTCCCTCTGATTTCACCGAGATGGTGAACATGGGGATGCGTCTGGAGGAAGGTGTCCGTGAAGGACGGTTGTCAAAGGATGAGAGCTCTTCTAAACGGTATGGGGCGTTTAAGAAGAAAGATGGGGAGGCACATGCTGTGCAGTCCCATGCTAAACCAAGAAGACCCTCTGATAAGAGGAAGCCGGCGCGTCATCAGCATCAGGTGGCTCATATAGCACCTGTTTTCAGAGATAATTCTCAGCAGTATCAGCAGCCTAATCATCATCAGCATCAGCAACAACCTCAATATCAACAGCAACATCGTCCACAGCAACAGGCTTACCAGCCTCGTGGCAGCACCAGTAATCAGGCCAATTTGAATTATGATAGGAAGAAGATCAGTTTCGATCTCATTCCTATGTCATATGCTGAATTATATCCTTCCTTGTTGGAGAGGAAACTGGTTACACCCAGAGAGCCTCCGGATGTGCCTGCTAACCCACAATGGTGGTACAAGCCCGATCAACACTGTGTTTATCATTCCGGTGCTCCGGGACACAATATTGAGAACTGTTATCCGTTGAAGACCAAAGTTCAAGACTTGATGCGATGCGACATTCTGAGCTTTGAGGACTCAGGCCCTAATGTTACGAAGACCAAAGTCAGTGAACATGGTCCAGGGGTGCCCTGGTAAATATAAAGTCAAATATGTCAGCCATATTCGACAGTCATTAGTCGAGTTGCATCGTTTGCTGTGTCAATACAGTCATATGGAGCATGACCATGACAGATGTCGTATCTGCTCTGTTAATAGATTGGGTTGTCGCCAAGTGCGAAGAGAATTGCAAGAGCTGTTGGATGAAGGTACCATAAAGATTCTTCAGAATCGAAATGTTGATGAAGATGAACCAGAAGTGAATGTTATTTCTCCTGTGTTCAAATTACCCGAGCCTGTTGTCATCCGTTACGATGGTAGCAAGCCGAAGGTTTCTCCTTCTCTGATAATCAAGCCTGCAGGTCCTGTGCCTTATTCTTCGGATAAAGCAATTCCTTTCAGATATAATCCAGTTGCTGTGGAAGATGGGAAGGAAGTGTCGTTGCCTTCAACCTCTGTGGTAAATATTGCTGATGTGAGCGGGTTGACCCGTAGTGGTCGTGTGTTTTCTGCACCCCCGAAGCCTCGTGTTGCTTCTGATTCTGCTGAGCGTCCGGTTGGGACTGCAGTGAATGTTCCAAACCCGGCACTTGCTGTTGCCAAACCCTCCTCTGTACAAAAGACTCCTGCTTCTTCTGTTGGCCCGAGTGGCATTGTGAATGAAGAATGCGATGAGATGCTGAGGCTCATCAAGAAGAGTGAGTACAACGTTGTAGACCAGCTTCTACAAACGCCGTCCAAAATCTCCGTGCTATCTTTGCTTCTGAATTCAGAACCCCATAGGGAGGCTCTGCAAAAGGTATTGGACCTGGCTTATGTTGATCATGATGTCACTATAGAACAGTTTGATAGTATCGTTGCAAACATTACTGCTTGCAACACTTTGAGTTTCTGTGACGCTGATCTCCCTGAGGACGAATACACCGCTACAGGTTTCCCATTCCCTATTGTACCACTGGATGACACCGACAGAAAGTGATACAAATTTCTGACACCATGGGAGATCTTTGGATACAAAAGGACCCTTTTGTGGCATATGAGTTTCCATCCATATATGCAATAATGGAGCACAACATAGGAAAGTTCCACCCTTCTTCTCATGAAGAGTGTGGAAAGTATGGTAGAATTCTTCCAAGAGGAATGTCATTGGGTTTCCAGATAAGAAAACCTTTAGTGCTGAACAATCTATGAAGTTGTTGATGTTTGGGAATATGAAAATCTCATAGATCAACAATGCCAAGACTGCAATACAAGATTCCCATTTTTCTTCTTTACCAAATTTCCAGGCGTGACCTTCTAAAAACTTCCTCATGAACCCTTTGTCATCCCAACATGCTGCTAGTTCACCCACGTTGATACCCAACACTGCTGCTAATTTGGGCATAGTGAAGTCTTCTTCAATCTTTTGGAACATATTATGATCTTTGATGGAGCGATTCAGGGTTCTTTCAAACTCTTCCAAAGAGGGAGCTATTTGGATGGCTGAGAAAGTGAAGCAACACAAAGGGATATCATAGTACTGAGCCAAAGTAGTGAGAGCTCCATAGTCAACATTCTCGTTCATTAGATCCAGAATGTTTCCATAAGATACATGGTATTTGTACTTGACAGGTGCCAATTTGGAACTCAAAGCTTTCAAACTGTCCAATCGAGGTTCTTTATACCTGAAGGTGAATGTGTTTTTCCTGAGAAGAGGATTCATGATTGCTTTGGCAAAAGTCCTTGTAGTTTCCTGCGATAAACAACAGATACTAAGAGCTTTGTTTTTGTGTTGTTTATGTGTATGATGCATGAATGTATGAATGCACGAGTGTACAGTGCATAAGCATGGCTTTCGAAAGTTAAACACACAAGCAAGCATAGTATCATAGGTTCAAGATATGAATGGAGGATAACACTGATTGCTTTCCATATTAGGGATCTCATCGGTTGTGATCCAAGGTGTAGCGGTGTATTCGTCGCTATATGATTTATTGATTAAACCATAAGCAAAGCATACAATGAATTCGAGTCGCCACCGCACTTTTATTTATCCAAAGGACTGGCTAAAAAGCGAACAAAAGCCTAAGAAGTTTTACGCGTAGAAAACTAATTAAAAGATCAAAGAGTCTGGGTAAGGGGTAAATTACGCAATGGGAAGGTGTTAGGCACCCACTACGTCCTAGGTACTCCTAGGGAGCCCTTTTCACACTTGTTATATTAAATTGTTATTTGTTATGAAATATTTATTGTGCAAACATGATTGGGATGATGAGAAAAGAATATACAATTTAATTATTTTTGTGTTCGAACGGATGAACCCGTTGCCTACGTACCTTCCATCAAAGGTAAGGATCAAAACGCCGTAGTTCGGCTAAAAGATTTCCAAAAGTTAGTGGATTCAATTTTAAACACAAGCCTTAAGGTCTTACGTTATCCACGGGAGAAAACTCAACCTTATACATACAACAAGTCCACCATGTGAGAAAAGCTTCAACTTGCTAGTGAGGGGTTAACCCTATAATAAGCAAGGAAGACTTACAATTCAATCAACTAAGGACAAATAGGTGAGATTGACATCAACCAACTAGGATAAATCAAACCTATGGCTAATGTATGAAAACTTAACAAGAATGGACAAAGCCACAAAACCATTGAATGGGTGAAGTTAATTGATTATGATTATTCACAAAAAGGAGGGTCAAAGTATGATTAAGATTGATTCAAAAGAAGTACTATGAAATGGAGTTTGAAAAAAGTCAAGGACTTGGGTCCAGGTTTTTTAATTTAAAAGCATGAAGATGTTTGCACAATATTTATCTCAAGTTTTAAAAGCAACGTGTGAAAAGGTTTAGGACAAAATGGGATGAATGGATGAAGATGAAGTGTAAAACTTCCTAGAAGGTTCACCTCTTGAAATCATATAGAAGATGATTCAAGTGTGTCCTTTGGGATAGGCAATGAGCAATAACAAGCAAAGCAAAAGAGGAAAGTCAATCAAAAGTGGATACCGGATGCCAATCACTGGACTTATACCAATCTCCTAAAACAAAACTGGATATCAGAGGCCACTCTATGGACTTATACCAATCTCCTCAACAAAGAAATAAAAAAAAGTGGATACCGGATGCCAATCTATCTAGACTTATACCAATCTCCAACAAAGCAAACACTTGGATGTCAGATGCCAATCCATTTGGGCTTACTCTAACTTCCAACATATGATCATGGGAAAACAAATGCCAAATTACATGGACTTACAATTGTATCCTCACATAAATCAAACAAATGCATCAAGCAAAGAGAAGATGAATAGCCAATGAAATGGTCTTATACTCACTTCCATATCATAGGAACAATGGCCAATGAATGGTCTTACAATTGTCCTCAATGGGCAAACAACAAAGACATGTCACAAAGACAGATGAAATGATCATGCACTAATGAGCAATTAATGATGGTAAATGCACAAAGCATAACAGCAGACATGTACCAATGAACTAAGCAATCAATCAAATGAATCATTCAGCACACACTATAACCAAGCAATAAGGCTCATACAAAAGGGTTAGGCATTGAAGCCAACTGGAATAGGGTTACTGGTGCTCTTAACCTTGACATTGAGAGCCAAGGTGAAGCAGATGAAAGGATATGAGGGGTGGGCCTCATGCTCTTATCCCTGGTTAGGGAGAGCTTTGAATATCAGAAGGTGTGGGAGTTCAGAAAGTAGGAACTCTCTCCACAAGTTAGACTCGATAGATCTTGGGTTTTTACTCACTATGCATCAACACATGTGGTGTGAGCAAGGTGAGTGACTCACAGAATAGTAGGAGATAGGTTACATATCTCTTTTGTCTACCAATTGCCTTATTTAAAGGACTTTTCCTGCTTGGGACAAAAGTAAACAAGCACAAACATCGCCTCTTAAGGAGGACTTCAGGCAGTTGCCTGGCCAAGTAACAGGCCAGGTCTTCCAGACTACATGAAGAAAAAGGATTCTACCTCAATGCAAATGCTATCAAGCAAAGCAAAGCAAGTTCTTAAAAGAACTGAGCAACTAAAGGTACCTGAAATCAATCAAATAAAATTAATATACAACTCAAATTCAAAACCAATATAAGATAAGGATCAACAGTCAACACAATCAGTCAAATGTGCAATGCACAAAGCTCAAAGCATGTGAGCTAAGCATCCTACAAAACAAACAAGTTAGTTCATGATAATCAATCAAACTTAATCAACTTGCATAAGTCTCCTTAAGGCATTTGCTTCTTAACCTGAAAAGCAAACTTAAACATGAGAAACAAGACCACTAGGACAAGCCTAGGGTCAAAAGGAGATAAAAAAATCCCAAAACAGCAAGTGAAAGCCATCCAAAATCAAATTCAAACAATTAAGAAACAAACCCAAGTGGTTTCATGTTCATATCATTCATCATTATCATTTCATAAGCAAATTAGGTCAAAACATGTCATATAGAAGCACATAGAAGTCAACAGAATGACTCCACTCAAATCCAATCACAAACATTTCAAAAAATCCTCAAATAAATCATGCTCAAACATCATCCATAACATGATAAGCATACCAAATTTCAGCTCATTTGGATCAAAGGAAGTAGGTCAATGAAAATCAGAAAGTCAAAGCAAGTTCAAGCAAACTCATACAAAGCATCAACACATGCACCAACTTCAATAAATCATAAAACAGTGACAACACATAATAAATGAATGGGACCAAAGCCATGGCAAACTTTAAGATGTCTACAATTCACATGTCAAATTTCACATCCATCCAATTAAGCATGAGGATTTCACAAACCAAATACAAACATGTATCACAAAAAGTCAACAATTTGGTTAAACAGGGGAGAAATTCCAAATCAAATAGGAAATGCCATCAATAATTCCAGAACAATTCACATGTATTCTAAACATCCACAAGTATGTTCATGCAAAAATCCAGACCATTTTGAGTTCAATAAGCATGGTAATTAAAATCATGAAGTTGGACATGAATGGTGTGACACAAATTTTCACACCTCTATTCAAAAAATCATATCTCATCAACCAGCAATGATAAATTCACAAACTCTACACCAAAATCACCATGAACATGTCTAGTTTAAGCACAAAAACTTTCAGAGGCATTGGATTATGTATCATCATTTCACAAGCAAATTGGCATAACATACACAAAGTGGATACACATGAACAAACCCTAGCACATTTTAAAATCCACACGTGCAAAAAATCTGGAAAAATCATCATAATAAACTAGAGATCAAGAGGAGCATTTCACAAAAAATCCCATCAAATTTGGATTAAAAATGAGTGACTTATGAATTTTTGAAGATTGGGACACAAAATGAAATAAAAATGAAATAAGAAAATGATTTAAATGAAAATTAAAACCGGCAGTGGAAAAATCGTAAATAAGGGGGTCACTAAGTGAAACGCCGCGTTTCACTTAGTGAGGTGGCGTCCGGCTAATGGTCACATGGCAATGGAATAGTGAGCTCATGCAGAACAAAAATTCCACACAGCCAAACGCGTTTTCTGGGTTTTCAAATTAGGGTTCGTGTTACTGTTCATCATGTTCATCAATCGTGATGAACTTTTGTTCCAGATTTTGGAAACAAGCATACCAATCGAATCATCTAACAACATACATCAATGATCCAGCCTTAATTTTCAGTAACTCATGCTAACAAGGATGAATCGAGCAAAATAAAGTTTAACAACCAAACTTTGAATCCATATTTCTCTCTTAATACTTAACCATTTTCCACGATTTAAGTTTCATTGCAATCAGCATGGAGAGATCTTTCTAAAGCATAGCATGATTTTATCAAAAGCATGGTTCGAATTTCTTACCAGATTTGCAGAACTGTATTGATTCGTGGTTCTTTGGTTGTGTTTAGTTGAAACAGATGCACCTTCAAGTTCCAGATGATGAATGGAAGAAGGGTTCTAGCTCACTCTTACTCAGTCGTGCTCCAAAGTCCAACTGCCATGGAAGAGCTTCAATGGAACATTGTGGATTCTTTGCTTACAGTTGTGATTCCATGCTTGCAAATGCTTCCAAGATGATGGTAGGTGATGGCATAATCAACCAAGGCTCGAGCTCTTTGAGATTTTTCAGAAAAAGTTCAAGTGAGGAAAATGAGAGTTTGAGAGAAAATGGATCTCTGATCTGTTTTGGCAAAGTGTGGCTAGGGTTTTTGCAGTCCGAAATGAAGCATATATACTCTGTTTAATGATGCATAAGCTTGGTTAAGGCAGTGGTAATTGAAATTAACTCAAATGGAAATGTTTTGCCAATTAGTGAAATTCCACTTATGCTGCATGTGCATGTGCTGCAGTGCGAAAATTGGGCTTTAAGCACATCCAAAACATGATTTCTGAACATTGGCAAATGGTAAAATGCATTGGAAATGGTTAATTTGAAAAGTCACTTTTTCATCTCCTCTTTTTAAATTCAAACCACTTGAAAAAGGCCATTTTGATTGGATAATTTTTGGTGAATTGTGATGAAGGATTTGGATAGAGCACATCAAATATGACTTGTAGCAAAAAACCTCACTCAATTTGGCCAAATGGTTTGGAAGTTATCTCACTTTGAAGTTCAAATTTTTTTGAGAATGATTTGATCATAACTTGCTAACCACACATGAGAAATGAGTGTTCTTGGACTTTTTGGAAATGGGAGAACAAGATCTTCAACTTTCATGTTGGACAAAAATTCATTTGAAGCTTGTATGATGAAGTGAATTTTGAGGAGAAGAACTTTCTATTTTTGGCAAATTCCAATTACAGGTCAACTTTCTATTTTTGGAAATTTCTTGTCTGACCTCAAATTCTTCACTGTGGATGTTTGACATGTTATATGAGGCTTATATGGACATGAATGAGACCTCTCAGACCAATTCCCACCATCAAATCACTGATTAAATGCACAGTTGACCACAGTTGACTTTGCTAGGGTTTTGGTTGACTGAACCATGTTCTGATGAATTCCAAGCCCATACCACTTGATATCTTGATTCAAAATGATGTCACAACTCATATGAACTCTTTATGAATGATCATGGTGCCCAAATTCTTCAAGAATGGCCACCATCTATTATTCAATGGCTGATTTGACTGTTTTGACCTAGCTGGCTTCATCTGCAAGTAGCATGGTTAGATGACAATATTTTTGTACTTTTTGGTTAGTAGACAGATGAAAAGCAATGATACACAAATGCAATACATGCTTGGTGATCAAGAACCAGACTCACAAGATAACCCACCCACTAGGAGGGAAGCAAAGGTGTACAAAGATCCTTGAGGCAATGGTATGATATGATACGATGCCATGAGGGATCTTAGGGACAAAATTGGGGTCTTACAGATGCCCCTATTTAAGGTCATTCTAGCCGGAGAAGTGAAGTTTAGAAATCTTCATCTCGACGCGGTAGAATGGGCTTAAATAACAGTAATGAGACAAATTTTGGTCCCTAAGAGACCTCATGATGCAAATGTATGTATGCAAAAGACACAAACTCTGTGGGGATACAGTTCACACAGAAGAAAAGACGATCCATCGGAGTAATACACTCACCAGGAACAGAGACTCTAACAAGATTCTCATTGGGGATAGTAAAAGAAAAAGAATGCGTGAGCAGGACACGACTTCAAGTTGGGGAAAAACAAAACTGACACAGCGTGAACAAGACACGACTCTGATTAGGGTAATAACAGAAATCAGACTGGAGACCTCACTGGGGAGTGAAGGACTCACACTGGGGAAAAGAAAATTCCAAAGAAAAAAACATCTATTGGAGAGACACAAGCTGACTCCTGGGAAAAAGCAATAGGAAACTCCACTGGGGAAGCACCAAAGAATGAGATGTTACCGGTATAAGGGTAACAAACTCAGGAAGAATAAATATCTAAGACCGGTATAAGGGTGAGAGATATCAATCAACCAAGCATCTGAGTAAGACCTGGAAAAGGTACATAAACTCAGGAAAATCTGACTCCACAAGGGACCAAAGTCATAATAGGGAGCAGAAAGGAAGGAACACCAGGGATACCGAGGTATATAATAGGTGACCGACCAAAGCGTGAATTGGTATATATGCCAAAACACTCATCATCCGAAAGGAGGGCTTGAAAAAGCAAATCGACTTACAGGATGGACATTCGAATCCACAACGGGAAAACGAATCTTACTCAAAATGGGGACACAAACCCAAAGAGTGCATGAGATGTAATATCCATTACCGGCAGACCGTGGATAAGAATACTCGCATGAGATATATTATCTATTACCGTCAGAACGTAGATAATAAACTCGCATGGTAAGAAACACCAGAGATACCAAGGTATATAATAGGTGATCTACCGAACACGTGAATTGGTATATATGCCAAAACACTCATCATCCAAAAGGAGGGCTTGAAAAAGCAAATCGACTTACAGGATGGACATTCGAATCCACAACGGGAAAACGAATCTTACTCAAAATGGGGACACAAACCCAAAGAGTGCATGAGATATAATATCCATTACCGGCAGACCGTGGATAAGAATACTCGCATGAGATATATTATATATTACCGTCAGAACGTAGATAATAAACTCGCATGGTAAGAAACACCAGAGATACCGAAGCATATAATAGGTGATCTACCGAACACGTGAATTGGTATATATGCCAACACACTCATCATCCGAAACACAAACTGGTTAAAGGATGGATATTCGATTCTACAAAGAATAAGAATCTTGCTCAGCTGGGGAAAATCAACAAAGGATTCCAACTAAAGAGCGCTTGAGACATATTATTCATTACCGGCAGACCGTGAATAATATACTCGAAAGGAAAAGACACCAGAGATACCGAAGTATATAATAGGTGACTAACCAAAAAGAGAGACAATCGATACCAAGCATCCGGGTAAACGAAAGACAACTCAAAGGGATAAATTGCAAGCATCCGACAATTATCCAACACAACAAATATTTGATTCCACAAAGGGAAATAACGAATCTTACTCGACCAGGGAAACACAAAAGGCTTCGACTGAAGAGTGCATGAGATATATTATTCATTACCGGCAGACCGTGAATAACATACTCGCATGGAAGATTATCCACAACCGGTTACTGGGTTAATAACGGATAAATCAACCGAAAAGAAAGGTATCGGGATACCAAACTAGTTATACAATGATGACCAATCAAAGGGAACAACAACATTACCAACACAAGGGTAAATGAAAGGAGACCCGCTGAGGATAAATTGCAAGCATCCGGCAATTATCCAACTGTACCACAAGGCACAAACTCCGTTGGGGAGAAACATCAACACTTGGGATTTACAACTACCGAATACGGGGTAGAAGACCACAAACTCAACTGGGGATAGAAATCACCACAGGGAGACACCAACTCTGTTAGGGATAAAACCACTACAACAGGAATCCACTTACAATCAGGACGAACCACAAAGGTTACCTCTGTCAGGGGAAAAGAGATAGGACTTACAACTACCGAATACGAGGTAATGGCCATACTCTGGTGGGGATAACCATGAATTAGGGTTAAATCTACCGAATACTGGGTAGAAGACCAACAACTCTGCGTGGGGATAGAACAAATCACAAATCCGCATGGGAAACCAAGATAGGGCTCATAACAAACCACAAACTGCTGCAGAGCAGGAAAAAAAGGATTTACAACTACCGATTGCTAGGTAGAAAATCAAAACTCTTGCCGCAGAATAAAGGTATATAACCACCAATTCCATCAAAAGGGCAAGGAAAATAGGACTTACAACTACCGGTATGAGGGTAGAGGCCCTAAAAACTCCGCTGGGGAACAACCCACTGGGAAGCACAAGACAAATGACAAATAGCCAATCCGGGAATAATCCGAAAAGACAGACTGAATCAAAAGACGTCCTAATGAGGATGTAACTCAAATAGGAAAATCCATCCCAATATATATGTTGGGAGGAAACGGAAGAAATCGTCATCCACGAGGATATATCTCAGTGGGGAACTGCAGAAGGAAAGACAACAGACACTTTCTGCTTATGGGGCTGACTCTATATGGAGAGATTTAACACCCGACATCTGCTAGGGGAGATCTATTAGGGATCTTCACCACCATAGCAAGGAACAATCAACAAAAGATATATGGCAAGAAATGCAACATGAATATCTGAATGTTTATGGATATGCATGAATATGCGTGATTTATGTTTGATGAATGCTGACAAAACAGACATATCTAACACAAACAGGTCCAGGAATCAAACGCCCGATATCATACTTCCAGGGGAGAAACCAACTGGAAAACCAATCTGCGGAGATCTACAGGCTATAAAGCATAGATCTGCGGGTACTGCTGAGAAAGCAGAGGCTTAGAGATATCAGGGAACACCAAATCTCTGAGTGATGGATCAGCAAACAACCTAATCAGGGTACAGAAAGTCACAACGGGCAAAACAGCCACCAAGACGAATCTGTTGGGGAACAAGAGAAAATCTCGAAGATCCGCAGGGGATCTCAGCATCAACTGAGAAACAAAAAGCTCTGCAATTCCAAACAACTCCGGGGAACAACCCACTGGGAGAACAACATCATCCAAGTAGAATCCAACTGCATAAGCAACTCTACTGGGGAAAACTGCTGCTGGAGAAAACTGAGTCTTCAACAACACTCTGCTTGCAACTATGCTGGGGAACAACCCCATCACAAGATCTGAAGAAAGAAGATACTACCAAACCAGGAACATGAACCAAATGTCTTACCTGTTGGAGATCATGCCACCCTTGGGAGAGCATGCCACCCTTGGGAGAGCACTGAGATATTCTTGAGTATCCTTTCGACCTTGTGAATATTCACTTTGTTTAAAACAACCAATTTTGAAAATTTTGATTTGTTTAAAAATAATGATATTTTATCAATTAAAACATGCAAAACATTTGTTGAATTGAAACAAATAAGAGTGCAAATAATTGGATAAAAAGCTCAAATTCATTTGATGGAATGGTAGCCTGCCAATGGCAAGACTCCATAGATCTGTATAAATTTGAAATCAGTGATATATATTGGAAGAGGACTACATTGAACATAATGATCCTTTCTCTACCAATTTGAATCTCGATGTATTCGAAGCTTCAGTTGACGACGAATCGAGAATCCTCTGACGAAAAGACAGCTGGTGAAACAGAAAGTCTTGTCAGGATGCAGTTACTTGCCAAATCCCTAATTTTTGCCTAGATTGCCCCAGGGTGAGGTACTCAATCTAGCGGGATGCAAATATTCTTTTTTTTAAGTCTCTAATTTTTGCCTGGATTACCCTTGCGGGTTCTCCACCGAGACGCTCATTTTTGCCTAAGCCGCCCTTTCGGGTTTTCAACTTAGCGAGCTATTCTGTTTTTTCTTTTGCATATACTTTTCTTTTTTTTTTTAGGCAAAGTATCTCTTGACTGCATCTGAATTCACAGGACGAGTGAAATCCTCCCCATCCATTGTTGTAAGCATCAAAGCTCCGCCTGAAAAGGCTCTCTTAACAACATATGGACCCTCGTAGTTTGGAGTCCACTTGCCCCTGGAATCGGGCGCGAAAGACAAAACTTTCTTGAGCACGAGGTCACCTTCTCGGAACACACGAGGCTTGACCTTCTTATCGAATGCTTTCTTCATTCTCTGCTGATATAACTGACCATGGCACATGGCAGTTAAGCGCTTCTCTTCAATCAAATTCAATTGGTCATAACGACTTTGAATCCATTCAGCATCAGTCAACTAGGGATTTGAGGGTATAATTTTTTTCTTTTTCTTTTGAAAAATATTTTGAAATTTTTTTCCTGATTTTTGATTTTTTCCTTCTTTTTCACCCTCTTCTCTTTTTTCTTACATTACATTTGTAATGCCCCAGTTTGACTGTTTTGCTGATTCTCATGATACAGCTGAATGAGCCTCTTTCGTGCTCAAGACGATGGGTAATCTCATCAGGAATCCCCTTCAACATCATCTTCCTCTGCCTCAAATACAAGGAATTCAAGATTGGGAGATGGCGTTGGATCATTATGTTCAATGGGTTTAGAAATCCCTGCATAATGATTCTGGATAATGAAAAGCTTTTGAATTTTAAACAAGCAAATCATTTATGCAGATGAAAAAGCTGTTTTCTTGTTTTTCAAGGTTTTTTTTGTGATCACTGATTTCATGCAAAAAAGCAAAAAGTGAAAACAAAGGAAAAACAAATGTTTAACAATGCATTAATTGAATGAAAACATCATTGTATATATGCTTTGCCAACAATGTCATCACTTCTCCTTTTGGCATGGGAGAAGGGTTTCAAACAAAGTGAACAATTACTCTGATCTATGGATGACCGTATGAACATCTACAGCGACCCAATTGTGGCAGACACCACCAGGAATAACGAAGTTGTTCACGTCCTCTGCATCCTCTTCCAAAATAGCAGCAACTTCCTCTTCAGGTTGATCATCATGGATGAATCCTCCACTTGTGAACAAACCTTGCTCATTATATGCCCCAGAACAGTAGCCAATGCCAGCCCGGGATCTGTTATCTTCAAGTTCAACCACCTTCCCTAATCCAGCAACTGCACCACATTCAATGGCCAGCTTTGCATCACGGTAGGAAGTGAATGAAGGAGACTTCTTCTCGATTGGTTCGTCAATAGATAAAGCTTGGAATGGAGTTCCAACTTCATCCTCAGCGTCAATGTACGAGAAAGAAGACAGATGGCTAACCAGGAGAGCCTTTTCTCCCCCTACCACAACCAGTTTCTTATTTTTCACAAATTTCAGCTTCTGGTGTAGGGTGGATGTCACGGCGCCAGCCTCGTGAATCCATGGTCTGCCTAAGAGACAGCTATAAGATGGGTGGATATCCATTACCTGGAAAGTAACCTGGAAATCACTTGGTCCAGTTTTGATTGGGAGATCAACTTCCCCAATCACGGTCTTACGCGACCCATCAAATGCTTTCACAACAACCCCACTCTGCCTCATAGGAGGACCTTGATATGACAATCTGGAGAGTGTGGTTTTTGGCAATACATTTAAAGAAGATCCAGTGTCCACCAGCACATTGGACATTGCATCAGATTTGCAATTCATGGAGATATGTAAAGCCATGTTGTGGTCTCTTCCCTCCTCAGGGAGATCAGCGTCACAAAAGCTCAAAGTGTTACAAGCGGTGATGTTTGCAACAATACTATCAAATTGCTCAATGGTGACGTCGTGATCAACATACGCCAGATCCAAGACTTTCTGCAGAGCCTCCCTATGGGGTTCTGAATTCAGCAGCAGAGAAAGAATGGAAATCTTGGATGGCGTTTGTAGAAGCTGGTCTACGACGTTGTACTCACTCTTTCTGATGAGCCTCAGCATCTCATCAGATTCTTCATCTACAATGCCACTCGGGCCAACTGAAGAAACGGGAGTTTTTTGTACAGAGGAGGATGGTTTGGCAACATCACGTGCCTGATTCTGAACATTCACAGCGGTCCCAACCGGACGCTCAACCGTATCAGAAGCAACAGCCTTAGGAGGCGCAGAAAACACACGACCACTTCGGGTCAACCCACTTACATCAGCGACGTTGGTCACAGAAGTTGAAGGCAAAGGCACTTCTACCCCATC
Source organism: Lathyrus oleraceus (assembly GCF_024323335.1). Lineage (NCBI taxonomy): Eukaryota > Viridiplantae > Streptophyta > Magnoliopsida > Fabales > Fabaceae > Lathyrus > Lathyrus oleraceus. The sequence continues at coordinate 77,380,628 of NC_066581.1, read as the reverse complement.
TTGCACGGCAACAGGGTTATATCTGAATGGAACGGCCTTATCAGATGAATAGGGCACAGGGCCGGCAGGTTTAATGAACAAAGAAGGGGAAGCCTTCGGCTTGCTGCTATCATAGCGGATAACAACATGCTCGGGAAGCTTGAACACTGGAGATATAACATTCACTTCAGGCTCGTCTTTATCAACATTGCGATTTTGCAGAATCTCAATGGTACCCTCATCCAACAACTTTTGGAGTTCTCTTCGTACTTGATCGCAACCCAAGCGGTTAACCGAGCAGACGCGGCACTTGTCGTGGTTATGCTCCAAGTAGCTGTACTGACACAGCAAACTGTGTAATTCAACCAACGACTGCCTAATGTGGCTTACATATCTGACCTTGTACTTCCCAAGGCATTCCTGAACCATATTAACAGATTTCCCATGCGCAGGCAATGGATTCTTGGTGACATTCGGGCCTGAATCTTCAAAACTCAAGATTCCACATCTCATAAGGTCTTGAACCTTAGTCTTGAGTGGGTAGCAATTCTCAATGTTGTGGCCCGGAGCACCGGAATGGTAAACACAATGCTGGTCTGGCTTGTACCACCATTGTGGATTTGCAGGAATGGCAGGAGGATCCCTGGGAGAAACCAATTTCCTTTCCAACAAGGAAGGATAAAGCTCTGCATATGTCATAGGAATTGGATCGAAGCTGATCTTCTTCCTATCATAACCCAAGTTAGCTTGATTCGTTGTACTGCCACGAGGCTGGTAAGCCTGTTGCTATGGACGATGTTGTTGCTGATACTGAGGTTGTTGATATTGCTGCTGATGCTGATATTGCTGATGTTGCTGAGCATGGTCTTTGAAGACAGGTGCTATATGAGCCACCTGGTGCTGATGACCGGCACGACGTGCAGGCTTCCTCTGAGCAGAGGGTCTTCTATGCTTGGGATGGGATTGCACAGCATGTGCTTCCCCATCCTTCCTCTTAAACGCCCCATATCGTTTAGAGGAAGAGCTCTCATCCTTCGCCAATCGTCCTTCACGGACACCTTCTTCAAGACGCATCCCCATGTTCACCATCTCGGTGAAATCAGAGGGAGCGCTTGCTACCATTCGCTCATAATAGAATGAGCCAAGAGTCTTCAAAAAGATCTTGGTCATTTCCTTCTCCTCAAGCGGTGGAGTGATTTGAGCTGCCAGCTCTCGCCATCTCTGGGCGTACTCCTTGAACGTTTCCTTGTCCTTCTGCGACATGGACCTGAGTTGATCTCGGTCAGGCGCCATATCGATGTTGTACTTATATTGCTTGACGAAAGCTTCGCCAAGGTCATTGAAGGATCTGATATTGGCACTGTCCAAGCTCATGTACCATCTGAGCGCGGCACCAGACAGACTGTCTTGGAAATAATGAATCAGAAGCTGATCATTATCAGTCTGGGTAGACATCTTCCTGGCGTACATGACCAGGTGAGTGAGTGGACAGGTGTTCCCTTTATACTTTTCAAAGTCTGGTACTTTGAATTTAATCGGTATCTTCACACCGGGAACAAGGCACAACTCGGCAGCAGACTTGCCGAATAAATCTTTGCCTCGAAGAGTCTTCAATTCCTTTCTCAGCTCAAGGAACTGGTCATTCATGGCGTCCATCTTTTCATAAACGTCCGGGCCCTCAGATGGCTCGGAGTGATAGATGGTGTCGTCTACCCTTGGCATGGTATGCACGACAGGAGGAGCGGGAACAGGGACCGGGCTAGATGCCGGCATGTGAGAAAAAGTTGGAGCAGGCCGATCAGGCATAAAACCTGGAGGCATTCCCCAAGGGAACCCGGCTGGCATAGCATTGGGCACCGGAGCACTGGCTGGCACAGTCGAAGTGGAGACCTCTGAGATGACCGTCCTCTGGGCAGGCGTTGCAGGCGGTGGAGAAGGTTGATTTTGAGCAGCGAGGAGTTGCTCCATCAAAGCGCCAAGTCTGGCGACCTCTTCCTTCAATTCTCTGTTCTCTTGTTCTAGCTGCTCCATGACTCTCGCAGAATTGACTCGAGTACAATACCGGTGAGTCAGCTTGTCTTCAAAATAAATGAAGAACAAAGAGTTAGGACAAGAAGACCAGAAACAAAGGGTACCTGCTTATGCAAAAATGATGCATGAAATGCTTGTGCAGATGCTTTATTTATTTTCAAGGAACCCTTAGGGTATTATTTGCAATATTTTGAATAGTCAAAGCATTTTAATTTCTTGTGGAAAATATTTCATTCAATATATCGAGACAAAGAAGTACAACATTTTTTGATCATTACAAAGAGAAAAGGGAAATAAACATCCTATGGATCCCTAGAAGCTCGGGATGCTGGAAGACGAGAAGTACACAGCTTCTTGATCTCTCTCTCATAGGCCGCTTCCATATCTGCTTTCTCCTTTGCAAGTCGATCATACCTCCTCTTCCAGAATTTGGAAGACTGAGGAAGCAGAGAGGTCCAAGTGTCGTTCGGATCGTCGATCACTCGATGCTCGAGGAACTCAATCACAGCGTCCTTCTCCTTAAGCTGCTGAAGCAATTCTTCTCTTTCACGGATCCAAGCACGTGAAAGGTCTTCTTCTCTCAACTCCTCTACACGTTGGGTAGGGAGGGTTGAAGGCCCAGCCACATCCAACGGTGTAGGTCTCGGGTGATCATACGGCATTAAGTACACGGCATCTCTCTGTCTGACCCAAGAGGTGTATGGCTCCAAAGCAATGCAGTTCTTTGGACCCAACTCGTTCCTACTCTTCTTGTGAATACTGCGCCAAGCACGGACAAATCTGGCCTTCAGGCCTTGGGGATCTTTACCCTCCTGGAAGAACACACCTTCTAACAGAATGTTATGAGGTTTAGCCTTCAGGGGGAACCCAAGCTGACGTCGTGCGAGAATGGGATTGTAGCTGATCCCACCACATGTGCCAAGAAGAGGCACATTAGGGAATTCACCACAATAGTCAATGATCTGGACGGTATCATACACACGATCATACCAAGTGATATCATCATTGGTGAGGGACATAAGTCTCTGGGACCACCGTAGACATCCCTTGTTCTCCTTGAAAGCAACTGTCTGCGGCAAGTGCGAAATAAACCACTTGTACAGCAGAGGTAGACAGCAGACAATAACTCCTCCACCCTTTGCGTTCCTCAGATGCAAAGAGACATAGGCATCGCCCAACAAAGTCGGAACGGGATTAAGAACTGAGAAGATCCTAATGGCATTCATGTCCACGAACTTGTCGAAGTTGGGAAATAACACTAATCCATAGATGAGCAGCACAAACAAGGCCTCAAAGGCATCCTCACTCATGGCCTTCCCATAAAAGGTAGCTTGGGCAATGAGGAACTCGGAAGGAAAACCCTGAATTCCGCCTTTGGTAGTCAGATTAGCCCTAATCAGATCTTCATCTATGTGCAACAAGTTGGAAATCTCTCGAGCAGTCGGAATACTCTCTAGGCCACTGAACGACACTTGATCCAGGATCGGAATCCCAATGAGATGAGAATACTCCTCCAAGGTTGGCAGCAACTGGAAGTCCGGAAATGAGAAGCAATGATACAGCGGATCATAAAACTGAGCCAGAGTACTCATCAACCCTTCGTCAACCTGAGTAGTCAGCAGAGGTAGAAGCTTCCCATAGCGAGCTTTGAAACCCAAGGGATCTAATACATAAGATGTCAGATTCCTTAACTCTTTTACATCGGGCTGTTTAAAGCTGTACTTCTTTGTATGCCTTTTTGGTCTTTCCATGTCTGAAAATTTTGCAAATAAACCCTTTTTAAGTTCCTTGAAAATTTTCTTTTTTCTGATGACATGAAGTGCAGATGAATGCATGAATGCATGAATGCAACAATCACACTCAAGGATCAAACAAGTCACACCAAACAAAGGTCATGGGAAAGCTCATTGTATCCCTAATATCAATCATCCATTTTGGTGGATTTAGGTTTTCACCTTATCGACACCCAAGTTCCATTGATATTAACGGTACATGAACCGGCTCGAACATCCTTAATATCAACCATCCGTTTTGGGGGATTTAGGTTTTATACCTGATCAACGCCCAGGTTCCATTGATATTAAGGTTGTCTGAACGACTCAACCACGAATCATGGGTTTGTTGAGAGTCACGAGCATGGAGTCTCGGTTAAGAACCACCCAAAGGGAGTGTACTAGGGTTTAAACCTGCCAGACATGTTCTATCAGAGGTTCCCATAATCATCATTCCATCTTTCGAATATTATCGGAGGAACGAATACTCGTATTCTAAAAATATTCTCAAGAGAAACTCTTATGAGTGTAGTATCGCGTAACAATCGCATCAGAACTTACATCTGAACGACCTCCGCACTACGTTCCTAAGAAAATAGGCCAAGATGGGTTTGGTAAACTACGGTCCTTGGCTTCTGCGGCACATGATTGAAAGAATAATGCCTAACCACAAATAACTTGTGTGACATTATTAATCCAACATGACCTCCACCAAGTGAATGGACTCGCAAGTCAACTGGCTAAGGAATACTCCACACCAGTCAACAAGACTATGCCATTCTCCTATCCTAGAGTGCACTCGAGTTCGGGTATAGAACTCATCTCACAGATCACCAAAGCAAACAACAATTGTATATCAAGCAATTCAAACATTACAATCAATACAGTCATCCCAAATGGTACAAAAATATGTCATATAACAAATAACAATATAGCACACAACAAGGGTGAAAAGTAGGCAATACAACCAAGGATTTTATCAATCCCCAGCAGAGTCGCCACTTTTCTGTAGCGGTGTATTCGTCGCTATATGATTTATTGATTAAACCATAAGCAAAGCATACAATGAATTCGAGTCGCCACCGCACTTTTATTTATCCAAAGGACTGGCTAAAAAGCGAACAAAAGCCTAAGAAGTTTTACGCGTAGAAAACTAATTAAAAGATCAGAGAGTCTGGGTAAGGGGTAAATTACGCAATGGGAAGATGTTAGGCACCCACTACGTCCTAGGTACTCCTAGGGAGCCCTTTTCACACTTGTTGTATTAAATTGTTATTTGTTATGAAATATTTATTGTGCAAACATGATTGGGATGATGAGAAAAGAATATACAATTTAATTATTTTTGTGTTCGAACGGATGAACCCGTTGCCTACGTACCTTCCATCAAAGGTAAGGATCAAAACGCCGTAGTTCGGCTAAAAGATTTCCAAAAGTTAGTGGATTCAATTTTAAACACAAGCCTTAAGGTCTTACGTTATCCACGGGAGAAAACTCAACCTTATACAAACAACAAGTCCACCATGTGAGAAAAGCTTCAACTTGCTAGTGAGGGGTTAACCCTATAATAAGTAAGGAAGACTTACAATTCAATCAACTAAGGACAAATAGGTGAGATTGACATCAACCAACTAGGATAAATCAAACCTATGGATAATGTATGAAAACTTAACAAGAATGGACAAAGCCACAAAACCATTGAATGGGTGAAGTTAATTGATTATGATTATTCATAAAAAGGAGGGTCAAAGTATGATTAAGATTGATTCAAAAGAAGTACTATGAAATGGAGTTTGAAAAAAGTCAAGGACTTGGGTCCAGGTTTTTTAATTTAAAAGCATGAAGATGTTTGCACAATATTTATCTCAAGTTTTAAAAGCAACGTGTGAAAAGGTTTAGGACAAAATGGGATGAATGGATGAAGATGGAGTGTAAAACTTCCTAGAAGGTTCACCTCTTGAAATCATATAGAAGATGATTCAAGTGTGTCCTTTGGAATAGGCAATGAGCAATAACAAGCAAAGCAAAAGAGGAAAGTCAATCAAAAGCGGATACCGGATGCCAATCACTGGACTTATACCAATCTCCTAAAACAAAACTGGATATCAGAGGCCACTCTATGGACTTATACCAATCTCCTCAACAAAGAAATAAAAAAAAATGGATACCGGATGCCAATCTATCTGGACTTATACCAATCTCCAACAAAGCAAACACTTGGATGTCAGATGCCAATCCATCTGGGCTTACTCTAACTTCCAACATATGATCATGGGAAAACAAATGCCAAATTACATGGACTTACAATTGTATCCTCACATAAATCAAACAAATGCATCAAGCAAAGAGAAGATGAATAGCCAATGAAATGGTCTTATACTCACTTCCATATCATAGGAACAATGGCCAATGAATGGTCTTACAATTGTCCTCAATGGGCAAACAACAAAGACATGTCACAAAGACAGATGAAATGATCATGCACTAATGAGCAATTAATGATGGTAAATGCACAAAGCATAACAGCAGACATGTACCAATAAACTAAGCAATCAATCAAATGAAGTCATTCAACACACACTATAACCAAGCAATAAGGCTCATACAAAAGGGTTAGGCATTGAAGCCAACTGGAATAGGGTTACTGGTGCTCTTAACCTTGACATTGAGAGCCAAGGTGAAACAGATGAAAGGATATGATGGGTGGGCCTCATGCTCTTATCCCTGGTCAGGGAGAGCTTTGAATATCAGAAGGTGTGGGAGTTCAGAAAGTAGGAACTCTCTCCACAAGTTAGACTCGATAGATCTTGGGTTTTTACTCACTATGCATCAACACATGTGGTGTGAGCAAGGTGAGTGACTCACAGAATAGTAGGAGATAGGTTACATATCTCTTTTGTCTACCAATTGCCTTATTTAAAGGACTTTTCCTGCTTGGGACAAAAGTAAACAAGCACAAACATCGCCTCTTAAGGAGGACTTCAGGCAGTTGCCTGGCCAAGTAACAGGCCAGGTCTTCCAGACTACATGAAGAAAAAGGATTCTACCTCAATGCAAATGCTATCAAGCAAATCAAAGCAAGTTCTTAAAAGAACTGAGCAACTAAAGGTACCTGAAATCAATCAAATAAAATTAATATACAACTCAAATTCAAAACCAATATAAGATAAGGATCAACAGTCAACACAATCAGTCAAATGTGCAATGCACAAAGCTTAAAGCATGTGAGCTAAGCATCCTACAAAACAAACAAGTTAGTTCATGATAATCAATCAAACTTAATCAACTTGCATAAGTCTCCTTAAGGCATTTGCTTCTTAACCTGAAAAGCAAACTTAAACATGAGAAACAAGACCACCAGGACAAGCCTAGGGTCAAAAGGAGATAAAAAATCCCAAAACAGCAAGTGAAAGCCATCCAAAATGAAATTCAAACAATTAAGAAACAAACCCAAGTGGTTTCATGTTCATATCATTCATCAGTATCATTTCATAAGCAAATTAGGTCAAAACATGTCATATAGAAGCACATAGAAGTCAACAGAATGACTCCACTCAAATCCAGTCACAAACATTTCAAAAAATCCTCAAATAAATCATGCTCAAACATCATCCATAACATGATAAGCATACCAAATTTCAGCTCATTTGGATCAAAGGAAGTAGGTCAATGAAAATCAGAAAGTCAAAGCAAGTTCAAGCAAACTCATACAAAGCATCAAAACATGCACCAACTTCAATAAATCATAAAACAGTGACAACACATAATAAATGAATGGGACCAAAGCCATGACAAACTTTAAGATGTCTACAATTCACATGTCAAATTTCACATCCATCCAATTAAGCATGAGGATTTCACAAACCAAATACAAACATGTATCACAAAAAGTCAACAATTTGGTCAAACAGGGGAGAAATTCCAAATCAAATAGGAAATGCCATAAATAATTCCAGAAAAATTCACATGTATTCTAAACATCCACAAGTATGTTCATCCAAAAATCCAGACCATTTTGAGTTCAATAAGCATGGTAATTAAAATCATGAAGTTGGACATGAATGGTGTGACACAAATTGTCACACCTCTATTCAAAAAATCATATCTCATCAACCAGCAATGATAAATTCACAAACTCTACACCAAAATCACCATGAACATGTCTAGTTTAAGCACAAAAACTTTCAGAGGCATTGGATTATGTATCATCATTTCACAAGCAAATTGGCATAACATACACAAAGTGGATACACATGAACAAACCCTAGCATATTTTAAAATCCACACGTGCAAAAAATCTGGAAAAATCATCATAATAAACTAGAGATCAAGAGGAGCATTTCACAAAAAATCCCATCAAATTTGGATTAAAAATGAGTGACTTATGAATTTTTGAAGATTGGGACACAAAATGAAATAAAAATGAAATAAGAAAATGATTTAAATGAAAATTAAAACCGGCAGTGGCAAAATCGTAAATAAGGGGGTCACTAAGTGAAACGCCGCGTTTCACTTAGTGAGGTGGCGTCCGACTAATGGTCACATGGCAATGGAATAGTGAGCTCATGCAGAACAAAAATTCCACACAGCCAAACGCGTTTTCTGGGTTTTCAAATTAGGGTTCGTGTTACTGTTCATCATGTTCATCAATCGTGATGAACTTTTGTTCCAGATTTTGGAAACAAGCATACCAATCGAATCATCTAACAACATACATCAATGATCCAGCCTTAATTTTCAGTAACTCATGCTAACAAGGATGAATCGAGCAAAATAAAGTTTAACAACCAAACTTTGAATCCATATTTCTCTCTTAATACTTAACCATTTTCCACGATTTAAGTTTCATTGCAATCAGCATGGAGAGATCTTTCTAAAGCATAGCATGATTTTATCAAAAGCATGGTTCGAATTTCTTACCAGATTTGCAGAACTGTATTGATTCGTGGTTCTTTGGTTGTGTTTAGTTGAAACAGATGCACCTTCAAGTTCCAGATGATGAATGGAAGAAGGGTTCTAGCTCACTCTTACTCAGTCGTGCTCCAAAGTCCAACTGCCATGGAAGAGCTTCAATGGAACATTGTGGATTCTTTGCTTACAGTTATGATTCCATGCTTGCAAATGCTTCCAAGATGATGGTAGGTGATGGCATAATCAACCAAGGCTCGAGCTCTTTGAGATTTTTCAGAAAAAGTTCAAGTGAGGAAAATGAGAGTTTGAGAGAAAATGGATCTCTGATCTGTTTTGGCAAAGTGTGGCTAGGGTTTTTGCAGTCAGAAATGAAGCATATATACTCTGTTTAATGATGCATAAGCTTGGTTAAGGCAGTGGTAATTGAAATTAACTCAAATGGAAATGTTTTGCCAATTAGTGAAATTCCACTTATGCTGCATGTGCATGTGCTGCAGTGCGAAAATTGGGCTTTAAGCACATCCAAAACATGATTTCTGAACATTGGCAAATGGTAAAATGCATTGGAAATGGTTAATTTGAAAAGTCACTTTTTCACCTCCTCTTTTTAAATTCAAACCACTTGAAAAAGGCCATTTTGATTGGATGATTTTTGGTGAATTGTGATGAAGGATTTGGATAGAGCACATCAAATATGACTTGTAGCAAAAAACCTCACTCAATTTGGCCAAATGGTTTGGAAGTTATCTCACTTTGAAGTTCAAAAATGTTTGAGAATGATTTGATCATAACTTGCCAACCACACATGAGAAATAAGTGTTCTTGGACTTTTTGGAAATGGGAGAACAAGATCTTCAACTTTCATGTTGGACAAAAATTCATTTGAAGCTTGTATGATGAAGTAAATTTTGAGGAGAAGAACTTTCTATTTTTGGCAAATTCCAATTACAGGTCAACTTTCTATTTTTGGAAATTTCTTGTCTGACCTCAAATTCTTTATTGTGGATGTTTGACATGTTATATGAGGCTTATATGGACATGAATGAGACCTCTCAGACCAATTCCCACCATCAAATCACTGATTAAATGCACAGTTGACCACAGTTGACTTTGCTAGGGTTTTGGTTGACTGAACCATGTTCTGATGAATTCCAAGCCCCTACCACTTGATATCTTGATTCAAAATGATGTCACAACTCATATGAACTCTTTATGAATGATCATGGTGTCCAAATTCTTCAAGAATGGCCACCATCTATTGTTCAATGGCTGATTTGACTGTTTTGACCTAGCTGGCTTCATCTGCAAGTAGCATGGTTAGATGACAATATTTTTGTACTTTTTGGTTAGTAGACAGATGAAAAGCAATGATACACAAATTCAATACATGCTTGGTGATCAAGAACCACACTCACAAGATAACCCACCCACTAGGAGGGAAGCAAAGGTGTACAAAGATCCTTGAGGCAATGGTATGATATGATACGATGCCATGAGGGATCTTAGGGACAAAATTGGGGTCTTACACAAGGCTATAAACATGAACCTCATAGTCATTGATCCATTTGATTGTTTACCGCTTACGGCAAAAGCATGTTGTCATACCCTAAATTTTACCCTGAGTTTTTCACCCGCATCAGCATAACATAAATCAATCCTTTTTTTATGCATTTCATCAGTCAAAAGTATTCATCAGGGTTTAGATGAAAAGTTATGAGCTCTGACATTTCATCTTATCTTGATGAATTTTTTCAGTCATTTGTTGATTAAGAAGTAAAAAAAAAACTTGATTTCTCAATCTCGTTGCATCGCTTGTTTTTATTGCATTGTGTTTCAGAGGTTCGGAAGGTGACAATCAAAAGTATTATCGTCATCTGAATCTTTGTAGGGTTTTAATTGTGATGGAAAATCAGAAGTAAATAGTAAAGGGTGATTCTGTTACATCTGATTGTCTGTTCATGATTTTTCAATCAGCAATTCAGTGAATTCACAAGATGTCTGCATTTTATACTTGTCACATCATGCGTTTCGAATCTATAGACAGATTGGTCGAATCGTTTCTCAATCGTACGTCGAATTAGCGGGAGAAAATTTTCAAAATTGAGCTTGAAGACGTCAATTTTATTAATCTACGATTCGTGTAGTTTAACATGACATGCTCGTTTTAATTTTTCGACCACTTTTTCGGTCGCATTTCAATAAACCCAAGCATTTTAAGGTTATTTTTTATTTCAAAATTTTGTCAAAACCTTTATGTTTATGAAAAGTTTATTTTGCGCTGATCATTTTGGTGCATTCTGTTTATTTTTTTCTGGGCATTTTTGTATCCGATATTTTTTCAAATTTTTTGTTATTCCTTTAATTGTTATTTTTTTAGTCAAAATAATTATTTAAATTAACTAGGATTAATGAGTAACTAATTTGAATTTATTGAAAATGATAGATTTTTATCTTATTCTTTTTTAACTAACATATTTCAAAACCAAAAAAAAGGAAATGAAATAGAAAATAAGATAAATTGGTTGATAGTAGAATCCTACCTGTGTTCCCACGTGATATTCCATTCACATCACCATATTTCTTGCTATTGATGTACTTATTTTTTCTGCTACTTGGATTGACATACTTTTCTCTTGAACCCCATAACCTGACCCTCTCACTTCACCTCTCAACTCACCCTCTCCCTCACAACACATCAACCAACAAACAACTAAACTCCATCAAAAACTTCTTTAACTCATCACCTTCACAACATCGAACACACTTGATAACAAGAACTAAAAACCAAACAATCTCAACAACACTCCTCCACCATCATCAAATAACAACCATAACCAACACCATTCTCCAACTGGTCCTCAAACATTTTTCGGCAACAAATTACTCGACTGTGCTCGTCGGAAAACGTACGTAGCTAAAAATGCTCAAACACGAAGGTATTGTTCTTACCGTTTATCCTCCGACTCACCAATGTCTTCTGTTGTGTTTTCATGTTAATGTTTATAGTAAAAGAGTTGTTGTTATTCATGTTGCTTTTAAAATGTTTGATGTTGTTAGCCATTTGCAATTTTGGAAAGTTAATGAACAATAAAAGAGAAACATTGTTTTTAGACAGTTTGAAATAAGTTCCTTTCATTTTCATTTTTGTATTGTATTGATTTTTTTTACTCATTCTCTTTCTGACTAGCTAACAAAATATATTTCATTGGTTCATAGTGTTTTTTTTGTCTGAGATAATTAAATGCTTTAGTTTTCATTTTTACTTACCTATCTTCATGTGTATATATATACCTTAGATCTAGCGGTGAAATTGTTAGTGTTAATATAAATATCTCAATACTCCCATAATGATTTTTTTTAGAAAAGCTACATGAAACAACATACTATAATATATAGCAGATAATGATAGACAATGATATTAATTGTCATCTAGAATTGGTAAAAATTTGTTGATGAAATGAGGGTTTCATTGAACTAATTTGAGGCATATCATAATTGCTTTATTGAATTTATGGACAACATCCTTAATTATTGTGCTATGGACTTTGATCAAGCTAAATTCCACTATAATTGGCTGTACATTATAATCTAGATACTTGTAATCACGTTGTCTAACTTGTGTGGCAAATGGTTTCAAATGAAAAAATACAATGCCAACCGATAATATTCAATTCACATATGTTCAAATGTCACTAAGATTGAAAGAATTATATTGATATATTAAAGGAATTATATTCAATTTGTTTTCCTTTAGACATAACCTAAAACATGCTTTTTGATTGATATCATGTCAATTATTTTTATTCTATCTTATTATTTTTATTTGATTAATTTAAATTAGTGATTAATTAATTGATTAATTTGATTGATTAGTTGATTGTTAGTTTAATTGATTTTTTTATTGCTAAATAGATTATTTTATTATTTGGTTTTATTTTGCCTAGCTGATTAATTAGGTAATCTCTGTCTATGTTCACATCTTTCATTCATGTAAATAATCATACTAATACTTCATCTTACTTCACTAACAATTTCAATCTCAAACCTTTTTCACAAATCAAACCATATCCCATAAACATGAGTGCTCGATCCAACGTCAAGTATCACCCCCGCCACATCCAAATTATTTTCATAAGTAAATTTTAGACATTTGATCCAAAGTCAAGGCGTCCCCATGTTTTTAAAAGCTTTTCACAATAAAAATGGAAGAACTTATTAGGTTTAGACTTTTCTCTGTTTCGAATGTTAGGATACTACTATAGAACTCAATGTTCAAACATTCGTCTTCCATATTAAAATATAATAATGACTAGAATTAGGTCATTTCTCTTATAGAAGAAAAAGATTGATTGGGTACCAACCTTCTCTTTCTCGGTTATTTGGACACTGTTGTAGAGCTCTCTGTATGATTAATCTTCTTCTGTTAATGAACTTTGACTTGATTTGCCACACATTTTCATAACAAACTTTTGAATGAAAAGAGAGTGATTGGGCTTAGGCCTCTTCCTTTTCGAGCATCTGAGTACTGTAGTAGAGCTCCCTGCTTGGATGCTTGTCTCCGCTTAAAATCAACTCAAACTCATCAAACTTGTTTTCTGCCCTTATGCGACTCCGAAAACATTTTCAGAAAAGAGTATGCAACATCCATTTTGATGCAAAACAAACAAAGACTTCAGCCTCCAAGAGCGAGCAACAAGTAAAGGTTTAATCACTCAAATGTGATTCAAGCATCAGTCTCTTTAAATTCAATCTACTAATAGTTCTCTTTGGGTAGAACTACGTATGTCTTAAGTTCTTCATAGCACTTGAAGATATGTAGGAGCAGGATTGTGAAATTTTGTCAGGCACATTAATTTAAAAAAAACCCTTAAGTCTTTCCTTTCTTACTTTCTCTTTTCTCGCTCGATAAGTAGAAGATCACAAACGATATCATGCTAACACTCTAACACGAAACTAACTAAATGGGTCCTATCGAGTAGGATGGATGTGAGGGGTGCTAATACCTTCCCCTTGCATAACCGACTCCCAAACCCGATTTTAAGAGATACAAGCTTCATAATCTGCCATGTTATTGGTGCATTTGAAACACAACCTTGTCGTGAAGAGAAGATGAAAATTCATTGGAGAAGTCATGACACAACCCTAATTTCGTTACCCAATGCATTTGAGGCACCATCAAGCACGAGTGTCCACTGTGATCCTGGTTCGGGTCCTTCATATAGGCCTGAAATCTCATAGTCTCTTATGTACATGACGTCTTCATCTGAGAAGTCAAGTCTCATCGATTGATGGTCCTCCACTGGCTAGTGCGCAAGGTACTCTAACAACGCACTGCCCTTAATGGCCTTTTCAGTTACATACTGAATATCATATTCTGATAACAACATTTGTCAGTGAGCAATTCTTCTAGTTAATCCAGGTTTCTCGAAGATGTTCTTGATGGGATCCATCTTGGATATCAACATCGTTGTATGGCAGATCATAAACGGTCTCAGGCGACGAGCAGCCCATGCTAGTGAACAACAAGTATTTTCTAGCATGGAGTACCTGATTTCACATTTTGTAAACTTCTTGCTCAGGTAGTAAATAACATGCTCTTTTCTACCTGTCTCATCATATTGCCCCAATACATATCCCATGGATTCATCGAGTACTGACAAATACATAATGAGAGGCCTTCCTATAACTGGTGTCACCAAGATTGGTGGTTCTTGCAGATACTGTTTGATTTTTTCGAATGCACTCTGGCAATCATCGTTCCACCTAACAACTTGATCTTTTCTTAACAACTTAAATATTGGCTCGCAAGTGGCTGTCAGATGCGAGATGAATCTGGAAATATAGTTCAATCTGCCCAAGAAACCACAAACTTGCTTCTCTGTCTGAGGTGCTGGCATCTCTTGAATAGCTTTGACTTTGTCGGAATCAACTTCTATGCCTCTCTGGCTCATAGTGAACCCTAGAAGCTTTCCAAATCTGATGCCAAAAGTGCATTTAGCAGGGTTTAAGCGCAATCTGTATTTCCTCAATCTTGCAAACAACTTCTTCAGATAAATAACATGCTCATCTTCTATTTGAGACTTGGCAATCATGTCATCCACGTAGACTACAATCTCCTTATGTATCATATCATGGAAAAGAGTCACCATGGCTCTTTGTTAGGTTGCCCCAGCATTTTTCAGGCCAAAAGGCATTACCTTATAACAGAAAGTTCCCCATGGTGTAATGAAAGTTGTTTTCTCCATATCTTTGGGAGACATTTTAATCTGATTATATCGTGAGAATCCGTCCATGAAGGAGAATACAGAGAACTGAGCTGTGTTATCTACCAATACATCAATGTGAGGTAAAGGAAAATCATCATTGGGACTAGCTCTATTCAGATCTCTGTAGTCTACACACATTCGAACTTTGCCATCTTTCTTCAGAACTAGCATAATATTAGCAATCCACTGCGAGTAAGTTGCAACAGCTAGAAAACTTGCATCAAACTGATTCTTGACCTCTTCTCTGATCTTGACAACCATGTCTGGTCAAGTTCTTCTCAACTTCTTCTTGATGGGCGGGCATTTCGGCTTCAACGGTAGCTTGTGCACAACTATGCCGGTTTTGAGTCCTGGCATATCCTGATATGACAAAGCAAACACATCCACGTATTCATGTAGCAGCTTGACTAGTTCCTCCTTCACACTTTTTTTCAAAGCAGCTCCGACCTTGACTTTCTTTCGGTCCTCCTCAGTCCCCAGATTGATCACATCCACTGGTTCCTGATGAGGCTGAATAATCTTTTCCTCTTGTTTCAAAAGTATGGTCAACTCTTCTGGGAGTTCATAGTCTTCCTTATCATCATCTTCAGCTCGGTTAATCGGGAGGTGGAAGTCATAAGGAATTATAACATTGTCGTGTTCAATGAATTCAGTTATTAAGGAACTGCATGACAATGATTTTTCTTTTTTAGAGGAAGATTTTGAAAAATTAAAGTGATGAGAAATAAATAAATAAAATTGCTATTTTTTTATTTGTTGTTTATGTGTTTGTAAATAAATTAAAAAGATGAAAGACAAAGATCTCAAAAAATGTGCTTTGTATTGATGGTAAGGCTTAAACATTAACACAAAATGGGCCCTACAAAGCTATCCAAATGCCTTGGGCATGGCAGTGGATGTTTTATAAAATAGTAAATTACTTTGAACAAGAAAATATCTCTGAAACATTTGTTACCTTCCAGTTAGTGAGAGCAGCATCCGGAGGTCCATAAAACACCATCTTGGACAAATCTGGATCTTCATCTTTAAGAGAATTCACTTGACCATCACTTCGGCAACCAACTTTGGAGAATATTTCTTGGATGTTAGGAACCTTCCCCTGATGTATCTTCTGATCTTTGAAAAGTTCAATAGACGACTGATATCCCAATCCACACTTGTCTTTCTTCTCTGGTAATTCAACCATTGTGCCCCAACTTCCAGGGCAACCAACTTCAATTGCAGCTTTCACACTCTTCCACGAGGACATGACCCCCTTGGGTCCTTCAACGAGTTTCAGCTTAGTCTGGACCACATTGACCACTTCAAGGGCCTGGAGAGGAGTTTCAACAATGTCTTCACCGACTTCAATGTATCTGAATGAAGTCAGATGGCTGAAAAAAATATCTTTCTCTCCGGATACTGATACCAGCTTACCAGAAGTGACAAACTTCAGCTTCTGGTGGAGTGTCGAGGTGACAACTCCAACAACATGGATTCAATGTCTGCCTAATAGACAACTATAGGCAGGGCTAATATCCATTACCTAGAAGGTAATACGGAAAGTTTGAGGGCCAATCAGGATTGGAAGGTCAATCTCCCCAATAACCATTCGCTTAGACCCATCAAAAGCTTTCACTATCAAAGCATTGGGTCTCATCTGCGCCCCTTCAATATTCAGTTATGCTAGGGTAGTCTTTGGCAACACGTTCAAGGATGAACTTGTATCTACCAGCACTCGAGCCAGAGTAACATCTGTACACTAAATGAAGATATGAAACACCATAGTATGTTCTCGCCCATTAGGGGGTAAATCATCATCAGTGAACATCAAACAACTACCAGCATCGAGATTAGCAACCACATCATCAAACTGAATAACATTGATGTCTTCTGCCACATAAGCTTCATTCAATAACTTCAATAGAACAATCCTATGAGCCTTAGAACTCATAAGTAAAGAAAGAATGGAGATTTTTGAAGGAGTCTGGTTGAGCTGATCTACGACCTTGTAGTCACTCTTCTTGATGATTTTCAAGAATTCTCTATCCTTTTCAGCAGTCACTGCTTGCTTAGATGAGCCTTCTCCTATTTTTGGAGGATTGACCTCTTTCCTCTTTGTTGGTTCAACTGTTGGTGCACTTGCTTTGCTTGGGATCACTTCAGGAGCGAAAACCCTTCCACTTCGAGTCACACCAATAACTCCAACAATGTTAGTCACATCCAGTTCTTTCAAGATTACATGTTTATTACCCACATAAACTATAGGCTCATAGTTCCAAGGCACTTCTTTGGTACTGTCAAATGAGAATGGAGAGGGAACATAGATAACCATTGGTTCAATCTTCTGTAGGAGAATAGCCATCCAAGGCGCAGCGGAATTTAAAAATTTCTCCATTTAGTGATCCTTACGAATGGGCATGATCAGTGATAGAATCGTTACCTCTTGTGGCGATTCAAACCTTTGGTGCAGATCTCTGATAATGATCAAAACCTTTGATACAGATCCACGGGGCGATCACGAACGTTGAACGATGACAACGTCTCTACTCAGTCCACACGAACGGATTCCTTCAATCACAGTGCTAGCTGTTATGAATGAAGGCTTTGAGTGAGAGAGAGATACGAAATTCCAACTCTTCAGTTGTGTTGTATTCCCATACAAAGCTTCTGCATAAAAGCTCTATTTATAGAACCACTTGTGTGGACTTCAAGCCAAAAAGCCCACTTAAGTGCATTTTGGCCTATATCTCATAATATGCCAAAATCACTTAAGTATTTGGTACCTTACCATATTTCGTATTCTGCTTAAGTACACCGTACCTTACGATGTTCCTTAATTATTCTATCTCTCATCAATCCGTCCTTTGTGTGTGACCCTATAGGTTTTCGCGGCGTTGGCAATTATATTAAATCACGCATTTAACATAATAAACAGTGAGCGGTATCTAGCAACACATCACTACTACCCAAGTCACGAAAATGTCATGTGATCTGACAAAACCTCCTGTGATAATAATTATGTGTATAATTACCCCTTTTCCCTTATGTCTATATTGAACACAAGGTATAGACCGTGTCACCCTTGTCCAGTTCAATATTGGGCCCATAGACATTTATCCTGTTACGCAGGATTGGCAAATTCAATCTAGGACACTCATGTCCCTCAGCATGCTTCGTGGAGTACTCATCAACTGTCTTTATGGTCATCCAGTTACGGATAACGTTGGATCAGTAATAAAGCACTCAACTCTACATCTAGGATCCATAGTGGTTTCAGGTCGAAGAGTGGTATACACTATTATCACCATGAGAATAACTTATGACACTTTGCATAACTTTCTATATAGTATTCTCATAGTGGGTCAATCCGGTATAAATATTACTCCTAATATTCATACCTATGTTTAAGACTTGATAACTCTTTATCCATGATCCATGAGATGTGATCATCAGTCTACAAACATAATAGTCTTAATGCTTTAATGTTATCCCACTTCATATTAAAGCTCGACTACGGATACTTTAAGAATAGTGCCCTTATGTTTAATGTGTTCTCATGATTAAGTCACACTTAATGCATTAAACGGACTATCTATTCCAGGGACTTTATTAATCAACCATAATAAAGAAAATGCCTTTTATTATTAATAAATAATTCGATACAAGTACCAAAAGTATTGGCCTCTAGGGCTTACACCAACAATCTCCCACTAGCACTAGAGCCAATCAGACATACCCCGTATGCCCATTGATCTAGTATGGCCATCATGCTTCTGCTGCGCAAGAGGCTTTGTCAGTGGGTCAGCTATATTGTCTAGTGTAGGTACTTTACATATTTTCACATCTCCTCTATCTATTATCTCTCGAATGAGATGATAACGCATAAGTATGTGTTTGGATCGTTGGTGAGATCTAGGCTCCTTAGCTTGTGCGATAGCACCATTGTTATCACAATAGAGACCAATGAGATCCACAATGCTAGGGACTATGCCAAGTTCACTAATGAACTTCCTGATCCAAACAGCTTCCTTTGCTGCACTTGAGGCAGCAATATACTCGGCCTCGGTCGTAGAATCAGCAACTGTATCTTGCTTTGAACTTTTCCAGCTCACAGCGCCACCGTTCAAGCAAAACACATAACCAGATTGCGATCTAAAGTCATCCTTATCTGTCTGGAAGCTAGCATCAGTGTAACCAATTACAGCCAACTCTTCCTGACCTCCATATATCAAGAATGATTCCTTAGTCCTTCTCAAGTACTTAAGGATGTTCTTAACAGCTACCCAATGGGCATCACCAGGATCACATTGGTACCTACTCGTTGCACTTAAAGCATACGAGACATCTGGTCGAGTACATAACATGGCATACATGATAGATCCTATTGCAGATGCATATGGAATCTTATTCATGTGTTCCCTTTCTTCCTTAGTTGAAGGGGATTGTGTTTTTGACAGACACAGGCCATGTTGCATAGGTATGAATCCTTTCTTGGAATCATGCATATGAAAGCGTCTCAGCACTTTGTCTATGTATGTACTCTGACTTAGGCCAAGCAGTTTTTGTGATCTATCTCTATGGATTCTGATTCCTAATATATAGGCTGCTTCACCTAGGTCCTTCATAGAAAAGCATTTCCCCAACCAAGTCTTTACTTGTTGCAGGGTAGGGATATCGTTTCCAATGAGTAATATGTCATCTACATATAACACCAGGAACACGATCATGCTCCCACTTACCTTCTTGTAGACACAAGGCTCATCTTCGTTCTTGATGAATCCATATTGTTTTACCGTTTCATCAAAACGAAGATTCCAGCTTCTGGAAGCTTGCTTCAATCCATAGATTGATCTTTGTAGCTTACATATCTTATGGGCTTCTTCTGGTATGTCAAATCCTTCAGGCTGTGTCATGTACACATCCTCAAGAAGATTCCCGTTAAGGAAAGCAGTTTTGACATCCATCTGCCATATTTCATAATCATGATATGCAGCAATAGCAAGTAAAATCCGAACAGATTTAAGCATTGCAACTGGTGAAAAGGTTTCATCATAGTCAACCCCATGAATTTGTTTATATCCTTTTGCAACCAGTCTTGCTTTATAGGTATGTACCTTACCATCCATGTCAGTCTTCTTTTTGAAGACCCACTTGCATCCTATAGGATTAACTCCTACAGGAGGCTTGATCGGTCACCATTTTACTTGATTTTCATCATGTTCTCGGCCAAAATTCATCAATGTGGTAACCTTTTATTTTGAGTTTTAGTGTTTGAATTTTAAGTATTTCATAGTTGAGTAAGTTTTATGCTTATTTTGCTTTTGGTGTTAATTTAAGTTTTTAGATGCGTTTGATGTCGTTTCCATGGTATTGTGCATGTTTCAGAAGTAGTTGAAGAGTCGGAAGTGCCAAGGCAACAATGGAAGAGTGAAAGAAAAAGAAATAAAATATAGAAGGAAATTCCTGGAGCCAAACACGGCCCGTGTCTCCTGACACGGCCCGTGCTGCAAGAAGACCTTTTTCCCATACAAAAACCAGGGGGCTGACACGGCCGGCCGTGTTGCTTGGCACGGCCCGTGTCAGCAAGTCTGAAGGAAAATCAAAAATAAAATAATTGAAGAGCCAACACGGCCGGCCGTGTTGCTTGGCACGACCCGTTTTTGCTGCGCGCTGAATTTTTCTGATTTTCTATTTTCACTCATGAAGTGATCCCGAAGGGAAATTTTGACTTTTTGACTTGGCTTTAATGTGTACTACACTATTTAGACCTAATGGAAAGACAAAGAGGAGGACAAAAACAAAGAGAACGAGAGAATCAAGATTTTTGGAGAACGGAGATCATCAAGCGCGAAAGCAATTGAAGATCAAAGCTATCTAATCTCTTGTAATGTCTAATCTTATATTTGTACCTTCTTTGAATACTATAATGAGCTAAACCCCCCAATGCTAGGGGGGTGTCCCTGAATTGATTTTGTAATGAACTTCTTTCCTACAATGTTATGAATGTCTATGTTTTTATGAAATCAATTTGTTATATCACGAATGTAATGCTTGCCGTATTGGAAAATTAGGTATTGATTTGGAGGTAAAGGAGGTCTGACAAATCCCTTTATCACTATGTGTATAACAACATCGCTAATTTCTCTTAGGAATGAGGATCTAATAGTGATGAATGGAAATTCTTGATATTCATACATGGGACTAATATTCTTTTGAATGGCTAAGGAATTGGGATTTAAAATTGAATGTTAATGGTTTCTGGCTAAGGAATTAGGGGAAACTACTCTTGAGAACCATATTGAATCATTCGAACATAGATATCATAAAATAAGGATTAAGTTTATTTCAGAGCAATTCATACACCCTTGATCTAGCATGTTTAACTTTTCTGCATTCAAAAATCTCTATTTTGCCTTTATATTTTACAAAGCAAATTCACTCTTCACTTACCAACCCAAGGTTATTTTGTTTAATTGAATCATTATCAACACTGATAGTTCCTACGCAGTCCTCGAGATCGATACTCAGGATAATTCCTTTCATTACTACATCGGTAAAATAGTACACTTGCTATTTTCCTGATCAAGTTTTTGGCGCCGTTGCCGGGGACTGCCAAACTATCTGTTAATAATTATTCAATTGGAATTTTGTTGCTCTGCAACTAAAATTTTACTTTATTTTATTTGTTTATTTCACTTTGCCTATCCTAACCACTGTCTAATATTTTATGTGAGGTAAGGCCTCAGCTGAATTTCTTTTTGACGCAGAACCAGAACGATCGTTGCAAGCACGAATCAGAAAAGCCCGACACGACAGACTGGAAGTGACAGAAGAACCGCTGATAGTTTCTGATTCTGAGAAAGAGGGAACCGTTTCAATTCATTCGGAACACTCTGATTCTGGAAATTCTGATACCGAACCTGAAACTATGGCAGCTGACCCACCTCCTGCGGAGAGACTATTAGGTGATTACGGGGGAGCTAATGCCCCGCCTGGAAGGATGACAATCGTGAATCAACCAGTCAATGTTGCCCACTTTCAACTTCATCCCTCAACGATACGGCAACTAGAAAGGAGACCTTTCTCAGGAAAAAGAAATCAGATGCCCCAAAATGCCATGTTAGAAGTTGAACTCTTTGATGTGTGGGGTATCGATTTCATGGGTCCCTTCCCACCATCTTTTGGGAAGCAGTACATCTTAGTGGCGGTGGATTATGTCTCAAAGTGGGTGGAGGCCGTGGCCCTACCGACTAATGATGCTCGAGTGGTGATTAGGTTTCTAAAGGAGACTATCTTTGCTAGGTTCGGAGTACCCAGAGCTTTAATAAGTGATGAAGGAACACATTTTCTGAATCATCTAATGGAGAAGCTCCTCTTGAAGTATAATGTGAAGCATCGAATTGCAACTCCGTACCACCCTCAAACTAGTGGGCAGGTGGAAGTGTCAAACAGGCAACTCAAACAAATCCTTGAAAAGACAGTAAACTCATCCCGCAAGGATTGGGCAAACAAGTTGGATGATGCACTGTGGGCTTACCGAACGGCTTTCAAAACGCCAATTGGCATGTCACCGTACCAGTTAGTTTACGGCAAGGCTTGCCATCTACCGCTTGAATTAGAACACAAGGCATTTTGGGCTTCAAAATTTTTGAATATGGATTTATCCAAGGCAGGAAGTTCTCGAATCCTTCAGCTCCATGAATTAGAAGAATTTCGGAATCGTGCTTATGAGAATGCTAAGGTCTATAAAGACCAAACTAAGAAATGGCATGATAAAAGGATAGTGAAAAAAGAGTTTTATGAAGGACAACTGGTCCTTTTGTATAATTCTCGATTAAAGTTATTCCCTGGGAAGTTGAAATCCAAATGGTCAGGCCCGTTTGTTGTTCACAAAGTTTTCCCTCATGGAGCGATTGAATTAAAGAATCACGCAAACGGGGATACATTCAAAGTCAACGGTCAGAGGTTAAAGCCATATTACCAAGGACAAGAAATTGGTCAAATACATGTTGCTCGTCTCACAGGATGAGAGGAACAACCGTCGAGCCATGCGACGTTAAACGAAGCGCTTCGTGGGAGGCAACCCACGAGTTTTCAATTTTTCTCTCTAATGGTTTGTTGTGTGTTTTTCATTTTGTTTGAGTTAAATGTTTGTAGGTAAGAGCAGTGTGCTACTGGTGAAGGTGAAAAAATTCTAATGGGGTGACAACTAAGGTGTTCAACTGTGGACGTGTATAAGGAAAAATGCAAGACAAAACAAGGCAACACGGCCGGCCGTGTGGGCTAGCACGGGCCGTGTTGCTTGGTTATTATTTGCCCATACATTTTCCAGAGGAGCAACACGGGCGACCGTGTGGGCTAGCACGGGCCGTGTTGCTTGGTTATTATTTCCCCATACATTTTCCAGGGAGGCAACACGGCCGACCGTGTGGTCCAGCACGGGCCGTGTTGCAGTGCGAAACTCAGATTTTTTTTTAAAATTCAGAGACGTTGGAGTGGGGCCCACACGTCTTTAAATACCTTTCACCTCTCCCCCACTCACTTTTCAGCCACTTCATCTCCTCCAACCCTATTTTTCCCTCATATCTCCTAACCTCCATAACTTCTTTCACCTTAAAGCTCATATTTCTTCATCATCCAACCATTGTTTTCCAAAGTTCCTTCACAAAAGCTGGGCCGTTTCTCGCACTCTACACCGTGACGGTATTATTTTTCTCTTTCTCCACTATTTTTTTCTGCTAACTTTTTCAGGTGACCATTATGCCCCCGAAAAGAGCCGACCGAGGAAAGGCCGTGGTAGAGACCTCAAGACCGAGACAAAGGTCCCGGCGGATGCCAAATGCACACGGAATCATTTTTGAGGATGATGATCATGTTGAAAGGTACAAGACTCACCTTAAAAGGAAGCTTGTACCTACAAGGTATGTTTGTGATGATACTATGAGTGCTTTAGGAATTCTAGATGATGTATCCCAAATGTTCCATAATTTAGGTATTTTTGAATTTATGCATGCTGATGTGCCTACCTATGAACGCATCACTCTAGAGTTCCTAAGCACGGTTAAATTTAAATTGGAAAAAAATTGGACTGGTCATGTCTATGAATATTTTGGCACTATGAGTTTCCGACTTTATAACGAAGATTACTCGATGTCGGTTATTCAGCTTGGGCAATGCCTCCGGTTACCATTGATAGGATCCGGGGCAGTGCCAAATGACTTTTCTGCAGGTTCCTTTTGGTCCTCTATTACAGGTTTACCACAGTACGAACCCTGGAGTGCAAAGGCATCATGGATTCAAAACCCGTGCTTCCGATATGCTCAAAAAGGGTTAGCATTCACCTTGTTTGGACGAGGAGATAGTACAGGTGTAGCAGCAATGCGGGAGTTATATTTGATGCATGCCATGGTTAATGAGGAACCAGTGAATGTGGCGGCATTCGCCGCGGACCATTTAGGTACCATGGGGCGTGCCAGCTCAGAAGCCATTTCTGTGGGAGGTATGATAACACAAATTGCTGACTGGTGTGGTTGTAGGCCGGTGTTGGACGGAGAAACCCCGATGCAGGCGTTGGGTAAGCTTGACCTCAATGCCCTGTGTACGCAAGGCATGCTCGAACAAAGCCGTCATGGGTATGTGTTGGTAAGCCGAACACGCCGGCTGTTCCGCTTACCGAACACCGATAAAACTAATGTTGATAACAATGAGAATTGGTTGTATACCTCTGTTGACCCCGAAGAGGCGGGAGAAGATGAATTTCTTGCAGGTGATACGAGGGAGGAAGATGCACCGGCAAGGGAGAGGGCTGTCCCTCACCCTCACACCTCTCACCACAGAGGTATGGGAGCCTCCTCTGCTGGATGGACACCCATGGACATGGAGCAGTTCCGTGTTGAGCAGGCTCGCCAGGGAGCGGAGATTGATCGGATCGTGACAGAGCAGCTCCGTCAAGGGGCTGCCATTGATGATATTCAAAGGATGATGCAACATATGATGTTGCAATTTCCACAGCACCCTCCTCCGCAGTAGGCACTGTAAGTCCCTCTTGCATTTGGGTTTAAACATTGGGGTCAATGTTTAGTTCAAGTGTGGGGGGGTTCCTTTCATTGTTTTAATTTATTTTCTGTTTTGGTTTTTCAATTTTTTTTTTAAGTTAATTTTCCTTTGATTTCTTTTATTTTCAACTGTTTGGATGTTGGGTTACAGATTGATGGATAAAAACCAGAGGCGTGATGGAAGGATGGTTAGTGGATGAAAGACACAACCCGAACTCACGCTCCCGAGGCACCCTGGAAATTTATGCAGTCGAAGAAAAACTATTGTTGGACACAGTGGGATGAAAACTGGATTGAGATAGAAGTATGGTACACCTGAACCAAAAAGAAGCTACATTACACAGAGAGTGCTTTGGAACCTGCAAGTTTACCCACATGGTGAGGTCACAAAAAAGCCAAATACTAAGAGATCATCATGAGAGTTAATCCAGGTATGACTCTATCGCTCTGGTTTTGCGTACGTTCTACTGACAGAGCACTGCATTATGACACACACTGAGGCACATTTTTGTTGTTTAACCTTGAGCCTTTCCAGCCACCCTTGTACGTTTTATCCGTTGCGAACCCCTTTGAGCCTTTAACCATTTTGTTTGTTTGTAAACCGCTTATGTTACCCTATGGCCAGAAAAGAAAAAAAAAATATAATAATCTCTTCTACCCTTGCTCGGCATAAATGTTGTGGATTTTGGAAACTGTGTGAATTCTAAGTTTGGGGTGGTAAATCTAATACAATAGGGACAAGTGTGCGAAAAATCGTTACAAGAAAAAGAGAAAAGAAAAATAGAACTCATCAAAACGCACTTGTCCCAATTAAACGACTTGATTACATTTGAAATACTCAATCAGCTGAGTAAAGTTAAATAGTCGATGTCGAACCCCTGTATATCAAAATAAGCACAGGTACAAGAAACATAACAGGAGTGCCGAGTCCAAAAACCCCTTGTGTATCCGTTTGTTGTTTATCCCACCTGTCCTAAGCCCCGTTACAACCCTAAGTCCTCCAAAAGTGTGTGAATTATGTTTGTGCAATAGAAGTAGAATTTATTCAAAAACTAAGAGTCGATATTGCATATACTGAGTCTTTAGTGCTAACCCTAAGAGATTGTGTGAGATGTATGAAAAGCTTGCAGGTAAAGAGGTGCTGGACTGTGAGGTGTAGCGGATAGTTCGGATCGGGTGGCCAACGTCTTGACCATGAAGGTAGGAAACTCGGTGCGAATAACATCGGCTGTATAGTGGTGAAAAGGAATTTTGGGGTGACCTCTGTTTGTTGTCTCTTGCATCACTTGAGGACAAGCAATGAGATAAGTTTGGGGTTGTGATCGGTCACCATTTTACTTGATTTTCATCATGTTCTCGGCCAAAATTCATCAATGTGGTAACCTTTTATTTTGAGTTTTAGTGTTTGAATTTTAAGTATTTCATAGTTGAGTAAGTTTTATGCTTATTTTGCTTTTGGTGTTAATTTAAGTTTTTAGATGCGTTTGATGTCGTTTCCATGGTATTGTGCATGTTTCAGAAGTAGTTAAAGAGTCGGAAGTGCCAAGGCAACAATGGAAGAGTGAAAGAAAAAGAAATAAAATATAGAAGGAAATTCCTGGAGCCAAACACGGTCCGTGTCTCCTGACACGGCCCGTGCTGCAAGAAGACCTTTTTCCCATACAAAAACCAGGGGGCTGACACGGCCGGCCGTGTTGCTTGGCACGGCCCGTGTCAGCAAGTCTGAAGGAAAATCAAAAATAAAATAATTGAAGAGCCAACACGGCCGGCCGTGTTGCTTGGCACGGCCCATGTTGGCTGCGCGCTGAATTTTTCTGATTTTCTATTTTCACTCATGAAGTGATCCCGAAGGGCAATTTTGACTTTTTGACTTGGCTGTAATGTGTACTACACTATTTAGACCTAATGGAAAGACAAAGAGGAGGACAAAAACAAAGAGAACGAGAGAATCAAGATTTTTGGAGAACGGAGATCATCAAGCGCGGAAGCAATTGAAGATCAAAGCTATCTAATCTCTTGTAATGTCTAATCTTATATTTGTACCTTCTTTGAATACTATAATGAGCTAAACCCCCCAATGCTAGGGGGGTGTCCCTGAATTGCTTTTGTAATGAACTTCTTTCCTACAATGTTATGAATGTCTATGTTTTTATGAAATCAATTTGTTATATCACGAATGTAATGCTTGCCGTATTGGAAAATTAGGTATTGATTTGGAGGTAAAGGAGGTCTGACAAATCCCTTTATCACTATGTGTATAACAACATCGCTAATTTCTCTTAGGAATGAGGATCTAATAGTGATGAATGGAAATTCTTGATATTCATACATGGGACTAATATTCTTTTGAATGGCTAAGGAATTGGGATTTAAAATTGAATGTTAATGGTTTCTGGCTAAGGAATTAGGGGAAACTACTCTTGAGAACCATATTGAATCATTCGAACATAGATATCATAAAATAAGGATTAAGTTTATTTCAGAGCAATTCATACACCCTTGATCTAGCATGTTTAACTTTTCTGCATTCAAAAATCTCTATTTTGCCTTTATATTTTACAAAGCAAATTCACTCTTCACTTACCAACCCAAGGTTATTTTGTTTAATTGAATCATTATCAACACTGATAGTTCCTACGCAGTCCTCGAGATCGATACTCAGGATAATTCCTTTCATTACTACATCGGTAAAATAGTACACTTGCTATTTTCCTGATCAAGTTTTTGCTACCAAGTTCCAAACTTGGTTCGTGTACATGGAATCTATTTCGGATTTCATGGCCTCTAGCCACTTCTCAGACTCGGGACCAGTTATGGCCTCTTGGTAGGTCACAGGCTCATCTTGATCCATGAGTAATACATCACCTTGATCTGTTATGAGATATCCATATCTCTCAGGTAGGTGACGTATCCTGCCTGACCTACGCTGGTCTTGTTCTACTTGAGCAGGTTGCTCTTCCACAACCATTTGTGTTTCCTGCTCTAATTCCTCCATAGGTGTATCGATGCTTTGTGATTCTTGAATTTCTTCAAGCTCTATTTTCCTCCCACTGGTTCCTTTGGAAATAAAATCCTTTTCTAGGAAAACTCCAGTTCGAGCGACAAACACTTTGCCCTCAGAAGGATTGTAGAAGTAATACCCTCTTGTTTCTTTAGGATATCCCACAAATAAGCATTGGTCAGATTTGGGCTCAAGCTTAGTTGAAATTTGTCGTTTCACATAAACTTCGCAACCCCAAATCTTCATGTAAGACATATGTGGTCTCTTACCACTCCATATCTCATATGGTGTCTTATCAACCTTTTTGGATGGAACACGGTTAAGTGTGTAAGCTGCGGTCAACAACGCATGTCCCCAAAAGGAGTTTGGAAGATCGGCTTGACTCATCATGGATCGGACCATGTCCAACAGGGTTCGATTTCTTCTCTCAGACACACCATTCCATTGGGGTGTTCCAGGAGGAGTGAGTTGGGATATGATCCCACACTCTTTCAGATGGTCATCAAACTCTAGGCTTAAATATTCACCACCTCGATCTGATCGAAGAGCTTTAATATTCTTACCTAGTTGGTTTTGTACTTCATTCTTGAATTCTTTGAACTTTTCAAAGGACTCTGATTTGTGTTTCATTAAATACACATAACCATATCTACTGAAATCATCAGTGAATGTGATGAAGTACTGAAAACCTCCTCTGGCTGATATGTTCAGTGGACCACATACATCAGTATGTATGAGGGCCAAAAGATCATTAGCTCTTTCACCTTTTCCTGTGAATGGAGACTTTGTCATCTTTCCAATTAAACAAGATCTGCATGTCTCATATGATTCATAATCAAAAGAGTCCAACAGTCCATCTTTATGGAGTTTGGAAATGCGTTTCTCATTTATGTGGCCTAATCGACAATGCCAAAGGTAAGTTGGATTTAACTCATTAGGTTTCATCCTTTTGGTATTAATGTTATAAATAGGCATTTCAAGATCAATGACATATAGTCCATTGTTCATTTGTGCAGTTGCATAGAATATATCATTCAAATAAATTGAACAACAATTGTTCTTTATTATGAATGAAAAACCGAACTTGTCCAAACAAGAAACGAAAATAATATTCCTGCTAATTGCTGGTACATAATAACAGTTCTCTAACTGAATTATTAAACCACTAGGTAAAGTCAATTCATAAGTTCCTACGGCTAAGGCATCAACCTTTGCTCCATTACCAACTCGTAGGTCGACTTCACCTTTTGCCAATTTTCTACTCCTTTTTAGTTCTTGTACATTTGTACAAATGTGAGAACCGCATCCAGTATCTAATACCCACGATGCAGAAGTAGATAAATTAATTTCAATAGCAAAAATACCTGAAGTTGGAGTCTCTACTCCATTCTTCCTATCTTCCAGGTACTTTGGGCAGTTCCTCTTCCAGTGTGCGGTCTTACCGCAATGGAAGCAGGTGCCTTCCTTTTCTATGCTTCCACTAGGCTTCAAAGTAGCACTAGTGGGTTTGGGTTTGGCAACTTCCTTGCCTTTCCCTTTATTATGTTTGAGGACAATCCTCATGTCTCGGTACCAATCCAGAAAATTTGTCCCAGACAATTTTTCTTTGTCAAGGTTTGATCGCAATATGTTGTTAGAGGTGTTTGTTATCATGGTAATCTACACAAGGATTAATGAAAATATAAGTATTATTGACATATTTAATTAGGCCTTTAATTAAACATGCTCCCACTATTTTACTCAAAACAAATGACCCTCATCATCTGATTCGGAAAATCCCGTTGGAAGATTTTCTAGTGGGTCGAGATCCATATTTCACTTCGTTCTAAGTCCGCGTAGGCGGATTACACAAAACTAGGTTATTTTAGGTAGGAACTCCTTCCAATTGTATCTCATACAACTCTCGAAAATTTCAGTTGGGTGAATAACTCCTTATTCTAATCCATCATATGGATTATTCCCAACTCTTGCTTATAAACATATATATAATCTTATTATAATTTGTTTAGTTAAGTTTGACCCATTGTTTTAACAGTTGGATATTACAATTATCCCATCGCACCTTACTAATATATAGATCATGCACCTCGCGTAGGCGAAACCTACATTATCCATTACTAGTCTTGATGAGTGTTAAAACTTGGAAAGCATAAACTTAATATTTAATTTTGAGGGAATTGCAATTTTCTGATCTCACCGGCTTGTTTATCATATAAACCGTCTCTCACATGCATCAACATACATTCACATGCATCAACATACATACAAACAAAATGAAACAGTTATGGCCCCTAGCGCAATTGTTCTCCCAAGCCAATGAGAGAACCTAAGCTAACCTACAACGATCTAAGCTTCTCCAAGCAAGATCTTCAAGGTTGTCCTCCTTTGGCACTGACTTCTTTGCTTTCTTCATATCATTACATTACATGAAAGAAACTCGTTTTACATACGAGGGAGTGAGATGAGAAAAGAAGTTACATTTGGGAGATTAAGAGAGAGGCATGACACGCAGGTCGTATTTTAAAAACCCAAAACAAAACAAAGGAAAACTAGGGCCATAACCGATCACCACAAGACAATAATAAACACTTTATTATTATTATAATTAATTCCTTTAATTAATTAAAATCAAATTAAATTTCGACGACCGATTATCACATTTTAATGAACAATTCATTTAAAATCGATGTCGCTTTTCGTATAAACACTTGACACTTTTAAAGCACTGAGTTAGCCGAATGGGTGAAAAATTCCTTGCGTTAACCGGTTAACCATATGCGTTAACCGGTTAACACTGTTTTGAAATCTGAAAAAAATTGTTTTCTGCCTTGCGTTAACCGGTTAACCAAATGTGTTAACCGGTTAACACTGTTTGAAAATGTCTTGGAAAACTGTTTTCCGCCTTGCGTTAACCTGTTAACCATATGCGTTAACCGGTTAACACTGTTAAAAAATCTCAAAAAATTTATTTCGCATTCCGTTAACCGGTTAACCATACGCGTTAACCGGTTAACACTGTTCCAAAAAGTGTTTAGGAAGCACAACTCTTGTGCGTTCAAACCCCAATCGCATAACTCTCTGACAACACAACCCTTGTGCCGTCACTAACCCTAATGCACCAATTTCAGACTGTCAAACACGTCTCGATTGTTAATTCAGTATGATTGATCAACACGTCATTGCTTCACCATACTAATGTCGGATCAAGAAGCAAACGACCATTGATCGCTCAAAGGAAAACAATCATCGAGGTTTTGAATGAACGAAACAAGAACATTATATCATATATAATGTATTTTGCATCAGGGTTACATATATCACATATATGTAACTTGATCGATCTCAATTTAACCTTTGATTCATTCTGTTTTAATCATATTATTACATAACAAAAACAGATATCAGATTCATGGTTTCGTAAGAGGCTCTGATACCACTGTAGGAGAATAGCCATCCAAGGCGCAGTGGAATTTAAAAATTTCTCCATTTAGTGATCCTTACGAATGGGCATGATCAGTGATAGAATCGTTACCTCTTGTGGCGATTCAAACCTTTGGTGCAGATCTCTGATAATGATCAAAACCTTTGATACAGATCCACGGGGCGATCACGAATGTTGAACGATGACAACGTCCTTACTCAGTCCACACGAACGGATTCCTTCAATCGCAGTGCTAGCTGTTATGAATGAAGGCTTTGAGTGAGAGAGAGATATGAAATTCCAACTCTTCAGTTGTGTTGTATTCCCATACAAAGCTTCTGCACAAGAGCTCTATTTATAGAACCACTTGTATGGGCTTCAAGCCAAAAAGCCCACTTAAGTGCATTTTGGCCTATATCTCATAATATGCCAAAATCACTTAAGTATTTGGTACCTTACCATATTTCGTATTCTGCTTAAGTACACCGTACCTTACGATGTTCCTTAATTATTCTATCTCTCATCAATCCGTCCTTTGTGTGTGACCCTATAGGTTTTCGCGGCGTTGGCAATTATATTAAATCACGCATTTAACATAATAAACAGTGAGCGGTATCTAGCAACACATCACTGCTACCCAAATCACGAAAATGTCATGTGATCTGACAAAACCTCCTGTGATAATAATTATGTGTATAATTACCCCTTTGCCCTTATGTCTATATTGAACACAAGGTATAGACCGTGTCACCCTTGTCCAGTTCAATATTGGGCCCATAGACATTTATCCTGTTACGCAGGA
Organism: Lathyrus oleraceus; assembly: GCF_024323335.1. Classification (NCBI taxonomy): domain Eukaryota; kingdom Viridiplantae; phylum Streptophyta; class Magnoliopsida; order Fabales; family Fabaceae; genus Lathyrus; species Lathyrus oleraceus. Next base: position 77,348,408 of record NC_066581.1, on the reverse strand, counting down.
TTGGCAAATTCCATCTAGGACACTCATGTCCCTCAGCATGCTTCGTGGAGTACTCATCAACTGTCTTTATGGTCATCCAGTTACGGATAACATTGGATCAGTAATAAAGCACTCAAATCTACATCTAGGATCCATAGTGGTTTCAGGTCGAAGAGTGGTATACACTATTATCACCATGAGAATAACTTATGACACTTTGCATAACTTTCTATATAGTATTCTCATAGCGGGTCAATCCGGTATAAATATTACTCCTAATATTCATACCTATGTTTAAGACTTGATAAATCTTTATCCATGATCCATGAGATGTGATCATCAGTCTACAAACATAATAGTCTTAATGCTTTAATGTTATCCCACTTCATATTAAAGCTCAACTACGGATACTTTAAGAATAGTGCCCTTATATTTAATGTGTTCTCATGATTAAGTCACACTTAATGCATTAAACGGACTATCTATTCCAGGGACTTTATTAATCAACCATAATAAAGAAAATGCCTTTTATTATTAATAAATAATTCGATACAAGTACCAAAAGTATTGGCCTCTAGGGCTTACACCAACATCTTCTCCATTGGCTCTAGGTCAACATTTATCTGATAGGGACCACAAAAGGCTTGGGAAGCCTCCCTTGATCAAACACAGGCATAATCATAACAACATATTCATTAATTTGTGCTCTGGTGAACTGAATAACCCGCTGATCCATCAAACGTTGAAGACAAATTTTGAATTCACCACACTGATCATGGTTGGATGAACACACCACACAATTAACATGCACTCCCTTCATCAGTTATGCTTCCAACAATCTAGCATGGACCATTGTGAAGGGAGTTTTCAACTCGAACACATCCTTTATCAATCTTTCATTAGTTAGACTTTCTATAACATTGACGTCTGAACCACCATGCTTAGGCTAATGATTGTTCCCCACGTTTGGAACATCAGCAAAAGACAGTATTTTCGGATCTATCAACTCTTGGACCCGGAGCCTGAACACTTTGTGATTATCTGTCGTATGACCCTCTGAATTAGCATGAAAGGCACACCTAGCATTCTCATTATACCAGGGCTTGTGAGGCTTCGACATTGGAGGTAATGCCTTATGCACGATAGTCTCATTCTGAATTAGATACGGTAACAATTGAGTGTAGGTCATTAGGATAGGAGTGGTATTTGGATTATTGTATTGTTGATACAGACTCTGTTGATTTGGTTGTTGTTGTTGAACCGAACGGTGTTAATTATTCTATTGGTTTCTCTGTTGATGCTGAGGTGGAGGGTGAAATTCTAGTTTACAGACTTTCGATGTCACAAGGGTTGTTATGACATCCAATTCTGCGCAGACAAGAATTATGCAGAACTTAAAATGTAAGTGCAGTAAATAACACAAGTAATTGTTTACCCAGTTCGGTCCAACAAGACCTACGTCTGGGGGCTACCAAGCCAGGGAGGAAATCCACTATTAGTAGTATTAATTCAGACCTTAAACCAACTGTTTAACCCTATCACTTAATACCTACCCAATGCAATTTCAATCTTACACTAAGATCAGAGTTCCTACTCACTCCCCCTCAATCACCTCAGTGATTACAACTTTTAATCAATATTAAAGACAATTGTGAAGTCACACTTCAAACAACTCTTGATTGTGCTTAACAGCTTTAATCAAGATACACAGCACTCACGCTTAAAAGCTTAGAGTGACACAACACTTACAACTCAATGAACACCTTATACCAATGCAATCATCTACGTGATAATAGCTTGGCTTACAAGATACGTCTAATATAAGACACACAAAAATACAGCAGTGAAGTATGATGGACACACAAAATCTTCACGCCTAAAATCCCTAGTTCTGAATGAAGGATTGCCATCCTTTTATATTGCAGCACTTGGGCCTTGTACTTGTATTTTCCTGAAATTAAGGTCACGCGAGTTCCCTTAAATTCCACATCTAGGTTACTAACAAATAGGCTATTTGTTAGGTTCATTAATTGTAGCTTGGTTGTTGGTTTCATGGATTTTCTCCCAGCTGTTGAATCCCTAAAGAATAGCCTGAGAAAAATGCTGAAACAGAAAAACTAAACAACCTACAATTTAGCATACGCTGTCAGGAATGAATGTCACAACATTCAGTTTGACATCCAAATCAAGGACCATATGCTAAGTATGTTTTCCTTGAAAACAGACAGTACAAATTTGTTGAATTGTACAGGACCAATCTGTCCATTCTACAGTAACAGCGTACATCAATAAATGTCAAAGCATCCAATTTGACATCTACACATTGAGCCTTATGTCAGGTCTGTTATCCTCTTGATGAGCAGACTGAGATACATACTGAATTGTAGCAGACAACCAACCTGCCTATTATTCAGCATATGCTGTCAATGATGAATGTCATAACATCCAGTTTGACATTCAGACACTAGGCCTTATGTCAGGTCTGTTATTTCCTTGATAAACAGACTGAAAATAAATACTGAGTTATAGCAGAACACCAACTGTTCTCTTCCTCAGTATCTGCTGATAGGGATGAATGTCATAACATCCAGTTTGACATTCAATAAATCATGTATTAGCTAATCCTGCAGTATACTACTCAAGTATGTCATGACATCAGCCAAGACATCAGAGTACAGCTAGATATTCTAACATACAATGCAGTCAAACAAACATCTCCACAGCATGTCATGACATCAGTCAAGACATTAGGATCCAGCTAGTGTTTTACCATATAATGCTGCCAATCAAACATCTACAAACTCCCCCTTTGGCAAATTTTTGGCTAAAACACTTTGGTCTCACAACAGAGTCCATAGCAGCGGAAAACACACATCTAGCAGGAAATTAGCCTAGCTAATACACTCAGAGTAGCAGCACACTCACACATATGGAAGTTAAATAAAAACTTCACATAGCAGCACAAATACAGAAGTTAAATAAAAACTTCTAATTGCAGCACACATACACATACTCACACTCATAGAAGTGGAACATTAGCTGCAGAGTCGAGGATCTTGAATATCTGTCTTCAATATATGTTTAACAAAACAAATCTGTTGCAAATCTGTTGTCCTGGGGGCATCACAGGTGTTACTCCCCCTTTTTGTCAAAAATGTTGCCAAAGCAACACTTTAAGTTACAGACCAACATAACATAAACAGAATTACACACAAATGACAGAATTACAGAAAATGATTTATCCACCAGCCTCATCATTAGTGTCATCATCAGAACTGGCCTCCTCCTCACCCGCTGAGCTTTGCCTTGCAGCTCCATCTGTATCGCCAGCAGACATCTCCAATTGGAAAATCAGCTTTTCCAAAGCGAGCTTCCTAGCCTCCAGTTCTTTGCAAGTCTCTCTGAGCACAGCAATGACAACAACTTTATCTGGGTGGTTGCCAACATTGGATGTTTCTCCAGATGTCATGACAATGTCAGGGACATGCTTACCCAGAAACAGTTTGTAATTGAAGGCCAACGGACTCTCTCTTCTTTTCACAAAGTCATTGTCTGTCAAGATGTTTGGGAATTGATTCAGCACAATGCCACATATGAGAGAAGGGAAGGCTATAGGTCCCTTCACACTGAAACTCCCAAGCATGTTTCATGGTCTGATCAAAGATGTAGGTTCCATAGTCAAACTTTGCCTTGGTTCCAACAGCATAGATGAACTTTCCAAGCATCACAGACACATTTGACTTGTGATTTATGGGCACCCAGTTGGCAGCTCCAACTTCGTGTAGGATGGCATACTTCACACTGAGTTGGCTGGCCACCAGCTTACCTTTAAGAGGCCACTTCCGCACTTGATTTACAGTGATGACTTGACAGATTCTGTTGTCAGTCACATCAAGCTCTGGTTGCACTACATCAGCTCTTCCCAAATACAGATTGATTACTGAGGGAGAGAAGGTCACACACTTGCCTCGCACATAGACCTTTCTGAATTCTCTGGACTTCCCATCTGCACATTTCTCATACACATTTACAATGAACTCCTTCACCAAAGTCTCATAGCACTTTGGGACTTGAGTCACAGTTCTCATTAGCCGTGCCTCTTTAATAAGGTCAACAATCTCCTTACACTCCAGGGCATTTTGAGCCAATTCCCTCCAATGCCAGCCTCTTGTGGTAGACATACTTCCACCTGTTCACACTAGAGGCAAAATGGAATGACACATTGTCAATAGGTACCTCTGGAACACTGGCAGCCAGCTTGCTAGTGGTTGGCTTCTTCTTAGACAGGGATGTTGTGACATCACAGGGGACATCTGAATCAGACTCCACCACAACAGCCTTGGTCTTCATTTTCTTGGGCATCTCTTTGCTCCAAGCTTTTGCAGGTCCATGTCCTTTCCTTTTGAGGGGACTCTCTGTCACCTTTTTCTTGGGAGAAGTTGTCACATCAACCTCCCTAGTTGGGGACCTCTGCACCACAATCTTTCTCTCCCTCCTAGTCCTAACCCTTTTTGCTATGCTAGGGACAACTAAGGTCAACAGTTCATTATCAGAGAACTCTTCCAGATTCACTGTGTTAGCCTTAGGGTTGTCACTGACATCTTGAGTGACACGGCCTTCTCACCTCCCACATTGTCTAAGGGTTTTTCAATCCTTGAACCCTCATGAGCATCGGGTTGCTCAGCATTGTCAGAAACATTCTTTCTTAATACGACTGTGTTTTCTTGACATGCAACTCTATCAGGTATGATAGTGTTCAAGGGAACGGAAACCCCAGGAACATTCTAATCACCAGATAGTATCTTCGTGACAATAGTTGCAATGGAATTATGCACATACCTCGAGCCTTCCCTGGTTGGTTCTTCAAGAGCGATTGCTGAGGAGAATCCGGAGACCGTTTCTTTCGGTCTTCTTGCATGAGAAGAAGTTGCAGCGTTAGCAGCAGAGTCCTCCCGGTTAGGGTTGCAAGACGCAGTGTTGGAGGAATCGGACAGGGTCGTGTAGGAGGTGGAATCAGATTGGTGTGCCATGCTGAATATCTCGGAGGAGACTTGAACAGTTTCTTTGGGAGAAGGTTTGCAAGACTGAAAGTTGAAGCGATGGAATAGGGAACGCTTGTTGCACGAGTAATGTCTATTAATTTTTGACCACTCAGAGTGCACTATTAATTGTTTAATAGGTTGACTTACTAAACAGTAGCTAACTAACATCATTAGTTGCTACAATTTCTCAGAAGAGCACATTCCCTCTTTGCCCCTACCATTGTCAAACTGAGTAGCATCCAATGTCATGACATTCTGAGTGACATTATACTCAGTCTGCATCAGGTTCATCCATACCAGTGATGACCACCTGCTACCAGAAGCTAGGTACTTAGTTTCTGCAGACGACAATGATACACACATCTGTTTATCCCTTGCTACCGCACCATTTGTATGATGACCAATAGGTGCCAATGACTCACAGCTTTCAATCAGACATTTTCCACAGTCTGTTCTTTTATCCAAAGGCAGATATGGGATTCCTCTAATTGCTTCCTTGGAAATGATCTTCTTCATTCCTTTTAAATGAAGTAGTCCAAGTCTTCCATGTTCCAGCTTCAATTCCTGCTCTCCCTTGGCTACGGGGCACTTGGGGGAGTATAGCGAGTCTTTAGATTTCCATAGATAACAATTATCTTTGGATCTGTCTCCTCTCATCACTTCCTGATTGCAACCATTCAACACCACACATCCTCCCCTGGTAAATTTCACATTGAATCCTTGGTCACATAGCTGGCTTATGCTGATGAGATTTGCAGTTAGGCCTTTTACTAACAGCACATTACTCAGTTTTGGAACTTCAGGACAATCCAGCTTACCAACACCCTTGACTTCTCCTTTAGCTCCACCACCAAATGTCACATACCTGGTGGCATGGGGTTGTAGATCCACCAATAGGTTGCTCATCCCAGTCATATGTCTTGAGCAGCCACTATCAAAGTACCAGTCTTGTTTGGTAGGTGCCCTTGGAGATGTGTGAGCTAGTTTAGCAACACATTGTTGATTCTCAAGGGAGAGATTAAGCTTAAATGCCTGTTGCTTAGGTCTGACTTGAGGTGTCTGATTATCAGCCCATTTTTGTTTCTTAATGGGGGCATTAAGCTTAGACGCCTTCTGCTTAGGTATGACTTGAGTAGTCTGGTTAGGATAACCATGCAGCCTGTAGCAGAAGGGTTTTATGTGACCAAATCTACCACAGTAATGACATCTCCATCTCTGAAATTTCTTCTTCTGATGGTTACTCATTCTGGTTCTCTGATGTTGAGACATCGGTTGTGACTTCTGCTTGAATTTCTGAACTTCAGCCTTAGATCTTTTGAGTTCAAATGAAGATTTCTTAGCAAAGCCTAAACCAGACATGGTTCCTGACTTCTTTCCTACCTTTAGAATCTCTTCCAAGGTGTCAGTTCCTTTGTTCAACATTCTGATGGATTTTGTCATTTGTTCTAGCTTAGATGTCAGCAAAGAAATCTCACCATTCAGACCATCTATGACTTTCAGCTGCTTCTGTTTCTCAGCTTCTAGCTCTTTGATGAGTTTCTTCTGCTTTTCTCCTTGGATACATACTTCTGCACTTTTAACACATAATTCTTTATATGAAGCAGCAAGTTCATCCAAGGTAAGCTCATCTCCGCTTGAGTTATCCTCTGAGGCACAGACACTGGTCAGAGCAGTGACATGTTTAGCAGATTCTCCTTCAGATTCACTCTCAGAGTCTTCTTCAGACTAGGTGGCAGATAGCCCTTTCTTTTGCATCTTGAGAAAGGTAGGGCATTCAGCTTTAATATGACCATAACCTTCACATCCATGGCACTGAATTCCCTTGCCATGAGTGACCTTTTCTTCATATTTTGACTTTCTACTGATGTCATATGAAGAGTTCTTGACATTAGGTCTACCCTGTTGATCAACCTTCTTTATGAACTTGTTGAATTGTCTTCCAAGCATGGCTATGGCTTCTGAAATGCTTTCATTTCCCCCAATGTTTCCTTCTTCTGAATTCTCTTCAGTATTTGATACAAAAGCTATGCTTTTGTTCTTCTTTTCAACATTCTCACACAAGCCCATTTCAAAGGTTTGGAGAGAACCAATGAGATCATCCACCTTCATCTTGCAGATCTCCTGAGCCTCTTCTATAGCAGTGACCTTCATTGCAAATCTCTTAGGTAAAGACCTGAGAATCTTTCTTACAAGTTTCTCTTCAGCCATTTTCTCACCTAAGCCACCAGAGGTGTTGGCAATTTCAAGAATATTCATGTGAAAGTCATGAATAGTCTCATCCTCTTTCATCCTCGGGTTTTCAAACTTGGTGGTCAGCATCTGAAGTTTGGACATCTTCACCTTGGAGGTACCTTCATGAGTTACCTTGAGGGTATCCCACACTTCCTTGGCCAGCTCACAGTGGTGCACCAGTCTGAAGATGTTCTTACTTATTCCATTAAACAATGCATTCAAGGCCTTAGAATTTCCAAGGGCTAATGCCTCTTGCTCCTTGTCCCACTCTTCTTCAGGGATTTGCATACTGACTCCATCGTTACCTGTCTTCGTTGGATGTTCCCATCCGTTGTTGACAACTCTCTAGACTTTGCTATCTAGAGACCTTAAGAAGGCTATCATACGAGGCTTCCAGTCATCATAGTTAGAACCATCCAGCATGGGTGGTCTATTTGAGTGTCCTACATCCTTGTCCATGGTACTAGAAAGTAACTTCCCTAGATCTCACCCAGAAATTAACAGGCAGGGTGCCTGCTCTGATGCCAATTGAAATTCTAGTTAACAGACTTTCGATGTCACAAGGGTTGTTATGACATCCAATTCTGCGCAGACAAGAATTATGCAGAACTTAAAATGTAAGTGCAGTAAATAACACAAGTAATTGTTTACCCAGTTCGGTCCAACATGACCTACGTCTGGGGGCTACCAAGCCAGGGAGGAAATCCACTATTAGTAGTATTAATTCAGACCTTAAACCAACTGTTTAACCCTATCACTTAATACCTACCCAATGCAATTTCAATCTTACACTAAGATCAGAGTTCCTACTCACTCCCCCCCAATCACCTCAGTGATTACAACCTTTAATCAATATTAAAGACAATTGTGAAGTCACACTTCAAACAACTCTTGATTGTGCTTAACAGCTTTAATCAAGATACACAACACTCACGCTTAAAAGCTTAGAGTGACACAACACTTACAACTCAATGAACACCCTATACCAATGCAATCATCTACGTGATAATAGCTTGGCTTACAAGATACGTCTAATACAAGACACACAAAAATACAGCAGTGAAGTATGATGGACACACAAAATCTTCACGCCTAAAATCCCTAGTTATGAATGAAGGATTGTCATCCTTTTATATTGCAGCACTTGGGCCTTGTACTTGTCTTTTCCTGAAATTAAGGTCACGCGAGTTCCCTTAAATTCCACATCTAGGTTACTAACAAATAGGCTATTTGTTAGGTTCATTAATTGTAGCTTGGTTGTTGGTTTCCTGGATTTTCTCTCAGCTGTTGAATCCCTGAAGAATAGCCTGAGAAAAATGCTGAAACAGAAAAACTAAACAACCTACAATTTAGCATACGCTATCAAGAATGAATGTCACAACATTCAGTTAGACATCCAAATCAAGGACCATATGCTAAGTCTGTTTTCCTTGAAAACAGACAGTACAAATTTGCTGAATTGTACAGGACCAATCTGTCCATTCTACAGTAACAGCGTACATAAATAAATGTCAAAGCATCCAATTTGAAATCTACACATTGAGCCTTATGTCAGGTCTGTTATCCTCTTGATGAGCAGACTGAGATACATACTGAATTGTAGCAGACAACCAACCTGCCTATTATTCAGCATATGCTGTCAATGATGAATGTCATAACATCCAGTTTGACATTCAGACAGTAGGCCTTATGCCAGGTCTGTTTTTTCCTTGATAAACAGAATGAAAATAAATATTGAGTTATAGCAGAACACCAACTGTTCTATTCCTCAGTATCTGCTGACAGGGATGAATGTCATAACATCCAGTTTGACATTCAATAAATCCTGTATTAGCTAATCCTGCAGTATACTACTCAAGTATGTCATGACATCAGCCAAGACATCAGAGTACAGCTAGATATTCTAACATACAATGCAGTCAAACAAACATCTCCACAGCATGTCATGACATCAGTCAAGACATTAGGATCCAGCTAGTGTTTTACCATATAGTGCAGCCAATCAAACATCTACAGAGGGGTCTGGAACTGAGGTAGCGAAGCTTGATATTGAGGAACTGGAACTTGATACTGGGGTATCGGAGCTGGAATAGGGACATGAGCAATTGGACGATAAGGCATGGTTGGATATTGAACAACTGTTACGTAAGGGTACTGATAATAAGGCACAAGAGAAGGAGCCTTGTGTGGCGCCCTCTCCCTTTGAGAATAAATAGCACTAGTCTTGCTCTTCTTCCTTTTGAATCCGTTGAAAGGCTTCTTCAAGATTGGTTGACTACTGGAACCTCCCTGGATTTTACCACTTTTCAATCCTTCTTCTACTCTTTCACCCACGATCACTATGTCAGAAAATCCAGTGGACACACTACTGATCAATCTTTCATAATATTGGCCCTGCAAGGTTCCCATGAAAATGTCAATCAATTCACAATCAACCAGCGGCGGGTGCACTCTTGCAGCCAATTCTCTCAAGCCTTGTGCATATTATTTAAAAGACTCATTGTCTTTCTGGGCCATACTCTGAAGTTGAGTGCGGTTTGGTGCCATATCAGTATTATATTTGTATTACTTTGCAAATGCTTCAGCCAACTCATCCCAAGTGTGGATGTTGCTACACTCCAACTACATATACCAATCCAAAGATGCCTCAGTTAGACTGTCCTAAAAGCAATGGATCATGAGCTTATCATCTCTGGCATAGGCAACCATTTTTCTGTAATACATTTTCAAGTGTATGTTAGGACATGTGAGTCCTTTGTATTTTTCAAATTCCGGGGCTTTGAATTTTGGAGGAATCACCACGTCTAGGACCAGACATATCTCCAAGGCACTCAATCGGGTTGAGTTATGTCCTTCCAAGATTCTTAGCTTTTCAGCCAGAGCACAACATATCAAGATAGCCTCGGAATCTTGGGCAATAGTAGGGATTTCCATTGGAGTAGATCCATTATAATTCTGCATTTCAAACTCGTCCTGAAGTCCTCATCAGTGCGAGGAATGACCACATGATTGACCACCGGAGGTCCTTGCGCAGTGACTCCAGAAGTATGCACAGGTGAAGGCACATAAGTTCTTTCAGGCGGTGGAACAAAACCTGGAGGAAGATCGTAGATAATGGGATTTGGAATAGGAACTGAAGGTCCTGACTGAAGAGCAACCTCTTGAACTAGAGTGTCATTCCTTGCAGCAGCAGCAACACGAGCCTCTTCTTATCTTCTAGCCAAAGCTTATATAGCCTCAAAGATCTGCTCAATTTTGCTTTTGTCAAACTCCATCTCCTCTCTGAAGGCAGCTTGTTCTTCTCGAACTACATCCATGATTCTTCTTGTATTGGAGCGATTAACGTATGCACGTTGATGAATCAACTTGAGCTACTGGAGATGAGGAAAAATGAAATGAGTTTTTGTTTTGAGAAATGAAATGCACGATGCATACTTTAATGCATGTGGATGTAGAAAATTTCTTTTATGCTTATGTTCAATTTTATTTTCAGGGGAACCATGTTAGATTCCTTGTTATTTAGCAAGCATTCAAAGAGATCATTCAATTCAAAGCAGAGTACAAGAATGAAACCAAAACTTTTTGTACAAAAGAACTCAAAATCCTTTATTCATTCAATTCAAAGCAGAGTACAAGGATTGAGTATAAAATATTCTTTCAAACATAAAGGAAAGTACAAAACAACAAGGTCAAACTGCAGGCTTCTGTTTGTTGAGCTCTTCCAACTCTCCCTTGAACCTTTTCATCATGTCTTCACAAAGATAAACAAAGTTGGTCACTAAAGGAGGGATGTTGTCATCGTCTATCTCTTCCAGAGCACATCTTAACATCAAAGGCACATCCTTATCCATGCCATTGCAGAAGTCTATCAAACTGGAAAACTTATCTCGATACTCATTCTTTTGTTCATGTAAAAACTGGATGGTTTTCTCTTAGGATGCCAAACTAGCATTCACAGTTTCCCTTGCGTTCATCCAATCTTAACATTCTCATAGCAAAGATTCATATTGGCCTCTCCAGTATCGTTCCCACTCATTAGCATTTTCAGCCTCCTGGCACTTTCCTTTCCATATATCAGGTGTAATCTGAGCAGCAACTAGAGAACTCTCTTTACTACTGTGTTCTCGTTCTTCCCTTTATTTTATTTATAGAGTGAAGCACTGAGGTCGGCTATCTCATCCTTAAGCGTCTTTCTTATCTCCTTCTTTTGTTTTGTGGCGAGCTTCCACCATTTCTCTTTGTCACGACAATCCCTCCCAGCCTCTTTCAGTTGGCTTTTGACGGTATTCAAGCAGCTATCAGCCTGATCTAACCCATGCTTGACTCTTTTTCTCTTATATTCCTCCTTATCAGTCCTTTCCACATTTACTTGAAGTTGTGTTTTGTTCTGCCCAAGCTCCCACTTATGATTATCCCTTTCTTCAGCAATCCGGTGAAGGTTCAACTGTAGCTCTTCATTATCTTTTTCCAACCTTTGGATGACAACTTTGAGCTCTTTAGCTTCCTCCATAGTGATGTGAGTAGGCTCTAGAAGACTTGTATGCATTGGAGGCTCATAAGGGTATGGTAGTTTATCTTGAGAAGCCATGGCTTGGACCCAACTCGTATATGGCTCTCTAGCTATGAAATTCTTCTTTCCACGCTCCCTTTTTCCTTCTCTACGAACTTTAGTCCAAGCACGGCCTATCCTTTTCAATAGATCAAAGTCCTTCACTCCTTCTCCCAGCATGAAACCTTCTAACAACTTGTCTTCTGGTTTGTCATCCATAGGAAACCCAAGTTTCCACATAGCAAGTTCAGGGTTGTAATTGATGCAACCTCGATTTCCTATGAGTGGCATATTATGGAAGTTGCCACATTTGACGATTATGTCCACATCATCATAAACACGAGAGTACTAGGTGATGTCATCGCCAGTGAGAGACATGATTCTTTGAGACCACTTGAGGTTATCCTTATTCTGAATAAAGGACCCTTCACTTGGTAAGTGAGATAAGTACCATTTATACAGCAAAGGAGCGCAACATTGGACCATCCCCCCTTATTCTCATTTCTCCAATGGATTGAGTGATAAACATCTGCAAGCAAGGTGGGAATGGGATTCTTGAGCAAGAAAATGCATATAACAATCATGTCCACGAAGCCATCAATGTTCGGGAACAAGACAATCTCATAGAGTATCAAGGCTAACACAACATTGAAAGAGACCCAATCTTCTTTAATTTTGAAAGCTGAAGCTTTTCCCACTAAGAACTTCAAAGTGAAGCCCAAAGTGTCTCCTTTTGGTCCAAGATTGGCTTTCACTTTTGCTTTATCTAGATGTATAGATGAACCTATTTGTTGATGTTTAGGAAATTCCCCTAGATCGGTGTAAGATACTTCATCCTTGATACCAATGTCTGCTGTATGTGAGAATTCTTCCAGTGTTGGCGCCAACTGGAAGTTCTGGAATGTGAAACACCGCAAGGGAGGATCATAGAATTGTGCCAAAGTGAAAATGTCCCAAGCATCCACCTCGGTGTTCATGATAGTCAACAGGTCACCATACTCAACACAAAAGTTGTTACTTTTTTTTCACGTCTGAGATCAACCCCTTAATCAATGCTAGCTTTGGATTCCTGAACTTGAATGAATAAGTACTTTTCTGATTGCTACCCATGTCTTTTGAATGTCTGCAATCAATAGAGTCTTTTGGTCCCTTGAAAATATGCATATGTCATATGTGTTATGATTATGAAATGTTTTATGTTTATGTATGTACAGTTGGGTAGGTGATCATTGGAACATTCTGATTAATTACTTCATGGAGGAAAGGTTCCAAGAATAGGAAAACCAAACACAGGTAGGCTCTAGGGTTTAAAAGGTTCCTAGAGTCATGGACCCAATTCAAGAATATTATCGTCAGAACGACTAATCGTAAGACAATAATGTCTTAAATAGGATATATTCTAGGTGAGGTCTTTGTATTAACCCAACGAGTCCTAAGTCTCGTAGGTCAATATTACACAACCATTTACTCCACGGATTTAGACACGGTTCCTAGAGTCATGGATTCCATCTGACAATATTATCATCAGAACGACTGCTCGTAAGACAATAATATCCTCAAAAGGATCTATTATGAGTGATATTTTTGCATAAACCCAACGAGTCTTAAGTCTCATAGGTCAACACTACACAACCATCGGTCCTAAAAGCCATAAGTTCAGGGTTCTACAAAAGGTCCTCAGAATCATAGATTGAGGTTGAAAGTATCACCGCCAATACTACACAACCACAAGTCAATACTACACAACCACCATCCTAACTTATGTTTTTCTCATATCTCAGGTATAAAGCTTTTCCTCACACAATGCCAATAATCAGAGAGTTCTAATGATACCATATAATAATGATACAGTAATTTGAAATACAGATAATTAAAGGCATATAAAGATAAAGTAGATAAGAAGCAAACAAACAAATAAAAGAAAATACTCAAACACCAAACAAACTAAACTAGGGTGGACTCACTTAAAGACAAGTTTCTTCCCCAACAGAGTGATTAATTTTCACCCGTTGGAACTATGGTGTAAACATGGGTTCTGCTTGGTTTCTCCAGTAGATATTTCCCTATAGAGTTTCCCGTTTATTTTATTTTCTCCAGTAAAACTTCATGAACTCCCCAAGCGAGTTTCATACCAGCAGGATTCCTTGAGAAAGTTATCCCCAACTACATTATCTTCAGCAAGTCTCTTTGAAGTAGCTTCATAAGATGGACATCTCTTCATAAGTTAGAAATCTCCCCAGTGAATCTAATGGACAGAAGTTCCATGATAGACAAGTTCTACTGACTGTTTCTCAGTATATCTCCGGCGAGTCTCTTATGTGTTTATTTCCCAGAGAGTCTCTTGTATTCCCCAATAGGTTACTTCAACCAATCCCCAGCAGAGTTAGTGTTCCATGCCGATCTACTCTCCGAAGGAGTATTAGATTGGACTTTCCAGTCCATTGGTTATGAGTAATGCTAATCCTTTGGGATAACATTAACTTTTCATCCCCAGCAAATCTCTAGGATCTTCTCATTCTCTAGAGGACTCTTTTGTCAGCCGAGAGCAGCTGAATATGCAATTATTCCCCAAAGGAAGTCTTTTGTTTATTTTCCAGCAGTTTGCTTCAACCAAGAGTAGTTGAATGCATTATTTCCAGCCGAGAGCAGCTGAATACTATTTTTCCAACTGTTTGCTTCAACCAATAGCAGTTGAATGCATTAGTTTCGACCAAGAGCAACTGACTACTATTTTATTTTCCAAAAGTTTGCTTCAACCAAGAGAAGTTGAATGCATTAGTTTCAGCCAAGAGCAGTTGGATACTATTTTATTTTCCAAAAGTTTGCTTCGACTAAGAGCAGTTGAATGCATTAGTTTCAGCCAAGAGCAACTGCATACTGTTTTATTTTCCAAAAGTTTGATTCAACCAAGAGCAGTTGAATGTAGTACTTTCCGCCAAGAGCAGCTGGACACAATTTTATTTTAGAGTTTCGCTTCAACCAAGATTAGTTGAATGCACTAGTCTTAGCCAAGAGTTGCTGAATATGACATCTTTAGCCAAGAGCAGTTGAATTTGATCATTTGTTCCCCCCTAGAGTGTCTGTCTTCAACAAAGAGTGTCTGAAGAACAATCAAGCCTTTACTTTGTAACAGATCCATCCCCGGAGATCTACCGTCAATCAAGAGCAACTGAACATGATTCTCTCATCCCTAGTCATTTGCATATCATCTAAGAAATCAAGAGCATTTCTAAATACATTTACATTCATGATTAAGAAATCAAGAGTATTTCTTAACTCATACATATTTCATTTACATTCATGATTAAGGAATCAAGAGTATTTCCTAACTCATCTGAATGTCATCTGAGAAATCAAGAGCATTTCTCAATTCATTTACATTCATGATTAAGAAATTAAGAGTATTTCTTAACCCATACTGTCGCAACCTGAAAAAAGAATGCGAAAAAACCAACCGGTGAAAAAAGAGATGACAAAAGAGTCGCCACTGTGTGTTATTTATCCCAAAGGAGGGAAAGGAAACGCTCGAAGTAAACCTGAAAAGAGGAAAGGAAAAGACAAGGTCTCGTAACCAAATCTTGGGTTCGGGAGTCGATTATGCGAAGGGAAGGTATTAGCACCCCTACGCATCCGTAGTACTCTACGGGATCCACTTTTGTTGTTCTTGTCTAAAGGGTGTAGGTTTATCTAATGTACTATTTACTAAAAGGGGGGTCAAAAGGAAATGACTCGCACGGATGTCGCATCCACTGCATACGTATCTCATATGAATATGAGAATCAGAGTCTTCATAGCTCGGCTACCTAGGGGTTAAAGAGGAGTGTGCTCGCTAAGACATCGCGTCTTATGCCTACGTATCTCATCGGGAATGAGAATCAGAGTAAGCCGTAGTTCGGCTAACTACGGGTTAAGGGTTGTGTTTTTGGGTGAACGACGTTACTACGCAATCTACCAGATGCTCGACCTTTGGAGACTTACTCGCCTGTAGTAGAAGGAGTAAACGTGTTCTTAGGAGAAGAAAAATCAATGAGTTGGGGTGTTTTAGGGATGCTCATGCAAAAAAGCAGTCCTAGACGAAGGAACCGCGCTACCTTAATTGACATGCAAACGGGAGACTATACGAAGCCTAGCAACCCTATGGGGAGACGATCACACCACACAAAACATGTATCTTAAAGTAAACACGCCAACAAGGGGGCTCAAACATACATGGGTAGAGCTTTAGTCAAGAGGGGTCATATCAACCTCGACAAGCAAGCCATGGAATAGGTAATCAAATGGGCTCTTAACCACTGACATTGAACGTCAGGGTGAGCAGATCAAAAGGGTAATGAGGATAAGACCTCATAGCTCTTAACCCTGGACAGGGTGAGCTCATGACAAAAAGTGGGGATTCAGAAAGGTGGAACCCTCTCCACTGACTGACCGGACAAAAGATCTTGGGCTTTTGTTCTGAAGCATCAACACGTAGTGCGAGCATAAAGAACGACACACTGAATAACGGGGGATTGATTACTAATCCCTTTTATCCGTCAATTGCCTCTTCAGGGAGGTCTTTAGCACTTATGCCTCTTCTTGGAGGTCTTTGGGCACAAAAGTAAACAAACAACAGAAAACATTGTCTCCTATTGAGGTCTTCCAGCTAAGAAAGCGGTAAAATGCGGGAAAGATAAAGGATCAAGAGATCTACCACACGGATAAAGACCCGAAGTAATAATAGCTAAAGAAATAAGAAACCCAGAGATCTCTCGAGCTGGCACCATCAAAGAAAGCGAGTCAGTACAGGTAATCGGAATAAACCTCCAGGGGGTATCCCACAAATAAAGTGGAATACCAAGCAAGTTATCTCTTCAAGAGTCATGTGAGTCCTCACAAAAAAAAACTCAATAAACAGGTTAGGGAAACAAGATGAGGCGCAATCAAGAGTTGCCCCAAATTAAAATGTAACCACATGAATCATGCCATTAAAATTCACAAAAAGAGCTCACAAAAAGCAACCAAGTGTAGGAGACCTAAACCTCTTGTCAAACACATGCATCAAAAGGGTATCAAAATTCAAAGTCAGGGGGCAAGGATCCACACATCAAGACATGACATACATACTAAAACATGTGCCCACATGCAAAACCTAACGATAATACCTCATACATTCAGAGCATTCAAATTGAAAGCATAGAGTAATGGAAATAGGGCAAACCTGATTGGAGAGATTGAATGAAATTGAATTGTCTAGTTCGGTTTGCAAAGCAATCTGAGGGTTTATATGAGGTAGAGTAGGTTCTTTGCAGATGAGTTCCTTTCAGTGTCCGGAGGCTGCTTTGAACTCTGTTAGCTCTTCTCTCACTATCTTTTTCCCAGGGTTTTTTGGGAGATGGAAGCCTAGAATTTATAACCTGATTTTTGTGACTTTGTGGGCTCACAAGAGAGAGGTCCAAGTCCAAGATTTTTCTTTTATTTATTTATTTATTTATTATTATTATTATTATTATTATTATTTTATTTTCGTTTTTCGTTTTTTTTTAAAACGCGTGGGTTTCGCCTAGCGAGCATGACAGCTCAAGAAATTCCTCTGAGCGTAGGTGATTCTGGTGGCTTTTCTTGGGACTCGCTAGGCGACCCCTTCTGCTCGCCTAGCGAGCATGACAGCTCATGAACAAACTTTTGCTCCTTCAGGATTAACGTTTTTACTGATGAATAGACCCCATTTGAACATGTTGGAAGTATCTCAAGCCATTCCCTTGTGTTGACTGATCACCCAGATAGGACCCACAAAGTGTCTTGGATGATATTCAAGCTTCTTGGATCTAATTCTGATTGACATGACGAAATGCAATATGAAATGTTAAATGACCTAAAAATGAATGCATGAATGAGGGGGGCAAATTTTGAGGTATGACAACTGCCCCTATTCAATCAACTGGAGACCCGAAAAGAAGATAGCAGCGGCTTTCGCACTTTCGAGGTATCAAGGGATTGAATACAATAAAAGCCCGAAAATTTGCACTGAAGTGAAGTGAAGTAACAATGCCTGTCAGAATCGGCAAAGAGGTGGTCTTGAAAGAAGAATCCGTCTGGTACGGTGAGAGTCAGTCTGAATACCAAAAAAGAATGTTAACATGGATACCAAAATAAATGGTAACACAGAAATAACCATGGCCTGAATGCCGCTCATCAGTCTGAGTACTGGAAATGACTTCGATCTGAACATCAGAAGATATGAGATTATTAATATCGGTCTGAACACCGAGAGGCTGGCCTGAATGCCACAAGTTGCGTCGACCTGAATGTCAGAAACTTCTTCGATCTGAATATCGGAAAATTGGCCTGAATGCCACTTCGATCTGAATATCGGAAAATTGGCCTGAATGCCACAAGTTGCATCGACCTGAACGTCAGAAACTTCTTCGATCTGAACATCGGAAAACTGGCCTGAATGCCACTTCGATCTGAATATCGGAAAATTGGTCTGAATGCCACTTCGATCTGAATATCGGAAAATTGGCCTGAATGCCACAAGTTGCATCGACCTGAATGTCGGAAACTTCTTCGATCTGAACATCGGAAAATTGGCCTGAATGCCACTTCGGTCTGAATACCGGAAAAACTTCATGCCTGTCAGCATCGGCAGGAATAGGGAAAGATAATAGAGGCGGCGCATGGGCCAATGACACTTGCTGGGGATAATAAAGGTAAGTCATGAACAATCTTCAGTCTGAGTACTGGAAACAACTTTTGGCTTATCACTTGAGATACCGAGAATGTTTTATGCTTACATGCGTATGTTTGAATTTTTCAATGGCGTAATGCTCCATGAAAATGGAAATACTACGCGATTTGGGAGGATGCAATGCAATATGATTCTACATGCAGGGATGCGAAATGCTGGGTAGAATGCCAAGCCGAGGCAAGGGAATCTGCTGGGGAAATGATCACAATCTTTTGGACCCTGGAAAGGCTGTTAGAGATGCACATCACAAAGAACTCTGTGGGGAAATGACCCGCCACACGGTGTTTTGGCAAATAACAAAATACCGAGGCTCTGACTGAGGGGAGAGCGGCACTGAAAACCTGCTGTTGAGGAAAGCGATAGTGGTTTTGGCAACCATAATCTGCGAGAGAGACGACTCAGCAGGGGAAGCAAACACCGATACGGTACCGAGATTCTGCTTCAAGGAAAGAGACCATGGGTCTAGCGTCGAGATCATCGATCTGGCATCGAACTCTGAGGAGCAACCGCTTCTGCTGGGAGGATACAGTCTGGCACTGTCAACTCCGCTGGGGATATATAGTCTGGCACTGTCAACTCTATTGGGGAGTGTATAGTCTGAAACAACCGCTTGGGGGAGGTACAGCAGTGAGAGCCTGTTGGGGATCGAAGAATCCAATGCTCTGATCAGCTCTGCAGGGATAAGATACCAACTTCGACTGTTGGGGGGAAACACAACCGCGATCATATGATGGGGGCCTTAAGGAAATGCCCCGAGTGTACCTGTTCTGAATAGACGATCCAAAGCACTTAAAATTTACAGCAACTTTAAATGTTTATTAAGCATGTACCTGTAAAGCTCTTATGTTTCATGATGCAATGTTTATCAAAAATTCGGACGTCATTTTTGCAAACAAAACAGTAAAATTAAAATGAAAACAGAGATATACTGAATAACATGATTTTATTGAATGGCCTCTGAATAGGCATTTACATCAGGAAGCAATCCCTGGAAAGAGGTAATCGCACAAAAGATAAAAACAGAAATTAATCTAATGGCAATGTGAAATGGATTTCTATTGGGTTCCAATTCTGCTATGACTTGCTCGTCTTCAAGATCCTCTAGATGATCAGCTTTCTGAAAAGAGTGATTGGACTGTTTCCTATCCTTCAAAAGTTTCCAGTCATTGACACGAGATGAGATTCAGAACTACTCAGAACGCAGTCATTCGCTTAATCCCTAATTTTTGCCTGGATCGCCCTTTTCGGGTTTTCAATCCATCGGGATACCCATTTTTGCCTAAGTTGCCTTTTCAGGTTTTCAACTTACCGGGTGTACGATCTTTTCATTTTTAATCCTTAATTTTTGCCCGAACCTTTTCATTTTCTTGGTTCGTCGGGATGCCCATTTTTGCCTAGACTATTCTTTTTACTGTCCAGCAGGTCTATTTTATGCGAAGTATTTTTTTAACTGCGTCTGAGTTCACAAGGGAAGTGAAGTTTTCACCATCCATAGTTGCAAGCATTAAGGCCCCACCATCAAAAACCTTGGTGACAATATACGGTCCATCATAGTTAGGAGTCCACTTGCCCCTGTGATCTGTCTGAGGAGGAAGGATCATTTTCAACACCAAATCTCCGACCTAGAAGCATCGAGGACGCACTTTCTGATCAAAAGCTCTCTTCATCCGACTCTGATACAATTCTCTTCGATAAGACTCAACTCATTGAACCTTGTCCGAATCCATTCAGCTTCGTCTAACTTGACATCCAACAGGACTCTTAGAGAAGGAATCTCCACTTCAACAGGTAGGACTGCTTCCATACCATACACAAGGGAGTAAGGGGTTGCCCCGGTCGATGTACGTACTGAAGTACGGTACCCATGCAAGGCGAAGGGTAACATCTCATGCCAATCTCTATACGTAACGACCATCTTCTGCACAATCTTCTTTATATTCTTATTTGCTGCCTCAACAACGTCGTTCATCTTACGGCGATAAGGGGAAGAATTGTGATGCTGAATGTTGAAGTTCTGGCACAACTCCTTCATCATTTTGTTATTGAGATTAGAACCATTATCAGTAATGATTCTTTCGGGAATCCCATAACGACAAATGATTTCTTTCTTAATGAATCGGGCAACCACATGTCTGATGACCTTCG
Organism: Lathyrus oleraceus; assembly: GCF_024323335.1. Taxonomy (NCBI): domain Eukaryota; kingdom Viridiplantae; phylum Streptophyta; class Magnoliopsida; order Fabales; family Fabaceae; genus Lathyrus; species Lathyrus oleraceus. Next base: position 77,327,734 of record NC_066581.1, on the reverse strand, counting down.
TAAATGACGCTGCTTCGACCCACTTAGTGAAATAGTCGATGGCAACAAGGATGAAGTGATGCCCATTGGAAACAGTCAGCTCAATCTTTCCAATCATATCAATGCCCCACATAGCAAAACGCCACAGCGAAGACATCACATTCAGAGGATTTGGGCGGCACATGCACCTTATCAGCATAAATCTGGCATTTATGATACTTCCGAGCATATTTGAAACAATATGATTCCATGGTCATCCAGTAATAACCCGCTCTCAACAATTTCTTAGCCATTGCATGTCCACCGGCATGAGTACCGAAGGAGCCTTCATGAACTTCCTGCATTAACATGTTTGCTTCGTGTCTATCCACGCATCTGAGCAAAACCATGTCGAAGTTCCTCTTATACAGCACATCGTCTTTGTTCAAGAAGAAACTGCCTGCCAATCTTCTCAAAGTCTTTCTATCATTGTTGGATGCCCCTGCAGGGTACTCTTGATTCTTCAGAAAGCACTTGATGTCGTGATACCAGGGCTTGTCGTCAACTTCCAGTTCAGCAACAAACACATACGCGGCCCTATCGAGGCGCATCACATTAATCCTGGGAGCATAGTTCCACCGACTCACCTTAATCATGGAGGATAGAGTAGCAAGGGCATCTGCCATCTGGTTCTCATCACGAGGTATGTGATACAACTTTACTGTTGTGAAGAAAGTCAATAGTCTTCTCGTATAATCTCTGTAAGGGACCAGATTGGGCTGGAGAGTGTTCCAATCACCATTCACTTGATTGATCACTAGAGCTGAATCTCCGAAGATGTCCAGAGTCTTGATTCTCAAATCAATGGCTTGCTCAATACCCAAGATACAGGCTTCATACTCAGCTTCATTATTTGTGCACTCAAAAGTCAGACGAGCGGTGAAAGGCATGTGGGCACCTTTCGGAGTAGTAATGACAGCGCAAATTCCACTTCCTCTGGCATTGACAGCCCCATCAAACAACAAAGTCCACTTTTCGTCTGGATCAGGTCCCTCCTCAACAACTGGCTCTTCACAGTCTTTCATCTTGAGGAACATGATGTCTTCATCTGGAAAATCAAACTTCATCGGCTCATAATCATCCATCGGCTGCTGAGCAAGATAGTCTGACAGAATACTCCCTTTGATGGCTTTCTGGGATGTATACTGGATATCATACTTTGTCAGTACCATTTGCCAACGAGCAACCCTTCCGGTGAGAGCTGGTTTCTCGAATATATACTTGACTGGATCCATCTTGGAGATTAGTAAGGTTGTGAGAGACATCATGTATTGTCTCAAACGCTTAGCAGCCCATGCAAGTGCACAACATGTCTTTTCAAGCATTGAGTATCTCGACTCGTAATCTGTGAATTTCTTACTCAGGTAGTAGATGGCATGCTCTTTCCTACCTGTCTCGTCGTGTTGACCGAGAACACAACCCATAGAATTGTCAAGTACTGTCAAGTACATAATCAGCGGTCTCCCTGGGACCGGAGGCATAAGGATAGGAGGATTCTGCAAATACTCTTTTATCTTCTCGAAAGCTCTTTGGTAATCATCATTCCACCTGATGGCCTGATCTTTTCTCAGCAATTTGAATATTGGCTCGCACGTGGCTGTTAGGTGAGAGATGAACCTTGCAATGTAGTTCAACCTCCCTAAGAAACCACAGACTTGTTTCTCTGTTCTTGGCTCAGGCATTTCCTGTATCGCTTTTACTTTGGCTGGGTCCACCTCGATCCCTTTTTCACTAACAATAAAACCCAACAGTTTTCCAGATCTCACCCCAAAAGTACACTTGTTCGGATTAAGCCTCAGCTTGAATTTTCTCAAACGCTCAAACAATTTCTGCAAATTCACCAAATGTTCTTCTTCCGTCTGAGATTTGGAAATCATATCATCAACATAAACCTCGATTTCATGATGAATCATATCATGGAAAAGAGTCACCATAGCTCGTTGATATGTTGCCCCAGCATTTTTCAGACCAAACGACATCACCTTGTAGCAGAAGGTGCCCCATGGGGTTATGAAAGTTGTCTTCTCCCTGTCTTCTGGTGCCATCTTGATTTGATTATAGCCAGAAAAGCCATCCATGAAGGAGAATACCGAGAACTGAGCTGTGTTATCCACCAAAACGTCAATGTGAGGTAATGGGAAATCATCTTTAGGACTAGCTCTGTTCAGATCCCGGTAGTCGACACACATCCGTACCTTTCCATCCTTCTTAGGTACCGGAACAATATTTGCAACCCATGGCGGATAATTTGTAACTGCTAGAAACCCTGCATCCAACTATTTTTTGCACTTCTTCCTTTATCTTGACAGCCATCTCTGGTCTTGTTCTTCTGAGCTTCTGCTTGACCGGAGGACAACCTTTTTTGAGAGGCAAACGGTGTACCACAATATTTGTGTCAAGCCCTGGCATGTCCTGATAAGACCAAGCAAAGATGTCAACATACTCTTGCAGCAATTCAATCAACCCCTTCTTCACATTGTCTTCCAAAGCAGACCCTATCTTGATTTCTCTCTTGGCGTCCTCGGTGCCGAGATTAATCACTTCCACAGACTCTTAATGCGGTTGAATGACCCTTTCGTCCTGTTTTAATAACCTGGTAAGTTCTTCAGGGAGTTCACAGTCTTCATCACCCCCTTCTTCAGCTTGAAAGATTGGATTTTCAAAGTCGAAGCGAGCCATAGCAGAACCGTTATCAATAGGATCCAGTGATGTGCATCTGCGTAAGTGATGGTATATGCTTATGAGTGTGAAAAAATGAAAACTAAACAAAACATTGCTAGATATTTTTTGATTTTTGAAAACTGCAAAAATAGAAAGACAGTGAACAAAATATTTGAATGCAAAAAGACGTCATTTATTTATGATAAAAAATGCAGGTATCCACATAGATGAGCCCTACAATGAGTCATTACGCCCTGGGCAGAACATAAGACTTGGATATGCATGAATAAACAAAGAAAATTACTCTTCAAGAAGAGTGACTTGGACAATCTCTTCAGAAGACTAGTTGCGGAGAACTTCACCCGGGATCCTCGGACGCAACCAGTTATCGATGTCGCAATCACTATCCCCATCTTCATTGTTGACCGCAGAGACCTGGCCATATTGAATGACGCCAGCGCTGGAGAAAGTAATTGGCCCTTGACGAGTCTGAAGTGTTGAAGTTGTAGAAGTCAGGGCTGGCTGATACCCAATCCCGAACTTGTCTTCTTTCATTAGTAACACCAACAGACGTCCCCAACCGGGAGCAACACCTGAATCTACCAAGGCATGTGCCTGCTTGAAGGATGAGATAGAGGCACCCGCTTTAACTTCTTCCACCGGAGCAGCGTCCTTGATCTGAACCGCCTCAAAGGCCTGACATAGGGTCTCATGAAATTCACCTTCTACCTCGACATACTTGAATGTAGACAGGTTACTGACCAGAATGTCCTCCTCACCATAGACGGTGATAATCCTTCCATTGATTGGGAATTTAACCTTCTGATGTAAAGTTGAAGAGACTGCCCTAGCATTGTAGATCCAAGGACGACCCAGCAGGCAACTATAGGAAGGACTGATATCCATCACATAGAAGACAGTGTTGAAGGTTTGTGATCCAATCTGAATTGGCAATTCTACCTCTTCGAACACCGATCTCTTAGAACCATCAAAGGCTCTCACAATAAGATCTGAAGGCTTCAGGACCAAACCCTCCACTTCTAACCTTGACAGGGCTCTCTTGGGTAGCACATTGAGAGAGGAACCTGTATCCAACAAAACATGAGATAACACAGTGTCTTTGCATTCCATCGAGATGTGCAAAGCCTTGTTATGGTTGCGTCCAACTGGTGTTAAGTCGGAATCAGTAAAACCCAACCCGTTGCTTGCATGAACATTTGCAACGATTCCTTCTAGTTGGTTCACTGAGATCTCCTGAGGCACATATGCAGCATTTAGGACTTTCAACAGTGCCTCCCTATGCGCCTCCGATATTATAGGTCCATGACATGAATGCATAAAGAAGGGGAATGAGATGAAGAGGGAGGGGGGATGAATCAAACATAAATTGGACAAATGAGGACTTTTACCAAATTAAGATCATTCATTCATTTTGGGAGATGGAATGTACATTCCATCAATCCCCTAAATCCAATTATCATAACCTAGCAAAGTCAAATCAACCTTGACCAAGGCCCAACAACACAAGTTAAACTCACAAAGTCAATTAAAATGACTCTACACAATTAATTTGACATTTAATCAATTAAAAATATTAATAACAATCCATTAAATTAAATATGGTTGGTCAATTTCCTAAAACCTCATCAAAACACCAAATAAATGGCCATGAGATTTATCATAGGTCAAACAAGGTCAAAGGACCTTGGAGAAAAAATTTCAGAGTTTTTGGAAATTTAAAAGTATTTTTAAACAATTAAAAATATTCACAAAATCAATTAAATCATGAAAATTATTAATAATGATTCCAAAAATATTTTTAATTCAGAAAATGAAAGTGGATTTTATTTAATTTTTTTTTGTGAAACTCTCATATTTTTTGGATCAATATTAAAATTAATGTGAATTAATGAAAATCAAAGGAATAAAAAGAAAAATCAGATAATCAAAAAAACGTGGACCACTTGATCCCCCTCATTAATTGAGGTGGCATATCAAGTAGTGGAGAACGCACGTTCCATGATGCGCGCTAGTCAACTGTCCACACACTTGGTAATCACAATGAGCGCTCCAGATTAAAATGTTTTAAAATATATCAATGGCTCTGAACACTTCCAGCTCATCGCCGGAGCCAAAGGTCGGTCATCTTCTCTGATGACCCTGGCCGAACTGATTCAATCATCACCATATCATAAATGAAAAAGGAGGACATGATCTTAAAGAAAAAATGGCGTAGATCACGAATATCACCTCAATTTAACCTAACTCCAAATATATATAGAGAGATACATGGAGTTGCATTTTGAGGTGTGTCAACTGAGTTGCTTCGATTTGATCTCAAAGAAACTCAATCTTCTTGCCTACATTGGTAGGACTTCAGACAACCAAGGATCCAAGAGAATTGATAAGAATTGAGAGAGAATCAAAGAGAAGAAAAGTCTGGAAAAATACCTTCAATATTGTGCAGAAATGGATCTCTCTTGCTTCAACTCTTGCTTGATCTTTCTTATGGAGCTTGTGGAAGTGGATTAAGAAGGATGCAAAGCTTTGGATCATGGAGTTTTTGAATCTCTATACAGTGAGATTCAAACTCAAATTTCAATTGAAATTTATCAGGTTTTCCTTTGAATGGTGAGGGTTTGGAGCTAGGGATTCAAAACTGGCGCTCAAGGTCCTTCAAAATGAAGCATTAGACCTCTATTTATAGCAAAAGATGAGTGTTATTTGCATACTTAAAAATACTTCCCAAATTGGCAATGCAATGCACATGCTTGCATGGGCATGTGCAGGCCCATGAAGCAACTCTACTAGGTCCACAATCAACTGAAATGAGGTGTGAATGAAGCTTAGATTGTAAGGCAAATATATTTGAATGTTTGAAGCATGCTTCTTGCCAACTGATACAACCCTATTTAAGCCATGCGCAGACCCCTCAAACTTTGTCCAAAATGAATGAATTAGGACTCTTTGGAAAGATTAAATCAAGAGGAACAACTCCTATGTTGAACATTTTTCCATTTGGAACTTGTATCATGGTGAATTTTAAGGTGGAAGTTTGAAAATTTCAACATGTCAAAATATTTTCTAAGTGTCAAGCCACATGTTCAATTGTTCCACCTTGCCTAACTTTTCATGTGAGCTTCAAATGAGAAAAGTGTCTTCATGAAAGTTGTAGCTCTTTCAAAAAATTCAAAATGGTTACAAATTTGAAATCATTTGGATTTGGTATGAGTGAGTTATGCATTTTTTAAGTTGAGGAAAATCACTTGTTCAATGGTATTGGTCCAAAATGACCTATAATGTATCCTTATATCACATGCTCATAAAAGTTGAATTAGTTCTTACTCCAAACATAAAACTTGTTTTATACACCTTGAATTTTATTGTGCAACTTGGAAATCTTTCATATCAGAAAAATTGAGCAAGTTATGGCCTTGAGAAGTTGACTTTCAAATTAGGGTTTAGACAAAATGACCTATAATGTTTCAACATAGAAAATGACTTTCCAAGAAATATTAGTTCTAGACTTCAACATGAAAGTTGTTTGGAATGTCATTTAGAGAAAATTTTGTTTTGGAATCATTTTCATATGATAAAAATTGTAGGAGATAGGGTCTAGGGGGACCTAGTTTTGATCAGATGAATTCATCTGGCCAACCACCATCAACCAACTTGCTAACTTGCAATTCTCTTGACTTTTTGGGCTCATGGTAGATCCTATATGTATAAGATGATGAAATTTTAAGTGTTCCTTGAGAAATTTGATCAATTGGTGAAGAAGCTTGTTGAAGAAGTTACTCAAGATACCCAAACGAACTAGGTTTTCCAAGGTGAACCAACTCCAAACTCTTAAATGGATCATTCCTTGGTTGTGCTCTTAGAAATGAGGGTATTAAACCCTAGATGTGAACTTGATATGTCAATAGTGATCATTCCCTAACTACAAAAGAGTTCGGCAAATACAAAGACATATTTTTAGTACTTTGGTTAGTGAAATGATAAAATACAAGTATGATACAATCACATGGTGCTTGGTGATCTCTCCCAAAACAAACCCAATGAAAGAGGGATAAAGAGGATGCCAAGGTATGATCCCAATGCCAATGCATATGATGAGATATCATGAGGGATCTTAGGGTCAAATTTGGGGTCTTACAGCTACCCCTATTTAAGGACATTCTAACTGAGGAGGAGAAGGTTAAAATATTCGTATCGACTCAGTAGAATGGGCTTAAATAACAATATATAGAAACAAAGTTTGGTCCCTAAGAGACCTCACGATGCATATGATATGAATGTAAAAGCAAATCTTTATGGGGGAAATATTGCCACAGAGGAAAAGAAGTCAGAGAGAACGAAGGTCCGCAGGAGCATGATGCATTCCATAAGGAAAAACTCACTGGGAGACAAAGACTCTGAGGGGATAAAAGAGGTTGTGCGTACGCCAGGCGACAACTTAAAAAGTGTTGGGAGACTAAAGGGATTCCATGAAAATGGAAAGACTCATCCGGAGACACAAAAGACGTCTGCAGGGGAAACAGGTAGATCAGAATAAAACTGAAATACTTGAATCATGCAGGAAAAGCGATTTCACCAAGGAAATACGCACTCAACTCATCTGGGGAAGCAATACACTTCAAGACAGGATGAGAAGGAATCTATTATCCATTACCTGTTACTGGGTAAGAGGATAATAAAAATCTGACAAATAGGACATCTGTTACCGGTTAGGGTAAACATATCAAGGATGACTCACTGGGGGCCGCCAGGAAGTGCATTCATTACCAGTTACTGGGTAAGAATATACTTGTTAGGGAAAAACTACAGATATAGGATTTACAACTACCGGTTACTGGGCAGAAGACCAAAGATGAGAATATTTGTCACCGGTTAAAGTGATCATATCAAGGATAGACTTAAAGGAAAGAGAATCCATCATCAGTTAAGATGAACATATTAAGGATAATTTTGCCTATTAATTGTTAAGAAGGATACCCATCATCGGTTAGGATGAACATATCAAGGATAAACCACTTGAACAAAAAGTAGGAATTACATCTATCGAATGCTAGATAGAATACCACAGAGAGGATATCCGTCACCGGTTAAAGTGAACATATCAAGGATAAACTCTGCAAAGGGAGAAAAGTAGGATTTACAACTATCGGTTACTGGGCAGAAGACCGCAAAGAGAAGGAAACCCGTCATCGGTTAGGATATACATATCAATGATTAACTCTCTAGGGAACAAGTAGGGATTACAACTACCTTTTTACTGGGTAGAATACCAAAGATGAGAATATCCGTCATCGATTAGGATAAACATATCAAGGATAGACTCAAAACAGGGGAAGAAAATATCCGTCACCGGTTAGGATGAACATGTCAAGGATAATCTTCCTGGGGAAACATGAAAATGAATCCGCTGGGGAGAAAAAGGTTACTTTTTCCGGGTATTAGGTAAGAAGTAGCAAACTGCATCCTAAGAAGAACATTACCAGTTACTGGGTAATAAACTCTTAGGGGACCTGAAGCATCGATCTAGGTAAGATCTAGAAAGAAGACAGTCAATCAAGACTCAACCTAATGAGGATATAACTCAAGGGGAGTAGTTCCATCTAGATAATCAACTTGGGAGGAAGTTGAAACAAATCATCATCCACTAGGAAATAACTCAGTGGGGAAAGGAGAAAGGTTAAAGTCTTTCTGCTTAAGGGTTTGATACTCTACAATTGAAGGAGGACAGACACCAAACTTGCATGGAGATAAAGTACCATCATAACAGAGAATTAGAATCACAAGAATGAATCAACAAGTGTGATGATACAATAATGAAATTATATGAGTATATATGTATATGTGTATGTATATATGATGATTATGCTGACAACACGATCACGAAGGATACAAAGATATTGCAGATTTGAATCATCGATACAATTCTCAGCCAATCCACAAAAGAGGGAAACAACTCCTGGAGAAAAGTGAAAATCAATATCCCGAAGGCTCAATCCTAGCTGGGGAAACAAAGGAGATCTACTGAGGAAAACCATTATCACGTCTGCATGGAATTTTAGGTCAACACCATATTAAATGGGAGACAACCATGTAGGGGATAAACACAAATAACTGCTCAGAAACCAGAAGGAAACTCTGACTAGGAGCGAATCTGATGGAGACCGATGGGGAAACCAAAGTCCTATCAGAACCATGCAAACTGTTGCGAAGATCCATTCTTACTCTACTGGAGACCAAATATAAACTCGGCTAGGGAATACATACTAAACTCCGTAGGGGACTAATCAACCAACACAGCGGAGAAGAAATAATTGCCTGGAGAAAAACAACCAATACCAAGTGATGAACAATGTTGTCAGGGATGAAAGAGAAATTTCACCTACTGCTTGGGGAGAACCAATAATGCTCCACACTTAGGGCTTACTGCTTTTGAACCATTATTGATATTCCTCTTGAATGAAATCGATTGCTTTTATATGTTTAAGAAAAATGATTTTGATTTAAAAAATTTAATTTCAAAAGTGATCATAATAAAATATAAATCTAATCGGCTGAACTAAACAAGAGTAGAAACAATTGGATAAAATTTCAACTTTATTTAATAGAATGGTAGTCTGTGAATGACAAGACTCCATAGATCTTTACAAAGTTGAAAAATGGTAATTTACATGGAAAAGGGTTACATCGAATACAATGATCACTAATCCTTCCACCAACTCTTGATATCCACTGCGCTCTTGGCTGCTACTGGGGATCAGAATCCAACCGTTGTGCTCAAGAACGTCTTCAAAACTGAAGATCAGCAGGATGTAGTTACTTGCCGGAATCCCTAATTTTTGCATAAATTGCCCCAAAGCGGGGTACTCAATTTATCCGGATAATTCTTTCTATTTTATGTCTCTAATTTTTGCCTGGATCTCCCTTTCAGGTTTTCAATCCACCGAGACGCTCATTTTTGCCTAAGTCGTCCTTTCGGGTTTTCAACTTAGCGAGTTGTTCTTTTCTTTTTTAGGTGAAGTATTTCTTGACTACATCCGTATTCTGTAACACCCCGATAATAATATGATAATTATTTAAATTAAGTTAATAATATATTTATTAATTTAATTAGATAATTGGATTATTATTATTATGATTTTTGGAATTATTGAATTATTATTATTATTGGGATAATAATATAAATTGGAAAATATATAAGTGTGAAATAAGGAAAAAGAGTTTCATTTGGAAAATAAGGTTTTACGTGAAAACAGAGAAACGATCGTGAAAGAGGAAAAGGGCAAAGAGACAGAGCAAGGGCTGAAGGTTGAAGAGAGAAAAGCTTGGAGCTCAAAGATTCGCCGAATTAACTCAGGTAAGGGGGGTTATCGTCGATTAATGGGTATTATGGGATAATATGTGATGGGTAGTGATAAGCCGTTAATCTGACCCTAATTGGGATTGTTGATGCTGAAGAATTATGTTGGATAAATTGTATTTAGACTGTAATTGGATCTGTGTTTGGGTTAGTTGTGAAATTCCGAACGTATAGCTTCTTACGGGATCGGAATCGGAGGTCCGGAAGTCCTCCAACGGCGGAAAATACGGAGAATTCTGCATTCTGCCTTGTGTTAGCGCAGGAACTGCTGTTTTGTCTGCGTTAACCGGTTAACCCAGGGTGTTAACCGGTTAACACTGTTTTGAATTATGAAAATGTACTGTTTGCCTGCGTTAACCGGTTAACCCAGGGCGTTAACCGGTTAACACTGTTGCATTTTGCCAGAAAATGTGTTTTTGCCTGCGTTAACCGGTTAACCCAGGGCGTTAACCGGTTAACACTGTTGCAGAGTGGAAAAATTGGCTTTTTAATGTTGTGTACATAATTGAGAGTTGGCCTATGTTGGCGTATGATGTAATAGGGATTATTTCCCGCTGTTTTGAGCAGTATAGGTATTAGTAGAGCGTGCTAATACTGCGTTTAATTGATTTACATGATAATGATGTGTTGATACATGTGTTGATGATGGTATGCATAATGATGTGAATGTATGTATTATGCATGTATGTGTGAATGGACTGTTGTATGGCTTAGAGTGTGAGCATATGTCCGTTGTGAATTGTTGTTGATGCTGCATTGCTAGATGATTAGCGTGCATAGCATAGCCTTTGGGGCTGTAGCTAATTCCCATGGTGAGGAATTAGTGAGTGAATCATTGTGGGTTTGTTGTTGATGTTTGCATGCTAGATGATTAGTGTGCATAGTCTAGCCTTCGGGGCTGTAGCTAATTCCCATGGTGAGGAATTAGTGAGTGAGTCACTAGGTCTCAAATGAGTGGGACTAGTGAGCTTAGTAGCCGTATCTGGAGGGATCGGTGAGCTTGAACTATATGTTCAAGAATAGTCGGTACCGCATGTGTGGAGTCTCATTGCATAATGTATGTATGGCGTATAATATGAATGGATGTATTCCAATATTATACGTGTGTTTGTGTTGTTATGGAGTATGATTTGAGAGTATACTTGTACTTTATGTTGGTGTTGAGTATGATGTTGAGCTGATGTGCTGTTACTGATTGTATGTTGTGATTAGGGTGATTAATGTGTCATATTACTTAACATGACATGAGATTTTATAATGCTTATTATATCGATTGAGGAACTCACCCTTACAACTATTTTTCAGGTAACGAGAAATGAGTTGAGTAGAAGCGAATGCTTGGAGTCTAGTGTAGTCTCCTTAGTGGGTTGTGCTCTGATAGATGTAACATCGGGATGGGATGTTTTATGTTATTGAATAATTTACATGTGAATGCTACATGTTTTACATGATTGAGGAGATCTCTAGCTGCTGCGTTTTATGCAAATGTTATGTTTTGAATAAATAAAAGAGCATGACCGTCATATTGTTGAATATTGTGGAATATTGTGTGTGACACCCTTGAAGGGCATAATTACTCTGATTGTTATATGTTTATTAGTTTTAATTAAATATTTGGGGTATTTTAGAAGGGTGTTACATTAGTGGTATCAGAGCATAGTCGGTCGAGTCGAGTCGTAATTATTCTGTTTCCCCTGTACGGGATAGGTGTTGTGTAACCCTATCAGTACTTATTGTTTTAGTTTGTTTGGGTTTCAGAATAGAGATGGCTGGAAGAGGTAGAGATGATGCTGCGATTGCTGAGGCTCTGGGTATGCTAGCTGGAGTACTTGGAGGGAATCCGAATGTTGTGGGAATGGGAGCTGCTCGTCAACTGAGTGAGTTCCAGAAGAACAATCCTCCAATGTTCAAGGGAGCATACGATCCAGATGGCGCTCAGAAGTGGTTGAAGGAGATAGAGAGGATCTTCCGAGTGACTGAATGTGCCGATAACCAGAAGGTCAGGTTCGGTACGCATATGCTGTCAGAAGAAGCTGATGATTGGTGGGTTGCTACCCGCACTGAGTTGGAAACTGCTGGGAATGCTGAAATCACTTGGGCTGTGTTCAGAGAGAGATTCCTGAGGAAGTACTTTCCAGAGGATGTCAGAGGAAAGAAAGAAATAGAGTTCTTGGAACTGAAGCAGGGTAACAAGTCTGTTACTGAGTATGCTGCTAAGTTCACAGAACTGTCAAAGTATTATACTCCCTATAATGAGGCTGCTGGAGAATTTTCGAAATGTGTGAAGTTTGAGAACGGGTTGCGTCCTGAGATCAAACAGGCTATTGGATATCAGCGGATCAGAGTGTTTTCTGACTTGGTTGACTGTTGCAGGATTTTTGAACAGGATTCCAAAGCCAGAGCAGAGAGCTATCAACAGAGAGTTGATAGGAAAGGCAAGAATCAGAATGATCGTGGAAAACCGTATGCAGCTGGCAAGGGTTTCCAGAAGCAGAGTGGGATGAAGAGGCCTAGTGGGGGAGACTCTAGTGCTCCTGCTAAGTGTTATAGATGTGGTCGGGCTGGACATCGTGTCCATGAGTGTACCAGTGCTGAGATGAAGTGTTTCAAGTGTGGAAAGGGTGGTCATTTGGCTGCAGAGTGTCGGTTGAAGACTGTAACTTGTTTCAACTGTGGAGAGTTAGGTCATATCAGTCCTCAGTGTCCTAAGCCAAAGAAAGAGAATCAGTCAGGAGGCAAGGTCTTTTCTTTATCGGGTTCTGAGACTTCTGCAGATGATCGTTTGATCCGAGGTACGTGTTATATTAATGGCTTTCCTCTTGTAGCTATTATTGACACCGGTGCTACTCATTCCTTTATATCTTTGGATTGTGCTGTGAAACTTAAGTTAGAGATATCTGAGATGCGTGGAAGTATGGTGATTGATACTCCTGCGAAGGGTTCAGTGACTACTACTTCAGTTTGCTTGAGTTGTCCTTTGAGTATTTTTGGTAGAGACTTTGGGATAGACCTTGTGTGTCTTCCACTAGTGCAGATTGATGTTATCTTGGGAATGAACTGGTTGGTGTTTAACCGAGTTTCTATCAATTGTTTTGATAAGACTGTGATATTTCCTGAGATTGAAGAAGGAAAGAGTTTATTTCTATCGGCCAGGCAAGTGAATGAGGAAGTAGCAGATGGGGCAGAGTTGTTTATGCTGTTAGCGACTTTGGAGGCTAAAGATAAACTAGTGATTGGCGATCTAGCCGTGGTGTGTGAGTTTCCTGATGTGTTTCCGGAAGAGGTGAATGAATTGCCGCCAGAGCGGGAAGTTGAGTTCTCGATTGATTTGGTACCTGGTACTAGACCGATATCGATGGCTCCGTACCGTATGTCTGCCGTTGAGTTAACTGAATTGAAGAGTCAGTTGGAAGATCTGTTGGATAAGAAATTTATTCGTCCGAGTGTGTCACCGTGGGGTGCACCAGTGTTGTTGGTTAAGAAGAAAGAAGGTACTATGAGGTTGTGTGTGGACTACAGGCAACTGAATAAAGTGACGATCAAGAATCGGTATCCTTTGCCGAGGATTGATGATTTGATGGATCAGTTGGTTGGTGCGAGTGTGTTCAGCAAAATAGATTTGAGATCGGGTTATCATCAGATACGTGTGAAAACTGAGGATATTCAGAAGACTGCTTTCAGAACAAGGTATGGACACTATGAGTATTCTGTAATGCCTTTTGGTGTGACTAATGCGCCTGGAGTATTCATGGAGTATATGAATAGGATTTTCCATCCGTATCTAGACCAGTTTGTTGTGGTGTTTATTGATGACATTTTGGTGTATTCGAAATCTGAAGAAGAGCATGCTGAGCATTTGAGAGTGGTTTTAGAAGTTCTCCGAGAAAAGAAGTTATTTGCTAAACTATCCAAGTGTGAATTCTGGTTAGAAGAGGTTAGTTTTCTTGGTCATGTGATTTCAAGAGGTGGTGTTGCTGTTGATCCTTCTAAGATAGAAGCGGTATCTAAGTGGGAAGCTCTGAAGTCTGTTACTGAGATTCGAAGTTTCCTTGGTTTGGCTGGTTATTATAGGAAGTTCATTGAGGGATTTTCTAAGTTGGCGTTACCGTTGACGATGTTGACTAGAAAGGGGCAAGCGTTTGTTTGGGACTCAAAATGTGAAGAAGGTTTTCAAGAATTAAAGAGAAGGTTGACTACTGCTCCTATTCTGATATTACCGAGTTCGTCGGAACCATTTGAGGTTTACTGTGATGCTTCATTGTTGGGTTTGGGTGGTGTGTTGATGCAGAATAAGCAGGTTATAGCTTATGCTTCGAGACAGCTGAGGGTTCATGAGAGGAACTATCCGACGCACGATTTAGAGTTGGCAGCTGTGGTATTTGTTCTGAAGTTATGGAGACATTATTTGTACGGGTCGAGATTTGAGGTTTTCAGTGACCATAAAAGTTTAAAGTATTTGTTTGATCAGAAAGAACTGAATATGAGACAGAGGAGATGGTTAGAATTTCTGAAGGATTTTGACTTTGGTTTGAATTACCATCCGGGTAAAGCAAATGTAGTGGCTGATGCATTGAGTCGGAAATCATTGCATATGTCTATGTTAATGGTTAGAGAATGGGATTTAATTGAGCAGTTTAGAGACTTGAGTTTGGTGTGTGAGAGTACTCACAATAGTGTTAAATTGGGAATGTTGAAGTTAACAAGTGGTATTCTGGATGAGATCAGAGAGGGTCAGAAATCCGATGTGTTTTTGGTTGATAAGTTGACTTTAGTGAATCAAGGCCAAGGTGGTGAATTCAGAGTTGATGAGAATGGTGTTTTGAAATTTGGTAATCGGGTGTGTATTCCGGATGTTACCGAACTTAAGAAGAGTATCCTTGAGGAAGGACATCGTAGTGGCTTGAGTATTCATCCTGAAGCTACAAAGATGTATCATGATTTGAAGAAGTTATTTTGGTGGCCGGGAATGAAAAGAGAAATTGCGAGTTTTGTTTATTCCTGTTTGACTTGTCAGAAGTCGAAGATTGAGCATCAGAAGCCGTCTGGGCTAATGCAACCGTTGGCTATTCCAGAGTGGAAGTGGGATAGTATAAGTATGGATTTTGTTTCTGGTTTGCCGAGGACAAATAAGAATTTTGAAGCCATTTGGGTGATTGTTGACAGATTGACAAAGTCGGCTCATTTCATTCCGATCAGAATGGATTATCCGTTAGAGAGATTAGCCGAGTTGTATATTGAGAAGATTGTAAGTTTGCATGGTATTCCGTCGAGTATTGTTTCGGACAGGGATCCTAGATTTACATCGAAGTTTTGGGAAGGTTTGCAGAGGGCTTTGGGAACTAAGCTGAGATTGAGTTCTGCATATCATCCGCAGACTGATGGTCAGACTGAGAGGACGATTCAGTCACTAGAGGATCTTTTGAGAGCTTGTGTTTTGGAAAAGGGAGGTGCTTGGGATTGTTATTTACCTTTGATTGAGTTTACCTACAACAATAGTTTTCATTCGAGCATTGGTATGGCACCGTTTGAAGCTTTGTATGGTAGGAGATGTCGGACACCTTTATGTTGGTATGAGTCCGGTGAGAGTGCTGTGGTTGGACCGGAGATTGTTCAACAGACTACAGAAAAGATTAAGATGATTCAGGAGAAGATGAGAATTGCTCAGAGTCGTCAGAAGAGTTATCAT
Source organism: Lathyrus oleraceus (assembly GCF_024323335.1). Lineage (NCBI taxonomy): Eukaryota > Viridiplantae > Streptophyta > Magnoliopsida > Fabales > Fabaceae > Lathyrus > Lathyrus oleraceus. Next base: position 77,311,994 of record NC_066581.1, on the reverse strand, counting down.
GATAAGAGGAGGAAGTCACTTGAGTTCCAAGAGGGAGATCATGTGTTTCTTCGTGTTACTCCGATAACTGGTGTTGGTCGAGCTTTGAAGTCGAAGAAGTTGACACCTCGATTTATTGGTCCTTATCAGATTTTGGAAAGGATAGGGGAGGTAGCCTATCGTGTCGCTTTACCGCCGTCACTTGCGAATTTGCATGAGGTTTTTCATGTGTCTCAGTTGAGGAGGTACATTCATGATCCGTCGCATGTAGTCCAAGTAGATGATGTACAGGTGAGAGATAACCTGACTGTTGAAACATCACCTATGAGGATTGAGGATCGAGAGTTGAAGCAGTTGCGGGGTAAAGAGATTGCCTTGGTGAAGGTAGCTTGGGGAGGACCAGCAGGTGGCAATGTGACTTGGGAACTGGAGAGTAAGATGAAGGAGTCTTACCCAGAGTTGTTCGCTTGAGGTATGTTTTCGAGGACGAAAACTCTTTTAGTGGGGGAGAGTTGTAACACCCCGATAATAATATGATAATTATTTAAATTAAGTTAATAATATATTTATTAATTTAATTAGATAATTGGATTATTATTATTATGATTTTTGGAATTATTGAATTATTATTATTATTGGGATAATAATATAAATTGGAAAATATATAAGTGTGAAATAAGGAAAAAGAGTTTCATTTGGAAAATAAGGTTTTACGTGAAAACAGAGAAACGATCGTGAAAGAGGAAAAGGGCAAAGAGACAGAGCAAGGGCTGAAGGTTGAAGAGAGAAAAGCTTGGAGCTCAAAGATTCGCCGAATTAACTCAGGTAAGGGGGGTTATCGTCGATTAATGGGTATTATGGGATAATATGTGATGGGTAGTGATAAGCCGTTAATCTGACCCTAATTGGGATTGTTGATGCTGAAGAATTATGTTGGATAAATTGTATTTAGACTGTAATTGGATCTGTGTTTGGGTTAGTTGTGAAATTCCGAACGTATAGCTTCTTACGGGATCGGAATCGGAGGTCCGGAAGTCCTCCAACGGCGGAAAATGCGGAGAATTCTGCATTCTGCCTTGTGTTAGCGCAGGAACTGCTGTTTTGTCTGCGTTAACCGGTTAACCCAGGGTGTTAACCGGTTAACACTGTTTTGAATTGTGAAAATGTACTGTTTGCCTGCGTTAACCGGTTAACCCAGGGCGTTAACCGGTTAACACTGTTGCATTTTGCCAGAAAATGTGTTTTTGCCTGCGTTAACCGGTTAACCCAGGGCGTTAACCGGTTAACACTGTTGCAGAGTGGAAAAATTGGCTTTTTAATGTTGTGTACATAATTGAGAGTTGGCCTATGTTGGCGTATGATGTAATAGGGATTATTTCCCGCTGTTTTGAGCAGTATAGGTATTAGTAGAGCGTGCTAATACTGCGTTTAATTGATTTACATGATAATGATGTGTTGATACATGTGTTGATGATGGTATGCATAATGATGTGAATGTATGTATTATGCATGTATGTGTGAATGGACTGTTGTATGGCTTAGAGTGTGAGCATATGTCCGTTGTGAATTGTTGTTGATGCTGCATTGCTAGATGATTAGCGTGCATAGCATAGCCTTTGGGGCTGTAGCTAATTCCCATGGTGAGGAATTAGTGAGTGAATCATTGTGGGTTTGTTGTTGATGTTTGCATGCTAGATGATTAGTGTGCATAGTCTAGCCTTCGGGGCTGTAGCTAATTCCCATGGTGAGGAATTAGTGAGTGAGTCACTAGGTCTCAAATGAGTGGGACTAGTGAGCTTAGTAGCCGTATCTGGAGGGATCGGTGAGCTTGAACTATATGTTCAAGAATAGTCGGTACCGCATGTGTGGAGTCTCATTGCATAATGTATGTATGGCGTATAATATGAATGGATGTATTCCAATATTATACGTGTGTTTGTGTTGTTATGGAGTATGATTTGAGAGTATACTTGGTGTTGAGTATGATGTTGAGCTGATGTGCTGTTACTGATTGTATGTTGTGATTAGGGTGATTAATGTGTCATATTACTTAACATGACATGAGATTTTATAATGCTTATTATATCGATTGAGGAACTCACCCTTACAACTATTTTTCAGGTAACGAGAAATGAGTTGAGTAGAAGCGAATGCTTGGAGTCTAGTGTAGTCTCCTTAGTGGGTTGTGCTCTGATAGATGTAACATCGGGATGGGATGTTTTATGTTGTTGAATAATTTACATGTGAATGCTACATGTTTTACATGATTGAGGAGATCTCTACCTGCTGCGTTTTATGCAAATGTTATGTTTTGAATAAATAAAAGAGCATGACCGTCATATTGTTGAATATTGTGGAATATTGTGTGTGACACCCTTGAAGGGCATAATTACTCTGATTGTTATATGTTTATTAGTTTTAATTAAATATTTGGGGTATTTTAGAAGGGTGTTACATATTCACCGGACGCGTGAACTCTTCACCATCCATAATTTTAAGGATCAAAGCACAGTCTGAAAAGGCTCTCTTAACAACATATGGGCCTTCATAATTAGGAGTCCATTTGCCCATAGAATCTGGTTTGAAAGATAGAATCTTCTTGAGCATAAGGTTACCTTCTCTAAACACACGAGGCTTGACCTTCTTATCAAATGCTTTCTTCATTATCTGCTGATATAACTGACCATGACACATGGCAGTCAATCTCTTCTCTTCAATCAAATTTAGTTGGTCATACCTGGCTTGACACCATTCAGCCTCAGTTAACTTGGCTTCCATCAACACACATAGTGATGGGATCTCAACCTCTACGGGGAGCACAGCTTCCATACCATATACAAGAGAGAAAGGGGTTGGCCCTGTTGAAGTGCAGATGGATGTATGATACCCATGCAAAGCAAATGAGAGCATCTCATGCCAATCCTTATACGTTACAACCATCTTCTGAATAATCTTCTTGATGTTCTTATTTGCAGCTTCAACAACCCCATTCATCTTATGTTTGTAGGGAGAAGAACTATGATGTGTTATCTTGAAGTCTTTGCAAAGAGCTTCCATCATGTTGTTATTCAAGTTCGATCCATTATCAGTAATGATCTTACTTGGCACACCATAACGGCATATAATCTGATTTTTGATAAACCTTACAACGACTTGCTTGGTTACATTCGCATACGATGCCACTTCAACCCGTTTTGTGAAGTAATCAATTGCCACCAAAATGAAACGATGTCCATTCGAAGCTTTGGGCTCAATCATGCCAATCATATCAATTCCCCACATGGAGAAGGGCCATGGGGAGGAAATGACGTTCAACAGTGTCGGAGGAACATGAATCTTATATGCATAAATTTAACACTTATGGCATTTCTTCACAAATAGTAACCTGCTCGCAACATCTTCTTCGTCATTGCATGTCCATTGGAATGAGTACCAAAGGAACCTTCATGGACTTCAGTCATCAATAAGTCTGCTTCGTGTCTATCCACGCATTTGAGCAGAACCATATCAAAATTTCTCTTATATAACACATCACCATTCAGGTAGAAATTACCGGCTAATCTTCTCAAAGTCATCTTATCTTTCAACGATGCCCCATACGGGTAAATCTGACTTTGGAGGAAATGCTTGATATCATAATACCACGACTTTTTGTCTTTGATCTCTTCAACATCAAACACATGAGCTAACCTATCAAGACGCATCACAGTCAAATTGGGAACCTCATTGCCAACTTTGCAAGAGCATCTGCCATCTGGTTTTCATCTCGAGGGATATGATTCAACCTTTGTAAAGAAAGTTAAAATCCTCCTTGCATAATCTTTAAATGGTATCAAACCGGTTAATTCGTCTCCCATTCACCTTTGATTTGATTTACAACCAAAGCTGAATCTCCATAGACATCCAAATACTTGATTCTGAGATCAGTGGCCTCTTCAAGCCCCATAATGCAAGCTTCATATTCTGCCATATTGTTTGTACACTTGAAGGTCAATCTAGCTGTAAATGGAAAATATGTGCCCTGAGGAGTAATAATCACCGCCCCAATGCCATTACCACACTGATTAACAGCTCCATCAAATACCATGCCCCAATGGGAACCAGGTTTTGGCCCTTCTTCAAGAAATGGTTCATCACAATCTTCATTTTCAAGTACAAGATCTCTTCATCGGGAAAATCATACTGCACTGACTGGTAATCTTCTATCGGTTGGTGAGCCAAATGGTCAGCCAAGACACTACCTTTGATCGCTTTATGATATTGGTATTCAATATCATATTCTGATAACAACTTCTGCCAACGGGAAATCCTCCCAGTTAAAGCAGGCTTCTCAAATATATAATTGATTGGGTCCATTTTGGATATCAACCAAGTGGTATGGTTCAACATATATTGACGCAGACACTTAGCAGCCCAAGCCAATGCGCAACAAGTCTTTTCTAGCATAGAATACCGAGTTTCACAGTCGGTGAACTTCTTACTAAGGTATTAAATTGCAAATTCTTTCTTTCCAATTCCATCTTGCTGACTAAGAACACAACCCATACTATATTCAAGCACAGTCAAATACATGATCAACAGTTTTCCTTCAACAGGTGGAGACAAAATCGGAGGTTCAACCAGATATTCTTTGATACTGTCAAAAGCTTTCTGGCAGTCTTCGGTCCAATCACAAGACTGATCTTTCCAAAGAAGCTTGAATATAGGCGCACATGTGGCAGTCATGTGTGAAATGAATCTTGAGATATAATTCAAGCGGCCGAGAAAACCTCTGACTTGCTTCTCAGTTCTGGGTGCAAGCATCTCTTGTATTGCTTTGACCTTGGCAGGATCAACTTTAATACCCTTCTCGCTGACAATAAAGCCCAACAACTTACCGGAACGAACACCAAAAGTACATTTATTGGGGTTCAAGCGGAGTTTATACTTCCTCAAACGCTGGAATAGCTTCAACAAATGCTCAACATGTTCCTCTTCATCAATGGATTTAGCAATCATATCATCAACATAGACTTCAATATCTTTATGCATCGTATCATGAAAAAGAGTAGTCATTACTCTCTGGTAAGTTGCACCAGCATTCTTTAAACCGAAAGGCATCACTCTATAACAGAATGTTCCCCAGGGTGTAATGAATATGGTCTTCTCCATATCTTCGGGAGCCATCTTGATTTGATTATATTCGGAAAATCCATCCATAAACAAAAAGACTTTGATTTTAGCTGTATTGTCCACCAACATATGAATGTGTGGCAGAGGGAAATCATCTTTCAGACTGGTTTTATTCAAATCTTAGTAATCAACACACATATGGACTTTTCCATCCTTCTTCGAAACAGGCACAATATTGGCCACCCATTGCGGATACTCAGCGGTCACAAGAAAACCGGCATCAATCTGCTTTTGCATTTCTTTTTTGATCTTCACTGCCATATCGAGATGCGCTCTTCTCAACTTCTTCTTGACTGGCGGGCATTCTGGCTTCAACGACAATCTATGCTCCATTACCTCAGAATCCAAACCAGGCATGTCTTGATAGGACCAAGCAAACACATTTGAATATTCTCGGAGAAGATCAATCAACCCCTTCTTAACATTTGGACACAGTTGAGACCCAATCTTGACTTCCTTCACATTATCTTCGGAACCCAAGTTGACTAGCTCAATCTTCTCTTCGAATGGCTGAATGGCTTTTCCTTCACGCTCAAGAAGATGATACAATTCATCACTCACTTCTTCATCACTTTCCTCCTCAGCCTCAAACACAGGGAATTCAAAATTTGGAGAAGCAGAAGGATCATTATATTCAATGGGGTTAGAAACCAACCTGCATAATGATTTGATATTTGGATTTTAGAGAAGTGAACTTATGACCAAATATTATGCAGATGGACAATTATATTATTTATTCATGTTTTTTGTGATTACCATTTTCAGAATAAAGCAAAAAGTAAAAACAAAACATCATAGATATGGATGAATAGAATTATATTTTATTAATGATCAAATTGAAAATGCCTAAACAATGTTCGCTTCTCCCTTAGGCATAGGAGAAGGATTTTTGAAAACAAATAATAGCAATTACTTAAATCGATGCATAATAACAGGAATATCAACAGCAATCCAATTGTTGCAAGCTTTTCCATGCGTCACAAAATTGGTGCAGTCTTCCTCTTTGTCATCCTTTAGCACAGCAGCTAAGTGTTGTTTATTGCCATGAATGAACCCTCCGCTACGGAAGCTGAGTTGCGTATCTTCAGATCTAACAGCTGATGAAACTTGTTGGAAACCCAAACCGTTCTTGTTCTTGTTATCGAAGACCTCTACCATCTACCCCCACTGATCAACATTTCCATCTTCAACAATCTTCCTTGCATCTTTGAATGAGGACATAGGTGCCTAACTCTCTCTTTCAACAGCAATAGATAAGGCTTGGAATGGAATTCCAACCTCATCCTTAGCTTCAACATAAGAGAAAGATGACAGGTGGCTGACTAACAGTTCCTTCTCCCCGCCAACAATAACTAGCTTTCCATTGTTGACAAACTTGAGCTTCTGATGCAACATGGAGGTAACAGCTCCCGCCTCATGTATCCATGGCCTTCCCAACAAACAACTATAGGCCGGGTGGATATCCATTACTTGAAAAGTAATCTAGAAGTCACTCGGACCTATCTTCACCGGAAGGTCCACTTCGTCAATCACAGTTTTGCACAAACCGTTAAAAGCTTTGACGATCACGCTATTATATCTCATAGGCGCTCCTTGATACGACAGCTTGGACAATGTTGACTTTGGAAGCACATTCAACGAAGATCTGGTGTCAACCAACACGTTTGACAAAGCATCATCTTTGCAGTTCATGGAGATATGCAAAATCTAAGTTATGATTCCTACCCTCCTCGGGGAGTTCTTCATCATAGAAACTGAGATTATTGCAGGAAGTGATGTTAGACACAATATGATTGAACTGATCCACCGTAACATCGTGTTCTACATAGGTTTGCTCAAAAACTTTTTGCAATGCTTCTCTGTATGCTTCGGAATTTATCAATAGAGACAATACTGAAATCTTCGAGGGGGATTGAAGCAATTGCTCCACAATATTGAATTCACTCTTCTTTATCAGCCTGAGTACCTCATCATCATTATTAGGCTTCAAGCTGCTGGATTCACCAGACTGACACCTTGGAGCACTGACCGATTCTACAACAGGCGCATCCACCTTCTTACCGACAGTCAAATCTTCCACATTCTTTGGGAACATCAGCCCAAACACACGACCACTGCGGGTCACCTTAGTAACATCAACAATGCTTATGACAGAACTGGTCGTTGGCAAAGGAACCTCTTGACCATCTTTCACCATAGTTGCATTATGCTGATACAGGACAACTTTATCGGATGCATACGGGACTGGACCCGCCAACCGTATAACCAACGGCAATACCGATCTCTTGCTGACATTGTTACTGCTGCTGTTGTCATACTGAATAACCACTCTCTCAGGATTCTTGAAAACCGATACTATAACATTGACATCATCATCTTTGTGACGGGATTGAATGATTTGGATCAAGCCTTCATCCATCAACCGCTGGATGTCTCTCTTCACAATCATATAACCTCTAGGGTTGACACTATAGATAGCACAACCATCATAGTCATGCTCACAATCACTAACCAAGCAAGTGTCCTTATGCATCCTCACCAAGGACCTCTTAATGAAGCGTACATCGAATACCTTGAACTCCCCTGGACAACCATTTACCACATTAACAGATGAATTTCCATGGGCAGGCAGTGGGTTAGCTTTAACATTCGGCGCACGGTCCTCAAAGGACACCATTCCACTCTTAACCAACTTCTGAACTTCATACTTGAAGGGGTAACAGTTCTCTATATCATGTCTATGAGCTCCTTGATGAAAAGCACAACGGAGTTCCGGTTTGTACCACCAGGGAAGTGGTTCGGTGATTTGTAGAGGATTTATTGGTTGTAATAGGTTCTTGAGAACCAAAGAGGGAAATAGTTCTGCATAGGTCATCGAAATTGGGTCGAAAGAGACTTTCTTCCTCTCAAAAGTTTGTTGTTGATGATTGTTGGTATTTTTGTTGTTGTAGGTGTTTGTTCATTGTTGTGGTTGTTGTTGTTGACGTTGTTGTTGTTGAATTGGTGTTGATTGATTTGTTGAAAATACAACAATGCCTGAAGATACTTGATGATGATGTTGACGGAGTGGTTGATTTCTTCTTACCTAAGGCCTCATCTGCCTCCTAACGGTCACTGCATTAGCTTCACTGTCCTTTTTCTTACTAAAATTGTTGACATACCTCTTGTTGGATGACACCTCCTCTCTAGACAACTGTCATTCTCGGACACCTTCTTCTAGCCTCATCCCCATGTTTACCATTTCAGTAAAGTCACTGAGGGCACTAGCAATCATCCGCTCATAATAAAATGAGCCCAGGGTCTTCAGAAAAATCTTGGTCATCTTCTTTTCCTCTAAAGGAGGGGTAATTTGAGCAGCAAGCTCTCTTTATCTTTGCGCATACTCCTTGAATGTCTCTTTGTCCTTATGAGACAATGTTCTCAACTGATCTCTATCGGGAGCCATATCAACATTGTATTTATACTGCTTTACAAATACTTCGCCGAAATCTTTGAATGTCGGATGCTCGCACTATCCAACCCCATGTACCACCTCAGAGCGGCACCGATCAAACTGTCTTGAAAATAATGGATCAATAGCTGATCATTATCTGTTTGAGTAGACATATTTCGGGCATACATCACCAAATGACTGAGTGGACAAGTATTCCCTTTGTATTTTTCAAAGTCAGGCACTTTGAATTTCACCAGAATCTTCACATTTGGGACCAAACACAGTTCTGCAGCACTCTTCCCGAACAAGTCTTTACCCCTCAAAGTTTTCAACTCCTTTCGCAGCTCAAGGAATTGACCCTTCATCTCATCCATCTTCTCATACACATCTGGGCCCTCAGACGGCTCAGAATGATAGATGGTGTCTTCTACACGAGGCAGAGTATGCATAACAGGCTGCGACACATACATGACCGGGCTAGATGCCGACATAGAAGCAAACATAGGCGCAAAGCCTTCGGGCATGAAGTTCGGCGGCATTCCCCACGGGAATCTGGCAGTCATGTTGGGAGCAAAATTAGCAGCAGTTGTAGGAAAGGTAGAGGTAGCCACCTCGGAAATGACAGTCCTCTGAGGATGAGGAGTTGCGGGTGTTGGAGAAGACTCACTTTGAGCAGCTAACACTGACTCCATCATGGCAGTCAGGCGGGCGATCTCCTCTTTCAAGTCTCTATTCTCTTGATCAAGATGTTCCATCATTCTGGAGTGATTGGCGTGAGTATTGTATCAATGAGTCATCTTGGCTGAAGCACAGAAGAAACACCAATGAGACATCTGGCAAAAGAGAAACCTACTTATGCAAATGATGCATGAAATGCAATGCTTGATTGTTTTTTAATTCAAAGGAACTTACTATATTATTTGCAAATATATATAACAATAATTACAACAATTTGATATAACCATAAAAATCTCTTTTATTTATATAATTGGAAGGATTACACTGAGTACAATTTCAAAAACCAAATGAAAAATACAAGAGGAAAGGAAACTAGTCATCCTAAGGATCCCTAACAATAATCTTAAAAGATCTGGCTGTAGGCGCGTACTTCCTTCGACTGCGTCGGATCTCGGTCTCAAAAGAAGCCTTCATCTGAGTCATCTCGAGGACAAGCTGATCGATGATCTTCTTCCAAGCCACGAAAGGCTGAGGCATATTAGAGGAAGATGAAACCTTTGGATCTTTATGTCTCTTTGTCACTCAGTCTTCAAGTAGCTAAATGAGTGCATCTTTGTCCTTGGACTCAAGCTGCAACTCTCCATGCTTTCTGCTCAAAGCATGGAAACACTCTTCCCATATATCCTTCTCTTGTTTCATCTTGGTGAGCGCGTCTTCCAACTCCTCTACATCCTGGTTAGGGAGAGTTAAAGGCTCAACCACAACCATGGACATAGGTCTTTCACAAGGATAAAGCATCTTCAACTCCAAAGCTCTTTTCTTCACCCAAAGAGTGTAAGCTTCCAAAGCTACACAATTGCACGGACCAAGCTCATATCTTCCTTTCTTATGCACATCATGCTAAGAATGCACAATCTTCTGCTTCAAATGTTGGGGATCTTTACCCTCTTGATAGAAAAGGCCTTCTAACAAAATGTTATTAGGTTTGTCTCATAAGGGGAACCCAGGTTGACGACAAGCCAAAGCAAGGTTGTAGTTAATTCCTCCTTGTGTACCAATGAGAGGCACATTAGAGAATTCACCTCAACTATCAATAATCTCCAAACTGCTTAATGAAGGATCATACCAAACTATATCATTATTAGTGAGAGACATAAGTCTATGAGGCCATTGTAGACATTGTTTGTTCTCCACAAAAGCAGGTGTCTGAGGCAAGTGCAAAATAAACCACTTGTACAGAAGAGGAATGCAACAGACAGTCGTTCTACCACCTTTAGAATTCCTTAGATGCAAAGAGAAGTACATATCACCTAACAGAGTAGGCACAGGATTCCCAATCAAGAAAATTCTAATGGTGTTAACATCAACAAAACCGTCAATGTTAGGGAACAAATCTAATCCATAGATGAGTAACACAAATATTGCTTCAAAAGCATCCACACTACCGACTTGAGCAAAGGCAGTAGCTTCCTTGATGAGGAAATCATAAGGCAACCCAAACAATCCTCCTTTCTTCACCCAATGAGCCTCTATCTCAGACCTCTTTAAGTGAAGAGCTTCAGCAATAAGATGAGATCTGGGAATCTCTTCCAATCCACTAAATGGCACTTTGTTAGAAATAGGTATTCCCAAGAGATGGGCATACCCCTCAAACGTAGGCACGAGCTGATAATCTGGAAAAGTGAAGCAACGGTAGAGAGGGTCATAAAACTGCACTAATACACTCAAAAGTCCTTCAACCACATTAGCAGACAAGATAGACAAAAGCTTCCCATGGCTTTGTTTGAAGTCCAAGGGATCTAATACAAAATTTGCTAGCTTCCGTAACTCTTTCAAGTCGGGACATCTGAAATCGTACTTCTTAGTGTTCCTTCGTCCGCAACCCATGGTCTGGAAATATTTGCAAATAAAACCTCAGTTCCTTGAAAAAAATTTGGGTTTGTTGAATGGTATGATGTGCATGAATGCAACAATCACGAATAAGGGATCACACACAAGGCAAACAAACAAAGGTCAATGGATGAATCGAGTCATTGTCAAGATCAATCATCCATTTTGGTGGATTATGGTTTACACCTTATCGACACCCAAGTTCCATTGACATTGACAAGACTTAATTGGATCAACTAAGAATCAAGGGTTTGTTGTAAGTCACGAGCATGGAGTCTGGGTAAGAACCATCCCAAAGGAGTGAACTAAGGATAAAAACCTGTAGATCATGTCCTAAAAAGTTCCCAGAGTCTTAATTCCATCTATCGGATATTACAGGTTATGATGACTGACTCATCAACCCATAATATTCTCAAGAGAAACTCTTCTGAGTGTAGTATCATGTAACAACTGTTATCAAGTCTACACTTGAACAGCTTCCGCACTACGTCCTAAATAGGCCAAGAGGGGTTAAATATTCTACGGTCCTTAGCTTCTCGGACCCCGAATCAAAGATAGTAATGCCTAACCACAAATACTTGTGTGACATTCCCAAATCCAAAAGGGTCTCCACTGAGTATATGGGTCTCAAGCCAACTTGTTAAGGACTACTCCACACAAGTCGAACATGACTATACCATCTTCCTATCTTAATTATACTCAATTTCGGGTTAGAACTTATCTCACAACTCAGAGATCACCAAGCATAACAAGCAGATTATATCACATAAACAAATATACATACATAAAAAATATAGTTATATACACACAAAAAAGTAGGCTAAACCCACTGGAGACTACTCCCCAGCAGAGTCGCCACTTAATTTTTGTAGCAGTAAATTCATGACCATCAAGCTATGGATAAGCTAGACATCAATTAAGCAAGAGTCGTCACCGCGCTTTTATTGTTTCCAAGGGAAAAAGGAAAAGTACGAACAAAACCCAAAAAATAAGAATTTTTCAAATCAAAACTAATAAAATGTCAGAGATTACAGGTAAGAGGCTTGGTTACATATAGGGAGGGTGTTAGCACCCAAAGTGTCCCAGGTACTCCTAGAGAGCCTTTTTTTGTGCGCATATGTGTTTTTGTACAAATGATATTTGCAAACAAATAGAATGAAGGGATGATAAAAGAATTTATTAATTATATTTTTGTGTTTGACAAGACCTTCGGACTTGTGCCTACGTACCAACATAAAAATGAGGGATCAAAACCTCGTAGTTCGTGGTATCAATTTCAAAGTGAGTGCATTGCTTTTAACAAAATTTAAGTTTGAAAGGCACAAAGGCCTAAAAATGGTTTGAATGAGTGTTAGTTCTTTTTGGATTTTGAAATTTTAAGTCAAGTATAATTAAGTTTATTTACAAGTTTGATTAAGAAAATGAGTTTGAAAATGCAATGGCATAAGGCCAAAGTTTCTAGTTGCCAAAAGTGGTCAAAGTTTAGAAATCAACCAACACAAGCAAAGAAGATTTAAAAAAAAGAGGGAGAGATTTTGAAATTAAAGAAGTTGGGAGGAGATGAAGAGACTAATCCTAAGCATAAAACTTAAAAGTTAAGAGTTGAAAAGATCTGACCAATGGGATGCAATCCAATAGACAAGAATGTCATATAGAAACCCAAATTTCCCTTGGACTTTAGAATCACACAATAATCAATATACAAACAGCAAGTTGAAGAGAAAGGCATCAAATAAAGATATCCACATCCAAGCCTAACAACTTCATGGTCTTCTTCAAGTTTTGCCCATGTAGCAGATGAATTCCAAGATGACACAAATCACGGGTTCAATATAACAGCTTCACCATGATCATGTTGCAGATGAACTCAGATGGATCTTCAATGATGTATCAGATGGAGTTTCAAATTTCAAGCACTTAGTTACATGAAAGTTGGCATTGCCCAACTCCTTTGCATAGGGAGTGTTGCCTAAATTCTAAGTCCAATTGTCTCAGATCTAGCCAACAGTCCACACAAGATATTTTTTAGGGTTCTTGTTCTTATTATGTACATTAATGGTCAAATACCACATAAACAAACACAATATACACAAACAAAATATATCATAAAATGGTCCAAGTGGACAAAGTGAAAATGACATTAACATAAACAATTTGAATGGTATGAATAATGGCAAATGAATAAAGCTTTAAAAATTAAAGTGCATTAAAAGTAAGTGACTTGAAATTAAATGTTAGTTGTTAATGAGTTAGAAGTTAGTATTGCTTTTTCTTTGCTTTTGTTTTAAGTCATTCTTTGGAGAATACTCAACCCACTTGTCACAAGCATGGACCCTTGAACCAAGACATCTTCCAAAGGAAGGAAATAAGGCCAAGTTTTCACACAATACCATGAAAGAGGGGAGACTTACAATCTCATTAACTAGAATGTTATGCCTTTTGTGTCAAAATTTAGCGTTATGTTAAGCTATCGTAATTGGACTTATGTAGAAGTCACAATTATTTGAGGTCGGGAAATAGAATTTTGGGGTTAATGCATGTTAGAGACATAGTATGATGAACTATGCTCATGAAACATACCACACACAAAAAAGAATATGCAAGGTGGGGGCCTAATCTTATCAATACTTATGTTGATTTTGCAATCAACTAGCCTTGGGATATTAAGATATCATAGGTCCATGACATGAATGCATAAATAAAGGGAATGAGATGAAGAGGGAGAGGAAATGAATCAAACACAAATTGGACAAAGGAGCACTTTTACCTGATTAATATCCTTCATTCATTTTGGGAGATGGAATGTACATTCCATCAATCCCCTAAATCTAATGATCTTAACCTAGCAAAGTCAAATCAACCTTGATCAAGGCCCAACAACACAAGTTAAACTCACAAAGTCAATTTAAATGACTCTACACAATTAATTTGGCATTTAATCAATTAAAAATATTAAAAATAATGCATTAAATTATATGGTTGATCAATTTCCTAAAACCTCATCAAAACACCAAAGAAATGGCCATGAGATTTATCATAGGTCAAACAAGGTCAAAGAACCTTAGAGAAAAAATTTCAGAATTTTTTGAAACTTAAAAGTATTTTTAAACAATTAAAAATATTCACAAAATCAATTAAATCATGAAAAATATTAATAATGATCCAAAAAAACAATTTTAATTCAAAAAATGAAAGAGGATTTTATTTAAATTTTTTTGGTGAAACTCTCATATTTTTTGGATCAATAATAAAAATAATATGAATTAATGAAAATCAAAGGAATAAAAATAAAAATCAAATAATAAAAAAAACGTGGACCACTTGATCTCCCTCATTAATTGAGGAGGCAGATCAAGTGGTGGAGAACGTGTGTTCCATGTTGCGCGCTAGTCAACTGTCCACACGCTTGGTAATCACAATGAGCGTTCCAGATTAAAATGTTTTAAAATATATCAATGGCTCTGAACACTTCCAGCTCATCGCCAGAGCCAAAGGTCGGACATCTTCTCCGATGACCCTGGCCGGACTGGTTCAATCATCACCATATCATAAATGAAAAAAGAGGACATGATCTTAAAGAAAAAATGGCGTAGATCACAAATATCACCTCAATTTAACCTAACTCCAAATATATAGAGAGATACATGGAGTTGAATTTTGAGGTGTGTCAACTGAGTTGCTTCGGTTTGACCTCAAAGCAACTCAATCTTCTTGCCTACATTGGTAGGACTTCAGACAACCAAGGATCCAAGAGAATTGATGAGAATTGAGAGAGAATCGAAGAGAAGAACAATCTGGAAAAATACCTTCAATACTGTGCAAAAATGGATCTCTCTTGCTTCAATTCTTGCTTGATCTTGCTTATGGAGCTTGTGGAAGTGGATTAAGAAGGATGCAAAGCTTTGGATCCTAGAGTTTTTGAATATCCAAACAGTGAGATTCAAATTCAAATTTCAATTGGAATTTATCAGGTTTTCCTTTGAATGGTGAGGGTTTGGAGCTACGGATACAAAGCTGGCGCGTAAGGTCCTTGAAACTGAAGCATTGGACCTCTATTTATAGCAAAAGATGAGTGCTATTTACACACTTAAAAATACTTCCAAAATGTGCAATGCAATGTACATGCTTGCATGGGCGTGTGCAGGCCCATGAAGCAACTCTACTTGGTCCACAATCAACTGAAATGAGGTATGAATGAAGCTTGGATTGTAAGGCAAATATATTTGAATGTTTGAAGCATGCTTCTTGCCAACTGATACAACCCTATTTAAGCCATGCGCAGACCCCTCAAACTTTGTCCAAAATGAATGAATTAGGACTCTTTGGAAAGATTAAATCAAGAGGAACAACTCCTATGTTGAACATTTTTCCATTTGGAACTTGTATCATGGTGAATTTTGAGGTGGAAGTTTGAAAATTTCAACATGTCAAAATATTTTCTAAGTGTCAAGCCACATGTTCAATTGTTCCACCTTGCCTAACTTTTCATGTGAGCTTCAAATGAGAAAAGTGTCTTCATGAAAGTTGTAGCTCTTTCAAAAAATTCAAAATGGTTACAAATTTGAAATCATTTGGATTTGGTATGAGTGAGTTATGCATTTTTTAAGTTGAGGAAAATCACTTGTTCAATGGTATTGGTCCAAAATGACCTATAATGTATCCTTATATCACATGCTCATAAAAGTTGAATTAGTTCTTACTCCAAACATAAAACTTGTTTTATACACCTTGAATTTTATTGTGCAACTTGGAAATCTTTCATATCAGAAAAATTGAGCAAGTTATAGCCTTGAGAAGTTGACTTTCAAATTAGGGTTTAGACAAAATGACCTATAATGTTTCAACATAGAAAATGACTTTCCAAGCAAAATTAACTCTAGACTTAAACATGAAAGTTGTTATGAATGTCATTTATATCAACATTTATTTTGTAATCATTTTCACATGATAAAAATTGTAGGAGATAGGGTCTAGGGGGCCCAGTTTTGATCAGATGAATTCATCTGGCCAACCACCATCAACCAACTTGCTAACTTGCAATTCTCTTGACTTTTTGGGCTTATGGTAGATCCTATATGCATAAGATGATGAAATTTGAAGTGTCCCTTGAAAAATTTGATCAATTGGTGAAGAAGCTTGTTGAAGAAGTTACTCAAGATACCCAGATGAACTAGGTTTTCCAAGGTGAACCAACTCCAAACTCTTGAAGAAATCTTGATCAAAATAACATGTAGAGATCATGGGGACTCATATATAATGCCTAGAGTCATTATGGATTATTCCTTGGTTGTGCTCTTAGCAATGAGGGTCTTAAACCCTATATGTGAACTTGATAGATCAATAGCGATCATGCCCTACCTACAAAAGAGTTAGGCAAATACAAAGACATATTTTTGGTACTTTGCTTAGTGAAATGATAAAATACAAGTATGATACAATCACATGGTGCTTGGTGATCTCTCCCAAAACAAACCCAATGAAAGAGGGATAAGGAGGATGCCAAGGTATGATCCCAATGCCAATGCATATGATAAGATAGCATGAGGGATCATAGGGTCAAAATTGGGGTCTTACAATAGATCGGTTGTATCGTTTCTCAATTGTACGTCGAATTAGAGGGAGAATTTTTTCAAAATTCAGCTTGCAGGCGTTAGTTTTATTAATCTACGATTCACATAGTTTAACATGACATGCTCGTTTTAATTTTTCGACCACTTTTTCAGTCGCATTTCAATCAACCCGAGCGTTTTAAGGTTATTTTTTATTTCAAAATTTTGTCAAAACCTGTGTGTTTCTGAAAAGTTTATTTTGCGCTGATCATTTTGGTGCATTCTGTTTATTTTTTTTCAGGCATTTTTGTATCCTATATTTTTTTTAATTTTTTGTTATTCCTTTAATTTTTATTTTTTTAGTCAAAATAATTATTTAAATTAACTAGGATTAATGAGTAATTAATTTGAATTTATGGAAAATGATAGATTTTTATCTTATTCTTTTTTAAGTAACATATATCAAAACCAAAAAAAAGGAAATGAAATAGAAAATAAGATAAATTGGTTGATAGTAGAATCCTACCTTTGTTCCCACGTGATATTCCATTCACATCACCATATTTCTTGCTATTGATGTACTTATTTTTTCTGTTACTTGGATTGACATACTTTTCTCTTGAGCCCCATAACCTGACCCTCTCAGTTCACCTCTCAACTCACCCTCATAATACATCAACCAACAAACAACTAAACTCCATCAAAAACTTCTTTAACTCATCACCTTCACAACATCAAACACACTTGATAATAAGAACTAAAAACCAAACAATCTCAATAACACTCCTTCACCATCATCAAAGAACAACCATAACCAACACCATTCTCCAACTGGTCCTCAAACATTTTTCGGCAAAAAATTACTCGACTGTGCTCGTCGGAAAATGTACGTAGCTAAAAACGCTCAAACACGAAGGTATTGTTCTTACAGTTTACCCTCCGACTCACCAATGTCTTCTGTTGCATTTTCATGTTAATGTTTATAGTAAAAGAGTTGTTGTTATTCATGTTGCTTTTAAAATGTTTGATGTTGTTAGCCATTTGCAATTTTGGAAAGTTAATGAACACTAAAAGAGAAACATTGTTTTTAGACAGTTTGAAATAAGTTCCTTTCATTTTCATTTTTGTATTGTATTGATTTTTTTTACTCATTCTCTTTCTGACTAGCTAACAAAATATATTTTATTGATTCATAGTGGTTTTTTTATCTGAGATAATTAAATGCTTTAGTTTGCATTTTTACTTACCTATCTTCATGTGTATATATATACCTTAGATCTAGCGGTGAAATTGTTAGTGTTAATATAAATATCTCAATATTCCCATAATGAATGAATATTTTTTATAGAAAAACTACATGAAACAACATATTGTAATATATAGCAGGTAATGATAGACAATGATATTAATTGTCATCTAGAATTGGTAAAAATTTATTGGTGAACTGAGGGTTTCATTGAACTAATTTGAGGCATATCATAATTGCTTTATTGAATTTATGGACAACATCCTTAATTATTGTGCTATGGACTTTGATCAAGCTAAATTCCACTATAATTGGTTGTACATTATAATCTAGATACTTGTAATCACGTTGTCTAACTTGGGTGGCAAATGGTTTCAAATGAAAAAATACAATGCCAACCGATAATATTCAATTCACATATGTTCAAATGTCACTAACATTGAAAGAATTATATTGATATATTAAAGGAATTATATTCAATTTGTTTTCCTTTAGACATAACCTAAAACTTGCTTTTTGATTGATATCATGTCAATTATTTTTATTCTATCTTATCTTTTTTTTATTTGATTAATTTAAATTAGTGGTTAATTAATTGATTAATTTGATTGATTAGTTGATTGTTAGTTTAATTGATTTTTTTATTTGGTTTTATTTTGCCTAGCCGATTAATTAGGTAATCTCTGTCTATGTTCATATCTTTCATTCATGTAAATAATCATACTAATACTTCATCCTACTTCACTAAAAATTTCAATCTCAAACCTTTTTCACAAATCAAACCATATCCCATAAACATGAGTGCTCGATCCAACGTCAAGTATCACCCCCGCCACATACAAATTATTTTCATAAGTAAATTTTAGACACTTGATCCAAAGTCAAGGCGTCCCCATGTTTTTAAAAGCTTTTCACAATAAAAATGGAAGAACTGATTAGGTTTAGACTTTTCTCTATTTTGAATGTTAGGATGCTGTTGTAGAGCTCAATGTTCAAACATTCGTCTTCCATATTAAAATACAATAATTACTAGAATTAGGTAATTTCTCTTATAGAAGAAAAAGATTGATTGGGTATCGGCCCTCTCTTTCTCGATTATTTGGACACTGCTGTAGAGCTCTCTGTATGATTAATCGTCTTCCGTTAATGAACTTTGACCTGATTTGCCACACATTTTCATAACAAACGTTTGGATGAAAAGAGAGTGATTGGGCTTAGGCCTCTTCCTTTTCGAGCATCTGAGTACTGTAGTAGAGCTCCCTGCTTGGATGCTTGTCTCCGCTTAAAATCAACTCAAACTCATCAAACTTGTTTTCCGCCCTTATGCGACTCCAAAAACATTTTCAGAAAAGAGTATGCAATATCCATTTTGATGCGAAACAAACAAAGACTTCAGCCTCCAAGAGCGAGCAACAAGTAAAGGTTTAATCACTCAAATGTGATTCAAGCATCACTCTCTTTAAAAGTAATCCACTCGATAGTTCTCTTTGGGTAGAACTACGTATGCCTCGAGTTCTTCATAGCACCTGAAGATACGTAGGAGCAGGATTGTGAAATCTTGTCAGGCACATTAATTTAAAAAAACAATTAAGTCTTTCCTTTCTTTCTTTCTCTTTTATCGCTCGATAAGTAGAAGATCGCAAATGATATCATGCTAACACTCTAACACGAAACTAACTAAATGGGTTCCATCAAGTAGGATGGATGTGAGGGGTGTTAATACCTTCCCCTTGCATAACCGACTCCCGAACCCGATTTCAAGAGATACAAGCTTCATACTCTGCCATGTGTCGCATCCGCGAAAAACAACCGGCGGGAATAACAAAACAAACAGAGCCGCCACCGTGCGTTATTTATCCCAAAAGAGGGAAAGGAAACGCTCGAAGTAAACCTGGAAAGGACATGGTTTTGCGACCGGAGATTGCAAGGATCGGGAGTCGGTTACGCAAGGGGAAAGTATTAGCACCCCCCCACGTCCGTCGTACTCGACGGGATCCACGCTCAGAAGAAAAGAATAAGGTTACTAAATAACTGCTCAAAGAATGCACACACGCTGAAATACACAGGCGGAAGAAGACGGAGGAGGACTCGGCAGGATGTCGCATCCTGGGCCTACGTAGTTTGTTAGACACAAACATCAGAGTCGACGTAGTTCGGGGAAATGGGAAACGGGCTCGCTAGGATATCGCATCCTATGCCTACGTATCTCATTTGGAATGAGAATCAGAGCTACCGTAGTTCGGCTAACGCACGCCGAAACAAAACACACGCACAGACGCTGAGACGTCAAAACAAACACACAACTGGAATCGGGATGCCAATCGCTGGTCTTACATCCAACTCCGAACAACAAACACAAACAAGGAAACCGCATGCCAATCGCTGGACTTACATCAGACTCCACACACAACAAACAACCAGGAAACTGACTGCCAATCGCTGGACTTACATCAGACTCCAAGCACACAACAAACAACCAGGAAACCGACTGCCAATCCCTGGACTTATGTCAGACTCCAAGCAAACAAACACACACAAAAGGAAAAGGGTGCCCGGAGAGATCTCGCAGGATCTCCTGCCTACGTACCTCATCTGGTATGAGGATCAGGGCAACGTAGTTCCCCTTAACAAGGGAGAAACTTTCTATCCTAACCAGAGACAAAGGGAGATAACAGACTACTAGGAAGACTACGACTCGAGCCTAGAAGTTGTCATGCATACGATCCCTATGTTGAGGTCTCTATCCTAACTTGCACAGGAAGCAAGCTAGCCTAACAGCACAATCAAACAAATACAAGCACAATAAAGCAAGCACACACACTATATGCAAACAATTGGCTCATACAAGGCTAGGCTGTAGAAACAAGCCAACTGGAATGGGGTGTTTTTTTAGCTCTTAACCCTAACATCGAGAGTTAGGGTGAAGCAGATGAAATGGGAAGTGAGGGTAAGACCTCACAGCTCTTATCCCTGGCCTGGGAGAGCTTGACTCAAATAGAAAGTGTGGGAGTTCAGAATGTAGGAACTCTTCTCCACAGACGACTGACACAACAAGATCTTGGGTTCTTATTCACAATGCATCAAAACATGGTGTGAGCAAAGTGAATGACACAACTGAATAGCAGGGGATGGATTGCACACCCCTTTTATCTGCCAATTGCCTCTTAAGAGGTCTTTACCTGCTTGGCACAAAATTAAACATCCACAAACATTGCCTCTTAAGGAGGGCTTCAGACAGGTGCCTGCCAAAGTAACATGACAGGTCTTCCAGACTACATGAAGATCAAGGAATTATACCTCAGTAGTATGCCAACCACAAGCAAGCAAAGCAAAGTTCAAATGAACTTAAAGCAACTTAGGTACCTGTGGAAACAGCTAAACCAATCAGTACACAATCCAGACAAACAGTCAACATTCAATATCAGACAGACAACCCAATATGCAACACATAAACCATAAGCACAAGTGAATTATTCTCAAAGCCTACAAAACAAGTAAATGTTAGTCCACAACAACAAATGATCAAGCTCAAGTGAAGGAGCAACATCAACCATGGAGATGTATATTTGAACCTGAAATCACAACTCAAATGTAAGTAACAAACCACTAGGTCAAAGCCTAGGGTCAAAAGTGAATCAAAAATCCAAAACAGAAGCTCAAACTCAACATGAATCATATTTAACCAATCAAGAACAAGTCCTAAAAAGGACCAAACCAAAATCATCATGCAAGTTCATGTAATAGGCAAGAGAAGTCAATGACCAATTCAAGGCATGCATTTGAACATTAAGAAAGAAAATTCCCAATCAAAACAAAAATGATTCAAATAATTATAGAAACATTCATGAACATTCAACACATCTAACATGATCATCATGCAAAAAGTCAGAAGCATTAGAGGTCATTTGGCATGGAAATCAAATTGCACAAGTAAGACAATCAAATGTGTGACACAAATTGTCACACCATGTTAACACAAGCATAAAACAGAATTGGTAAATGAGAAAAATACCAAACCAAGCCTAAAACATCTAGCAATGTGTCTAGAACCAGCATGTAAAATTTCAAGTCCATTGGATTAAAAACAAGCATTTCATGATGGAAAGAGTAAGGCAATGTCACAAATGTACATGTGTTCAATCAACCTAGAGCAAATAAAATTCCAGCCACGCACAACTTTCAAACTCATGATCATTAAAAACTAGACAAAACAAGGATCATTTTGCAAAAAAATTGGGAGTGATTTGATGCATTTTTCAATTTGTTATGGATTTTACAAGTTGGATAAAAAAATGAAATTCAAACATGTGAAGCATATATGGAAAATAGGAGGGAATAGGCAAAATGAAGAATTAATTTGAAAAACTGCTGCCACTAGGAATCGAAGCAGGTATCACAGATCAAACAAGCCTGGGCGCGTGTTCTTCATGCTAGAACCCTAGCGAACCAGAGATGAAGATCTTCATCTTCTTCATGAAGATGATGATGAACAAGATGAAGTTCATACCAAAATTTTCCGGAATTTCCAGAATTGCTCAGAATTTTACAAATTATATATCGTTGGAAATCTCTTTCAATGTAGAATTCAAATATCATATTATCTAAGCCTAAATCTCCATGGATTTCCTGAATCGAAGCAAAGAAGTTTCTAGATCTAAACTTGAAATCATCATATCTCACTCAATTTTTATCCAAATTCCACGAAATTTATATCAGAATTCTCACCACAACAAGATCTACAAGATTATGTACATAAAACAGAGAATTAAGAGATGCGAAAATTTGACCTCTTGAAGAACAGTTGGCGAATTCTGCAAATCCAAGGCCAAGCAAGCATGCAAATCTACTCCAAATCACTTGTTATGAAGTTTGATGATGAAATTGAGGCTTGGAAACGTATAGATCTTGCTTAAATCTCAAATGCCATGGTTATGTTCTTGAGCTCCACATGCACAATTCTAGTCCAATCTTGAAGATCCAATGCTTGATCTATGCTAAATCCACACCAAGGAACAAGAATATGGAAGAAAATTGGTATGTTATGTGATGAAAATTTGAATTATGATTAGGAGAAAATTTTGGAGGGAAATGAAAACTAGATCTAGAAATGGTGAATTGTGATTAACCTCTTGAAATTCTGTTATGATTTAGTATATATACCATGTCCTAATCCTATTTTAATTAAAATTAATCAAAGTTAATTAGAGATTAAGCAAAATAAGGGTGCATGGCAAAACTTGGAAATTTGCATGGTGCATGTAGTAAATGGACGTGAACAGTAACATTTTCTTGATCAAAGTCACTCAAAATCATCTTTTAAACACATTGGCAATGGTAGAAAGCTCTCATGATGCATAGAATTCAAATTTGTGAATTTCCCTCCAAAAATGGCTTGAAAAATCACATGATTATGTGATGAGATTTTATGAAATGTGATGAATGATTTGGAAAGTTCATGTCAAGAGAAGAGTTTTAGAAAAAGAGGCACCAAATTTGGAGTTATGAAACAAAAGTTATGCCCTTTTGAAGTTCCATGCATCCTTGGCAATGATTTGACCATATCTCCTCAACCACAAATCATAAATTCATGATCTTGGACTTTTTGGAAATGGGAGAGAGAGATCTTCAACTTTCATGTTGGAAAAAATTTCATTTGAAGCTTCTTTGATGATGCAATATCAAGTTGAATTTGAACCAAAAACTTTCCATTTTGGGAAACTTTCAATTATAGGTCACTTTCCATTTTTGGAAACTTTTGACTTGACCTCAAATTCTGCAAGATATGCATTTGACATGATGAATAAGCCCCCTTTGAACATGAATGAGATGTTGAAACTCATTTTTCCACCTTCTAGCCCTCAGTTGACTTTCTGTTGACTTTTATGGTTGACAGATGACTTGAACATGCACAGATGATTTTGGGCCTCAACCACTTGATGAAATAACTCCAAAATGAAACCCTAGCTTATACAAGCTCAATAACATCATATGATGATCTCCATCTCAATAAAGACCTCATCTCCTTAAAAAAAACCTGACTGGTAGAATGCAACTGATTAGGGTTGACCAGAGGTCAAAACCCTAATCCCAAAGAACATGATCAAAAATAATGAACCATGATGATGATGATGTACCATTTCAACCAAGATAATACTCAAACTCCTTGAGGAACCAAGAAACCCTAATTGAAGAGCAACCCTCAGATGGCTAATGATCAATTTATGAGACCCTCGGGCTTGCATCTCTTAACCTTTCTACCTTCTGAGAAAGACTTAGGAGGATGACCTGCTTATTCTCTCATGATATGCAATATGCAAATGCCTAATGCCCTAAACAATGAAATGCAATATGCTAAGCTAGTCCCAAGAGAGGAGGGCAAATTTTGAGGTGTTACACCATGTTATTAGTGCATTTGAAACATAACCTTGTCGTGAAGAGAAGATGAAAATTCGTTGGAGAAGTTATGACACAGCCCCAATTCTGTTACCCAATGCATTTGAGGCACCATCAAACACAAGCATCCACTGCGATCCTGGTTTGGGTCCTTTTTATGGGGGTGGAATATCATAGTCTCTTATGTACGTGACGTCTTCATCTGAGAAGTCAAGTCTCATCGATTGATGGTCCTCCACTGGCTGGTGCACAAGGTACTCTGACAATGCACTGCCCTTAATGGCCTTTTGAGTTACATATTGAATATCATATTCGGATAACAACATCTTACAGCGAGCGATTCTTCCAATTAATCCAGGTTTCTCGAATATGTACTTGATGGGATCCATCTTGGATATCAACATCGTTGTATAGCAGATCATAAACGGTCTCAGGCGACGAGTAGCCCATGCTAGTGCACAATAAGTATTTTCTAGCAAGGAGTACCTGATTTCACATTCTGTAAACTTCTTGCTCAGGTAGTAAATAACATGCTCTTTTCTACCCGTCTCATCATATTTACCTTGTACATATCCCATGGATTCATCGAGTACTGACAAATGCATAATGAGAGGCCTTCCTGTAGCGGGGTATTCGTTACCATTAGAGATATTGACTAAATCCAAGGTAAATCATACAAGTCGAGTCGCCACCGCACTTCTATTTATCCAAAGGAATGGTTAGAAAGCGAACAAAAACCTAATAGTTTTAACAAAAACTAGTAAAAGAAACAGAGATCTGGGTAAGGGGGTTAGTTATGCAATGGGAAGGTGTTAGGCACCCAAAACATCCTAGGTACTCCTAGGGAGCCCTTTTCATACTGGTTGTAAAGGTTGTTGTTTTGTGAAAGATTTGTTTGTGCAAACATGATTGAAGAGATGAGAAAAGAATATACAAGTTACTTACAATTTGTGTTTTAATGGATAAACCCATTGCCTACGTACCATCTTAGAAAATATTAGGATCAAAACCTCGTAGTTCGGGGTAAAAATCTCAAAACAAGTTGGTGAACTGATTGGTCCAAAAGCCTTAAGGTCTTTTGTTATCAAAGGGAGAAAACTCAACCAAACCACAAATCCACCATGTGAGGATAGCTTCAACATGCTAGTGAGGGGTTAACCTTATAATAAGCATGAAAGGCTCATTGTCCATCACTAAGGATATAGGTGAGTATTACATCTACCACAAGGATAACTCAAACCTAATAGCTAAAGGTTATGAAAGATTTTGATTAAGAAAGTGGCCATTGGAAAGACACTTGAATGGGTTATATTTACCAATTAGAAGTATATACAAAATGGTCAAAGTTGACTTAAGGATTCAATTCAAAATAAGTGTTATGAAAAGAAAGTTTAAAAATCAAAAGCATAAGGCTTAGGTTTCTAATGTTTGAAAACAATAGTTAAATGTTTGCACAAAAAAGGGTTTTGGCTTGGGTTAGAGTGGAGAGATGAAGAAGAAGGGCTAAGTCCTAAGGAAAACAAGAAGAGAAGGGATGAAGAAACAAAACCACAATGAGGAGTTCCTCTCTTGAGATCATATGGATGATCCAAGTAGCTCCCATCCTTTGGAATAAGCAACCACAAAGCATAAGCAATCAAACAAATCTCATAAGAGATCCTCAATGTATCTTGTATCTTCCACTTGATGAACATGGTAATGGTCCTCCAATTAAGCTCTCATAGAATTCCCTAGCACAAAAGCACACACATCAAAAGTTCCATGAAGTAAAACAAGAATGAACAAGAGTGAGTTTAGAGATTTGGTCCTTCTAATTCATCTTCATCATTAATATCCTTTTACTCCAATTTTGCATAAGGGAGGTCCTAGAAACTAAGTCCAATTCTCCATTTCTTTTCATAGGGGAAGTCCTAGAAACTAAGTTCATCTCTCTGCATTTGGTCCATAACAATCAAAACAAAAAACACAAGCACAATAATATATACACAATTATGTGCTCAAGTGAGCAAAAGGCAAATGGCATTAACATAAACATGTGCTCAAGTGAGCAAAGAGAAAATCAAATGGATAATATGTGCCAGAATAGTAAATTGCATAAAAGTAAATTGCATAAAGTAAAAGTTAGTTGTTAGTAGTTAGTGTTAGTAGTTAGTGTGTCATAAGGCAACTTTAGCGCTATGTTAAGCAATCGTAATTGGACTTATGTAGAAGTCACAACTATCTGAGGCCGGTCAATAATAATGTAGGCAACAAACACAAGTTAGGAGTCTTGATTAGTTAACCAAGTTCCAAAAACTTCCCATGCCAAAAAGAAGAAGAGGAATGATCTTGTATTGGTTTAAGCCTTTTGCATGATTTAAAAGACAACCTATCCTTAATGCAAAGCCATTCACTTGATCAATTGATCAAGATGAATTAGATTTGAATCAAGGAAGGTTAAATCTCCCTAATCAATGCTAACTTATCAACCTTCAACTCATTGATCAAAAGAAAAGAAGTAGAAGAAGAAGGAGAAGATGGATAAGAGAAATGGAAATGACAAAATTAAAGTGCATCAAATGAAATACAATGTACCAATCCTCATATGTTGACCAATAACATTGAAAGTCAAGGTCAAACAATCAAAAACAGAAGTGAGATGAAGATTGGATGTCAAGAAATGAATAAACTATTTTTGGCATTTTTCAATATTTAAAATAAACTTGAATTAAGAATAAATGGAAAGGTCAAACTTCAAAACTACTTCAAATCAACCTTGAAAGGTCCAAGTAATTTATCCTAAGTTCAACAAGGTCAAACAAAGTTTGACAAAAAAATTCAGCATTTTTAAAAGTAAGAAACTATTTTTAATCAATTAAAAATGAATAAAAATAACCTAATTGAATTAAAATCTCAAATAAATCTCAAATCAATTCAAAAATTGATGAGAATATTTTTCATAGATCCATCATCATTCAAATAGGTTAGGAAAATATTTTTGTATTTTTTGAATATAAAAAACCATTTAAAATGAATTAAAAATAACCAGAAAAGAGAAAACTCACAAAAAATATCAAATGATAAAATAAAAAATATTAAAAATTAGAAATAGAAACTAGAATTTATTTGGGAAATAATGCAATTGGTCCCATAATTTTTGGATAAAAAATGGAAGAGATATTAATTTTTGATATAAAAATGGAATTTAAGAAAATAAAAGGAGAAAATAGAAATTAGAAAAAACCAGGAGCGTCTGATGGAACTCATTAATTGACGTGGCAACATCTAATGGTCCAGAAGCGCGTTTCCACGGTAGGCTTTAGTCCACGCGTGACATAATGAATTAATGAAAGTAAACAAAACGCATGGCTGAGATTAAAACGTAGGATGTACATCCAACGACCAGAATTCAAACTGGAGAGAGGCGGCCACTGGAACCACCTTCTTCTCCAGTGAGCCTGCAGATTCCGGCCAAACTTGCAGGTTTTCAAACCTCCATGGAAATGCATGATCCTTATACCAAAATGAAGATGGGGTGATGTACATCACCCCTATAACCTTGAATCACACTCAAGATCTCTATAAATGGAGAAATCTGAGGTGGAAGATTCAGGTATAGAAAATGCATATCAAGGAAAAGCAAAATTGAAGCTACCACTAGCTTGCCTCTCAAGTGAGGACTTCAGAAAACATTAGATCCAAGCAAAAAGGTCCATGGATGATGAGAATCGAAGAAATTACCAGTTGAAGAATAAGCTTGAATTCTGGTAACTTGAGCTCGAATCTTTGCTTGCTTTGCCAAAACAGAAGTTCAATGAGATGTATGATGGAGGCTTAGAAGCATTAGATCTCAGAATTCAACCAGATGAAGTTGAATTTTAGATCTGAAAAATTTGAAGAGAAATGGAACTTGCTTCTTTATGGATGGTTAGGGAGAGAATTCTGCAGTATTTCAGGTTGAATTGGGCGTGTGAAATGGAGGGAATGAGGTCTCTATTTATAGAGGAGGTGGCTAGGAGAGTGTGAAATGATCTGTGTGCATGGCATGTGAAGCTTCATTGCATGGGCTTGCATGATCATGCACAAGGCCCCAAAATAATGCCAAATGAGTTCTGAACACCAGCCAGATGGAATTGGACGTGTGAATTGCAAGGCAATTGCTTATGCACCAAGATTTCAAGTGAATTCCTTCTTTGTACCTAAAAATTCATCTCTTCGAAAGTACCATTTAGAAAATCCAAGCATAGGCATATGGGTAATGGTTAGAAAGATCTTGATGTAAGGAACAATTGTTATGTTGGTCAAAAATCCATTTGGAATGTGGAAATTTATGAAATTTGAGTTTAAAGTGTGATATGCAAAACATGTCAAGGCAAGGTTTCTAAAATTCGCCAACTTTCAATCCCTTCTGTTTTGATGATTCAGGCTTCAAATGAAAAAACCTCCAACATCAAAGTTATAAATCTTTTCAAGGAAATCAAAATGGACTTAAATTTTGCATCATTTAGATTTTTGATGAAGAAGTTATGGGCACTTGAAGTTGGACTTTTTTGACTTTTAATGCCTTTGGTCAAGAAGGACCTATAATGTCTTGGATTATCACAAGTATTTCCTTTGAGATTTTGAAATTTTGCTCAACATAACATTTGAGTAGGCATCTTAAGATTTCCAATGCATTTGATCCCACCTCAAAATCATAAAAAATGAATGAGTTATGTCTTTGGGAAGTTGACCCACAATTAGGGTTTCAGTCAAAATGACCTATAATGTATTGGAATGACAGATGGCCTTCAAAGCTTTAAATCAATTTTTGATGAACATCAAAGCTGTTCATATTGTCCCTAAGAACATTTTTGATTTTGGAACCATCTCCATTTGACCAACACATAAAAAGTTAGGTCTCAGTGCATTTCAAAATAGTCAGATGAATTGACTGATCAACTTCTCAAGTCTACAACTCATATCTTGATGAATTGATGATTGAGGACACTCAAATAAGTTCAAATATGCATGAAATTAAGAGTTAAATAACTTCCCTTGATTGTATTTGATCATGGGCTAAGGTTGCTTCAGGAGCAAGGCATTGTGGTGCACAGATGAATTAGGGTTTCTTTGAAGAACAAGACCTCAAACCCTTTGACTTGCTTTAATCAAAATGATGAGTTGAGATACTAGGGAGGCATATTTGATGGAAGAGAGCTTTGGGAACCATTACCATGCTTGCTTTCATCTCCTCTTGACCATGTCTTTGTACCAATGATCTCCTAGAAGCTTTGGACCTTTGATTGCTCAAACTACAAAACAAAAGATGTTAGTGACATATTTTTTTGCTTTTGGTTAGTAAACAAAATAAGAAAAGCAATGATATACAATTCAAGCATGCTTGGTGATCTCAAACCCACTCATAGAAGGTCCCACCCAAAGACAAAAGGGACCAAGATGCTAATGATCCTTGAGGCCATGCAAGATGCAATATTATGATGCCTTGAGGGATCTTAGGGACAAAATTAGGGTCTTACACTTCCTATAACTGGTGTCACCAAGATTGGTGGTTCTTATAGATACTGTTTGATTTTATCGAATGCACTCTGGTAATCCTCGTTCCACCTAACAGCTTGATCTTTTCTTAACAACTTGAATATTGGCTCGCAAGTGGCTGTCAGATGCGAGATGAATCTGGAAATATAGTTCAATCTGTCCAAGAAACCACGAACTTGCTTCTCTGTCTGAGGTGCTAGCATCTCTTGAATAGCTTTGACTTTGTCGGGATCAACTTTTATGCCTCTCTGGCTCATAATGAACCCTAGAAGCTTTCCAGATCTGACGCCAAAAGTGCATTTAGCAGGGTTTAAGCATAATTTGTATTTCCTCAATCTTGCAAACAACTTCTTCAGATGAATAACATGCTCATCTTCTGTCTGAGACTTGGCAATCATGTCATCCACTTAGACTTCAATATCCTTATGTATCATATCATGGAAAAGAGTCACCATGGCCCTTTGTTAGGTTTCCCCAGCATTTTTCAGGCCAAAAGGCATTACCTTATAACAGAAAGTGCCCCATGGTGTAATGAAAGTTTTCTCCATATCTTCGGGAGACATTTTAATTTGATTATATCCTTAGAATCCGTCTATGAAGGAGAATACAGAGAACTGAGATATGTTATCTACCAATACATCAATGTGAGGTGAAGGAAAATCATCTTTGGGACTATCTCTATTCAGATCTCTGTAGTCTACACACATTCCAACTTTGACCTCTTCTCTGATCTTGACATCCATGTCTGGTCGAGTTCTTCTCAACTTCTTCCTGATGGGCGGGCATTTCGGCTTCAAGGGTAGCTTGTGAACAACTATGCCAGTTTCGAGTCCTGGCATATCTTGATATGACAAAGCAAACACATCCACGTATTCATGTAGCAGCTTGAAAAGCTTCTCGGTGGCCCATACTCTTCAAGCTCTCCTATCTCAAGTTTCCATTATAGACTCGGGTAGAGAGTCTTTCCTGATAACGCGAAAATGTATCGTAGTTTTGGCTTCATATGCATTGCTTTTTACTTGATTAACACTTATTATTACGCAATATTTTATGTTTATTGCAGGTATTTATCGATTGAAAGGTTTACAAGCAAGCAAAATGGAAAATAGCAAAAAGGAAAGAAAAAGAGAAGAAAATGGAGAAAAATAGAGATAATGGGCCACCACACCAAATGGGCTTGTGGTGCCCATCAACTAGATGTGTGGTGCCCGCCACATGAACCAAAGAGGGTGGTGGCGCCCGCCACCAAGCATGAAGAGTTTGTGGCGCTCAACCCTAAAATCGCGGCGCTCGCCACGTAGTCAAGGACTAGGGTTGTGGCAACCGCCACAACCTAGTCTTCCATACTATTTCTCCATGATTTTAGCCACGAATCCTCTCACCTTTGGCTACAATTTAGGGGAGTGGAAAATATATAAAGGAGTTTTGTTTTCAACCGCTGACTCTCTCTCTCTCTCTCTCTCTCTCTTCCAGCTTTTAATCTACGCTTAATTTTTTGTCAGATTTATTTTCTTTTAGTTTTCTAGGATTTTTATCTTACTTTGTAAAAGTGATAGTTTCTCCACATCGGGGACTATTGCAATTTATTTTATGTATTTGAATTCAATTGTAACAGTTACTCATTGCCAAAGCCTGTCGACATTATTTTAATTGAAGAATCAAGATTCAGTTCCAATTCTCAATTCGTAATCCAGGTTTTATTTTAATTGTCATTTTAATTATTTATGCCTTATTGTATGCTTGATTGTCTGAATACCATGTTTGTTACCGGATCCATGTCTGACTAAACCTCTAGGTATCTGTATGTAAAGACCAGCCAAACGACGGGATTCATAATAATTGGTGTTGGATTTTATAAAACTTACTTTTCCGGTTTTTAGTTTCTTATTTTAATCAAACTGTTTTTTCGCACGAGAGTACAAAACAAACTAAGGTTACGATCAACAAGAACGAGAGTTTGAGATTTTAACCAGATAGTTGAAACTAGGCATTAATCCTAAACACAACGAGAGTGCTTTAGGATTAATTAGACTTTATTCATATTCAAAAATTACTTTTAAATTCAAAATGAGACCGCGAGAGCCAAATATTATGGTTTAGGA
Source organism: Lathyrus oleraceus (assembly GCF_024323335.1). Taxonomy (NCBI): domain Eukaryota; kingdom Viridiplantae; phylum Streptophyta; class Magnoliopsida; order Fabales; family Fabaceae; genus Lathyrus; species Lathyrus oleraceus. The sequence goes on along the minus strand of NC_066581.1, from coordinate 77,280,035 downwards.
GTATGGTCAGAGTCAATAAAAATGAGAGTGTGAAACTAAGTCATTTTTATAAATAATTTCTACTGAAGAATATTTTGACCAATAAGATTACACCAACTATCTATCGAATCCTCGAAGTTTGATGCGTCATATAGAGGAGGTGGCAAGGAGAGTGTGAAATGATCCTTGTGCATGGCATGTGAAGCTTCATTGCATGGGCTTGCATGATCATGCACAAGGCCCCAAAACAATGCCAAATGAGTTCTGAATACCAGCCAGATGGAATTGGACGTGTGAATTGCAAGGCAATTGCTTATGCACCAAGATTTCAAGTCAATTCCTTCTTTGTACCTAAAAATTCATCTCTTCGAAAGTACCATTTAGAAAATCCAAGCATAGGCATATGGGTAATGGTTGGAAAGGTCTTGATGTAAGGAACAATTGTTATGTTGGTAAAAAATCCATTTGGAGTATGGAAATGTATGAAATTTGAGTTTAAAGTGTGATATGCAAAACATGTCAAGGCAAGGTTTCTAAAATTGGCCAACTTTCAAGCCCTTCTGTTTTGATGATTCAGGCTTCAAATGAAAAAACCTCCAACATCAAAGTTGTAGATATTTTCAAGGAAATAAAAATGGACTTAAATTTTGCATCATTTGGATTTTTGATGAAGAAGTTATGGGCACTTGAAGTTGGACTTTTTTTACTTTTAATGCCTTTGGTCAAGAAGGACCTATAATGTCTTGCATTATCACATGTATTTCCTTTGAGATTTTGAAATTTTGCTCAACATAACATTTGAAGTAGACATCTTAATATTTCCAATGCATTTGATCCCACCTCAAAATCATAAAAAATGAATGAGTTATGTCCTTGGGAAGTTGACCCATAATTAGGGTTTCAGTCAAAATGACCTATAATGTATTGGAATGACAGATGGCCTTCCAAGATTTAAACTAATTTTTAATGAACATGAAAGTTGTTCATATTGTCCCTAAGAACATTTTTGATTTTGGAACCATCTCCATTTGACCAACACATAAAAAGTTAGGTCTCAGTGCATTTCAAAATAGTCAGATGAATTGACTGATCAACTTCTCAAGTCTACAACTCATATCTTGATGAATTGATGATTGAGGACACTCAAATAAGTTCAAATATGCATGAAATTAATAGTTAAAGAACTTCCCTTGATTGTATTTGATCATGGGCTAAGGTTGCTTCAGGAGCAAGGCATTGTGGTGCACAGATGAATTTGGGTTTCTTTGAAGAACAAGACCTCAAACCCTTTGACTTGCTTTGATCAAAATGATGAGTTGAGATACTAGGGAGGCATATTTGACGGATGAGAGCTTTGGGAACCATTACTATGCTTGCTTTCATCTCCTCTTGACCATGTCTTTGTACCAATGATCTCCTAGAAGCTTTAGACCTTGTGATTGCTCAAACTACAAAACAAAAGATGTTAGTGACATATTTTTGTGCTTTTGGTTAGTAAACAAAATGAGAAAAGCAATGATATACAATTCAAGCATGCTTGGTGATCTCAAACCCACTCACAGAAGGTCCTACCCAAAGACAAAAGGGACCAAGATGCTAATGATCCTTGAGGCCATGCAAGATGCAATATTATGATGCCCTGAGGGATCTTAGGGACAAAATTAGGGTCTTACAGATGCCCCTATTTAAGGTCATTCTAGTCGGAGAAGTGAAGGTTAAAATCTTCATCTCGACGAGGTAGAATGGGCTTAAATAATAACAAAGAGACGAATTTTGGTCCCTAAGAGACCTCATGATGCAAATGTATGTATGCAAAATGGTAACACTCTGTCGGGATATGTGTCCACAAAGTAGTAAAGAAATCAGAAGACACTGACAATCCATATGAGTGATACATTCCATGGGACTAAGATCCTGGGGACTCTCATGGGGATAGAAGAGGGATAAAAATGCGTGAGCAGGTCACGACTCAAAGCTTGGGGAGTAGAAATCCAAATGGGAAAGATCCATTGGAAAGACTCGAATTGACTCGAAGACGCTCGTATTGGGGAATACGCCAATACAGCAAAAACTATCCACAACGGATACCTCGGATAAAAATCCGGACGAGGACGATCCAATAAAGGACTTCGCTGGGGATGTCTAAAAAGACCCTCCTGGGGAAGTAGCGAGATGAGGTGTTACCGGTTACTAGGTAACAAGCTCAATGAGACATGCGATCTGAACACCGACATAAGGGTCAGAGATACAACATGCTCGGGAAGAAATGAATATCTAAGACCGGTATAAGGGTGAGAGATATCAAACGTCCGAAACCATCTGAGGAAGACCTAAAAAGGTATATTTCAACTCAGGAAAATATGACTCCACAAAGGACAAAAGTCATAATAGGGAGCAGAAGGAAGGGACACCAGGGATGCCGGTTACTGAGCATATAATAGGTGACCAACCAAGGTGTGAATTGGGGAATATTCCCAAGACACTCATCATCCAAAAGAGGGCTAAAAGCAAACTCGATTATAGGATGGATACTCGACTCCGCAAAGGGGAAACGAATCTTACTCAACTGGGGAAGAACAAAAGGCTTCGACCGAAGAGTGCATGAGATATACTATCTATTACCGTCAGAACATAGATAATACACTCGCATGGAAGATTATCCACAACCGGTTACTGGGTTAATAAAGGACAAATCGACCGTCAAAGAGAAAGGCATCGGGATACCAAAACTAGGTATATAATGATGACCAGTTCAGGAGAGAAAGAATCGTTACCAACAACAACAGGGTAGACAAAAGATGACCCGCTGGGGATAAATTGCATAAACAGGGCAATTATCCAGGCAAAAGAGGGAATATCAACACCGAATATTGGATAATGATAACCATTAAGGAGGGGATTACATCTACCGGATACTGGATAGAAAACCACGGAAAAGTAATCGTCATCAACTTAGGATGAACAAAAAGGTTAACTCTGCAAAGGGGAGAAAAATAGGGTTCGCAACTACCGGTGCAAGGGTAGAAAACCACAGGCTCCACTGGGGATAGGATGGATAATTATTGGTTACTGAGCAATTATTCATCTATACCACGGGGAAACATAGGAAACATATCCCAAGAAGCCAATTTAGGATCAAACTAAAGAGGCAAACTGAATCAAGACTCGTCCTAATGAGGATATAACTCAATAGGGGAACCCGTCCCAATATATGTGTTGTGAGGAAGCGAAAACAACCGTCGTCCACGAGGATAGAACTCAGTGGGGAATGCAGAAGGAAAGATAAACACTTTCTGCTTAAGGGGTCGACTCTCTATATTGAGGGATCAGACACCGACACCTGCTTGGGAAAAGTATTACCCACTAGCAGAGGGATAACAAACAAAGATATATGGCAAACAATGCAATATGAATATTCAAATGTTCGAAAATTGTATGCACACATGCGTGGTTTATGTATGATGAATGCTGACAAACAGACATTTCTAACACAAACAGGCTTCATAGGAATAAGCACACAAACATCCGGTACTACATCTCAAGAGAGAAAGCCAAAATCACCAAAGAGCGGTCAATCTGTCGGAGATCAGAGATACCAGGAAACAACAAAATCTTTGCAGGGGAGGAATCAATAGTCAACCCGGTCGGGGATAGGAGTTCATTGCACAGGCAGAATTTGCCACATAAGTAACTCTACTGGGGAATCCATCCGAGGGAGATAAGGGGAATCTGGGGATCAAACACCAAGTACCATTTCCACCAAGGAGATCACATCCGCTGAGGAGGAAAGATCGCTACTCCGCTGAAAGGGAGAGTGGTGAACATCTCGACAAGCATACCACTCCGTAGGATAAATCATAAAAGGCTCCGGAGGAAGAAGATACAGTCATGCCAGGAATATGAACAAATGTCTTACCCTGTTGGAGATCATACTGTCCTTGGGAGAGCACTGAGGATCTCCTAAGTATTTCTTTGTCATTGTGAATGTTCACTTTGTTTAAAAGTAAATTATGAAAAATTCGTTTATTCAAAACAATGATATTTTCTCAATTAAAACATGCAAAACATTTGTTGAAATTGAAACAAATAAGAGTGCAAATAATTGGATAAAAGGCTCAAATTTATTTGATGGAATGGTAGCCTGCAAATGGCAAGACTCCATAGATCTTTACAATTTTGAAATTGGTGATATATATTGGAAAAGGGCTACATTGAACATAATGATCATTTCTCCACCAATTCTGAATTCGATGTATTTGAAGCTTCGGTTGATGACGAATGAGCAAGAATCTTTGACGGATGGCAGTTGTAGAATAAAGTCTTGTCAGGATGCAGTTACTTGCCAAATCCCTAATTTTTGCCTAGATTGCTCCAAGGTGAGGTGCTCAATCTAGCGGGATACAAATATTCATTCATTTTTTTTCATGTCTCTAACTTTTGCCTGGACCTCCCTTTCGGGTTTTCAATCCACTGAGACGCTCATTTTTTGCCTAAGCCGCCCTTTCAGGTTTTCAACTTAGCGAGCTATTCTATTTTTATTTTAGGCGAAGTATTTCTTGACTGCATCTGAATTCACAGGACGAGTGAAATCCTCTCCATCCATAGTTGTGAGTATCAAAGCACCGCCTGAAAAGGCCCTCTTAACAACATATGGACCTTCGTAGTTTGGAGTCTACTTGCCCCTGGAATCGGGCGCGAAAGACAAGACTTTCTTGAGCACAAGGTCACCCTCTCGGAACACACGAGGCTTGACCTTCTTATCAAAAGCTTTCTTCATTCTCTGCTGATACAATTGACCATGGCACATGGCAGTCAATCTCTTTTCTTCAATCAAATTCAGTTGGTCATAACGACTCTGAACCCATTCAGCATCAGTCAATTTGGCTTCCATCAAGACTCTCATTGATGGGATCTCCACCTCTACTGGGAGTACGACCTCCATGCCATAAACAAGAGAGAAAGGGGTTGCCCCTGTTGAAGTGCGGACAGATGTACGATAACCATGCAAAGCAAATGGCAGCATCTCATGCCAATCTTTATACGTAACAACCATCTTCTGGATAATCTTCTTGATATTCTTGTTAGCAGCTTCAACAGCCCCATTCATCTTGGGTCTATAAGGATAAGAATTATGATGCGCAATCTTGAACTCATTACACAACTCTTTCATCATTTTGTTGTTCAAGTTAGATCCATTATCAGTAATGATCTTATCTAGCACACCATAGCGGCATATGAGTTGATTCTTGATAAACTTCACGACCACCTGCCTGGTCACATTAGCATATGATGCCGCTTCAACCCACTTGGTGAAGTAATCAATTGCTACGAGAATAAATCTGTGTCCGTTAGACGCTTTCGGCTCTATCATGCCAATCATGTCGATTCCCCACATGGAGAAAGGCCATGGTGATGAAATCACATTCAGAAGTGTCGGGGGGATATGAATCTTATCCGCGTAAATATGACATTTATGGCATTTCTTCACATATTTGCAGCAGTCAGACTCCATTGTCAGCCAATAGTAGCCTGCTCTCAACATCTTTCTAGCCATGGCATGTCCATTGGAATGAGTACCAAATGAACCCTCATGGACCTCAGTCATCAACAGGTCTGCTTCGTGTCTATCCACACATCTAAGCAGAACCATGTCAAAATTTCTCTTATAAAGCACTTCGCCATTGAGGTAGAAACTGCCTGACAATCTCCTCAAAGTCTTCTTATCTTTCACAGATGCCCCAAGCGGGTAAACCTGGTTCCGGAGGAAACACTTGATGTCATAATACCATGGTTTATCATCTCTTACTTCTTCAACGGCAAACACATGAGCTGGTCTATCCAAGCGCATCACAATGATATTGGGAACTTCATTCCACAGTCTTACCACAATCATCGAAGCGAGCGTAGCAAGAGCATCTGCCATCCGATTCTCATCTCGAGGAATATGATGGAAGTCAACCTCAGTAAAGAACGTTTCAATCCTCCTCGCATAATCCCTATATGGAATAAGACCAGGCTGATTCGTCTCCCATTCACCCTTAATCTGATTAACTACAAGGGCCGAATCACCATAAACATCAAGGTGCTTGATCCTTAGATCAATACACTCTTCCAATCCCATAATACAGGCCTCATACTCAGCCATATTATTTGTGCATTTGAAAGTTAGCCTTGCTGTAAAAGGAATATGTATGCCCTGAGGAGTAATAATCACTGCCCCAATACCATTTCCATACTGATTTACAGCGCCATCAAACACCATACTCCATCTGGAACCAGGCTCTGGCCCTTCATCGAGTGTAGGCTCATCACAGTCTTTCATTTTCAAATACAGAATCTCCTCATCTGGGAAATCATACTGAACTGACTGATAATCTTCAATCGGCTGGTGTGCCAAGTGGTCAGCCAAGATACTACCTTTAATAGCCTTCTGAGCTCGATACTCAATATCATACTCAGATAACAACATCTGCCAACAGGCAATCCTCCCTGTTAAAGCAGGCTTCTCGAAGATGTACTTGATTGGGTCCATTCTGGATATCAACCAAGTTGTATGATTTATCATATACTGGCGTAAGCGCTTAGCAGCCCAAGCCAAAGCACAACATGTCTTCTCAAGCATTGAGTATCGAGACTCACAATCAGTGAACTTCTTACTCAGGTAGTAAATAGCATATTCTTTCTTCCCTGATTCGTCTTGCTGACCAAGGACACAACCCATTGAGTCTTCAAGAACAGTCAGATACATAATCAAAGGTCTTCCTTCCACGGGCGGAGACAGAATCGGAGGCTCAGACAGATACTCTTTGATACTATCGAAAGCTTTCTGGCAATCCTCGGTCCAATCATGAGACTGATCTTTCTGGAGGAGCTTGAATATCGGCGCACATGTGGCAGTCATGTGGGATATGAATCTGGAAATATAATTCAAGCAGCCAAGAAAACCTCGGACTTACTTCTCAGTTTTGGGCGCAGGCATCTCTTGTATTGCTTTGACCTTTGCAAGATCAACCTCAATACCTCTTTCACTGACAATAAAGCCCAATAACTTGCCGGAACGGACTCCAAATGTACACTTGTTGGGATTCAAACGAAGCTTGTATTTTCTCAAACGCTGGAAAAGTTTCAACAAGTGCTCTACATGTTCAACTTCCGTTCTTGACTTAGCAATCATATCATCAACATATACCTCAATCTCCTTGTGCATCATATCATGAAACAAGGTGGTCATAGCTCGTTGATACGTGGCTCCGGCGTTCTTCAAACCGAAGGGCATCACTCGATAACAGAATGTTCCCCAAGGTGTGATGAATGTTGTCTTCTCCATATCCTCGGGTGCCATCTTGATCTGATTATATCCGGAAAATCCATCCATAAATGAGAAGACATTGAATTTAGTTGTATTGTCTACCAACATATCAATGTGTGGTAGAGGAAAATCATCTTTCGGACTAGCTTTATTCAAGTCTCTGTAGTCCACACACATCCGTACTTTTCCGTCTTTCTTGGGCACGGGCACAATATTGGCCACCCATTGAGGATATGTAGAAGTCACCAGAAACCCCGCATCAATTTGCTTCTGAACCTCTTCTTTAATCTTCACTTCCATATCAGGATGAGTTCTTCTGAGCTTCTGCTTCACAGGCACGCACGCAGGCTTCAAGCGTAGGAAATGTTGCACAATATCAGTATCTAGGCCCGACATGTCTTCATACGACCATGCAAAGACGTCGACATATTCTCGTAGCAATTCAATCAACCCCTTCTTAACAGATTCTTCAAGGAGTGCCCCAATCTTCACCTCTCGCACACAATCCTCAGACCCTAAGTTGACTGCTTCCAGATTCTCAAGATGCGGCTGAATGATCTTCTCTTCATGCTCAAGTAGACGGGTAATCTCGTCAGGAATCTCTTCAACATCATCTTCTTCCGCCTCGAATACAGGGAATTCAAAATTGGGAGATGGTGTTGGGTCATTATGTTCAATGGGTTTGATCAACCTGCTTAATGATTTTGGATATGAAAAGCTTTTAGAATTCAAACAAGGAAAATCATTATGCATATGGAAAGATTGATTTTATTCTATTTTTTAGGGTTTTATGTGATCACCAATTTCATGCAAAAAGCAAAAAGGGAGAATAATTGGAAAAACAAACATTTAACATGAATTTATTGAATGAAAATATCATTGTATTTATGTTGCCAACAATGTCATCACTTCTCCCTTTGGCATGGGAGAAGGGTTTTTAAACAAAGTGATCATTACGTTGACTTGTGGATAACTGTAGGAATATCTACAGCGACCCAATTGTTGCAGGCCCCTCCAGGGATGATGAAATTGTCAGAATCCTCTGTATCTTCTTCCAAGACAGCAACAGCTTCTTCATCCTGACCTGCGTGGATGAAACCTCCACTTTTGAATAGCCCTTTGGTGTTAAAAACCCCAGAAGAAAAGCCTTTGCCAGCTCAAGACTTGTTGTCTTCTAGCTCAATCATTTTTCCTAAGCCAGCAGTTGCACCACACTCAATGGCCAACTTCGCATCTCTATAGGAAGTAAATGAAGAAGTTCTCTTCTCAATAGGCTCAACTATAGATAAAGCTTGGAAAGGAGTTCCAACTTCATCTTCAGCATCTATATATGAGAAGGAAGACAAATGGCTAACCAGGAGAGCCTTTTCTCCCCCTACCACCACCAGCTTTTTATTCTTCATAAACTTCAATTTCTGGTGTAGGGTGGATGTCACGGCGCCCACCTCGTGAATCCATGGTCTGCCTAAGAGACAACTATACGATGGGTGGATATCCATAACCTGGAAGGTAATCTGGAAATCACTCAGTCCGATCTTGACTGGGAGATCAACTTCCCCAATTACAGTCTTTCGAGACCCATCGAAAGCTTTCACAACTACCCCACTCTGCCTCATGGGAGGCCCTTGATAAGACAGTTTTTGGAAATACATTTAGTGATGACCCAGTGTCCACCAGCACATTGGACATGGCATCGTCTCTGCAGTTCATGGAGATGTGTAAAGCCAAGTTGTGGTCTCTTCCCTCCTCAGGGAGATCAGAGTCACAGAAACTCAAATTGTTACAAGCAGTAATGTTTGCAACAATACTATCAAATTGTTCTATTGTGACATCATGATCTACATATGCCACATCCAAAACTTTCTGCAGAGCCTCTTTATGTGGTTCTGAATTCAATAGCAAGGATAACACCGATATTTTGGATGGCGTTTGTAGAAGCTGGTCTACAACATTGTACTCACTTCTCTTGATGAGCCTCAGCATCTCATCACAGTCTTCTTTCACATTGTCGCTCGGGCCAACAGAAGTAGGAGTTATCAATGTAGAGGAGGGATTAACAACAGGTGTCGGATTCGGGGTGCTCACAGCATTCCCAATCGGGCGTTCAGCAAAATCAGCCTTAGCCTGGGGCTTGGGAGGTGATGAAAACACACGACCGTTGCGGGTCAAACCACTAACATCCGCAATATTAACAACAGAGGAAGAAGGCAAAGACACTTATTTCCCATCTTCTACAGCAACAACGTTGTAACGAAAGGGAATTGCTTTTTCAGAAGAATATGGTACTGGACCGGCAGGCTTAATGATAAGAACAGGAGAAGCCTTTTGCTTGCTACCATCATACTTAATGGTAACAGGCTCAGGAATCCGGAACACTGGGGAAATTACGTTGACCTCTGGCTCATCTTCGTCAACATTCCTATTCTGAAGAATCTCAATGACTCCTTCATCCAGCATTTCCTGAAGATCCTTGCGCACCTGGCGACAACCCAATCGGTTAATAGAGTAGATTCGGCATCTATCATGATCGTGCTCATAATGTCTATATTCACACAGCAAAGATGCATCTCGACCAGAGACTGTCGAATATGACTGACATATTTGACTTTGTACTTGCCAGGGCAGCCCTGAACCATGTTGACAGATTTCCCATGCTCGGGCAATGGGTTCTTCTTCAAGTTAGGACCTACGTCCTCAAAACACAGAATGCCACACCTCACAAGGTCTTGAACCTTGGTCTTCAAGGGGTAACAATTTTCCACGTCGTGGCCGTGAGCACCAGAATGGTAGACACAATGTAATTCAGGCTTATACCACCACTAGGGATTAGCAGGTATAGATGGTGGGTCTCTCAGAGTAATCAACTTTCTCTCTATCAAAGAGGGATATAATTCTGCGTACTTCATTGGAATAGGATCAAAAGTGACCTTTTTCCTCTCGTAACTCGTGCTGGTTTGATTACTGTTTCGAGGCTGGTAGGCCTGCTGTTGCGGACGATGCTGTTGTTGTTGATATTGCTGAGGTGGTTGCTGATTGTTGTTATCTTGCTGATACTGTTGATTATCTCTGAAAACAGGTGCTATGTGAGCCACCTGGTGCTGGTTACCGGCGGGACGCACGGTCTTCCTCCTCACAGAGGGTCTTCTTGATTTCACATGGGAGGTCACAACATATGCCTTTCCATCTTTCTTCTTTGCAAACGACCCATAGCGCTTGGCAGAAGAGCCTTCTTCCTTGGTTAGACGTCCTTCTCTAACTCCTTCTTCTAAACGCATCCCCATATTCACCATCTCGGTGAAGTCAGAAGGAACGCTAGCAATCATTCGCTCATAATAGAATGAACTCAAGGTCTTCAGAAAGATCTTGGTCATTTCCTTCTCTTCTAGCGGAGGCACGGTCTGTGCTGCCACTTCTCGCCACCTCTGGGCATACTCTTTAAACGTTTCCTTGTCCTTCTGGGACATGGCCCTTAGCTGATCCCTATCGGGAGCCATATCCATATTATACTTGTACTGCTTGACGAAGGCCTCGCCAAGGTCGTTGAATGATCTGATGTTCGCACTGTCCAGACCCATGTACCAGCGCAGAGCGGCACCGGACAGACTGTCCTGAAAGTAGTGGATGAGTAACTGGTCGTTATCGGTCTGAGTAGACATCTTCCTGGCATACATGACCAGGTGGCTGAGAGGACAAGTATTTCCTTTGTATTTTTCAAAGTCAGGGACCTTGAATTTCACGGGAATCTTCACATTGGGAACCAAGCACAGTTCGGCAACAGACTTGCCAAAAAGATCCTTTCCTCGAAGAGTTTTCAATTCCTTGTGAAGCTCAAGAAATTGATCATTCATAGCGTCCATCTTCTCATAGACATCTGGGCCCTCAGACGGCTCAGAATGATAGATGGTGTCGTCTACCCTGGGCATAGTATGCACGACAGGAGGAGGAACAACAAGGACCGGGCTAGATGCCGGCATAGAAGCAAAAGTTGGAGCAGGACCCTCAGGCATGAAATTAGGAGGCATTCCCCACGGGAATCCGGCTGGCATGGCTGTCGGAACAAAGTTTGCACTAGCTGCAGGCACAGTTGAGGAGACAATCTCAGAGATGACTGTCCTCTGGGGAGGAGTTGAAGGCGTCGGAGAAGACTGGCTCTGGGCAGCCAAGAATGATTCCATCAAAGCGCTCAGTCTGGCCACTTCCTCTTTGAGTTCACGGTTCTCTTGCTCTAGTTGATCCATCAGTCTTGAAGTGTTGGCTCTAGTGTAGTACCGGTGAGTCAACTTGTCTTCAAAATAAATGAAGAACACAGAGTTAGACCACGGGACAAGAAGCCGGGAACCAAAACCTGCTTATGCACATGATGCATGCAATGCTTGTGCATATGATTTGTTTTTATTTCAAAGGAACTATAGGGTTTTATTTGCAAATTTTTAGAAATATTAAATATTTATCATATGGAAATATCTCATCAAATAATATCGGGTGAAGGAAGTACAGCATTATCAATCATATACAAGAGAAAAGGAAAATAATCATCCTATGGATCCCTACAAACAATCATCTAAAGCTAGGGACACAGGAAGATAGGATGCGCGAAGTCTCTTCACCTCCCTCTCGTAGGCTGCCTCCATATCCGTTTTTTCCTTGGCGAGTTGATCGTATTTCCTCTTCCAAAACTTGGAAGACTGAGGAAGTAGAGAAGTTCATGCATCATCAGGGTCATCAATAACTTGATGCTCGAGGAACTCAATCGAAGCATCCTTCTCCTTAATCTGCTGAAGCAACTCTTCCCTTTCACGGATCCAGGAACGTGATAGGTCTTCGTCTCTCAACTCCTCTACTCCTTGGTTAGGGAGGGTTGAAGGCCCAGCCATAACCAAAGGTGTAGGTCTCAGATACTCGTAAGGCATGAGATACTCAAACGCTCTTTTCCTAACCCAAGCAGTATACGGCTCCATGGCAACACAATTCTTAGGACCCAACTCCTTCCTTCCTTTCCTATGAATCTTGTGCCAAGCGCAAACCATTCTGCCTTTCAAGCCTTGGGGATCTTTACCCTCCTGAAAGAACACACCCTCTAACAAAATGTTATTAGGTCTATCCTTTAGGGGGAACCCAAGTTGACGACGTGCTAAAACAGGGTTGTAGTTAATCCCACCACATGTACCAAGAAGAAGCACATTGGAGAATTCACCACAAGAGTCAATAATCTGCACACCATCATACACACGGTTATACCAAGAGATATCATCATTAGTGAGAGACATAAGTCTCGTGGACCACCGTAGACATCCTTTGTTCACCTTGAAGGCGACTGTCTGTGGTAAGTGAGAAATAAACCACTTATGCAACAAAGGCAAACAGCACACAATGGCGCCACCACCCTTTGTATTCCTCATATGCAAAGAGAAATAGGCATCACCCAACAGAGTCGGAACGGGATTAAGAGTAGAAAAGATCCTAATAGCGTTCACATCCACAAACTTGTCGATGTTGGGGAACAATACCAATCCATAGATGAGAAGTACAAATATGGCTTCAAAGGCATCCTCACTCATGGCCTTCCCATAGATAGTAGCTTGAGCAATGAGGAACTCAGAAGGGAGACCTTGAATTCCACCTTTGGTAGTCATATGAGCACCAACCAGAGATTCATCTATGTGCAACATGTCTGCTATCTCTCGAGAAGTAAGAACATTCTCCAAGCCACTGAACGGCACTTGGTCTAGAATAGGTATACCCACAAGGTAGGCATACTCCTCAAGTGTAGGCAAAAGCTGGAAATCCGGAAACGTGAAGCAACGGTACAAGGGATCATAAAACTGCACCAATACACTCATCAACCCTTCGTCCACCTGAGTAGTCAGAAGAGGAAGAAGCTTCCCAAAACGAGCTTTGAAACCCAAAGGATCTAGTACTTAGGATGTCAGATTCCTTAACTCTTTCAAATCTGGTTGTCTAAGTTGTACTTCTTTGTATTCCTTCTTTGTCTTTCCATGTCTGAAAATTTTGCAAATAAACCCCTTAAGTTCCTTGAAAATTTTCTTCATTATTGATGATATGGATGCAAATGGGTGCATGAATGCATGAATGCAACAATCACACTCAAGGATCAAGCAAAGCACACCAAACAAAGGTCATGGGATGGATCATATCATCCTTAATATCAATCATCCATTTTGGTGGATTATGGTTTACACCTTATCTACACCCAAGTTCCATTGATATTAAGGATATATGAACGGATCAACCATGAATCAAGGGTTTGTTGTAAGTCACGAGCATGGAGTTTAGGTTAAGAACCACCCAAAGGGAGTGTACTAGGGTTTAAACCTGCTGTCGCATTACGCGAAAAAACCGGCGGGAAAACAAGAACAACAGAGCCGCCACCGTGCGTTATTTATCCCAAAAGAGGGAAAGGAAACGCTCAGAGTAAACCTAGGAAAGAACATATGGTCTCGCGACCAAAGAGAATGGGATCGGGAGTCAGTTATGCGAAGGGAAGGTATTAGCACCCCTACGCATCCGTCGTACTCGACGGGATCCACGCACAAAAGGAAGGAAAAATGGTTGCTAAAACGCTGCTCATACACACACACACTGGCTGAAAGAGACACAAGAAAGCAAGACTGAAACTGACTCGGCAGGATATCGCATCCTGGGCCTACTTAGTCTATCAGGCATAGACATCAGAGTCGAAGTAGTTCGGACTGGGGAAACGACACATGCTCGCTAGGATATCGCATCCTATGCATACGTATCTCCTTGGACGAAGGAGAATCAGAGCATTCGTAGCTCGGCTGACACGCACACAAACAAACACAGGCAAAGGCAAACGTGGAGCCTGAATGCCAATCGCTGGGCTTACATCAGCATCCGAACCAACAAACACACATAGGAAGGCAAACGTGGAGCCCGAATGCCAATCATTGGACTTACATCGGCATCCGAACCAAAACACACACAAAGGGGGTTGGAACACAAAGGTTGAAAGGACAAACTAATAGGGAGACTAGAGCTCGAGCCTAATAGTTGCCAAACACACACAAAAAAGAAAAAAAGGCGCCCGGAGAGATCAGCTCATCTCCTGCCTACGTACCTCATCTGGTATGAGGATCAGGGCGACGTAGTTCCCCTACGCAGGGAAAAAGGACTAGCCTAACCAGATAACAGAGGGAGACACAACACTAGGGAGACTACGACTCGAGCCTAGATGTTGTCATGCAAAGTCGTCCCTAAGTTAAGGTTTCTAGCTAACTTGCACAGGAAGCAAGCCTATCCTAAACATGACTTGCACAGGAAGCAAGCCACACCTAACCTAACTTGCACAGGAAGCAAGGGTCTCGATTGCAACTAGGGCAAGAGAAAGGGGAGGTCTCGATCGCAACGAGGGCGAGAGAAAAGAATTAGTGTTAGTTGTTAGTCAAACTCGACAAGACATCGCATCTCGTGCCTACGTATCTCATCTGGACATGAGAATCAGAGTTGCCGTAGTTCGGCTAAACTATTCCCGTTGGTTTGTGTTTTTTAAGTGGACAACGTCACTGCGCAATCTACCTGATGCTCGACCTTTGGAGACTTACTCACCTGTAGTAGAAGGAGTTAACGTATCCTTAAGAGGGAATAATGTTTGTTTGTGTTTTAGGAAAGCTCAAGCAAGAAAGGAAGTCCTATACGAAGGAACCGTGCTACCTTAATTGACATGCAAACGAGACTACGCGGAGTCTAGCAAACCTAGGGGATACAATCACACCACACAAGCACATACAGCATGAAATAAACACACCAACAAGGGGCTCAAATATCAAGGCTAGGTTTTAGTCGAGGGGTCATATCAACCTCAACAAACAAACCACTGGAACTGGGTAGTGTTAGCTCTTAACCTTGCCATTGAGGGGCTAAGGTGAAGCAGATGAAAGGTGATTGAAGATAGGACTTCACAGCTCTTATCCCTGGCCTGGGAGAGCTTAAGACAAGAATGTGTGGGTTCAGAAAGTGGGAACCCTTCTACACATTTAAAACTGACTCAACTGTACAATTATACAAGATCTTGGGTTTGTATCTGCAATGCATCAACACAGTGGTGTGAGCAAAGCAGATGACACACAGAATAGCAGGGGATAGGTTGCATATCCCTTGGGTTCTGCCAATTGCCTCTTCACTTAGGAGGTCTTTGAATATGTACAGGGACAAATTGTAAACATACACAAACATTGCCTCTTAAGGAGGACTTCAGACAGTTGCCTGGCCAAGTAACAGGCCAGGTCTTCCAGACTACATGAAGATCAGAAATATACCTCAATGCAAATTGCTTAATAAGCAAAGCAAAGCAAAAGTTCACAAAGGAACTGAGCAACTAAAAGCACCTGAAATAGTCAAGCAGACATTAGTATACAACTTCAAAACAAAGCAAAAGGAAACAGACATCAACAGTTAATCATAAGCAAGTGAATGTGCAAGGCACAAAGCTCAAGGCATGTGAGCCAAGCAACCTACAAAACAAAACATGTTAGTCATGGTATTCAAGCAAGTTCAATCAAAAAGAATTGGTCTCATTGGTCATTTGTTGATCAACCTGAAAAAATGAACTCAACTGTGAGTAATAGGACCACTAGGGCAAGCCTAGGGTCAAAAGGGAATGAAAAAGTTCAAACAGCAAGTGGAAAGCATCCAAAATCATGTTCAAACAATCAAGAAACAATCCCAATTGGGTTCATATTCATATCAAACATCATCATCATTTCATGAACAATTTATGTCAAAACATGGCATTCAGAAGCTCATAGAAGTCAACAGCAAGACTTGAATCAAAAGCAATCTCAAACATTTCCAAAAATCACCAAATAAATCATGATCAATCACAACCCACAGCATGGTAATCATGTCAAATTTCATCTCATTTGGACAAGTGGAAGGCAGTCAATGAAAATCAGAAAGGCAAGGCAATTGTGAACATGCTCAAAGAAGTCAACCAAACATGCATCAACTTGAAAAATTCATAAATCAGGGATGGCATATGATAAATGAATGGGACTAAAACCATGGCAAAGCTTAGGATGTCTAGTAATCTCATGTAAAATTTCATGTCCATCTAATAAAGTATGAGCATTTCACAAAACAAATGGGCACAAGTGTCACACAAAGTCAACATATGATCAAACAGGGGAGAAAATCTCAAACAATTAGGAAATGCCACAAATAATTCCAAGCAAAAATCCCATGTGAACTAGACATACAAGAGCTCAATCATGCAAAAATTCAATCCATTTTGAGGTCAAGAAGCATGGTTAAGAAAATCAACAAGTTGCACATCAATGGTGTGACACAAATTGTCACACCCTACTTCCAAAAAATCACAACTCAAAATCCAGATAAGATAAATTCATGATCTTTACATCAAAATCACCATGAATGTGTCTAGTTTGTGCACAAAAAATTTCAAGTCCATAGGATAAAGCATGACTATTTCACAAATGATTTGGTGGAATGTGCAAAATGTGGATACATGTTACAAACCCTAATGCCAAATAAAATCCATTCATCAAAACAATCTGGAAAAAATATGACAAAATACTAGAGGTCATGATGAAGGCAATGCAAAAAATCCCATTCAAATTGGATCAAGCATGGTGGAGTTATGATTTTTACAAGCTGATGATCAAAAATGAAATAAAAATTGAGAAAACAACATATTTTAATGGGACTAGGGCACGCGGATGGCATAATTGTAAATATGAAGGTCACTTAACAGAACGCGGTCGTTTAGGGCGATGAAAAGAAATAATGTGATTGGTTGTTATGGGCCAACAGTGCCATGCACGTGAATTCTGGGCAGCTCAAAGAGGATTAGGGTTTTACATGTACAGTAACAGAGCTTCATCTCTTCCAATGCGACTCAAACAAATTTTTTTCCAGAAATTGCAATTGGATATACAAAAATGATCAGCAAACAACAAGCAACATGAATCCATCATTTATTTTCATTAAAACATACTACAAATCATGAATCGAGCAAAAACAAGTTTGAACATCAACATTCATTTCAACATAACTTGCTAAATACTTAACCATTTTTAGTGATTTAAAGTTCATTAGAATCAGCACAGTAAGATCTACAATAAGCATGGCATAGTTTAGTGAATGGTTAAGGTCGAGTTCTTACTTGATTTGAAGGAGAGTTGCGATTTAGAGGTTTTTTGCTTGCAAATGCTCAAAACAAACGTACATGAAGGTTCCAGGGGATGGATGGATGAAGGGTTTTGGCTCAGGAACCTTGATTTTAGCTCAAATTGAAAATCACCATGGGAGAGCTTTGATGTAGCAGCTGCAATTCCCTTGCTCACAGTCAAGAAATGGTGCTCAAAATTGCTTCCAAAGTGATGGAATGTGATGATACAACCAAGCCAAGCTCGAGTCCTTTTGAGTTTTTGGAGAAAACTTCAACAGTTCAGAAATGAGGTTTTTGAGAGAGAGGATTTTTCTGTCTTCAAATGGTGGCTGCTAGGGCTTTGGAAAGGCAGAAAAAGAGTTCTTATATGTCTGTTTAAGGTTTAATCAATGTATGCTAATCACCATTTTGTTTTAATGAGCAATTTGCTAATTGGCCATTTTCACTTGAGTGGTGGGGTGCATGGTGCTACAACTCGAATTGGGCTTGCAAACATGTCACAAACCATATTTCAGATCAATTTTGAATAGCCAAACTGGTTGAAAATGCATAAATCAAAAGTTCACTTTTTTACCTCACTTAAAAATAATTCAAGTAAGTCAAAAAATGCCATTTTGATCCATGAGGTTTTGGTGCATGAGGGTTACATTTTTGGAAAGAGGAGGTCAAATATGACTTGTTGGAAAAAACCCCACCAAATTTGGCCAAATGGTTTGAGAGATATGGCCTTTTGAAGTTCAAGAATTTTTGAAAATGAAATGATCATATCTTGCCAACCATACATGGGAATTGAGAGTTCTTGGACTTTTTGGAAATGGGAGAACAAGATCTTCAACTTTCATGTTGGGCAAAAATTCATTTGAAGCTTGTATCATGATGTAAGTTTAGGCTCAAGAAGTTTCCATTTTTGGCAGTTAAAATTACAGGTCCAGTTTCTATTTTTGGAAATTTCTGATTTGGCTTCAAATTCTCCAATGATGATGCTTGCCATGATATATGAGGCCTATTTGGACATGAATAAGCTCTCTCAAACCAAATCCATCCATCAAAACCATAAAATCAATCACAGTTGACCAAGTTTGACTTTTTAGGGTTTATGACTGATTGTGCATTGACTGATGGCTTCTGAGCATCCAATCCTTGACCAAAACACTTCAAATGGATCCCCAAGTCATGTGAACATGTTGGACCAACCCCAGGGCCTTGGCTCCTTGGAAATTGTGCTTGCTTGCTTGGTTGACTGATCTCCTGACCAGTTTGACCTAATTCCTCTGATGATCTTGCACTTGGGCAAAAGGGACAATGCAATGCTATGCAGTGGACCATGTTATGTTATGACCTAATATGAGAATGTATGTACAATGATAGGTGCAAATTTGAGGTGCTACACCTGCCACACATGTTCTACAAGAGGTTCCCATAGTCATCATCCCATCTTTCGAATATTATCGGAGAAACGACTACTCGTATTCCAAAAATATTCTCAAGAGAGACTCTTATGAGTGTAGTATCGCGTAACAATCGTATCAAATCTTACACTTGAACGACTTTCGTACTACATCCTGAAAATAGGCCAAGATGGGCTTGGTAAACTAAGGTCCTTGGCTTCTAAGGTCTATATTGGAAAGAGTAATGTCTAACCACAACTTACTTGTGTGACATTATTGATCCCAACATGACCTCCACCAAGTGAATGGACTTGCAAGTCAACTTGCTAAGGAATAACTCCACACAAGTCAACAAGATTATGCCATTCTCCTATCCTAAGTGCACTCGAGTCCGGGTATAGAACTCATCTCACAAAGATCACCAAGCATACAAGGAATTAATATTCAAACAAATCAATCATTACATACAATACAGTAATCCCAAATTGCACAAAAAATATGTCACAAGACAATACAATAAAACAGGTATGAAAAGTAGGTTAAACCCACTAGGCAAATAATCCTCAGCAGAGTCGCCACTTTTCTGTAGCGGGGTATTCGTTACCATTAGAGATATTGACTAAATCCAAGGTAAATCATACAAGTCAAGTCACCACCGCACTTCTATTTATCCAAAGGAATGGTTAGAAAGCGAACAAAAACCTAATAGTTTTAACAAAAACTAGTAAAAGAAACAGAGATCTGGGTAAGGGGGTTAGTTATGCAATGGGAAGGTGTTAGGCACCCAAAACATCCTAGGTACTCCTAGGGACTGTCGTATACGTGAAAAACAACCGGCGGGAACAGACACAGAGCCGCCACCGTTCGTTATTTATCCCAAAGGAGGGAAAGGAAACGCTCGAAGTAAACCTAGAAAGGAAATGGTCTTACGACCAGAGATTGATAGGATCGGGAGTCGGTTACGCAAGGGGAAGGTATTAGCACCCCCTCACATCCGTCGTACTCGACGGGATCCACGCTCAGAAAGAATAGAAGAAAGGTTGCTAAATAACTGCTCAAAACTGCACACACGCTGGAATAAAACACAAATGAAAGACGGAAGAAGATGACTCGGCAGGATATCGCATCCTGGGCCTACGTAGTTTGTCATACACAAACATCAGAGTCGACGTAGTTCGGGGAAATGGGGAACGTGCTCGCTAGGACATCGCATCCTATGCATACGTATCTTCTCTAACCAGAGTAAGAATCAGAGCACTCGTAGCTCGGCTAACGCACGCCAAACAAAACGCTAAACGGAGATGCTGAGACGTCAGAACAAACACACAACTGGAAACGGAATGCCAATCGCTGGGCTTACATCCAACTCCATACAAAACAAACAAACAAGGAAACCGAATGCCAATCGCTGGACTTACATCAGACTCCAAACAAAGAAACGCAAACAAGGAAACCGAATGCCAATCGCTGGACTTATATCAGACTCCAAACAAACAAACAAACAAACCAGGAAACCGAATGCCAATCGTTGGACTTACATCAGACTCCAAACAAACACACAAGAGGGTTGAAAAAGAAAAAGGGCGCCCGGAGAGATCAGCTCAATCTCCTGCCTACGTACCTCATCTGGTATGAGGATCAGGGCGACGTAGTTCCCCTTAACAGGGAAGAAACTGTCCTAACCAGAGACTAGGGAGATAACAACTAAAAGGGAGACTACGACTCAAGCCTAGAAGTTGTCATGCAAACGATCCCTATGTTGAGGTCTCTAACCAGCACCTAACTCGCACAGGGAGCAAGCTAGCCTAAACAACAAGTAAATAATCACAGGAGAGCAAGTATCACACGCTATATGCAAACAACCGGCTCATACAAGGCTGGGCTTTAGTCAAGGGGTCATATCAACCTCGACGAACAAGCCAACTAGAAGGGGTATCTGAGGGCTCTTAACCACTGACATTGACCGTCAGGGTGAGCAGATGAAAAGGTAATGAGGGTAAGACCTCATAGCTCTTAACCCGGGCCTGGGTGAGCTTCAATCAATGAAAGTGTGGGAGTCCAGAATGGGGGACTCTACTCCACTTGACTGACTCTATATACAAGGATCTTGGGTGTTTATTCAAATGCATCAGCACGTAGTGCGAGCAAGATGAAAGACTCAACTGAATAGCAGGGGATTGATTGCAAATCCCTTATATCTGCCAATTGCCTCTTCACTTAGGAGGACTTGAAGTACATGGCACAAAAGTAAACAAACACAGTCATTGCCTCTTAAGGAGGACTTCAGCCAAATGCCTGCCAAACAGAAACGACAGGGCTTCCAGACTACATGGAGAAAAGAGGTTACCTAAGTGGTATGCCAACCACAAGCAAAGCAACTCAAGCAATGAGTTAAAGTGGCTAAAGTACCTGTAAGAAAGTCAAAACAATCAGTACTATGCTCAGACAAACAACCAACAGTCAACAGTGTTACAACTCAATATGCACACAAGTCAAGCTTTATGACTCAAGAATTCAAGTGATTCCACCACACCCCATGAACCTACAACACAAAGGATTAGTGCACAAAGTAATTTGCATCCCATGAAGTGAGATTACATCAATCATTAGGATTAGAAGCTTGAACCTGAAATACAAAGCTTAAAAAGTGAGTACAAACCACTAGCACCAAGGCTAGGGTCAAAGGTAAGGCAAAAAGTCAAAACAGCAACCAATATTCAACATATAGCACATTTAATCTATCATGAACATGTCCTAAAAAGGACCAAGTCAAAAGCATTAAGCAAAGTCATCACATGAGCAAAATATGGCAAAAACAACTTCAAGGCACACAATTGGTCATCAAGAATCAAAACTCCATATTAAAACAGAAATGACTCAAACAATCATGAAATTTTTTATGAGCATACAACATGTCAAACATAATCATCATGCCAAAAATTAGAATCAACAGAGCTCAATTGATATGGCAATGAAAATGAATAAGATCACCATCAAATTGTGTGACACACATTGTCACACCATACAATCATATGTCCAAAACAGAGATGAAAAATGAGAAAAATGCACAACCAAGCCTCAAAAATCATGCAACATGTTGAGAATCATCACACCAAATTTCAAATCAATTGGCCAATTATTGAGCATTTCACAATAGAATGAATGAAGCAAGTCATATATGCATACATGTTCAAAGAATCAATCACATTTAAAATTCCAGAAGTGGTAAAATCATGAAATCACACCACAAAAATACTAGATATCTCAAGGATCATGTAGAAAAAATTGGGAATTAATTGGATCAACATGCTATTTTTGGTGATTTTTACAAATATCATGAATAAAATGAAAAACATATGAAGCATGGACATAATATGAGAAATGAAATGAGAAAATGGAGACAATCATCAGCCAGATTCGAACAGAGGTCCAAGAGGTCCAAGGCGCGCCTCTCAAAACGACAGCGTTTTGGCTGTGAGTAATTAAAATGAAAAATGAAATGCGCGCAGGAAGGGATCGAACTCGGTACACAAACATTAAAGGCGCGCCAACAGTAACTTTTGAAGACTGAACTAGTGAAACCCTAAGCGGCGGTGCATGCGGTGGTTTCCACCGTCTTCTTCATGAAGACGGTGGCGCTACAGTGCTTCCACTAGATTTTTTTTCCAGATTTTAGAAATGCATACACCATTGGAAAGGTTACGATGTGTAGAGCACGGATCCACCATTAACTAAGGCTAAATCATCATGAAAAATGCAAATCGATTGAAAACATCTTTGACACACAAACTTCCATTCTAGATATCTCAGCCAATACTCAACCATTTTTCATGAAATTTACATCAGTACAACCAGCATTCAAAGATCTACAACTCTATGCACATAAAATCATGAATTAAGAGCATCGATTTCTAACCTTCTTGGAGAGCAGAACAATGAAACGATGGATTTGAGGCCTTGCACGTGTCCAAATTCACTCCTGAGATGATGATTTGAAGTTTGATGCATGAATTGAAGCTTGGAGATGCTTGGATCTAGCTCAGATTTCAATTTCCATTGTCATGTTCATGAGCTTGCACACCTTGATTCTAGTCCAAATTCTTCAATCAAGGGCTTGAATCCTACCAAATGATGATCCAGGAGCAAGAATATACAATCAAAATCATATGCTATATGGAGAATTTTTGAATTTTTGATGGAGAGAAATTTTGGAGGGAAAACTCAAATCTAGATCTAGAATGAATGAAACTGAAAAATTCTGTTATGATTAGCCTTTTATATGCTTCCCTAATCACTTTGCTAATTACACTTAGGCATGGCTAATGAAAGTTTAATGAGATATGAGGTGTAATGCCAAATTGGAATTTTCACCCTATGCATGGCCATTATGAACGTGAACAGTAGCATGCATGGTGTATTTTCACTTAAAGTGAGCTTATGAACATGATGGAATGGTTAAAAAGCTCACATGATCAACCAAATTTAAATTCATGATTTTCCCTCCAAAAAACACATTCATGGCAAAATGATCATGTGAACAAATTTCATACAATGCAATGAATGATTTGGAAAATATTGGTCATAAGGAGCATGATGCAAAAAGAGGCACTCAATTTGGAGCTTTGGATCAAAAGTTATGGCTCTTGGAAGTTCCATGCACACTTGGTGATCATTTGCTCATATCTCCTCAACCATTCATCATATGCTCATGATCTTGGACTTTTTGGAAATTGGAGAGAAAGATATTCAACTTTCATGTTGGACAAAATTCCATTTGAAGCTTCTTTGATGTTGGAAAGTCAAGTTGAAAGTGGTCCAAAAACTTGCCATTTTTGGAAACTTAAAATTACAGGTCACTTTCCATTTTTGGAAACTTTTGATCTGGCTTCAAAATCTTCAAGATAGATGTTTGAAATGATGAATAAACCTCTTTTGGACATGAATGAAGTGTCTCAGACCATTTCTCCACCTCCTAGCCCTCAGTTGACTTTCAGTTGACTTTTATGGGCCCCAGAAGACCTAGAGATGCATTGTGGACTTTTGAGCCTCTAGCACTTGGTACAATAGCTTCAAAATGAACCTTGATTCATATAAGCTTTCTAGAACAATCATGTGGCCTCTATCTCAAGGAAAACTTGCTCTCTTTGCACTGGTGAATTCTCTTGATGCCAGTTCTTGTTGCCAGGATGCAATGCACTATGCAATGTTAATGTAATGTTAATGACCTAAAAAAAAGAAATGAATGCATGAATGTGGGGTGCAAATTTGAGGTGCTACAGGGAGCCCTTTTCATACTGGTTGTAAACGTTGTTGTTTTGTGAAAGATTTGTTTTGTGCAAACATGATTGAAGAGATGAGAAAAGAATATACAAGTTACTTACAATTTGTGTTTGAATGGATAAACCCATTGCCTACGTACCATCTTAGAAAAGATTAGGATCAAAACCTCGTAGTTCGGGGTAAAAATCTCAAAACAAGTTGGTGAATTGATTGGTCCAAAAGCCTTAAGGTCTTTTGTTATCAAAGGGAGAAAACTCAACCAAACCACAAATCCACCATGTGAGGATAGCTTCAACATCCTAGTGAGGGGTTAACCCTATAATAAGCATGGAAGGCTCATTATCCATCACTAAGGATATAGGTGAGTATTACATCTACCACAAGGATAACTCAAACCTAATAGCTAAAGGTTATGAAAGATTTTGATTAAGAAAGTGGCCATTAGAACCACAAAAGACACTTGAATGGGTTATATTTACCAATTAGAAGTATATACAAAATGGTCAAAGTTGACTTAAGGATTCAATTCAAAATAAGTGTTATGAAAAGAAAGTTTGAAAATCAAAAGCATAAGGCTTAGGTTTCTAATGTTTGAAAATAATAGTTAAATGTTTGCACAAAAAAGGGTTTTGGCTTGGGTTAGAGTGGAGAGATGAAGAAGAAGGGCTAAGTCCTAAGGAAAACAAGAAGAGAAGGGATGAAGAAACAAAACCACAATGAGGAGTTCCTCTCTTGAGATCATATGGATGATCCAAGTAGCTCCCATCCTTTGGAATAAGCAACCACAAAGCATAAGCAATCAAACAAATCTCATAAGAGATCCTCAATGTATCTTGTATCTTCCACTTGATGAACATGGTAATGGTCCTCCAATTAAGCTCTCATAGAATTCCCTAGCACAAAAGCACACACATCAAAAGTTCCATGAAGTAAAACAAGAATGAACAAGAGTGAGTTTAGAGATTTGGTCCTTCTAATTCATCTTCATCATTAAGATCCTTTTACTCCAATTTTGCATAAGGGAGGTCCTAGAAACTAAGTCCAATTCTCCATTTCTTTGCATAGGGGAAGTCCTAGAAACTAAGTCCACCTCTCTGCATTTGGTCCATAACAATCAAAACAAAAAACACAAGCACAATAATATATACACAATTATGTGCTCAAGTGAGCAAAAGGCAAATGGCATTAACATAAACATGTGCTCAACTGAGCAAAGAGAAAAGCAAATGGATAATATGTGCCAGAATAGTAAATTGCATAAAAGTAAATTGCATAAAGTAAAAGTTAGTTGTTAGTAGTTAGTGTTAGTAGTTAGTGTGCCATAAGGCAAATTTAGCGCTATGTTAAGCAATCGTAATTGGACTTATGTAGAAGTCACAACTATCTGAGGCCGGTCAATAATAATGTAGGCAACAAACACAAGTTAGGAGTCTTGATTAGTGAACCAAGTCCCAAAAACTTGCCATGCCAAAAAGAAGAAGAGGAATGATCTTGTATTGGTTTAAGCCTTTTGCATGATTTAAAAGACAACTTATCCTTAATGCAAAGCCATTCACTTGATCAATTGATCAAGATGAATTATATTTGAATCAAGGAAGGTTAAATCTCCCTAATCAATGCTAACTTATCAACCTTCAACTCATTGATCAAAAGAAAAGAAGTAGAAGAAGAAGGAGAAGACGGATAAGAGAAATGGAAATGACAAATTTAAAGTGCATCAAATGAAATACAATGTACCAATCCTCATATGTTGATCAATAACATTGAAATTCAAGGTCAAACAATCAAAAACAGAAGTGAGATGAAGATTGGATGTCAAGAAATGAATAAACTATTTTTGGCATTTTTCAATATTTAAAATAAACTTGAATTAAGAATAAATGGAAAGGTCAAACTTCAAAACTACTTCAAATCAACCTTGAAAGGTCCAAGTAATTTATCCTAAGTTTGACAAAAAATTTCAGCATTTTTAAAAGTCAGAAACTTTTTTTAATCAATTAAAAATGAATAAAAATAACCTAATTGAATTAAAATCTCAAATAAATTCAAAAATTGATGAGAATATTTTTCATAGATCCATCATCATTCAAATAGGTTAGGAAAATATTTTTGTATTTTTTGAATATAAAAAATCATTTAACATGAATTAAAAATAACCAGAAAAGAGAAAACTCACAAAAAATATCAAATGATAAAATAAAAAATATTAAAAATTAGAAATAGAAACTAGAATTTATTTGGGAAATAATGCAATTGGCCCCATAATTTTTGGATAAAAAATGAAAGAGATATTAATTTTTGAAATAAAAATGGAATTTAAGAAAATAAAAGCAGAAAATAGAAATTAGAAAAAACCAGGAGCGTCTGATGGAACTCATTAATTGACGTGGCAACATCTAATGGTCCAGAAGCGCGTTTCCACGGTAGGCTTTAGTCCACGCGTGACATAATGAATTAATGAAAGTAAACAAAACGCATGGCTGAGATTAAAACGTAGGATGTACATCCAACGGCCAGAATTCAAACTGGAGAGAGGCGGCCACCGGAACCACCTTCTTCTCCGGTGAGCCTGCAGATTCCGGCCAAACTTGCAGGTTTTCAAACCTCCATGGAAATGCACGATCCTTATACCAAAATGAAGCTGGGGTGATGTACATCACCCCTGTAACCTTGAATCACACTCAAGATCTCTATAAATGGAGAAATCTGAGGTGGAAGATTCAGGTATAGAAAATGCAGATCAAGGAAAAGCAAAATTGAAGCTACCACTAGCTTGCCTCTCAAGTGAGGACTTCAGAAAACATTAGATCCAAGCAAAAAGGTCCATGGATGATGAGAATCGAAGAAATTACCAATTGAAGAATAAGCTTGAATTCTGGTAACTTGAGCTCGAATCTTTGCTTGCTTTGCCAAAACAGAAGTTCAATGAGATGTATGATGGAGGCTTAGAAGCATTAGATCTCAGAATTCAACCAGATGAAGTTGAATTTTAGATCTGAAAAATTTGAAGAGAAATGGAACTTGCTTCTTTAGGGATGGTTAGGGAGAGAATTCTGCAGCATTTCAGGTTGAATTGGGCGTGTGAAATGGAGGGAATGAGGTCTCTATTTATAGAGGAGGTGGCAAGGAGAGTGTGAAATGATCCGTGTGCATGGCATGTGAAGCTTCATTGCATGGGCTTGCATGATCATGCACAAGGCCCCAAAACAATGCCAAATGAGTTCTGAACACCAGCCAGATGGAATTGGACGTGTGAGTTGCAAGGCAATTGCTTATGCACCAAGATTTCAAGTGAATTCCTTCTTTGTACCTAAAAATTCATCTCTTCGAAAGCACCATTTAGAAAATCCAAGCATAGGCATATGGGTAATGGTTGGAAAGGTCTTTATGTAAGGAACAATTGTTATGTTGGTCAAAAATCCATTTGGAATGTGGAAATTTATGAAATTTGAGTTTAAAGTGTGATATGCAAAACATGTCAAGGCAAGGTTTCTAAAATTGGCCAACTTTCAAGCCCTTTTGTTTTGATGATTCAGGCTTCAAATGAAAAAACCTCCAACATCAAAGTTGTAGATCTTTTCAAGGCAATCAAAATGGAATTAAATTTTGCATCATTTGGATTTTTGATGAAGAAGTTATGGGCACTTGAAGTTGGACATTTTTGACTTTTAATGCCTTTGGTCAAGAAGGACCTATAATGTCTTGCATTATCACATGTATTTCCTTTGAGATTTTGAAATTTTTCTCAACATAACATTTGAGTAGACATCTTAATATTTCCAATGCATTTGATCCCACCTCAAAATCATAAAAAATGAATGAGTTATGTCCTTGGGAAGTTGACCCACAATTAGGGTTTCAGTCAAAATGACCTATAATATATTGGAATGACAGATGGCCTTCAAAGCTTTAAATCAATTTTTGATGAACATGAAAGTTGTTCATATTGTCCCTAAGAACATTTTTGCTTTTGGAACCATATCCATTTGACCAACACAGAAAAAGTTAGGTCTCAGTGCATTTCAAAATAGTCAGATGAATTGACTGATCAACTTCTCAAGTCTACAACTCATATCTTGATGAATTGATGATTGAGGACACTCAAATAAGTTCAAATATGCATGAAATTAAGATTTAAAGAACTTCCCTTGATTGTATTTGATCATGGGCTAAGGTTGCTTCAGGAGCAAGGCATTGTGGTGCACAGATGAATTTGGGTTTCTTTGAAGAACAAGACCTCAAACCCTTTGACTTGCTTTGATCAAAATGATGAGTTGAGATACTAGGGAGGCATATTTGATGGATGAGAGCTTTGGGAACCATTACCATGCTTGCTTTCATCTCCTCTTGACCATGTCTTTGTACCAATGATCTCCTAGAAGCTTTGGACCTTGTGATTGCTCAAACTACAAAACAAAAGATGTTAGTGACATATTTTTGTGCTTTTGGTTAGTAAACAAAATAAGAAAAGCAATGATATACAATTCAAGCATGCTTGGTGATCTCAAACCCACTCACAGAAGGTCCCACCCAAAGACAAAAGGGACCAAGATGCTAATGATCCTTGAGGCCATGCAAGATGCAATATTAGGATGCCCTGAGGGATCTTAGGGACAAAATTAGAGTCTTACACTTCCTATAACTGGTGTCACCAAGATTGGTGGTTCTTACAGACACTGTTTGATTTTATTGAATGCACTCTGGTAATCATCGTTCCACCTAACAGCTTGATATTTTCTTAACAACTTGAATATTGGCTCGCAAGTGGCTGTCAGATGCAAGATGAATCTGGAAATATAGTTCAATCTGTCCAAGAAACCACGGACTTGCTTCTCTGTCCAAGGTGCTAGCATCTCTTGAATAGCTTT
Organism: Lathyrus oleraceus; assembly: GCF_024323335.1. NCBI lineage: Eukaryota > Viridiplantae > Streptophyta > Magnoliopsida > Fabales > Fabaceae > Lathyrus > Lathyrus oleraceus. The sequence goes on along the minus strand of NC_066581.1, from coordinate 77,251,043 downwards.
GACTTTGTCGGGATCAACTTCTATGCCTCTCTGGCTCATAATGAACCCTAGAAGCTTTCCAGATCTGACGCCAAAAGTGCATTTAGCAGGGTTTAAGCACAATTTGTATTTCCTCAATCTTGCAAACAACTTCTTCAAATGAATAACATGCTCATCTTCTGTCTGAGACTTGGCAATCATGTCATCCACGTAGACTTCAATATCCTTATGTATCATATCATGGAAAAGAGTCACCATGGCCCTTTGTTAGGTTTCCCCAGCATTTTTCAGGCCAAAAGGCATTACCTTATAACAGAAAGTGCCCCATGGTGTAATGAAAGTTTTCTCCATATCTTCGGGAGACATTTTAATTTGATTATATCCTTAGAATCCGTCTATGAAGGAGAATACAGAGAACTGAGATATGTTATCTACCAATACATCAATGTGAGGTGAAGGAAAATCATCTTTGGGACTATCTATATTCAGATCTCTGTAGTCTACACACATTCCAACTTTGACCTCTTCTCTGATCTTGACATCCATGTCTGGTCGAGTTCTTCTCAACTTCTTCCTGATGGGCGGGCATTTCGGCTTCAAGGGTAGCTTGTGAACAACTATGCCAGTTTCGAGTCCTGGCATATCTTGATATGACAAAGCAAACACATCCACGTATTCATGTAGCAGCTTGAAAAGCTTCTCGGTGGCCCATACTCTTCAAGCTCTCCTATCTCAAGTTTCCACTATAGACTCGGGTAGAGAGTCTTTCCTGATAACGCGAAAACGTATCGTATTTTTGGCTTCATATGCATTGCTTTTTACTTGATTAACACTTATTATTACGCAATATTTTATGTTTATTGCAGGTATTTATCGATTGAAAGGTTTACAAGCAAGCAAAATGGAAAATAGCAAAAAGGAAAGAAAAAGAGAAGAAAATGGAGAAAAATAGAGATAATGGGCCACCATACCAAATGGGCTTGTGGCGCCCATCAACTAGATGTGTGGTGCCCGCCACATGAACCAAAGAGGGTGGTGGCGCCCACCACCAAGCATGAAGAGTTTGTGGCGCTCAACCCTAAAATTGCGGCGCTCGCCACGTAGTCAAGGACTAGGGTCGTGGCAACCGCCACAACCTAGTCTTCCATACTATTTCTCCATGATTTTAGCCACGAATCCACTCACCTTTGGCTACAATTTAGGGGAGTGGAAAATATATAAAGGAGTTTTGTTTTCAACCGCTGACTCTCTCTCTCTTCCAGCTTTTAATCTACGCTTAATTTTTAGTCAGATTTATTTTCTTTTAGTTTTCTAGGATGTTTTTCTTACTTTGTAAAAATGATAGTTTCTCCACATCGGGGACTATTGCAATTTATTTTACGTATAACGGTTACTCATTGCCAAAGCCTGTCGACATTATTTTAATTGAAGAATCAAGATTCAGTTCCAATTCTCAATTCGTAATCCAGGTTTTATTTTAATTGTCATTTTAATTATTTATGCCTTATTGTATGCTTGATTGTCTGAATACCATGTCTGTTACCGGATCCATGTCCGACTAAACCTCTAGGTATCGGTATGTAAAGACCAGCGAAACGACGGGATTCATAATAATTGGTGTTAGATTTTATAAAACTTACTTTTCCGGTTTTTTGTTTCTTATTTTAATCAAACTGTTTTTCGCACGAGAGTACAAAACAAACTAAGGTTACAATCAACAAGAACGAGAGTTTGAGATTTTAACCAGATAGTTGAAACTAGGCATTAATCCTAAATACAACGAGAGTGCTTTAGGATTAATTAGACTTTATTCATATTCAAAAATTACTTTTAAATTCAAAATGAGACCGCGAGAGCCAAATATTATGGTTTAGGAATATGGTCAGAGTCAATAAAAACGAGAGTGTGAAACTAAGTCCTTTCTATAAATAATTTCTACTGAAGAATATTTTGACCAATAAGATTACACCAACTATCTATCGAATCCTCGAAGTTTGATGCGTTACATACCGATATCCCTTTATCATATATCTTTATTAATCTTCTATTTACGTTATAGTTATTTCTCTTCATCCCTCCAACCTTAGAATGATCATCGGCCTTAGATTTACATAGTAACATTAGATAATGATACGTTCGATTATTAGTCCTTGTGGGTTTGATAATCTTTAAAACTACGCGATAGGACTGTGAACTTGAAGTCACGATTCCCATAGACTTACTAAGTCGCGATCAAGTTTTTGGCACCGTTGCCGGTGACTAATTTAGTCGATATTGTAACTCCAGTGTTGCCCAGTATAGACTAAGGCACTCTTTTCTCTATTATTATGTATCACCCAAATTTTCTCTATGATTATCACTCCCAGTATTTTGAGGAATCGCTAGATTCTTATAAATCCAACCTGGAAATATTAATGGAGGATTTTATTGAGACGCAAACTCACTCTAGGATAGAATCTATGATGGAACGCTTTGTGGCTACACAAACTCTTCAAAATGAAGAATTTATAAAACAAATTCTCTATACCAATGAAACCCTTACGCAACTGAACATTGTGGTCGAGTCCCTCGTCACTCACAACGAGGCATTGGAGACTCAAATCTCCCTGCTTGCGCAGACATCTCTAGGACCATTCCCAGAGAAACATGCGGATGTAGTAACAATCACTAGTGACAATTTTACCAAAAATCCTAAGGAGAGTGATAATGAGGAGGGTTCAGGTGAGAAAAGAGTAAAGAGTGAGAAATAATCACCGTCACAACCCGAGAGGGAGGTTGTCAAAGAGGTAGAGAAGGAAGAACTATGTGTTGTTCCTCCTCCCTATAAATCACCAATTCCTTTCCCGCGAAGGTCTGTGAAAGTCAAGGTAGACCCCAAATCCGAAAGATATGAAGAGCTATCAAAAAATATCCACACCAATGCACCTTTATTTGAGACCCTAAACAAGAAGAGAAAGTTAAAAGACCATGAAACTAGAGAACTCATTAGTATTAAAAGGGGCAAACCAGACTTTGAGGTGGTCGATGCAAAAATTGAACCTAAACCTGAAAAGGTAGCTCTCAGGATAGAGCCAGAACCACCACCACAAGTTCAGAAGGATAAACTACCTCGCAAAAGGAAAAGAAGAAAAGGTGACGGATATGAGAGATGGATTGATAAGTGGCCGTGGAAATCGAGGATAATTAAAAGTTTGACTGAGGATTCATCCTCGAAAGAACCACCATGAGTACTTACACTCCTGAGTCGCCGCGCTATCGACGTAAAACATAGCGAATATTTCCTGTTTTATTAATCTCATTTTTTATCTATCCATTTTTTTCTTCTTTTTTCTCTTTCATAAATTAAAATAGTATTTTTCTTTATTATTAACCATTAATGACTTAATTCCAGTATCTACTTAAATTTATCTAGCCCTTAACCATCACAATGCAATAAGTAGATTACATGGATATAGTCTTCAGAGGCAGAGCTCAAAGGAGACGTTTTGAGGCTCTAGCTCAGAGAGAAATGACACTAACCATATACCCAGATGAACGTACTATGACCAAGTTAGGTATAAGAGACAGTATCATGTTCCTAATTAACTAAATTGGCTAGGATACCCTTGCTATCAAAAGAAAATTTGGTTCCTACAGTAGGTCAACTTTAGAATTCCTAAGCTCCCTAGGTTACCTGTCAAACCATGGTATGGGATTTAACAAAGGCCTCATCACCTTTAGGTTGTTCGATAATGACTATCGCTACACCCATAGAGAAATAGTTGAACTCATAGGGTGCCCTAATGGTCCTGATACCTTTACCATTACCCAGGAAGGCATGCTTATAGACCTTGAATTAGATCACTTTTGGGGTAACATCATAGGAAACGATCATCCCGAGTCGGATCTTATGCATTCTGAGAACATCCATAACCCTGTCATTCGTTACTTTCATAAGATCCTAGCTCACACCTTATTTGGAAAGGAACAAAACATAACCTTCGTGTCCAAGGACGAACTCTTTATAATGTATTGTGCATCACAGGCCCAACCTAATAACGCCACTACATTTATGATAACTAATTTGGACCGTATAGCACAGGATAACTATGGACCAATCTTAATGGGAGGCTTAGTGACCATTATAGCAAATGTCATCAGACTGAGACAACCACTTATCAGGCTTAACCCTTTAGGTGGGATACAACCAATAAATATCGGATTTTGTTTCAACATCGGTATCATTAGGAACCTAGGACCGAATGTGTTTGAATTTCTAATTAACCGCCAACTAGTACACCTGTTTACCCTGCCAGACCATAGGACGAGTGTACATGATAGGACAATTGGCTCTATGATTTGGATGGACCACCAGATGCACCACCTTCTCCTCCAGAGACACCCCAAATTTACGAACACTATGATATTTATCTCTCTGATGTTGAATCACACGCCCTAGTTATACCTGTTGCACCTCTCACCGATCATGCTGCTACCATCGAAGTTGTTCAGACAAACGTCGCCAATATGAGAGGCGAACTAAGCACCTTGCACGTGGAATTCCACAACTTTATGGATGTAGTGACAGAGAACCTGGATCATATTTACCAGCACTTTAACTCGTTTGGTCCTCCTACCAGCAGTCGCCGTAATGTCTAATTTATTTGAATATTACCGATTCACTGAAATTTATTTTATTTTCTTGTTTAGAATTTTATGGTTGTTTTTACACATTGGGAATTTATTTAATTACTTCATTTCTTTTTATTCCAGTAGACGAATTATATCATCTTTTCTTGTCTACCTCATTCTTGTATTTTTCAATTTTGCATTTTAATGTCATTTTACCATATCTTGTTTCTCAATCCTACCTATATATTATGTTAGTTTTCTTCTAACTAATTATTAAACCATTATTTTATGCCAGTAAATTAAAATTCAAATGAAAATTATGGTCAAAGCAATAAAGAGGTCCACACATGGGAACAAACAACACTGCATGTGGCGCCTGCTACACACAGGCGGTGGCACCCATGTGAAGTTGTGGCACCTGCCACGAGTCCCTAGTGGCGCCCGCCACAAGCATAAAAAGTGGCGTCAGCCAATACATTACCGTTCACATGCATTATGTTGTACTAATGTCACATGATCCCTTTTCAATACCTTGTCCCTTGCTTGCTGGACATTGTATTAAAACTCTTTAACCACTATCACATCCTTTGACCCCGAAATTGAAAACCATCAATAAAATTAAATTTGTTCATCAATTCCAAACCACAACCATCTTTATATAAACCACCAATATAATCTCGCAAAACCACACCTCTCATAAGCATAATTCTCCCCTCTCTTGCTATATTCTCACTACATTACACAAGAAGTGTGAAATTCATCATGGCACATGTTGTACCCCAAGATTTGCCCTTCCTTTTTTCTTCTCATCTGACTTATGGCTTGAGAATCATTCATATTTCATTCATGTGCATCATTCATTCATGGTTAACACATGCTAACAAACATCATAGATTCAAGGTTCACAGCTAATGAAAATCTAGGTTTAGGCCTGAAGATTGTGGTACGACCCACCGTATGGAGAGACCCTAATTTCTGGATTCTTTGAGACCGTGTTTCTTGAAGACTACACCATGGCATTCATCTGGGCATCCAAACCACAACTCTTGATATTTGCTATTAGGGGATCTTGTGTGCATTAACCTAGCTCTCAAACCCTATTTTTGACTACCACCCTTTGTACGGTCTCCTAATCTTGCATGGCCAAGCTTCATTCTATAACCTCGTTCTTTAGCCATTCATGTCACCTCTTGAGTTCATGCTCTTTCGGGTGCATTCTATGATTGTGACCATCGGTTCTAGTACAAATCCACGTCCCCCATAACTTTCATCTGATCACCTCCTCACGTCTTGTGTCATTTGCATCTAGCCATGGTTCACAAGTTCAATTCATACCATGGATCTTTATTTAGGTCATACCCACTATTTTGGTCCTTGCTAGGGTTTTTGGTTGATTCAAGAGTTATCATGGGCCATCCTCTCATAGTCATTTCATTGGATCTTTAGCTTTGATCGTAAGCCTATGGTACATTCAAATCCCTAGGTCTTTGGTATTCATGTTTACATTGATTATTTTAGTCCATTTGCTTATCTTGGTCCATTATGATTCATAAGGGCTTGTATTATTGATTCATCTACGAGTTTTGGTCCATATGCTTATGATCTTAAGGATTCGATTGATCAAAAGTATTTGACTTGGTTTCTTCAAAGATCATTTTAAAATCCATAGTACGATGTTCAAATCCATTTTGGTCCATTATAATGTTCATATTTAAAGCCATTTCAAGCATGTCAAAAGTTCACTTCATTCAAAATTCAATGTCAATTCATTACATTACATCACAGATGTCCATAATAGAAAAATTATAAAGAAAAGTTAAACTTTGGCCAACTGTTGACTTTTTGGTCAACGTTGACCAAAGTCAACTCATTCATCATGAACATGATACATCCATTCCATTATGTTTTCAACTTTCTAAACTACATAACCATACAAACATACATAAACCATTTCAATTCACATGTTCAAAACCACCACCCAATTCCAAAGTTATAAACGTACATCCAATTAGAATTGTAACACTTTAAACCATGTTAATACAATCTCTATTTGCATCCATAAACCATTATTCAAATTCAACCATTAAACATCCATGTTTCGTACATAAACATCCAACTCGTAACCAAATTCAATCTACATATATACATCTCCAATTTAAATATGATTTGAATCCATACATAATCTACAGCCTACAATTCACAAGCCTAAAACCCACCCAATCAATTCCAAAACAGCCCCGTAATCCAATGCACTCCGTAGCCGCATCCAAGCCGAAACTCCCAAGCTAACCAATTACCTTGAGTAGTGCATTCTCTAATCCTTCCATCCCAAATTGGTTCCCTTTCCATGAAGCACCTACAAGAGCCAAGAGAACCATAGTTTAAGATTTTTTCATTCAAAACCATGACATTGGCATTCATTGTTCATCATCATTAGTATTACCAATCAATGACATTCATCATTATCACAAATCATTGACATTCATTATCATTCATTGCCAATTATTAGTTACCATAAGCAATTTCAACATATAATAACTATGCTAACATGAATCGATTCACATTCTCAATTCAATTTTCAATCTTGATTTACATGTTTTACACTACAACCAATTCCCAAATTTCAACCAACGTATAACTATGTTTCACATAAATCCCAAATTCTAATCTTAATCCTAACCTCCAAATCTCCTATTTGTTTACCTTTGATTCGCCCATTGTCCTCAATGTCTTGACCCAAATCTTGCTTGACCATGCCTTTCTTCATGCTCGCCCGACCTGTTAATAATGCCAAGGAAATATTATGAGGGTTACGAGTCAGAACATGGTATGTTATGCTGCAAAAATAAGCCATGTACATGCATGCTGCAGAATGCACATTGGCCTCCAATTAACACCATTTCATTACATTAGAAAACTAACATTTAACCGACAGAAAAGCAATTCCATACTCACAATTTAATAGAACCAAATTCCCAATTTGAAATTTCATTTTAGAAACAAAATTCGTTTGAGTTTTAGGTGAGTTTAAGTTTCTAACCAACATAACAACCTATAAGGTTGGCAGAAATCCTAACCGTTTTGCAACTAACTAAACAATCATAATAGAATTTCCAAATGACTGACTAACCGATTTTGTTAACCTATAACTAACCCAACAAAGCCAGCTAGCGCTTATAACAGAATAACTAACTCTCACAACTGAAACTAACTTCTAACCAACTTAATTGGAATTTGTAACTGATTAGTTGATTTCATGTAGAATTGCATAACTGAATTGAATTCAAAACTCTATAAAAAGGCTACTGCACTCACCATTCAGGGGGTTCATGATTTTTCATTGTAATCTTCTTCATCCTCAATCACTCCTTCAATCTTCTTCTTCCTCTTCAAAACCTCAATCTCCGCTCTTCAAACTGAACCTTCAAGCTCCAACCTCCAGCTTCTTCAAGCTTTAACCACCTTCTCGGAGCAGAATTCACCACAACCTTCAACCAAAAATCTTTCACAAACTTTACTTTCACCCTCTTTTCTTCTTCCTCCATGTTCTGCAACATGAGTATGAACAAGCAGAAGATCTCAATGACCAAAAAGAGGGAATTGAGAAGAAGTAAGGAAAAAAGGGTAACGGAGATACCTATTGGAAGAGCGCATCACGTCACAACCGTGAATTGCGGAGCCACAATTCAACATCGTCGTCGCTCATCATCAGCATCGACTCATACTTTCCACCTCCTCCTGCGCAATGAATCGAAGCCAAATCTGCAACAAGATTGAAGCACACATCACAATTCAAAGAAGAAAATCGAAAGCGAATGAGTGAGCAACATACCGGCGAAATCTCCATCGTCGATCTGTTGCATTGAAGCTAGAGAAGAACCTTCAACAAGGAACTGAAAATGGAAATGAAAAGAGAAGAAGGAAGAGGGATCAAAAGTGAGGAAGTAATTTCGTTACCTCTTCGTAGCTCCGATTAGGTGAGTTCTTGACTCTAACCTGATTCTGTTTTCACAGAGGTGGAGATTACAGGACCACTTACATCAACCTTTTCGTCCAAGATTGTTTCGGAAAGGAATCGGAGATTCGTATGAAACGATGCGAGCTTGGCGCCATTCATGATGAACTCGCGATAAACACGATCGAAGATGGGGCTCGTGTGTAGGTCTACGATTCTCAGCGCTCATCCTTCGTTGCTTCGCCGCGAAGAGGATGCGAATTCACGATGCTGGCTGATTAAAGCTCGAAGCGCGACACCGGAAATTGTTGGGCATGATGGCGAGGATGAAGAGGCGTCGGAATTCAAGATTGGGTAAAGAATGGAAGTGTGACTCGATTACAGCAACGAAAGAGGCATCAACATCGTGTTCTGCTTTAGCTTCTTTGGTGCGTCGTGAAGCATAAGTCCGATGGAGAAGCACTAGGGGTGGCAAACGGGCATGCCCGCCCCGCAAAAGCCCGCAAAAAACGGGGCGGGGCGGGGCGGTCATAGTTGAGGATGTGGGCCTAAAATTTAGACCCGCCCCGCAAAAAAGTGAGGGCGGGGCGGGGAAAGCCCGCGGGCACTGCACTATTTAAGCCTAAAAATGCAAAAAAATTATGTAAATACACGTGCCCGCAAAAGCCCGCAAAAAAAATGGGGCGGGGCAGACACATTTGAGGGTGAGGGCCTAAATCCTTGGCCCCGCACAAAAGTGCGGGCAAAACGGGCATGCCTAGCGGGTCGAGCCCGTTTTGCCACCCCTAAGAAGCATGACTCGCTTGAGGCTCCTTGAAGAGCATTCTTGCCTTGCGTATGACCTAGCTTTTAATGGGCTCGTATTTTGTTCAGTCCCTTGGGCCTAAGGCCCGTAATATGCCTATTTTCACCTCCACCATGCCATTCAGATGAAGCTCCTCTTGTTTGGGCTTGGGTTGTACTATGTTCAAGCCTGCTTCTTGCTATAAATCCATTTCCAGGTTTGCACCCTTTATTTAGCCAATTCATGTTGATTAGTCTAATTAGGTTTAGAATTAGGATTAGTTCATGTTAATCAACTTAATTAGGTTAATTTGGATTTAGGGATCAATTAGGATCTTGATTTTAATTAGACATTTAGGATTTAATTAGATTCCTAGGTTTTAATTAGAGATTAGGGAATTTTAATTAGATTAAAATTAGGCTTTATTTGACTTTAGAATGTGATTAATTTCTAAAACATTAGGTTAGCATAGATTTTAGAACTTAGTTAATTTTTAAGTTTAATTAGAAATAAATCTTTTGGACCTAATTACATTTTTGCAAATGACCATTTTACCCTTATGGAGTTTATTTTGGTATTTTTTGTGTTAAAATTGCATGTTCCCTTTAGGATTAGAAGTCAATCATTGTAGGACTTAACATAGAATTTTGATCATGATTTTAATCAATACTTTGACATGCTCCCTTAGGACTTCTAACTTAGAATCTTTAATCAATGCATGATCCCTTAGGTTAGTTTCTAACAATTACTAACTTCCTTTAGATCCAAAATTAGTTCCCCACAAAACTAAAACAAAACCCCCGATTAAATTGATCAAAAGCAATTTTGATAAATTAAATCCTTTGAACTTATATAATCCCCCAGTCTAATTTGAGTGACCAAAAGACCCTTGGTCACTTAATAAGACTTTTCTTTCAAGTTGTGGAGCATAAGGCCTCAACTAAAGATCTTCAATCAAGCTGTGGAGCACAAGGCCTCAACTAAAGATCTTCCTTATTGCATAATAAGGGTACGTATGCAGGAGAACCCGGTTTCTTCACGAGCTATCTTATTTATCAATCTACCTTCTCTATCCCATGGATCATTCTCCATTCATGCAATCTATACCATCTTTCAAGATCAATCATACTTCTCCTTGGACTCCTTGTCCATCCTTTTAGGACGTCCTGATGACAGTCCATCTCTTCAATCGAGAGTTGTTCCTTGTTTGGCTCTCATCCCAAATACTAACCTCATCTTTGTTTGGCTCTCATCCCAAACCCTAACTTCATCTTTGTTTGGCTCTCATCCCAAACACTAACTTCATCTTTGTTTGGCTCTCATCCCAAACACTAACTTCACCTTTATTTGACTCTCATCCCAAACACTTAATTCAGTCTTTCTTTTCTGCTTTACCTTATAGTGGCGGTCCGCTAGCCCACATATTGGTTAATGCCTACCTACCTCTTCGATTGAGAGTATATCCTTCTCTTGGATCCAAGCTACTATCCTGATTTGATCTCGAATTGCCAATTCCCCAGCAAGTGATATAATACTCCTTGCATTCCAGTACTACAATCCTCTCTTGTGTGTTTGTCTTGTAAGACCCTTTTGCTTAGACCAACATCTCTCTCTTTCCATTCTCGTAGTTTCGAACTACGAATGCTCTGACTTTCTCATTGCACAATGAGAATACGTAGGCACGAGGATGCAAATCCTTGGCGAGCATACTTATAATTATTTCCTCCTTTGCCTTAGGGTATCATCCATATCTTTCACAATTCACTATCTACCTTCGATCATAAATCGTTCATCAAGTGACATACTGTCTCTTTGACATCGAAATACACCTTCTTTGGAATTCCATATATACCCTTTTAGGACGCCTAACGAATAGTCTGCATTTCAAGCCTAGAGTTGTTTGGCTCTCATCCCAAACATTTAATTCCTTCTTTTTAGCTAAAACCCTACAGTGGCGGTCCGCTAGTCCACGTATTGGTTAACGTTGTTTCCCTCTATGGTAGAAATCTCACTTCTCTTATGGATTTCAATGCACTTTCACCTTTCGATTTCAAACAATACTTCTTAGGTCACTTATCACCAGATACTCTATTATGTGACTTTGGTCACTTCATTCCATTCATCTCCATGATACCTACATACTCTATCTTCTCTCACTCAATGTGATATACTTATTCTTTAAGCCAAATACACTATACCTTTGTGCTCCATCTTGTACCCTTTTTGTGAACCAAGAGTCGATTTGTTTGTCTTGTTAGACCCTGTTGCTTAGATGAACATCTCCTTACTTACTTTGCAGCCGTACTTAGGCAACCCCTTCTTTTTCGGTTATTCCAATACAATGACACTAGTGTTATACGCCCTCACTTGTTGGTTCACACCAGTTTTACTCTTGGGTTCACATCTCCACCCCTTATTGGAGTTCAAACAACATTATTCTTTGGTTCAGACCATACTTTCTATCACACATCTTCCACCTCCTGCCTCTAGTTCCTTGAACTACGAAGCTCTGAATTCCTTATTGCACTACGAGGACACGTAGGCATGAGGGCCCTAATCCTCACCGAGCACTTTATCTATTTCTTTCCTTTTCCCATTCTTTGCGAGTAATCTTTAGTTAACACCTATTCGAGCGAGAACAATCAAAACGGTTTCCATGGAGTACCATGGATGTTTGGGGTGCTAATACCTTCCCCTTGCATAACCGACTTCCTTACCCAATATATCTCTTTCCCCCGGGGTTTATCGATGTTTTCCCTTCCCTTTGGGGATAAATAAAGTTCGATGGTGACTCCGTTGTATGTTCGAGCGTGCGATACGTTCGGGTATAGTTCCGCTAGCTTCAGCATAGATGATGGAATACGAAATAGTGTTCAGAAACGATGAGCTAGGTGAATTACAGGAAGAGACTTACACGACTCTAAATGCAAGAAAAATCGAATCAACAAGGTACGCCGATGAACCCCGCTTATTTGCCTTTGGAATTTTAGATAATGTTAACTATATGCTAGACACTTTAAATTTAAATTATTTCCTATCTCTTAAGGACTCTGTTTATGCTCAATTAACACTAGAATTTCTAAGTTCGTTAATTTTTAGTCTCACACCCAACACAAACTGCTCCAGTGGGAATGTCCAGTTTCGTTTATTCAACGCCGAATATGCCCTTACATTTTCCCAACTAGTGGACCTGCTACATTTCCCCCATGGAGATGGCGTAGTAAGTGAGGTCCGAGATACTGAGGGTTGGCAACGCACCTTCCAACCATTTTGGAAGGCAATAATCGGTACAGTAACCCATAGTTTTGAGGGAAATAGAGCCACTCTAATTCACAACCCGGCTATTCGATATTTCCGCCAAATATTGGCGTCCACCATTTCTGGCCGAGCAAATTCTAACAAGGTGACCGAAAAAGAACTTTTTTATTTGTTCGCTATTTTTCTGCCACAAAATGTGAATACCTTCCCTTTTATGTTCTCTCACATGCATATCATTGTCAATGCGAAGAGAGGGCCGATTATTTTTGGAGGTTTAATAACCTCCATAGCCAGAGTCCTAGGACTCGAAGAAAAATTCTCCAGGCTAACCCCACTCCCGCATCATGCCATTAACATTGACATAGAAAGGAGCATGAAATTAGTAAAACGAAGGGAAAATGGAAAATTTAATTTAATAATTGGAAATAATGTCTTACAAGATTTCATCCTTCCAAATCCAAATCGCACAGATGTGCGTAACCCGGATAATTATTGTTATATTAATGATCTGGTGCCTAACCAAGTCCCCATGCACATTCCTGAGAATGTAGTTGCTGGCGAGGCACCGATGAGGATCACATTCCGAAGCAAACTTCTCCAACTACTGACCCACACACCACACACATGTCATCTGAAAATGTTGCAGGTACGTCCTCCGGCCAAAGACTTAGACAAAGAAATGTGGCACCAGCCACTCTTGATGAGATCTATGCTGAACTACTGAGGCGTAGCGAACTAGACGCTCAGCGCGACCTACAAATTCAAAACATGGAAGCTCAGCAAACTAAAATGATGCAAATCCTTCGCCAGATACAGCATGATCAGCATGAATACGCTTTTAGAACCGAACAAAACATGTTTGACTTGATCGATGAAATGACAACATTGACAATGCGTATGGAAGATCTCCAGAACTATACGTGCACGTAATTTAATTTGGCATCATGTGTGTACGATTTGGATGATTGATGTTGACTATGCTTCGGAATCCGACGTTAGTATGGTAAGAAGCGATACATTGATCGTCCATAGGTTACGCAATTGAGAATCGATCAAGTTATATATATGATCTAAGTAATCCTGATGCAAAATACGGTATATATGATATAATGTTTCTGTTCCGTTTATTCAAACACTTAATGGTTGTTTTCCTTTGAGCGATCAATGGTCATTTTCTTCTTGATCCGACATTAGTATGGTGAAGCAATGACGTGTTGATCAATCATACTGAATTAACAATCGAGGTGTGTTTGACGGTCTGAAATTGGTGCATTAGGGTTAATGACGACACAAGGGTTGTGATGTAAAAGAGTTATGCGATTAGGGTTGTGATTGCGCAAGAGTTGTGCTTTAAATTATCAAGTGTTGATGCGAAAAATTACGTCAATTTCAAATGAATTATTCATTAAAATTTTGAGTCGGGGCGCTGCCCCCTTGACCCCTATCCGTTGAACGGTCAGCGGAACCCCCCACTAACTCTGCATAGTGTGATCGATCGTCGAAATTTAATTTGGTTTTAATTAATTAATAGAATTTAAATTAATAATAATAATAATGTGTTTATTATTATTTTCTTGTGGTGATCAGTTATGGCCTTAGTTTTCCTTTATTTTGTTTTGGGATTTTAAAATACAACCTGCGTGTCGTGCCTCTCTTTTAATCTCTTAATGTAACTTCTTTTCTCATCTCACTCTCTCGTATGTAAAACAAGTTTATTTTATATAATGTAATGTTATGAATAAAGAGAAGAATTCAATATCAAAGGAGGACAACCTTGAAGATCTTGCTTGGAGAAGCTTAGATCGTTATTAGGTTAGCTTAGGTTCTCCCATTGGCTTGGGAGAACAATTGCACTAGGGGCCATAATTGTTTCATTATGTATGTTGATGCATGTGAATATATGTTGATGCATGTGAGAGACGATTTATATGATAAATAAGCCGGTGAGATCAAAATAATTGCAAATTCCCTTAAATTAAATATTAAGTTTATGCTTTCCAAGTTTTAGCACTCATCAAGACGAGTATCGAATAATGTAGGTTTCACCTACGCGAGGTGCATGTTCTATATTAGTAAGGTGCGATGGGATAATTGTAATATCCAATTGCTAAAACAATGGGTCAAACTTAGCTAAACAAATTATAATAAGATTATATATGTTTAGAAGCAAGAGTTGGAAATGATCCATGTGATGGATTGGAATAAGGAGTTATTCACCCAACTAAAATATTCGAGAGTTGGATTAGATACAATTGGAAGGAGTTCCTACCTAAATAACCTAGTTTTGTTTAATCCGCCTACGCGGACTTAAAAGAAAGTGAAATATGGATCTCGATCCACTAGAAAATCTTCCAACGGGATTTTCTGAATCAAATGGTGAGGGTCATTTGTTTTGAGTAAAATAGTGGGAGCATATTTAATTAAAGGCCTAATTAAATATGTTATTGATACTTATATTTTCATTATTTTCATGTAGATTACCATGACAACAAACACCTCTAACAACATTTTACGATCAATCCTTGACAAGGAAAAATTGTCTAGGACAAATTTTCTGGATTGACACCGAAATCTGAGGATTATCCTCAAACATGATAGAAAGCTGTATGTCTTGGAGAAACCTGTTCCTGAAGAGGAACCTCCTAGTTCTGCACCTAAGGCAGAAAAAGATGCTTATAATAAGCATGTCGATGATGCCAATGAAACTGCTTGCCTCATGCTAGCTACCATGAACTAAGAGTTGCAAAAGCAACATGAGAATATGGCAGCGTCTGATATGATCGAACACCTTAAGATTCTCTATCAAGAGCAAGCAAGGCATGAAAGGTTTGAAGTTTCAAAAGCACTTTTTCAAGGCAAGTTAGCTGAGGGAGCCCATGTAGGTCCCCATGTGCTCAAGATGATTGGGTATGTGGAGAACCTTGAAAGGTTGGGTTTTTCCCTCGGAAAGGAACTTATGACTGATTTGATCTTGCAATCGTTGCCAGATAGATTCAGTCAATTTATCCTTAATTTCAATATGAATGATATGGACAAATCTCTTACTGAACTGCTGAGCAGAATCTGAAGTCAAAAGGGAAGTCCATTTTGATGATCAGAAATGGAAAAAGACAGAATAAAAGATCCACCAAGCAGGGTGATAAAGGGAAAGGCAAGGAAGTTGTCAAACCCAAACCCATTGTTGCTGCTTTGAAGCCTGGTGGAGGCATAGCAAAGGAAGACACCTACTTCCATTGCGGTAAGACTAGACACTGGAAGAGAAATTGCCCAAGTACCTGGAAGATAAGAAGAATAGAGTAGAGACTTCAACTTCAGGTATTTTTGTTATTGAAATTAATTTATCTACTTCTGCATCAGTGGGTATTAGATACTGGATGCGGTTCTCACATTTGTACCAATGTGCAGGGGCTAAAAAGGAGTAGAGATTAGGCAAAAGCTGAAGTTGACCTACGAGTTGGCAATGGAGCAAAGGTTGCTACTTTAGCCGTAGGAACTTATGTATTGACTTTACCTAGTGGTTTAATAATTCAGTTAGAGAACTGTTATTATGTACCTGCAATTAGCAGGAATATTATTTTCGTTTCTTATTTGGACAAGTTTGGTTTTTCATTTATAATAAAGAACAATTGTTGCTCAATTTATTTGAATGATATATTCTATGCTACTGCACAAATGAACAATGGACTATATGTCCTTGATCTTGAAATGCCTATTTATAACATTAATATTAAAAGGATGAAATCTAATGAGTTAAATCCAACTTACCTTTGGTATTGTCGATTAGGCCACATAAATGAGAAACGTATTTCCAAACTCCATAAAGATGGACTCTTGGACTCTTTTGATTATGAATCATATGAGACATGCGGATCTTGTTTAATTGGAAAGATGACAAGGTCTTCATTCACATGAAAATATGAAAGAGCTAATGATCTTTTGGCCCTCATACATACTGATGTATGTGGACCACTGAACATACCATCAAGAGGAGGTTTTCAGTACTTCATCACATTTACTGATGATTTCAGTAGATATGATTATGTGTATTTAATGAAACACAAATTAGAGTCCTTTGAAAAGTTCAAGGAATTCAAGAATGAAGTACAAAACCAACTAGGTAAGAATATTAAAACTCTTCAATCAGATCGAGGTGGTGAGTATTTAAGCCTAGAGTTTGATGACCATCTGAAAGAGTGTGGGATCTTATCCCAACTTACTCCTTCTGGAACACCCCAATGGAACGGTGTGTCTGAGAGAAGAAATCGAACCCTGTTAGACATGGTCCGATCCATGATGAGTCACGCCGATCTTCCAAACTCCTTTTGGGGACATGCACAATTGACAGCAGCTTACACACTTAACCATGTTCCATCCAAAAAGGTTGAGAAGACACCATATGAGATATGGAGTGGTAAGAAA
Source organism: Lathyrus oleraceus (assembly GCF_024323335.1). Taxonomy (NCBI): domain Eukaryota; kingdom Viridiplantae; phylum Streptophyta; class Magnoliopsida; order Fabales; family Fabaceae; genus Lathyrus; species Lathyrus oleraceus. The sequence goes on along the minus strand of NC_066581.1, from coordinate 77,234,037 downwards.
CCACATATGTCTTACATGAAGATTTGGGGTTGCGAAGTTTATGTGAAACGACAAATTTCAACTAAGCTTGAGCCCAAATCTGACAAATGCTTATTTGTAGGGGATCCTAAAGAAACAAGAGGGTATTACTTCTACAATCCTTCTGAGGGCAAAGTGTTTGTCGCTCGAACTGGAGTTTTCCTAGAAAAGGATTTTATTTCCAAAGGAATCAGTGGGAGGAAAGTAGAGCTTGAAGAAATTCAAGAATCACAAAGCATTGATACACCTACGGAGGAATTAGAGCAGGAAACACAGGTAGTTATGGAAGAGCAACCTGCTCAAGTAGAACAAAACCAGCGTAGGTCAAGCAGGATACGTCACCTACTTGAGAGATATGGATATCTCATAACTGATCAAGGGGATGTATTACTCATGGAACAAGATGAGGATGTGACCTACCAAGAGGCCATAACTGGTCCCGAGTCGGAGAAGTGGCTAGAAGCCATGAAATCTGAAATGGATTCCATGTACACAAACCAAGTTTGGACCTTGGTAGAGCCTCCTGTAGGAGTTAACGCTATAGGATGCAAGTGGGTCTTTAAAAACAAGACTAACATGGATGGTAAGGTACATACCTATAAGGCAAGACTGGTTGCAAAAGGATATAAACAAATTCATGGGGTTAACTATGATGAAACCTTTTCACCAGTTGCAATGCTTAAATCTTTTCGGATTTTACTTGCTGTCGCTGCATATCATGATTATGAAATATGGAAAATGGATGTCAAAACTGATTTCCTTAATGGGAAACTTCTTGAGGATGTGTACATGACACATCCTGAAGGATTTGACATACCAGAAGAAGCCTAAAAGATATATAAGTTACAAAGATCAACTTATGGATTGAAGCAAGCTTCCAAAAGCTGTAATCTTCATTTTGATGAAACAGTAAAATAATATGGATTCATCAAGAAAGAAGATGAGCCTTGTGTCTACAAGAAGGTTAGTGGGAGCATGATCGTTTTCCTGGTATTATATGTAGATGACATATTACTCATTGGAAATGATGTCCCTACCCTACAACAAGTAAAGTCTTGGTTGGGGAAATGCTTTTCTGTGAAGGACCTAGGTGAAGCAGCCTATATATTAGGAATCAGGATCTATAGAGATAGATCATAAAAAATGCTTGGCCTAAGTCAGAGTACATACATAGATAAAGTGCTAAGACACTTTAATATGCATGATTCCAAGAAAGGATTCATACCTATGCAACATGGCATGTGTCTATCAAAAACACAATCCCATTTCACTAAAGAAGAAAGGGATCGCATGAATAATATTCCATATGCATCTGCAATAGGATCTATCATGTATGCCATGTTATGTACTCGACCAGATGTCTCGTATGCTTTAAGTGCAACGAGTAAGTACCAATCTGATCCCGGTGATGCTCATTGGGTAGCTGTCAAGAATATCCTTAAGTACTTGAGAAGGACTAAGGACTCATTCTTGATATATGTAGGTCAGAAAGAGCTTGCTGTAATTGGATATACCGATGCTAGCTTCCAGACAGATAAGGATGACTTTAGATCGCAATCTGGTTATGTGTTTTGCTTAAACGGTGGCACTGTGAGCTGGAAAAGTTCAAAGTAAGATATAGTTGTTGATTCTACAACTGAGGCCAAGTACATTGTTGCCTCAAGTGCAACAAAGGAATTTGTTTGGATCAAAAAGTTCATTAGTGAACTTGGCATAGTTCCTAGCATTGTGGATCCCATTGGTCTCTATTGTGATAACAATGGTGCTATCGCACAAGCTAAGGAGCCTAGATCTCACCAACGATCCAAACACATACTTAGGTATTATCACCTCATTCGAGAGATAATAGATATAGGAGATATGAAAATATGCAGAGTACCTACACTTGACAATATTGTTGACCCACTGGAAAAGCCTCTTGCGCAACAGAAGCATGATGGCCATACTAGATCTATGGGCATTAGGGGTATGCTTGATTGGCTCTAATGCTAGTGGGAGATTGTTGGTGTAAGCCCTAGAGGCCAATACTTTTGGTACTTGTATCAAATTTATTATTAATAATAAAAGGTTTTTTCTTTATTATGTTTGTTTAATAAAGTCCCTAGAATAGCTAGTCCGTTTAATGTATCAAGTGTGACTTAATCATGAGATCACATTAAACATAAGGACACTATTCTTAAAGTATCTGTAGTCGAGCTTTATTGTGAAGTGGGATAACATTAAAGCATTAAGACTATTATGTATATAAACTGATGATCACATCTCATGGATCATGGATAAGGAGTTATCAAGTCTTAAACATATATATGAATATTAAGAGTAATATTTATACTGTATTGACCCGCTGTGAGAATACTATATAGAATGTTATTCAAAGTGTCATAAGTTATTCTCATGGTGATAATGGCGTATACCACCATTCGACCTGAAACCACTATGGACCCTAGATGTAGAGTCAAGTGCCTTATTACTAATCAAACATTGTCCGTAAATGGATGACCATAAAGACAGTTGATGGGTACTCCACGAAGCATGCTAAGGTACATGAGTGACCTAGATGGAATTTGCCCATCCTGCATAACAGGATAAATGTTTATGGGCCCAATATTGAACTGGACAAGGATGACACGGTCTATGCCTTGTGTTCAATATAGACATAAGGGCAAAAGGGTAATTATACACATAAGTATTATCACAAAAGGATTTGTCAGATCACATGACATTTTTGTGTCTTGGGTAGCAGTGATGTGTTGTTAGATACGGCTCACTGTTTATTATGTTAAATACGTGATTTAATATGATTGTCAATGTCGCGAAAACCTATAGGGTCACACACAAATGGACGAATTGATGAGAGATATAGTAACAAAGGAACACCATAAGGTACGGTGCACTTAAGTGAATTGTAGAACATCGTAAGGTACAGTGTACTTAAGTAGAATACGAAATATGGTAAGGTACCACGCGCTTAAGTGATTTTGGCATATTATAAGATATGGGCCACATACACTTAAGTGGACTTTTTTAGCTTGCAGCCCACACAAGTGGTTCTATAAATAGAACCTTTGTGCAGAAGCATTTGTGTAGTTGCAATTTCATTTCTCTCTCTCTCTCTCTCTCTCTCTCTCTCTCTCTCACTCACTCACTCAAAGCCTTCATTCGTAGCAGTTAGCACTGAGATTGAAAGAATCTGTTTGTGTGGACTGAGTAGAGGCGTTGTCACTGTTCAACGTTCGTGATCGCTCCGTAGATCTGCATCAAAGGTTTCAATCACCATAAGAGGTAAAGATTCTATCACTGATCATGCCCATTCATAAGGATCACTAAAGGAGAATTTTTTTTAAATTTTGCCGTGTTTTGGATCGCCCTTCTCCTTCATAGGCACACTAAATAAATGACAAAAAATTAAATATTAGAAGTTAGGTACAAGAATGTAAAAAATTAGAAATTAGCATGCGAAAACATAAAAGTTAGGAGTTAATTGTTAGATGTTAGATGTTAGGATTAATCGAAATTAAAACAAAATCAGAGAGTTAGAATCAAACAATAATATTCTAATATTCAACTAACCAGAGTTTAATCATATCAAAAAAATGTGTTAAAACCATATCAAAAACATTCAAAAATAAAATTCTAAAATTAAATCTAAAATTAAATCTAAAATTAACATTCAAATAATATTCTAACAATATTCAAAAACAATTCCAATTATAAAAATCTAAAATTAAAATTAAAATAATATTCTAAAATATTCACAAATAATTCCAATTATAAAATCTAAAATTAAAATAAAAATAATATTCTAAAATATTCAAAAACAATTCCAATTATAAAATCTAAAATCATCTAAACTTAATCCTAATTAAATTGATTAATCGTAAGATTAAATCTAAACCAAATTGATTAACCTATCACCCAAAAAACAAACTAAGGAAATGGATCAACAAAGGGCAACATGGGTCCTAGGATATGTGTAGCGGGGTTTTCGTTACCTTTAGGTTTATTGACTAAACCAAAAGTAAACATATAATTCGAGTCGCCACCGCACTTTTATTTGTCCAAAAGAAAGGCTAAAAAGCGAACAAAAGCCAAGTAAGAAGTTTTATCAAATCAAAAACTAATAAAAATGTCAGAGATCTGGGTAAGGGGGTTGGTTATGAAAGGGGAAGGTTTTACGCACCCAAAACATCCTTAGTACTCTAAGGGAACCCTTTTTGCAAATGTGTGTTGTAGGTTGGTATTTGTGAAAATATGTGCAAAAGATTGGAGGGATGAGAAGAAAATAGATTATATTTACAAATTTTGTTGTTTGAATGGATAAAGCCACTGCCTACGTACCATCACAAAGGTAGGATCAAAACCTCGTAGTTCGGGGTAAAAATCACAAAGATTGGTGAATTGATTTGATCAAAAGCCTTATGGTCTTTTGTTATCAAAGGGAGAAAACTCAACCTAAACCAACAATCCACCATGTGAGGAGAGCTTCAACATACTAGTGAGGGGTTAACCCTATAATAAGTATGGAAGACTTATAATCCAATCACTAAGGATAAGGTGAGATTCACATCAACCACTATGATAACTCAAACCTATGACTAATGTTTATGAAAAGGTTTTAATGAGGTGGCCATTGGAACCACGAAAACAACTTGAAGTGAGTTATAATCATAAGTTAGATTTATTTACAAAATAAAGTCAAAGTTGAATTAATATTCATTCACAATGAGTATTAATGAAAAGGTTTTGAAAAGTCAAAGGCATAAGGCCTAGGTTTCTAGTTTGAAAACAATGTCAAGGTTTAAGGAAAAGATTTTTGGCTTGGGTTAGAGTGAGGAGAAGAAGAGAAGGGCTAGTCCTAAAGCATACAAAGATAAGAGGAGAAAGATAAAACCCTTGGAGTTCCTTTTCTTGAAATCATAGAGATGATTCAAGATGCTCCTTTCCTTTGGACTTAGCACATACAAGCAATCACACAATTTAGATTCAAGCTCCTAGGATCTCCATTTGGCTTGTCTCTCTTAACTTGGCTACTCATGACAATGGTCCTCTTTACTATCTCAAGATGAAATCCCTACCACACAATAGCAAACATCAAAAAGTTCATAACACAATAAGAGGAATGGACAAAGAATAAGTTTGGAAAGGAAGTCCTTTAAAGTCAACTTTGAAATTTAGGATTCTAAAGGCATGAGGCCTAGTTGCTCTTCAACAAGTTTAGCATTCTAAAGGCATGAGGCCTAGTTGCTCTTGAACTCCTTTAAGCATAGGTATGTCCTAATTCTAAGTCCTTTCTCCTTATGCATTGGGTTCACACAAAACAAAGACAAAACAAACACAAGACAATAATATATTTATACACAATAATGAGCTCAAATGAGCCAAAAGAAAATGACATAAACATAAAATATGTGCTCAAATGAGCAAAATGGAAAAGCAATATGAATAAATGAGCAAGAAATAAATTGCATTAAAGTAAAGGGCAAGAAATTAAATGCTCAAATTAAAGTTAGTAATTAGTAGGGTTATGTTAGTTTGTCATAAGACAATGTAGCGCTATGTTAAGCAATCGTAAGTGGACTAATGTAGTAGTCACACCTATCTGAGGTCGGTCAATAAAACTATAGGCAAATAAACACAAGTTATAGATCATGACTAGTAAGCCAAGCTCCAAAAACTTGTCATGCCAAAACAAAAGGGGAAGAGCCTTGTATGGTCTTTAGGTTTTTTGTTTGACCAAGAAGCAACATATCTTGGACACAAAACAACTCACTTGATCTTGGATCAAGTTGAGTTTGGTTTGGATCAAAGAAGGTTAAACCTCTCATTTGTCAAGACCAACCATAAGACATTAACTCATTGACCAAAATAAAAAGAAAGGGATGAAGATGAAATGAATGGAAAGAGAATTCAAATATTAAACTCAATTGATCAAATGTGAACCAAGTCATCATCAACCAATGCCAAACAGAAGAGAAATGAAGGTTACAAGTCAACAAGTCAACCATATTTTTTTGGTAATTTTTGAATTAAAAATAAATGCAAAATAAATTAAACAAAATATGGTCAAACCTCAAATTTAATTCAAATCAACTTCAATAAGTCCAATTAAATTCTCATAGGTCTAACATGGTGAAACAAACTTTGACAAATTTTCTCAATAATTTTTGAAATAAGAAACTATTTAAAAACAATTAAAAACAATGAAAAATAACACAATATGAATTAAAATCTCAAATAAATCTCAAATCAAATAAGAAATTGATGAGACTATTTTTCATTGAATTATCATGATCCATAGGTGTTAGGAAAATATTTTTGGATTTTTCAAATATCAGAAAGTACTTTAAAATGAATTAAAACTATTAAAAATCAAATAATTCACAAAAAATATTAAATGAAGTCACAAAAATAATTAAAAATCAAAATATGAAACTAGATTTTTCAAGAATTTTTTTGGCATTGGTCTCATATTTTTGTGACTTCAAATAAAATATTTATGAATTTTTGAAAATAAAAGGAATTAACTGAAATTAAAAGAAAATAAGGAAAATAGAAAAATCCAGCGCCATCACATCATCTCATTAATTGACGTGGCAAGGGATCAACAACTCTAAGGTGCGGATACATGGTGTGCCCTGGTCAAACGCGTAACACAAAGAGTTAAAAGAAGTAAACACATGGAACGACCAAGATTATAACGTTTAGCCACGATCCAAGGGCTCTGAAGATGCATACGTGGTGCAGACGGTGGAAAACACCTTCTTCTCCGGTGAAGTACCAGAATTCGGCCACCACGCGCAGGAAAATGAATTGCAATGAAAATGAAATGTAAGGACATCAAAATGAAGCCTAAGTGATGTACATCACCACTGTAATCATGGATCATCCTCACCATTCCTATTTAGAGAGAAATGTGAGCTTGAAAGTCATGGTGTGTCAATTGGAATGGCACGATTTGCAAAATTAAGATCACCACTGGCCTGCCTCAAGTGAGAGGACTTCAGAAAACAATACAAACCAAAGAAAATCACATTGTATTGCAAGATCTAGATCAAAAAAGTTTGAGGTTCTACCTCTGAAATGAAGCTTCAAATGCCACGAATCCTTCAAGCTCTTGATTTACTTTTGCTCTGGAAGTGTGATGGTGATGATAGGTTAAGGAATTGAGCTTTGAAAATCAACTAATGATGTTGAATTTCAAGCTTGAAAGAGAAAGAGAAAACTAAAAATTCCTTTAGTGAGGGTTGGGATTTCAATTCAGCAACAATTCAGATCTCCACTTGGTTGCCCATTGAATGAGAATGCACACTTATTTATAGCTGAAATGGATTGGCAAGCATGGTTCCCTCGTGTGCATGGGATTTGAATTCCCTTGCATGGGCCTGTACAGGCACATGTAAGGCCCAATGATGGGTGATACAACATGCTGAGACCATCTGGAAATGAATTGGACGTGCATAATGATCTTCACAAGCTTGCACATCAAGTTATGTCATTAAATGTCAAAATGGACATAAAAAGAAAGCTCTTAGAAACTCACACATGGAAATTCCAAAAAATTAATGTGAGTAATGGTTGGAAAGACCTTCAAATAAGGAACAAAAGTCATGCTAGGCAAAAATTCATTTGGAGTTTTGAAATTAATGAAAACTGGCTGTGAAAGTTTGGGCACAAAACATGTCTAAGTCTCCTTTGAAAATTTTCACCAAAAGCAAGCATCTTCAAGCCCTTTTGTTTCAATGATACAAGCTTCAAATGGAAATACCTCAAACATCAAAGTTTTATATCTTTTCACAATGATCAATTTAGACTTAAATTCTGCATCATTTAGATTTTTCATGAGAAAGTTATGGGCATTTGAAGTTGGGCATTTTTCAAATTCAATGACTTAGGTCCAAAGTGACCTATAATGTTTTGTATTATCACATGTGTTTATTTTAGAATTATGAAATTTTGTCCAACATATAATTTGAATTAGACATCTTAAGATTTCCAATGCATTTGAACTCACCTCAAAACCATAAAAAATAAGGAAGTTAGGTCCTTGGGAAGTTGACCCAAAATTAGGGTTTTAGTCAAAATGACTTATAATGTTTTGAAATGGATGATGACCTTACAAGTTTCAAATGGATTTATGATGAACATGAAAGTTGTTTATATGAATCTTAAGAACATGTTTTATCTTAGGGTCATCACCATTTGACAAACACATTAAAAGTTGTATCTCAGTGATCTTCAGTTTAGTCAGATGACTTGACTGGTCAACTTTTCAAGGCCAAACTTCCAGTCTTGATGAATAAATGATTGAGGGGCCTCACATAGGCTCATATATGAATAAAATGATGGATGAAATAACTTATCATGGTTAATTTTTGATCATAGGTTGAGGTTGCTTCATGGGCAAGGCACAGTCAAAGCACAATTGAATTAGGGTTTCCTTGGGAAACAATCCTCAAGCCCTTTGGGTTATCTTGATCAAATTGGAAAATTTGAGATACTTGGGAAACATATATGATGATTGAGAACTTTGTGGACCATTGCCATGCTTGATTTCATCTTCATCTAGCCATTTCATTGGGCTTAGGAGCCTTCTAGGAGCATTGGAGCACATGATCACTTGAGCTTCAAAACAAAAAGAGTTAGTGACATATTTTTGTGCTTTTGGTTAGTAATCAAATAAGAAAAGCAATAATATACAAAACAAGCATGCTTGGTGGTCTCAAACCACTCACACAAGTCCCAACCCTAGGGTTAAGGAGCCAAACATGCTATGATCCTTGAGGCAATGCACTGAGCAATGATATGATGCCACGAGGGATCTTAGGGTCAAAATTAGGGTCTTACAGATGCCCCTATTTAAGGTCATTCTAGCCGGATATATGAAGGTTAAAATCTTCGTCTCGACGAGGTAGAATGGGCTTAAATAATAACAAAGAGATGAATTGTGGTCCCTAAGAGACTTCATGATGCAAATGTATGCATGAAAAATAAAATCTTCATGGTGAATAATTGCCATGAAAGGAAAAGAAATTGGGAGAAACTAAAAAACCATAGGAGTAACACACTCACTAGGGAGACAGAGACTCTGGGGAAATAAGGTAAAAATGTGTGAGTAGGTCACGACTTGAAGACTTGCTGGGAGACACGAAGGGATTCCACGAAAATAAATCGATGGAAAGACTCGAGTTGATGCAAGGATGCATGTAATAGGGAATGTGCCAATACAGCAAAAGTATCCACAAAGGATACTTCGGATAAAAATCCGGACTCAAGTGGGGATATCCACAAAGGACCCAGCTGAGGAAGAAACAACGAGATATTACCAGTTACTGGGTAATAAACTCAAAGAGAGACATGTCATCGAAACCCCAGTTACTGGGTGAAAGAACAACATGCTCAGGGAGAAAGAATATCTAAGACCGGTATAAGGGTGAGAGATATCAATCATCCAAAACATCTGAGGAGGACCTAAAAGGCACATCTCAACTCAGGAAAATCTGACTCCACAGGGGACAAAAAAGTCATAATAGGGAGCAGAAGGAAGGAACACCAGGGATACCGGTTACTGGGCATATAATAGGTGACCAACCAGGCGTGAATTGGGAACATATCCAAGACACTCATCATCCAAAAGGAGGGCCGAAAAAAGCAAACTCGACTTACAGGATGGACATTCGATTTCACAAAGAAATACGAATCTTACTCAACTAAGGAAGAAGAAAGCTTCGACTGAAGAGCGCATGAGATATATTATCTATTACCGTCATAACGTAGATAACATACTCGCATGGAAGATTATCCACAACCGGTTACTGGGTTAATTAAGGATAAATCAACCGAAAAGAAAGGACATCGGGATACCGGTTATTGGGTATAAAATGATGACCGAATCAGAAGGAGAAACAATCATTATCAAACAAAGGGTAACGGAAGGATGACTTGCTATGGATACATTGCCTAATAAAAGCAATTATCCAAGAGATATATCACCGGTTACTGGGTGAAATACTCAAAAAACAAAGGAATATCAATACCAGTTACTGGGTAAAGATAATCAACAAAGAGGGGATTACATGTACCGGTTACTGGGTAGAAAACCACAGAAATAGGACTTACAACTACCGGTTACTGGGTAGAAGGCCACAGAAATCCGTCGGGGACAAGATGGACAATTATTGGTTACTGAGCAATTGAACAACTAAACTACAGGAAACTGCAGGGGATAATAGGAAAGGAAAGTCAATCTAGGAACAAACTAGAAAGACACAATTGAACAAGACTCAACCTAATGAGGATATAACTCAGGGGAGTAATTCCATCCTAATATGCAACTGGGAAGGAAACTGAAACAATGATCATCCACGAGGACTTAACTCAGTGGGGAATAAAAGAGGGAAAGGTATACATTTTCTGCCTATGAGGCTGACTCTAAATGGAGAGATCAGACACAAACATCTGCTTGGGGAAGAATGTTTCGCCAATAGCAGGAGATAACAAGCAAAGATATATGGCAAAGAATGCAACATAAATATCTGAATACTATGATTAGGCATGTATATGCATGATTTGTGTATGATCAATGCTGACAAACAGACATATCTAACGCAAATAGGTTCAAGAATCACGAACGGACATCCGGCACAACAGCTCAGCAAGAAGGGCAAAGCCCATAGGAGAATTCAGTTCTGGTGAGGATGTATCAAATACGGGAAGACATCGATCCCCGTTGGGGGATAGGCAAAGTCACAACTGCCAACTGCCAGGCACTTCTCATCCATTCTCGGGAACAGGTGGCTGGAAATCGATAAGATCCACCGTAGAAGAAACTCTACTGGGGAACTTATCAAGGCAAGATATAAAATTCTGTAGGGGCTCAACACCGAACAGATACCCATCAATCAAAATATTCCCTTCTAACTGCTGGAGAGACGTCTCTGCTAAGGGGAGAAAGAACAATTTGCTCCGCTGGGGAAGGCATCAACACATTTTCCTTAGTATCTCTCAATTAGAAGAAATCTTCAACCACGGAGGGGATATAAATTATCAAACTCGGGTCAGGAAAACCTACCGGGGATAAGTTGTAGGCAACCCTCAAAGGACACCGTCTTGGTTGCAGGAATCGAAAATGAATCCTTTCTCAACACGCGACATGTCGGGGATGGAAAGAGAAATAAACCCTCCACCAACTGCTCTAAACCACTTCCTGCTGAGGAGACAACATGAAAGCTGTTGAAGAGGAAATAATCATGCCAGAATGTGAACAAATGTCTTACCTTTTGGAAATCGTACTATCCTTGGGAAATCACTTAATACGTTTCGATTATCCTTTCAGTCATTATGAATGTTCATTTTGTTTAAAACAGTTTATAAAACTTTATTTGTTTAAAACAATGATATTTATCAATTAAAACATGCAAACATTTGTTAAACAGAAACAAGTAAGAGTGCCAAGAATTGGATAAAGGCTCAAATTTATTTAATGGAATGGTAGTTCGCAAATGGCGAGACTCCATGGATCTTTACAAAATTTGAAATTGGTGATATACATGGAAAAGGGCTTCATTGAACATAATGACCGTTTCTCCACCAACTCTGAATCCACTGTATTTGAAGCTTCTGTTGACGATGACTGAAAAAGAATCTTTGAAAGATGACCGCAGTAGAGCAAAGTCTTGTTAGGATGCAGTTACTTGCCGAAACCCTAATTTTTGCCTAGATTGTCCCAGAGTGAGGTACTCAATCTAGCGGGATATGTATATTCATCATTTTTTATATCTCTAACTTTTGCCTGGACCGCCCTTTCGGGTTTTTAATCCACCGAGACGCTCATTTTTGCCTAAGCCGCCCTTTCGAGTTTTCAACTTAGCGAGCTATTCTGTTTTTTTTATTATGCGAAGTATTTCTTGACTGCATCTGAATTCACAGGACGAGTGAAATCCTCCCCATCCATAGTTGTAAGCAACAAAGCACCGCCTGAAAAGGCTCTCTTAACAACGTATGAACCTTCATAGTTTGGAGTCCACTTGCCCCTGGAATCGGGCGTGAAAGACAAGACTTTCTTGAGCACAAGGTCGCCTTCTCGAAACACACAAGGCTTGACCTTCTTATCAAAGGCTTTCTTCATCCTTTGTTGATACAACTGACCATGACACATGGCAGTTAATCTCTTCTCTTCAATCAAATTCAGTTGGTCATAACGACTCTGAACCCATTCAGCCTCAGTCAACTTGGCTTCCATCAAGACTCTCATTGATGGAATCTCAACTTCCACGGGGAGCACAGCCTCCATGCCATATACAAGAGAGAAAGGGGTTTCCCCTATTGAAGTGCAAACAGATGTACGATAGCCATGCAAAGCAAATGGCAGCATCTCATGCCAATCTTTGTACGTAACAACCATCTTCTGAATAATCTTCTTGATGTTCTTGTTAGCGGCTTTAACAACCCCATTCATCTTGGGTCTATAGGGAGAAGAATTATGATGCGCAATCTTGAACTTGCTACACGGCTCTTTCATCATCTTATTGTTCAAGTTAGATCCATTATCAGTAATGATCTTATCTGGCACACCATATCGGCATATGAGTTGCTTCTTGATAAACTTCACAACCACCTGCCTGGTCACATTCGCATATGATGCCGCTTCAACCCACTTGGTGAAGTAATCAATAGCTACGAGAATAAAACGGTGACTGTTTGACGCCATAGGCTCAATCATGTCAATTCCCCACATGGAGAAAGGCCATGGTGAGGAAATAACATTCAGAAGTGTCAGGTGAATATGAATCTTATCTGCATAAATCTCACACTTGTGACATTTCTTCACATATTTGTAGCAGTCAGACTCTATTATCAGCCAATAGTAGCTTGCTCTCAGCATCTTCTTGAAGGAGAATTGCGATCCAAAATGCAGCGGAAATTAAAATTTTCTCCTTTAGAGATCCTTACGAATGGTCATGATCAGTGATAGAATATTTACCTCTTGTGACGATTGAAAGCTTTGGTGCAGATCTCTTGTGACGATCAAAACCTTTGATGCTGATCCACGGAGCGATCACGAACATTGAACGATGACAACGTCTCTACTCAGTCCACACGAACGGATTCCTTCAATCTCAGTGCTAACTGGTACGAATGAAGGCTTTGAGTGAGAGAGAGAGAGGGAAAACGAAATTAATGCAACCGCGCTTTTAATGCTTCTGCACAAGGGTTCTATTTATAGAACCACTTGTGTGGGCTTCAAGCTAAAAAGCCCACTTAAGTGTATTTTGGCCCATATCTTATAATATGCCCAAAATCACTTAAGCCCATGGTACCTTACCATATTTCGTATTCTACTCAAGTACACCGTACCTTACGATGTTCTATAATTCACTTAAGGGCACCGTACCTTACGGTATTCCTTAGTTACTCTATCTCTCATCAATCCGTCCTTTGTGTGTGACCCTGTAGGTTTTCGTGACATTGACAATTATATTAAATCACGCATTTAACATAATAAACAGTGAGCGGTATCTAGCAACACATCACTGCTACCCAAGACACGAAAATGTCATGTGATCTGACAAAACCTTCTGTGATAATGCTTATGTGTATAATTACCCCTTTGCCCTTATGTCTATATTGAACACAAGGCATAGACCGTGTCATCCTTGTCCAGTTCAATATTGGGCCCATAGACATTTATCCTGTTATGTAGGATGGAAAAATTCCATCTAGGTCACTCATGTCCCTCAGCATGCTTCATGGAGTACCCATCAACTGTCTTTATGGTTATCCAGTTACGGACAACGTTGGATCAGCAATAAAGCACTCGACTCTACATCTAGGATCCATAGTGGTTTCAGGTCGAAGAGTGGAATACACTATTATCACCATGAGAATAACTTATGACACTTTGCATAACTTTCTATATAGTATTCTCATAGCGGGTCAATCCGGTATAAATATTACTCATAATATTCATACCTATGTTTAAGACTTGATAACTCTTTATCCATGATCCATGAGATGTGATCATCAGTCTACAAACATGATAGTCTTAATGCTTTAATGTTATCCCACTTCACACTAAAGCTCGACTACGGATACTTTAAGAATAGTGTCCTTATGTTTAATGTGTTCTCATGATTAAGTCACACTTAATACATTAAACGGACTATCTATTCCAGGGACTTTATTAATCAACCATAATAAAGAAAATGCCTTTTATTATTAATAAATAATTCGATACAAGTACCAAAAAGTATTGGCCTCTAGGGCTTACACCAACAATCTCCCACTAGCACTAGAGCCAATCAGGCATACCCCTAATGCCCATATATCTAGTATGGCCATCATGCTTCTGCTGTGCAAGAGGCTTTGTCAGTGGGTCAGCTATATTGTCAAGTGTAGGTACTTTACATATTTTCACATCTCCTCTATCTATTATCTCTCGAATGAGATGATAACGCCTGAGTATGTGTTTGGATCGTCGGTGAGATCTAGGCTCCTTAGCTTGTGCGATAGCACCATTGTTATCATAATAGAGACCAATGGGATCCACAATGCTAGGGACTATGCCAAGTTCACTAATGAACTTTTTGATCCAAACAACTCCCTTTTCTGCATTTGAGGCAGCAATATACTTGGCCTCGGTTATAGAATCAGCAACTGTATCTTGCTTTGAACTTTTCAAGCTCACAGCGCCACCATTTCAGCAAAACACATAACCATTGGAATCATTCATATTAAAGCGTCTCAGCACCTTGTCTATGTACTCTGACTTAGGCCAAGCATTTTATGATCTATCTCTATAGATTCTGATTCCTAATATATAGGCTGCTTCACCTAGGTCCTTCGTAGAAAAGCATTTCCCCACCCAAGACTTTACTTGTTGCAGGGTAGGGATATCGTTTCCAATAAGTAATATGTCATCTACATATAATACCAGGAATACGGTCATGCTCCCACTAACCTTCTTGTAGACACAAGGCTCATCTTCGTTCTTGATGAATCCATATTGTTTTACTGTTTCATCAAAACGAAGATTCCATGAGTAGGTCACAGGCTCATCTTGATCCATGAGTAATACATCACCTTGATCCATATATCTCTGGTAGGTGACGTATCCTGCCTGACCTACGCTGGTCTTGTTCTACTTGAGCAGGTTGCTCTTACACAACTACTTGTGTTTCCTGCTCCAATTCCTCCATGGGTGTATCAATGCTTTGTGATTCTTGAATTTCTTCAAGCTCTACTTTCCTCCCACTGGTTCCTTTGGAAATAAAATCCTTTTTTAGGAAAACTCCAGTTAGAGCGACAAACATTTTGCCCTCGGAAGGATTGTAGAAGTAATACCCTCTTTTTTCTTTAGGATACCCCACAAATAAGCATTTGTCAGATTTTGGCTCAAGCTTAGTTGAAACTTGTCATTTCACATAAACTTCGCAACCCCAAATCTTCATGTAAGACATATGTGGTTTCTTACCACTCCATATCTCATATGGTGTCTTCTCAACCTTTTTGGATGGAACATGGTTAAGTGTGTAAGCTGCTGTCAATAGTGCATGTCCCCAAAAGGAGTTTGGAAGATCGACGTGACTCATCATGGATCGGACCATGTCTAACAGGGTTCGATTTCTTCTCTCAGATACACCATTCCATTGGGGTGTTTCAGGAGGAGTAAGTTGGGATAGGATCCCACACTCTTTCAGATGGTCATCAAACTCTAGGCTTAAATACTCACCACCTCGATCTGATCGAAGAGTTTTAATATTCTTACCTAGTTGGTTTTGTACTTCATTCTTGAATTCCTTGAACTTTTCAAAGGACTCTGATTTGTGTTTCATTAAATACACATAACCATATCTACTAAAATCATCGGTGAATATGATGAAGTACTGAAAACCTCCTCTTGCTGGTATGTTCAGTGGTCCACATACATCAGTATGTATGAGGGCCAAAAGATCATTAGCTATTTCACCTTTTCTCGTGAATGGAGATTTTGTCATCTTCCAAGTACTTTGGGCAGTTTCTCTTCCAGTGTCCGGTCTTACCATAATGGAAGCAGGTGTCTGCCTTTGCTATGCCTCCACTAGGCTTCAAAGCAACAGTTGGTCTGGGTTTGGCAACTTCCTTGCCCTTCCCTTTATCACCCTGCTTGGTGGGCCTTTTGTTCTGTCTCTTTCCATTTCTGATCATCAAAATGGATTTCCCTTTTGTCTTCAGATTCTACTCCGCAATTATTAACACGGCTAGCAGTTAAGGAAGAGATTTGTCCATATCATTCATATTGAAATTTAGGACAAATTGACTGAATCCACCTGGCAATGATTGCAAGATCAAATCAGTCGCAAGTTCCCTTCCGAGGGGAAAACCCAATCTTTCAAGGTTTTCCACGTACCCAATCATCTTGAGCACATGGGCACCTACAGGGGATCCCTCAGCTAACTTGTCTTGAAAAAGGGATTTTGAAACTTCAAACCTCTCATGCCTTGTTTGCTCTTGATAGAGCATCTTCAGGTGTTCGATCATATCAAACGCTGTCATGTTCTCATGTTTCTTTTGCAACTCTGAGTTCATGACATCCAGCATGAGACAAGCAGTTTCATTGGCATCATCGACATGCTTTTTATAAGCATCTCTTTATGCCTTAGGTGCAGAACTAGGAGGTTCCTCTTCAGGAACAGGTGTCTCCAAGACATACAACTTTCTATTATGTTTGAGGATAATCCTCAGGTTTCGGTGCCAATCTAGAAAATTTGTCCCAGACAATTTATCTTTGTCAAGGATTGATCGCAAAATGTTGTTAGAGGTGTTTGTTGTCATGGTAATCTACACAAGGATTAATGAAAATATTGACATATTTAATTAGGCCTTTAATTAAATATGCTCCCACTATTTTATTCAAAACAAATGACCCTCATCATTTGATTCGGAAAATCCCGTTGGAAGATTTTCTAGTGGGTCGAGATCCTTATTTCACTTCGTTCTAAGTCTGCGTAGGCGGGTTACACAAAACTAGGTTATTTAGGTAGGAACTCCTTCCAATTGTATCTCATACAACTCTCGAAAATTTCAGTTGGGTGAATAACTCCTTATTCCAATCCATCATATGGATTATTCCCAACTCTTGCTTCTAAACATATATGATATCATTATAATTAAGTTTAACCCATTGTCTTAGCATTTGAATATTACAATTATCCCATCGCACCTTGCTAATATAGAACATGCACCTCGCGTAGGCGAAACCTACATTATCCGATACTAGTCTTGATGAGTGCTAAAACTTGGAAAGCAAACATATATAATATTATCATAATTTGTTTAGTTAAGTTTGACCCATTGTTTTAGCAGTTGGATATTACAATTATCCCATCGCACCTTACTAATATAGAACATGCACCTCGCGTAGGCGAAACCTACATTATCCGATACTAGTCTTGATGAGTGCTAAAACTTGGAAAGCATAAACTTAATATTTAGTTTGAGGGAATTGCAATTGTCCTGATCTCACCGGCTTATTTATCATATAAGTCGTCTCTCACATGCATCAACATATATTCACATGCATCAACATACATACACATGCATCAACATACATACACAATGAAACAGTTATGGCCCCTAGCGCAATTATTCTCCCAAGCCAATGAGAGAACCTAAGCTAACCTAATAACGATCTAAGCTTCTCCAAGCAAGATCTTCAAGGTTGCCCTCCTTTAATATTGAATTCTTCTCTAAGCTTCTCCAAGCAAGATCTTCAAGTTTGTCCTCCTTTGATATTGAAATCTTCTTTTTCTTCATAACATTGTATTCTTCTCTTTCTTCATAACATTACATTCCAGAAGAAACTCGTTTTACATACGAGGGTTTGAGATGAGAAAAGAAGTTACATTAAGAGATCAAAAGGAGAGGCACGACACGCAGGTCGTATTTAAAAACCCAAAACAAAATGAAGGAAGACTAAGGCCATAACTGATCACCATAAGGCAATAATGATAAACACATTATTATTATTATTCATTATAATTCCTTTAATTAATTAAAACCAAATTAAATTTCGGCGACCGATCACACTACGCAGAGTTAGCCGGGGGTCCGCTGCCCAAAATTTTAATGAACAATTCATTTGAAATGGACATTGTTTTGCATCAACACAACCCTTGCGTAGTCACAAAACAGAAACCCCGAGAATTCTGACTCTGTTAGTGTGACGACCGTCACAGGCATGTTACGACCGTCACAAGCCAAAAACAAAAATGCCTAGAATTTTGGATCTGTGAGTGTGACGACCGTCACAAAGCATGTGACGACCGTCACGTCCAGCTTGTTACGATCGTCACAAGCTCGTGACGAACGTCACGCGGCCAAAATAACAAAACTTTGAAACAGTCAACAGACGTGTTCCAAAAGCCCTAAATTCAAAACTCTTTGACGGCACAACCCTTGCATCGTCACCCACCCTAATGCGCCAATTTCAGACCATCAAACACACCTCGATTGTTGATTCCGTATGATTGATCAACAGGTCATTGCTTCACCATACTAATGTCGGATTCCGAAGCAAATGACCATTGATCGCTCAAAGGAAAACAACCATTTAGTGTTTGAATGAATGAAACAGAAACAGTATATCATATATACCGTACTTTGCATTAGGATTACTTATATCATATATAAGTTGATCGGTCTCAATTGCGTAACCTATGGACGATCGATGTATCGCTGCTTCACCATACTAATGTCGGTTCCGAAGAATAGTCAACATCAATCATCCAACTCGTACACTCATGATGCCAAATTTAATTACTCGTTTAATTAATTGATTCATTCTGTCTTTCAATCATATTAATACAGAAAATAAATAGCTATCCGATTCATTGTTTCGTAAGTGGCTCTGATACCACTGAAGGAGAATTGCGATCCAAAACGCAGCGGAAATTAAAATTTTCTCCTTTGGAGATCCTTACGAATGGTCATGATCAGTGATAGAATATTTACCTCTTGTGACGATTGAAAGCTTTGGTGCAGATCTCTTGTGACGACCAAAACCTTTGATGCAGATCCACGGAGCGATCACGAACGTTGAACGATGACAACATCTCTACTCAGTCCACACGAACGGATTCCTTCAATCTCAGTGCTAGCTGGTACGAATGAAGGCTTTGAGTGAGAGAGAGAGAGAGAGAGAGGGAAAACGAAATTAATGCAACCGCGCTTTTAATGCTTCTGCACAAGGGTTCTATTTATAGAACCACTTGTGTGGGCTTCAAGCTAAAAAGCCCACTTAAGTGTATTTTGGCCCATATCTTATAATATGCCCAAAATCACTTAAGCCCATGGTACCTTACCATATTTCGTATTCTACTCAAGTACACCGTACCTTACGATGTTCTATAATTCACTTAAGGGCACCGTACCTTACGGTATTCCTTAGTTACTCTATCTCTCATCAATCCGTCCTTTGTGTGTGACCCTGTAGGTTTTCGTGACGTTGGCAATTATATTAAATCACGCATTTAACATAATAAACAGTGAGCGGTATCTAGCAACACATCACTGCTATCCAAGACACGAAAATGTCATGTGATCTGACAAAACCTTCTGTGATAATGCTTATGTGTATAATTACCCCTTTGCCCTTATGTCTATATTGAACACAAGGCATAGACCGTGTCATCCTTGTCCAGTTCAATATTGGGCCCATAGACATTTATCCTGTTATGCAGGATGGGCAAATTCCATCTAGGTCACTCATGTCCCTCAGCATGCTTCGTGGAGTACCCATCAACTGTCTTTATGGTTATCCAGTTACGCACAATGTTGGATCAGCAATAAAGCACTCGACTCTACATCTAGGATCCATAGTGGTTTCAGGTCGAAGAGTGGAATACACTATTATCACCATGAGAATAACTTATGACACTTTGCATAACTTTCTATATAGTATTCTCATAGCGGGTCAATCCGGTATAAATATTACTCCTAATATTCATACCTATGTTTAAGACTTGATAACTCTTTATCCATGATCCATGAGATGTGATCATCAGTCTACAAATATAATAGTCTTAATGCTTTAATGTTATCCCACTTCACACTAAAGCTCGACTACGGATACTTTAAGAATAGTGTCCTTATGTTTAATGTGTTCTCATGATTAAGTCACACTTAATACATTAAACGGACTATCTATTCCAGGGACTTTATTAATCAACCATAATAAAGAAAATGCCTTTTATTATTAATAAATAATTCGATACAAGTACCAAAAAGTATTGGCCTCTAGGGCTTACACCAACACTTCTTTACCATGGCATGTCCATTGGAATGAGTACCAAATGAACCCTCATGGACTTCAGTCATTAACAGGTCTGCTTCGTGTCTATCCACGCATCTGAGCAGAACCATGTCAAAATTCCTCTTATAAAGCACATATCCATTAAGGTAGAAACTGTCAGATAATCTCCTCAACATTTTCTTATCTTTAACAGATGCCCCGGGCGGGTAAGTCTGACTCTGAAGAAAACACTTGATATCATAATACCATGGCTTATCATCTTTTACTTCCTCAACTGCAAACACATGAGCTGGTCTATCCAAGCGCGTCACAATAATATTAGGAACTTCATTCCAATATTTCACTACAATCATTGAAGCAAGCGTAGCAAGAGCGTCTGCCATCCGATTCTCATCTCGAGGAATATGATGGAAATAAACCTTAGTAAAGAAAGTTGAAATCCTCCTCGCATAATCTCTGTATGGGATGAGGCCAGACTGATTCGTCTCCCATTCACCTTTAATCTGATTAACAACAAGGGCCGAATCACCATGAACATCAAGATGTTTGATCCTATGATCAATACATTCTTCCAAACCCATAACACAAGCCTCATACTCCGCCATATTATTCGTGCATTTGAAAGTTAGCCTTGCTGTAAAAGGAAAATGTGTGCCTTTAGGAGTAATAATCACTGCCCCAATACCATTTCCATACTGATTGACAACACCATCGAACACCATACCCCATCGTGAACCAGGATCTGGTCCTTCATCGAGCGTAGGCTCATCACAATCTTTCATTTTCAAATACAGAATCTCCTCATCAGGGAAGTCGTACTGAACAGACTGATAATCTTCAATTGGTTTGTTGGTTCTATGTGTTGGCAGCAATTTTGGTAAAATAAAGAGTGTTCACAAGATGTTGCATGTGATGTATTAACCTAAGATATCTATGTACTTGCTGGAGCTTTAAAATCATAATTATGCAGGATTGTTTCAGGATGTCATACACGATGCCATGACATCTAATATTATGTACCTGCTGGAAATTATAAATGGAATTATGCAGGATTGTTCCAGGATGTCAGACCCGATGTCATGATATCCTGTACACAGAACATTCAGGGTGAATGTTATGTGTTATGTGATTGCGCATTTAATGGCAATCTATGTATGATTGAAGATCTGATTTGCAGGCGCATTCATTCATTGATTACAACCTGATTTACTTATTTTCCAAGGAGATCTATCCAACTGTCATGAGAAGATTTAATTGGAAAATAGTTTTAGGGTTTTCAAGATGTCCAAGCCCAGCTGAATGCTTCTATAAAAAGGACATGGAAAACCTGATTTGATACACAACCAATACTGAGAGAAATATTGAGAGAATATAAGGGTTTGTGTCTTGTTTAGTCACGGGACTTGTAAGCCATTCAATTCATCCATAGATGATTGAATTGGTCTGATTTGTGGGTTGTAAATTGTCACTCTAAGCTTGTAAGCAAGAGTGTGTGTCTACTTGATCAAAGTTGTTAAGCAAGTTCAAGTGTGTGTCTACTTGATCAAAGTTGTTAAGCAAGATCAAGTGTGTGTCTACTTGATTAAAGCTGCTAAGCAAAATCAAGTGTGTGTTATTGAAAAGTGTCTTCTTTTCATAAGGAATTATTGTTTAAAATCACATGTGTGATTGAGGGGGAGTGAGTGGGTTCTCATATCTAAGAGTGCTTAGGTAGAAATTGTATGGGTAGAGATTAGGTGAGAAAGACTGTAACTTATTGAAGTGTACGGAGAGTCTTTGAACTGATTCTATTTAGTGGATTTCCTTCCTGGCTTGGTAGCCCCCAGATGTAGGTGAGTTGGACCGAACTGGGTTAACAATTGCTTGTGTCTCTTGCATTACTATTCTTTATCTTTATCCTGTTTGTTTTACTCAGATATCAATGTCGTGACATTACCTTCAATATCTCATATTTGATACCAGATTTTCAATTGGTATCAGAGCAGGCATCCTGCTCTGGTTCTGGGTGAGATCTAGGGACAATACTTTCTGGTACAATGGAGAGAGATGGAGGATCTGTTCACAGACCACCAATTTTGGATGGATCTAACTATGACTATTGGAAACCTCGAATGGTAGCTTTCTTAAAATCTCTGGATAATAAGGCTTGGAAGGTTGTGTTAACAGGCTGGGTACATCTAGTAATTACTAAGGAAGGAGAAGCCACAACTGATAAGAAGCCCGAAGAACAATGTTCTAAGGAGGAGGATGATCTAGCCCTTAGAAATTCTAAAGCATTGAATGTCATATTCAATGGAGTAGACAAGAACATCTTCAGGTTGGTAAACAACTGTGAGGTGGCTAAAGATGCTTGGGACATTCTCAAAACCACTCATGAAGGCACCTCTAGAGTTAAAATGTCTAGACTACAGTTGCTCACCTCCAAGTTTGAAAATTTAAGGATGAAAGAAGATGAAAATATACATGAATTTCATATGAGCATTCTTGAAATTGCTAATGCCTCAGGAGCCCTGGGAGAGAAGATGTCAGATGAAAAGCTAGTAAGGAAAATACTCAGGTCACTCCCTAAGAGATTTGCTATGAAGGTGACAACCATAGAAGAGTCTCAATACATCTCCAACATGAGAGTTGATGAGCTAATTGGTTCCCTCCAATCATTTGAGATGGGAATGAATGATGGATCTGAAAGGAAAACCAAAAGCATAGCCTTCATGTCAAACATAGAGGAGGAAAATAGTCAGGATGTTGATGAGGATCTGGCAAATGATGTAGCAATGTTGGGAAGACAGTTCAACAGACTGTTGAAAAAAATGGATGTAAGATCTAAGGCTAATGTCAAGAAAATCTCATCTAACATCAGTAAATCCAACAATGTTGGAAGAAGAACAAGGTTAGATGATAAGCCCAAAGAAGGAAAAAAAGTACAGTGCTATGAATGTGATGGGTATGGACACATTAGAACTGAATGTGGAACCTACCTCAAAAAGCAGAAGATGAGTCTTGCTGCCACTTGGTCTGATGAGAGTGAAACAGAAGAGTCTGCAAATTTGGTGACTGCCTTGACTGGAAGATGGGGTTCTGATGAAGACTCAAGTGATGATGAAGTAACCTTTGAAGAGTTGGCCACTACCTACAGAAAGTTGTGTCATAAAAGTGAAGAGGTATGTAAACAGGTTGAAAGCTAGAAGAAGGTAATAACTCAACTTGAGAATGAGAAGGTAGAACACTTGGAAACCATCTCCAAATTAAAATCAGCAGAAGTGGTTCTGAATTCCAAGCTAGATGAAAGTCAAAGCCAAAAGAAAGTGATAGTACAACTGGAGAATGAGAAGGCAGAGCATGTGGAAACCATCTCCAAGTTAAAAACTGAAGTTATGTTCTTGAATTCTAAACTAGAAGAGATGACCAAGTATGTAAGAATGTTAAATAATGGATCTGACTCCTTAGACAAGATTCTCCAAACTGGACAAATAACAGGAGACAAATCTGGCATTGGGTATAATGGATTTAAGCCTGAGTGCAGTTACACTGGTTGCAAACCTAAATCCAAACCTAAGTGCAGCCACATTAAAAGCAAACCTGAGATGTCACATCATATGTCACAACATCAGAAGGAAAGCCAGCAGAAAAGGAAACATCAAAGATGGAGATGCCATTACTGTGGAAAATATGGCCACCTAAAGCCCTTCTACTATAAGCTGTATGGTTATCCTAGCCCTGTTCATTATCAAATTCACTATCAACCAAGACCCAAACAGCACAGGCCTGTCAACAAGAAGCAATGGGTTCCTAAGACAAATGTTACAGGTCTAATAGCTCACACTCCCTTCAGAGTTTCAGCCAAAGAAGATTGGTACTTTGACAGTGGGTGCTCCAGACACATGACTGGAAACAAAGACCTGCTAACTGGCCTTCATCCTCATGCCATAAGCTATGTAACCTTTGGTGATGGAGCAAATGGTGAAATCAAGGGGATAAGTAAGCTTGATTACCCTGGAGTTCCTGAACTTAACAAGGTCCTACTTGTTAAAGGCTTGACTGCAAATCTAATAAGCATCAGTCAACTATGTGACCAAGGTCTAAATGTTAACTTCACTAAAACTGAATGTCTAATTACCAACAAAGAATGTGAAGTGATCATGAAAGGAGTTAGAACCAAAGACAATTGTTACATGTGGAGCTCTCAAATTGGTTACTCCTCAAAATGTACCTTAGTCAAAGAGAAAGGGATGGAGATGATTATATCTTCTAGAGGAACTCCCAACTTGAAAGTCTGTGGGAAATGTCAGACAAGGATGTCACACCAGAAACCCAGACTTAACATCACTTCCAAAGGAGAAAAGCTCATGATGGCTCAAATAGATAGGAGGTTGGATCAGATGGTTGAACATGTTGCTAGTCATATACAGTCTGAAGTTGGAAAGAGATTTGTTGGACTTGGGTTACAAGTCAAGCAGATAGAAGGGCCTATGTGTCTATCTCAAAGCAAAAGTGTCAAGAACAATGTTGAAAAGATTGGGATGGAGAGTTAAAGGACACTTGCTCCTACACATTTGGAAGATGAAAGTGGTGTTTATGCTGAATATATAGCAGCTAGAAGTAGTTGTTCTCAACAGGGGTGGTTGAAACTACTGATGATTGTTTACAATGTCACACACGATGTCATGACATTGTACTATGACAACCTAAATGCTACAACTATGTCCAAAAATCTTACTCAGCACAGTTGGACCAAGCAAATTGACTTCTATCATCACTCCATTAGGAATTTGTGAGAGACAAATTCATAGCTCTAAAGCATGAAATGCAATCAGCTGACAAATTTGCAAGGGTTTTTGCAAATAATCAGTTTGAATATTTAAGAGGGAAATTGGGGATTTAGATTCTTGAGAAGTTATGGCAATTAAAGTGGAGTGGAAAAGGTAATAAAAATAGTGTCTGCCCACTTAAAAGAAAGAGCCACATTAATGATAAAAACATTACCTAGTATTGGAACTAGTATCTATGCCATTTCCACACGCTACCTCAACACTACCATTTCCATCTTCATCCAACTTCTCAGAAAACCTCTGCTAGGGAAAAGAGATTTTTCTCAAAAGTTCAACAAAATGTTTCAACATCCCTCATCCTCTGGTTCAAACCTACTCATCACGCAAGGACTCCATCCATGGAGTTTCTAGATGAAGACGTGTTGGACGTTACTCCTCTTTGTGTGATTCCAGGCAACGCTCCTGGCCCTTCTTCCACAGCTGGAAGTAATCAAGGTAACATTCCTGAAAAATCTCCTCATAAAGATGACATGCACTTTACTGATCGTACCATTAGGAACCTAGTTACTAGGATTCTGAATGAAGGGCATGCAGTCAAGGGTGTTTCTACCCCTCTGTCTAGAAGGGACCCCTCTCCTGAGGTGGAACCCCAAGCTGAGAAAGATGATGATTCATCTAGATCAAAAAAGGAAGTGGTTGCAGTGGGATTATGTTCTCTAGGTAAAACCTTACCTAGTAAGAAACCAGCAGATGTGTCTCATGAAACTGCTGAGAATGTTATTGATCTGGAGGAAAAAAGTTATGAGGAAGAAGATGACACCTTGGTCCATCTTGTGAAACCAAGTGTAGCAAAGAAACTGAGGACCAGAAAAGGGAAGATTGTGGCTGAAATGAGGACAGCAAGAAGAGTGAAAAACGTTGTTGGTCTAGGACCCTCCAAATCTTGGAGTAAAGTTGAGGTTAAGAAGAGGAAGGTCAAAGAGAGTTCTGACTCTGATGATGATGTCGAAGACGATGTCCCAGACATCTCTCCTGTTAAAAGACAAACTGTCAAGAAGTCTCCAGGCAAAGTGGCAGTTGTGCACTTAGACAATATCTCTTTTCATCTAGAAGATGGTGCTGCCAAATGGAAGTTTGTCATTCAAAGGAGGGTAGCTGTTGAAAGGGAGCTGGGAAAGGAGGTTGTAGAAGTGAAGGAAGTGATGGATTTGATCAAGAATGCTGGTCTGATGAAAACTGTTGTTGGTTTACCCCAATGCTTTGAGGGGTTAGTAAAAGAGTTTGTTATGAATATCCATGAGGATATTTCTGAAAAGAGTAGCAAGGAATTCTGCAAGGTTTTGTAAGAGGTAGATGTGTGAGATTCTCCCCAACCATAATCAACAAATTTCTAGGGAGAGAAACTGAAGGAGGTGTGGATTTAGAGGCTACAGACAATGAAGTCTATAGGACTATTACTGCTAGCCAAGTTAGGGAATGGCCTAGTAAGAATCACCTATCAGCTGGCAAGCTAATTGTCAAATATGCCATCTTACATAAGATTGGTCCAGCCAATTGGGTGCCTACTAATCATATCTCAACCATCTTCATTGGTCTTGGAAGAATTATTTATGCTATTGGAACCAGGATAAACTTTGACTTTGGAAGGTTTATGTTTGATCAAATTGTCAGACATGCCTCCACTAATGCAGTGAAGCTGCCTATTGCCTTTCCATCTATCATCTGTGGAATTATCTTGAGCCAGCAACCAGGCATTCTCAACACAAGTGATATTCCTAGCAAAAGAAAGCCTCCACTATCCATTCACTACAAGTTGTTTGAAGGAAGCCATGTCAATGATGTTGTCATGACATCTGCAAGAAAGGTGCCTGCCTCTCAAGGTAGCTTGATTGATCAATTAAAGGAAACTTGTAAGGAGTTGGATAATGGTATTAGGGTTGCCAAGGCAAGGAAAGAGGCTTTGGATGTTCTTATTGGTAGCTTAGAGAAGGAAGAGATGGAGAAGGCTGGTGAGACCAAGGATTCAAATGCCAATACCTCAAGTGAGAGGTCCAATGCTTAATCTAGTGGCAGTTCTGACTCTAATGGTGAAGCTGATGCTACTTCCTCAGATTAAGCTGTAATGGTTCCCCCTGTTATGAAGACTGTGTGTGTTGGATGTTGTGATGAAGACTGGGTTGGTTTGGCTGTTGTGTGTGATGTTATGAAGACTGGTCCCCCTGCTGTTTTGACTACTTTGGATGCTGAAGAATTTTTTTTTTTTGAATGTGTGTAATTTGTGGCAGTCCTTACTGATGCCTTTATGTAATATTTAAGCTCTTAATGAGTTCCATGGATTTCTAATTATCTCAGCTATCACAACTGTGTATAATTATGGTTTGTATCTCCTAACAATTATGTTTTAACATTTTATATGTTATAACATCTCTTGTGACATTCTCTGCTAGGCTGATTGACATTTATTTTGTCTAATTGGTCACCTTTGGTCAATTTTGACTAAAAAGGGGGAGAAGTGATGATGTGGAGCAGTTAAATATGTGGAGCTGTGTGGAGATGTATAGATGAACAACTACTGTTGAAGGAGATGTGTTTGATGTAAAACAGAATGTTTTTTTGTGATGTTAGAAGAGATGTCTTATGTTTTGTGCAGGTGATGTTGGAGGAGATGTCTGATGTGGTGCACAGGTGATGTTGAAGCAGATGTCAGAGGGTGATTCTGACTGTTAGAGGTGTTGTAGTTACAGGTGTTGTTATTATTAAAAGAGATGTTTGCGTTGCACAGATTTAGGGGGAGAAGAAGTACTCTTGTGCATTTGTGTGTTTTACTAGTTGCTTCTATAACTAGTAATTCTGTTTGCTTCTACTGCTGTTTAAACTATTGTTTAACTGCTGATAGTTTTTCTTGTGAACAAAAAGGACAGATATATGTTTTAGCCAAAATTTGCCAAAGGGGGAGTTTGTTGGTTCTAAGTGTTGGCAGCAATTTTGGTAAAACAAAGAGTGTTCACAAGATGTTGCATGTGATGTCTTAACCTAAGATATCTATGTACTTGTTGGAGCTTTAAAATCATAATTATGTAGGATTGGTTCAGGATGTCATACACGATGTCATGACATCTGATATTATGTACCTGTTGGAAATTATAAATGGAATTGTGCAGGATTGTTCCAGGATGTCAGACCCGATGTCATGACATCCTGTACACAGAACATTCAGGGTGAATGTTATGTGTTATGTGATTGCGCATTTAATGGCAATCTATGTATGATTGAAGATCTGATTTGCAGGCGCATTCAATCATTGATTACATCCTGATTTACTTATTTTCCAAGGAGATCTATCCAACTGTCATGAGAAGATTTAATTGGAAAATAGTTTTAGGGTTTTCAAGATGTCCAAGCCCAGCTGAATGCTTTTATAAAAAGGACATGGAAAACCTGATTTGATACACAACCAATACTGAGCGAAATATTGAGAGAATATAAGGGTTTGTGTCTTGTTTAGTCGTGAGACTTGTAAGCCATTCAATTCATCCATAGATGATTGAATTGGTCTGATTTGTGGGTTATAAATTGTCACTCTAAGCTTGTAAGCAAGAGTGTGTGTCTACTTGATCAAAGTTGTTAAGCAAGTTCAAGTGTGTGTCTACTTGATCAAAACTGTTAAGCAAGATCAAGTGTGTGTCTACTTGATTAAAGCTACTAAGCAAAATCAAGTGTGTGTTATTGAAAAGTGTCTTCTTTTCACAAGGAATTGTTGTTTAAAATCACAGGTGTGATTGAGAGGGAGTGAGTGGGTTCTCATATCTAAGAGTGCTTAGGTAGAAATTGCACGGGTAGAGATTAGGTGAGAAAGACTGTAACTTGTTGAAGTGTACGGAGAGTCTTTGAACTGATTCTATTTAGTAGATTTCCTTCCTGGCTTGGTAGCCCCCAGATATAGGTGAGTTGGACCGAACTGGGTTAACAATTGCTTGTGTCTCTTGCATTACTATTCTTTATCTTTATCCTGTTTGTTTTACTCAAATATCAGTGTCGTGACATTACCTTCGACATCTCATATCTGATACCAGAATTTCAAAATTGGTTGATGTGCCAAATGGTCAGCCAAGATGCTACCTTTTATAGCTTTTTGAGCTCGACACTCAATATCATACTCAGATAACAACATCTGCCAACGGGAAATCCTCCCAGTTAAAGCAGGCTTCTCAAAGATATACTTGATTGGATCCATTTTGGATATCAACCAAGTTGTATGATTCAACATATACTGGCGTAAACGCTTAGCAGCCCAAGCTAAAGCACATCATGTCTTCTCAAGCATTGAGTATCGAGACTCACAATCAGTAAACTTCTTACTCAAGTAGTATATTGAATATTATTTCTTTCCTGATTCATCTTGCTGACCCAGCACACAACCCATGGAATCATCAAGCACGATCAAGTACATAATCAACGGTCTTCCTTCAACATGCGGAGACACAATCGGAGGCTCAGACAAATACTCTTTGATACTATCGAAGGCCTTTTGGCAATCCTCAATCTAATCATGATGATGATCTTTCTGGAGGAGCTTGAATATAGGCGCACATGTGGTAGTCATGTGGGATATAAATCTCGAAATGAAATTCAAGCGGCCAAGAAAACCTCAGACTTGCTTCTCAGTTTTGGGCGCAGGCATCGCTTGTATTGCTTTGACCTTAGCAGGATCAACTTCAATACCTATTTCACTGACAATAAAGTCCAATAACTTGCCGAAACGGAATCCAAATGTACACTTGTTCGGATTCAGGCGGAGTTTGTACTTCCTCAAACGTTGGAAAAGCTTCAACAAGTGTTCTACATGTTCAACTTCCGTTTTCGACTTTGCAATCATATCGTCAAGATACACCTCAATCTCCTTGTGCATCAGGTCATGAAACAAAGTAGTCATAGCTCATTGATACGTGGCTCCAAAGTTCTTCAAACCGAAGGGCATCACTCGATAACAGAATGTTCCCCAAGGTGTGATGAATGTTGTCTTCTCCATATCCTCGGGTGCCATTTTAATCTGATTATAACCGAAAAATCCGTCCATAAATGAGAAGACATTGAATTTAGCCGTATTGTCTACCAACATATCAATGTGTGGTAGAGGAAAATCATCTTTTGGACTAACTTTATTCAAGTCACGGTAATCCACACACATTCAGACTTTTCCATCTTTCTTAGGCACAGGCACAATATTGGCCACCCATTGAGGATATGTAGAAGTCACCAGAAACCCCGCATCAATTTTCTTCTGAACTTCTTCTTTAATCTTCACTGCCATATCAGGATGGGTTCTTCTGAGCTTCTGCTTCACAGGTACACACTCAGGCTTCAACGGTAAGAAATGTTGCACGATATCGGTATCTAGACCAGGCATGTCTTCATACGACCAGGCAAAGACGTCGACATATTCTCGTAGCAACTCAATCAACCCCTTCTTAATATACTCTTCAAGGAGTGCCCCAATCTTTACTTCACGAATGCAGTCTTTAGACCCCAAGTTGATTGTTTCCAGATTCTCAAGATGTGGCTGAATGATCTTTTCCTCGTGCTCAAGTAGACGGGTAATCTCATCAGGAATATTTTCAACATCATCTTCTTCTGCCTCAAATACAGGGAACTCAAAGTTGGGAGATGGTGTTGGATCATTATGTTCAATGGGTTTGATTAACCTGCATAATGATTTTGAGTATAAAAGAGATTTCAGAATTCAAACAAGGCAAATCATTATGCAAATGAAAAAATTGATTTTATTCTCTTTTTTGGGTTTTATAGTGATCACCAATTTCATGCAAAAAGGAAAAATAATTTTGGAAAACAAACATTTAACATGTGATTATTGAATGAATATCATTGTATTAATCAAATTGTGCCAACAATGTCTTCGCTTCTCCTTTTGGCATGGGAGAAGGGTTTTTGAACAAAATGAACACATTACGTTGACTTGTGGATAACCGTTGGAACATCAATAGTGACCCAATTATTGCAGATTCCTCCGGGTATGGCAAAGTTGCCAAGGTCTTCCTCTTCATCATCTTCAACAATGGCAGCAGCTTCCTGATCCTCAACGGTGTGGATGAAACCTCTACTCTAGAACAACCCACGATCATTGGAAACACCAGAAGAATACCCTATGCAAGCTCGGGACTTGTTATCTTCCAATTTGATCATTTTCCCCAAACCAGTAGTTGCACCATGCTTAATGGCCAACTTCGCATCATTATAGGAGACAAATGAAGAAAGTTCTTTCCTTAAAGGCTCAGCAATAGATAAGGCTTAGAACGGAGTCCCAACCTCATCCTCATCGTCAATATAGGAGAAGGAAGTTAAATGACTGACCAAGAGAGCCTCCTCTCCCCCTATCACCACCAACTTCTTGTTCTTCACGAACTTCAACTTTTGGTGTAGGGTGGATGTCACGGCGCCTGCCTCGTGAATCCATTGTCTGCCAAGCAAAAAGCTATAAGATGGATGAATATCCATGACCTGGAAGGTGATCTGGAAATCACTAGGTCCAATCTTGATCGGGGGTTCTAATTCACCGATCACAATTTTGTGCGATCCATCAAACGCCTTCACAACCACTCCACTCTGCCTCATGGGAGGCCCCTGGTATGAAAGTTTAGCAAGAGTGAATTTTGGCAACATATTAAGGGATGGCCCTGTGTCCACCAACACATTGGACAAGGCATCGTCTTTACAGTTCATAGATATGTGTAAAGCCAAATTGTGGTATTTTCCCTCCTCGGGAAGATCAACATCACAGAAGCTCAAGTTGTTGCAAGCGGTTATATTTGCAACAATGGTATCAAACTGTTCTATTGTGACATCGTGGTCCACATATGCCACGTCTAACACCCTCTGCAAAGCTTCGCAGTGTGGCTCAGAATTCATTAACAAAGATAAGACATATATCTTTGATGGAGTTTGTAGCAGTTGATCAACAATATTATATTTACTCCTTTTGATAAGCCTCAACATCTCATCACCATCCTCTTTCAAAATTCCAGACTGGCCAACCAGGATAGGAGTGTTATTGTTCTTAACAGCAACAGGGTCAACAATAGGAACATAATTATTTTGAGAAGAAGTCCCCACGGGACCGGCAGGATTAACATTAGCCTTCTTCACAATGTCTTCATGGGGTTTCGGTTGCGCCGAGAAAACACGACCACTACGGGTCACACCACTAATATCTGAAATGCTTACCACAGAAGTTGAGAGCAACGGCACCTCCTTTCCATCCTCCAGCATAACCGCGTTATATCGGTAGGGAACAACTTTGTCTGATACATACGGGACAGGGCCCGCTGGCTTTATCACAAGAGCTGGAGATACCTTCTTCTTGCTGCCATCATACTTGACAACAACAGACTCAGGAATTTTAAACACAGGAGTAATTACGTCAACTTCATCCTCATTATGATTCTGAAGTATCTCAATCATCCTTTGATCTATCATCTCTTGGATGTCCCTTCTCACCTGACGACATCCTCTCTCATTGATAGTCCACACCTGGCACCTATCATGGTCATGCTCGTAGTGGCTGTGTTCACACAACAGCTTGTGCATCTCGACCAAAGATTTCCTTATGTCATTCATATAAAGGACTTTGTATTTGCCAGGGCATCGCTGGACCATGTTAACAGTTGTTTTCCCATGCTCGGGCAATGGGTTCTTCTTCACGTTTGGACCTACGTCCTCAAAAAACAATATCCCACTTCTCATAAGGTCTTGCACCTTGGTCTTCAATGGGTAACAGTTCTCCACGTCATGTCCGGGAGCACCGAAATAATATACGCAATGAAGCTTTGGCTTATACCACCACTAAGGATTGGTCGGTACATCAGGAGGATCTCGTGGAGTTATCAGCTTCCTATCTATCAAGGAAGGATAAAGCTCAGCATACGTCATCAGAATCGGGTCAAAAGTTACCCTTTTCCTCTCGTAGTTGCTGGTGTTGGTGTTGTTCTTGTTGTGAGACTGGTAGGCCTGTTGTTGTTGACGATGTTGTTGTTGTAGTTGTTGAACTTCTATGGAAGCAGGTGCTATATGAGCCACCTGGTGTTGGTTGAAAGTTGGACGCACATCCTTCCTCCTTACAGAGGGTCTTCTTTTGACATGAGAGGACACAACATGGGTCTCTCCCTCCTTCTTTCTAGCAAAGCCTCCATACTTCTTTGCTGCAGAACTGTCATCTCTAGATAAACGTCCTTCACGGACCCCCTCCTCTAATCTCATCCCCATGTTCACCATTTCGGTGAAGTCTGAGGGAGCACTGATAATCAATCTTTCATAATAGAAAGAGCTCAAAGTCTTCAAGAAGATCTTTGTCATCTCCTTCTCTTCAAGGGGTGGCACTATCTGAGCTGCTAGTTCTCGCCATCTCTGGGTGTACTCCTTGAAGGTCTCCTTGTCCTTCTGCGTCGCCCTCAATTGGTCCCTGTCTGGAGCCATATCCATATTATATTATACTGCTTAACGAATGCCTCGCCTAAATTGTTGAAAGTGCGGATACTTGCACTCTCCAGCCCCATATACCACCGGAGTGCAGCACCTGTCAGGTTATCCTGAAAGTAGTGGATCAGCAGTTGGTTGTTGTCGATCTGTGTTGAGATCTTGCGAGCATACATCACAAGATGGTTGAGCGGGCATGTATTTCCCTTATACTTCTCAAAGTCAGGCACTTTGAATTTAATAGGGATCTTCACGTCGGGCACTAGGCACAACTCAACAGCACTTTTCCCAAAGAGGTCCTTCCCCCTCAAAGTCTTCAGTTCCTTGCGCAACTCAAGGAATTGATCTTTTATTTCGTCCATCTTTTCATAAACATCCGAACCCCCAGATGGCTCAGAATGATAGATGGTGTCCTCAACATGGGGAAGGGTGTGCACAATGGGAGGTGGCACAGACAAGACCGGGCTAGATACCGGCAAAGAAGCGAGAGTAGGAGCGAAACCCTCTGGTATGAAATTGGGAGGCATTCCCCAAGGGAACCCGGCTGGCATAGACGGAGCGAAGTGGGCTGTTGCAGCAGGCATAGTTGAAGTCGATATCTCATATATGACCGTCCTCACGGGAGGAGTTGCAGGAGTTGGTGAAGCTTGGCTCTGGGCGGCCAGAACTGACTCCATCATGGCAGTCAGCCTAGCGATCTCTTCCTTCAAGTCCCTGTTTTCTTGCTCTAGATGCTCCATTATCTTCGGATGATTGGCTCTAGTATTATACTAGTGTGTCAGCTTGTCTTCAAAATAATTGAAGAGCAAAGAGTTAGACCACTGATCAAGAGCTTGGAACAAAACTTGCTTATGCATATGATGCATGCAATGTTTGTGCATATGATTTGTTTTTAACCAGAGGAACTTTTAGAGATCTATTTGCAAATATTTGAAAATATTCAACTTTTAAGACATATATGGAATACTCATAGCAATAATATTTGGAAACTTTTTACACCAATAAAGTAGTACGGTTTTGGTAACCAAATACAATATAAGAGAAAAGGAGAATGAACATCCTATGGATCCCTAGAAACAATCATCCAAAGCCTTCTAGATTGGAAGATAAGTTGCACGAAACCTCTTCACCTCTCTCTCATAAGCTGCTCCCATATCGGCCTTCTCCTTGGCAAGTTGATCATACTTTCTCTTCCAGAACCTAGATGAATGAGGAAGAAGAGAAGTAACCACATCATCAGGCTCATCAATAACCTGATGCTCTAGAAATTCTATCACTGCATCCTTATTTTTGACCTGCTGAAGAAGTTCCTCTCGCTCACGAACCCATGCACGCGACTGGTCCTCATCTCTTAACTCCTCTACTCCTTGGTTAGGGAGGGTTGAAGGCCCAACCATAACCATATGGGTAGGTCTCGGATATTCGTACAGCATGCGGTACTCGAGAGCTCTCCTTTTCACCCAAGCGGTGTAAGGTTCCAAAGCAATACAATTCTTCGAACCGAGCTCCTTCCTCCCTTTCCTATGAACTTTGCGCTAGGCGCGGACCATCCTATCCTTCAAGTTTTGGGGATCTTTACCCTCTTGAAAGAACAAGCCTTCCAACAAAATGTTGCTAGGTTTATCCTTTAAGGGGAACCCAAGCTGACGGCGAGCCAAAACAGGGTTGTAGTTAATTCCACCACACGTACCAAGAAGAGGGATATTGGAGAATTCACCACAAGAATCAATAATCTGAACGCCATCATAAACACGATTATACCAAGAGATATCATCATTAGTGAGATACATAAGTCTCGTAGACCACCGTAGACATCCCTTGTTCTCCTTGAAGGCAAGCGTCTGAGGCAAGTGTGAAATAAACCACTTGTATAACAGAGGCAGATAGCATACAATGGAATCACCATCCTTTGCATTCCTCATATGCAAAGAGAAATAAGTTCGCCCAACAGAGTAGGAACAGGATTAAGAGAAGAGAAAATCCTAATAGCGTTCCCATCCACGAAATTATCGATGTTGGGAAATAACACTAGCCCATAGATGAGGAGCACAAATATGGCTTCAAAAGCTTTTTCACTCATGGCCTTCCCACACAAAGTAGCTTTGGCAATCAGAAAATTAGATGAGAGACCTTGAATTCTACCTTTGGTAGTCATATTGGCACTAATATCAGATACATCCATATGAAGCATGTCAATAATATCTTGAGAAGACGAAATCTTCTCTAAGCCACTAAACGGAAACTGATCAAGAATAGGTATACCCACATGACAGGCATACTCCTCAAGCGTAGGCAAGAGCTGGAAATCTGGAAAAGTAAAGCATCGATACAAAGGATCGTAGAACTGTACTAACACACTCATCAGACCTTCATCCACCTTGGTAGAAAGAATAGACAAAAGCTTCCCATGGCGAGCTTTGAACTCCGAGGGCTCTAATACATAAGATGTCAAACTCCTTAACTCTTTCAAGTCAGTTTGTCTAAAATTGTACTTCTTTGTATTCCTTCTTTGCTTATCCATATCTGAAAATTTGCAAATAGGCCTCTTAAGTTCCTTGAAAACTTTTATTGTTGATGATATGGATGCATATGAATGCATGAATGCATGGATGCAACAATCACACTCAAGGATCAAGCAAGTCACACCACACAAAGGTCACAGGATGGCTCACGTCATTGTCAATATCAATCATCCATTTTGGTGGATTATGGTTTACACCTTATCAACACCCAAGTTCCATTGATACTGAGAATGTACGAGAACAGATCAATCGCGAATCAAGGGTTTGTTGTAAGTCACGAGCATGGAGTCTCGGTTAAGAACCACCCAAAGGGAGTGTACTATGGTTAAACCTGACAATCATGTTCTAAAAAGGTCCCCATAGTCATCATTTCATCTTTCGGATATTATCGGATAAAACGACTACTCGTATTCCAAAAATATTCTCAAGAGAGACTCTTATGAGTGTAGTATCGCGTAACAATCGTATCAAATCTTACACTTGAACGACTTTCACGCTACATCCTAAAATAGGCCAAGATGGGCTAGGTATCTAAGGTCCTTGGCTTCTAAGGTTTATATTGGAAAGAGTAATGCCTAACCACGACTACCCGTGTGACATTATTGATCCCAACAAGACCTCCACCAAGTGAATGGGCTTGCAAGTCAACTTGCTAAGGAATAACTCCACACAAGTCAACAAGACTATGCCATTCTCCTATCATAAGTGCACTCGACTTCGGGTATAGAAATCATCTCACAAGAAACCACCAAGCATACAAGCAATTAATATATCAAGCAATTCATACATTACAAACAATAAAGTCATCCCAAATTTTCACAAAATAATGTCACCAATAAATATAAACATACAACATACATAAGCAAAAAGTAGGCTAAATCCACTAGAGATGTGTTAGTATTCCCCAACAGAGTCACCACTTTTCTGTAGCGGGGTTTTCGTTACCTTTAGGTTTATTGACTAAACTAAAATTAAACATACAATTTGAGTCGCCACCACACTTTTATTTGTCCAAAGGAAAGGCTAAAAAGCGAACAAAAGCCAAGTAAGAAGTTTTATCAAATCGAAAACTAATAAAAATGTCAGAGATCTGGGTAAGGGGGTTGGTTATGAAAGGGGAAGGTTTTACGCACCCAAAACATCCTTAGTACTCTAAGGGAACCCTTTTTGAAAATGTGTGTTGTAGGTTGGTATTTGTGAAAATATGCGCAAAAGATTGGAGGGATGAGAAGAGAATAGATTATATTTACAAATTTTATTGTTTGAATAGATGAAGCCATTGCCTACGTACCATCACAAAGGTAGGATCAAAACCTCGTAGTTCGGGGTAAAAATCACAAAGATTGGTGAATTGATTTGATCAAAAGCCTTATGGTCTTTTGTTATCAAAGGGAGAAAACTCAACCTAAACCAACAATCCACCATGTGAGGAGAGCTTCAACATACTAGTGAGGGGTTAACCCTATAATAAGTATGGAAGACTTATAATCCAATCACTAAGGATAATGTGAGATTCACATCAACCACTATGATAACTCAAACCTATGACTAATGTTTATGAAAAGGTTTTAATGAGGTGGCCATTGGAATCACGAAAACAACTTGAAGTGAGTTATAATCACAAGTTAGATTTATTTACAAAATGAAGTCAAAGTTAAATTAAGATTCATTCATAATGAGTATTAATGAAAAGGTTTTGAAAAGTCAAAGGCATAAGGCCTAGGTTTCTAGTTTGAAAACAATGTCAAAGTTTAAGGAAAAGATTGTTGGCTTGGGTTAGAGTGAGGAGAAGAAGATAAGGGCTAGTCCTAAAGCATACAAAGATAAAAGGAGAAAGATAAAACCCTTGGAGTTCCTTTTCTTGAAATCATAGAGATGATTCAAGATGCTCCTTTCCTTTGGACTTATCACACACAAGCAATCACACAATTTAGATTCAAGCTCCTAAGATCTTCATTTGGCGTGTCTCTCTTAACTTGGCTACTCATGACAATGGTCCTTTTTACTAACTCAAGATGAAATCCCTATCACACAATAGCAAACATCAAAAAGTTCACAACACAATAAGAGGAATGGACAAATAATAAGTTTGGAAAGGAAGTCCTTTAAAGTCAACTTTGAAATTTAGCATTCTAAAGGCATGAGGCCTAGTTGCTCTTCAACAAGTTTAGCATTCTAAAGGCATGAGGCCTAGTTTCTCTTGAATTGCTTTAAGCATAGGTATGTCCTAATTCTAAGTCCTTTCTCCTTATGCATTGGATTCACACAAAACAAAGACAAAACAAACACAAGACAACAATATATTTATACACAATAATGAGCTCAAATGAGCAAAAGGAAAATGACATAAACATAAAATATGTGCTCAAATGAGCAAAATGGAAAAGCAATATGAATAAATGAGCAAGAAATAAATTGCATTAAAGTAAAGGGAAAGAAATTAAATGCTCAAACTAAAGTTAGTAATTAGTAAGGTTATGTTAGTTTGTCATAAGACAATGTAGCGCTATGTTAAGCAATCGTAAGTGGACTAATATAGTAGTCACACCTATCTGAGGCCGATTAATAAAACTATAGGCAAATAAACACAAGTTAGAGATCATGACTAGTAAGTCAAGCTCCAAAAACTTGTCATGCCAAAACAAAAAGGGAAGAGCCTTGTATGGTCTTTAGGTTTTTTGCTTGACCAAGAAGCAACCTATCTTGGACACAAAACAACTCACTTGATCTTGGATCAAGTTGTGTTTGGTTTGGAACAAAGAAGGTTAAACCTCTCATTTGTCAAGACCAACCATAAGACATTAACTCATTGACCAAAATAAAAAGAAAGGGATGAAGATGAAATGAATGGAAAGAGAATTCAAATATTAAACTCAATTGATCAAATGTGAACCAAGTCATTATCAATCAATGCCAAACAGAAGAGAAATGAAGGTTACAAGTCAACAAGTCAACCATATTTTTTTGGTAATTTTTGAATTAAAAATAAATGCAAAATAAAATAAACAAAATATGGTCAAACCTCAAATTTAATTCAAATCAACTTCAACAAGTCCAATTAAATTCTCATAGGTCTAACATGGTCAAACAAACTTTGACAAATTTTCTCAACAATTTTTGAAATAAGAAACTATTTAAAAACAATTAAAAACAATGAAAAATAACACAATATGAATTAAAATCTCAAATAAATCTCAAATCAAATAAGAAATTGATGAGACTATTTTTCATTGACTTATCATGATCCTTAGGTGTTAGAAAAATATTTTTGGTTTTTTTCAAATATCAGAAAGCATTTTAAAATGAATTAAAACTATTAAAAATCAAATAATTAACAAAACATATTAAATGAAGTCATAAAAATAATTAAAAATCAAAATATGAAACTAGATTTTTCAAGAATTTTTTTGGCATTGGTCTCATATTTTTATGACTTCAAATAAAATATTTACGAATTTTTGAAAATAAAAGGAATTAACTGAAATTAAAAGAAAATACAAAAATCCAGCGCCATCAGATCATCTCATTAATTGACGTGGCAAGGGATCAACAGCTCTAAGGCGTGGATACATGGTGTGCCCTGGTCAAACGCGTAACATAGAGAGTTAAAATAATTAAACACATAGAACGACCAAGATTATAACGTTTAGCCACGATCCAAGGGCTCTGAAGATGCACACGTGGTGCAGACGGTGGAAAACACCTTCTTTTCTAGTGAAGTACCAAAATTCGGCCACCACGCGTAGGAAAATGAATTGCAATGAAAATGAAATGTAAGGAGAACAAAATGAAGCCTAGGTGATGTACATCACCACTGTAACCATGGATCATCCTCACCATTCCTATTTAGAGAGAAATGTGAGCTTGAAAATCATGGTGTGTCAACTGGAGTGGCACGATTTGCAAAATTAAGACCACCACTGGCCTGCCTCAAGTGAGAGGACTTCAGAAAACAACACAAACCAAAGAAAATCACATTGTATTGCAAGATCTAGATCAAAAAAGTTTGAGGTTCTACCTCTGAAATGAAGCTTGAAATGCCACGAATCCTTCAAGCTTTTGATCTACTTTTGCTCTGGAAGTGTGATGGTAATGATAGGTTAAGGAATTTAGCTTTGAAAATCAACTAATGATGTTGAATTTCAAGCTTGAAAGAGAAAGAGAAAACTGAAAATTCCTTTAGTGAGGGTTGGGATTTCAATTCAGCAGCAATTCAGATCTCCACTTGGTTTCCCATTGAATGAGAATGCACACTTATTTATAACTGAAATGGATTGGCAAGCATGGTTCCCTCGTGTGCATGGGATTTGAATTCCCCTTGCATGGGCCTGTACAGGTGCGTTTAAGGCCCAATGATGGGTGATACAACATGCTGAGACCATCTGGAAATGAATTGGACGTGCATAATGATCTTCACAAGCTTGCACATCAAGTTATGTCATGAAATGTCAAAATGGACATAAAAAGAAATCTCTTAGAAACTCACACATGGAAAGTCCAAAAAATTAATGTGAATAATGGTTGGAAAGCCCTTAAAATAAGGAACAAAAGTCATGTTGGGAAAAAATTCATTTGGAGTTTTGAAATTAATGAAAACTGGCTGTGAAAGTTTGGGCACAAAACATGTCTAAGTCTCCTTTGAAAATTTTCACCAAAAGCAAGCATCTTCAAGCCCTTCTGTTTCAATGATACAAGCTTCAAATGGAAAAACCTCCAACATAAAAGTTGTATATATTTTCAAAATGATCACTTTAGACTTAAATTTGGAATCATTTGAATTTTTCATGAGAAAGTTATGGGCATTTGAAGTTGGGCATTTTTCAAATTCAATGACTTAGGTCCAAAGTGACCTATAATATTTTGTATTATCACATGTGTTTCTTTTAGGATTATGAAATTTTGTCCAACATAAAATTTGAGTTAGACATCTTAATCTTTCCAATTAATTTTGTCTCACCTAAAAACCATAAAAAATAAGGAAGTTAGGTCCTTGGGAAGTTGACCCAAAATTAGGGTTTCAGTCAAAAAGACCTATAATGTTTTGAAATGAATGATGACCTTCCAAGTTTCAAATGGATTTTTAATGAACATGAAAGTTGTTCATATGGTTCTTAAGAACATTTTTATGCTTTGTGTCATCACCATTTGACAAACACATTAAAAGTTGTATCTCAATGATCTTCAATTTAGTCAGATGACTTGACTGGTCAACTTTTCAAGGCCAAACATCCAATCTTGATGAATAAATGATTGAGGGGAATCACATAGGCTCATATATGCATAAAATGATGAATGAAAGAAATTACCTTGGTTAATTTTTATCATAGGTTGAGGTTGCTTCATGGGCAAGGCACAATCAAAGCATAATTGAATTAGGGTTTCCTTGGGAAACAATCCTCAAGCCCTTTGGGTTATCTTGATCAAATTGGCAAATTGAGATACTTGGGAGACATATATGATGACTGAGAACTTTGTGGACCATTGCCAAGCTTGCTTTCATCTTCATCTAGCCATTTCATTGGGCTTAGGAGCCTCCTAGGAGCATTGGAGCACATGATCACTTGAGCTTCAAAACAAAAAGAGTTAGTGACATATTTTTGTGCTTTTGGTTAGTAATCAAATAAGAAAAGCAATAATATACAATACAAGCATGCTTGGTGGTCTCAAACCACTTACACAAGTCCCAACCCTAGGGTTAAGGAGCCAAACATGCTATGATCCTTGAGGCAATGCACTGAGCAATGATATGATGCCATGAGGGATCTTAGGGTCGAAATTAGGGTCTTAAAATATGCTAAGCCCAATCGGGGTGTGTGAATAGGAGCAAGACAGATTTGTTTGGGCCAAATGGCCCTAATCTCCTTAACTTACACATCTGGATCCATTATCATGAACAAGAGTCATCCACAAGCATTCAAACGTAAAAAATGGTACACGCACCCTTGAAATGAAATGCTCAGAAAAGAAAAAACAAAACAAAATAAAGTTCTCACTGTCGACGCCGTAGTCTCCGTCACGAGTGACTCGAGGTCCTTCGTGTAAGCGTCGCGCTCTAGCGTACTTTGTGGATTATGAAGATCGCGTTTGCACTTCCGTTTTGTTATGAAGACGGACACGTGGCTCTGCGTTTGTGCGTTTCTGAAGATGAAGCCTCTTGGATCGTTGCATTGCGAAGAAGAAGATGCTCCAATTAGTTGTGTTGCAAAGATGATGGTCGTGATTTTGGAAAAACTAGAGGGGAAAAGAGAATTTCATTGCTCATTCTTGTATTTATATAGACTTATGAAGATTGCATTTGGGTGAGTTTGTAAGTTGTGTTTCGCTTCTACAATGTCGTTTTCGTCGTTCGCGTTTTGTGTTGTTTATACGTTTTTTATTCAGTTGGCTTGTGTGCAATTTTAATTTCCTGCATTTTGGTTATTCAAGTTGTTGTTACTGCTACATTTTAATGCTTTTGTCACTTGAGTTTTAGTTATTGTATTCCCACGTACGTGTTTCGTCGTTTTGGACTTGCAATGCGTTCATTTAGCTTTTCGTTTCGTCATTCATGTTTTGGCCTTGAAATACGTTTCCATTTCCTACTGCATTGCGTTTCGGCTTGGATCCTGTTGTACTTGTGTTGTACCCCAAAATTTGTCCTCCCTTTTTCTTCACATCTCCATCTAACCATTTGACTAGGATTCAATTGTATACATTAATAACTCATGCATAAGCACCATTCATTACCATGGATTCCAAGTGTTTGACTTACAAGGCTTTGGTTTGTTTGTGTAACAACTGGAAATGCTTGGTTTGGACCTGCACCAAGGCACAGAGGCCACCAAAACCCAAGGATGGGGGTCATGGAACCTTGGCTTTGTTTGATTGATTCAAAGACCTGGATTGAGTATTATGCCTTATAAAACCCTAATCTCATGTGATCTTTCACTCGGTGTATCGCACTCAGCCTCTTGTGCTTGGTCAATTCATTTTGTCCTATTGGTGCTTGAGTCTATTAGTTATAATCTACGTACTTGGTCTCATAACTTTCATCCATCTTCATCCATTCACTTGATCATTATCATGCCACTATTGCTTGGTCCATAGGTTCATGTTTCTCACTTTCAGGTGTTAGTTATAAATCTTGAGTTTGAGTTTATGGTCATGTTCATGTATTAAGTCGATTCATTTTCATTCAATTGGCTAATTCCTTTCATTTCCATCCCTAAAATATCCATTACATGCAAAAAAAAGGTGTATTATATTACAAAAACTCATTTTTGGAGGTGTCAACTCTGTGAGTCGACTCATGACTCGACGCAAAACCCTCGGGTCCGAACAGGTCGACTCACGGGTTGACTCAATTCTGGGAAACTTGAGTGAGTCGACTCACTCACTCCTCGCGTCGACCCATTCCCCTTCTTTCTTAAACCTTGCCCCTTCGGGTCCGAACAGGTCAACCCTCAGGTCGACTCAATTCTGGGAATTTCTATTTGAGTCGACTCACCCACTCCTTGCGTCGACTCAGTTCCCGTTTCTCTTTGAATTATTTCACCGCAGGTCTGAACAGGTCGACTCAACAATGGGAAAAACTCAGTTTGAGTCGACTCAATCCCTGTTTGAGTCGACTCATAGCTTGTTTTACAGGAATTTTTGCACTGCTGTGAGAATGGAACCTTTGGATCGAAACATGAACTCCCATCATTGAAGATAGCCAAGGCTTGCAATTCAAGACCAATGCACACTGTATAAATACCAGAAAAACCATGAGCACTCGACGAAACTTCAAATGACAAGTTCAGTACTTCATCAAGCTTCAACCACACATATTGTGAACACAGTAAATCTGCAGCAAAACAAGTGCAGCAAAATTCACAAACTCTTGAACCTGCACAAACATAACCAAAATCACAGTTTGCACAACATAACCACACAATTGTTAACCTACAGTTGCAAGTCATAATTGAGTCTATTGGTTATATCTTGCACCTAAACCAATCAAACCACAGATCATCATTCAAGTTTTCACCTGCATTAGCCAGTCATAAGCAATCATTTGAACATATTCTAGTAAGTTAACCAACCAACTAACTTCCAACTCAGTGAGTTAACCACCTAAACTCACCGAGTTCACCCCAATTAACTCCTAAGCTGGCTCCAAACCTGTTAATAACTAAATCTAAGCCACAATAATCCCAAGTCTAATCATTATAAATCTACACCTTCATCATCATTTCAAGCTCTACACTATTTGTAATCATCACCTTCATTTCTCTGCAATCATTTCTGAATCCTCTCCCTCTCACACTCAAAGCTCAATTTCCAAAACTCCATTGAAGATTCACATTGAAGCTTCAAGAAGAGTGAGCTTAACCTTATCACACTACATAATTTTTGAAGAAGAATAGTTGGAAAACAAGTAAGTCGGAAGAAGATAAAGGAAATATCTTACATGTTCGTACACGTGATTTTTCGTCTTCATCTTCTCTGATCAACACTCGCCGGAGCAAGTCTCAGCTTCAGAGACAGGTCATTTTTTCTTTGCATTTTGGTTGCTATGTTGAA
This sequence comes from Lathyrus oleraceus, assembly GCF_024323335.1. Lineage (NCBI taxonomy): Eukaryota > Viridiplantae > Streptophyta > Magnoliopsida > Fabales > Fabaceae > Lathyrus > Lathyrus oleraceus. Next base: position 77,189,410 of record NC_066581.1, on the reverse strand, counting down.
CATTACACCATGCTGTTGCAAAACCCCATCACGAGGGATCCCGAATCTTATTCATGGAGGAGTATTTTAGATATGAGTCTTTAGGGATTCTTGAGGACTTGATCCCAGTTATGGATTTAGGCCAAGAATCAGGGTGTTCGGAGTTTGGAATCTTGTTCAAGAGATGGAGACGAAGATGAAGGTGGGGCTATTTCCCATTTCTGGTGGCCGCCGCCGTCAGAAGCGATTTCCGACGCAGTGGTCCATGGTGGAGCTCCGGCGCCGGCGGTTTGAGCTGTCATGGAGAAAGAGCGCGAACGTACATTCAAAGTTCTGCTGATTTTCCAAGGCACTTGGGCTTGACTCTATTCAGTTTTGCCCAAGGTGAAGTTATTATCTCACTCCAGTTACTTTGCTGCACCCTTGGCCAAAAGGGAGAATTGGTTCAGCATTGGGCTTTGGCAACTGGAGCCCATCCAGTTAGACTTTGCCTTTCTCCCTTTTTCCTGCATGCATACAAACCGGATTACACCCCCTGTAATGCACAGGCCCATTCTATTTTCTTTGTTTTTGTTTGTTATCTGTTTTGTTTACTAGATAATTTTGATTGTTAGAATTTAGGTTAATTAGACCAATTATGAGTTAATTAGGAATTCCAAATATTAGAAATATTATTAGATTTGAATATGAATTTTTAGGAATATTAACATTTTAGAAATTGGAACATTTTGGCACCTAATAGCATTTTGCAATAGAATAGTCTAGATTTTAATTGAGTTTAACTAGAGTTTTCATGATTAAGATTTCAGATTCAATAACCATTAAAATTGACAAAAGACCATTTTACCCTTTAGGGGGTAATTTTGGACACTTTTTTCCTATAATCCCATGCTCCTTTAGGAATAGAATTTAACTTAGAATTTTAATCCAAAAGTCTTAACAATAACATGTTCCCTTAAGAATTTTAACATAGACTTTTAATCAATTTTTTTACTAATCATGACATGATCCCTTAGGATAGTCTAATCCAACGTTAACCATTAGATTATGTGCTAACCTAGTTACTCCAATCAAATCAAACCCTTCAAATTGATCAAAAGTAATTTTGATTAATTAAATCCTTTGAACTTGTATAATCCCACAATCTAAATTGAGTGACCAAAAGACCCTTGGTCACTTAATAGGACTTTTCTTCCAAGTTGTGGAGTTCGAAGCCTCAAGTCAGATCTTCAAATCAAGGTATCCTCAGTCACACTAAGCATCGGATTATACAAGACAAATCAAAGGTCAACACTTGGTAAACCCGATTCAAATTGTACGAAACGAGCTTTAAGTAATAAGGAATGATGAGATGGAGTCTCTCTTATCCTCGTCTAGAGCGACTTTGCATATGGGGCGTATGCCCCAAATATTCAAAGAGTTCTCCCTTATTCATAGACTTTAGTACAATACGAATCGATTAAACTACTAAGTATTCTTCATACAAAATCAACATTAATACAAGGGTCAACAATGAAGATTCTTCACCAATAACTTGTCAATTAAGAGAAGTATCATGCGCTACGGGCCTTAGGTAATAAGGAATGATGATATGGAGTCTCTCTTATCCTCGTCTAGAGCAACTTTGCATATGGGGTGTATGCCCCAAATATTCAAAGTGTTTGCCCTTATTCATAGACTTTAGTGTGATTCTTATCAATCGACTCTTGAGTCTCTTATCACTTTACTTTCTTACTTCATTCATCATTCTATTCATTCTATTCACTTTTAGTCAATCATTTAATCATCTCATTTTGCCTTCAATCATCCTTGTTTTAAGCCCTAGTGGGTTGAACTACGAAAGCTCTGATTTCCTTATTGCACTATAAGGATACGTAGGCAGGAGAATTCAGATTCTTCGCGAGCTACCTTATCTATTGCTACCCTATTTATCAATCATTCTCCATCCATTCCAATGATGCCATCCTTTTGAGATCAATCGTATATCTCATTGGACCCCTTGTTTATCCTTTTGGGATGTCTTAACAATAACCCATCTCCTCAATCGATAGTTGTTTGGGACCAAGCCCAAACATTTAATTTAGTCTTTCTTTTTGGCTTTACCCTATAGTGGCGGTCTGACTAGTCCACGTATTGGTAAATTCCTACCTTGCTCTTCGATTCAAAGTCTATCTCCTTCTTGGATCCAAGATACTATCCTTCGTTGATCTCGAACTGTTTGTTCCTCATCCAGTGATATATTATTCTTTGTACTACACAGTACTGCAATCATTCCTTGAATTGGTGTTTGTCTTGTGAGTTCCCCGCCGCGTAGACAAGTATCTCTCTCCTTGTTTCATGGTAGTTAACATTTTATTACCATTCTGTTGGTACGGATTATACTCTTCATTATTGTATGTCTCTCTTTCTACTCTCATGGTTCCAAACTACGATTGCTCTGACTTTCTCATTGCACAATGAGAATACGTAGGCACGAGGATGCGAATCCTTGGCGAGCATACTTCTAATTATGCCCTCTTTCGCCTTAGGGCATCATTCATATCTTCCATTATTCATTATCTACCTTCGATCATAAATCGTTCACCCAGTGACATATTATTCCTTTGCCATCGAAATACACTTTCTTTGGAATTCCATACATACCCTTTTAAGACACCTAATATAGTTCGCCTTTCTACCTAGAGTTGTTTAGGCTACAACCTCAAACATTTAATTCCTTATTTTTTTGCTATACACCCTATAGTGGCGATCTGCTAGTCCACGTATCGGTTAAATCTGTTTCCCTCTATGGTATAAATCTCATTTCTCTTATGGATTCCAATACACTTTCACCTTTCGGTTTCAAACCATACTTCTCCAGTCACTTTTCACCAAGTATTCAATTTTGTGACTTTGGTCACTTCATTCCATTCATCTCCATGATACATTCAAATGCTACCTTCCTTCACTCCACGTGATATACCAGTTATCTTTGAGCTAAATAGATTATACCTTTGTGCTCTATCTTGTACCTCCTTGTGAACCAAGAGATGTCTGGGATTGTGCCCAAACACCTATTTCTTCGTCTTTTCGGCTTTACCCTATAGTGGCGGTCCTACTAGCTCACGTACTAGTAATAACTGCCTTACTCTTGGGTTCATCTTTCCACCCTTGTTGGAGCTCAGTGAAGGAGAATCATGATCCAAAACGCAGCGGAATTTAATTTTTTTCCTTTAGTGATCCTTATGAATGGGCATGATCAGTGATAAAATCATTACCTCTTGTGGCGATTGAAACCTTTGATGTAGATCTACGGAGCGAGCACGAACGTTGAATGGTGACAACGCCCCTACTCAGTCCACATGAACAAATTCCTTCTATTTATAGAACCACTTGTTTGGGTTGTAAGCTAAAAAGCCCACTTAAGTATATATGGCCCATATCTTATGATATACCAAAATCACTTAAGCATGTGGTACCTTACCATATTTCGTATTCTAATTAAGTGCATCGTACCTTACGATGTTCTACAATTCACTTAAGTGCACCGTACCTTACGATGTTCTACAATTCACTTAAGTGCACCGTACCTTATGTGTATAATTACCCTTTTTCCCCTATGTCTATATTGAACACAAGGCATATATCATGTCATCCTTGTCCAGTTCAATGTTGGGCCCGTAGACATTTATCCTGTTATGCAGGATGGGCAAATTCCATCTAGCTCACTCATGTCCCTCAACATGCTTCGTGGAGTACCCATCAATTGTCTTTAGAGTTATCCAGTTACACACAATGTTTGATCAGCAATAAGGCACTCGACTCTACATCTAGGGTCCATAATGGTTTCAGGTCGAAGGGTGGTATACACCACTATCACCATGAGAATAACTTATGACACTTTGCATAATATTCTATATAGTATTCTCATAGCGGGTTAATCCAGTATAAATATTACTCTTAATATTCATACCTATGTTTAAGACTTGATAACTCCTTATCCATGATCCATTAGATGTGATCATCAGTCTATTTATATAATAGTCTTAATGCTTTAATGTTATCCCACTTTACAACAAAGCTCGACTATGGATACTTTAAGAATAACGTCCTTATGTTTAATGGGATCTCATGATTAAGTCACACTTGATACATTAAATGGACTAGCTATTCAAGGGACTTTATTAAACAAACATAATAAAGAAAAATCCTTTTATTATTAATAAATAATTCGATACAAGTACCAAAAGTATTGGCCTCTAGGGCTTATACCAACACTCCGAACATAATCCTTTGGTTCAGACCATTCTTTGATCACACTTGTTTCAATCTCCCGCCTCTAGTTCCTTGAACTACAAAGCTCTGAATTCCTCATTGCACTATAAGGATACGTAGGCATGAGGGCCCTAATCCTCACCTAGCACTTTATATATTTTCTTTTCCTTTCTCATTCTTTTGCGAGTAATCTTAGATATCATACCTATTCGAGCAAGAACAATCAAAACGGTTCCCAAGGAGTACCATGGATGTTTAGGGTGCTGATACCTTCCCCTTGCATAACCGACTTCCTTACCCATCATATCTCTTTCCTCAAGTTTTATCGATGTTTTCCCATCCCTTTGGGGATATATAAAGTTCGATGGCGACTCTGTTGTATGTTCGAACGTGCGATACGTTCGAGTATATTTCCGCTAGCTTCAGTTTGGATTTGCATTTTGTCTTTTTTTTTTATGCTGACTTGCATATTAATATTAGAACATGGTTAATTGAATGGATATTGGACTTGGATAATTGAATTGATCATTGGATGATTGGTGTTGGTTGTTAGAAAAATGGATATTGGATATTATGGGTATGAACATTAACAAGTGGATTAAAATTGGATAATGATTGGACATTTGGTTAATGGATATGATGGATATGGACAATGGAAATAAATTGGCCCAACAACATCCTAGTTTTTTACAAACAAAAAAATGATGAATGATGAATGAGTCTACTTTCTATTTGATAACCATGGCCTTATTTGGTATAAAATGAAATTAATTTCTAAAATTAAATTAACACTTCTAAAATTAATTTGAAAAATAATCATAAAAAAAAGATTAATGATTTTTAAAATTAATTTGACAAAATGATAAAATGATATCTAAAATTAATCTAAATTTCAAAAAGTCAATTTTAACCCCCAAAATCAATTTGAACTTCAAAACTTAATTTGAAGTAAAAATTGATTTGGAAAAATATCATGACAGGATGATGAACGTAATAACAACATGCAATGAACCCATGAACCCAAATGATCACAAGACTTTGAATTAAATTGGACCATTGAAGGAAATGAACGGATGAATGTATCAATGTATCAAGAAACACGTAACCAAGAATCAAATGATTGATTTTGAATGAACATGGATCCAAGAGTGAAGTAAATTATGAAACCAAATGGACATCTGGTTCACAAGACATATGTCAAACCCCAAAGATCAAGGCATGATCATGCTTGATCAAATGCCTCAAGATGAGTGATTTACCATGCAAGTGAAAGTGTCCACCAATGTTATAAACTAAGAGATCATGGTTTGATCAAATGGTCCATCTCAATTGCTGAAGAAACCTATTATCCACTAGGTGCAAGCACAAAGCCAAAAATCCAAGTCACCTGTCTCCTTGTGTTGAGCCATGCTTATGCATACGAAATGGATGCTTATGATGGTATGCAAATGTTTAGGGTTAATGACCTATATGATCTTTGTGAAGGGTAGGGTGAATTTCAGGGTATGATAACCTCTAATAGGAATCAGTGAGATATATACCAATGGATTGGGTATAATGGTCTTGTTAACTCACCATGGAAATCTAACGACGCTTGATTTATGTAATGCATTGGACATCAACAAGGGATAAATAAGGGATTCTATGCAAAACCTGACCACTTAATCTAAATTGTCAAAACACTTCTTTTATTTTCAACTGCAAACTTGAACCCCCTGTTTTTACTTTCTATACTTGCACAATTATGCTTTGTTAAATAGTTGTCCATGTGAATTCAATACTCTTTTTATTACTACGACACTATCGGTATACTTCTCGATAAGTCATCATGGTAGCCACTGAAATAATTGGGATTCCTTCCGTCTTGAACACTTCTGAGGTTGTCACAAAAGTTGGCATCACAATTGGCAGCCCCTCGGATTGGTCCATTGTCCTAGTAGGAACAAATTATAGGAGATGCAGATCTTTTGAGGGTTGTTCGATTCCTCTGTATGAATGTCAACTCATCGGGTTAAGGATATGTTTTCCCTTTTCTAATTTTGAGGTGGTCGTCCTAAGTCATTTGAAGGTTGCCCCCTCGTAGCTTCATCCCAAAATGTGGGATTTCATGAAGGTGTTCCAACTACAGGCTGATTATAAATCTTGTAAACCTTATTTGGGGTTGTTTTTCGACATATTTTCGGCGGCTCACACTTCTCAAGATAATGCATATGATCAAACATTTATCTCCCTTCGCCCCCGGATACTTTGGTTCGACCATTTTGCCTTTGATTAGGGTCATTTCTTGAAGCATTTCATGTTGGTGAAACATGTCACATCTAAGGATCATTTGGCCCTCTGTTTGTCTTTGGCCCTAGTGGGATGGGTCTGCTCTTGCAAGAGTAATTTCTTGAAATACTGGTCTAAGATGCATTTCCACCATCCTATCCCTTCTCATCATTTTAGGTTAACTCATGTGTCTCCTAAAGAGGTAAAAATGAAAGAGATTTATATGCATGGTACAAGGGGCTCGAATATTAAGAAGGATTTAGTCCTACTAAAGTACTCTCTTTTTGAGCAAAAAAACATGTGATAGATACTTTCATCATTATTAGTGCATTTGATACTTTTGAGACAAAAACTCTTTGTTGAGGATGGGGATCTGAGACACTTTTTTTTAATAAATGTTACATGTGCCTTGCAGATATCATGGAACACTTGCAGAAGGCTCATACATTTTCCAAGGATTAGGCTCTTTCGCCTGACCTGTCTTTCCAAATGTCAGTGGCTTATATTGTTGTTGTAAGACCCCAATTTTGACCCTAAGATCCCTCATGCAATTTCATCATAAGCATTAGCATTGGGATCATACCTTGACATCCTCCTTACCCCTCTTTCATTGGGTTTATTTTGGGAGAGATCACTAGGCACCATGTTATTGTATCATACTTGTATTTTATCATTTTACTAACCAAAATACCAAAAATATGTCTTTGTATTTGCCTAACTCTTTTGTAGGTAGGGCATGATCACCATTGACCTATCAAGTTCATAACTAGGGTTTGAGACCCTCATGACAAAGATCACAATCATTAATTGGTCCAACAATGGTTATGAGCATCATACATGAGTTTCATTGATCTCTACATGTCATATTGATCAAGTTTTCTTCAAGAGTTTAAGGGTGATTTGCCCTGGAAACCCTAGTTTGATTGGGTATCTTGAGTAACTTCTCTAACAAGCTATCTCACCAATTGATCAAATCTTTCAAGGTAAATTCAAAATTCATCATCTTATGCATATATGATCTACCATGATCCAAGAAATTCAAGAGAATTGAAGGTTATCAAGTTGGTTGATGGTGGTTGGCCAAATGACATCATCTGATCAAAAATGGGTCTCCCTAGACCTTATCTCCTACAATTTTCGCCATTTGAAAATGATTCCAAGAGAAATGTTACTATAAATGACATTCCAAGAAACTTTCATGTTGAGACCTAGAGCTAGTTTTACTTGAAAAATCATTTTCTATGTTGAAACATTATAGGTCATTTTGTCTAAACCCTAATTTGAAAGTCAACTTCCCAAGGCCATAACTTGCTCAATTTTTATAAGATGAAAGATTTCCAAGTTGCAAAGTCAAATTCAAGATGTCTGTATTGGAAGCAAATTCAACTTTTATGAGCATGTGATATGAGGATCCATTATAGGTCATTTTTGACCTATACCATTGAACAAGTGATTTTTCCAAACTTCAAAAATGCATAACTCAATCATTATAAATCCAAATTACATGAAATTAGTGACCATTTTGAAGGTATTTTAAAGAGATACAACTTTGATGAATACACATTTCTAATTTGAAGCTCACATAAAAAGTTAAGTAAGGTGGAATATTGAGATATATGACTTTACACTTAGGAAAATGTTCAACATGTTGAAATTTCCAAACTTCCACCTCAAAATTCACCATGATCCAATCCCCAAATGAAAAAGTGTTCAACATCAAACTTGTTCCTCTTGATCCAAGCTTTCCAAAGAACCTAAGTTCATGCATTTTGGATGAGGTTTGCTAGGGCTGCGCGTGGCTTTAACAGAGCTGCATCATTGGAGGAAATCAAATGTACAAACTTCGTTTCACATTGCCTTGCCAATCAAGCTTCATTCAGACTTCAACATGATTGATTTTGGACCTTAATACATTGCCTCAAGGGCATGTACATGCCCATGCACTCGGGCCATTCACATTGCTAAATTTGGACAAAATTTCAAGTGTGCAAATATCACTCCCTCATGCTATAAATACATGACCTCTGTGCTCAATTCAAGGAGACCTTGCGCGTTAGCTTTGCCCCCAATTCAAACCCTCTCATTCTAAAGGGAAACTTGAGAATTTTCAATTTGAAAATTGAGTTTGAATCACAACTGTTGAAGATTCAAAAACTCCAGGATCCAAAGCCTTGCACCCTTGCTAATCACTTCCTGCAAGCTTCTCAAGTGTGATCAGATCGTGTTTGAAGCAAGCAACATCAAGTTTTGCACATCATTGAAGTTAATTTTCAAAAAACTTCATCTCTTTGATTCTCACTCAATTCTCATCAATTCTCTTGGATCTTTGGTTGTTTGAAGTCCTACCAATGTAAGCAAGAAGATTGAGTTGCTTAGAGGTTAAATCGAAGCAACTCAGTTGACACACCTCAAAATTCAACTCCTCATATCTTTCTATATATGTGGAATTAGTTAAAATTGAGGTCAGATTCATGCTCTACGCCATTTTTTCTTTTAGATCATGTCCTCCTTTTTTATTTTGGTGATGGTTGAGGGTGGACCAGTCAGGTGAGGTCCACCGGATAAGAAGACCGGAGCTATGGCTCCGACGGTGCATTGGCACGTCTCCCAGCCACATGACCCATTCAAAACGTTTTAATCTTAGGCTTTGGTTTTGAATACCACGCGTGTGGCGCGCTGACTAGGTTCCATCATGGAACGCGCGTTTGTGCCCACTTGATCTGCCACCTCAATTAATGAGGGAGATCAAGTGGTCCACGTTTTTTTGATTTTTTTATTTTTATTTTTATTCCTTTGATTTTCATTAATTCATATTAATTTTAATATTGATCCAAAAAATATGAGAGTTTCACCAAATTTTTTTAAATAAATTTCTCTTTCATATTCTGAGTTAAAATTATTTTTTGGATCATTATTTATATTTTTCATGATTTTATTGATTTTGTGATTATTTTTAATTATTTAAAAATATTTTTAAGTTTTTAAAAATTCTGAAATTTTGTCTCCAAGGTCCTTTGACCTTGTTTGACCTATGGTAAATCTCATGGCCATTTCTTTGGTGTTTTGATGAGGTTTTGGGAATTTGACAAACCATATTTAATTTAAATGTATTATTTTAGTATTTTTAATTTGAATAAGTGCTAATTAATTGTGTTGACCTATTGCGATGACTTGTATGAGTTTGACTCTTGTTGTTGGGCCTTGGTCAAGGTTGATTTGACTTTGTCAAGTTAATATCATTGGATTTAGGGGATTGATGAAATGTACATTCCATCTCTCAAAATGAATGGATGATATTAATTTGGTAAAAGTCCTCCTTTGACCAATTTAAGTTTTGATCCATTCCACTCCCTCTTCATCTCATTCCCATTCTTTATGCAGTTATCTCATTTGGCCTATGATATCTCTAAGTCCTAAGGCTAGTTAATTGTAAAATCAGCATAAGTATGGATGAGCTTAGGCCATCTCTTTTGCATATTCTTTTTGTGCGTGGTATGTTTCATGAGCATAGTCCATTATACTATGTCTCTAACATGCATTAACACCAAAATTCGATTGCCCGGCCTCAAATAGTTGTGACTTCTACATAAGTCCAATTATAATTGCTTAACATAGCGCTAAATTTGTGACACAAAAAGGCATATCATTCTAGTTAGTGAGATTGTAAGTATCCCCTCTTTCATGGTATTGTGTGGAAACTTGGCCTTTTTTCCTTCCTTTGGAAGATGTCTTGGTTCAAGGATCCATGCTTGTGATAAGTGGGTTGAGTGCTCTCCAAAGAATAACTTAAAATGAAAAGCAAAAGCAAAACAATACTAACTTCAAACTCATTAACAACTGACATTTAATTTCAAGTCCTTTATTTTAATGCATTTTAATTTTTAAATTTTATTCATTTGCCATTATTCATACCATTCTAATTGTTTATGTTAATGTCATTTTCCCTTTGTCCATTTGGACCATATTGTGTGATATATCTTACTTGTGTATATTTTGTTTGTTTGTGTGGTCTTGGACCATTAATGTACATAATAAGAACAAAAATCCTAAAAAACGTTTGTGTGGACTGTTGACTTGATCTTGGATAAATTGGACTTAGAATTTAGGCAACCTCCCAATGCTAAAGGACTTGGCCAATGCCAAATTTTGTGAAACCAAGTGATTGCAATTTGAAACTTCATCTAATACATCATTCAAGATCCCTTTGAGTTCATCTGCAACATGATCATTGTGAAGCTGTTATTTTGAGCCTGTGACTTATGGCATTGTGGAATTCATCTGCTAAATGGGAAAATTTGAAGAAGATCATGGAGTGGCTAAAGCTTGGATGTGGCTATCTTTATTTGGTGCCTTTCTCTTCAAGTTAATATTGTATACATTATTTGTTGCTTGATTCTAATATCCAAGGGAATTTGGGGTTTCTATATGGCATTCTTGCCTACTGGATTGCTACCCATCGGTCAGATCTTTTCAACTCTTAAACTTTTAATTTTGCGTATAGGATTAGTCTCTTCATCTCCTCCCCATCTCTTTAATTTCAAAATCTCTCACTCCTTTTAAAAACTTCTTTGTTTGAACTTGTTATTTTCTAAATTGTTACCACTTTGCAAACTAGAAACTTTGGCCTTATGCCATTCCATTTTCAAACTTCTTTTCTTAATCAAACTCGTAAATAGACTTAATTGTATTTGACCTAAACTTTCAAAAGCCCAAAAAAGAACTAACCCATTCAAACCATTTTCAGGCCTTTGTGCCTTTCAAACTTAATTTTGTTAAAAGCAATGCATCCACTCTGAAATTTGTATCACGAACTACGAGGTTTTGATCCCTTATTTTTATGTTGGTACGTAGGCATAAGTCCGAAGGTCTTGTCAAACACAAAAATATAATTAATGAATTCTTTTCTCATCCCTCCATTATCTTTGCTTGCAAACATCATTTGTACAAAAACACATATGCACACAAGAAAGGGCTCCCTATGAGTATCTAGGACACGTTGGGTGCTAACACCTTCCCTCTGTGTAACCAACCCCCTTACCTGTAATCTTTGACATTTTATTAGTTTTGATTTGAAAACTTCTTACTTTTGGGTTTTGTTCGTACTTTTTCCCTTTTCCCTTGGAAATAATAAAAGCGCGGTGGCGACTCTTGTTATTTGATGTCTAGCTTATCCATAGCTTGATGATCATGAATTTACCGCTACAGTTGCTTATACTCCAGCTCTTATAGTTCAAGTTCCTACTGTAGTAACATCCCCAGTGGGAACAACGAGTACTATCCCGGATACAACTCTGGAGGTGGAACGATTGACTACTGTGGTGACTGGTTTTTTTACTCACGAGTTTTCACTGTCTTATTCTCTTGTTAATAGAACTTAGAGTGATAGCCTATTGATTCTTGTTGAAGAAGGTTTTCTAATCTGTTTCGCTTTTTAGAGGGTACCAAACAAGAGGTTCTCATTCCTTACTTTCGGCTTCCTGCTATTTTGTTGTCCCGTGTTCCCAGCACCCCGACGAGATTTATCATTGTCGTGGCTAACAAAAACTTGGCCTTTTTCCATAGCTTATATGCAACCGATATGCATGGTCTTTTTGAAAATGCTTCGCGTGCCTTGTTTAGGGTTGGATCCCTAATCACGATGGTAGTTGATGGCCAGGACAATATGTTGGGATCGGGAGATCTTTTGAGTGATTAGGATGAGCTGAGGGAGAAATGCGATGCCCTGGAGCGGGGAAATGTTGAAGCTGAGGAGGAGTTGGTCGTTTGTGGGAAAAAGTCAAGTTTGTTAGCTCTTTGAAATAAGAGGAAAATCGATACGACCGTCCGTCTACTGTGGTTTAGCTAGTGTAATTGTCAAGTATTAATATGTTAATGATATGGTCATGCGTTCAACTCTTCTTAGTACCACTTTTAAAACTTTGTATTTTAAAATTTAACACCAAGAAAAAATAAAATAATAAAAAAAGTTGACGTTAGCCAACTTAGTATTTTTTTTATAACGGAAGATTGATGTTAGAGACTAAAATCAAAAGGAATTTAACATATAAGGACTTCATCCAAAAAAAGTACATGAACACAAATAAAAAATACGACAACTTAGAGGGACCAAAAAATTATTTAATTATTTATATTTGTACCTTTTGCGTTTGTCATACCTTGAATTTTGCTCTTCCTACAAAGCATTCATATGCATCCTTCTTAATGACCATTTAATCTGGTCAAGAGACTTCATTCTCATGCATATACCAGAAATCGAGATTTAAAAGCTTAATGCAAGTTATGTGGTTTCTCTTGACCAATTCATGCATCATTTGAGATTTGTGATTAATGATTGTAGCATTATTGAAAGAGGTACAAAGGTTACCTCTCTAAAGCATTTCAGGGTTTTTGCTCTCGTCTCGTGAACAAGTTCATCTCAATTTTGTTCCCAATTTATTATCACATCTCCTAAACCAAGTTCATTCCATGCATTTCATTTTTTAGTTCAAATTTCATACTATTCCATCAGTAATACCATGTGACTTTACATTTGTTCTTAAAGTGTGTATATGTTGGTTTGAGATGATCAAAGAAAAACTTTAACTGAAATTGCATATTATTTTATAGAGTCATGAGTGAGAGCTACAATTAACTTTCATTTATGTTCCTGAATGATAACTTATTACCATATTAAAATCATTTAATTGTTTATTCAATTTCATATTCAAATTATGGGTCATTCTTCATTCACATTCTAAGTCATTCACTTTCACCATTCATTTATATTCAAGATTAAGTCATTCAAATTATAGGTCATCATTCATTCATATTCTAAGTCATGTACTTTCGTGATCATTCACATCCATACTCATTTCATTCATGTCCAAATTAAATCATTCATTCATACTCTTAGTCATGTACTTTCATGACCATTTCACATTCATACTTATTGCATTCATATCCTAGTTTGAATCATTCATTAATATTCATATCTAAAACCAATTTATTCATAGATCCAAAGGGTGCATCAATTTTCTTTTACAAAGAGAATAATGAAAGTTCAAAGTTTCACTTGAATTTATACAACAATTAGAACATGAATGCTAAAAGATCCTAAGGCTAAGCTTGTTTTCCCTACTTTCCAAAGACTTTGTTGCTTCACCCCAACAAAACTCGGCACATGAAATACTGCTTTTGAACATGCAAAAAGGTCACAGCGGCAGGACACCATGCATCCACCTTGGCCATATTGAGATAAACAATATCCAATTTAAGCTTCTCATTGAGAAAGGGGATATCCACATGTGTGCCTGAAAAGAAAGGGGAAAAGAATACTGTAAGTAACCATATAACATTCCTACTCCATAAGCATTACATAAGAGGAAAAAAATAGCACAAAGAAAAGGGAGTAACGAGTAGCAGTCACAAGGTGAAAAACATCAAGTTGTAACACTTCAATTGCATTGCATTCAACGAAAAACCAATATAACTCTCAACTACATAAGCCATAATACCTTATAAATAACTTATAGTGAATAGTTTTTTTCTTCAACCAAACCTACTACAATACTCGCAACGCTTTTTACAAACTTTCTCACATATCACACGTCCATCTTTCAAACCATGGTTCTATTCCCCAACTTAATACGATAGCTGCAACATTTATCAAAAATATAAAGTCAAAATACAGAAAAACGAAGAAGAGTCAAAACAGAGCATCCTTCACAACAAATTCCAAACCTATCAAAAGTGCATGAACGAGAAAGAATACAACAAAAGTCCAAATGGCTAAAATAAGCAATGTAACAAATTTCTGAATCAAGAATTTACTTATTACAATAGTGAAAATCAGAATGGAAAATCAAAGTTGGGACCACACCATTTTAAAATTTCACTACAGACAAGTTTCATTCCCATCTCTACAAACAAAATCAGAATGAGTCAAAATTATTTGGTCCCCACTAAATCTACACCTAACTTTTATAACGGAATAGAAATTTGGATAAATTTTAACAGCTGGTGATTGAATAAAAAATGTACGTTCACATGGAGGAATATCCCTCCTTATATTCTCCCTATAAAACGATACTCGATTGTTCATTACGACAGAGAAGAAAACCCTAACGAGACTCTGTTGAGAAATCCCTAAATCCTCATCTAAAGTTATGTTAAGATTGTTGAGTACTCACCTTGAAGCTCAACAATCTCGAGCTCGGCCTTGACTCACGAGAATCCAACACAACCTTTACATATATCGAGGAAGCAACAAAAGAATAAAGGAGGGGATTCAATCAAGCAAAGAAAAAAGAGCAACAAGAACCTGTTAAGTTTCTTTTGAAACATTTGGATCAGGTAGACCTTCGATTCCATCTATTATCGCATGTTTGCGTATGGTTTCCTCTTGTAATTTTTTATTTGAATGTTATGAAATTGGGATTTGGGTTTTTTGATGGGGATTAGGTCTCATTTTGATGATGTCTCTATTATGTTTAATTGTTTGTTCTTCCGTTTCATTTATTAATTTGATGCTCTGATTCTGTTCGAGTTTAGGGGTCATGATGGTTTGTGGTTTCCATTGATGAGTTTGGATTTTGGTCTTTGCATTTGTTAAGTTCTCGCGTGTATTAAATGATTTATCTATTTTGTTTTTTTATTATATTGGGAAACTGTATTTATTTCATATTTCAAGATTTCTTTTTATTGGGTTTAATTGGCTTTTATGATAGTTTATTGGCTTCATGCGTTGCCAACTGTTTTCCACGAAGCCTTCCTTTTGCTATCCCCCTCCATTAATAGCAACTTGTAAGTGATGTTGATGACATTAATTCATTGCCTTAACCAATGAATACTCAAGCGGCTAGGTTTTTTTTGGAGGCTTTGTGGCTGCTGGACTATGGATCTTTGGAGTTTGAAACGAGTCATTCTTGATCGCGTCTAGGTTGTTCGAGTTGGCCCTTTTGGGCTTCATTCTCTTTGAAACATGCCCATTTTTTAATATTTTATTTGTGTTGTTTGTATCCATTTAAGAAAAAACTAATTCTAATTCCATTTTTGTGACAAACATTTTAAATATAAAAGATGTCTAATAAAAAGAGAATTTATTGTTTTATGTTAAATATATATTTGTTTTTTTAATTTCACTTTTTTTTATCAAAAACAAAATTTTATCATTATTTAAAAATTGTCTAGATGTGTGGTTTAGGTTATCATTTTATCAAGTGCATTTTAAGAAAATAACCAATGATTTCTCTCGTAGGACTTAACACTTAGATATAATTTTAGTGCATGAGTGACTTGAATTGCTTGATCCTTGATTAAGTGTGGGAATGTTTACATATCTTTTGTGCTACTTGTAGGATTTTAGCCCATGTTTGGTTGTATTGATTTTGTATGTAGAATTTCGATTGTTAAATAAGACAAAGTGTGTATAATAAAACCAATCTTTCAAACAAAGACAAATACTTGATCAATATTAAGTTAGTTTCTCCACATCTCACCATTATTAAATAACATTGTCAATTCATCTCTCAATAAAAATCAAACCTTAATTAACATCTAATTATTCTTTCTAAATCAAATGTAATATGAAAACCATTTTCTTAACAAATGTGAAAGAAGAGGACCGTGTGAGTCTAGCACTCCCTCTGATGATTGGTCCTGAAGCATACTGTTAGCTGGAGATTTTGACCATTAGGTTGAAGTTCTTTGAAAATATTATGTTTTGGAGAATAATATAAAAATGGCTTTGTGAAGCTATTTGTTAAATCCTTTTCTTGGGAGAAAGGACCTTTTTGTCGAAGCTTAAGACTTAGAAGATTTTAGGATCTCCACAAGTTCTCTTCGACATCGGCGTTTGGAAGATTCGAAGCTTCGAGTGGGAAAGATTTGAAATTCAAACGAAGTAGTTTCGTCAGGTGAACGCGTGGAAGCACCTGAGACATGCAGCACTTGAAAACGTCGAACGTGGCAATCATCCGTGTAGAGACCGTTAGGGTCGAATTATTATAAATAGGAGTCTTAGTTTTTAGATTTCGTGTGTTCAAACTGGTATACAAAATTCACTAAAAATACTCAAAGTACTGGAGCGAGAGAAACGAGTCTTTGTTGAAAATGTATGTATGAAGAACACCATGATTACATTTCATATTATCTTTTTAATGCAAGTTATTTAAATTAAACCATTTACTGTCTTTATTTCTATTTAAGCCTTCTGTCGAATTGCCTCTATCTTCAAAGTCTTTCATCATTGCTTTTACCTTTACATTTACATTTCGTCAAACCTTTATTTCCAGCACCTTTTCAAACTTAAAACCTTTTACTTCAAGTTATTTATCTTTACTTTTGCCAATTACCTTTGTTATCTTTAAAATCCTTTTTACAAAATTACTGCCATTTATCCTTTATCTTTAAAGTCATAAGCCGTTAGATTTCGTTTAGAGTTTATTGTCAAAACACATTTTACTTTGTACCATTAACGCTAGATAAAGAACCCTAATTACCATTCATAAACCAGAAACAAACTTAATCATGAATCAAATCACCATAACACTAGTTCTTGAGACACATGTCCTAGGATCAATCTAGTCGATCCTGTAAGTTACCAAGATTAATAATACTGGAAGACTAGCGGTTGTTTGTCAGAAATTACTGGTAAACAAATTGGCACACCCGGTGGGACGGTGTCAAAAGAACTGTTAATTATAATAGTTTGCTTTACTTTTACAATACAAAATTGTTGTTATTCTTTTGAGTTAAAAAATCATAGTGTTGCATGAACCTTATAAGTGGTAAGATAGCCAACAATTCGCAACCTATAACCAAAAGAAAATACACAAAAAAGATGGTTAATACAACCAGTCAAGGGGAACAATTTACTCCCTAGGGAACAGGCACAATCGGAACAAGTTCGATTGATGCATCCACTGAGATCCCTAGTACACAGACCATACCAACATCTAGATCCATGGCATTAAATAATTCAACAACAATGCCTATTATGTCAAGCGTAATAGACGTTTCTGCAAGTTCAATCCCTGACCCGTTTTCAATAATTGTCGGAACCCAACCAACACCTACTACCCCTAAGCCACCGGGATTTGAGAATTTTAGGCCTTGGAGAGAATACCCATATGGAATGCCATCTACTTCCATGGCAGGACTTCAAAATAATACTTCCATATATACTCAACCCCATAATATGGTTGTTTCGCCAATTCAAAATTTTGGTTCTGGCATGAACCATGTAGGTCGAAATACCCAATCACAAGGATTATACACCCTATTACCTACCCTTACAACGAATAACCAGGCAACCTTTAGACAACAAATGGATGCTAGTAACCATGATATGATGGGACGCATAGCAAATTTCCTAGGCGCCCCTCAGTCCTCTGTTCGACGCAGACCAAACCAAGTTACAATCCAGGAAGAAGAACCAACTATAAATCATGTTCGACCACCTAGACAAGCGCCTGACGAAAGGGTCATGGGGGCAAGATTAGAACAACAGCCAGTTCGACACGAAATCCCTGAAGAACAACCTAGGAGAGTAATGATGGTTAATAGAGACCAGGATGCAGACGAAGTAATTCATAGGGTTAGGCAAGAAAACATGATGGAAAATAACTTAACTACTATAATAGAGAGAATCATGCCCATAATGGTCTGAATACAGGACTTCGACGGTCAAATTATACCTCTCCTTTATCAGAATATGTCCTACAAACTTAATTACCAAGGGGTTGTAAAATCCCTAAGTTCACTAAATTCTCAGGGGACACTAGTGAATCCACTATAGAACACATAGCCA
Organism: Lathyrus oleraceus; assembly: GCF_024323335.1. NCBI lineage: Eukaryota > Viridiplantae > Streptophyta > Magnoliopsida > Fabales > Fabaceae > Lathyrus > Lathyrus oleraceus. The sequence continues at coordinate 77,171,121 of NC_066581.1, read as the reverse complement.
GATACATGACTGAGGCAGGGGATTTGGCGAACAATGAGAACCTAAGAATGAAATATTTCCCTAGTTCTTTAACAAAGAATGCCTTCACGTGGTTTATAACTTTTCCACCAAATTCCATAGATGCTTGGCCTCATTTGGAGATATTATTTCATGAGCAATTCTACATGGGCCAAACTAAGATAAGTCTTAAGGAATTAGCCAGTATTAAAATAAAACTCATTGAACCTATAGATGATTATCTGAATAGGTTCCGTTTGTTGAAATCTAGATGCTTTACAGTAGTGGCTGAACATGAATTGGTCGAAATGGCCGCTGGAGGGTTAGACTATTCCATTAGAAAAAAGTTAGATACCCAGTATCTAAGAGATATGGCCCAATTAGCAGACAGGGTTTGACAGGTCGAACGTTTAAAAGCTGAAAAGGTCAGAGCGAATAAGAATTATAAGAAAGAAAGGGTTGCTTATGTCGAAGTCGAAGATGAGGAGTCTGAAATCTTTAATGACCCTTATGGTCTCGAGGAATTCGAAGTAGATTTGGCCGAATTAAAAGAAGCACCACCTTATGCTTGTAAATTACTTACACCTTCGAATGGCAGGAACCCTGTCGAAACTGAAAATAATGATAGATTTCCTAAAAAGACTTACACATTTGATGTTACCAAATGTGATGAAAACTTTGATTTATTAGTAAAAGATGGCCAAATGGTAGTGCCTCATAATATCAAAATTCCTCTGTTAGAACAACGGAAGAAAAGAGGCTTCTGTAAATATCACAATTTTTTAGGCCATAAAACCTCACAATGCTTTCTTTTCAGGGATCTTATTCAGAATGCAATTAAGGATGGCCGCCTCAAGTTCGCTGACAGGGGGAGAAACCAGATGAAGGTTGACGCTGACCCCCTCAACATTGCTGACACAAATTATGTTGAACCTGCTGAAATCAACATGATTGACATGGTGGAAGTGGAGGTTGTGAAGGAAACAGGAACTGAAGGCTATGTGCTAGTTGGAAAGCAGGCTACTGATGCTCTAAATAATGATGTTCCCTTTGGAATCTCTATCGAAGGTGAACAGGTTGTTGATGTCGAACCAAAGGCCATTGGAGGTCTTAATGGGAAGGCAACTGAGGGCCTAAGGAAGAAATTTGAGGAAATTTCAATCGCTGATGGCGCCAATCTAGGTGTCAACATGGTGGATCTGAACTAAACCCCCCCCTAGAGATGGAGGAAGTGGAGAGGTGTCTGAAGATAGAGCAAGAGAGAATGCGGTTTGGCTATCCCAAAGCCAATGAGAGCCTACGTGAATACCTTTGGAGGTGTCACAAAAGAAATTCTGACATGTTGTTGTGCCCAAGGTGTAACATCATGATGTGTCGAAGGGTGGCTGAGGACTATGAAAGATGGCAACGAACTAAGATTAGGAGAAATTGGAGAAAGGAAAGCCAACTACTGAAGGTGTATCCCAAGCCTGGAGAAAGCCTTCTTGGTTTTATTGTGCGTTGCTACAAGTACGAAATAGAATGCTTGATGTGTCCCAGATGTGGGGCAGTTTACAACAGGGAATTGGCTGAAGCGTTCGAGAGAATTCCATCTAACCAAGGTTGGGATGGACACGGAGGTAACCCGAATATGTACATATTCGGCAAGAGGGGAGTTCATATGAGGCAAGACAGCCCACACCCAAGGGCGAAAAGAGTTACGTTTAAGCTTCCGGCAAAAGTCCCTGAGGACAAATGGACTCAAGTGGGGTCGAAGAAGGGAAAGTGGAAAGGTTTTGAGGATGGAGGGAGAACCTCTTGGGCTTATAGAAAACAGTTCCAGGCATCTAAGAGAGAGGCTATCAGACTGGAGAACTATAAAGGAAAGAATCCCATGTCAAGGTCCCAGTGGAGAAGACATCAGGGGTCGAGGAAGGATGAAAGAGAGATGACTTCGAGGGAGATTGGAGAGTCCAGCAACAACAAGGTCCCCTCAAATGTTACAAATTCGACCAAACCCCCTGTAGGAAGGAAGTTGTTTTCATCTGAAAACAAAAACACAAATCAGAAAGTTCAGGAGGAACAAATAAGGGAGGAAGAAATGCTCACTGACGACTTTGGATTTTGTTGAAAGGTATATTTCGTGTCGGGTTTTTGTTATCGTATCCACAGGGATTGTAAGATATCACCGCCGTTCGATGGTTGTATTAATCTTAGCTCAATGTAACAATAGGGTTTTGGTTTTAATCAAGTTATCTTGCATAAAAAGTAATAAATTGCGGTAAAAGTTATGGTTTGATTAAATGAGAAATATTGTCAAAGTTAGGTTTCAATGATCACTTTGCATGTATTTGCTCGGTCAACAATCTTATAAACTCCTTTAGATGATAAATCATTTCACAAAGTCCTCTCAATATGTTTCTCTCGAACACATATTGTGCGTTTTGCCATTTTGATCCATTGTTTCTCTCGAACACAATCTATCAAAATGACAACTTTTTGGTTCAACCTTATGGTGAACAAAATCATTCGTTACTATCTCTAGCTAACAAACAAGTTTGGATGAAAACCTAGGTCAAGAGTCGGTAAACATCTCTCGATCATAAACCAACACAAAGAGTTTTAAATAGAAACAAAGTTTTCATCATATATTTACCGTTAAAGAGTTTACATATGAGGATCCTTACATTTACACACAAAGCTAGTAATCACCTACATCTAACCTTGACAAATGGATGACTTAGCTACTCATTTTCATGGTAGCTTGGTCGGCAAGTAAGGAAAGAAGGTTGATCAACATCCAAGTCGGATAATCGAAGTTGGATGGGAATCCACCTTCTTTTTGTAGAAGATGGTTCTAAGATGAAGAGAAAATGAAAACTAGGGCATAAAGATCCCAAGAACAATGCTGCAAAAATATCTAGAAGAAAGTACAAAAGTGGAAAAAGTTGGTAAAAATGAGGTATGGTGCTCAAAAGTGGCACCTGCTACTTATAGACCACTGCTGGGCTGTCATGTTCGCTAGGCGAGCAGAATGGCTCGCCTAGCGAGGGTCTAAAATGGGCACAAAAGGCCCCTGCGCCCAGAGAAAACAGGGCCTGCTGAACTGTCATGTTCGCCTAGCGAACATACCTTCGCCTAGCGAAGGACACGCTTCAACCTTCGCCCCAGCGAGGTTGAGAGGTTTTGCTACTGGAATGCTCGCTGGGGACTCGCTAGAGCTTCGCCTAGCGAGTGAGTGCTGGCTGCGTTTTTCACCAAAACAGAATGAACTCGCTACCACCTTCGCCTTCAGCTCGCCTAGCGAATTAATTTGACAATTTACTGGAGCTGTTCGCCTGGAACTCGCCTAGCGAACCAATGCTTCGCCACAGCCTCGCCTAGCGAGCAGGCTGATGAAATGCTTGTATTCTTTGGTTCCTTTGCCAATTTTCTTGTGTCTTCATTTTCAATTAGTTCATGTCTTTCCTGCACAATAACACACAAATCAAAGGCACCAAGCTTGTTTATCAATGTAATGCATTCCATGTAAAACAAATGTGGTTTTGACAGTTTTAGCAAGGAAAAAGAGTGAAAGATGCCCACATATGATAGCTCTAATAAGCACTTTTGGGCATCTAACAATAGGCTGGGATGAAGACCTGGATTATGCCTGAGTCTTCTTTTTTCGAAAAGATTTTGACCTACATGGCTGAGAACAAAAGAAAAGCGACTCTCGAAGCCGAGATAACTAACATGGCTAACGAAGCCACATATGGTGAAATTTATAATGCAGGACCTGGGGAGTGCTTTAAACCAAAAAACCCTGACGAACAGGTGCCTATGGAATTAACAGGCCAGGGGTTAGATGCCATCTATGACGAAGAGCCTCTGGGATTCGAAAAAGATCCAGTGACGTCGAGTGTGAAGATGTTAGCGCAAGATCCCCTTGAAGAAATTGATCTTGGAGATGGGAGCACAAAAAGAATCAGATACATCAGCACTAAACTGGACCCCAAGTTGAAAGTAAGAGTAATTGAACTTCTAAGAGAAAACAAAAACTGCTTTGCTTGGGACTACGACGATATGTCTGGTTTGAAGAGAGAACTGGTCAAATTAAAGCTGCCTATCAAGGATGGAAAGAAGCCCATCAAGGAGACTCCAAGGAGATTCTCCCCAGAGATCCTCTCAAAGATAAAAAAAAGAGGTCGAAAGACTTCTTCGATGCAATTTCATCAGGACCACAAGGTATGTCGAATGGATTGCAAACATAGTTCCTGTAATTAAGAAAAATGGCTCTTTAAGAGTATGTATAGATTGTTGTGATCTAAATGCAGCAACTCCTAAAGATGAGTATCCAATGCCTGTGGCAGAGATGTTGGTTGACTTAGGTGCAGGCTATGAATATCTTGGCATGCTTGATGGATATTCTAGGTATAACCAGATTTTCATTGCTAAAGAGGATGTTTCCAAAACAACCTTTCGATGTCCAACGGTAATAGGCACTTATGAGTGGATAGTTATGCCTTTTGGTTTAAAAAATGATAGGGCAACATACCAGCGAGCAATAAATTCTATATTCCATGATTATATAGAGACATTTATGCAGGTTTATATAGATGATATTGTGATAAAATCTATATCAGACAAAAATCATCTAACCCATCTCAGCCAATCATTCGAAAGAATGAGAAAAGATGGATTAAAGATGAATCCTCTTAAATGTGCATTCTTTGTGCAGGATGGAGATTTTTTGGGCTTTATGGTCCATAAAAGGGGATAGAAATCAATCAGAATAAGACGAAGGCCATTATGGAGACCAAAGCACCATCAACTAAGAAAGAATTACAGTCATTATTAGGAAAGATAAACTTCCTGAGAAGATTCATCTCAAACTTAAATGGTCGAACTCAAGCCTTCTCTCCCCTCCTACGCCTGAAACAAGGGAAGTTCGAATGGAATGATGAACATCAAAAGGCATTCGACAAGATCAAGCATTATCTGACGAATCCTCCTATCTTGTCACCACCGTGTGGGAAGAAGCCTATGAGATTGTATATATCAGCTTCCGACACTACTATAGGTAACATGTTAGCACAAGAGAATGAAGATAACGTTGAAAGAGCCATTTATTATCTTAGTAGGGTTTTAAATGATGCAGAAACTAGATACACTTCAATAGAAAAGTTGTGTCTTTGTTTGCATTTCTCTTGTACTAAACTCAAGTATTATATAAAACCTATTGATTTATACGTCTCTTCACACTTTGATGTCATTAAGTATATGTTATCGAAGCCAATAATGCATAGTCGAATTGGCAAATGGGCATTAGTCCTCACTGAATACTCTTTAGCCTTTATCCTTTTAGGGCAATGAAGGGACAAATAGTATCAGACTTTATTGTAGACCATGCAGTGGTCGAAAGTCCTCAACTTCAAGTTGAGTTAAAACCTTGGAGATTATTCTTTGATAGTTCCACTCATAAGGATGGAAGTGGAGTTGGGATCATGATAATTTCTCCTAATGGAATTCCAACAAAACTCAAATATAGAATCGAAGGTCCCCTTTATTCTAACAACGAAGCAGAATATGAAGCCCTTATTGCAGGACTTGAGGCTTTATTGGAATTGGGGCCAACTACGGTCGAAATTAAAGGAGACTCAAAATTAGTAATTAAGCAACTAACGAAAGAGTACAAATGTATAAAAGAAAATTTGATTATGTACTTCGTCATTGCAAATAGGTTGCTCAAAAAATTTAAATATATAGACATAAAACATGTTCCTAGAATAAAAAACCAATAAGCTAATGACTTAGCATAAATAGCTTCAGGGTATAGAATTTCAAAAGAGAAGTTAGAGGAACTTGTCGAAGTAAGAGGAAAAGCAATGGCTGCCAAATTATCTCCGACAGATTTGGAAAGCACTCAGTTAGGATATGCTAACAAAGAAGAGTTTGAAGTACTGGCCATTGATACCTTAATGGATACAGATTGGAGGAATCCAATTATTAATTATCTCAAGGACCCTTCGATAGATACAGAAAGAAAAACCAAGTACGGGGCTTTATCTTATGTTTTGATGGGGAATGAATTATTCAAGAAAACCCCTGAAGGGATCCTGTTGAAATGTTTAGGAGAAAACAAGGCGTACTTAGCATTATCTAGTGTACATAGTGGAGCCTGTGGAGCACACCAGGCAGGCCATAAGATGAAATGGTTACTTTTCAGATATGGAATGTATTGGCCCACCATGTTAAAAGATTGTATAGAGTTTGCTAAGGGTTGCCAAGAATGTCAAGTACATGCAGGAATTCAACATGCTCCTGTAAGTGAGCTTCATGCAATTATCAAGCCTTGGCCTTTCAGAGGTTGGGCATTAGATCTAATTGGGGAAATTCGACCTACTTCATCCAAAGGTCAAAAGTACATCCTTGTAGGAATTGACTATTTCACTAAATGGGTCGAAGCAGTACCTTTAGTAAATGTGGATCAAGAAATTATCATTGATATCATTCAAAGGCAAATATTATATAGATTTGGGATCCCAGAAAGTATAACAACAAATCAAGGATCAGTTTTTACTGGCCGAAAGATGCAAGAATTTGCAAAGGAAATGAGTTTCAAATTATTAACATCCACACCCTATTATGCTCAAGCCAATGGGCAAGTCAAAGCAGCCATAAAAGTAATAATTGGTTTAATAAAAAAACATGTAGGGAAGAAGCCAAAAAATTGGCACAAAACTTTAAATCAAGCACTTTGGGCTTATCGAACCTCCCCTAAAGAAGCTACTAACACTACACCTTTCCAACTTACATTTGGACATGATGCAGTATTACCTGTCGAAATCTACTTGCAATCAGTGAGAATCCAAAGACAAGGAGAAATTCCATCTGACCTATATTGGGAAATGATGATGAATGAACTGGTTGATTTGGACGAAGAAAGGTTACATGCATTAGAAGTATTAAGAAGACAGAAGGAGAGGGTAGCAAGAGCATACAATAAGAGGGTCAAAGGTAAAACTTTCATTATGAATGATTTAGTTTGGAAAGTTATATTACCTATGGATCGAAAGAATAAAACATTAGGAAAATGGTCTCCACATTGGGAAGGACCTTTTCGAATTTTAAAAGAATTTTCAAATAATGCATACGAAATAGAAGAACTAGTAGAGGATCGAAGAATCCTAAAAGTAAATGGGAAATACTTAAAGAAGTAGAAACCATTTGCGCATGAAGTTAAAATCATAACAACATAGTAAGCAAAGAACTATCATAGCCAAGATGGTGAATATATTTAAAACATCAAATTTTGCCAAGATGGCTTTGTCTTAATCGAATTACAAACAAACAAAAGTCGAATAGAACGAATACAAGTGAAAATCAGAAAGGGATAGTGGCCTTCATCCGGCCATAGTTTATCTTCGCCAAGCTTATCTTATACTGAACAGCAGCTTGAACCCCTTTGAGGCGTGTAATATCTTCATTCATAGCAGTAGCCTTTTCGACGTGATCTACGCTCTACTTCGCCAGATTATCAGCTTCAGTACTATCCAAGCCTTGGATAGCATCCTGATTCGCCTTAGCATCAGAAATCTTCTTCTGCAATTCTGCAATGTGAGATTCCCAGAGTTGTATCGAAGTAGTATAGGTGTCGAATTCTGCTTGGGCTGATTTTCTGGAAGCGGCTAACTCCTTAAAGGCTTTTGAAGTTCGAAGGGTGTTATCAAACTCAGTAGCTTGAGCTTGTTAAGTTGATTGAAGTTTTGTTTTGGCATCCACCTCCCTATGGTATTCAGCACAAACATGGTCAATGAGGTTCTGGATGTCGATAAGGGCTTCACCTATATCAGTGGGGCATGCAGTGATGTTGATCTTGCCTATCAGCTTCTTTATGCCAAAGCTTGCTCCCACATCCTTCTTCAATTCTTCAAATAGATCTACATTAAAAACAACCTTCTTCACCTGCTTAAGGAGTTCGTCATATGATGCTTCGTTTGCACTAGCACCAGAATGGGTCGAAGCTCCAGAAATGCTTTTTTCTGAAGAAGATTCTCTTTGAGCCATCATCAGCCTTACATACTTGAGGGGATCATTTTGTTTCAAAGCATTTTTCTCCTCTTTAGTTCCAGTCTGATTTCCTTCAGGATCGGCTTCTCCCTCACTCATGTCTTCATCTTGTTGAAAGTACCCCTCAATCTCATCATAATCCTGATCATCTTCGTCAGCGTAATCTGAAGGGAACGTAACTCTTGGAGGAGAGTTACTGGGAGTATCCTCAGAATCTTCTTTCTCTTCTGAATCCTTCTCTTTAGCTTGCTTCAAATCTTTTTTACCATCTTCGCCAAGAGAAGAGGTTTCTTGTTCGTTCTGGACATTATCTGCTTCGAGATTTTATGCTCTAGTCGAAGATCCTTTGTTTTGAACAACACCGCTGATTGTCGGAGGAGGAGACGGATTCATGTCGCTTGAAGGATCACTCTGATTGGCAGTAGAGATGAGGGGAGTAATAGGTTTTTCGTGAAAACAAAGTGTTAAAATAAAAAAGAAGTTTATCGAAAGATAAAAGATTCAGGATAGAAGTTCACCTGTTGAGCCTCAGGGTCAGAAGCATTACTCCCAATGTGTTCCACCAGCACTGCGCCACCAGAGGGTTGAGATTGAGTTTCCTTTGAAGGAGGAGGGATAATCTTGATTTCGACACCTTGTTGATTGGTTGTTTGGTAATAGGCAATTGTTGCCTTATTCTTTTTCTGTTTCTTCTCAAGTGGAGTTGGAGGAGTTTCTTCTTCATCTTCTTCGATAAGGGTTGCACTTTCAGTTGGGACTTTTCTTTTCTTTGGCGTTAAAGGAGGCTTGCCATTACCCTGAAAGAAGTAAAATTATAAACAGTTAGAAAAATACGAAAGAGACAAAGAAATTATTTGATGTAATACCTTTGAACTCTTCTTTGTTTTTTCTGGAGCAACATCCTTGGCAGAAGGAGCTTCCTGGCTCGAAGAGGTAGTTGGCTTAGAAGCAGTATTCGGACTAGCTTTCGCCACAAGCTTCTCTTTCTTCACCACCTTCCTTTCAACAGCTAAAGAAGAATGTGAGTTAGTCGAAACATGTAATGTTTAAAAGATTAGCAAAAGACGAAAAGGAGTTGTAAAACCAAGAAATCCAAACATTCCACACCTTCACATGTCGGAGAGGTAATTCTCACTGCATCCAAGTCAAAGTGAAGAAAGCCTTTGAAACTGTCTAAGGTATGTTTGGTTGCAACTACTCTTTTAGCAGGTCTTTGTTGGTCATTTTTCAGTTCATTAAAAATGTTCCCACATGTGAACCAATTTGGGTAAGGGGGAAAAATGACAAAGCAAAGTCTGCACTAGGTAAATTTGGAAATTTGGGTGGTTCGCACTCAAAGGCCAAATCATATTTAAATTCAGGTTTTACAGCTTTGGGAAATTTCTTTTTTGCAACTCGTTTTTCAAATTTCTCTTTTAAAACTGGCGCAGCGGAACAAACGGTTCGAACAATTTCCATTGGGTTATAGACAGTTTCAAAGTACTTTTGGAATGCTTGGATTTCTTCAGAATGTGTAAGCTTACCCTTGTAGACGTTTTCCTGCAAAGATGAAAAGGCCTTCGTTAGACGTTCCTTGATTTCAGCAGTAGTAAACATGTTCTTGGAATAGAAATTTGTCCACCAAGTGGCGAACCCATTGGTAGAGTGGAATGATGGTTCGTATGTTATTAATTGAAATTCAGCAAAGTTTGCATGGAATTCCTTGTGTGTTGCAATGTCTTGAGCGCTCCAATCAGTCCTTGCACAACATATCTCACGCTTTCGATTGAATAGAGAGACAGGAATGAGTTGACACAACCCAAATTGTCGAGAGACAAAATTAGGTTGGTAAGCCAACAAGAAAACATGGCTCTTTACTGGCAATATCCTTGAAACAAGCAGCCTTGGAAAAAGAAATGCACGCCATATATCTTCGATCTCTGTGTTGGCGTCCTTAACAGCATCTTCAAGCGGAGCAGTGAACCAGGAAGGACCATGGGTTCGTCTGGCAAATGGAGCCATCGAAGGAGAGAAATTGTGACGCTTCGAGAACATCAGGGTATATTTGGTGAGGGAAGTTTGCAGATTGTCAACATCATCAACTGGAGTCAACTGAAGGAGTCTGGTGCCTTCAATGCTTCGATTTACTATCTCTGAGGCATTTTCATCAACATTTCCATGTGTTGGCAAAGAGGGTTCGAATGTGGCATTGAGCCACAATTGAAGAAGCCAATAAGGCCCAGATAGTAATAAGTTTGTACCAGCTTTATACTCCTTTAACTTGGCACTAGCAGACCCTAGACTCTCATACAAACTAGCCAATAGAAGTTCACTTAAACACACCTTTTGACCAGCGTGCAATTGATTAGCAAGTGTTAGAAATCTCTTTGCAACTTGCAGAGATTTACAGCAGAAGAAAAACTTGGATAACCACTGACCCAAGAGCGTTATATGTTCTACGTCGGAAACTTCTTCCCCATCAGCATGATATAAACTAATATAAGTGCTGAACGAAGCATTCTTGACGTTAAAGTCAATTAAGTTTTCGCAGTCTTGATAGGGGTCGAAAGTTTCTCCTGTCGGAGGGAGTCCAAAAATAGCAGCTATGTCGAAGAGCGTAGGAGTTATCATTCCACATGGGAGATGAAAAGTATTATACGTATTATCCCAGAAATACAGACTAGATAGTAACAAAGGTTGGCAGTAGCTAAACCCTAGTTTCGACATCTGAATCAGGTCGAAAATGCCCAATTCTTTCCAAAATTGAGCTTTCTTTTTCTCAACTTTCGTCAACCAAGCTAAATAAGAGTTGTCTAAAGTTGGACAAGAACGAAAGGGTCTGAAACTATCAGTAATATAATCTAGTTGAAAAGCCTCTCTTTCTACACTAGGAGCTGAAGAGGTATCATCAAAACTTTTTTCCTTAGCAGACTTAGTGGATTTTTGGACTGAATCTTCAACATTTCTAGAGGAAACAGTTTTGTTTGCTATGGGTTTTGTAGTGTGATAACAAGGAAATAACTCTACGCATTTCTCTAAATGTCCTTCAGGAACTAATGGGCCTAAAAATCCTAAAGTATTTCCATAAAGTAAAGAGGGAATCATTACCTGGGAAGCATATATTGTTTTTTGTTCTTTGATGAGTTTTGGAGGAGTAATGTACTCCCGATTCCCAACAATTATGATTTTGCTTGTTGGAATGTTTTGAGAAGCAAAACTCTTTGAAGATCCAACGCCTTTAATGTTCTTTGATTTCTTCTGTTGTGTATCAGAAGACATTGTTATGGGTTTTTTGAGGTTTTGAAAGATTAGGGTTTTGAAGAAGAAACGTTTCAGAGAAGTTTGGAGATGGACTCAGGTTGAAGATGAAGATTTTCGTAAAAAAGGAAAAAGGAAGTGACAATGGGATTTTATAGTGTTAACCTACGAGCTGGTTGGTTACACCTTGCAAAGGTAGTGGGCCACATGGTGGCTTTTTTGTGAAGAAGGTGCAAGGATTACTGTTCATTCTTCTTGGAAGTTGAAATTCATGATGTTAATAACTGCACACACGTCTTGATGAGACGTTTTGAAAAAGTAAGTCATGATTGACTGACAGTTATGGACTTTTAGGTTTATGAATGGTCTCTGGTCGAAATCTGGTGATTACAAGAAATGCCCATTTTTGCATTGATTCGAAATAGGCATTTATTGGGGGCAATTTGTTAGCTGGAGATTTTGACCATTAGGTTGAAGTTCTTTGAAAATATTATATTTTGGAGAATAATATAAAAATGGCTTTGTGAAGCTATTTGTTAAATCCTTTTCTTGGGAGAAAGGACCTTTTTGTCGAAGCTTAAGACTTAGAAGATTTTAGGATCTCCACAAGTTCTCTTCGATATCGGCGTTTGGAAGATTCGAAGCTTCGAGCGGGAAAGATTTGAAATTCAAACGAAGTAGTTTCGTCAGGCGAACGCGTGGAAGCATCTGAGACATGCAACACTTGAAAACGTCGAACGTGGCAATCATCCATGTAGAGACCGTTAGGGTCGAATTATTATAAATAGGAGTCTTAGTTTTTAGATTTCGTGTGTTCAAACTGATATACAAAATTCACTAAAAATACTCAAAGTACTGGAGCGAGAGAAACGAGTCTTTGTTGAAAATTTATGTATGAAGAACACCATGGTTACATTTCATGTTATCTTTTTAATGCAAGTTACCTAAATTAAACCATTTACTGTCTTTATTTCTATTTAAGCCTTCTGTCGAATTGCCTCTATCTTCAAAGTCTTTCATCATTGCTTTTACCTTTACATTTACATTTCGTCAAACCTTTATTTCCAGCACCTTTTCAAACTTAAAACCTTTTACTTCAAGTTATTTATCTTTACTTTTTCCAATTACCTTTGTTATCTTTAGAAAAGCCTTTTCACATAATTACTGCCATTTATCCTTTATCTTTAAAGTCATAAGCCGTTAGATTTCGTTTAAAGTTTATTGTCGAAACACCTTTTACTTTGTACCATTAACGCTAGATAAAGAACCCTAATCACCATTCATAAACCAGAAACAAACTTAATCATGAATCAAATCTCCATAACACTAGTTCTTGAGACACATGTCCTAGGATCAATCTAGTCGATCTTGTAAGTTACCAAGATTAATAATACTGGAAGACTAGCGGTTGTTTGTCAGAAATTACTGGTAAACACATACGCTACGGGGTAGCCATTCATTTTTCCTTCACTCCTAAAACACTTAAGATACTTGGACTAAAAAGGACCATTCGAGTCCAGCATTCCGATGAAACCCTTGAACAATCATTTCCAAGGCTTACATCTTATTCTTATCCAACATTCGTCGTCCATCAAACAATTTTTTAATTACTTTGAATGAAAAAGTACCGTTGGAGTCTAGCATTTTGATAGAATTGTCAAAAGATTAATCCCAAGGCTGAGGTCTTATTCTCATCAAATGTTCGTCATTCACCTAAAAACATTCAATAAATCCAAACGCTTTTAATCGAAAGATACTTAGTTTATAGACAATGCAAAATAATGTTGCGTCCATAAAATGCATGAGTCGAGATAAGTGACATTTCTCGCGAATCTTGATAATTTATAAATCCATTTGACGTGACATAAATGTCCGTTCCTCCGAGTTAATGTGGGTAAGCAATATTTTCATTATTGGTAACAAAGTATCTTTCACTAAAATAAACAAACAAAATAAATATTTTCTATCCAGAACTACGTAGCCTTGAATTTTCTATTGCACCCGGAGATACGTGGGAGCAAGACCCTAAATCTTTTCAAGCACATTAATAATTTTTTTTACGACTCCTTCCTTTTTCTCTTTACACTTCTAAAAACTCGAAGAAAACAGCTAACGTTAGCCAACGACTAATTGTAAGTCTAACTAAAAGGTTCGTTAAGTACAACAGACGTGAGGGGTGCTAATACTTTTCCCTTGCATAATCGACTCCCGAATCCAAATATGGTTGCGACGACCATATTATTTTTAAATTTTTTTATCTATATTTTCGTATTCCTTCATTGAAGTAAATAAATTTTGATGGAGACTATGTTTGAACAATTTTTTCCACAAGCGTGTGATGCGTTTCACGAAAGATCATATTTTTTGAGGTACGACAGTTGGAGACTATGTTGGGGACATACTCCATGAAAGAGAGAGTCATGCCTAATTTAGTTAACTTTGCAATGAATGTTGGCTTTTCTTATTTGGTTTCTTTATGTTTTCTTTTTTTCTTTCATTTCTATATGGTTGTTTATTTACTTTCTTTCTCTTCTCACAATAAATATATTGTCAAATAAACCATTTCATATGATCATAAAACTTCATTCTCATGCATAGACCATAAATCGAGATTTAAAAGCTTAATTCAGGTTGTGTGGTTTCTCTTGACCAACTCATGCATCATGCATCATTTGAGATTTGTGATTGATGATTGTAGCATTCTTGAAAGAGGTACAAAGGTTACCTTTGTAAATCATTTAAGGGTTTTTATTCTCTTCTCGTAAACAAGTCCATCTCAATTTTGTTCCCAATTCATTATCACATCTCCTAAACCAAGTTCATTTCATGCATTTAATTTTTTAGTTCAAATTTCGTACGAGTATATTCCATCAGCAATACCATGTGACTTTACATTTGTTCTTAAAGTGTGTCTATGTTGGTTTGAGATGGTCAAAGAAAAGCTTTAACTGAAATTGCATATTGGTTTGTAGAGTCATGAGTGAGAGCTACAATTAAATTTCATTTGTGTTCCTGAGTGAAGATTTCTTACCATATTCAAATCATTTAATTGTTTATTCAATTTCACATTCAAATTATCGGTCATTCTTCATTCACATTCATCATTAATTTATATTCAAGATTAAGTCATTCAAATTATAGGTCATCCTTCATTCATATTCTAAGTCATGTATTTTTGTGATCATTCACATCCATACTCATTTCATTAATGTCCAAATTCATTCATTCATTCATATTCTAAGTCATGTATTTTTATCACCATTTCACATCCATACTCATTGCACTCATATCCTAGTTTGAATCATTCGTTCATATTCATATCTTAAACCAATTATTCATAAATCCAAAGGGTGCATCAAATTTTATTTTACAAAGAGAATAATGAAAGTTCAAAGTTTCACTTGAATTTATACAGCAATTAGAACATGAATGCTAAAAGATCCTAAGGATAAGCTTGTTTTCCCTAGTTTCCAAAGACTTTGCATGCTTCACCCCAACATAACTTGGCACGTGAAAGACTGCTTTTGGACATGAAAAAAGGTCACAACGGCAGAACACCATGCTTCCACCTTGGCCATATTGAGACAAACAATATCCAATTTAAGCTTCATGTTGTGGAAGGGGACATTCACATGTGTGCCTAAAAAGAAAGTGGAAAAGAAAACTGTAAGTAACAATATAACATTCCTACTCCATAAGCATTACATAAGAGGCGAAAAGTAGCACAAGAAAATGAGAGTAACATGTATCAGTCACAAGGTGAAAAACATCAAGTTATAACACTTCAATTTCAGTGCATTAAAAGAAAAACCAACATAACTTTCAACTATATAAGCCACAATACCTTATAAACAACTTGTAGTGCATAGTTTTTTCTTCAAACAAACTTACCACAATACCCAGAACGCTCTCTACAAACTTTCTCACATATCACACGCCCATCTTTCAAACCATGGTCTTATTCCCCAACTTAATACGATACCTACAACATTAAACAAAAATACAAAGTCAAAATACAGAAAAATGAAGAAGTGTCAAAATAGAGCACTCTTCACAACAAATTCCAAACCTGTCAAAAGGGCATGAAAGGGAAGCAATATATCAAAAGTCCAAATGACCAAAATAAGCAACGCAATAAATTTTTGAATTAAGAATTTACTTATTACAACGGTGAAAATCAGGATGGAAAATCAGAGTTGGGACCACACAATTTCAAAATTTCACTACAAACAAGTTTCATTCCCATTGCTGCAAACAAAATCAAAATGAGTCATAATTCTTTGCCCCCAACTAAATCTACACCTAATTTCTTATAACGGAATATAGATTTGGATAGATTTTAACAGTTGGTGATTGAATAAAAAATCTACACTCACATGGAGGAATACCCCTCCTCATATTCTCCCTATAAAACCAAACGCGATTGTTCATTACGACATAGAAGAAAACCCTAACGAGACTCTATCGAAAAATCCCTAAAACATCATCTAAAGCTTTGTTAGGATTGTTGAGTCTTCACCTTGAAGCTCAACAATCTCGAGCTTGACCCTGACTCACGCGAATCCAATAAAACCTTTACATATATCGAGGAAGTAAAAAAAGAATAAGGGAGGGGATTCAAGTAAGAAAAGGAAAAAAGAGCAATAAGTACCCGTTAAGTTGCTTTTGAAACATTTGGATACGGTAGACATTCAATTCCATATATTACCGCATTTTTGCCTCTGATTTCCTATTGCAATTTTTGATTTGAATGTTATGAAATTTGGACTTGGATTTTTTTTATGGGGATTAGGTTTAATTTTGATGGTATCTCTATTATGTTTAATTGTTTATTCTTGCATTTCGTTTGCGGATTTGATGCTCTTATTCTATTCGACTTTTGGGATCATGATAGTTTGTGGTTTCCATTTATGTACTTGGATTTTGGTATTTGCATCTGTTAAGTTATGGTGTATATTAAAGTTAAGTTTGTTCTATTTTTTTAAGAAAATTTAGTTTGAGGCAAGAAAACAGAGGAAAAGGGTTCGATTTCAAAAAAAAGAAGAGAATCAGTTGATTCAAAGAGAGAGAAAAGAGATCGTGCATGGAGATGAGGGGGGGGGGGGGACACTTGAATTCATGAGAAATGATTTGTCTGTTTTGTTTTTTATTATATTGGGATACTGTATTTATTTCATTTGTCAAGATTTCTTTTTATTGGGTTTAATTGGCTTTTATGACAGTTTATTGGCTCCACGTGCTGTCAACTGTTTTCCATGAAGCCTTTCTTTTGCTCTCCCCCTCCATTAATAGCCACTTGTCAGCCATATTGATAACATTAATTCATATCATTTACCAGTGAATACTCAAGCGACTAAGTTTTTTTGGAGGCTGTGTGGCTGCTGGACTATGGATCTTTGGAGTTTGAAACGGGTCATTCTTGACTCACGTCCAAGTGGCTTGAGTTGGCCCTTCTGGCCTTCATTCTCTTTGAAATAGACCCATTTTGTTATGTTTTTATTTATTTTTTATTTATTTTATTCGTGTTGTTTGTATCCATTTAAGAAAAAACTAATTATAATTCAACTTTTGTGACAAGAATTTTAAATATAAAAGATGTCTAATAAAAAGAGAGTTTATTGTTTTATGTTAAATATCTATTTGTTTTTTTAATTTCACTTTTTTTAATCAAAAATAAAGTTTTATCATTATTTAAAAAATGTTTAGATGTGTGGTTTAGATTGTCATCTTATCAAATGCATTTTAAGAAAATAACCAATGATTTCTCTTGTAGGACTTGACACTTAGAGATAATTTTAGTTCATGAGTGACTTGAATTGCTTGATCCTTGATTAAGTGTGAGAATGTTTACATATCTTGTGTGTTACTTGTAGGATTTTAGTCCATGTTTGATTGTATTGATTTTGTATGTAGAATTTTGATTGTTAAACAAGACAACGTGTGTATAATAAAATCAATCTTTAAAATAAAGATAAATACTTGATCAATATCAAATTAATCTTTCCAAATCTCACCATTATGAAATCACTTTCTCAATTCATCTCTCAATACAAATCAAACCTCAATTAACATTGATTTTTTCTTTCTAAATCAAATGTAATATGCAAACATTTTTCTTAACAAATGTGAAAGAAGAGGACCGTGGGAGTCTAACACTCCCTCTAATTATTGGTCCCGAAACACACGCTAGGGGATAACTATTCATTTTTATTTCACTCATAAAACACTTAGTGTACTTGGACTAAAAAGGACCATTGAAGTTTAACATTCCGATGAAACCCTTGAACAATCGTTTCCAAGGCTTACATCTTGTTCTTATTGCGCGTTCGTTTTCCATCAAACAATTTTTTAATTACTTCGAATGAAAAAAAATCGTTGGAGTTTAGCATTATGATAGAACACTCGAATGATTGATCCCAAGGCCCAGGTCTTGTTCTCATCAAATGTTTGTCATTCACATTAAAATATTCAATAAATTCAAACCTTTTTAATCGGAAGATACTTGGTCTAGAGACGATGCAAAACAATATTTCGTCCATAAAATGCATGAGTAGAGATAAGTGACATTTCTCGCAGATGTTGATAATCTATAAATCCTTTCGACGTGACATAAATGTCTGTTCCTCCAAGTCAATGTGGGTAAGCAATATTTTCATTGTTGGTAACAAAGTATTTTTTTGCTAAAATTAATAAACAAAACAAATATTTTATACCTAAAACTACGTAGCATTGAATTCTCTATTACATCTAGAGATACGTAAAAGCAAGACCCGCAATCTTGTCAGACACATTAAAAGAAAAACTTTTTGTGACTCCTTTCTTTTTCTCTTTACACTTCTAAAAACTCGAAGAAAACAACTAACATTAGCCAATGTCCAATCACAGATCTAACTAAAAGGTTTGTTGAGTACAACATACATGAGAGATGCTAATACATTTTCCTTACATAATCGACTTTCTAATCCAAATATGGTTGCGACGATCATGTTATTTTTAAAGATTTTATCGATATTTTTCTATTCTTTCGTTGGAGTAAATAAATTTCGATGACTACTCTGTTCGATTTTTCTTTCCACGAGCGTGTGATGCGTTTCGCGAAAGATTATATTTTTCAAGGTACGCTTGAAGACTCTGCTGTGCACATACTCCATGCAAGAGAAACTCAAGCTTAATTTAATTAATTTTGCAAAGAATGTTGTTTTTCTTATTTAGTTTCTTTATGTTTTTTTTTTCTCCTTTCATTTCTATATGGTTGCTTATTTACTTTCTTTGTCTTCTCTCAAAATACATATTATCAAACAAAGTCTTGATGTATTAAAGAAATTCTTGAAAAGTAAGGTTGGGAATAAAAATACTTAAGTCTATTTGGATAAACAATTTATTTAGAGTTTATAACACAAATGATTATCAAAATAAGCATTTATGTAAAAGTTAGTATAAGCTAATAAAAATAAAATAAATTACTATATATGATAATATTATAAATTATTTTCATAGTTTATTTTTGAGAACTTATAAAAATAAGTTCAAAAAATATAATAATACTGCTATAAGTTGTTTTAATAAAGTCTTAGTCACAAAATTTATGAAATAAGATCAACTCAAATGATTTTTTTTTAATATTCTTATATTTTATTATAAGAAAATACAAGCTTATTTTCAAGCTTTCTAATCTCCTCTGATATGTTTGAGAATATTTTATTATATACAGTAATTAACAAATTTTATTTAGAAATACTGTATTATTCCATTACCACATAATTTTAGTTAAAAGATTCACGGGAACTTCAAGTACTATTCAAACACTTTTATAAAGATTTACTATTATTTAGAATGTTATGTGCAATAAAGTTATTCCTAAGATTAATTTTTATTTAGTGAAAAGTGTTTTAAAAATAGGATATCAGTTAAGATATTAGATTATTGGTCGAATTTTATAAATAAGTAGAATTAATTTAAATAGATAGATTGAAGTAAACCAATTTTTATAACAAAATCATATAGTTATAAAATCGGTTGAGTTAGATGATTTAATTTCTAAAAAAATTATGACATCTATAAATTTTTAAAATATTATAATTTTGTAAGTTCATGTTTTAAATTCAAATTCTAAAAATAGTCACACAACAAAAATATAATTTTTTAAATCAAAATAACCTATATTTTAAAAAAAAATCGCAAACTAACCAACATTTCAGATGATTTCCCAAAATAAGGCATTTTGAAGAACTCATGCCACATTTTGAAAAAAAAAATCCCAAAATAACTCATATTTTAGATGATTTCCCAAAATAACTCACTTTGAAGAACTAGTGCCAAATGAATTGACGCTTGTTCTCTAAGTTAAAGAGATGACGCCAATTCGATTGACTTATGCACCTAGTGTTGTCAATCCAATTGATGCCTATATGTTATTTTTAAATGCAGTCGCCAATTGACACCAGTGTGTATTGTATAATTTTTTTTAATAATCGACATGTTATATAAAAGTCAAAATCGAAAATACTAATATTAATATTAAGTTGCGTTTACATACGAAAACCAAAAATACTATTGTCGTTGACTTGGATGACCCAACTGACATTCAATTCCACATTCCTTAGCTACCATAACGCGTGATCCTAGCCTACGTTGTTGATTCACCTCAGGTGTTTGAGGATTTGAGGACCTAGGAACACCACCACCACCTGCAACAGACTCCCTAAGAAGTTCAAACAATTCCTTGTAGTCTTGTGTCTGCAATGAAGGGCTACCGTTATAGTTGAGTTTGTGACTCATGCCATAGTAGTTGGGGTGTGTTTGAGTAATTGGGGTGCGATCGGGTCGATTGAAAGGTGACATTGGTGTGAATGATTCATTGGGGAAAGGTTGAAATAAGGGTAGTGGTGTTTGGTAGACATCTGGTTGTTGCATGTTTTAGTTTGGTGATGTTTGGGCTTTTTGGCTATAGTAGGAGAGCCGATTGGTGTTAAATGGTCGCTGAGTGTTTTGGCTATGACGGTTATGGTAAGGTGATGTCTTAGGGGAATATCGATGTTAGGTGTCTTGATAATGATCTTCTTGTTGGCGATGGTACGAGGTATGTTATTGGTATTGTGGTTAGGTGTTTGACATGATAAAGTCGTAGGTATGTCTGTTTGTGAGTCAATAATCTTGTTGGGTAGGGGTTATGAGTAACCAATCTGATAATTTTGTGAGGGGTTAGATGTTGGAGCTTATTGGATGTAAGTGACTTGGCTTGGGTCGTACAAGTACATATCCCCCAGGAGAAACTCAAATCCAACCGATCTGTACCAAGTCATAAAATTACGAGTTGGTTTTTCTTTATTTGACATCACATCGTCAGTTAAGACATGATCATTTTAGTGCTTCTGCTTTTATCTTGCACAACCCACGCAGTGCATCGTGTCTCTCAATACTTCTGATTTTTCTGCCTTCAGGTATATCTTAGTCTAACCAACGAATCAACTCCCTTTATAGTTGCTCGAAAATACAGATCTTTCAGAAGAGCATCTCCATCAGAGGCTTATCTATCGAATAAATCACTTTTCCTTGGCGGCGACGAAAGCGAATCATGTTTGCAATATTACACGATAATGAGAAAGATATGTGAAAAAATGAATCTTAATACACCTCTATTTATACTAAACATTACACAATACACATTAGTGCCAATCCAATTGGCATCTGCATTTAAAAAAACACATATGTGTCAATTGGATTGACAACACTAAGTGTAGAAGCCAATCCAATTAGTGCTATCTCTTAAAATTAAAGAGCAGACGCCAATTGATTTGACATCTATGCTTTAACTTTTTTTTTAAGTGAGATAGTTTGAGAATTAATCTAAAATGTGAATTATTTTGGGATTTTTTTTTGAAAAACAGGATTATTTGAATAACAAATTCACAAAAATAGTACAAAATATAAATTAAAATAAATTTTGAACAAAATTTAAAAATAACTTAAATTAAATAACAAAATAACTGTAGTATTTAATAAATTTAATTACAATAAGGGAAAATTGTTCAAAAGAAATTTTAAACAAAATCTACTTATATTTTAATTTTATTTAAAAAAAAAACGACTTTGTTTTGTTGAAAAAAACAAATATTTAATCTAATAGTTTTTAAAATGTCGATTTGTCTATTTTAATTAGTTTTGATTGATTCTAATAGATTTTTACCGATTTAATAATGTATCTGATTCAACAATTTGATCAAACTGACGATCCCTTAAATTTTCGATTCAATCAATTCGATCGACCAATTTAGTCCGTTTTTAAATCTATGATACAAACAAGTTTTATATATTTTTGTTAATTTATTACTTTGAAAATCAATACAAAATGAGTTTAACGGTGATGTTTTGAATTTTTTTTTACACTATCATCTAATAAAAAAATATAATTTTATCATGTCATACAAGTATTTTAAAATTTAAAGTCTGATTTGGTAGGATGCATGATCGTCCTTAGTTGACAGTCTAAAATAAATTTACACGGTCAGTGTATCATCCATTTTCTAATACACAATACCTCTAAAAGATTTACTTTAAGGATATGTTTGGATTGATGTTATGTGATGAAATGAAATGGAGTGAACTGATTATTAATAAGATTATATTGTTTGAATTTGTAAATAATGGATGAAATGAAATGGAACATGATGAAATCTATTCTATCCAATTTCATCAAAACCTCTATTTTTTGTTCCATCCAATTTTGAGTGTATGTGATGAGATTAGACATTTTTAATAAAATAATCAAATAATGGAGAGAGATCTATATTCCATTCCGCTCCTTCCCGTTCGTCATGTTTCATTCTACTCCGCTATGTTGGACCCGTTTGTTTTGTTTTTTTTTTTTAAAATAATTTTTATAGTGTTATATAATTTAGTGAAAAAAATTTACAAATAAACTTTTCATAAAAGATTCAAATGAAAATTTTGTTTGAATAATTATTCTTAAAATGTTATTTTAGGTATTTTATCATTTTATCAAAAATTTTTTTGGATATCAAAATTTCAAAAAATCACTTAATTTTGAAGTTATTTCAAATAGTTTTTTTCTAAAAATCATTTTTGAGATACAATCTTTTTTAAAAATTATGATTTTAATTATGTTTTGATTTTCAATAATGTATATTTATGTTATACAATGAACAATTCAATCTATTAATTTATAAAAAATAAATTTTAAAAAATGTAATATTTTAAAAAATATTTTTGAAAAATTTATTTTTAAAATACAAAAAAAAATCCATTTTTTTAATAAAACAAAATTGCCCGTTAACTTCCATCAATCCAAAAACTTAAAATCATCTCATATATTTTGAAAAATGATTTTTTTTTTTATAAAATAATTGAAAACTTAACGTTCGAGTTTTAAGTAATTCTAGAAATTAACTCGAAACCAAACACGGCCTAATTCTCTCTCGTGTCATCCTTGTCAGAACTTTATCTGTCAAAAATTACCCCCAAACGAAACCCTAACCAGTTTACGTTCTCAACTGGGAACCAAAGAGAAGCATCGGGGATTGAATTGCCCTAATAACATTAACTAATTAATGCGTGTTTGTGCTACACACTGTAACGAAGAAACATCGATCTTCGTTATCAACGATGGAGCTCTGGAACGGCGATGTATCGGAGCTGGAGGTTGGGAGTTCCGTCGAGTCATTCCAGAGGTTTTTGGCTTCTCAGAGAGAACTCTTACATAGTCAGATCGATCAGTTTCAGGAAATTATTGTCACGCAATGCAAACTCACCGGCGTCAATCCTCTCTCTCAAGAAATGGTGATTTCTCTCTTCTTCGAGTTGCTATGTATCCCTTACATCTGACATTTTTTGAACTATTTTATCTTAAATATCATGTTGATCCTCTTTTTTTTTGGCAATTACATGTAATAATTATTAGTAGTTGACAAAGGATAGATACTTATTAGCATAATGTAGCAAATTGGGCTTGCAATGTGGTTGGTTTATGGTAATTAATCCATTGAGTTTTGTTTCACGCGCATACGTTCACGCGCGCAAGCGCAGTTGCGCGCGTGGTACGCCAACCAAACACATTCCAGTTGTATATTTGCTTTTTTGTGCTAGTCAACTCTTTCAATGCATCATTATATAGTTTGATCTTGTCCAATTTTACTTCATATATTAATGATTTTTGTGTGTGCAGGCTGCTGGTGCTCTGTCAATAAAAATCGGTAAGTCTTCACTGGAATTTTATTTATATTTTTGAGAAAATTAATGAACATTAAAAATTGAAGTATGTGATTGCTTGTTTTATATTTTGAGCCTAAATTCCTGTGGAATTTTTAAATTTACTATTGTATTAGATATATCACCAATGTGGCTTACTATGCTGACATCTAACTTGACAACCCTTGTTCCATTGCATTATCATTTGCTATACTTCACACTTGGCTTATATCTAGACACAACACGACACTGCCTCGTTGACACCGATAATAAATTGAGAAAATGAAAATGACTGAGTGTAACCAAGATAGTTAATATCAAGATTTTATGCAAAATCGGGAAGAAGTGAAATGTAACACTAATCGTAATATTATATGAAAATTCTAAAACTCGAGAGCGCACACACACACACACACACACACACACATATATATATATATATATATATATATATATATATATATATATATATATATATATATATATATATATATATATATATATATATATATATATATATGTAACTACATGTGTAGGCATCGTGTTAGTTCTAAATAGGTGTTTCCCCATACTATATACATTTAAATTCATTCATAAGCATAATCGCAAAAACGTTTCGAAGATCGTAGATTCAACGATTAACAAGAGGAATGCCACCCGATTTCACCAAAATAAGATTCTGTGTAGACTCTTAATCGCTGAGGGCAAGCTAGAACGGCAACAACAATTGAGCCTTATCACATGAAGTGAGGGCAAGCATAATCGTATTCGTACCTAATTTTACGATTCAAATCGGAATTTTACTATCACGAACGTAACTGCACGTGTAGGTGCCGTGTCAGTTCTACATAGGTCTTTACCAGAACTATATTTCTTTCATAACATCTTAAAAACCATCAATTTGGTAATTGAACCCTTCATTTTAACAGATGGAATAAGTGGAGCAAGACATAAATGTTGTGTTTATGCCTCTTTCAGCCTTATTCTGAGCATTATTCGCACTAATTACAAATTTATTTACTTTTTGCTTCATGTCTTATATCTCTTTTTAATTCAAACTTGCAGGAAAAAGACCTAGGGATTTATTAAATCCAAAGGCTGTAAATTACATGCAATCAGTTTTTTCTATTAAAGATGCAATTAGTAAGAAAGAATCTCGGGAGATCAGTGCTTTATTTGGCGTAACAGTATCACAGGTTTGTATGCAGAAACATTTCCGATCCCGACCTTTTGTTGTTACTCATCTGTTTTGGATTGTTAGATTATTAGATTCACATTTATAATCATTACCCTTTTTCAGAACAAAAGGGACATATTTCACTTCAAATTTTGTTGTAAGATTACACATGTTGCCCTGTTCTCATGCACTAACTTTTATTAGTCTTTGTACTTCGGTTTAGGTGCGTGATTTTTTCACTAGTCAACGTTCAAGAGTGAGGAAACTAGTTCAGTTGTCAAGGGAGAAGGCATTAAAATCTAATTCTTGTGCCGAGTCTCTTGATGTGCAAATGAACTCTGATCCCGTGAGATCAATAAATCCAGCTCCCTTAAACTCAGATGGTGCCATCAATGTGGAAGAAGCATCCTGTTCAACACAGGAAGCAGCTCTTTCTGACCTGGACGACTTAGATAAACAATTTGTCGAGAACATTTTTGGACTAATGCAGAAAGAGGAAACATTTTGTGGACAGGAGAAGTTGATGGAGTGGATATTGTCAATACAGAACTTTTCCGTCTTGTTATGGTGTGTTATTTGTTTTTTCAAAAGCATTTTTGTTCGATAATAGTATTTATATTTTTCTGATTTCGTTTTATGGCTGTATACTTAGGTTTTTGACCGGAGGAGGTGCTATAACTTTAGCAAATTGGTTGACTAAAGCTGCTGTTGAAGAGCAAACGAGTGTACTGCTTCTTATCTTGAAGGTAAATCTTGATCATCTCGTTAATATGCTTTGTTTGCGTTATTTAAACCTGTACGTAGCTAAATACCACTATTAGACTTACTGGGTAACCGTTTTGCAGGTTCTTTGTCATTTGCCTTTACATAAGGCCCTTCCTGCACACATATCAGCTTTATTGCAGAGTGTTAATAGACTACGGTTCTACAGGACATCAGGTGTGATTTTTCTTTTTCCATGCCTAGTGTCCATCAAACTTGACATTGATTGTTCCTTATAATATCCCCTATCCCGGTGTCCCTCAGTATGGGTGTATTATGTATATTAACCTTAGGTTGTACCTTGATGGCAAGTGTTTGATCAATAACGACTACAGTTGAAGGATGTATAGTAGCAGTGTAGCATATTTTCTTATAGTAGGAAGTATTTTAACATGTCGTTAGCTTGTATTGTAGCCTGTTTACCCTAGCAAATTTTCTTACATTAACATGTCCGGTTCAAACTTCTCAGCCATGCTTGTTTCTTTGAGTTTCATATTCGTATATTTCTCTGTTTTCCTTTTCTGTGGGATGTTGGTTAGGAAAGTATTGCATGAGACTATTTTCATATTTTTGTAGTTGACAAATAGCTTGTTATTATTAATTTATGATATCGCTCATATTAGAAGTAGCAAGATAGAGAGGTGGAAGGGGGGTTGACAATTGAATCTAGTCCTTCATTTGATGCATTGCCAGTCTGTCACATTGTATCACATAGCCAATTAAGAGATGAAATGTTTTTTTTTTCTTTGAGCAATAAATGACACTTTTAGATTGATTTATGTAACTAATCACTTCAAGTTCTGTTGTTCTTTTTATCATTTTCTTAGATGATTGTAAATAGCTTCAAGTCTTAATTTGAAGGGTTGACAATTGAATCTAGTTATTCATTTGATTCATTGTCATTCTGTCACCTTGTATCACATAGCCAATTAAGAGATGAAATGTTTTCTTTTTTTTTTCTTCGAGCAATAGATGACACTTTTAGATTGATTTATGTAACTAATCACTTCAAGTTCTATTGTCCTTTTTATCATTTTCTTAGATGACTGTAAATAGCTTCAAGTCTTAATTTGAAGGGGTGCTGTTTAAAAATCTAATGATTATACTATATTACTATCTTTATAAACTTTTATGAATTATAGTCTCACTGATTTGAGGATCAGACATATCTAACAGGGCAAGGGTTTTGTTATCAAAGTGGAGCAAATTGTTAACAAGGAACCAAGCCATAAAGAAACCCAATGGTGTTAAGCCTTCCTATGATGGTCAAAAAGAGACGTTACTTTCTCAGAGGCAAGCTTATGTCTTGATCTCCTTTTGATACAGAATTTGTATGACCTTCTTTCTCAATTAGTATGATATTTATTTTTGCAGTATTGGTCAAATAATCGGCCCTGAATCATGGCATTTTAATGTTCCTGTAAGTGTCTTCTTAAACATACATTTCAGCTAGCAATGGTTTTTCAGTTTGCATGTTTCTTAGCTATTCTTTCTTTCTACCAGGAAGACATTCTTGCTCTCTCGAATGAGTTTTCAGATAATTTCAGGTTTGTGTTTGTTGGGGCTGATTGCTTTATTGCCTTTAGTCATCTTTTATCAAATAAGTTTCTCTGCCTACTAAATTTGTACAGATTTTGTGCCAATCTATTATAGTTGGTTCTCTTCACTTTTACTGGCTGTGAATTATGCTCAAATTTGTTTCTTTTTTGTTCAGGAAAATGGGATCTCAATCTGTGAAATTATCGCTGCCCAGCTCAGATGATTGTAATAAGAAACCTCCCCTTGGTGTATCTTCATCTCGTATCCTTCGAGTTTTTTTTTTGTTGACTACATATTGTTAACTGGTTCCTCAGAATGCTGATGGGTATCCTATCTATATTCTGCAAGCATATAAAATAACAAACACATAAAATTAAACGGATTAGGCAGAACTTGGATAATCTTTTGGAGTGACAATTGTGGGCTAATTTTCCTTCAGAAAACCAAACTCAGTGGCTCCCTCTTGCAATGACTAAAATAATTTGATCCTGCAACTTCTCTCCTTGCAACTCTTTCTTAACAACCAACTGTTTTTTTATGAAAACATACTGAGTTTTTCAGCACAGGACAATTACCAATTTTTTGAAGTTCGAAGGACCAATTCTTTATCTATATATTACTTGGGATTATTTTCATGAAACTAGCCGGATAAAGAATAGAAATGGAATAAGCCCCCAATTTGATATTTGAAAAACTTCAGAGTATTGAAGGACTTCCAGAATATCATTTTGGTTTTCGAAAGATTTGTAACATCAAACTGGTCCTCTACTTAGAATCTTTGTTTACGAAACAATATTAGTTCGCCTACAATAAAGCATAGCATTTTTGACTATTTAGATGTCAAAACAGCATTCTATAGGTGCTAAAATAATGATTTGCTCAATAAATTTGTCAGCTGTTCATGTTAGCTGTTGAATAATGGAAAATGTCAACTTTAACCTATCTCAGAATCTAGAGAGCGCAGAAAAGTGCAATTGGTGGAACAGCCAGGATCGATGAGTAGAAGTCCACATGTGGCAAGGTCAGGGTCGGTAAGTCAAGGCCGTCCTATGTCCGCCGATGATATCCAGAAAGCAAAAATGCGTGCGTTATTTATGCAGAGTAAGCATGGGAAAACTGCTTTGAAAGAAAATAAAGAAGCAAAAATCAGAAGTCTGAGTAAATCTCCGAAGGCCAGTATTGCCGTTTGCTCTTCTAAAGTTCCAGCGCCACTCAAAATTGAAGAAGAGAAGAAGCCTCTGTTGTTTTCCTCTAAAACCACTAATAGGCTGGAAGCTTCTTATTCTAAACTGACAACGGATTTGAAGGAAACTCTCGCGGAGAAGTGCAAGAGGGTGAAAATCTTCTGGAAAACACCAGCAGGTACATTTGCATATTTTTGTTGGTTCTATCAATTCATGCCTATTAGGATATAGAAAAATTGGTAAAATTCATTGACTGCCAAAAAAAAAAGCTTGAAAGACTGAGAACAGACCGTATTAAGAGGTATGTTGTCGTTGAGATTTAAAGAGGTATATGCAGTAAAATCCCTGCACATTTTCTGGGAGGATAATTCAGAGGCTTCTCTGCAACTCTGATGCTAACTCTGCTGACCCATTGTCTTTTTGCTGTTTTTATTACTTTATTATACAAATGTTAAATAGAACAAAAGCCTTGATCTAACCTTATGTTATGTTAGTAACTTGGGTCCATATTGTCCATTTGTACATGTTCCTACAAGGTGTTCATGAGATTTATAGAAGTTTGCTGTCAAATCCGTCTCTTGGAATTTGATATCCAAATAATAACACTGATTTGCTCAAGGATTTTAGGACCATCCATTATCTCTCAAACATCCGTTAGTGGTTCAATTTGAATATTTTCCCCATGCATTATTACTAATTGTGGGATAGTTCTAAATATGTAATTATTAATACACTATTTTGGATTTTGTAATTGACTATAACGAGCTATGATAAATCACTAAAAGGGGATCACAAGGATGAAGAGGGTCATTTTTTTAATACCAATTATCAGTAGCTTGTTAATTACTATCCAATTTTCTTATAAAAACAATTCAGTTATATTGCAATCAGCTGCTCTCTGTTCCATTGCCCAAGGAGTAAAGGTTCAGACATAGATAGATGAGTTTGGTTTAGGCATGAATTAGCAGTATAAATCCATGTTTTCAATCTTCGTTTCCAAGCAAAGTAATGTTGAAATTCCATACATTGCTACTGATGCGTAAGTGTGATTGTATGGGGTGCTTTGGTCAAAATAAAAGATGCAATAACAACCAAGCCTTATCCTACTAAGTGGAGTTGGTTACATGATCAAACTACGACATATTCATTTCGTTAATCTGAGATATTTTTAATAGTTTTTCTAAGTCTTTTTCTATCTCTAGTTCTTTGACCACTCTCTGTCTAACCTACTCTCCTTAAAACAAAATCCACCTGTCTTCTCTCTACATGTCCAAATTACCTAAACCTATTTTCCACCATTTTTTTATTATAGGTGCTACCCATCGTGCTCTTTAATATTGTCATTTCTATTCTTATATCTAGTCTAGTCTTGCAACAACTCCAACACATCATGTCTGCCACACTATATTTTTGCTACACTGAATTTTTGTTGTGTTGATTCTTAATCGTCCAACCTTCTGTCCCTTACAACATTACACGTTTTACAACTGTCTAGTAAAACTTTTCCTTTGGCTTTAGCGGCGGTTCTTCTGTGTCACATAAAATTCCTTAGGCTTTTCTCCATTTCAACCACCCAACTTGAATTCAATAATTTTAGGTCTCCCTCTATTTCTCCATTGTTTTGTAATATGGACCCAAGATATTTAAACCATGTAACTTGTAGTACAATATGATCTCCAACTCTCCAACTGTAACCTCTAGGTTATAAATGCTTCTCCTTTTGTTAAATTTATATTTCATATAATCCATCTTACTTCTCCATAGGCAAAAGTCATATACTTCTAAAACTTGTCTCCAAGTCTCTAATCTCTCATTTCATTCTCTTTGACTCTCCAAGTAGGATTAATCATCTGAAAAAAATATACATCTCGATGTTAGTTCTTGGATTTGTTCTTAAATATATTTAAAATTAAAGTAAAAAGGTAAGGGTTAGAGATGAACCTTGGGGCAATCATTTTTGTATGGAAAAATTGTCCGTCTCTCCACCTTGTCTGCAAACTAGCCAGCACCCTTCATCCCAAATAAAAGATGAAATTATGCAATTATGAATTGAATAAACAATCAACTTAGTTTTTAAGTATCATTCTCTTTGATTGGTTCTTAAGTATCTAATAAGTAGTCCCTAAAGTATATAAAATGTATCAATTTAGTCCAGAAGGTATATGAAATTCCGTTATGTTAGTCCTTAACATCTTAATAGTAGTGACTAAGTTGACAAATTTTATATAATTTAAGCCTATTTATGTGCTTATGAGCAGGGTTGTCAATTGTGGAAAGCGGAAAATGACTGATTGTTAAAATTCTGCTATGCGACCATTTGACAATATTCCCTCCGTTCCTTTTTAAGTGTCATTTTTTGACTTTTTACACGTATCAAGAAAACTAATCATTATTATTACTTTTCAAACAATAATTCTCCTTTTACCTATAATACCCTTGATCATTTATTACATTCATTTTACTTTTTCTCTCTCTGTAATAATTACCTAGGGGTAATTTTGACAAAAGTGCAGTTAATACTATCTTGAACTTTGCAAGTGACAATTAAAAAAGAACAATTTTTTTTCAAAAAATTGACACTTAAAAAGGAACGGAGGGAGTAATTTGTACTAAATAGCTTATCGTGGGGCCAATAATGGTATGTCCACATTTTGTTGAGCTATATCAGTAGCTGCCATAATGGCTATTTGACAACATTGCTTTAGCGACTAAATTTGAAAGATTATGATATTTTAGGGATTATATTGATGGTTTATTCATTATTCATTTCTTGAAATATGACAGTTTTTTTTTTCTTTCCCGACCCTGTTGAAGTCAGAATAAGCATTCACGAGGACACTCTTTAAAGATAATATTTCTATACACGGTATTACCCAATCAAACAAGTATTGCATTTGGGTATTTTATTTTGTGATTTGCAGTCATGATCACAGATTGGGTTGGATTATTGGTTCTTTATCTGCGCTGTGATGGGATTATGGTTTAATTCATGAAATCAGTTTTTTATGGTTTAATTCATGAAGTCTGCTTTGCATGTTTTTACTACAAAGCAGATCAGGCAACTGAATGTTGTTACAAGTGTTGGGTAATATGTGTAGGTTTAAAGTCGGTGCTATTTGTAAATTACATACTACAGTCATAAGACTTCCAGCAAAGTACCAATCCAATCTTGAGGCATTCTTGGCATCTATGACTATTATTGTTGGCTGTAATATTAAGACACTAAACAGCAAACGGTTGTTCATTTCTTTTGGTAACTTGTGTGCTACATTCTGGTCTATGATTCAACTACAAGCCTTGAAAACCTCATGACGGGCTGTATGTTAATATTACCGGTGCCCGCCAGCAACATTTGCTTTTATTCCTTTTCCACTTCTGATAGAACACATTTAGTTTGCTTCTTTTGGAACTTTGATTATTCATTACCAAGTTCATTATGAAGTTTGTAAATCCCATAATTTATAAATAAAATGGGCAAATGATCTGATGGAGGCAATTGTTTATATTGATATTTACATGGTCACAGGTCATGGATACGTTTGTAGCCATCCTTAATGAAAATACGCTTTAGATATTTTATTTTTCCTGTCATTTTCATTTTTGTATTTGGCCGTGGTGCCTATTGCTCCATTGCATCCACTCATACATTGTGAGGCACTCCTGTAAAAAGTGGATTTGCCGTATAAAATTTGCTGTTGCTGTTGGTTTTGTATTCTAATGTTTTGTTACTCCCAAATCAATGACTTTCTTTAAATTCCTGTTTTGTTTTCTTCGGTTTTCAAATCTTTCTTTTTTGGTTCCCTTTCCTTTTTTTGCAGAGGTAAAACTCAACGATAGGTGGAGAGTTGGTGCTGGTCAAAATAGCAAAGAGGTTCATATCCAAGAAAACAGAAACCGCAGGGACAAAGAAGCTATTTATCAGACAGCACGAGAAATGCCCTCTAACCCCAAGGAGCCTTGGGATTTTGAAATGGACTATGACGACTCTTTGACACTGGAAATTCCTATTGAACAGCTACCAGATAGTGATGATCCAGAAATAGTAGATGCATCCAATGAAGTTGAAAATGCAACTCACCCTGCTGTTCAAGGGGTGTCCTCATCTTCAGCCAGTAATGCAGCCACTGCTGAACCTGATTTAGAGTTGCTGGCCGTACTGCTAAAAAATCCAGACTTGGTATTTGCCTTAACTTCTGGACAAATTGGCAACATCTCAAATGAGGAAACCTTGAAGCTGCTTGACATGATCAAGAGAGGCAGCGTGAACACAGGATTAAGTGAAAATGCAAATAGAAACTACGGTACTAGTTCAATGGCCCCTGAGAAGGTGGAAGTTTCTCTCCCATCTCCAACCCCTTCAAGCAATCCAAGCACGGTGCGTGATTTGAGTTCGTACTGCAACAACTATTTGTCAAAGATCTTATCATGTCTTATGTGTCCTATCAGAGTGCCATGCACTCTCCACTGTAGCCATGTTGGCTTGTGTTTGTTGAGTGTTGAGAGCACATAGTACTTGTAGCATGGGGTGTTTGGGGAAAATGGTTTTTTTCAGTGATAGCCCAAATTGAGATCGAAATGAATTAGTTTATTGTTTTATTTAGTATTTCACCAAGATGTTTCATTGCCAAGTTCTTGGATGCCACGGAAAAAGTATTCTATATTAACAAATAGCCAATTTAGAGTAACAATCAATGGGTTAGTTTCTTAGACTTCCGTACTGCAAATAGTGTTTAGTTTCCTTGCAGTATTTTGCTTGTATTATAGAGTAGGCAAATTGGTTTGGTGCTTGTCTCTTTAATTTATGGTGCTGACATCCTTAGCATGACCAAAAATGCATGAAGGACCCCACACTATTTCCTTACAATTGTTGGCGTACTAAAATTTTGAAAACCATTAATACAATCATTAAATATTAAAAATATTATTGATTAACTGCATTAACTGATGGCTTCCTATTTTTCAACTTTTCAGAGTGGATGCAGCATAGAAGCACCAAAGAATCCTTTTACAAGGCAAAACTTAGCACCCGATAGACGAAGTTTCCAGAGCTCTTCTTCAATTGCAACTGCCAACTTATCATCTCAGATTTCAGCAACTAGTACTACAGTAAGGCAACAACATACATTTGTTCCGTTTTCAAAGCAGCTCCCTGGCACAGCAGTTTCCACATATTCACTACCTCAGGCAAATAATAATATTCATGAAAAACAACCACTTCACTCTCTTTCCTCAGTCTATGCACAAACACCATTCTCTGATAGAGGTTTAGCTATGAACAACTCAATCACTGCCGATGTCTCTCCAGTTGGCACACATACACATGCAATGCGGGTTGATGGCATAAGTAATATAAAACCAGTAGCACCTAATTCTACTA
Source organism: Lathyrus oleraceus (assembly GCF_024323335.1). NCBI lineage: Eukaryota > Viridiplantae > Streptophyta > Magnoliopsida > Fabales > Fabaceae > Lathyrus > Lathyrus oleraceus. The sequence goes on along the minus strand of NC_066581.1, from coordinate 77,137,613 downwards.
TGCAAGAGGGTTTGCCTAATTCATTCCCACAATCCTTCACGTTGAACTCACCAACAACATCACGCACAGCCGCACAACAACAAAGAAATACGCATATGATGCCCCACCAGCCCCATTTTTCTGAACCATCTTACCATGACACTGTCCGTCCTTATCAACCACAGTTCGAAAAATCAGTTCCTGCATCAGATTACCGGAGAGTTAGGCAGGATATGCCACCGAGTTATCATTCTCAACGAAATCATGATAACTATAACACATTGGTTGGGGGATCCATGCCATCTGGTTCTTGGGATAGAAACAATCATGAAAGAGGGGGATTTGAAACATGGAGTCCAGAGAATAGTCCAACTAGGAATCCTAGGTATGTTCAAGGTAGGAATCTCCCAGATTCCAGAACGAATCATGTAAGAAATAATAGACCTGAATGGTCAAGGCAGCGGGGTTCTTCTGGGCATTGGAACCCTGGTAGGCATGAGAACAGAAAGTGGAATGATCAGAGACGATAATATAAGTATTGAGACGATTTGGTCTATGCGGTTCAATCAGGCCCTTAACTTGCTGGATGTATAGAGTTGGATTCTGATAACAATAATTTTTCTTTGGTTTACGGAATCTAAATTGATTGTTGGATAAGGATGACTTCTTTTTAGTTGATAAAGTGAGCGCGGTTGCATCGCTTTGAATGCCGTGCTTTTGACTTGGGTGTCGATTATTTAAGAAGTTCAACTTTTACCCTTCCAAAAAGGATTGGGTGTGCTTTACTCTCACTCATGAATCTGAAGCTTAGTTCGGTACTTTTGGTAACTTTTACATTTTAGAATCTATATAATTTGTGAGCCCGATTTTATATTTTGTTTTTACCTGCCTAAAAAAATATATTAACATTTTCATTACAAAGTTACTGTTAAGACGATAATATTACTGCCTGTCACATCAATTTTAGCCTGTATCTCTTTTGTTCCGACCCATAACCCAAAACACAACCAACCAAGGGAAAAAGATTAGGGGATTGCCCAAGAGCCACCTTAAAAAATCCGAAAACCGAAAACGTCCTTTTGAATATTACATAAGTTATTCTTCAGAGATTTTTCATACATACCAATAGATATCAAAACACTTTGTAAGTATTTATTTTATGATTTAATGGATATTACAAAAATTAACTTCCGTATTAACTCTGGAGTATGTATGTCAAGTTTGAGGCTAATCTATAGGATATTTTTTAACCTCATGATAATGTATTTATTTTATGATTTAATGGATACTACAAAAATTAACTTCTGTATTAACTCTTAGGACATTAAATTTCTCTTATGGATATTATTTTTAATAAATCATATATTGATCACAAAATACAATTAAAATGGACATTATTTTTAATAAATCATATATTGATCACAAAATACAATTAAAATGTCATATAATTCAATCAAACCACACACTTATGTAATTCAATCAAAATGTCACATATAAGTCATACATTATTCACAAAATACAAACTAAAATATAAACAAAAAGTCAACTATCCGACCCCCGTTCCTTCTCTGTCTCTTGTATTGCAAGACATTATGTGCATCGACTATCATGACCTCCACAGTGGTCCTTCCAGGAGTGTCTTTCTGAAACTCTTCTCTCCCTGTACTTGCTTTTATAATAGGCACAACATACTGACATGCAGGTAACACATCAACGTCATGATATGACCTCACTTGTTTCTCCTATAATATTTTCTAATGAGTTGGCTTAGATGACTCTCCCTATACATCGAGTGTCAAGTAAGTATTTGACACTCTGAAAAATCATTGGATATAGTCACTCCATGGATGTAGGAGGGATGACTCATCATCAAGTGTAATAGACATCTCACCAATCAAAAGATAGAATCAAGAAGTCTTTGAATGTCATATCTCGATGAAAGTAGACAATAAATCATGGTTAATAAAGATATATTCAGTCCTGGATATCAGATAGCTGCATGACATTCATAAACCATGGTTTATCAAGTTATGATAGCTTTATAATCATCGTACCATGGTTCATACATTTCAATGCCCTGAGATGCTATAAAAAAATACATCAACATCAGAATGTTCTAATCGTATAACACATGTTTAAAAGAATAAATACATAATTATTTTATGTTTCCATCCCACACGTGCTTGACAACATGATTTACATACAGGCAACATAGTTAGGTGTTTGAGAGGTCTTCTAGATAAACATCAGGAACAACATCGACATGTTGGATTTTTTGGGGCATTAAAGGCAACAACATTGAACTCATGTCTCTCGGATGATGATGTCGGAGACATGTGAACAACGAAAGACGATGCTTCAACATCAAACGAATTGGTACCAACGACCGAACGAAAGAGTCTAGCTCTTTTCCTACGAACGAAAGCATGCTGGGCCATTATATCATGTCCCAATCTATGTACGTTGTCAGACATTTTATCTGTAATTACATTAGAAAAATCATATCATGATCAAAGAAGCCAAATCTAGGGAACATAACAGGAAAAATCAGAAAAGTAATGCAGAACAACAAATTTGAAAGTTAATTCCCGCAATGCAGAATAATAAAATGCGGAAGTTAACTTTTGTATCCTCCTGAAACCAGAAAACAAAGGAATATAACATTGTCAAATGTTCTAAATTCAAAAAATATACATACATGCCTCACTAAACAACCTATTATGCATCATAATGCACCATAAACAACCTATTATGCATTTAATTTTAAACTAATGCATCAAAAACCAATTAGGTATGGCCGCCAGGGGTGAACTGTTCAATAAGGTCTGAGTCAAATTTCGTAATTCACACCATCTATCACACGTGACTACGAGGTGATTGAAGAACAATGGTCCACAAAAGCAATCAAAGAGGAATAACTTCATTCACGATGGAAGAATGATCCATCCTTTTCTGTTCCACGTTTTAGGAAACTCTCTCAACCCATCCCTTTCTGTTCCACGTTTTAGGAAAATCTCTCAATCCTTTAGTTCAAATCCAAATAACTTATTTATATATATATATATATATATATATATATAGAGAGAGAGAGATATCATATAACTATTGATTGTTAATTGTTTTGAGCCATCAAATTAAAAAAATTAATGGTTAAGATGTGGAGTAACAATTAATAACTTATTCTTGAAGTATATATATATATATATATATATATATATATATATATATATATATATATATATATATATATAATGTTGGAGAATAGGAAAAACTCTCAAATTGACAAAAATACACCGACAATAGTTCTCCACAACCCATACATGGACGAACTCTATATATATATTCAAACATCCCAAGCTCTCAATAGAACATGAAGTATACAAAAAAACAAAAAATACAGAAAACTATTAGAATCAGACCTTAAGCTAACACAAAAATATTGGTTACTTTTATTATACCTTGAATTAACACAAAAATACACAAAACTATTAGAACCAGACCTTAAAATATTCTAATCAAACCTTGATTTAACTCAAAATAATATAATATTAGAATCAGAATTATAAAATAAAATTATATTATAATATTAATCATAATTATAAAAACCAATATTGTAGATTCCTTTCAATTTTAAGAATAATTTTACAATTTTGTTAATTTCAGCTACCAAATTGACAAACCTCAAGAATTCAATAATGATAATAATATAATCATAATTCTTTCTTCTTATGAAGTTTTTGTGAATTAATAAGAAGAAAAAAAAAAGTAATTAGTTGAGAACTTACAACAACACTTGCAGTAACATCATCAAATCCAGTAAAAGCTGAAGCAATACAAAAAGAATCTGCATCAAATCAAAAGACAAAAATTATAAGGATACGAACGACCAAAATCAATTGAAATTGATAAAACCGAATAGATTGAGTTCTTGACGACTTCTCTTGTGAGATTTCTCTTGTGTATGATTTCTAAGCATCTGTAAACTTTTAAATAAACCTATCACTAAGCATATGAATATTAATACTGAAAAATAGTATATGCGTTGATTTTTTAAAATAGTATTTGGGTCGATTCTGCAATATTCAGGGCAGATCCTAATTTTTTAGAGGTCCAGGGCAAATAACTAGACCCCTAATGATTTTTTAAAAAAGAAATTTCTTATATTCTACACCCACTTCTATATAAAATCTTTGTATTAACTACAACTGCTTCATCCTCCACTTAATACTCCGAAAACTTTTTTCATAAGTGTAAATAAATAGTAAAAATAATATTATGACTAATCTTTATATAGTTAATCATAAATTAAAATTACTAAATTAAGATTATAAGTTAGTTACGGTAGAAATCTTAGATAATGGAATATCCTTAAAAAAGATTATAATTTATTTAATATAATATTAAATATATATTTTATTTTTTAAAAAATAAAATGAGACCCCTTAATTTGGAGGTCCTGAGCTAAAGAATGTCTTGCTCTTTCTCAGGACCGACCCAAACAGTGTCCTGCTGATTTTTGTTTTCGTAATACTTGAAAAGATAAGACATGAAAGAAGAAAACATGAATGAAATAAAAAAAATAATGGAATCGACCCACAATCTTAAGAGAGGAATATGAAATATAGCATATAAAATTTTATATAATATGGGATATGGAAGAGACTCGATTTAGGATTTGAATCAATTTTCCTACCGATGAATTACAGTTCCCCATATGTTGCATATAAAAAAATAAACCTAATGATGGTATAATATTTTGTCTAATTAAAAATTGATTTTAATTAAGTGACCCATTATAATAATTGTGGTGGGGAAATGACCAGGCATGAAAAATGACATTAGATTTGTTTTAATTTGGATATGAAAGTATAATGATAGGTATTAACTTTCTTATTATTATAGTAGAAGATTATGATTAAATAAATTTAAAAATTGAAAATAACATAATAATAACATCAATTGACTAAAGCAAATAAGGGGTGGGGTGTAAAGGAAATTAAGTCGGTCTTTTACAAACCTTAATCTTTTACATAACTTACCATTTTTTAACCAAAACAATTTTAGAAACCTTTTATTCAACTAGTAAATATTATTCAATTATATATTTTCTTAAGTATTTGTGTCGATAATCGATAATTCTTAATGTTTTATTGTTGGTTATAACGATCTAGTTCACTTGCTGAAATTGGTCAACTACAAGATAATTATAAGAAAGAAGCCACCAATGGAAAGCATTCAATCATATGTTCCCAAAAAAATAAGCTATTGAGACACCGACCAATACTAAAAACAAAAGAGTTGATAATGTCGAAATGATCATAAACACTACAATGGACACCACTAGCGATTAAATCAAGGTCTCAACAATGGATTCTGAAAAACTAAAGCAGAGGACACATTAGATTATGAATTTTTGAACCACGATTTTGAGAATGGAGAGGTCAAAAACACGTTGGAAAATGTGATGGTTTCCAATGATAAAATAGTGAATATATAATACTTAGTTTAAGTAGTTGTCAATGCACACAACAATAGATTTAATGATCCTCCACACAAGATTGCATGTGATGAGCTTTCTAGATCTATTTCACGGGAAGATGAAGAAGAGCAACAAATAGAAACTGAGGACAATGAACCTTTCATTAATGTGACTGAAAAATGGAGATGGAAGGATAGATCTCAAGATGTTAAAACAAACATGCATATGTGTTCCAAGGAAAATGATAAGTTGTTGCACATTACCTATGATGCATCACTCTAACCTCTAATGTACTAAAGTTAGATTTTCCCACCTCTTTCGAATTTCAAAAATTAGAGACATCCTGTAAACAAATCATCTCCGATCACTGAAACAAAGAAGTGCTAGGTTTCCCCATTATTGTTCTTGCCATCAAACACAAAACTTTGAAGCATATTCTAAGACTTGGAATAGAGAAATGATTGGATATGTGAAAGGAATTCCTCTTTAGTTGGAGAGAGAAAGAAGGAGAAACATTAACAATTATAGAAAATAGAATTGAAAGTACGTGAGTATTTTTTGGTGAATTTATGGATGGAAGAAAGAGAAATTTTCTCTTGATATTATAGCCAACCATTGTAGCATGCATATTCATTATAAATACTTCATTTTATTTCATTTTCTAACATCAGAGAGTGAAAAGCCTTTTTTGAGATACATATCCAAAAGAGAGTTTATCCACCATATTTGTTGGTGAGAGTTGTAATAATCATTGTGTTATTATTCATTTTAAACAGGAGATATAATTGTTGTTCCATTGTTATTGTTATATAGTTATTATAGTGGGAAAGTTTGATCCAGGGATAATCATTTATCCGCCGACCTTGTTTTAGGCGTTTGTTTTTGTGTTACCTTTCCCAACAAGTGGTATCAGAGCTTCGGCTCACCACACATTTTAACTTTTATTATTACAATGGACGAGTCAACCTCTGTGGGATCATCAACAATGATCAAGTTAACTTCTTCAAATTACTCCATTTGGAAACCCAGAATGGAAGACATACTCTATTGCAAAGAGTTGTATCAACCTTTGCAAAATGAGGGGACGAAGCCTACCGGAAAGTTTGATGAAGACTGGAATATCATGAACAGGAAAACTGTCGGACAAATTCGACAATGGATCGATCAAAGCGTTTTTCATCATGTTGCGCAAGAAACAGTTGCGTACACATTATGGAAGAAACTAGAAGCTTTGTACGAGAGAAAGACAGCCCAGAATAAAGCCTCTACTATTCGAAGATTGGTGAACCTCAAGTATAGAGAAACTAGGAGTGTTTCTGAACACTTGAGCGATTTTCAAAGATTGATAAATCAACTCACCAATATGAAGATGGTGCTTGAAGATGAATTGCAAGCATTATTATTACTAAGTTCCTTGCCTGATAGTTGGGATACGCTTGTGGTTTCATTGAGTAACTCAGCACCACAAGGTGTTCTAACATTGGACATAGTAAAAGATAGCATGTTCAATGAAGAATCTAGAAGGAAGGAACAAGGATTGACGACTGAGTCTGAGGCGCTTGTTACTGAGTATCGTGGAAGAAGTATCCACAAGAAGTTCAATACTAGAGACAAGTCAAGGGGAAATTCTGGAGATAAGTTCAGGGGTAGGTCGTGGACAAGAAAAGACATAGAATGTTTTTATTGTCACGAGAAAGGTCACATGAAGAAAGAATGTAGAAAGCTCAAAAGAGAGCAACAAGAAAATGGTGATGCGAGTAACAGAGCCGCTACCATCTTTCAAGGCAATGAGGTAATCTTTGTTGGTGATGACGGTCATGTTAATTTGACATCACAAGATACATGTTGGATTGTGGATTCTGGTGCATCATTCCATGTAACCTCACAAAGGGATTTCTTTTATTCCTATACAAGCGGTGATTTTGGCTGTGTGAAGATGGGGAATGATGATAAATCCAAGATTGTGGGCAAAGGTGATGTTTGCCTAGAAACAAACAGCGGTTTTCGCGTAACGTTGAAAGATGTGAGACATGTTCCTGACATGCGTCTCAATCTAATATCAACCGGACTTCTAGACGAAGAAGGTTATACTAGTGTGTTCGGAGATAGGAAATGGAAGTTGTCAAAAAGTTCCTTGGTAATAGCCCGAGGCAAGAAAGAAAACACCCTTTATGTGATAGAAGCCAAAGTCAATAATGGGTGTGTTAATGCTCTCAAAGAAGACTCCTCGGTCGAGCTATGGCATAAACGGCTCGGACATATGAGTGAGAAGGGACTTCAAATCCTAGCCAAAAGAGGTATTTTGGCCGGTATGAAAGGATTGGAAATGTCGCTTAAGCCATGTACACATTGTTTGGCTGGAAAGCAACATAGAGCTTCATTTCAATATAAGGCTCCACAAAGAAGACCAAATGTTTTAGATTTGGTGCATTCTGATGTTTGTGGTCCAATGAGCACTAGTACTCATGGAGGTGCAAGGTATTTTGTTACCTTTATTGATGACCACTCCAGGAAGGTTTGGGTGTATCCACTCAAAACAAAAGATCAGGTGTTTGTATTATTCAAACAGTTCCATGCTAGCGTTGAGCGAGAAACTGGAAAGAAGTTAAAATGTGTTCGCACTGACAATGGAGGAGAGTTTATGGGAGATTTCAAACATTATTGTATTAGTAATGGAATTCGGCATGAAAGATCTGTCCCGAAGACGCCTCAGCACAATGGAGTGGCTGAGAGAATGAACAGGACTATTGTTGAAAGAGTGAGAACAATGTTATCTCATGCTAAGTTACCCAAGAGTTTTTGGGGTGAGGCTCTGATGACTGCAGTTGATTTAATCAACCTATCCCCTTCAGCTCCATTGAACGGTGATGTTCCAAATAGTTTTTGGACATGTAAAGATGTATCCTACAACCATTTGAAGGTGTTCGGTTGTAGAGCGTTTGTTCATATTCCAAAAGATGAGAGATCGAAACTCGACTCGAAGTCGAAGGAATGCATCTTCTTGGGATATGGTAATGAAGCATTCGGGTACAGGTTATGGGATCCTGTAGAGAAAAAGATTATCAGAAGCAGAGATGTTATCTTCTTAGAAGACCAGAATATTGAAGATATTCAAAAGGGAGTTAAGCCTGTTATTTCTGAAGAACATCCAATCAACTTAGATATGACTCCTCCTTTGGAAGATTACGAGGGAGAAGAAATAGAAGATATTGGAGATGCAGAGAATGAACCTCCAGTTGATAATGATCCAGCTGAAGAAATAGCAGTTGATGATGAAAATGAAGATATGGTTGAAGAGCCCCAATTAAGAAGGTCATCCAGGATTCCAAAACCGCAAACCAAATATCCTGAAACAGAATTTGTGTTACTTACTGATGGGGGAGAACCAGAGTCTTATGAAGAAGCCATGATGGATAACCACAAAGGAGAGTGGTTGAAAGCCATGCAGGAAGAAATGCAATCCTTGCATGAGAACATGACTTATAAGTTGGTAGATTTACCGAAAGGTAAAAGGGCACTCAAAAATAAATGGGTGTACAAGTTAAAGTCTGATGAGAATAACTCACGACCTAGATACAAGGCGAGGTTAGTCGTGAAAGGATTTAGTCAAAAGAAAGGAATTGACTTTGAAGAGATTTTTTCACCCGTGGTTAAGATGTCATCAATCCGGGTAGTGCTTGGTTTGGCTGCTAGTCTTAATCTAGAAGTGGAACAACTAGATGTGAAGACTGCATTTCTTCATGGTGATTTAGAAGAAGAAATTTACATGGAGCAGCCAGAGGGATTCAAAGTCAAAGGTAAAGAAAACTTGGTATGTCAGCTGAAAAAGAGTTTATACGGACTTAAGCAGGCACCACGTCAATGGTACAAGAAGTTTGATGCATTCATGATTGATCATGGATACCGAAGAACTAATTCTGATCATTGTGTGTTTGTGAAGAGATTTGATGATGGTGAGTTCATCATATTACTCTTGTATGTTGATGATATGTTGATCGTAGGACAAAATAGTGAGAAGATAAGCACATTGAAGAATGAAATGAAGAAGTATTTTTCAATGAAAGACTTGGGACCTGCAAAATATATTCTTGGTATGTCCATCCGTCGTGATCGGAAGGAACGGAAGTTGTGGCTATCACAAGAAAAATATATCGAGAAGGTGTTGGAGCGGTTCCACATGGAAAAGGCAAATCCAGTTGCTACTCCACTTGCTAGTCATTTTTGTCTTAGTTCAAAGCAGAGTCCGTTAAATGAAATTGAAAGGCGGGATATGAGAAAAGTGCCATATGCCTCAGCTGTTGGAAGCTTGATGTATGCAATGGTATGTACACGAGCAGATATAACACACGCGGTTGGTGTTGTTAGTAGATTCTTGGCAAATCCAGGAAAGGAGCATTGGAATGCTGTGAAGTGGATCTTGCGATATCTAAGAGGAACTTCCAAAATGAGTTTGTGTTTTGGAAGTAGAGAACCTGAACTAATTGGCTATACAGATGCAGATATGGCGGGAGATATTGATTCTAGGAAATCAACTTCTGGATTCTTGATTACATTTTCAGGGGGAGCTGTATCATGGCAGTCAAAGCTACAAAAGTGTGTTGCTTTGTCTACCACAGAGGCAGAGTTCATTGCAACAACAGAAGCTTGCAAGGAAATGTTATGGATGAAGCAGTTCTTGCATGAATTAGGACAAGAACAACAGAAGTATGTCGTGCATTGTGATAGTCAGAGCGCAATCCACTTAAGCAAGAATTCAAGTTTTCACTCAAGGTCAAAGCATATTGATGTGAGATATCACTGGATACGTGATATGTTGGATTCCAAGCAACTGCAGCTTGAGAAAATCCATACTGATGACAATTGCTCAGATATGATGACCAAGTCCTTACCCAAGGACAAGTACGAGTTCTGCAGGAGAGCTGCTGGATTGATGGAGCCCTTCACCTAAATCGGAAGGGGGAGATTGAAAGGAATTCCTCTTTAGTTGGAGAGAGAAAGAAGGAGAAACATTAACAATTATAGAAAATAGAATTGAAAGTACGTGAGTATTTTTTGGTGAATTTATGGATGGAAGAAAGAGAAATTTTCTCTTGATATTATAGCCAACCATTGTAGCATGCATATTCATTATAAATACTTCATTTTATTTCATTTTCTAACATCAGAGAGTGAAAAGCCTTTTTTGAGATACATATCCAAAAGAGAGTTTATCCACCATATTTGTTGGTGAGAGTTGTAATAATCATTGTGTTATTATTCATTTTAAACAGGAGATATAATTGTTGTTCCATTGTTATTGTTATATAGTTATTATAGTGGGAAAGTTTGATCCAGGGATAATCATTTATCCGCCGACCTTGTTTTAGGCGTTTGTTTTTGTGTTACCTTTCCCAACAATATGTACACACCAATATTACCATAATTATGGATGATGTGAAAAAGATTCAAAGTATAATAAATGATTCAAATTATATTGAAGTTCTAGGACTCGAAGAGAAGAATGCTCAAAATTAACTAATATGGAGGATCAATTTTGAAGGGACAAGGCTAAATACAAATGGTTCAAGGATGGAGAGAGAAACAATAGTTATCTCCATAATCTCATTGAAATAAGGCAGACTACAAACAAGATCACTAGACTTTGAACTAGAGATTCCTTCATTAAAGAGAATAATGCAATTTATTAAGATGTCATGAAATTTTTTCTATAAATGATCTCTTCACCTCCAATAAAAGTTGTGCTTTTGCTGGCATCATTGAAAGATCCATTCCTCACCTAACCTTTTTACTGGGACATTGTAAGAAATGATGTAGTGGCCTAAATTAGTCAATTCTTAAAACAAGTGTGTATCTTCCTTAATCTCAACACTAGCCATGTGGTCCTCATTCCTAAATTTACTAGTTTTGATGCCATTAGCTACAACTTCTTTAATTATGATATGACTTTTCTGGTATGAAAATATGTATGTAAAGGTAGTTAAATGGAACATTTATGTTCCTGGCCGACCGTAATGGTCATCAAGCGACCACTCAAAGAGAGTTATAATTTGTCCAGAACCTTCACATCATAGGAGAACTACCCTACGGGAGTAAACAAATAATATGAATCCAAGATTCATCCAACGGATTCCCGCATCATACTCCTATCAAATAACAGGTTGTTATAACTGCTCCATTATATAAAGAAAACGCACGGCAATTTCATGTACACAATTTCGAATTCAAATTTCATTCACTCTTCTCATTCCCATACTGACTTGAGTGTTGGAGTGCTAACATTGCAGATCATCTCTCTCTCCAATAGAAAATCCAAGAGAATTATCAATTTAAATGAGTCTTGACTGACTGACTCCACCTCTAAAGACTTTGAATTTGTAAGGAATGATTATTTGATCAGAATTATTACCATGCCTAAACTTGTAATGAAATATCATCATCTCAAGCAAAGAGTGGACTAACACTCTTAAAACATGATTCTATACAAGATCACTTACAGATATGGCTCATCAAGATCACTTGCAGATACCTCAAGGAATTGAATCTCAAGCAAGGTTTGCTGATTCAGGTGCTTCTCACCACATCACCTCTAACAATTTTAATTTGCAATACATCCAGTCTTGTACAGGCCCAAATAAAGTAATTGTTGGGAATGAACATAGTCTAGAGGTTAAGTCAATTTGGAACTCTCATGTCTAGTCCAATCTTGGGTTAACTTCCATGTAAAAACTAGTCGATTTATTGCATGTTCCAAATATTACTAGAAACCTAAATCTGTGTCAAAATTTACCAAAGATAATCATGTCTATTTTGAATTTCATTATAATACATGTTTTGTGAAAATATCTCAGACATCTAATCAGGTGCTGCTTGAAGGGTTCCTAGATGAAAGTAGGCTATATTGCTTAAACAATATGACACTAGAATCTTCAATATGTAAATCGAGTCCTAAGCTAAAGGTCTTAAGTCGTATAATCAATAACATTGCTATTTCTTTGATATTTATAAATATAGTGTTAAGAATATTTGTATATGGAATAGTCTCACATCGACTATATCATGTAATTAGTTGTAATCTCTCTCTATATAATAAAGTCTCCGTCGTGCTTTTCAAAACACACGGTTTATTCAAATGTCTTTTAGTCTACTATATTTCAACATGGTATCTAGAGCCTACTAAGAGGCAATTCTTTCTTTACCCTGTTTTACCCGGTTGACCCACTATCTTCCGGTGAGATTTTTTTTTGTAAACCATGTCATCACTCCGGTTTGCCTCTCACTTTTCAAAATTCTCCGGTAACCTACCGTCAGAAGCGTCTCCTCCGATCCAGCTATTCCCCATTTTTCACCGGCAAAAACCTCCACACGTGACAACACATCTGACGACTGATCCCGACAATTTTCCCACCTCTCCACTCTCCATAGGGCATCTGTTTCAGATCCGATACTCATGGCTACTCCTCATAACTTTACACCAAACTACAATAATTTCCTCAGGTGGTATCAGAATTATCAGAACTTAGATTCTACTGCTTCAGTAGCACACATTGGTAATTCATCTGCTTGTCTCTCTCAATCATCTTCTCTTGGACCTTGGGTCCTTGATTCTGGCGCGTCTGATCATGTTACCGGTAATAAAAATCTTTTCTCTTCGCTCTCTACATCCGGTTTCTTACCTACTATAACTTTTGCCAATGGTTCTCAAACCCGATCCGAAGGGATTGGTACTGTTCAAATTATACCTTCTCTATCTGTTACTTCTGTCCTCCATGTACCTAATTGTCCATTTAATTTACTTTCAGTCAGTCGTTTAACTCGTTCTCTTGATTGTAGTGTCACCTTCACTAACAATAATGTTACCCTGCAGGGTCGAAGTTCGGGACGGACGATTGATATCGGATGTGAGTCTCAAGGCCTTGATTACCTCTCAGTGTCATCTCAGACATGCTCAGCGAAAAGATTCTCCATTCACTATCCATGCTCAGTTAGGTCATCCCAGCCCTTCCGAACTACATAAGTTGGTGCCAAATTTATCGAAGGTATCTAATTTACATTGTGAGTCCTGTCAGCTAGGGAAACCCACCCGTGGTCAGTTTCCCAATCGAGTCAATAAAGGAGCTTCATCCCCTTTTGCTTTAGTTCACACCGATGTTTAGGGTCCCTCGTGTACTGTTTCTACTCTTGAGTCTAGGTATTTTATCACCTTTATTGATGATTTTTCACGTTGCACGTGGTTGTTTTTAATGAAGAATATATATGAATTATTTTCTATTTTTGAACAATTCTATCAAGAAAAGAGAACTCAATTCGATGTGTCTATCCGTACCTTAAGAAGTGACAATGCCCGTGAATATTTATCCCACCAATTTCAAAATTTTATGACACACAATTGTATTCTCCATCAAACATCTTTCCCTCACACACCTCAACAAAATGGGGTAGCCGAATGCAAAAAATCGACATCTTGTAGAAACCACTCGAACCCTACTTCTCCATGGTAATGTTCCATTTCGGTTTTGGGGGGATGCTGTGCTAATGACATGTTACCTTATAAATCGCATGCCCTCATCTATCCTTAGCAATAAAATTCCTCATTCAATCTTTTTTCTCAATTCCCCACTTCACCCAATTCCTCCCCGAGTCTTCAGGTCCACATGTTTCGTACATAATCTCTCTCCTAGTCTTGATAAATTATCAGCTCGATCACTAAAGTGTGTCTTTCTTGGTTATCATCGATCCCAAAAAGGTTATCGTTGTTATTCATATACTCTACAATGATACCTCGTATAAGCCGATGTTACCTTCTTCGAGCCGGTTCCATATTTCGAGTCCAGTCACGTAACTCTAGAACCCATTCAAGAAAGTACTCCCACACCTTTTCCGGAGTTATTAATGTCCCGCCTACCATTATCCCCCATCAGTCTAGGGCTCCTGACCCCCCACTTCTTGACCACTTCAAACATATCAGCGTCGTCACCCAATGCATGTCGTCCCTGTCCCTGAGGTCATACCTATCCCTGAGGTCATTGCAGACTCTCCTTCGACGCCTCCGCCATCACCAGATCTGACCCTGCAACCTGAGTCTAATCTTCCGATTTCCCTTCGAAAAGGTATACGTCAAACATAAAATCCTTCTCCACATTATATTGATTTATGTTATCATCGTCTTTCCCCTTTGCAACATACTTGTTTGTCTTCTTTATCTTCTGTTTCTATTCCTAAAACTCCAAGTGAAGCATTATCTCAACCTGAGTGGAGGCAAGTAATGATTGATGAAATGTGTGCTCTTCAAAACAGTGGTACCTGGGAACTGGTTCCTCTACCCCATGGGAAATCTTTAGTAAGTTATCATTGACTTTATACAGTGAAGGTTGGTCCAGATGGTAAGATTGATCGATTTAAAGCTCATTTGGTAGCCAAAGGATACACTCAGATTTTTGGATTGGATTATAGTGATACCTTCTCGTCTGTAGCCAAGATGGCATCTGTTAGACTTCTTCTAGCCATAACATCCATTCGACATTGGCCACTTTATCAACTTGACATCAAAATTTGTTTTTTACATGGTGATTTTGAAGAGGAAGTATATATGGAGCAACCACCTGGATTTGTTGCTCAGGGGGAGTCATCGAATATGGTGTGTAGGTTACATAAGTCTGTGTATGGTCATAAGCAATCTCCGAGAGCTTGGTTCGGCAGATTCAACACTGTAGTACAACAGTTTGGTATGCCCCGTAGTGAAGCTGACCATTATGTATGTAGATGATATTGTCATAACTAGTAGTGACCAACAGGGTATACTCCAATTAAAACAACATCTCTCGAATCAATTTTAGACAAAAGATCTTGGTAAACTTTGCTATTTCTTGGGTATTGAGGTAGCCCAATATAAAGTGGTTTGGTGATTTCTCTTGCAGTTAGTATGGTAAGTCAGTTCTTAAATTCCCCTTGTCAACAACACATGAATGTTGTTATCTGGATTTTGAGATACATCAAATGTGCTCCAGAAAAAGGTCTAGTGTATGAAAATAAAGGACATGCTCAGATAGTTGGATACTCCGATGCTGGTTGGGCAGAGTCACTCATTGATAATTGAAATTCTAGTAACAGACTATCGATGTCACACTGAATGTTATGACATCCAATTCTGCGCAGACAAGAATGATGCAGAACGTAAATGTAAAGGACAATAAATAACACAGACAGTTGTTTACCCAGTTCGGTGACAAACACACCTACATCTGGGGGCTACCAAGCCAGGGAGGAAATCCACTATAAGCAGTATTAATTCAGGACTTAAACCAACTATTTAATCCTATCACTTAAGACCTACCCAATGCAATTTCAATCTTAAACTAAGACCAGAGTTCCTACTCACTCCCTTGTACTTGTATTTCCTAAAATTAAGGTTAAGCAAGTTAACCTAATTTCCACATATTAGGGTGCTACCAAATAGGCTATATACTAGGCCTCTTAATTGTAGCTCAGTTGTTAGTTTCCTGGATTTTAGCTCAGCTATTAGATTCCTGAAAAATAGCCTGAGAAAAATACTGAAACAGAAAAACTAACTAGCCTACACTTTAGCATATGCTATCAGGAATGAATGTCATAACATTCAGTTTGACGTCCAGAACATAGGCCATATGCTAGGTCTGTTATTCTCCTGAAAAACAGACTGAAATACATACTGAACTGTAACAGAAAACCAACCAGCCTATAATTCAGTATCTGCTGTCAAGGATGAATGTCATAACATTCAGTTTGACATTCAGACAATAGGCTATGTGCCAGGTCTGTTATTCTCCTGAAAAACAGACTGAAATAAATACTAAGCTATAACAGAAAAACCAACTATTCTATAGTTCAGTATCTGCTGTCAGGGATGAATGTCATAACATCCAGTTTGACATTCAGTAAATCCTGTATTAGCTAATCCTGCAGCATACTACTCAAGCATGTCATGACATCAGTCAAGACATCAGAGTACAGTTAGTGTTTTAACACAAAATACAGCCAATCAAAACATCTACAAACTCCCCCTTTGGCAAATTTTTGGCTAAAACAACTTGGCATCACAACAGAGTTCACAGCAGCGGAAAACACACATCAAAGCAGAGAATCAAAATAGCCAATACACTCAGCACACATAGAAGTTAAAAACTTCAAATAGCAGCGGCACACAAGGAAGTTGAACAGCAACATACTCAGCACACACAGAAGTTAAACACTTCAAACAGCAGCATAACCTCTGGTAGAGGACCTTCAACTTCACATAAATCTGTTCAAACACAACCTGTTGTCCTGGGGTACAGGTGTTACTCCCCCTTTTTTTCAAAAATGTTGCCAAAGCAACACTTAATATTACAGACCAAAACAAAATAAATTACACACAAATTTCAGAAACACGGGAAATGCTCTATTCATCTGACTCAGAGTCAGCATCATCATCTGTGCCATCATCAGGACTGGCATCCTCTTCTCCATCAGCACCTTGATCGCGACTTTATGAGTCGATTGGGGTACTACCTGCAAGTGCACAGTTCTATTGCGTAGTTTTAAAAGATATCGATCCCACAGGGACTTATGAATCGATATACCGTTTTCTAAGGTTACTTCGTAAAGCTAAGGCGGATGATACTTTGATGATTTGGGGGAAAAGTTAAAACTAAAATAAGATCTAAATCAAATATCAATTAAGTGGATATCGGTATGTAGTTCGTCGTAATTAGGGGATCAAGTCTTTGTTGGTTTCTTGGTTTTAAAATAAGTCTTTTCAGTAGACACTATTAATTAAAGGTCTTTTCTCAAACTCTCGCTCTGTTGAATAGACTATGACTTTATATTAACGTAGCTGTCACTTATTAGTTAAGTCCAAAATCACTTTTTGAAAACAATAGAATCTATAGAAACTCTTTTTAAGAAAATACTAATCGTTTAAACACCCTCGTCTCAAACTCTCGCTCTGTTGACTTAGATTATATAATTAAACTCAAATTCTTAACTCTCGTCCTCACATTTAACTTTTAAAAATACTTTTTGAAAAAGATTAGAATTTAATTAACTCTAAAAATTGCTTTCGCCCTGATCTAGAATTAATGTCCAATTTACACTGTCCAGTTAAAAACTCAAACTTTCGTTCTATTGATTTTAACTTCTTTAGTCTTTTACTCTCGTACAAAAACCCTTGGTATTAAACCTGTAAATTGAGACCATAAAAAGAGTGATTTTATTTTTAAGCGAAATTAAACCAACTTAGTTTTGATTCCTTCATTCCGCTTACTTTACATACTGATATCTAAATAAATTAGCCGGACATGCTAAACAGATCTAAACAATCATCATGCTTAAATAAATCCATCTCAGGCAAACAATATAAATAAACAATAATGCAGAGCATATATAAATTCAAACAATAAATTAAAGAACCTGAATAATTAATAGCAATCTTGAACACTCCACCACAGACCGGTTGGATTTGTTCTTGAATTCTTCAATCGGACAGGAAAGTAAAAGCGAAGGAATAAAATTCTAGGGTCTAACGTAAGGTTAGATCCAGTAAAAGATACACAATAGTTTCCGGTGTAGAAACTATTGTGTGAAAAATTAATTAAGTGCTTGAAAGATTGACTGGAAAAGAAAATAAAAATTGCAAATAAAGTAAAAAACTGTAAAAAGGTAATGCTGTAAAATATGCTTGCACGGCCGGAAGCGAAAAGAGAACGAAGAAGAGAGAGCTTTAGGGTTGGCTAAAAGTAACTATTTATATTAGTCTACTTTGTAACGGTTTCCAATGCTTTCCGTGTAAAATCCTCACGTTCCAAGAGTCAAGCAGAGTAATAGGCTTCAATGTGCCTCTGTTGCGTTTCTGAAGCCAAAAATATAGGAGAGTGGTGTGACGTTCGTCACACCATGTGTTACGCTCGTAACACAAGGAAGCAGGGCGTGACGCTCGTCACACCTTGTGTGACGGTCGTCACAGGCTCAGCGCTCATGGGCTGGTATTTTTGGGCTGGGCTTTAGTGAAATTTGCTTCTCTTCATCTTTTTGCACCCCCTTTTCTTCCTTTTTCACTTATGCTTCAAATAAGCTACCTGAGATAAATAGAAGGAAAAATACCAAGTAGTATCGAATAAACTGAAATAAATCGAAGCAAATAATAATATAATTTAATTAAATTGAGTCCAAAAATGTGATATTATTTCATGTTATCAAACTCCCCCATACTTAGATCTTTGCTTGTCCTCAAGCAAGATACAGTCTAGAACTTGTTTTAAAAATTTAGCCAGATGAAATTTCAAAACACACATCAATTCGTATTAGGTTGCAAGTAAACCTTGTTTAGAAGTAACCTGAGTCTAATCTTGACATCTAGAACTACCGTTACAACATCCGATAACCTTACCTCATGCAAACCAGTTCGAGTCATGCTATTATAACCAGCCTAGTTCTTTTACTCTTATTTCACCCGTTTTCATTCTAGCGAAATTACATTAAGCCCTTTATCGTTTTGCGCACATAGTGGAGTGAACGGTTAGTGATTCTGACCCCCTTTTTAGCTTGAAGCTCTGGTACATAAGTTGGATAACTTCGTTATTTAGTCCATTGCAAATTGCGGGGGATCGGACCGTAGTCCGTCCTACCAAGTTCAGCACCAGATACCTGCTGAACCAACTCATAATGGATCTTTCGTATTATGTTTTTGTATGATCTGCAACCTTTAGATTAAATGATCTGGTAAGGATCACCTAACTTAGTTAGTGCATTTCCTGATATATATATATATATATATATATATATATATATATATATATATATATATATATATATATATATATATATATATATATATATATATATATATATATATATATATATATATATATATATATATTTATTTATTTTGGGAATCATTCACTTATATTCATCGGCCCTCCACGTAGTTTGCTATTAAGATGGTGCTGACTTCTTGTATAAACTACTCGGGGTTACTATAAAGTTAAAAGTCCAGGGACTTGTATAACATGTACTTTTCTGATCTAACATGTTGAGGTTTGTTTAGAGCGTTGGGGCGGTAATAATTTTTGTCTTAATTTTTCTCAAGTTTGATAAAATAAGCAACCTTTATATTTACTGAGTGTGTTGAATTTTTGTTATGGCTCATGAAAATTTGAGGGAATAGATAATAGAAATTTCTCACACTAGGGACTTAATTTAGAATAAATATATATTATTTATTTATTTATTTATTTTATTTTATTTAAAGAAAAGGAAATAACAATGAAAAGGGAAAGATAACATACTTGAAAAGGGAAGATTTAAAGAACAAGGTTTTCCCCCCCCCACACTTAAATGAAACATTGTCCCCAATGTTTCAAAGAAAACAAAAGAAATAGAAAAAGAAACTAAAGTCAATGCTGCCTGCCGCCTCTTGTTCTTGGACCGGGTGATCGTTGCCGTACTTCCAAATCATCAAACCTGCTGAGCAACTCAGCGAACCGCTGATCGGTTATTGCATTCCTCGCTTCCTGTTGTTGTTGCATTTGGCGCATCATTTGCATCACTTCGAGATTCTGTGCTTGCATACCATCGATAGCATCCATGATGTCGTCGTTGGTTGCTGGCCTTCTTCGTCGACGACGTCGTGAGGATGGACCAACTGCATTATCGGAAGGGTTGAGCGGGACTGATTGTTGTGCAGGAACCTGATCACCTTGCTCCATTTCTGCAAACTCATCTGGAGGCGGGTTTGCTTGTGTAGGCTCGGTAGCTTCGGGAGCATTCAGATCATAGATGTGGCGGTTGGGATTGGTGACATTTGTTAGGGCAATATTGGGTAAAACAACGCTTGGGACTTCCTGGTTGTTCACCATAAGGTAATACCCTCCGCCTACCCTGTTTTTGATTAGGCGACTGGACCGACAATAACTTATATCCATAAATAGGGGTGGCAGAGATTGTAAATTTTGAAGTTGGTCCCCAAGATTTAAGCCAAGTGCTATGGTGGTGATTAATCCACCAATTACAAAAGGTTGACGGCCTCTAGCACATAGGGTGCGGATATGGTGAAATAGGAAAGAGGCAGCGTTTACCTGTGTATCTGCTGCAAAGACGCAGTGGAGGAAAAATAATTCCTTGGCGTTGACTTTGCTGTTGTTCGGTCGACCAAAAATAGTGTTTTGCAGGATGCGGATGAAGTACCGGGTGGTTGGGTTATGTATATGCGAAGCAAGTAATACATCCCAGTTGCTGGTTTCCACACCGGAAATTTTTCTAAAGAGGTCGAAGGCGTTTATGTGCCACTGGGAGTTCGGAGGGATTCTTGGGTGGACTCGGTCTCGTACAGGGAATTGTAGCATGGTGCTCAATTGGATCTGGGATATGGAGTACTCTGTGTTGAACATGCGGAAGGTTGCGGTACCGGTTAAGTACTCGTCTTCACCGGTGGGAGTGTTGTAAGAATAAGAACTCAGAAATTCTAAGGTGAGTGATGGATAGGTAGGTTGATTGTGTGTGCAAAGAAAGGTTAAATCAGCAAGGCGGAGCATCCACTCTATACCCTGAAGTAATCCTAATTCTTGTAAACAAGTTAAATCAGGATACCTGGTAGAGACGACACCTCGCTGTTGGAAACGCTCGAACTGCTCCCTTTGATAATTATCATCTTCGGATCGGAAGATGATATTTCCGAAATCTTGGTTTCCCGCCATACCGATAAGTGGTTTAAAAGAGGTAATAAGGGGAGAAGGGAAATGAAATTGATTTTATAGAATGGTTTGTGGTGTATGAAGAAAGGTATGGTGGGTATTTATGAAGGAGAATTGCGGTCCAAAATGCAGCAGAAATTAAAATTTTCTCCTTTAGAGATCCTTACGAATGGTCATGATCAGTGATAGAATATTTACCTCTTGTGACGGTTGAAACCTTTGGTGCAGATCTCTTGTGACGATCAAAACCTTTGATGCAGATCCACGAATCGATCACGAACGTTGAACGATGACAACGTCTCTACTCAGTCCACACGAACGGATTCCTTCAATCTCAATGCTAGCTGGTACGAATGAAAGCTTTGAGTGAGTGAGAGAGAGAGAGAGAGACAGAGAGAGAGAAAACGAAAATAATGCAACCGCTATTAATGCTTCTGCACAAGGGTTCTATTTATAGAACCACTTGTGTGAGCTTCAAGCTAAAAAGCCCACTTAAGTGTATTTTGGCCCATATCTTATAATATGCCCAAAATCACTTAAGCCCATGGTACCTTACCATATTTCGTATTCTACTCAAGTACACCGTACCTTACGATGTTCTATAATTCACTTAAGGGCACCGTACCTTACGGTATTCCTTAGTTACTCTATCTCTCATCAATCCGTCCTTTG
Organism: Lathyrus oleraceus; assembly: GCF_024323335.1. Taxonomy (NCBI): domain Eukaryota; kingdom Viridiplantae; phylum Streptophyta; class Magnoliopsida; order Fabales; family Fabaceae; genus Lathyrus; species Lathyrus oleraceus. The sequence continues at coordinate 77,115,782 of NC_066581.1, read as the reverse complement.
TGTGTGACCCTGTAGGTTTTCATGACGTTGGCAATTATATTAAATCACGCATTTAACATAATAAATAGTGAGCGGTATCTAGCAACACATCACTGCTACCCAAGACACGAAAATGTCATGTGATCTGACAAAACCTTCTGTGATAATACTTATGTGTATAATTACCCTTTTGCCCTTATGTCTATATTGAACACAAGGTATAGACCGTGTCATCCTTGTCCAGTTCAATATTGGGCCCATAGACATTTATCCTGTTAAGCAGGATGGGCAAATTCCATCTAGGACACTCATGTCCCTCAGCATGCTTTGTGGAGTACCCATCAACTGTCTTTATGGTTATCTAGTTACGGATAACGTTGGATCAGCAATAAAGCACTCGACTCTACATCTAGGATCCATAGTGGTTTCAGGTCGAAGAGTGGTATGCGCTATTATCACCATGAGAATAACTTATGACACTTTGCATAACTTTCTATATAGTATTCTCATAGCGGGTCAATCCGGTATAAATATTACTCCTAATATTCATATCTATGTTTAAGACTTGATAACTCTTTATCCATGATCCATGAGATGTGACCATCAGTCTACAAACATAATAGTCTTAATGCTTTAATGTTATCCCACTTCACAATAAAGCTCGACTACGGATACTTTAAGAATAGTGTCCTTATGTTTAATGTGTTCTCATGATTAAGTCACACTTAATACATTAAACGGACTATCTATTCCAGGGACTTTATTAATCAACCATAATAAAGAAAATGCCTTTTATTATTAATAAATAATTCGATACAAGTACCAAAAAGTATTGGCCTCTAGGGCTTACACCAACAATTTATAGGAAAAGTTTTGGAAGTTGGAAAGGGAGTGGTTGAAAAATAAATAAATGTGGGTAAATGTGAATAAATGGGGAAGGTAAAAAATGGGGTGGTGTAACGGTCGTGTCTCCAACGGTTAGTAACGTTCACATAGTCTGAAGGTGTCACGCTCGTGACAGGGGTGTTACGGGCGTCACAGGCACTTGGTGTGACGACCGTGATGGCTTGTGTGACGCTCGTCACACAGTCAGTATGCAATGGTCACTGCTTGCGTGGGTTCTTCATACTCTGTTTTTATTATTTTATTTTATTTTTGTTATTTAGTTATGCTTATGTTTATTTTATTTTGCTATTGTGATACTTTTAAATTGCCTTGCATGCTATTCTACTTTCATAATATATCTTATATCTTTAATAAGTTATGTAGGTAGCATACAGTAGAGAGCATTATTGATAGATATTGCATAAGTCATAGTAAAATAAATCAATAGCTTCATAAAATAATCATAATGTAACATTGGAAGACAAAACAAACATGCGAAAGAAAAATAAATACTAATATTAAAAATAATTCGAAACAAAATTAATAAATAACCTAAACTAAAACTTAGTAACTAAGAAAAATAACTTCTATCCATCTGCATGATCTCTGGCCGGAGGAGCAAATGAGTTAACACGGTTTAGCAACTCGTGAAATTGATTTGTCATACTGTTCATGTATCCCAGAAATTCTTGTCCCATGTTAGCTAACTCTTCTCTGAGGGCGTCTTGTTCTGACATCAAAGCTTGAATGGTGGTGTTATAATTAGCTCCGGGTTATATGATGTCTAAGATCGGGTATCGCCGACTCTTCGGTCGGGATAGGTTGAGGAGGAGGATCAATATCATAATAACCAGATGGTGTTTGAGGGTCAGATTCAGCATAAGGAATCTGGTCGTCACAAATCTCATAGTCCTGGATGGATTCAGTAGATCTAGCAGGAGAGGGTATTCCGTTCAGATTGTAGAGCCAGTTATTGCGGTTATGAACACTTGTCCTTGGACTAGGCAAGGTGAATAGGCAAAGAACTTGGTTGTTAATTATAAGCTCAAACTCTTCAGACCCGAGGTTTGCTATAAACATAGTGTTGAAGAGGAAGGGTATACTCATAGTCGCAGTGCCACAAAAAGGGCTTAAGTCAAGCATAGGTTGACGTAATCCGATAGCATTACCAATCATGGTTATCAATCCGCCTATTTGAATTGGTGCTCGTTCATCTTGGATAAGGCGGTCAAAATTCGCCAACATAAAAGTGGCACCGTTTACTGGACGGTTCTGGGAAGCACAAAATATGATGAAGAGTTCATCACGTGAAACTAAGGTACTGTTTGACTTCTTCCCAAATAAGGTGTGGGCCAGGATCTTATGGAAATAACGAAAGGCCGGGTTATGTATGTTTCCAGAAAGAAACTCATGTTCCTCGGGATCGTCATTTCCAGTCAAGCTTCCCCAAAAGTGTTCAAGTTCTCTATATTCAAAAAGGTCTTCTTGGCTCACTGTGAATGTATCAAAAGAGGTAGGGAACCCTAAAAGGTTGGTAAAGTCTTGAATGTTGAATTGATACTCCATGTTGAACATTATGAACTGGATGAAACCTATGCTTATTCCTTTTCCATGGCTGGGTAGATAGATCAGGGAGCTAAGGAATTCTAGCGTTAGTCTCCGGTAAGTGACGAATTGTGTTCGGATAGGAGTGGTTTCCCACCCTATTTGACTCAGCAAATACAGGACACTCTCTCTTAGTCCAAGGGCAGTCATTGCCCAATCATCAGCATACAAACTAGGTAGCATCTTTCTCTCTGCTAGTTCCTCAAACTTTTGTTTCTGAGCTTTCCCTCTGAATTTGATACCCATACGATCAATTTGTCCCATCAGGTTAGTGTTAGCTAGAGAAAAGAAAAACAAGAGTCTTAGTTAGGATTTGGCCAAATGCCGAAAGAATAAAAGAGGAAAATTAAAATAGATTAAGAATGAATACTAAATAAAATTTAAAAGAATGATTAAGGAAGAAATGAAAATATAAATATTTGTGGGTTGTCTCCCACTAAGCGCTTTGTTTAATGTCGCAAGCTCGACATAAAAACTATCAAATATAATCTATAAAATTTGGGGGCATTACGTCTAAGTGTAAGACTTGTGAATCTTCAATGTTCTCTGCATGATGATAATGTTTTAGACGCTGCCCGTTTACGATAAACGGTTCAATGGATTTTCCTTTAATTTCCACCGCTCCACTGGGAAAAACGTTGGTGACTTGGAAAGGACCTGACCATCTAGATCGTAGTTTTCCCGGGAATAACTTTAGCCTAGAGTTAAATAACAGGACTATATCGCCTTGTTTGAAGACTTTCCTTGATATGCGCTTGTCATGCCATTGTTTTGTTCTTTCTTTGTAGATTCTGGCATTCTCGTAAGCGTCTCGTCTGAGTTCCTCTAATTCGTTTATATCAAGGATTCGCTTTTCACCGGCGGCCTTATAGTTTAAATTTAGATTTTTAATAGGCCAGTAGGCCCTATGTTCTAATTCTACCGGGAGGTGGCAGGATTTTCCATAAATAAGCTTAAATGGGGTTGTCCCTATGAGAGTTTTATAAGCGGTTCGATACGCCCATAAAGCTTCTGGTAATTTCAATGACCAGTCTTTCCTTGAGGTGGCGACTGTTTTTTCCAATATTTGTTTGATTTCTCTGTTAGACACTTCCACTTGTCCACTGGTTTGAGGGTGGTAAGGTGTCGCTACTCTATGCCTTACGCCATACTTAAACAGTAGTTTTTCGAGTACCTTAGATATGAAATACGATCCACCATCACTAACTACTATTCTTGGGACACCAAATCTCGGGAAAATTATATTCTTGAAGAGTCTAGTTACTACTCGTGTGTCGTTTGTTGGAGAAGCTATAGCTTTAATCCATTTTGATACGTAGTCAACCTCTACGAGTATGTACTTGTTACCGAAAGAAGGTGGAAAAGGTCCCATGAAATCTATTCCCCACACGTCAAAAATCTCTACTTCCAAAATGCCCTTTTGTGGCATCTCGTCACGTCTAGATATGTTTCCTGTGCGTTGACATCTATCGCATTTCTTGATGGCCGCATGCACATCCTTCCATATGTTTGGCCAATAAAAACCGGCTTGTAGGATTTTGGAGCAGGTCTTGGATGTACTTGCATGTCCACCATAAGGAGCGGAGTGACAGTGTTGGATTATATTTTCTACCTCTTCTTTAGGTATACACCGACAGAAAATACCATCGGGGCCTCTTTTTAAAAGTAAAGGGTCATCCCAGTAATAGTGTTTTATGTCATGGAAGAATCGTTTCTTTTGCTGGTAGGATAAATTAGGTGGAACTATCCCGGCAGCTAAATAATTGACGAGATCAGCGTACCATGGTGTAACACATATAGCCAAGGTGGTCTCTACCTGTTTATCAGCTTTATTTTCTTCCAAAGTAGCTATAAGTTTATCGTACGAGAAATCATCGTTGAACGATGTTCTTTCCGGTTCCAGGTTTTCGAGTCTAGAGAGGTGATCTGCTACTACGTTTTCAGTTCCTTTCTTATCTTTGATTTCCAAATCTAATTCTTGTAGCAACAAGATCCACCTTAGGAGTCTAGGTTTAGCATCTTTTTTTGTTAAGAGGTACTTGATAACAGCGTGGTCAGTGTAAACGATTATTTTAGCTCCGACCAAGTAAGAACGAAATTTATCTAGTGCAAATACTACTGCTAAAAGTTCTTTCTCGGTTGTGGCGTAATTCATTTGTGCTTCATCTAGAGTTTTACTTGCGCAATATATGACGTGAAGTTTTTTATCCTTTCGTTGTCCTAAAACAGCGCCCACGGCGTAATCACTGGCATCACACATTATTTCGAATGGTTCATTCCAATCTGGTGTCTGTATTATGGGTGCGGAGATCAATGCTTGTTTAAGCGTTTGAAATGCTTCTAAACATTTATTGTCGAAGATGAATTCAGCATCTTTCATCAATAGTTCGGTTAAAGGTTTAGTTATTTTAGAGAAGTCTTTAATGAATCGTCGGTAAAAACCGGCATGTCCTAAGAAGCTTCGTATTTCTCTCACAGTTTTCGGAGGTTGAAGGTTTTCGATTACCTCTATTTTGGCTTTGTCTACTTCAATTCCTCTATTTGAGATGATGTGTCCCAAAACAATTCCTTCTTGTACCATAAAGTGACATTTTTCCCAATTAAGTACTAGGTTTACTTTTACACATCGTTCTAGAACTCTTTCTAGGTTTTCAAGACATTCTTCAAAGCTTTGTCCGCATACGGAAAAGTCATCCATAAATACTTCCATGATGTTTTCGAGAAAATCGGCGAATATTGCCATCATGCACCTTTGGAAGGTTGCAGGAGCATTGCACAAGCCAAACGGCATTCGTCTGTAAGCGAAGGTGCCAAAAGGACACGTGAATGTTGTCTTTTCTTGGTCATCCGGATGAATTGGTATTTGAAAGAAACCTGAGTAACCGTCTAGATAGCAGAAATGAGAATGTTTTGCTAATCGTTCTAACATCTGGTCTATGAATGGTAAAGGGAAATGATCTTTTCGGGTTGCTTTGTTTAGTTTCCTATAGTCAATGCACATTCTCCATCCCGATTCGATTCGTTTGGTTATAGTTTCTCCTTTTTCATTTTCAATAACTGTTATACCTCCTTTCTTTGGTACTACGTGTACGGGACTAACCCATTTGCTATCAGATATAGGATATATGATACCTGCCTCTAATAACTTTGTTACTTCCTTCTTCACTACCTCACTCAGGATCGGGTTTAGTCTCCTCTGATGTTCCCTAGAAGTTTTACAGTCTTCTTCTAGCATGATGCGGTGCATACAAATAGAAGGACTTATTCCTTTAAGATCGGTGATGTTGTATCCTAGTGCGGTTGGATATTTTCTTAAGATATGCAGGAGTTTTTCGGTTTCGAGTTTTCCTAGGTCTGCATTAACTATCACTGGTCGTTCAAGTTCTAAGTCTAGGAATTCATATCTCAGATTTTTGGGAAGTGTTTTCAGGTCTAGGGTTGGTTTCTTAAGGCATTGTGTAGGGTCCGATGTTATTGCTAAACATTGGTTGAGTTTGTCTTCTACAAGATAGTCAGACAATTTGTCCTTTTCTAACTCTGTTTCTTTTATGCATTCATCGATGATATCCATGAAGTAACATGTATCTTCTATTGCAGTGCTTTCAAAAACTTGGAAAGAATGAACTCAATTTTCTCTTCTCCTACTTCGAAAGTGAGTCGTCCTCGTTTTACGTCTATGATAGCACCGGCAGTTGCTAAGAATGGTCTTCCCAATATAATGGGTGTAACTTCATCTTCTCTAATGTCCATAATTATAAAATCGGTTGGAATGTAGAATTGACCTATGCGCACGGGAACGTTTTCAAGAATTCCTACAGGATATCTAACGGAACGATCTGCTAGTTGCACAGACATTTTAGTTGGTCTTAATTCTCCCATTTCTAGTTTCTTGCATATGGATAAAGGCATAACACTAATACCGGCTCCTAAATCGCATAAGGCTTTATCTATGACAAATTTTCCTATGTGGCAGGGTATAGAGAAACTACCAGGATCTTTAAGTTTAGGAGGCATATTCTGGATTATAGCGCTACATTCAGTAGTGAGTGTCACGGTTTCGCTATCTTCAAGTTTCCTTTTATTAGAAAGAATTTCTTTTAAGAACTTAGCATATGAGGGCATCTGTGTAATAGCTTCTGTAAACGGAATTGTGACGTTTAATTGTTTCAGTAGGTCAACAAATTTTTTAAATTGGCCCGCATCTTTGGTTTTAATAAGCCTTTGAGGGTAAGGGATAGGTGGTTTATAAGGTGGTGGAGGTACATAGGGTTCTTTCATTTCTACGGTTTCCTTATTACTCTCTTCCTTTTCCTTAGGTTTACTTTCTTCCTCAGTTGACTTTTTAGAGTTTTGGTTCTCCATCCTTGGATCTACTGGTCCTTCCACTTCCGTTCCACTTCTTAGTATGATTGCATGAGCGTGGCTTTTCGGGTTAGGTTGGGGCTGTCCAGGAAATGTACCAGTTGGGGCAGCAGTAGGCGCTTGTTGTTGAGCTACTTGTGATATTTGTGTTTCCAGCATTTTGTTATGGGTAGCCAGGGCATCTACTTTACTTGCTAGCTGTTTAATTTGTTCGCTAGTGTGTATATTCTGGTTTAAGAAATCCTTATTGGTTTGCTGTTGAGAAGCTATAAAGTTCTCCATCATGACCTCTAAGTTGGATTTCCTAGGAACATTATTGTTAGGTGTAGATGGGGTCGGCTTTTGATATCCAGGAGGTATAGCTGGGGCTTGATTGGGAGCTTGTCCTGGTGCGTATAAAGCATTATTACTCTTATATGAAAAATTAGGATGGTTCTTCCAGTTTGAGTTATAGGTATGCGAGTAGGGATTTCCTTGAGCATAATTCACTTGCTCTGCTTGGATTCCTGTTAGGAGTTGACAATCTGCAGGAGTGTGACCTTGGATTCCACAGACTTCGCAATTTTGAGTTGCGGCAACCACGGTGGTTGGAGGTGATACATTTAAACTTTCAATTTTCTGGGCCAGAGCATCCACTTTTGCATTAACATGATCAAGGCTACTTATCTCGTACATGCCACTTTTCGTTTGAGGTTTCTCTACCATTGTTCGGTTGCTTCCCCACTGATAATGGTTTTGGGCCATGCTTTCGATAAGTTGATAAGCATCGGCATAAGGTTTATCCATAAGTGCACCACCTGCGGCGACGTCTATTGTTAACCTTGTGTTATACAAGAGACCATTATAGAAGGTATGAATTACTAACCAGTCCTCTAAACCATGGTGCGGACAAAGTCTCATCATGTCTTTGTATCTTTCCCATGCTTCGAAAAGAGACTCGTTATCTTTCTGTTTAAATCCATTTATCTGGGCTCTCAACATAGCTGTTATGCTCGGAGGAAAATATCGGGCAAGGAAGACTTTCTTCAACTCGTTCCATGTGGTAACTGAGTTGGAAGGAAGAGACTGAAGCCATCTTCTAGCTTTATCTCTTAACGAGAAAGGAAAGAGACGAAGTCGAATTGCCTCTGAAGTGACACCATTAGCTTTAACAGTATCAACGTATTGGACAAATACAGATAAATGAAGGTTTGGATCCTCGGTAAGATTTCCAGAGAATTGATTTTGTTGCACTGCTTGTAACAACGAAGGTTTAAGTTCGAAGTTGTTTGCTTCGATTGCGGGTGGAGCAATACTCGAATGCGGCTCATCTTGCGATGGAGCGGCGTAATCTCGAAGAGCACGAGCTGGTTCTGCCATCTCGGGTATCGGTGAAGGAAGAAGATTTTTGAGGTCGGGCACTTCAATAGGAGGGAGATTGTTTGCAGTACGATATTCCCGAATTCGTCGTAAGACTCGGAGATATAGTTCAATGTCGTTGATTCGTAAGTAAAACGGCTCGCCTTGTGAGCGAGTGTGTGGCATACAAATCAACGAGAGAAATGAAAATAAAAATTGCCTTAGTCTCTACAGCGTAACAGAAGAGTTACGATATCGACTAAATAAAAGTCCCCGGCAACGACGCCAAAAACTTGATCGCGACTTTATGAGTCGATTGGGGTACTAACTGCAAGTGCACAGTTCTATCGCGTAGTTTTAAAAGATATCGATCCCACAGGGACTTATGAATCGATATACCGTTTTCTAAGGTTACTTCGTAAAGCTAAGGCGGATGATACTTTGATGATTTGGGGGAAAAGTTAAAACTAAAATAAGATCTAAATCAAATATCAATTAAGCGGATATCGGTATGTAGTTCGTCGTAATTAGGGGATCAAGTCTTTGTTGGTTTCTTGGTTTTAAAATAAGTCTTTTCAGTAGACACTATTGATTAAAGGTCTTTTCTCAAACTCTCGCTCTGTTGAATAGACTATGACTTTATATTAACGTAGCTGTCACTTATTAGTTAAGTCCAAAATCACTTTTTGAAAACAATAGAATCTATAGAAACTCTTTTTAAGAAAATACTAATCGTTTAAACACCCTCGTCTCAAACTCTCGCTCTGTTGACTTAGATTATATAATTAAACTCAAATGCTTAACTCTCGTCCTCACATTTAACTTTTAAAAATACTTTTTGAAAAAGATTAGAATTTAATTAACTCTAAAAATTGCTTTCGCCCTGATCTAGAATTAATGTCCAATTTACACTGTCCAGTTAAAAACTCAAACTTTCGTTCTATTGATTTTAACTTCTTTAGTCTTTTACTCTCGTACAAAAACCCTTGGTATTAAACCTGTAAATTGAGACCATAAAAAGAGTGATTTTATTTTTAAGCGAAATTAAACCAACTTAGTTTTGATTCCTTCATTCCGCTTACTTTACATACCGATATCTAAATAAATTAGCCGGACATGCTAAACAGATCTAAACAATCATCATGCTTAAATAAATCCATCTCAGGCAAACAATATAAATAAACAATAATGCAGAGCATATATAAATTCAAACAATAAATTAAAGAACCTGAATAATTAATAGCAATCTTGAACACTCCACCACAGACCGGTTGGATTTGTTCTTGAATTCTTCAATCGGACAGGAAAGTAAAAGCGAAGGAATAAAATTCTAGGGTCTAACGTAAGGTTAGATCCAGTAAAAGATACACAATAGTTTTCGGTGTAGAAACTATTGTGTGAAAAATTAATTAAGTCCTTGAAAGATTGACTGGAAAAGAAAATAAAAATTGCAAATAAAGTAAAAAACTGTAAAAAGGTAATGCTGTAAAATATGCTTGCACGGCCGGAAGCGAAAAGAGAACGAAGAAGAGAGAGCTTTAGGGTTGGCTAAAAGTAACTATTTATATTAGTCTACTTTGTAACGGTTTCCAATGCTTTCCGTGTAAAATCCTCACGTTCCAAGAGTCAAGCGGAACAATAGGCTTCAACGTGCCTCTGTTGCGTTTCTGAAGCCAAAAATATAGGAGAGTGGTGTGACGTTCGTCACACCATGTGTTACGCTCGTAACACAAGGAAGCAGGGCGTGACGCTCGTCACACCTTGTGTGACGGTCGTCACAGGCTCAGCGCTCATGGGCTTGTATTTTTGGGATGGGCTTTAGTGAAATTTGCTTCTCTTCATCTTTTTGCACCCCCTTTTCTTCCTTTTTCACTTATGCTTCAAATAAGCTACCTGAGATAAATAGAAGGAAAAATACCAAGTAGTATCGAATAAACTGAAATAAATCGAAGCAAATAATAATATAATTTAATTAAATCGAGTCCAAAAATGTGATATTATTTCATGTTATCACACCTTGTCTTGCAGCTCCTTCTGCAACATCAGCAGTTTCACCAAGCACATCACCTTCAGTCATCTCCAACTTGATAATCAAATTTTCCAAATTGAGCTTCCTTGCCTCTAACTCCTTGCACGTTTCTTTGAGTATTGCAATGACAGCAGCTTTACCTGGTTGATTGCAAACACTTGATGTCTCTCATGTTGCCATGGCAATGTCAGGAACATGCGTACCTAGGAACAGTTTATGATTGAAGGCCAAAGGGATGTCTCTTCTCTTCACTTGATTCTCTGTTAATATGTTTGGAAATTGATTCAACACAATACCACATATGAGGGAAGGAAAGGCTATAGGCCCCTTCACACTGAAGCTTCTTGCATGCTTCAAGTTTTGATCAAAAATATAGGATCCATAGTCAAAATTGGCTTTGGTTCCAACAACATATATGAACTTTCCAAGCATTACAGCCACTGTAGATTTATGATTGGTGGGCACCCAGTTAGCAGCTCCAATTTTGTGCAGCATTGCATACTTGACACTTAGTTTGCTGGCCACCAACTTACCTTTGAGAGGCCACTTCCTGACTTGATTAGCAGTGATGACTTGACAGATTATTGTCAGTCACCTCAAGCTCAGGTTGAGCTACGTCAGGCCTTCCCAAATACAAGTTGATTACTGAGGGAGAGAAGTTTACACACTTGCCTCGCACATATACTTTTCTGAATTCCTTAGACTTCCCATCAGCACATTCTTCAGACACATTGACAATAAATTCCTTTACTAACATCTCATAGCACTTTGAGAACTGAGTCATAGTCTTCATTAAACCTGCCTCTTGAATAAGGTCCATAATCTCCTTACATTCCAGGACATTCTGAGCCAATTCCCTTTCCAAAGCCAGCCTCTTCTGATAAACATATTTCCACCTATTTACACTAGAAGCAAAATGGAACGATATGTTGTCAATTGGCACCTCAGGGACACTAGCTGCAAGCTTGCTAGTGGTTGGCTTCTTCTTTGACAGAGTGGCAGTGACATCACATGGAACATCTGAGTCAGACTCCACAACAACAGACTTGGTCTTCTTTTTATTGGGCACCCCTTTGCTCCAAGATTTTGTTGGACCATGACCTTTCCTCTTGAGGGAACTCTCTGCCACCTTTGGATTGGGAGAGGTTGGCACATCAATCTTCTTTCTGGGGGACCTTTGCGCCACTGTTTTCTTTTCTCTCCTAGTCCTAACCCTTTTGGCTATGCTAGGGACAACTGAGGACAACAACTCATTATCAGAAAATTCCTCCAGGTCTACTGTTTCAGCATCACAGTTAGGGTTGTCACTGACATCATGAGTGACACGGACTTCCTCACCACCCACATTATCTAGGGGTTTGTCAATATTTGACCCCTTATGAGCATCAGTTTGCTCAGCATCATCAGAGACATTCTTTCCTAAGGAGACTGTATTTTCTTGACAAGCAACATTATCGGGTACAATAGTGTTTAAGGGAATGGAAACCCCAAGAACCTTATGATTACCAGACAGTATTCCAGTCACCATAGTTTCAATGGCATTGTGAACATACCTGGAACCTTCTCTGGTTTGTTCATCAAGCACGATTGCTGAGGAGAAGCCTGAGACAGTTTCTTTAGGTCTTCTTGCATGCGAGGTATTCGCAGAGTCAACAACAGGATCTTCCCTGTTAGGGTTGCATGATTCAGAGCTAGAGGAATCAGACATGGTCTTGGAGGAAGATGAGTTGGATTGGTGCGACATGATGAATATCTTAGAGGCGAAATGAAAAGTTTATTTGAGAGAAAGTTTGTGAGACTGAAAGTTGAAACGATGGAAGAGGTAACGCTTGTTGCACGAGCAGTATCTATTATTTGTTGACCAATCAGAGCAACCTCTCAAATGTTTAATAATTTGAATTATTAAACAGGAAATAACTAACATCATTAGTTGCTATAATTTCTCAGAAGGACATATTCCCACTTTGCCCCTTAAATTGTCAAACTGAGTAGCATCCAATGTCATGACATTCTGAGTGACATTGTGCTCAGTCTGCATCTGGTTCATCCAAACCAGTGGGGAACAACTGCTACCAGATGCTAGGTACTTAGCTTCTGCAGTGGATAATGCTACACAATTCTGTTTCTCCCTTGCAGCTACACCATCTTGATGAGGACTAATAGGTGAGGACAACTCATGACTTTCAATCTGCATAGGTACCATTAAGTCCATGGGCAACAGTTCCAGGCTTTTGGATGTTTTTGGATGTCCAATCTTGGGATGTGACATCTTGGCTAGCTTACCCATCTGACATTTTCCACAGACTTTTCTTTCATCTCTAAGCAAATTTGGGATTCCTCCAACTGCTTCCTTGGATATGATCTTCTTCATTCCTCTTAGATGAAGTTGTCCAAGTCTTCCATGCCACAACTTCACTTCCTGTTCTTCCTTGGCTAAGGGGCACTTTAAGGAGTAGTTTGAGACTTTAGATTCCCACAGATAGCAGTTATCTTTGGATCTGAATCCTCTCATAACTTCCTGATTACCTCCATTCATCACCACACATACTTCCTTAGTGAACTGTACATTGAAGCCTTGATCACATAGTTGGCTTATGCTGATGAGATTAGCAGTTAGTCCTTTTACTAGCAGCACATTATTCAGTTCTGGAACTCCAGGACAGTCCAGCTTACCAACACCTTTGATTTCTCCTTTAGCTCCATCACCAAATGTCACATACCTGGTAGTATGAGGTTGTATATCCACCAATAAGTTACTCATCCCAGTCATATGTCTTGAGCAACCACTATCAAAATACCAATCTTCTCTGGTAGATGCCCTTAGAGATGTGTGAGCTAGTCTAGCAACCCATTGTTGTTTCTTGATGGGGGCATTATGCTTGGACGCCTTCTGCTTAGGTCTGACTTGAGGGGTCTGGTTAGGATAACCATGCAACCTGTAGCATAAGGGTTTTATGTGACCAAATCTACCACAGTAGTGACATCTCCATCTCTGAAATTTCTTCTTCTGATGGTTACTTGTCCTGTTTCCCTGATGTTGTGACATTGGTTGTGACTTCTGCTTGATTTTCTGAACTTCAGCCTTTGAGCTTTTGAGTTCAGTTGAGGATTTCTTAACAAAGCCTAAACCAGACATGGTTCCTGACTTCTGTCCCACCTTTAGAATCTCTTCCAAAGTGTCAGTTCCTTTATTCAACATTCTGATGGATTTTGTCATTTGTTCTAGCTTAGAGGTCAGCAAAGTTATCTCACCATTTAGACCATCTATGACTGTCAGATGCTTCTTTTTCTCAGCTTCCAGCTCCTTGATGAGTTTCTTCTGCTTTTCTCCTTGTATACACACTTCTGCACTTTTGACACATAGCTCTTTATATGAAGCAGCAAGTTCATCAAATGTAAGTTCATCTCCACTTGAGTCATCATCAGAGGCACAGACACTAGTTAGTGCAGTGACATGTTTAGCAGATTCTCCTTCAGATTCACTCTCAGAGTCTCCTTCAGACCAGGTGACAGATAGTCCATTCTTTTGCATCTTGAGGAAGGTAGGGTATTCAGCTCTAATGTGACCAAAACCTTCACATCCATGGCACTGGATTCCCTTGCCTTGGTTGAACTTTTCTTCAGATTTTGATCTTCTACTGATGTCAGATGAAGAGTTCTTGACATTAGGTCTGCCCTTTTGATCAACCTTCTTTATGAACTTGTTGAACTGTCTTCCAAGCATGGCTATAGCTTCTGAAATGCTTTCATCACCTCCAATATTTCCTTCTTCTGAATCCTCTTCAGTATTTGATACAAATGTTATGCTTTTGTTTTTCTTTTCAACATCCTCACACAAGCCCATTTCAAAGGTTTGGAGAGAACCAATAAGCTCATCAACCTTCATATTGCAGATATCTTGAGCCTTTTCTATAGCAGTGACCTTCATGGCAAATCTCTTTGGCAATGATCTGAGAATCTTTCTTACAAGTTTTTCTTCAGACATTTTCTCTCCTAAGCCACCAGAAGTGTTGGCAATTTCAAGAATATTCATGTGGAAGTCATGAATAGTCTCATCCTCTTTCATCCTCAGATTTTCAAACTTGGTGGTCAGCATCTGAAGTTTAGACATCCTCACCTTGGAGGTACCTTCATGAGTTGTTTTGAGAGTATCCCAAACTTCTTTAGCCAGCTCACAGTGATGCACCAGTCTGAAGATGTTCTTATTTATCCCATTGAACAGTGCATTCAAGGCCTTAGAGTTTCCAAGGGCTAATGCATCTTGCTCTTTGTCCCACTCTTCTTCAGGAATTTGCATAATAATTCCATCTTTGCCTGTCTTCGTTGGATGTTCCCATCCTTTGTTGACAACTCTCTAGACCTTGTTATCCAGAGACCACAAGAAGGCTATCATACGAGGTTTCCAGTCATCATAGTTAGAACCATCCAACATGGGTGGTCTATTTGAGAATCCTACATCCTTGTCCATGGTACTAGAAAGTAACGTCCCTAGATCTCACCCAGAAATTAACAGGCAGGGTGCCTGCTCTGATGCCAATTGAAATTTTAGTAACAGACTATCGATGTCACACTGGATGTTATGACATCCAATTCTGCGCAGACAAGAATGATGTAGAACGTAAATGTAAAGGACATTAAATAACACAGACAATTGTTTACCCAGTTCGGTGACAAACACGCCTACGTCTGGGGGCTACCAAGCCAGGGAGGAAATCCACTATAAGCAGTATTAATTCAGGACTTAAACCAACTGTTTAATCCTATCACTTAAGACCTACCCAATGCAATTTCAATCTTAAACTAAGACCAGAGTTCCTACTCACTCCCCCTCAATCACCATAGTGATTACAACCTTTAATTAGTTTAAAGTCAATGGCGAAGTTATACTTCAAACAACTCTTGATAGTGCTTAACAGCTTTAATCAAGAAACACAACACTCACACTTAAAAGCTTAGAGTGACACAACAATTACAACTCACTGAACACCCTAGTCCAATGCAATCATCTAGGTGATAATTACTTGGCTCACAAATAAAACCTAATACAAAACACAATTAAAGTACAGCAGTGAAATATGATGTTACAATAAATTCTTCACGCTTCAAACCCCTGAGTTGCTGAAAGTAGGATTGCCATCCTTTTATAATACAGCACTTGGGCCTTGTACTTGTATTTCCTAAAATTAAGGTTAAGCAAGTTAACCTAATTTCCACATATTAGGGTGCTACCAAATAGGCTATATACTAGGCCTCTTAATTGTAGCTCAGTTGTTAGTTTCCTGGATTTTAGCTCAGCTGTTAGATTCCTGAAAAATAGCCTGAGAAAAATACTGAAACAGAAAAACTAACTAGCCTACACTTTAGCATATGCTATCAGGAATGAATGTCATAACATTCAGTTTGACGTCCAGAACATAGGCCATATGCTAGGTCTGTTATTCTCCTGAAAAACAGACTGAAATACATACTGAACGGTAACAGAAAACCAACCAGCCTATAATTCAGTATCTGCTGTCAAGGATGAATGTCATAACATTCAGTTTGACATTCAGACAATAGGCTATGTGCCAGGTCTGTTATTCTCCTGAAAAACAGACTGAAATAAATACTGAGCTATAACAGAAAAACCAACTATTCTATAGTTCAGTATCTGCTGTCAGGGATGAATGTCATAACATCCAGTTTGACATTCAGTAAATCCTGTATTAGCTAATCCTGCAACATACTACTCAAGCATGTCATGACATCAGTCAAGACATCAGAGTACAGTTAGTGTTTTAACACAAAATGTAGCCAATCAAAACATCTACAATAAGCGACCCACCTCTGGGTATTGTGTACTTGTTGGAGGAAATCTTATATCCTAGAAAAGTAAGAAATAAAACGTAGTTGCAAGATCAAGTGTCGAGGCAGAGTATAAGGCCATGGAAATGACAACATGTGAACTTATTTGGTTAAAACAGTTGCTCAAGGAACTTCGAATTGAAAAAGCAAGACCAATGACACTTATTTGTGATAATCAAACTGCATTGCACATTGCTTCAAATCCAGTCTTCCATGAGAGGACTAGACATATTGAGATAGACTGTAAAAAGCAAGACCAATGACACTTGTCACACCCTGATTTTGACCCTGATATTCGTATCATCATTTCATTCATTATTTATTCCTTGTGATTTTGTTCCTCTAATATGGTACTCTTTTTTCGTGAGCGTCAAATGATCTCCTAGGAGCCGGAATTTTGGAAAGATCACGCAGGGCTATTTTGTTGGATATTAAGTGGGCATGCCTAGAATCTTTGCTATCAATTCCTTCTCGTGTTCTCAAAAATGGGATTCATTTGGAAGAAAACTACACTTTCTTCTCAGATGACACTCTGAGATGCATTTTTGGTGATCTTGTTGAGAGCCTTGAAAATGCTGGAGGAAATTCTGTTTTATCCATGCTAAGATCACTCAGAATGTTATTTGAGCTAGTTGCCAAAGTGACACCAAGTGCAGTTGTTTCCTGTAGTCATGTGATAGATGCACACTTTACTTGGAATTTGGTGCATTCATCTTGGATATTGCATATGAATTACAACAAGCAAAGAGTTGCTTCGATTGTTGCTCTTTTGTCATCTGTTTTACATCCTTTATTATTTAATGATGAGAGCATGCATCAAAGAGACATTGATGCCACCAGAGCAGGAAGCATCGCTCATTTAATTAATCATTCATGTGAGCCAGTTTGCTACTCAAGAGTCATTAGTGTTAACGGTGACAAGCATATTGACAAGCATGTTATAACATTTGCAAAGAGAGACATTATATTAATCAGGTCTATACATGGTTATGCGTTGAAGCATATGCACATATGGAGATTGCAAATAAGCTCCCTGTAATTGATTATC
Source organism: Lathyrus oleraceus (assembly GCF_024323335.1). Lineage (NCBI taxonomy): Eukaryota > Viridiplantae > Streptophyta > Magnoliopsida > Fabales > Fabaceae > Lathyrus > Lathyrus oleraceus. The sequence continues at coordinate 77,098,692 of NC_066581.1, read as the reverse complement.
TTATTACTATGTACGCTAAGTTTGGAAGGCTACATATGGCTAGAGCATATTTGAGCAAATGACAGATTTCAATAAAACTCCAAGGTCTTTTGAACTTAAAATGACATATTTCAATAAAACTCCAAGCTTTTATCCGAACTCTATTTGACCATTCGCATCAGACCGACTGGAGTTTGTAAAAAACCCTATGACACGCAATCTTCATCGACCATGTACTTGTATCCATGACAGCAATCCTGGAATGTTTTCTTTGTCAATCCAGCCACGGATCTCAGGGCCAAACCGGCTTCCTAACAATCCGCAGCAACTTTCCTCCACACCAACCATAACCTGCAAACCACAAACACATTCACATCATCCGGAACAGCTCAGGCAAGTTTTAATGTGATTCATCAAACAAGTTTTGGTGTGATTCTTTAAACATATTTTGGTAATGGATGGTATTGGAAGAGAAGAGCTACTCTCATGTCATACACGCTTCATCAACATACATGAAAATCCAAACTGTTTTACGATAACAATGGTACTCTAAACGGTAATTAATTGATCAATCAAAGAATTCAGAGTCGGCTTTTCTTGCCAAGAGATTAGTACAATGCAATGCGAACAAAGTGAAGTCATACCAAATGTTGAGTGTTGCTGGACATGCTGGGCATTATTTTGTACTTTGTTGTGTCTCTGCTGCTGCCGTTTGAGTAACCTGCAAAGAATCAAACCAAACTCTCGTGACTTCAGTTGTATCCATACCCAACTCAGAAAAACCAAAAACAATAAACAGAAAAACAAATCAAATCTTTAAGAAACTCTCCAGAGTGGTGATAAGTTGTAATCTTCTATTTAGTAATTAAACTGAATTGAAGTGTTTCATAGGAAACCTGTCTGAAGTCTTTGGAATCTTTGCAAATTTCTTAGATCTCTGAGCATGACCGGCAAGCCAATAGTAGGCAGCATCAAGCATACATCTTGCAATTCCATTCAGTCTTCAGCAATAGAAGAAATGGCTTGGGATTTGTTTGGCAGCCTGTGATGGATTAGGGTGTCGGAGTTACAATAGAAAGGAAGATCGACTTGATTCACTTTTTGAGCCAAAACCTGCAGCAAAGTTTAAGCATGTCAATCTAGCAGAGCAATCTTATGCAGGGTACTTCAAAAGGAAAGTCCTGGTCCCAGGAATGGTGCACAGCATGACTAAACACAATTGAAGTTGGGGCTAAGATAAGCAAGCTTTGAAACTGAAGAAGTGCGGGGAGAATTTGTTGGATTTGTTGGAATTATAGCTGCAAACAACCTACAAGCATAAGCAAGGTGCACAAATCAAACCGTGAGCAACACAATGGAGAGATAACCTACAGCAGTCCAATCCAAAGACATCCGGGAAGTAAAAAGTTTACTGATCTTAAGTTTGTTGTGGGTGAAAATGGTGTTTTTGCAACAGCAAAGGAAGCTTCAGCTCCAACAAATTATTTCTAACAGCAAACCCGGAAATCATTTGGCTGTTGCTTCTGCACCTTTGAGGAACCTCACGTTTCACTGCAGTAACACAAAATAATTACCAAGCAATTAAAATTCAAAAAAAGGAATTCCCAAATTAGCATGAGGACAAAAGAATTGGAGAAAGTGTGGTTCAGATTACCTTTCCGAGTCCAATGATCAAACAGGGCAATCATCTCTGAGCATCAAAAAGCAATCCTGGAACTTTCTCCTTTCGACCTTCTGAGCATCATTTGTAACCCTAATCCGTGAGATAAATAGGAGAGGGCGATTCAGAGAGAAGAGGCTAATAAAAAAGAGAGGAGAGGTTAGCGGCGAAAAAGTTCAAAAAAGCAAAAAACCCTAAGAATTGTGAGGAGAAAAATTGGAGAGGCGGACAACCAACCCTAATCGCCAAATTAAAAAAAGAAACCAGTAAAGAGGCGAAGAGAGAGGAGTGAACCGTTACCTGAACCGCTGAATCATCGCCAAAGGTGAGCCCCAGTTTGGTTTCCTTTATCTCTGTTTCCATTTCGTCTTTGGGTTTGATAGCGTGAGAGAGATTTATGAGACGCGATGAGAGGTGAGGGATTGAGGGTAAGTTTGAGACGAAGAGAGAGTGAGACGGAGAGTGAGACGCAGGATAGTGAGAGAGCATCGCGAGAGAGAGGGAGGCGGCCATTAGGGTTTCCTCCAGAGTGAGAGTTTCTTCCCTTGGTTTTAGTTCGGGCGGGTCAGTTGAGTTCCGACCCGGAGCTCCTAACCCGCATCAAGGCCCAAAAGTTTCCTGTAGGCCGTTCGTTCGTGGGCCTTGTTCCTTTTTTATTTGGAATTTCTTCATTTTAATTTGTGTATTATTATTGTTGGGTGAAGAGTTATTCCAACCAACCGCCTCTGGCCTGGTGGTTGAGACTTCTCCCGTCTCCCATTAGGTCACCAGTTCGATTCTGGGCTCAGGCATTCTGTTCTCATTTTTATTTATTTATTTAGATTTAATATCAATTAGGTTAATTAGATTTTGTAGGATTTAATTAGAAATTTCAATTAGATTTAGGTTTAAAAATAAAATAAATAAAATAATATTAGTTTAGATTTTGTAGGATATAGTTAGAAATTTAAATTAGATTTAGGTTTAGAGTAAAATACTGATTATTTTTTTAGTTTTTAATTTCTTTTTTAATTTATATATTTAAGTTAGTTCTAAAATATCAGTTAGTTAGCAAGTGGTCTGGTGGAGGGGAGTGGCTTCTAGATCCTTAGTGTAGTGGGTTCGATACTCCTAGGTGTAGTTTTTCATTCTTTTAATATTTTCTTTCTATGCTTTATTATTCATATTTCCTTTTTTTATTTATTGTTTAATAATATGACTTGTATTTTTCTTTTAATTGCATCATTCATTCAAAACCATTTTAAAATTATAAAAATCATATTTTTCTCGATTCAACGTCGAGCCCTTTTTTCACACCCTTGTAAGTCGATTGCTTTTTAAGCATCGCCATCAACCTCACATGGCTTACTCTTGGGCCTTCTTACAATGAACTTAACTTTCAATAATTTCAAACCTCGGTACTTTAATTGTTTTAATTTAATATTCAAATTGTTCTTTAAATAAAATGTGAAGAAAAAGGTTACCTGGATGGAATGTCCAGTCGTAATCCCGAATATTAGGCTCAAGCTGTAAGAGCTTGTAAGCCATAAATATTCGTCTTCTCTTTAACACTCTAATATTCAAATCATTTTCTAAATAAAATGCGAAGAAAAAGATTACCTGGAGGGAGTATCCAGTCGTAATCCCGAATATTAGGCTCAAGCTGTAAGAGCTTGTAAGTCATAAATATTCGTCTTCTCGCCAAAATACCTGTAAATATCCCAAATCACCTTCTAAATAAAATGCGAAGAAAAAGATTACCTGGAGGGAATATCCAGTCGTAATCCCGAATATTAGGCTCAAGCTGTAAGAGCTTGTAAGTCATAAATATTCGTCTTCTCGCCAAAATATCCGTAAATACCTCAAATCACCTTCTAAATAAAGCGTGAAGAAAAAGGTTACCTGGATGGAATGTCCAGTCGTAATCCCGAATATTAGGCTCAAGCTGTAAGAGCTTGTAAGCCATAAATATTCGTCTTCTCTTAACATTCCAAACATTCAAATATTTTCCTAAATAAAACGTGAAGAAAAAGATTACCTGGATGGAATGTCCAGTCGTAATCCCGAATATTAGGCTCAAGCTGTAAGAGCTTGCAAGTCGTAAATATTCGTCTTCTCTTTCACACTCCAAGATTCATAACCTCTTCTTAATAAAGTTGGAAGAAAAAGATTACCTGGAGGGAATATCCAGTCGTAATCCCGAATATTAGGCTCAAGCTGTAAGAGCTTGCAAGCCATAAATATTCGTCTTCCCTCCAAAACACTCATAAATATTCGAATCATTTTCTTAGCAATATTGGAAAGAAACAGACTGCCTGGGTGGAATGTCCAGACGTAGTCCCGAGTATTAGACCCAAGCTGTAAGAGCTTGTAGGTCACAAGTACTCGTCTTTCAAACTGCAAAATACCTAATTCCTACCTTAATACTTTTTCAATAAAGATGGAAATGGAACATGGTGTATACCATGCACTCCTGAGGCTAGGATTCGAGATGTATATCTCGCTCATCCAAGTTCTCGTCATCATTCAAAACACCTCCAACCGATCAAACTCTTTTCTCGCCGCCGTGCGATTAATCAAAAATCATTTTTCATAAATGAAAGATATATTGTCTTAAGTGATACAAAACAATGTTTCGGCCACGATTGTTGAGTAGAGATAAATGACGATTTTCCGAATGTAGATTTATAAATCCGTTCGATGTGTGGTATGCGTCCACTCCTCATCTGTTTTGGGTAAAACAATGTTTTCGTCGATTAATACAATATAGCTTTCGCTAAAATCGACCAACAAATAAACATTTTTCTACCCAGAACTACGTAAGCCTTGATTTCTCTGTTGAGATACGTAGGAGCAGGATTTGTAAATCTTGTCAGGCCCACTAATAAAAAAAACTTAGGTTTAGTCCTTCGTTAAAAAACCAAAAACATTTCTTCTCTCTTCTATTCTTTCTTTCTCACCTAATAATTCGAAAAGCCTAATATTTTAACTAACACTAATGCACACAACTGACCTAATGGTTCCCGTTGAGTACAACGGACGTGAGGGGTGCTAATACCTTCCCCTTGCGTAAACGACTCCCGAACCCTGATATTGGTTGCGATGACCATATCTTATCCTTTCTTTTGTCTTGGGTTTTATCGATATTTCCCCTTTCCTTTTTAGGAATAAATAAAGTTCGGTGGCGACTCTGTTCAGTCCATCATTGCGAGCGTGCGATCGCGCTTCGCTTTGAAGTCGTATCCCCATTTTTCGAGGTGCGACAGATGGCGACTCTGCTGGGGAGACTGTATACTATTCCTAAGCGAGTCAAGCCTAGTTAGGTCGTTTGTGTGCCTTTGTGTGTTTACCTATGTGGCTTTTCTTTATTGATTTTGTTATCTTTATTGTCATATTGCTATAATCTGTTATATTGGTTCGATATGCTTTGGTCCTTGGAGAGACTCTGATTGCAAACCTTGTGGGAAAGACTTTTTACCCGAGTCTCGAGTAAAGACATAAGATAGGACGAGGTTGAGTAGTGCGGGTCCGCGAGATGTATTTCTCGTTGGGTCGGTACGAGAACCTCACTTAGAGTAGATTCTTGAGAGGATGTTGTCGCTCGGCAAGTAAGTTGCCGTAAGCTTCAATATTTTCTTTAGGATCCATGACTCTGAGAACCATTTGTAGAACCTTAGTTCTTTGCCCCACTAGGAAAGATGGTTGCGTAGTGTGGGTCTGCGAGATGTATTTCTCGTTAGATCGATACGAGAACCTCACCTAGAGTAGATTCTTTAGATGGAGTTGATGCCCGGCAAGTAAGTTGCCGCAGGTAGCAAACAGTCTAATGGATCCATGACTCTAGGAACTTTTTCAAAAAAAAACTTAGACCATACCCGGTGAGAACCATGTTCTATACAAAGCAATCAGACTTATCCATGCCTTAAGCCCATTGAACCTATACAAAAAAAATGCATCACATTCATACATTGCATCAACATCATAAAAAGCAAACTCTTAGTTACCTCTTATTTGTTTCAGGAATTGAGAACTTGAAAATGACAACTTCAGTGAGACACACTTTCACGCTCAAGTACAAGGAACCTAAGTTGAATAGTCTAAAGGGTTTGATCTCTGATTTGTCTCTCAGCAGACGTGATGATTTTGGAAAAAGCTATGGGAAGATTTTGAGCCTTCTAAATAAGAAAGTGGACTATGGAATCATCGGCTCTGTGGCACAATATTATGATCCACCTCTACGCTGTTTCACATTCGCTGATTTCCAGCTAGCTCCTACTTTGGAAGAAGTTGAGAGGATCGTGGGTCTCAAGTTGAAAGATTTTAATCCGTTTCCAAAGCTCGAAGAAGATATGGGCCCAAAGAAGATAGCTTCGGCCTTAAGCATCAACGTCCCGACTGTTCGAGAAAATTGGGCTGAAAAAGGGGGTTGCAAAGGTTTTGCCGCGATGTTTTTGGAGGAGTTAGCTCTAAAGTTCAAGAAAAGTGGAAATTGGAATGCATTCTATGCTGTGGTGGCTTTATTGATCCATGGGATTGTGTTATTCCCAAATGTTGAAAAATTTGTGGATCAAGTGGCCATAGAAGTCTTTCTCTCTGGCAATCCAGTACCATTTCTCTTAGCTGATATTTACTATGCCCTTCACACTCGACATGAAAAGAGGGGTGGAGTGTTGTTGTGTTGTGCTCCGTTGCTTTACACTTGGTTCATGCAACACATGCCCGAAGAAGGTCCTTTTGTGGCAAAAGAACTTAAGTCTCCTCAGAAATTAGCTTCTCTCACCGCAAGTTCCATCAGATGGTATATCCGAGAGTGGGAAACCCCAGACATTATAGTCAGCTGTGGGGAATTTCCTAATGTACCGTTGTTGGGTACCAAGGGTTGCATCAACTATAACCCTATGCTATCTCGATTACAACACGGTTACCCCATGGATGGTCCTCCTGACGCAAAGGACTTACAGCCATTTGTGCTCTCTGACATCCAAGCAAGCAATCCTGATGTAAGAGCGGTACGAAAGGCTTGGTTAAAGGTTGTAAGAATGGGTAAAGAGTTTGGAAAGAGAAACATCCTTGCCAAAGAACCTTACACACAATGGGTGAAGGAAAGAGTTGAGAAAATCCAGTTGCCATATATCTTAAAGGCTCCAGCTGTTCCTAAGACTCCTGAGCCCGAGCCCATACTCCTTGAGGACATGGAGAAACTCGTTACTAAGGTTAAGGAGCTTGAAGTAGAGAATGCCGATTTACGAATTCAGATGAACCGAGTTATCTTGGAAAATCAGAATTTGAAAGAGGAACGTAAGGGAAAAGCCCAAGAACTTGAGGATAGCAACAAAAGAGCCCGACTTTTGGAAGACCAGAAAGATGATCTTGATCATATCCTATTAGGTTCCACATCAGTGATCCGAACCAGGAAGGAAGAGCTCAAGAAAGCTGAGTATAGAATTTGTGAGTTAGGGAGACTGTTGGATAAATCTCTTATGGATAAGAAAGAAATTAAGCTCGACTTTGAGGCACAAATCCGTGACTTGAGGGACGCTCTGAAGAAATGCGAGGAAAAATTGTCTCGTGAGATACTCCAAAAGGAAGAAGCTGAAAGGAACTGTCACCATCTCAGGTACCAGTTAGAAGAAGCTACTAGGAGGTTTGCAGTTTTGGAGAGCCAGGAAGGTGATGCAGCCTACTTACTCCTAAAAAATGATTGTGTGTACTGGAAGAGGTTGTACAGAGAAGCTAGAGCAACCTTAGATGAAGATCAAAGGGTCATCAAGGAACTCCAAGAGCTCTATGTTGAATGGAATGGCAAGTTCCGCAACTTGGCTAGGTTTGTTAACCTCAACATGCTGGAACTCCCAGAAAAACTCCAGGAAGCGGATTGGTGTATGTGTCCAGAAAACACGCCTCCCCAAGTTTTCAACTTCGTCAAGTTTATCAAGAAGATGATGAATGAGCTCACCACAGATCTGGCTACGATCATAAGAGCTGAGACCGAACTTAAGTTCACTTGTACTTGAATTTTAATTATTGATGTTTAAGTCTTTTTGTATTCGAATTGTGTGTACTTGAAGTTAAATCTCTTTGTATTTGAACCTGATTTTAATTAATGGAAGTTGTCATTTTAGTTCTCAATTATTACATGTTATTCTCATATTCTAACATTGCCTGAATAAATAATAAAGATAACTAAGAGTTTTGCAAACAAATGCATCCATACATGCATTCATACATTTTCAAAAAAACACAGAGTCTCATTCTGTCCTTTCTTCCTCCAGTTTCACGCTGAATTTTCAACACCAATACAATACTCGTGCCAGAGCTCGTCAAAGAATGGCAGATCAAGAGCATGAATTGGAGCGAGTGAGCTCAGAGCTAGAAGACCTGCGTGGAAACATGGGGCAGGTCATGGAGATATTACAAGTTATCAGGGCAAAGCTTGACACCCAAACAACGGTTGTTTCTGAAGTCGCAGGTCCATCGATTGAACCCCAACCTGCGAGGGCGGTACCAACAACCTGGCCAACCTACGGTTTACCTCCTGGTTTCACGCCTACAGTTGAAGGCGCCCCTGGTTTTGCACCACCTGCTCAGCAGACAGCTCCTCTACCGACCATCAATGAAAACCATCCAGTGGTTCACACGTTCGCACCTCCTCTCGTTCGGGCACATGTGCAACCTTACTTTGAGGATCAGCAACATGCTCCAGACTTTTCAGATGAAGATGAGGAAAGGCAGGAAGACCTAAGAGGGATGAAGGAGAATTACCAGATGCTTGAGAAGAGATTGAGGGCCATGGAGGGCGACCAAGTTTTTGGTGCTACAGCTAAGGAAATGTGCTTAGTGTCGGGTCTTGTGATTCCTGCGAAGTTCAAGACCCCAGATTTCGATAAGTATGAGGGCCACTCGTGTCCTAAGAGTCACCTCATTATGTACTATCGAAAAATGGCTGCGCATGTTGAGGACGACAAGCTCATGATGCATTGCTTCCAGGATAGCCTGAGGGGTGCTCCCTCTAAGTGGTACCTAAGCCTTGATCAAAGCAGGATTCGCTGCTTCCAGGACTTATCTGATGCCTTCATCCAACACTACAAGTATAACATGGATATGGCCCCAGATAGGAGACAACTGCTCAGCATGTCCCAGAAAGACAAGGAGTCTTTTAAGGAGTATGCGCAAAGGTGGAGGGAAGTGGCCTCGCAAGTCGAACCACCTCTGGCTGAGAAGGAATTAGCGGATTGGTTCATGGATACAGTTAAACCTGTGTTTTATGAAAGAATGGTAAGTAGTGTATCTACAAGTTTCTCTGACCTGGTCGCTGTAGGCATAAAGGTCGAACTTGGATTAAAGAATGGAAAGATGACGACTACCTCTGAAACATCTGGTAGTAATGCCAAAAAGTTTCCTGGAGGATTTCAAAGAAAGAAGGAGGGGGATACGAATGCAGTATCAACCAGTCAAAGAAGGAGTCAGTCATGGAAGAAACAACACCAATTTTCTCAACAACAACCAATATACCCAGTACAATATGTCCAACAACCGTATGTGGCAGCTGTTACACCAAATTTTAACCAACCACAAGCTTCAGTTTATCAACATGTTCCTGCTCAACAAGCGCCGATATATCAGCAAGCGCCCGCGCCACCTGCTTATCAACAGCCGAGTGCACAGGCTCCTCGTCCGCAAAATCCTCAAAATCAAAATAAGGTGCCAAGAAGTAGAGTTCCGTTTGCTTCAATCCCTATGACATACACTGAATTGTACCCGTCATTGCTACAAAAAGGGTTAGTGACGCCCAGATCTTTGGGTCCTCCACCAAATCCTTTACCGCCATGGTACAATCCAGATGCTCATTGTCCTTTCCATGGGGGTGCCCCTGGACATGATTTAGAAGGATGTTATGCTTTAAAGCATATTGTGCGAGACCTGGTTGAAAAGAAGATTCTGTCATTTCGAGACGTCGGACCCAATGTCAAGAACAACCCTTTGCCAGCACATGGTGATGTCAATGCCGTCGAAGATGCTTCTGATGTGTGTGTAATCAAGAATGTGGAGGATGTTAAAACTCCGTTGCTAGTACTTCATGCAGGATTGGTGAGGGCTAGATTGATTGATACCTGTCACGATAGCTGTGAAGAATGTGCCATTCAGCCGAAGGGATGTAAAGTAGTACAAAAGGATATTCAGAACTTGATGGATCAAGGCGTTTTGCAAATATCTGGTCCAACAATTAATGAGGAAATTTCGGTCATTGAACCTGTCTTTAACATACCAGAACCATTTGAGGTAACTTATCACAGAAGAGACGTTGTTCATCCGTCACCCGTGGTAGTTTGTATGCCTACCCCATTTCCTTTTGAGAGCACTAAGGCGGTACCCTGGAAGTACGACATAACAGTGGTGGATGGGTTGGTAGATGGAAAACCAAAAATTGCTGAAAGTAAGGAAGTTTTGGATAATGTTGACACTGACATCACCAATATCGCAGGAACAAGCAGGATGACCCGTAGTGGTCGGATTTATACTCCCAATGTTAATGTCAACCCTCAAGAGCCAACAAGGGGGGCTACAAATGTAAATCCTACCCCAGAACAGGGAGGGGCACAGCCGGCTGTGCAAACAGATGAAGCAAGTGAGTTCCTAAGGATAATAAAGAAATCTGATTACAAGATAGTTGATCAATTGCATCAAACGCCATCAAAAATATCTATCTTGTCCTTGCTTCTGAATTCCGAAGCTCATAGGGAGGCTCTACTAAAAGTGCTTGCTCAGGCTCATGTTACCCAGGATATAACGGTTGGCCAATTCGATGGAGTGATCGCCAATATCACAACCTGCAACACTCTAAGTTTCAGCAATGAAGAGTTGCCCAAAGAGGGGAAGAATCACAACCGTGCTTTGCATGTATCCATAAAGTGCCAAGAAGATGCTCTGGCCAGAGTTTTAGTTGACACTGGATCATCCCTCAATGTTCTACCAAAGAGGGCACTTTCTAAATTATCTTATCAAGGTTCCGAGTTGAAGCCTAGTGCGCTTGTGGTGAAAGCATTTGATGGTTCGCGAAGGACAGTAGTTGGGGAGGTAGAGTTACCGATACAGATTGGACCGCATGTATTCCCCATCAATTTCCAAGTCATGGACATAAATCCGGCTTATAGCTGCCTTTTGGGACGCCCATGGATACATGATGCTGGGGCAGTAACTTCCACTCTGCATCAAAAGATAAAGTTCGTTGTCGATAACAAACTCGTTATTGTCTCAGGTGAAGAGGACTTTATCATCAGTCAACTCTCCTCTTTCCGTTATATTGAGGCTGATGAGGATGCCCTAGAAACCTCCTTCCAAGCCCTTGAAATATCCAATGCTACACTTGAAGAGGTTAAGGATCCTGTTGAGAAAGCTAGTTTGTCATTCGCTTCTTTGAAGAGTGCAAAATCAGCAGTTGAAAGTGGAGGCCCTGCAGGTTGGGGGCAAGTTATCAACGTCAATGAGAAAAATGACCGTTTTGGTTTGGGGTACAAGCCTTCTGCTAATGGAGGAGCCCTGGTCCCTGCAAAGGACCATGTGCGGAGCATTCAAGAAGTTTTCCTGAGCAAAGGATTTATCCATGGAGAACAAGTTGGTGCAGTGGAAGATGGCATTGAAGATGGAGAAACATCGAATCTGATATACCGGTGTGAAGCAGCCCTGACAAACTGGGAAGCGGTTGAGATTCCAGAAGTTTTTCCTGTGTCAAAGTAATTGTTGTTTTCCTTTGTGTTTTTTGAAAATCCTTAGCTTTGCCCAAGGCTAATGGATCATTTGTAGGGCCCCTTTTGAATTTCAAAAAAATCAGTATGACAAATAAAGAGCATTTTATTCAAATTCTTGTCGTTCATTTATCTGTTGTTTTTCTTAAAATGGCAATCCTTTCAAAAACTACAAAAAAATTTTTTACTTCTTTTGCATTTTTTATTTCCATTTTTCTAAAAAAACCCATCATTAAAAAACATGCAGAATAATCAATAAACCAGTTGAATTCGATGACCCCGCTACTTCCTATAATTTTGAACTCCCCATCTACCAAGCGGAAGAGGAGAGTGAGGAAGATTGTGATTTCCCAGAAGAACTGGAAAGGATGCTCGAGCACGAGTCAAAGGCCCTTCAGCCACATCAAGAACCAGTGGAAACAATCAACCTTGGCATTGAAGAAGATAAGAAAGAGGTCAAAGTTGGGACTACACTTGAGGCAAGCATCAAGGAAAGATTGATCAAGTTGTTACATGAATATGTAGATGTATTTGCTTGGTCATATCAGGATATGCCAGGTTTAGATACCGACATTGTTGTCCACAAGTTACCACTACAGCCAGATTGTCCACCAGTGAAGCAGAAGCTCCGAAGAGCAAGACCCGACATGGCTCTAAAGATTTGTGACGAGGTGAAACGTCAATTTGATGCCGGTTTTCTAGCAGTTGCAAAGTACCCTCAATGGGTAGCCAACATTGTGCCAGTACCCAAAAAGGATGGCAAGGTCAGGATGTGTGTTGATTATAGGGATTTAAACAAAGCTAGTCCGAAGGACGATTTCCCCCTACCACATATTGACACCCTGGTAGACAACACTGCTAGGTTCGCAGTCGTCTCCTTTATGGACGGATTCTCGGGTTATAATCAAATTAAGATGGATCCAGAGGACATGGAAAAGACCACATTCATCACCCCTTGGGGAACATTTTGCTACAAGGTAATGCCATTCGGTCTCAAAAATGCTGGGGCAACTTACCAAAGAGCAATGGTCACTCTTTTCCATGATATGATGCATAAGGAAATTGAGGTCTATGTGGATGATATGATTGCAAAATCTCAAAGTGAAGAGGATCATATAGACCACTTGCAGAAGTTGTTTGAGCGTCTTCGGAAATTTCGACTACGACTGAATCCTGCTAAATGCACCTTCGGTGTCCGATCCGGAAAGTTGCTTGGTTTCATTGTTAGCCAACGAGGAATTGAGGTAGATCCTGACAAAGTCCGAGCTATACAAGAGATGCCTGCTCCACGCACCGAGCGAGAGGTTAGAGGCTTCCTGGGGCGTTTGAATTATATCTCAAGGTTTATCTCACATATGACGGCCACATGTGAGCCTATCTTCAAATTGCTTCGAAAAGATCAAGCAGTTGAATGGAATTCTGACTGCCAAATGGCTTTTGAGAAAATCGGACAATACCTGCAAGAGCCCCCTATTCTAATTCCACCTGTTCAAGGGAGACCACTCTTTATGTACTTAACCGTGCTTGAAAAGTCAATGGGATGTGTGTTGGGACAACATGACGAAACCGGTCGAAAGGAACATGCTATCTACTATCTAAGTAAGAGATTTACTGATTGTGAAACCCGATACTCACTCTTGGAGAAAACTTGCTGCGCTTTAGCATGGGCCGCTCGTCGTCTAAGACAATACATGATTTGCCACACTACTTTGTTGATCTCAAAAATGGATCCAATAAAGTACATCTTTGAAAAGCCTGCTTTGACTGGAAGACTCGCCCGTTGGCAGATGTTACTATCTGAGTATGACATCCAATATGTGTCTCAGAAAGCCATAAAAGGAAGTGTGTTATCTGATTACTTGGCAAACCAGCCCGTTGAAGACTACCAGCCGTTGAAGTTTGACTTCCCAGATGAGGACATTATGGTAGTAAAAGATTGTGAAATCCCAGGACTTGATGAAGGACCTGAACCCGGATCGCGGTGGAAACTCATGTTCGATGGTTCCTCCAATTACATGGGGCACGGCGTAGGAGTTGTCCTGCTAAATCCAAATGGTGGATACACTCCTTTCACAGCAAGGTTGTGTTTTGATTGCACGAACAATATAGCAGAATATGAGGCGTGCATCCTAGGCATTGAAGCAGCAATTGATCTCCGAATCAAAATCCTTGAAGTATGTGGAGATTCAGCCTTGGTGATATACCAAGTCAAGGGCGAATGGGAAACCCGTGATACCAAGTTGATCCCATATCGTGCCTATGTCATGGAATTAATAAAATACTTTGACGAAATCACTTTCCGTCATATCCCGAGAACTGAGAATCAAATTGCTGATGCTTTGGCTATGTTGGCTTCAATGTACCAAGTTAGATTCCATAATGAAGCACCTCTCATTCAGATCGAGCGCAAAATTGAGCCTGCCTACTGCCAGTCAGTTGAAGAGGAAGTCGATGGTAAGCCTTGGTTTCATGACATCAAGTGCTTTTTGCAAAGTCAAGAATATCCAACAGATGCCACAACCCTTGACAAGAAAACATTGAGGAAGTTAGCATCCAAATTCTTCTTAAGCAATGGTGTGTTGTACAAGAGAAATCACGACATGATTCTGCTCAGATGCGTGGATGGACGTGAAGCGGACATGTTAATCAAGGAGATTCATGAAGGATCCTTTGGAACTCACGCCAATGGACATGCCATGGCCAAGAAGATTTTGAGAGCTGGTTATTACTGGTTGACCATGGAATCTGACTGTTTCAATTATGCTAGAAAATGCCATAAATGCCAAATCTATGCCGACAAGGTACACGTGCCTCCGACCCTGCTAAATGTTTTGACGTCACCTTGGCCTTTCTCAATGTGGGGCATCGACATGATTGGCGCCATCGAGCCTAAAGCTTCCAATGGTCACCGCTTCATTCTGGTTGCCATCGATTACTTTACCAAATGGGTAGAAGCCGCCTCCTACGCTAATGTGACAAAGCAAGTGGTTGCGCGGTTTCTCAAGAAAGAGATCATTTGCCGTTATGGAATTCCAAGCCGGATCATCACAGATAATGGGACGAATCTGAACAATAAGACCATGAAAGAATTATGCGAGAGCTTCAAGATTGAGCACCATAACTCTTCACCATATCGTCCGAAGATGAATGGCGCTGTTGAAGCCGCTAATAAAAACATCAGGAAGATCCTGCAGAAAATGGTCAAAACCTATAAGGATTGGCATGAAATGCTACCCTTCGCATTGCATGGATATCGGACTTCCGTCCGCACTTCAACAGGGGCAACCCCGTTCTCTTTGGTATATGGGATGGAAGCAGTTCTCCCAATTGAAGTAGAGATACCTTCAATGAGAATCCTGATGGAGACCAAGCTAGAAGAGGCTGAATGGATTCAAAACAGATTTGATCAGTTGAACCTCATAGATGAGAAGCGATTGACTTCTTTGTGCCATGGTCAATTATACCAGAAACGACTTAAAAGGGCTTTTGACAAGAAAGTACGTGTTCGGGAATTCAGAGAAGGAGACCTCGTGCTTAAGAAGATCTTGCCAATACACAAGGATTCACGTGGGAAGTGGACTCCCAACTATGAAGGCCCATATGTTGTGAAGAAAGTTTTCTCCGGAGGTGCCTTGATTCTCACAACTATGGATGATGAAGAGCTCTCACACCCCGTGAACTCTGATGCAGTTAAAAAATACTATGCCTAACAAAAACCCGCTAAATCGAAAACCTGAAAGGGCGATTTAGGCAAAAAAGGGTATCCCGGTGGACTGAAAACCCGAAAGGGCGGTCCAGGCAAAAGTTAGGGATGAATAAAAATTGGTAGCTCGCTAAGTTGAAAACCTGAAAAGGCGACTTAGGCAAAAAAGAGCGTCCCGGTGGATTGAAAACCCGAAAGGGTGATCCAGGCAAAAGTTAGGGGCATAAAGGCATAAACTGCATCAGTTGTTACTGATTAACACCGAAGAATTTGAGGTGGAAGATTAATCCAGTCACTCCCCTTAGAAGCGAGGTTTTTGGGGGATCATATCTATTAAGGATGTTAGTGGTCACTGAATTCAATGTAAACCTTTCCTTATTGCCATTTTCAAAAAAAATTGTAACACTCTATGGAGCTACGCCATTTGTGTGCTACCATTCTTGAATAAAATACAAGTTTTCCCAATCATTGTTAATTTGTGTTCATCTATACTTTCTTTGTTATGCAAAATGTCATTTATTTGTTAATAATGAAATTTTGAAACTTGAAAAAAAGAATTTGAAACTTAGAACAAATTTACTTTGATACATGTGAAAATCGAAGGAAAATCATTTGTTTCCCCGAAAGGCTCAAAGTTTGCATAAACACTCCAGGATCACCAACAAAAGTCCCCATGGAGTACAACTTATGAATCCTCTAGAAGGATGGACCTTTGGTTATTTATAACTGTCAATCATGATAGTTGCTCCTATGGATGCGCCTGTTAATTGTACGAGTATGAGTTATTGGTGTTGAGGAATCATAATCTCTGTCTCTACAAACACCCAGTCTGCCAAGTGTCAGCATAATCATGATCATTCATACATCAAAAAATTTCAAATCATGCATAGCCGAAAGGTATTTCGTGCTCATTGTGCATTGACCTAGGTCTTGGTGTCAATCCTATGTCCTTGAACCTCTAATTCCAGTTTGTCTTTGGTATCCTTAAACCAACATCCGGTTTTCGTGGTCATCTTCAAGTCCAATTGTTATTGGCAAAATCCGTTAAAAGCTGGTTGTAGTCCATTGCTTACGATCTGACTCCAATTGTTGTTATTCCGGTGTCAGGTCATACTTGAACCTGTGCTAAAGTTTTTTTTCTCTGTTTGTTCAATCCCATTCAGGTCATAT
Source organism: Lathyrus oleraceus (assembly GCF_024323335.1). Lineage (NCBI taxonomy): Eukaryota > Viridiplantae > Streptophyta > Magnoliopsida > Fabales > Fabaceae > Lathyrus > Lathyrus oleraceus. The sequence continues at coordinate 77,082,458 of NC_066581.1, read as the reverse complement.
ATGAACCTGTTATTGAACTCTTATCCATTGTCAGGTCATATATGAACCTGTCGTTCAATCTTATTCAGGTCATGTTTGAACCTGTTGTTGAACCTTTTTATTCCGGGGTCCGGTCATACTTGAACCTACTCTGAAGATTCTTTGTTCAATCCTATTCAGGTCATATGTGAACCTGTTGTTGAACCTTTTATTCCGGGGTCCGGTCATACTTGAACCTGCTCTGAAGATTCTTTGTTCAATCCTATTCAGGTCATGTATGAACCTGTTGTTGAACCTTTTTATTCAGGTGTCAGGTCATGCTTGAACCTGCTCTGAAGATCTTTTCTCTGTTTGTTCAATACCATTCAGGTCATGTATGAACCTGTTGTTGAACCCTTATTCCGGTGTTAGGTCATATATGAACCTGTTCTGAAGGGTTTCCTCCTTGATTATTCCCCAGCGTTGTCAGGTCATATATGAACCTGCTGTAGCGTCTTTTCCTTTATTCGGTTTCGGTAAGTCATGTGTGAACTTACTACCGAAACCTCTTGTATCCCAAGTGTCGATTATCAAATCTCATTTTGATTACTCCCCAGTGTGTGCCTGATTCTCCAAGCAGGACTGTCTCCCCAGCAAGTTGTTTCTTACCATTTGTTTGTCTCCCTGTGGATCATCAGCATTCCACATATTGGTCTGTCTAGTAGCATCTCCTGTCAGGGGCTCACCATATCCCTAGCAGATAAAAATCACAGGAAATATAGAGTCCTTCATCCATGCATATCATATCGTATCACATCATGTCATAGGGATTCAGGATCAAAATCCGGGTCTTCTTATTATTTAACCATCTCCCACTATGATCATATGAGGAGTGTCTTGCCTCATATTCTCTAGTTGAAGACGCTTAAATAGGGGCAACTGTCACACCCTGATTTTGACCCTGATATTCGTATCATCATTTCATTCATTATTTATTCCTTGTGATTTTGTTCCTCTAATATGGTACTCTTTTTTCGTGAGCGTCAAATGATCTCCTAGGAGCCGGAATTTTGGAAAGATCACGCATGGCTATTTTGTTGGATATTAAGTGGGCATGCCTAGAATCTTTGCTATCAATTCCTTCTCGTGTTCTCAAAAATGGGATTCATTTGGAAGAAAACTACACTTTCTTCTCAGATGACACTCTGAGATGCATTTTTGGTGATCTTGTTGAGAGCCTTGAAAATGCTGGAGGAAATTCTGTTTTATCCATGCTAAGATCACTCAGAATGTTATTTGAGCTAGTTGCCAAAGTGACACCAAGTGCAGTTGTTTCCTGTAGTCATGTGATAGATGCACACTTTACTTGGAATTTGGTGCATTCATCTTGGATATTGCATATGAATTACAACAAGCAAAGAGTTGCTTCGATTGTTGCTCTTTTGTCATCTGTTTTACATCCTTTATTATTTAATGATGAGAGCATGCATCAAAGAGACATTGATGCCACCAGAGCAGGAAGCATCGCTCATTTAATTAATCATTCATGTGAGCCAGTTTGCTACTCAAGAGTCATTAGTGTTAACGGTGACAAGCATATTGACAAGCATGTTATAACATTTGCAAAGAGAGACATTATATTAATCAGGTCTATACATGGTTATGCATTGAAGCATATGCACATATGGAGATTGCAAATAAGCTCCCTGTAATTGATTATCTTATTACTATGTACGCTAAGTTTGGAAGGCTACATATGGCTAGAGCATATTTGAGCAAATGACAGATTTCAATAAAACTCCAAGGTCTTTTGAACTTAAAATGACATATTTCAATAAAACTCCAAGCTTTTATCCGAACTCTATTTGACCATTCGCATCAGACCGACTGGAGTTTGTAAAAAACCCTATGACACGCAATCTTCATCGACCATGTACTTGTATCCATGACAGCAATCCTGGAATGTTTTCTTTGTCAATCCAGCCACGGATCTCAGGGCCAAACCGGCTTCCTAACAATCCGCAGCAACTTTCCTCCACACCAACCATAACCTGCAAACCACAAACACATTCACATCATCCGGAACAGCTCAGGCAAGTTTTAATGTGATTCATCAAACAAGTTTTGGTGTGATTCTTTAAACATATTTTGGTAATGGATGGTATTGGAAGAGAAGAGCTACTCTCATGTCATACACGCTTCATCAACATACATGAAAATCCAAACTGTTTTACGATAACAATGGTACTCTAAATGGTAATTAATTGATCAACCAAAGAATTCAGAGTCGGCTTTTCTTGCCAAGAGATTAGTACAATGCAATGCGAACAAAGTGAAGTCATACCAAATGTTGAGTGTTGCTGGACATGCTGGGCATTATTTTGTACTTTGTTGTGTCTCTGCTGCTGCCGTTTGAGTAACCTGCAAAGAATCAAACCAAACTCTCGTGACTTCAGTTGTATCCATACCCAACTCAGAAAAACCAAAAACAATAAACAGAAAAACAAATCAAATCTTTAAGAAACTCTCCAGAGTGGTGATAAGTTGTAATCTTCTATTTAGTAATTAAACTGAATTGAAGTGTTTCATAGGAAACCTGTCTGAAGTCTTTGGAATCTTTGCAAATTTCTTAGATCTCTGAGCATGACCGGCAAGCCAATAGTAGGCAGCATCAAGCATACATCTTGCAATTCCATTCAGTCTTCAGCAATAGAAGAAATGGCTTGGGATTTGTTTGGCAGCCTGTGATGGATTAGGGTGTCGGAGTTACAATAGAAAGGAAGATCGACTTGATTCACTTTTTGAGCCAAAACCTGCAGCAAAGTTTAAGCATGTCAATCTAGCAGAGCAATCTTATGCAGGGTACTTCAAAAGGAAAGTCCTGGTCCCAGGAATGGTGCACAGCATGACTAAACACAATTGAAGTTGGGGCTAAGATAAGCAAGCTTTGAAACTGAAGAAGTGCGGGGAGAATTTGTTGGATTTGTTGGAATTATAGCTGCAAACAACCTACAAGCATAAGCAAGGTGCACAAATCAAACCGTGAGCAACACAATGGAAAGATAACCTACAGCAGTCCAATCCAAAGACATCCGGGAAGTAAAAAGTTTACTGATCTTAAGTTTGTTGTGGGTGAAAATGGTGTTTTTGCAACAGCAAAGGAAGCTTCAGCTCCAACAAATTATTTCTAACAGCAAACCCGGAAATCATTTGGCTGTTGCTTCTGCACCTTTGAGGAACCTCACGTTTCACTGCAGTAACACAAAATAATTACCAAGCAATTAAAATTCAAAAAAAGGAATTCCCAAATTAGCATGAGGACAAAAGAATTGGAGAAAGTGTGGTTCAGATTACCTTTCCGAGTCCAATGATCAAACAGGGCAATCATCTCTGAGCATCAAAAAGCAATCCTGGAACTTTCTCCTTTCGACCTTCTGAGCATCATTTGTAACCCTAATCCGTGAGATAAATAGGAGAGGGCGATTCAGAGAGAAGAGGCTAATAAAAAAGAGAGGAGAGGTTAGCGGCGAAAAAGTTCAAAAAAGCAAAAAACCCTAAGAATTGTGAGGAGAAAAATTGGAGAGGCGGACAACCAACCCTAATCGCCAAATTAAAAAAAGAAACCAGTAAAGAGGCGAAGAGAGAGGAGTGAACCGTTACCTGAACCACTGAATCATCGCCAAAGGTGAGCCCCAGTTTGGTTTCCTTTATCTCTGTTTCCATTTCGTCTTTGGGTTTGATAGCGTGAGAGAGATTTATGAGACGCGATGAGAGGTGAGGGATTGAGGGTAAGTTTGAGACGAAGAGAGAGTGAGACGGAGAGTGAGACGCAGGATAGTGAGAGAGCATCGCGAGAGAGAGGGAGGCGGCCATTAGGGTTTCCTCCAGAGTGAGAGTTTTTTCCCTTGGTTTTAGTTCGGGCGGGTCAGTTGAGTTCCGACCCGGAGCTCCTAACCCGCATCAAGGCCCAAAAGTTTCCTGTAGGCCGTTCGTTCGTGGGCCTTGTTCCTTTTTTATTTGGAATTTCTTCATTTTAATTTGTGTATTATTATTGTTGGGTGAAGAGTTATTCCAACCAACCGCCTCTGGCCTGGTGGTTGAGACTTCTCCCGTCTCCCATTAGGTCACCAGTTCGATTCTGGGCTCAGGCATTCTGTTCTCATTTTTATTTATTTATTTAGATTTAATATCAATTAGGTTAATTAGATTTTGTAGGATTTAATTAGAAATTTAAATTAGATTTAGGTTTAAAAATAAAATAAATAAAATAATATTAGTTTAGATTTTGTAGGATATAGTTAGAAATTTAAATTAGATTTAGGTTTAGAGTAAAATACTGATTATTTTTTTAGTTTTTAATTTCTTTTTTAATTTATATATTTAAGTTAGTTCTAAAATATCAGTTAGTTAGCAAGTGGTTTGGTGGAGGGGAGTGGCTTCTAGATCCTTAGTGTAGTGGGTTCGATACTCCTAAGTGTAGTTTTTCATTCTTTTAATATTTTCTTTCTATGCTTTATTATTCATATTTCCTTTTTTTATTTATTGTTTAATAATATGACTTGTATTTTTCTTTTAATTGCATCATTCATTCAAAACCATTTTAAAATTATAAAAATCATATTTTTCTCGATTCAACGTCGAGCCCTTTTTTCACACCCTTGTAAGTCGATTGCTTTTTAAGCATCGCCATCAACCTCACATGGCTTACTCTTGGGCCTTCTTACAATGAACTTAACTTTCAATAATTTCAAACCTCGGTACTTTAATTGTTTTAATTTAATATTCAAATTGTTCTTTAAATAAAATGTGAAGAAAAAGGTTACCTGGATGGAATGTCCAGTCGTAATCCCGAATATTAGGCTCAAGCTGTAAGAGCTTGTAAGCCATAAATATTCGTCTTCTCTTTAACACTCTAATATTCAAATCATTTTCTAAATAAAATGCGAAGAAAAAGATTACCTGGAGGGAGTATCCAGTCGTAATCCCGAATATTAGGCTCAAGCTGTAAGAGCTTGTAAGTCATAAATATTCGTCTTCTCGCCAAAATACCCGTAAATATCCCAAATCACCTTCTAAATAAAATGCGAAGAAAAAGATTACCTGGAGGGAATATCCAGTCGTAATCCCGAATATTAGGCTCAAGCTGTAAGAGCTTGTAAGTCATAAATATTCGTCTTCTCGCCAAAATATCCGTAAATACCTCAAATCACCTTCTAAATAAAGCGTGAAGAAAAAGGTTACCTGGATGGAATGTCCAGTCGTAATCCCGAATATTAGGCTCAAGCTGTAAGAGCTTGCAAGCCATAAATATTCGTCTTCTCTTAACATTCCAAACATTCAAATATTTTCCTAAATAAAACGTGAAGAAAAAGATTACCTGGATGGAATGTCCAGTCGTAATCCCGAATATTAGGCTCAAGCTGTAAGAGCTTGCAAGTCGTAAATATTCGTCTTCTCTTTCACACTCCAAGATTCATAACCTCTTCTTAATAAAGTTGGAAGAAAAAGATTACCTGGAGGGAATATCCAGTCGTAATCCCGAATATTAGGCTCAAGCTGTAAGAGCTTGCAAGCCATAAATATTCGTCTTCCCTCCAAAACACTCATAAATATTCGAATCATTTTCTTAGCAATATTGGAAAGAAACAGACTGCCTGGGTGGAATGTCCAGACGTAGTCCCGAGTATTAGACCCAAGCTGTAAGAGCTTGTAGGTCACAAGTACTCGTCTTTCAAACTGCAAAATACCTAATTCCTACCTTAATACTTTTTCAATAAAGATGGAAATGGAACATGGTGTATACCATGCACTCCTGAGGCTAGGATTCGAGATGTATATCTCGCTCATCCAAGTTCTCGTCATCATTCAAAACACCTCCAACCGATCAAACTCTTTTCTCGCCGCCGTGCGATTAATCAAAAATCATTTTTCATAAATGAAAGATATATTGTCTTAAGTGATACAAAACAATGTTTCGGCCACGATTGTTGAGTAGAGATAAATGACGATTTTCCGAATGTAGATTTATAAATCCGTTCGATGTGTGGTATGCGTTCACTCCTCATCTGTTTTGGGTAAAACAATGTTTTCGTCGATTAATACAATATAGCTTTCGCTAAAATCGACCAACAAATAAACATTTTTCTACCCAGAACTACGTAAGCCTTGATTTCTCTGTTGAGATACGTAGGAGCAGGATTTGTAAATCTTGTCAGGCCCACTAATAAAAAAAACTTAGGTTTAGTCCTTCGTTAAAAAACCAAAAACATTTCTTCTCTCTTCTATTCTTTCTTTCTCACCTAATAATTCGAAAAGCCTAATATTTTAACTAACACTAATGCACACAACTGACCTAATGGTTCCCGTTGAGTACAACGGACGTGAGGGGTGCTAATACCTTCCCCTTGCGTAAACGACTCCCGAACCCTGATATTGGTTGCGATGACCATATCTTATCCTTTCTTTTGTCTTGGGTTTTATCGATATTTCCCCTTTCCTTTTTAGGAATAAATAAAGTTCGGTGGCGACTCTGTTCAGTCCATCATTGCGAGCGTGCGATCGCGCTTCGCTTTGAAGTCGTATCCCCATTTTTCGAGGTGCGACAACACTTATTTGTGATAATCAAACTGCATTGCACATTACTTCAAATCCAGTCTTCCATGAGAGGACTAGACATATTGAGATAGACTGTCACTTTGTCAGAGAGAAAATCGAATCAGGTGACATCGTCACAAACTTTATCAACTCTAATGATCAATTGGCAGACGTGTTTACAAAATCCATGTGAAGTCCCATAACTAATTATATATGTAACAAATTTGGTACATTTGACTTATATGCTCAAACTTGAGGGGAGTGTTGATATTTGTAAATATAGTGTTAAGAATATTTATATATCGAATGGTCCCACATCGACTATATCATATAATTAGTTTTATTCTCTCTATATATAATAAAGTCTCTGTCGTGCTTTTCAAAACACACGGTTTATTCAAATGTCTCTTAGTCTCTTGTATTTCAACAGTTTCAAATAGGAAAGCTCATAATTCTATGTGCTTTTGCAATAATTGATAATAAAGTAGACATTTGGCATGCTAGATTAGGTCATGATGATTCTAGAGAAACTCATAATATTTTCCAACCGTGTAACGTTCGTGTCAATAATAAAGATCCTAATGTATTTTTCAATTCATGTTATCTTGGAAAAGCACATAGACTCTATGCTCCATTGTCTATAACTAAAAATACCACTTTATTTGAACTTGTGCATACTGATTTATGGGAACCACCACCTTCACCTTCAAGCACTAGATATTCGTATAATATTACGTTTGTGGTTGGTTGTTCCAGTAACATTGGATCTACTTGCTAAAGCAGAAAAATGATGTTATCACCGCATTCAAGCTCTTCCAGAATTATGTGGCTACATAATTCAATGCCAAGATCAAGTATATTCAATCTTACTTTGGAGGGGAGTTTTGGCCATTTACAAGGTTTCTTAATGATCAAGGAATCCAATATAGGTTGACATGTCCTCACATTTCACATTAGAATGGAACTATGGAAAGGAAGCATACACAAGTTGTGGAGATAGGATTGACTTTGCTTGCACACGCTTTAATGACAATCAGATTTTGGGATCATAGTTTCACAATTTCACAACAATTGCATACTTGATCAACTGACTTCTAACTAGTGCTAGTGCTCTCACTGACTATAATTCACCTTATCAAGCAAATTTCAACAAAGAACCTAAGTATGCATCACTCAAAACTTTTGGATATGCATGTTTTCCACTGCACATAGCATACAACAAACACACATTTCACTTTATAAACACTCAATGTATTTACTTAGGAGTGTCACCTGCTCACAAATATCACAAATGCCTCATACTAGATGCAAGAATCTACATCTCAAAGGATGTTATATTCAATTAAACTGAGTTTCCTTGCAGTTTAGGTGCCTTAACACTAGATGGGCTTCATCCTTCAAAACACGATCAAACATGCAAAACCACATGCTTGGCCTTACCTTAATATACTTCAAATCCTCAACCAAGTCAGTTCTCAAATCCATATATTCTTGCTAACCACGTCACACCATAATGTCATGTAGGTACACTCACAACATATGAAAGTCATGCCCTATTATCTGATGCACAAAACCAACACACTCATTACATTTCACTCCATTCATTACCTGATGAGTCTTTCAGTGTCATATCTCATATATCAGATACTTTTCATAATGATCCTTGTACACCTACTCTACCTATCACATCTCAGTTACAAGCTATGTCCACTTGAATTTATAGATAAATTAATTTCCAATACATCACGTAAAGCGGAGTCACTTCCTTGTACCTTAATCAACATGACAAACTCCTCAAACTCACCTTCTTCATCCTTTCATACACAGCGCACTCAAGCCCAGTCAATAATCATCATATGCTCACTAGGGCCAAGATTGGTAAGTCTAAACCCAAAGCCTTTCTAGTTCATTTTGAACCAACTACTACAAAGAAAGTTATGGCTCAACCAAAGTGGTTCCAAGCCATGAAAAATGAGTATGACTCGCTTATCAAGAATATCACGTGGGTTCCCGCTACACTACCACCACATTAAAAGCCCATTTGATGCAAATGGGTTTTTAAAGTCAAGAAAAACTGAGATTAAAACATCTATAAATAAAAGGAATAACTAGTGGCAAAGGGATTCCACCAACAACATGAATTTGACTTTCATGAAGCATTTTCACTTGTGGTCAAACCAACTACAATTCAAATTATTTTAACTCTAAACATCACCTATAAGTGGGAAGTGCAACAAATAGATATCAACAACGCATTCCTGAATGATGATCTTTAAGAGGAGGTATATATGCAACCACCACCAGGGTTTCTTGACACCGACTCCACGTTGGTTTATAAACTGAAGAAATCCATTTACGAGTTAAAATAGGCACCACGTGCATGGTATGAAAAGTTGCATTAGGCTTTGCTCCAATTTGATTTCATCTTAAGAAATTGTGATCATTCACTTTTCATCTACAATCATCAACATGTCACAATATATGCGCTAGTATATGTTGATGACATCCTTCTCACATGATCATCATCTACGTTGCTTCACAAACTTATTATCAAATTACCTGAGAAGTTTGCTCTTACGGAGCCAGGAATTCCTTAATATTTTCTAGGCATTGAAGCACATTACCAAGATTACAAAAAGCTATGATATTAACACAAACCATGTCATCAAAGATTTGTTGTCTAAGGTCAATATGACTGAAGCAAATTGTGTTAACACCCCTATGTTCGGTACTTTTAAAATAAGCAAGCTTGCAAATCCTTTCCTTTACCAATCCGCAATGGGAACCCTACAATATGTAACTCTCACTCGTCCTTATATTGAATATTGTATAAACAAAGCTTGCCAAAACATGGCTAACCCGCTAGAATCACATTGGAGTATAGTGAAATATATAAGATACATAAGCAGTACTATCACATATAGAATTGTCCTTGCACCAGCTTCATCTATGCAAAGGTTCCCATTATGAGCCAACAATGACTCAGAATGGGCCAGTGAACCGAATGATAGGCAATCAACTTCAGAATGAATTAGTTAGAGAGGTTAAAAGTTAATTATGCAAAAAATAAAGTTTGTAACCTTTTTTAATGCAATATGGACAATGTAATCAAATAAATGAAGTGTAAATGTTGTGAATGTAACATGAATGTAAGCACATCCTAGATCAATCAAATAGCACCAACATTTAGATAGGTCAAACTTTAAGCCAAAACATAACCACACCTACATTTTGAGGTTTAACAGCAACACCATTATGAAACATAACCACACCTACATCTTAAGGTTTAACAGCAACACCATTATGAAACATAACCACACCTACATTTTAAGGTTTAACAGCAACACCATTATGAAATTGATAGTGAAATACATTTTACATAGTTGCATAACTTTAATAGATGTTTAAGTAAACATATTCTAGCTCACCTACATTTTAAGGTTTAACAGCAACACCATTATGAAATTGATAGTGAAATACATTTTACATAGTTGCATAACTTTAATAGATGTTTAAGTAAACATATTCTAGCTCACCTACATTTTAGGTAGTTACATAATTTTAATAGATGTTTAACACCTAAATTTTAGGTAGATACACCTACATTTTACATAGATACATAATTTTAATAGATATTTAAGTAAACATATTTAGCTCGCCTATATATTTATACTAGTTTTATATTTATAAGTTTCTCAAATACTAGCTCGCCTAATTATATTTATAAATATCTTTAATTGTTTAAATAAAAAAATATAACCCTCGTATCTTGTCTCTTTTAAATAAAAAAAGTAGATAAAATATTTCAATAATGATAACAAGATTTGTGTTTTTTTAAAATAAATTTTTCTTAAATTTTGATTCTTACTTATTAAAACTTAGTATCTTTAATTGTTTAAATAAAAAAAGTAGATAAAATATTTCAATAATGATAACAAGATTTGTGTTTTTTTAAAATAAATTTTTCTTAAATTTTGATTCTTAATTATTAAAACTTAGTATAGAAATGTATATAGACTAACAAATTGATTAAATTGATGATACAAAACAGAATTAAATTGATGATCCAAAACAGAATTGAAGAGAAACAGAATTGAAGAGAAAGAACGGTATCCCATCCCAATAATATTCATGTCAAACCGTTTACAAAAATTGTGTTAAATTTAAAATAAAAAGATTTAAAATAAAAAGAATCATTGATCAGATAATTGTAGTCTGAAATTTTACCATCGTCATTATAAATTCGGATCAGTATATCATCAACTCAATGACTCTTTCAACTGTAATATACAATTATAAAGCAATGAAACGAACAAAACAGAAAACATAGTTGAAGGCTCAGAAGGATCCATTGGTAATTTTCTAATCACAAAGGAATTTTCTACACCTTCATAAAATAGGTAGTTTAGAACATCATTGCCTTCAAGATAAAAACATAAAACAAAATAAAAACGAAAAGAAATGCAAATGAAATCTGAAGATAATGAAGAAAACAATTACAAGAAACAGAGGCTCAAAGAGAACGATTGGGGCAATTCAAGACGTAGATAGAGAATCTCAGTTGTATAAATAGGGGTGGTTGAATTAGATCTAGGGCTTGAAGCGTGCTTGCAATGACGGAACTACCCTCTTGTCTTGAACGGGTCTCTTACATCTTATGGGCCATAATTTCGTTAAGGGATTTACTGTAGGCCCATTTTCTGAATTGAAGGACCAAGTCTGATCTAATAAACTCACGTATTCCCATTTATTTTATTTTATTTATTTATAATAAATATATTATTTTTTTAAATACTAATACTAAAATAGTATATTTTTTATAAAACATTTTAATAACTTAATAATAATATATAATAATAACACACACTTTAAATTATATATTAATAACTTTTAGATCAAACCATTGTAAACATTATCTTCAATATTAAAATTACATATAGTCGTACGAAATTATTTGGGTATGATAGTTATTTTTAATAGTAAAAAAGAGTAATTATTGTATTTTTGTTGTAAATTGTTTAAAGTAAGCCGTCAAATTGGAAAATAAACTTTCTTTTTTATTATTCGTGGCATTCTCCGATTAAAGTTGTATTATAAATCTTCGGTTATAAAATTTACGATCATATTTTAATTTATTATGAATTATATATTATGAATTGTGATAAAGTGAACCTACTCTCACTCTCTAATAATTTTATTTTAAGGTCTAATTTTTAATGTCAGAAAATAATATTTAGGGTTTGCATAGGAGTTAGTTGTTTTTTTTAAGGATTTTAGAAGAAATTTTTTTGAAATGTTACATTTATATCTGAAATTGTATATTTTTATTTAAATCTTAATATGATTTTATTCGCTAATGTAGTATATTGTTATCTAAATTTTAAAAAAACATCAAATACATTTTAAGATATAGATGTGGTGATCCGAGTGCGACGGATCAAAAAGCGACATTCGAGTCGTGCAAGGATTCTCAAAATGATTCAACCAATCAATTGAAAGATGAGGGTTTTAAGGTTCAAAATTTAAATCGAATACAACATATCAACTATTTTATCAATTTTATTTTTACGTTAATTATATTCGATTTAAGTTCTGAACCTTATCCCCCTCTCTTTCAATTGGTTGGTTAAATCATTTCAAGAGTCCTTGCGATACAACTCGTGTGCGCTTTCGTTATACTATATTTTTTTAACTCGTTTTCCATCCGCGTACGACAGTCAATCAAATTGGCGTCGTTGTCGGTAATTCTATGTTGATTTTAGTCAATTTTGAAATCCTAGTTTATAGTTTTGTTAGCAATATTTTTTTTATTATTTATTTTTTATTTGTTGATTTTCAGAATTGAAATATAGTGGTAAATATCTCAGCCTATCAAGTGACTTTGTAAATTACTATTTCGAATTGCTCCGAATTTTTTTTTTCATAAATTCATAAATAATTCAACAAATAATGGAAGGGAGGGAATTTTTTTTAATTATATATATGTTTGGTTCAAAAGAGGAGAGGAGAGAGGAAGAGAGGGATTTTAATGAAAAATATATTTGGTTCACAAGGGATGGGAGAAATTTTAAAAATAATTTATATTTGTATTCTTATGATCTTATATAAGTCATATGATATTCAAAAAGTGAAAAATTCATATATATTTTTTTGATAATAACATATACATAAATAATTAAACACAAAATTTATACTTTTAAGTGATTAAAAAAGTTATAAATTACTATGTAATGTTAAAAAAAAATAGAATACATTTGATTCACACTATAATTCTCCGAAACAAATTAAATATGTTGATAATAATTTTTAAATTCTGATAAACCATCTAATAAAAAAATACATAAAGTAACTAATTAATATATATATATATATATATATATATATATATATATATATATATATATATATATATATATATATATATATATATATATAAATAATTAAACACAAAATTTATATTTTTAAGTGATTAAAAAAGTTATAAATTACTATGTAATGTTAAAAAAAATAGAATATATTTGATTCAACTATAATTCTCCGACACAAATTAAACTATGTTGATAATAATTTTTAAATCCTGATAAACCATCTAATAAAAAAATACATAAAGTAACTAATATATATATATATATATATATAATATATATATATATATATATATATATATATATATATATATATATATATATATATATATATAATGAATAGTTTAAAATTTAATAAAAAAAAAATATAATAGGAGAACAAAATTAAAAAAACGAACCTTAATAAACATAAAAATTAAAAACTATAAAAAAAATGAAGTGATTATAATTTATATTAAATAAAAAAATGAAAAATAATTTGAAGGTTGAGAACATTTATAATAAATTGATGGAAGCAATAAAGGAAAAACTACACAAAAGAAAAGCCGTAAACGAAAGAAAATGAATAGTACTAAAATAAAACTGAGGATATTTTAGTAAATTTATATCCATCTCTCCCCTCCAAATTCCTCCGATTTGGAGGGACGCAAAAAATGTGTTTTGGAGAAGTTTTCTCCCCTCCCCTCCTATAATAAATTTTGAACCAAACACGTTTAATTAATAATATCCCCTCAATTTACCCCGAACCAAACACATCATAAGAGAACTTGTTGCATCTAATTCATTTTTTGTTGATTTCCTTTTTTTGTCTGATTTTGATGACACATATACTTGTGATGTTTGTAATGATATTTAGTTATGTTCAGTTTGTACTTAAATTGAAGTTGTTTTATAAGGTAATATTTCTACTTATATTTATTATGAGATTTCTAGTGACAAAGTTGATGTTACAGTTGTAAATGTAGCTTTTGCTGCCAAAACTTTATCGTCTATTGAGCAATCGCCTGCTTTAGAGCTAAAGTCACTCCCTGGACTTTTAGAATTTATTAAAAAAAATGTATTAATTTTATCTAAACTTGAATATCAACAAGAACAGAAGTTATTACAAGTATTGATGGAACATAAGAAGGCAATTGGATGGACCTTAACTGACATTCTTGATATTAGTTCATCAATGTGTATGCATCATATCTTACTTGAAGATGAAGAAAAAGCAGTGAGGAAGCCCCAAAGACGGCTTAACCCTTTAATTTTGGATGTTATAAAAAATGCTATTTATATTGCACTAGAGGATAAAGAGAAGATCGATTTTACTTGCTCATTCAATAATCTTATCTATAGAAGAATATTCTTTGATTTTGGAATAAAAAGCGAAGACACTGATAAAAATTTCAAAGTCACTAGACACAGCCTTAAGTTATTCCATTAGAGTCCTACATTGAAAGAAGAAATTGTAGAAGAGCTCCCGCTGGGAAATGCTACTTATGCAGTCATCTATCCGCCTTGACTCCTCGGAATGTTCTTTCCTCTCTCTTCTCTCTCTTATTTTATGTTTGTTTTTTTCATTGAGGACAGTGTGTGTTTTAAGTGTGGGGGAGAGATTTTATTTACTTTTCTTGCTTTGTTTCTTCATTTACTTTTGTTGTTTTATTTTCTTATAAAAATGCATATTTTTCATTGGATTTTGGGGTTGCAAGTGAGTAATTTTTTTGTTCTCTGACTAAAGATTCATGGTGTGATATGCGTGATTTTTGTTGCATTCTTAGTATGATAAGTATGACTAAATTTTAAAGTATGCATCATATATGGTTGATCAATGTCCCTTGCAGTGGCGGAGCCAGATAAAAAAAATTGGGATGACCGCTAACGTAAAATAAAGATTATAAATAAAATGTAAATAGTATTTTAAATAAAACATTAAAGTTAAAATATATACAAAGTTAATTACTAAAAATTTAAATTACATGACTTAAAACTACCTTAAAGTAATGTTTTACGCGTTTCGAGTGACTTAAAATTGTCAATAATTGACTCCGAACTAATGCTTGCACTAATCTCCCTTTCAATATATAATGTCATGCTATCTCCAAGAAACCCATCATCCATCTTGTTTCTCAACTTAGTCTTAATAATTTTCATTGCTGAAAAAGACCTCTCAGTTGTGACCGTAGAAACGGGAAGAGTCATGATAACACGAAGTAGTCTATCAATCAAGAAGTAAGTTGCAGTCTGTCCAGATGCAACCAAACATGAACATAGTTCTTGAATAGTTGATAAATTATTCAAGTTTGATGCTTGACGAGCAACAAATAGAAAATGTTGGAGTTGAAATTGCAAATTATTCTTCTCTTGATCACTAAAATCCATAGGATAATATTTTTCAACTAAAGAACAAATAGTATCAATGCTAAAAGCTTTATATCCATCCTTAGGAGATAAAGAACAAGAAAGAGTTAACAAATCCATTGCCTGCTCACTGAATCTGCTATTCAACTCTTGTAATTGTTTATCAATGGTAGTGAAAAAGATTTCAACTTTAAAGTAATGTTGAATTGTGACTTGATTCTCTTCAAGACGGGAGCGTCCAAATCTTGTTGTTGAATGAACATCATTAAGATCAGGAATCTCAATACCATGTTTTTCACAAAAAGATACCACTTTAGTAAACAATATATCCCAACCATTTTCTCTCAAACCTTGAATAAGATGTTTTGTTGAACGAACCAAGTTCATAGCATTAACTACATCTTGATTTTTTTTGTAAGGCTTGACAAAGCATATCTATTATTCCCATGATTTCTTTCATCAAGTGCAAAATAAATATAAAATCAAATACCTTCAAGTAATTGTAACAACTATCTGCATCCCCACGTGTAGCATAACTCTCTCTATCTTTTGCAAATTTTTTTAAAATTAAACAAGTTGCTCCATACATGTTTATCAACCTAGAAATTGAATCGTAATGTGATCCCCAACGAGTATCTCCAACTCGTTTTAATGTACCAACTTGATTTGCACCTTTACCAGTTACAATCTCATCAATCTCTAACAAATAAGCAATTTCTTCTAATTGGGCGGCTTGTAACTCATCATGACGCTTTGTAGAAGAACAAACAACATTCACAACAAAGATCAGCTTCTCAAAAAATTTATGAACAGGTTTGACTTCTCTTGATGATGTAACTAATGCAAGTTGCAATCGATGAACAAAACAATGAACATAGTATGCATAAGGACAAACCTTCATAAAGAGGGCTTGTAAACCATTCCATTCTCCTCTCATATTGCTAGCACCATCATACCCTTGGCCACAAATGTTAGAAACATCAAGGTTATGTCGAGAAAGTATATCACATATTGCTTCCTTAAGAGTTAAAGATGTGGTGTCTTTAACATGTGCCTCATCAAAAAATCTCTCTTCTATTAAACCAACTTTATCAACAAATCTTAATACAAGAGTCATTTGTTCCTTTTTTGACTCATCACGAGCTTCATCAACAACGATACAAAATTTGGAATCACCAATTTCCTCATGAATACTCTTTTTCACCCTACTAGAAAGAATTTGCAAGAGCTCTTTTTGAATTTGATGTGAAGTATACTTGCAATTTTGTGGAGCATTTTCCAACACAACTTTTGCAACTTCATCGTTGTAGGATGCTAAAAGTTTCAATAACTCAAGAAATTTACCTTGATTTCTTGATTTGCTACTTTCGTCGTGACCCCTAAAAGCACAAGCTTGTAGTGTTAACCAACGAACAGTGTCAATTGAAGTCTTGAGTCGTAACCGATTATTCATTCTTTGACTTGAACTTTGCACTTGAATAACATTTCTAATATGACCATCTTGACTCAACAAGTCTTGACAAGCTTTCATTGCATTGTTGTGTGGTGAGCAAGGATCCTTCCCTATATGTTTAAGAAAGGAACAATGTTTTCCATTCCTAACTTTCTTCCAATTTCTAAAACCCATAGAAATAAAGACAAGTGATCTGGGACGTCCACTTAGTTTTTTGCTAAAAAGGTAACATGGTAAGCAATATGTGGCATCTTCAGATGGTGAATATTCTAACCATGATGGAAATATGTTAAACCAAGTATGTTGAAACCTTCTCGGATGATCCTCGTTACCGGACAAAGGATAGTTTTCTAAATGAATTTGATATGGACCCCATTTTAGATAAGCTCTTCGTATTGCATCCACTTGATTTGGTGGATATTTCCAAATCGGAGGACGCTTTCCAAAGAATTTTCAAAACCATGATGTTCTTCAATCGTTGGATTCTCAAGAACTGTTTCAGATTCGGATGTCGGGATTATAATTTCTTCATCTCTCTCTTCTCTTTCAATTTCACATGCTTTCCTTTTGAAAAAAGAATCAATTTTCCTATTATTCATCTTTACTCTTCCTATAATATCATATCAGATCCAAAAATCAATTTAGAGAACATAAAAATTAAAAGAGAAAGCAATCACTTTAATTTGTTACTTTTTATAAAAGAAGAATGAATAAAGTTTTTTATCTGTTAGATGCCGATCACTTTAATATGTTTCGAATCCGGTGCCGGTAGCAAACCCATATGAGAAAGAAAAGAAAGGTATGAGCTTTTTACTTTATCTGTATTTTAACCTAACTTTGAATGAAAAATAAAAAATAAAAAATAATTTTAATTTAAAATAAGGATGTTTTAGTAATTTTATATATTATAATTAAAAAAAAAGTTGAGGGGTGGTCGTAGCCTTCCCACGTCCCCCTCAGTTCCGCCATTGATCCCTTGTGAGATTTTGAGCATTATAATGGATAACATACAAAAACCTTTTTATTTTCTTTCTTGTGCGATTTCACTCATGTTTGTTAGTTACTCTAGAACTTGACTTTACTCCTTTTGAAATTGTTTGTTTATCTGTGCACATTGATATGATAAAGGCAAATTGTTTCTGTTTTATTTTTTTATCCACTTAGCCAAAGAAGCTAACCATAAAAATATCATCCCTTATTTTAAACCCCTTTAAGCATATTTATCTCATTCTTTATTTTAAACTGATTACAAGCCAAAAAGTGAAAAATAATGTTATTACCCTATTTAAAGGTTGAAAAAATCTTGTTTAGAGTTGTGTGAGGTTGAATTAATATAGCTGCGATATTTCCAAAGTTGGAAGAAAATTTAAAAAAAAATAATAAAAACTGATAATATAATAACCTCAAAGTCTTGATAAAATCCCAAAGATTAACCTTGGAATTTAGCCGGGCATGTAATCCTAATGCTCTCTTTAATTTCTAAATATTGTCTACCTTTCCCTAATACTGAGTTTTTCTTAAATAATAAAGAAATTTGGACTTTAAGAGCACCGGTTCAAAAAACATAAGCGAGCCCAAAACTAACTAATTTATTTTTATTAAGTCTGAAACAAAAATTGATAATTTTAAACCTCTTTACTCCAAATTGACTTCTGACATCAACATAAAACTTGTAGTTCTTTCTGTTAGTTTTCCAACGCATATTAGAATAAGTTATTTCGATTCTCGTAGCTCAAGGTATAATCTTCACAATGAGAAGGTATCAAACTACATGTTATTTCAAAAATAAGCAACAAAAATAAAATCAAAGCTAATTTAAATTTAATTTTAAAAAACATATTAAAAACAATGTAAAAAGTTATAAAATTTATGTAGCACAAAATATAATATGGTGTATGTTGAAAAGTATATTTTCGGCAAATATTTTAATATCATATCCACAGAGATTGGTTGTTATTACCTCCGTTCTATAATCCAAATTATTATAAGTTTAGAAAGTAACCAAGTTGTTTTGTTTGAAAAGTTATCTTTTGAGTAAAATGTCACTAAAACAAAAAAATGGTTTTAATCAAATGTAAAAGGCTTGGCAAGATTGGAGTTCACTATTCAAATTGCTTATGATTCCTTATGACAACTATATAGATTTAAGATTATTGATGATGTTCAAGTATCCTCTCAATATCATTTATGTCTAAATGATATTGTGATAATCACTATATTAATCTTTAGACGATTTCTCCACCTAACTATCAATATAGCAATCTTTAATGATTGATACAAAAGAAGAGTAGTGAATAAATCTATTTCTACAACTTATTCACTACTTGAAAATATATTTTATGTCAAGACTTAAGTAATCTCTTTCAACAACTACTCAAATCTAATATTCAACTTAGGGCAAAAATATCATTCAATACATCAATAATCTTTTATCATATATAAGAGTCAAATGAAATACACAAACAAATAGGAATATCTACTACCTCCAATCTTGACAAAATGGGGTTTAGCTCCTCATCATCATTTTGGAAAGTAAAAGGCAATGGTAAGAACTCTGTTTTTCTCTTACAAAATATCAAACTATGAATGAATACCTTTGAACATTTTCCATTCTGTTTTCTAAAAAAGGGTTGACATTTCCTAAAATGCTCATTTTTATCTAAAACTGAAAAGTCCCCTAAAACAGATACAAAATTGGCATACATAGCTGGCATTGAAACAGCACCCTTGGCAAAACAGCTTGTTGGATTCACAAGGTTCGCGGCGCGAACTGAAGCCACTTCAGCTTCCTTGCCTTACAAGCTTCATCCAAATATTCTTCCAATTGTTAATCTTCAAAAATAGGCCTCCAAATTGCATTCAACACTTCTTCCAAATTATGATTATGCATTCTGAAGCTCTCTTGTCCAAAAATTCTACAAAACTAACAAATATGTGAAATAACTACTCAAAACAACATCAATTAAACCTAATTACATTTATACAAAATAGTGAGAATAAAAGTGTGTAATTACATCAAAAATTGGTAAAAGGGACCAATAAAATTATATAAAAAGTAGTACTAATTGGTCCCTAACAACTCTCCCCAACTTAGCATTTTGTTTGTCCCTAAACAAAAGTTTCCACTAACACGACCAAAGCAATGACACAAAAGATTGAAACAAGGATTAACCAAGGACATTCAAATGGTTCAAAAGTGTTTGGCACTTTCTCAATCCACCTATCTCAATGCTAGACAAAACATGAATAAGAACAATGGTTGGGTGCAAAAATCATACCAAGAAATTCAAAGCCATATATGTCAAAATTGAATCAAACTTACACACATATCATAATAATGATGAATAACATGAAGGTTTACTTTCACTCATCCAAGCAATTAAATCAACAACAACTCAAATCATGTGGTCATCAAAACAATTACCAAATCATGTGAAAAATGAGAATCAAGAGATCTTTCAAGGGTTGTAATGTGGCTTGGGTTACAAGAAAGGATATGATTAAGAGAATTCAACAAAGTTGTCTATCCTAAGGGAGCATTCCCATACATTCAACTCTACACAATTTCCATTTCTTTGATCCCCGTCTTTTTCTTTTCTTTTTCTTTTTACATCCACACAACCATGAGTCTTTTCTTTGTTTTTTCTATCTTTTCTTTTTCTTTGCTCTATGGTTTCAAGGGTGATTTCTTTTTCTTTTTTCTTTTCATATTTTCACCCTTTCATAAAAACTCACTTTTCCAAGTTTCTAATCAACTCTTTTTACTTTACTCTCCCCAACTTTAGATTCCAAAACCAAATTTATTCAATAATGCTCCCTACTTAGACATAAGCAAAAGGCAAAATTTGCAAACAACTCGGTTTGAGGGTTCAATTGACACGAAAGAAATTAGGATTCATTTATTCACAAAATTTTCAATTGATTTTACCCTTATCAATCAAATGAATCCTAAAGTAAGCTCAAAGGGGGTTAACTAAGGATTACTCCTCACAAGGTTCGTTGATTCAAAACTTTTTGGTCAAGTGGTTTTTCTCATAACAAACAATGCCTCTATCATTTTTAATATTTTCACACAAAAATAGATTGATGCATGATTTAGCATGATAAGAATGAGTTGAAATAATGCTCGGTTTCCCGCATTTTAGTGTACAATGGAAAGCCTCCTCACAATTGGTTAAGTCCTATTTTGATTCAAAAATGACATGTATTTCAATGAATTTATGATATGGAATTTGCACACACCATCAAACTACTCATATTAAGTCTAAAAAGCGATAAAGTGTACCTTGAAATGCCGACACTAATTATTATCATCACCACTCGAAGTGTCATATGCTTCTTTCTTTGCGAACATTTCTTGGTTGCTTTAAGCTTGACTTAAGAGTAAGAACAATTAAACAAAAAAAATTGTTGGTAAACCAAATTCATTGTAACACACTTAATTCTCACAGAGTATTCATGCAATTAACAAAACAAACTAACAAACCAAAGTTTTGGTGAACTAGAGCCACCCAAAAGTACAATCAAAATTTTACAAAAGCAATAATAATACAAAGAAAATTCAAAATAAAAGCAAACTCTAAAATTCACAAACTCCTCAATCTTCCTCCTCTTGACCACCACCAACAGATCCAAGGACGTCCTCCATCTCATCGTCATGGGTCGCACCACCTCCTGCACCCCCCATAAAAGTTGGCCTGCCCTCAGGCCAATTAGCATAAGCAACATATTCCGCTTGGGAAGGAAATGTGTGGGCTTCAGGTGCAAGGAAAGTGTTCTGAAATTGTTGCTGCATAGCATCAAAGATGAATGATTGAGACCTCCTAGAGGCCTCAAAGCTCTCACAACAATAATTAGCAAACGCCATCTGATCGAATGCTGGAGTAGTGCGGACTCAGGGTCTAGAGGACGAAGTCCCAGCTCCTTCGGCTCTGTCCATCTGGCTCTGGCAGAACCTATTCAGATAAGCATCATTAATAACACTAGTAATAGACAAATGTACCTCATCCAGAATGGGAACATTTGCCCTTCGACAAAGTCCCATAATCAACCCCGGATATGCAAGAACACCTGCTTTTCCACCAAACTTTGTTCCGCTTATAGCCATCTTGCGCATTTCTTCCGCAATAATGGATGTTACATCAACAGATTTGCCTATCATGATGTAATACAATAAACACCCTACATCCAAAGGGATAGTGGTGTTGTGGCTTCTTGGCCGGATATTGTTCAACAGCAGCACCAAAAATGCCCTTGCTTCCAGATTCAGATTTTCTCTTTTCCATGACTTTGGAAACCCCTGATCATTTAAGTCATATGTCCTTCCTTCAAGGCATAAAGTAGCGTTCACCGTTGGAAGGTCCCAATCGTTGGCCAATTCCTTGGTACGATACTCGCACCGCTCATTCTCTCCCAAGGTGAGAGGATTACCAAGATATGTGTTAATTGCATCTCTGCCGAAAGAAATAATCTTGCCTCTCACTCTTGTTTGGTAATGGAAAGCTACTCCCTCTTCAAGATGCAGAGCATTGGCATAAAACTCTCGCACAATGTCGTAATTGATTGCCGACTCTGGTTCACAAAGTTTGCTCCATCTTCTTCTCTCGAAATTTGATACCAAATTCCGATAAGTTCCACCCGGCGATAAGTGGATGAACCTTTCCGGTTGGATGGTTCTCTTGATTAATTTTTCAAATCTTTCTTCATGTTCATCACTTGTGAACCGTCTCAATGAACGAGAAGGACCGGAATACATGGTTTTTGTTCTCTTAGACATCTGCAATAAAAATCAGAACAACCACACAACAAACCAATAGGGGAGTTAGCAATCAAAAGCATAAAACATGAGACTGGAATTTCCCAGTTCGCGGCGCGAAGGCCCGTTCGTGGTGCGAACCCGGAAAATTCCAGGAGCCTTCTAGGGTTCCTAAGGTTTGCACCACCACATTCATAATCACAATCCTTATCCTAATCCTAATCTGAATTCACTTTAGACATGCAAGGTTATTTCAAGTATCACATTCCAATCTTTGCAAAACCCTATTCATACCTAAGTGAGAAACCCAAAAGGAATGGAGAGGAAATGAAGAGAACAAACATACCTTGTTGAAGTTGACTTGATTCTTTGTTAACAAATTGGAATTTGGGAGATGGAGAAGAAAAAATTGAGTTTTGGAAGTGGGGCAGTGGGAGTGTTCAAGACAAGTTGAAGTTTGTAAAAATAAGGATGACTTGAAAATAACCTAAACAGAACTTAAGTGGTTTTGCCACGCTCAGTTCGCGGCGCGAACTGAAGCTTTCCATTCAGTCCGCGGGGCGAACTGAAGGAATTTCTGAAAAAAATTAATTTGCAGTGGACAGAACTCAAGTTTCACAAAAATTAACACAACAGAATATCATAACAATCAGAATTGACAAAATATAAAATGCAGACTTACAACGTTGGGTTGCCTCCCAACAAGCGCTTTGTTTAATGTCGTTTTGAGCTCGACGGTTCAATGATTAGCTCGGTCCGGCTAGGGAGATGACACAAACATCCCGATTCAATTCGCCACTATGGTAGACTTTGAGTCTTTGTCCATTTACAGTCCAGCTCTCCTGTGACTTTGGATCCTCGACCACAATGGCCCCATAGTTGCGCACCTCTTTGACAACAAACGGTCCTGACCACTTTGACTTCAGCTTACCAGGGAACAACTTCAACCTTGAGTTGAAAAGCAATACCATTTGTCCAACTTGAAACTCTTTATGACGGACCTTTCCATCATGATATGCTTTTACCTTTTCGTTGTAAAGTTTATTCAAATGGTAAGCGTTGTTCCTTGATTCCTCCAATTCATGGAGTTGTCCTTTTCTTCTTTCTCCAGCTAAAGTGGAGTCGAAGTTCAAGAATTTGAGAGCCCATAATGCCCTATGCTCCATTTCCACCGGAAGATGACAAGTCTTCCCATACACCATTTGAAATGGAGTTAGTCCAATAGGTGCTTTGTAGGCGGTACGATACGCCCACAAAGCTTCATCTAGTTTTAAAGACCAATCTTTTCTTGAATTCGAAACTGTTTTCTCAAGGATCCGCTTGATTTCCCGGTTAGAAACCTCCGTTTGACCATTCACTTGTGGATGGTAGGGAGTGGTCATCTTGTGCTTTACACCATAATGTTGCAAAACTTTTTCTAAAGGTGTATTGCAAAAGTGTGATCCTCCATCACTTATCAACACCCTAGGCACACCAAAACATGAGAATATGTTTTTCTTTAAAAATTTAATCACTGTTTTGGCATCGGCCTTAGGTGAACCAATTGCTTCCACCCACTTCGAAACATAGTCAACGGCTACTA
The DNA here is from genome assembly GCF_024323335.1 of Lathyrus oleraceus. NCBI lineage: Eukaryota > Viridiplantae > Streptophyta > Magnoliopsida > Fabales > Fabaceae > Lathyrus > Lathyrus oleraceus. Next base: position 77,058,405 of record NC_066581.1, on the reverse strand, counting down.
GTATATACTCATTTGAGAAGGAGGAGGGGAATTGACCAACGAAATCAATACCCCAACAATCAAAAACTTCTACTTCTAGCATGTTGGTTAGAGGCATTTCATCCCGTTTGCCTATTCCTCCACTCTGTTGGCATGTATCACAACTCTTCGCATGTTCATATGCATCTTTAAATAAAGATGGCCAATAAAAGCCCGATTGGAGCACTTTAGTGGCTGTTCTCAAACCGCTATAGTGACCTCCATACGGAGAGTTGTGACAATGCCAAAGGGTGTCTTTTGACTCCTCAATTGTTACGCACCTTCTCAAAATGTTGTCTACACCCACTTTAAACAAATAAGGATCATCCCACATATAATATTTTTCATCCGCCAAGAATTTCCTTCTTTGATTACTAGTGAGGTCTTCTGGTGTTAAACCGGTTGCCTTGTAATTAGCAAAATCGGAAAACCAAGGCCTCACTTGAATCGCATACAGTTTTTCATCCGGAAATTCTTCTCTTACTTCCTTTTCTTTGTTTGTAATGTCCACATTAACCAAACGAGACAAATGATCCGCCACCAAGTTTTCGGAACCTTTTTTATCCCGGATTTCCAAATCAAACTCTTGCAATAAGAGAATCCAACAAATTAATCTTTGTTTGGAATCCGGCTTGGTTAACAAATATTTGATCGTCGAATGGTCAGTGTAGACTACAACTTTAGACCCTATCAAGTAAGCTCTAAACTTTTCCAATGCGTACACTATAACTAGTAATTCTTTTTCTGTTGTCGCATAGTTGACTTGCGGCTCATTTAACACCTTACTAGCATAGTGGATAGCATGCAATTTTTTATCTCTTCTTTGACCCAACACCGCACCAACCGCATAATCGCTTCCATCACACATAAGTTCAAAATCAAGTTTCCAATTTGGTGCCACGATTATGGGTGTGGTGACTAACTTTTCTTTTAAATCAAGGAAAGCTTTGATACATGACTCATCGAAAAGAAAGTGCGTACCTTTCTTGAGCAAGTTACTCAATGGCTTTGCTATCTTTGAAAAATCTTTGATGAATCTCCGGTAGAAACCGGCATGTCTGAGAAAGCTCCTTATTCCTTTTATATTTGTTGGAGGTGGTAATTTCTCAATGACTTCCACCTTAGCTTTGTCAACTTCTAATCCTTCGAAGGAGATCTTGTGATCGAGTACAACACCTTCGGTGACCATAAAGTTGCATTTTTCCCAATTGAGCACTAAGTTGGTCTCCACACATCTTCCCAAAACCATATCAAGATATTTTAAGCACAAATCAAAAGATGATCCATAAACTGAGAAATCATCCATGAACACCTCAATGCATTCTTCTATTAAGTCCGAGAATATCGCTTGCATACACCGTTGAAATGTTGCCGGTGCATTACATAACCCAAAAGGCATTCTTCGGTAAGCAAAGATGCCAAAAGGACATGTAAAAGTCGTCTTCTCATGATCCGCCGGATTGACCGAAATTTGGTTGTACCCCGAATACCCGTCCAAGAAACAATAGAAATTTTTGCCGGCTAACCTTTCCAACATTTGGTCCATGAAAGGTAGTGGGAAGTGATCTTTCCTTGTAGCTTGGTTTAGCCTTCTATAGTCAATACACATCCTCCACCCGGTTACCGTTCTTATGGGAATCAACTCATTTTTATCATTTTTGATAACCGTCATGCCACCTTTTTTGGGAACTACTTGCACCGGACTCACCCATTCACTATCGAAGATAGGATAAATCATTCTGGCTTCCAAGAGTTTGACAACTTCTTTCCGAACGACTTCTTTCATTGATGGATTTAGACGCCTTTGAGATTGTGCAACGGGTTTGAAATTTTCTTCCGTCATGATCTTATGCATACAATAGGCCGGACTAATACCCTTCAAGTCGGATAACACCCACCCTATTGCACCCTCATTCTTTTTCAGCACTTCTATCAATTTGTATTCCTCTTTTGTGGACAGGGTGTTGCTAATGGTCACCGGTTTAGTACACTCGTCACCAAGGAACACATACTTCAAGTGTGAAGGTAGCATTTTCAACTCTAGTTTTGGTTCTTCCATTTTCTTTGTCACATCCAAGTCTTCATTTGTTTCTTCATGATAAGCAAGCTCCCCACAAGACTCTAATTCATGCAACATTGCTTCAATCTCTCTTTCTCCATTGTAGGCTCCGATAAGAGATCTTTCTAGAGGATTAGAAATAAGAACTTGGTTTGCGACCTCCACTATTTCCTCTTCGGATGCATCGATTCGGAAAGAATCATGCTTGTCATTTGGATGCTTCATGGCTTCAAAAAGATTGAAGGTCCCCTCTTCATCTTGCACTCTTACTTTCATTAGTCCATCATCAATTTCAATCATCATTCGGGCTGTTTTCATGAATGGTCTTCCAAGAATTAGAGGAACATCACGATCCTCATCCATGTCTACTATCACAAAATCTACCAGAAACAAGAATTTGTCCACCTTTACTAACATGTCTTGAGCAACTCCATATGGTGAAGTGGTAGACTTATCGGCTAGTTGTAAAGTCATCCTTGTAGATTTGATCTCAACATTTCCCAATCTTTTAACAATGGATAGAGGGATTAAATTGATGCTAGATCCCAAGTCAATCAAGCCATTACCAATGTAGGTGCCTCCAATGGTTACCGGTAAAACAACTTGGCCCGGATCGGATTCTTTCCTTGGAAGAGTCTTTTGAATGATGGCACTACAACGTGCACCAAGCAAGATAGTTTCGTCTTCCACATGTCTCCTTTTATTTGTGAGAATATCCTTCATGAACTTTGCATACCGTGGCATTTGCTCTAATGCGTCGGCAAATGGAATATTGATTTGAAGTTGTTTGAATATGTCCATGAACCGTGCATAGTGTCTAGCATTGTCCTTCTTCGATGGTGCATGCGGATAAGATAGATGTTGGGTTGGAATGACACTCACACCTTTATCTCCTTTCTTTTTCCTTCTTGGTTCGGCATCCTTATTCCTTTCCACTTCAATCTGTTGCTCTGTTGGCAATTGTTGCTCCTGTTCTTTTCGCGGCGCGAAGGGAGATCGCGGCGCGAACTGAAGAGTTTCTGCCACTTTCTCCTTTCCACAAACCACATCCTCGTTTTCCAGCACAACATCCATATCATTCTCTACTGTAATTTCCTCACTTTTTCCACTTGTCAACTCTTTACCGCTTCTCTTGACAATTACTTTACAATGCTCCTTTGGATTAGTTTGAGTGTTAGCGGAAAAAGAGGATCCCGCGTTTTATTCCGACAATTGCTTCCCAAGTTGGCCTACTTGATTTTCCAGATTCTTAATTGTTGCCTCGTTACTCTTCTGATTTGCCATGGAAGCTTGCATGAATTGTTGAAGAGTGCTCTCTAGCTTTGAATTTCCTCCTTGCGATTGTTGTCCTTGAGAGTTTGGGTGTTGATAAGAACTTTGTTGCTGAAAATTTTGGTTATTGAACCTTGATGGTTGATAACCTTGATTGTTTCTTGGATATGAGTTGTTGAGAGGTTGTCTTTGATAGCCTTGATTTTGATTATTCACATAGCTCACTTCTTCTAGTGGAGGGCAAAAACCGGTTGGATGATCTCATTGACATAATTCGCAACATGCTACTTGATGTTGAACTTGAGACCCTTGAATTTCCTTCATTTGTTGTGGAAGCTTGGCCATTTGTTGAGTAAGCAACTCCACTTGTTGAGAAAGTAGCTTGTTTTGAGAAAGAATGGCATCATTGGTGTTTAACTCAAGAACTCCTGGTTTACGTTGTGAAGGACTACGGTCATGTTGACTTTGACGATCATTGAGTGTCATCCGGTCAATAATGACTTTTGCTTCTTCCGCACTCTTTGACATAAGAGAACCACCCGCGGTAGCATCCAAAAGTGTCTAGTGAGTTGATTGGAGCCCATTTAGAAAAATATGGATTTGAGTGAGCTCATCAAAACCACGACCCTTGCATTTTCTCAACATTGACTTGAATCTTTCCCAAGCCTCATTTAAAGACTCGTTGCTTCCTTGAGTGAATACCGCAATAGCCGTTTTGGCTTCCATGAATCAGGATTGAGGGAAATATCTTTCTAAGAACTTTTCTTCTAGCAAATTTCAATTCGTCATCACTCTTGGTGCTTGATCAAGGTACCACTCTTTTGCCTTTCCCACTAAGGAGTGTGGGAACATCCTCTTGAATAATGCCTCTTCACCCGTTTCATCAATTCCCGTAGAACCCGCAATCTCATAGAATTTTATGAGATGGGTATATGGATCTTCATGGTCCATTCCGGTGAATGAATTTGCATAGAGAAGTTGGAGGATTCCGGTCTTCATCTCCGTATTCCTTCCTCCACGAGCAAATTGAGCATTCCTTCTTGGACTATTAGCGGATATTTCGGTAGGAGTGTCGTCCACCATGTTTCCTTCACAAGCCTCTACAACTACTTCTTCGATTTGAACACGTGAGGAAGTAGATGCTTCTTCTCTCTGGTTCCTCTCTTCGGCTAGTTTCCTTCTTCTTCGTGTTTTGCTATTAAGCTTTCGAAGTGTTCTTTCAATTTCGGGATCGAATTGAAATTGCTCCTCGGTAGCTTTTCCTTGCATGCACTAGAATCTACAAAACTAACAAACCAAGTGAAACACAAGAGTGATAGTAAGTACAAAACTTAAAACAATGAATTATTGCAATGCTTGTAATATCGAACACCAATCCCCGGCAACGACGCCAATTTGTTGAAAAGTATATTTTCGGCAAATATTTTAATATCGTATCCACAGAGATTCGTTGTTATTACCGTCGTTCTATAATCCAAATTGTTATAAGTTTAGAAAGTAACCAAGTTGTTTTGTTTGAAAAGTTATCTTTTGAGTAAAATGTCACTAAAACAATAAAATGGTTTTAATCAAATGTAAAAGGTTTGGCAAGATTGGAGTTCACTATTCAAATTGCTTATGATTCCTTATGACAACTATATAGATTTAAAATTATTGATGATGTTCAAGTATCCTCTCAATATCATTTATGTCTAAATGATATTGTGATAATCACTATATTAATCTTTAGACGATTTCTCCACCTAACTATCAATATAGCAATCTTTAATGATTGATACAAAAGAAGAGTAGTGAATAAATCTATTTCTACAACTTATTCACTACTTGAAAATATATTTTATGTCAAGACTTAAATAATCTCTTTCAACAACTACTCAAATCTAATATTCAACTTAGGGCAAAAATATCATTCAATACATCAACAATCTTTTATCATATATAAGAGTCAAATGAAATACACAAACAAATAGGAATAGCTACTACCTCCAATCTTGACAAAATGGGGTTTAGCTCCTCATCATCATTTTGGAAAGCAAAAGGCAATGGTAAGAACTCTGTTTTTCTCTTACAAAATATCAAACTATGAATGAATACCTTTGAACATTTTCCATTCTGTTTTCTAAAAAAGGGTTGTCCTTTCCTAAAATGCTCATTTTCATCTAAAACTGAAAAGTCCCTTAAAACAGATACAGAATTGGCATACACAACTGGCATTGAAAACAGCACCCTTGGCAAAACAGCTTGCTGGATTCGCAAGGTTCGCGGCGCGAACTGAAGCCACTTCAGCTTCCTTGCCTTGCAAGCTTCATCCAAATATTCTTCCAATTGTTAATCTTCAAAATAGGCCTCCAAATTGCATTCAACACTTCTTCCAAATTATGATTATGCATTCCGAAGCTCTCTTGTCCAAAAATTCTACAAAACTAACAAATATGTGAAATAACTACTCTAAACAACATCAATTAAATCTAATTGCATTTATACAAAATAGTGAGAATAAAAGTGTGTAATTACATCAAAAATTGGTAAAAGGGACCAATAAAATTATATAAAAAGTAGTACTAATTGGTCCCTAACAGTGTATTAAAATACACTAATCACACGATCTTACAAAATCTTCCCGTACAAAATAATTTAAAAATTAATTGTCAAACAAATTCTTAATTTCTTGAAAAAAAAGTATTTCGAAATAGGAATGTGATCTCAAATTCGATTGTCTAAGGAATGTTATCATGAGTTACTTGATGAAGTTGGATTATACATTTATTATAGTATATTAACATAATATTTTCACATCATAAATAACCTAAAGTGACACCTTTAAAATGATATTTTCCTATTCTAATGTATTTCTTATGGAATTCTCCTATATTGAAATTTGTTTAAAAGAGTGTGCTACTTATCTCATGTCACAATTATTTTTATATTTTAATGTATATTAAATACTCATTAACCATCAACAATCTATTACATAGTTTCAAACCCTAACTATAAATTCAACGGCGCCACTGATGCTAGTATTCAACGGCGCTACTGCTAATATCAACTCAACCTGAATCAATGGCAACTACCGTGAGTTTGATTTAAATACTCGTATTCATTTTCACTATTTCTTTAGATATGATTCCACATCTACTATTTCTTTAGATATGATTCCACATCTACTAAATTTCACTTAATCTTGTTATAAATTATGCAGCTTCATCCTAACCGTTGAAGGTGAAGTTTATTAATTCAGCAAAAATCTCTACAATGCAATTTGATTGGTCTCTTATCATACATAGTTTTTTATTCTTCAATCGTGATTTTCTTGATTAAAAGGTGACTCATAGTTTGTATTTTGAAAATTATTGATCGCATGTAAGAGTTATACTTTTCAGAAATGATTTTTGTTTTCATTAAGATTTTGAAATTTGTGTTATGTAGAGATTTTGAAATGATTTTGTTGTGGTTAAGTGTTTCATTAGTTCTGTTTGGTCTCTTCATTATGTAGTTTGCAAGATTTGATTGAATATATTTTGTTGGATTCTTGCAATTTTGATAGATTTGAGCTTATGAAACTTACTCTCTTATAGTTGGATTCATGGATTTTGATCAATCCATTAACAAGAAACCTTTTTTTATATTTTTTTTTCTGTTTATAAATAAACTACATTTTCTTTTTTATTTGACAAAAAATTACAGAAAGAGTTTGTTAGGTTGAAGGGTAGATCCAGAAGAAAAATGTCGCAACAACGATCACCGGCAACGACATTTTTGACAAACCCTTATGAGATGGTAGATGATTCTGTTACCGATGTTCTTATTTGTTGGGGTGCAACATGCAGAGTTTGCGAGAGATGATCTTATTTGTTGGGGTGCAACATTCAGAGTTTTCGAGAGATTTACTTCCAAAGTATTTACCAATGATGTGATTTGTTGGGGTGCAGCATGCTGAGTTTGCTAGAGATTTGCTTCCAAAGTATTTCAAGCACAACTATATACACAAATGATATCTACAACAATAGGAAAACAACATTTGTTCGATAGAAACATATTATATTTATTTATACAACTGTAGGAAGAATTATTTCATGATATGTACAGCAAAAGAAAGACAACATTTGTACATTTGTGTGATAGGAATAAAGATGATATACACAACGTGAAGAAGACAATATTATGTTAGATATGTTATGTTAGGCAAACTTATTGATTTTGTACTTGTGATAGTTTTACAACAAGATTGATGTATTGCTCGTGTTAGTTTATCTTCATATAAAAATAGATAAAATGATGCGAAAGATTATTCACATGAGTATGACACAACGTAATCGTCTTTATTGATTTTTACCAACTCCATTCCTTTCAAGCCTTCAGGAAACATCTTCTTTTTATCTGGTTTTTGTCTTTCTACAACAATCATATACATTGAAGATATCTTTAACATAGATGTTTATTTAACTCCATTGATTGAAGATTTAAGACTTTTGATTGAAGATATCTTTAACATAGATATACATTGAAGATATCTTTAATATGATATTCTCAATGATGATTTCGGGTCCAAAACAACTAGGGAACAACATAGATATTTATTTAACTCCATTGATTGAAGATTTAAGACTTTTGTAGGAGGAAGGCGTTGATGTTTATGATGTGTATATATCTGATAACTTTAAGTTGCATGCCATGTTGTTTTGCACAATCAATGACTTTCCTCCATACGGTAATTAGTCTGGGTACATCGTCAAGAGACATAAAGCTTGTCCTATATATGAATTTGATACATGCTACCACCAATTATAAGATGGAATAAATGTTGTTTATCTTGGTCATCAAAAAAAATTAAGACCAAATTATCCATATTGTAGGTTACAGAAGGCTTTTAGTGGAGAGGGAGACTTTGAATTCACTCCAAATCCCTTAATAGAGAAGGAAGTTTATAAAACACATTAAGGTTTTCTTTGGAAAGAAACTAAAAGGTAAACAAAAAGGATACTAAGAAATTCCATGAAGATGCACGTGATAGTTTGATTGGAACACTTCTCAACATTAACCACAAGATAAAAGATACTAAGAAATCCCATGAAGATATGGTGGTAATGGGTATACGACAAGAGTTAGACCCAAACGAAATAGGAAATATAACATATTTCCCCCCAGATTGTCACACTATGTCTAAAAAAGAAAATTAAGTTTTTGTTATTGTTTGCAGGGTATTAAAGTTCCCTAAGGGTACTCATCAAATATGAAGAAACTTGTGTCAGAGATCGATCACAATTTAGTTGGCTTAAAAATATCATGATTGTCATGTCTTGATGCAATAACTTCTACCATCAAGGAATGTAAGGGTAATTATAACCAAATTGAGCTTATTATTCAATGGTATATGTAAAGTCATTTAATCCAGCGTTCCATTCTTCTACATTGGGTCTACAACACTATATCTATATTTAACATTAAAATAAATAAATAGATAATAAATATTTAAATTAAAAAGAGGGGTTTGAAAATATATAATGGTAGTACGAATAAAAATGTGTAGATTACCATGAACAATTCGTAAAGATTTTTTTTATCTTCATTATAAAATTATTTGATATTAAGATGCATTAATTAATATTTTTGTTACTGGGCCAAATAGATACAATAATCCATTACATAGTTTCAAACCCTAACTATAAATTCAACGGTGCTACTGATGCTAGTATTCAACGGCGCTACTGCTAATATCAACTCAACCTGAATCAATGGCAGCTACCGTGAGTTTGATTTAAATACTCGTATTCATTTGCGCTATTTCTTTAGATCTAATTCCATATCTACTAAATTTCACTTAATCTTGTTATTAATTATGCAGCTTCATCCTAACCGTTGAAGATGAAGTTTATTAATTCAACAAAAATCTCTACAATGCAATTTGTTTGGTCTCTTATCATATGTAGCTTTTTATTCTTCAATCGTGATTTCCTTGATTAAAAGGTGAGTCATAGTTTGTATTTTGAAAATGATTGATCGCATGTAAGAGTTATATTTTTCAGCAATGATTCTTGTTTTCATTAAGATTTTGAAATTTGTTTTATGTGAGTTTGTTGTGGTGAAGTGATAACAATAAAATATATGTTTGATCTCTTCATTATGTAGCTTGTAAGATTTGATTGAATATTTTTTGTTTTATGTTTGTTTTTTTCATTGAGGACAGTGTGTGTTTTAAGTGTGGGGGAGAGATTTTATTTACTTTTCTTGCTTTGTTTCTTCATTTACTTTTGTTGTTTTATTTTTTTTTTTATAAAAAATGCATATTTTTCGTTGGATTTTGGGGTTGCAAGTGAGTAATTTTTTTGTTCTCTGACTAAAGATTCATGGTGTGATATGCATGATTTTTGTTGCATTCTTAGTATGATAAGTATGACTAAATTTTAAATTATGCATCATATGTGGTTGATCAATGTCCCTTGTGAGATTTTGAGCATTATAATGGATAACATACAAAAACCTTTTTATTTTCTTCAAAACCAATTCTCAAAAACCAGGCAACATGTTAGGATTCAGCATACCAAATTTCAAGGCAATTGGAGAAAGTATGAGCATGATTCACATTATTTCCTTATTATTTCATTTTATTTTCATCAATTTGTAAAAATCATAAAAAATAGAAAATAACTCCAAATTGAATGCAATTTTTTCCTACATGTTCATTTGAATGTCTAGTTTTTTTGAGAATTTATTTCCTGATTTTATTGTTTCTGGATTTTTGATTGTGAATTGATGATTGAACATGTATGCAAATCTACCATGCTTCATTCAATTAATTGTGAAATGCTCATACTTTCTCCAATTGCCTTGAAATTTGGTATGCTGAATCCTAACATGTTGCCTGGTTTTTGAGAATTGGTTTGGCATTTTTAGCATTTTTCATCTCTGTTTTGGACACATGGATGTATGGTGTGACAATTTGTGTCACACATTTTGATGTTGATCTTGTTCATTTTCATTGACATGTCAATTGAGCTCTTCTGATTCTAATTTTTTGCATCATGCTTGTCCATATCATGTTGATATCACATAAAAAAATTCATGATCATTGGATGTGTTTCTGATTTAATGTGCATTTTCTCATTTGAATGTCCAATTGTTGATCACATTGTATGCCTTTGCCTTATCATGCTCATTAGATGGATTTGCCTTAGGATTTGAGTCTGGTCCTTTTTAGGACATCTTCTTACTTGAATAAATATGCTTCATGTTGAATATCAACTTCTGTTTTGACTTTTTGCTTTGCCTTTGACCCTAGTCTTGGTACTAGTGGTTTGTACTCACCTTTTGAGCTTTGTATTTCAGGTTCAAGCATCCAATACTAATGGTTGATGTAATCTCATGACTTGAGATTCCAATTACATTGTACACTAATCCTTGTTGTGTTGTAGGTTCATTGGTGTTGAACTCACTTGAGTTGTTGACTTGCATTGTGAACATATAGAACCACTGTTGACTGTCTGTTTGATTTGTCTGAATGTGAATATTGACTTGTTTGACTTTTGTACAGGTACATTAGTCGCTTTAGCTCATTGCTTGAGCTTTGCTTTGCTTGTGGTTGGCATACCACCTAGGTAATCATTCTCTATTCTCAATGTAGTCTGGAAGCCCTGTCGTTTCTTTTGGCAGGCATTTGGCTGAAGTCCTCCTTAAGAGGCAATGATTGTGATTGTTTATATTTGTGCCATGTACTTAAGTCCTCCTAAGTGAAGAGGCAATTGACAGATAGAAGGGATTAGCAATCAATCCCCTGTTAATCGTTGAGTCGTTCATTATGCTCGCACTACGTGCTGATGCTCTTGAACCTAACCCAAGATCCTTGTATATAGAGTCAGTCAAGTGGAGTAGGGTCCCACATTCTGGATCCCCACGTTTTCATTGATTTGAAGCTCACCCAGGCCCGGGTTAAGAGCTATGAGGTCTTACCCTCATTACCTTTTCATCTGCTCACCCTGACGGTCAATGTCAGTGGTTAAGAGCCTTCAGTACCCTTACAGTATTGGCTTGTTTGTCGAGGTTGATATGACCCCTTGACTAAAGCCCAGCCTTGTATGAGCCGCTTGTTTGCATATAGTGTGTGATACCTGTTCACCTGTGCTTGTTTACTTGCTGTTTAGGCTAGCTTGCTTCCTGTGCGAGTTAGGTTCTGATTAGAGACCTCAACTTAGGGATCGTTTGCATGACAACTTCTAGGCTCGAGTCGTAGTGTCCCTATTATTTGTTATCTCCCTAGTCTCTAGTTAGGAAAGTTTTTCCCTGTTAAGGGGAACTACGTCGCCCTGATCCTCATACCAGATGAGGTACGTAGGCAAGAGATTGAGCTGATCTCTCCGGGCACTCTTTTCTTTTTCCACCCTCTTGTGTGTGTGTTTGGAGTCTGATGTAAGTCCAACTATTGGCATTCGGTTTCCCGTTTGTTTGTTGTTTGTTCGGAGTCTGATGTAAGTCCAGCCATTGGCATTCGGTTTCCTGTTTGTGTTTCTTTGTTTGGAGTCTGATGTAAGTCCAGCCATTGGCATTCGGTTTCCCGTTTGTTTGTTTTGTGTGGAGTTGGATGTAAGTCCATTGATTGGCATTCCGTTTCCAGTTGAGTTTGATTTGACGTTTCAGCGTCTCCTTTCAGCGTTTTGTTTCGGCGTGCGTTAGCCGAGCTACGAGTGCTCTGATTCTTACTTTGGTTAGAGAAGATACGTATGCATAGGATGCGATGTCCTAGCGAGCACGTTTCCCGTTTCCCCGAACTACGTCGACTCTGATGTTTGTTTCTGACAAACTACGTAGGCCTAAGATGCGACATCCTGCCGATTCCCTTTCCTCCGTCTTTCACCTGTGTTTCGTTCCAGTGTGTGCATTCTTTGAGCAGTTATTTAGCAACCTTATTCTATTCTTCTGAGCGTGGATCCCGTCGAGTACGACGGACGTGAGGGGGTGCTAATACCTTCCCCTTGCGTAATCGACTCCCGATCCTAGCAATCTCTGGTCGTGAGATCATTCCTTTCCCTTTTCAGGTTTACTTCAAGCGTTTCCTTTCCCTCATTTGGGATAAATAACGCACGGTGGCGGCTCTGTGTCTTTTCCTGCCGGTTGTTTTTCGCGTATGCGACAGCTATGAAAAATCTAGATCTAGAATGTGTAAGAATCAAGTTGTGGATTGAAGATTTTGGCCAAGAATCAAGCAAGTTGAGCTCATGAAGATGAACATGGAACTTGAAGATTAAGCTGCATACAAGCCATTTCAAGCATCAAATCGTGCATAAAGCTTCAGTACACAAGTGAAGGAGAAGATCTGGATACTTTTGAGGCCTCAAATCCGCTGTTTCGTCATTCTGTTCTTCAAGAGGTTAGAAATTCGATCACCTTAATTCTTCATTTTATTGCCATAATCGTGTAGAGCTTTGAACGTTGATGATCCTGATATAAATAGAATTTAATTTGGTGAAGTATTGAAGGAGATATGTTGAGTTGAAATTTTGTTGTGTTTTATGTTTTTGTTCGATTCGCCTTGATCATGGAGTTTTAGCCTGAATAAATCATAGATTCATGTTCCTGGCAACTGGACGGTTCGAACCATATGCGTTTTGTTAAGTTCTGCAAAAATTTCTTGAGCACTTCCGCCGGTCTCGCCGGAGAAGAAGGCTGAGCTCCTCCACCAGCCGCCGTCTGCAATTAATTGCTAGGGTTTGTTCCTAGCTGGCGCCACGCATGCGCATGTTGGCCATTCCATTGGCCCTCGTCCCATTGACTCGCTCGCGTGGCCTTGGACTTGCTGACTGGCGTGCCACTTCATTAAGTGGTACGCAACGTTTTGATACAAACGCGCCTGCAATCATCCTGTACCGAGTTCGATTCCCTTGTGTGATGCTTTGATTTTCCCTTTGTTTTTTATGCTAAGCGCTTGTGACTTCTTGTGCCTGGGTTCGAATCTTGCACTGAACATTTCTGAATTTCCTTTTCCAACGCATTTGTAACTCACATGGCATTGGTTCGATACTTCCTGGTGCATCTTCCAATTTCATTTCTACAATAGCATTGCTTCACATGTTTTTCCATTTATTTCATTATTTTCATGTTAATTCAAAAAAATCATAAAAAATAGAAAATGAATCCAATTAAATCCAAATTTTTTTCTCACATGTTCATCTTGATGTCTATTATTTTGTGGTGTGAATATGATGCAAATGTGATATGTTGTGCTATTTGACTTGTGAAATGCTTATACTTTCTCCAATTGCCTTGAAATTTGATATGCTTGACCCTAATATGTTGCTTGATTTTTGAGAATTGGTTTGGGATTTTTAGCATTTTCCATTTCTGTTTTGGACACATGAATGCATGGTGTGACAATGTGTGTCACACATTTTGATGTTGATCTTGTTCATTTTCATTCCTATGTCATTTGACATCCTCTGATTCTAGATTTTTGCATGATGATTGTGTGCATTTTAGATGGGTTTCTGATTTAATGTGCATTTTCTCATTTGAATGTCTCATTGTTGATCACATTGTATGCCTTTGCCTTATCATGATCATTAGATGGATTTGCCTTATGATTTAGACTTGATCCTTTTTAGGACACGTTCATGATTGATTAAATGTGCTTCATGTTGAGTATTAGCTTCTGTTTTGACTTTTTGCTTTGCCTTTGACCCTAGTCTTGGTACTAGTGGTTTGTACTCACCTTTTGAGCTTTGCATTTCAGGTTCAAGCAATTAGCTCTAATGATTGATGTGATATCATGACTTGAGATGCAAGTTGCATTGTCCACTAACCTTTGTTGTGTTATAGGTCCATTGGTGTTGAACTCACTTGAGTTGTTGACTAGCATTGTGTACATATTGGATGTTCTTCTGTGTTGACTGTTTGATTTGTCTGAATGTGAATATTGACTTGTTTGACTTTCTTACAGGTACATTAGTCGCTTTTAGCTCATTGCTTGAGCTTTGCTTTGCTTGTGGTTGGCATACCACCTAGGTAATCATCCCCTAACTCCATGTAGTCTGGAAGCCCTGTCGTTTCTTTTGGCAGGCATTTGGCTGAAGTCCTCCTTAAGAGGCAATGACTGTGTTTGTTTACTTTTGTGCTCAAGACCTCCTTGTCGAGGCATGTTACTTAAGTCCTCCTAAGTGAAGAGGCAATTGACAGATAGAAGGGACTAGCAATCAGTCCCCTGTTATTCGTCGAGTCGTTCATTATACTCGCACTACGTGTTGAGGCTCTTGAACCTAACCCAAGATCTTGTATATAGAGTCAGTCAAGTGGAGTAGGGTCCCTTATTTTGGATCCCCACGTTCTCATTGATTTGAAGCTCACCCAGGCCAGGGTTAAGAGCTATGAAGTCCAATCCTCATTACCTTTCATCTGCTAACCCTGACGGCCAATGTCAGTGGTTAAGAGCTTCCAGACCCCTACAGTTGGCTTGTTTGTCGAGGTTGATATGACCTCTTGACTAAGGCCTTACCCTTGATGTTTGAGCCCATTGTTGGTGTGTTTACTTCATGTTATGTTTTTGTGTGGTGTGATTGTATCCCCATAGGATTGCTAGACTTCGCATAGTCTCTCGTTTGCATGTCAATTAAGGTAGCACGGTTCCTTCGTCTAGGACTTCCTTTCTTGCGTGAGCTTTCCTAAAACACAAACAGACATTATCTTCCCTTAAGGACACGTTAACTCCTTCTACTTCAGGTGAGTAAGTCTCCAAAGGTCGAGCATCCGGTAGATTGCGTAGTAACGTCGTTCACCTAAAAAACACAAAACAAACAGAAATAGTTTAGCCGAACTACGGCAACTCTGATTCTCATGTTCATATGAGATACGTAGGCACAAGATGCGATGTCTTGTCGAGTTTGACTAACGACTAACATTTAATCCTTTCTGTTCTCTCGCCCTCGTTGCGATCGAGACCTTCCTTTTCTCTCGCCCTCGTTGCAATCGAGACCTTCCTTTTCTCTTACCCGAGTTGCAATCGAGACCCCTCTTCTTTTCGCGTGTGTTTGTTAGGAGTTGGATGTAAGACCAGCCATTGGCATTCCGTTTCCCGTTTGTTTGTTGTTTGTTCGGAGTCTGATGTAAGTCCAACTATTGGAATTACGTTTCCCGTTTGTTTGTTCGGAGGCTGATGTAAGTCCATTTATTGGCAGTCGATTTCCTGTTTGTGTTTGTTGTTTGGAGTTGGATATAAGTCCATTTATTGGCATTCCGTTTCCTGTTGTGTGTTTTCTTGTGACGTCTCAGCGTTCCTTTCAGTGTTTTGTTTCGGCGTGCGTTAGTCGAGCTACGAGTGCTTTGATTCTTTCTCTGGTTAGAGAAGATATGTATGCATAGGATGCGATGTCCTAGCGAGCACATTTCCCAGAACTACATCGACTCTGATGTTTGTGTTTGACAAACTACGTAGGCCCAGGATGCGACATCCTGCCGAGTCCCTTTCTTCCGTCTTTCACCTGTGTTTTATTCCAGTGTGTGCATTCTTTGAGCAGTTATTCAGCAACCTTATTCTATTCTTTTTGAGCGTGGATCCCGTCGAGTACGACGGACGTGAGGGGATGCTAATACTTTCCCCTTGCGTAACCGACTCCCGATCCTAACAATCTCTGGTCGCAAGACCATTCCTTTCTCTTTTCAGGTTTACTTCGAGCGTTTCCTTTCCCTCCTTTGGGATAAATAACGCACGGTGGCGACTCTGTGTCTTTTTCCGTCGGTTGTTTTTCGCGAATGTGACAGTTCTTCTTCGGCATGATAGATCGGATTGTCGAAGTCATACAAAGGTGTAACTGAATTGTTATCAATGAGATCCGGAGAATATTGATTCATGCATTGCTTTTGATGTCGCAACGAGAATCAAAAGGAAGGAAAATGAAAATAAACATTGCCATTTTATTTTTTTAAACTGCAAAAATAAATGAAAAACAGGAAACACCGCTTTTACTACAAAAAACATTCATTTATTAATGATGAAAAATGAAACACATGAGGTGGCCCTTACAATGGACCATTACGTTTCGGGCAAAACGTATGGCTTTCATGCAAACAGAATTGAAAAACAGGAATATTACTTTTCATGATGAGTGACAGTGATGATCTTTGAGGCATTCCAGTTCCCTGGTACGCACGATTTTATCCACGAGTCAAGCTCGCAGTCACTGTCAATCTCTTCACCCACCGCACAGGCGTGACCTGGATCTAGCATTCCAGCACTGATGAACGTGAACGGTTGACGACGTCCTCTGTTCTGCCCCGATGAGTCTTGGCCCGGCTGATAGCCAACCCCGAACCTATCTGCTTTCACCGCAATGTCTACCATTCTTCCCTAGCCTTAGGCTTTTCCATTCTTCACCACTTCCATGGCCTGTTTGTAAGAAGAAATTGACGACCTTTTCTTTTTCTCAGCAACAATGACATTCTCCACCTTGACGGTTTCAACTGCCTGACATGGTGTTTCACTGGCAATGGACAATGAAATATGTGAAACACCATGTCAGGCAGTTGAAACCGTCAAGGTGGAGAATGCCATTGTTGCTGAGAAAGAGAAAAGGTCGTCCATTTCTTCTTACAAACAGCCCATGGAAGTGGTGAAGAATGGAAAAGCCTAAGGCTAGGGAAGAATAATAGACATTGCGGTGAAAGCAGATAGGTTCGGGGTTGGCTATCAGCCGGGCCAAAACTCGTCGGGGCAGAACATAGGACGTCGTCAACCGTTCACGTTCATCAGTGCTGGAATGCTGGATCCAGGTCACGCTTGTGCGGTGGGTGAAGAGATTGACAGTGACTGCGAGCTTGACTCGTGGATAAAATCGTGCGTACCAGAGAACTGGAAGGTCTCAAAGATCATCACTGTCACTCATCATGAAGAGTAATATTCCTGTTTTTCAATTCTGTTTGCATGAAAGCCATACGTTTTGCCCGAAACGTAATGGTCCATTGTAAGGGCCACCTCATGTGTTTCATTTTGCAATATTTTTCATCATTAATAAATGGATGTTTTTTGTAGTAAAAGCGGTGTTCCCTGTTTTTTATTTATTTTTGCAGTTTAAAAAAATAAAATGGCAATGTTTATTTTCATTTTCCTTCCTTTTGATTTGTCTCGTTGCGACCTCAAAAGCAATGCATGAATCAATATTCTCCGGATCTCATTGATAACAATTCGGTTACACCTCTGTATGACTTCGACAATCCGATCTATCATGCCGAAGAAGAACAGTCGCATTCGCGAAAAACAACCGGCGGGAAAAGACACAGAGTCGCCACCGTGCGTTATTTATCACAAAGGAGGAAAAGGAAACGCTCGAAGTAAACCTGGAAAGAGAAAGGAATGGTCTTGCGACCAGAGATTGCTAGGATCGGGAGTCGGTTACGCAATGGGAAGGTATTAGCACCCCCTCACGTCCGTCGTACTCGACGGGATCTACGCTTAAAAAGAATAGAATAAGGTTGTTGAATAACTGCTCAAAGAATGCACACACTGGATTAAAACACAGGTGAAAGACGGAAGAAAGGGACTCGGCAGGATGTCGCATCCTGGGCCTACGTAGTTTGTCAGACACAAACATCAGAGTCGACGTAGTTCGGGGAAATGGGAAACGTGCTCGCTAGGACATCGCATCCTATGCATACGTATCTTCTCTAACCAGAGAAAGAATCAAAACACTCGTAGCTCGACTAACGCACGCCGAAAAAAAACACTGAAAGGAACGCTGAGGCATCACAAGAAAACACACAATAGAAAACGGAATGGCAATAAATGGACTTATATCCAACTCCAAACAACAAACACAAACAGGAAACCGACTGCCAATAAATGGACTTACATCAAACTCCGAACAAACAACAAACAAACGGGAAACGGAATGCCAGAATGCCAATAGTTGGACTTACATCAGACTCCGAACAAACAACAAACAAACGGGAAACGGAATGCCAATGGCTGGTCTTACATCCAACTCCTAACATACACACGCGAAAATAAGAAGGGTCTCGATTGCAACTCGGGCAAGAGAAAAGGAAGGTCTCGATCGCAACGAGGGCGAGAGAAAAGGAAGGTCTCGATCGCAACGAGGGCGAGAGAACATAAAGGATTAAATATTAGTCGTCAGTCAAACTCGACAAGATATCGCATCTCGTGCCTACGTATCTCATCTGAATATGAGAATCAGAGTTGTCGTAGTTCGGCTAAACTATTTCTGTTTGTTTTGTGTTTTTTAGGTGAACGACGTTACTACGCAATCTACCGGATGCTCGACCTTTGGAGACTTACTCACCTGAAGTAGAAGGAGTTAACGTGTCCTTAAGGGAACATAATGTTTGTTTGTGTTTTAGGAAAGCTCACGCAACAAAGGAAGTCCTAGACGAAGGAACCGTGCTACCTTAATTGACATGCAAACAAGAGACTATGCGAAGTCTAGCAATCCTATGGGGATACAATCACACCACACAAAAACATATAACATGAAGTAAACACACCAACAAGGGGCTCAAACATCAAGGGTAAGGCTTTAGTAAAGAGGTCATATCAACTCGACAAACAAGTCGGGCTTTAGTCAAGGGGTCATATCAACCTCGACAAACAAGCCAACTGTAGGGGTCTGGAAGCTCTTAACCACTGACATTGGCCGTCAGGGTGAGCAGATGAAAGGTAATGAGGATTGGACCTCATAGCTCTTAACCCTGGCCTGGGTGAGTTTCAAATCAATGAGAACGTGGGGATCCAGAATAAGGGACCCTACTCCACTTGATTGACTCTATATACAAGATCTTGGGTTAGGTTCAAGAGCCTCAGCACGTAGTGCAAGCATAATGAACGACTCGACGAATAACAAGGGACTTAAGTAACATGCCTCGACAAGGAGGTCTTGAGCACAAAAGTAAACAAACACAGTCATTGCCTCTTAAGGAGGACTTCAGCCAAATGCCTGCCAAAAGAAACGACAGGGCTTCCAGACTACATTGAGTTAGGGGATGATTACCTAGGTGGTATGTCAACCACAAGCAAAGCAAAGCTCAAGCAATGAGGTAAAAGCGACTAATGTACCTGTAAGAATATCAAACAAGTCAATATTCACATTCAGACAACACAGAAGAACATCCAATATGTACACAATGCTAGTCAACAACTCAAGTGAGTTCAACACCAATGGACCTACAACACAACAAAGGTTAGTGGACAATGCAACTTACATCTCAAGTCATGAGATCACATCAATCATTAAAGTTAATTACTTGAACCTGAAATGCAAACCTCAAAAGGTGAGTACAAACCACTAATACCAAGACTAGGGTCAAAGGCAAAGCCAAAAGTCAAAACAGAAGCTAATACTCAACATGAAACACATTTAATCAATCATGAACGTGTCCTAAAAAAGATCAAGTCTAAATCATAAAACAAATTCATCTAATGATCATGATAAGGCAAAGGCATACAATATGATCAACAATGGGACATTCAAATAAGAAAATGCACATTAAATCAGAAACACATCCAATGATAATGAAAATTTTTATGTGATATCAACATGTTAAACACAATCATCATGCAAAAATCTAGAATCAGAGGATGTCAAATGACCTAGGAATGAAAATGAACAAGATCAACATCAAAATGTGTGACACATTGTCACACCATGCATTCATGTGTCCAAAACAAAAATGGAAAATGCTAAAAATGTCAAACCAACTCTCAAAAATCAAGCAACATGTTAGGGTCAAGCATATCAAATTTCAAGGCAATTGGAGAAAGTATAAGGATTTCACAAGTCAAATTGCACAACATATCACATTTGCATCATGTTCAAATACCTAAGCATATTCAAAATTCCAGCAAGGCACAAATCTTAAAATTCACACTACACATTAATAGACATCAAGTTGAACATATAAAAAAAAAGCAATTTCACTCATGTTTATTAGTTACTCTAGAACTTGACTTTACTCCTTTTGAAATTGTTTCCTTATCTATGCACATTGATACGATAAAGGCAAATTGTTTCTATTTTTTTTTATACACTTAGCCAAAGAAGCTAACCATAAAAATATCATCCCTTATTTTAAACCTCTTTAAGCATATTTATCTCATTCTTTATTTTAAACCGATTACAAGCCAAAAAATAAAAAATAATTTTATTACCCTATTTAAAGATTGAAAATACTAATTGAAAAGCCCCATTTTTTAATTAAAAATACTAATTAAATTAATACTAAATATTAAATTATTATAAATTTTTAAGATAGTTAAACCATATTAGTCAGTGGGAAAAATATTCATACATTTTAATAAACCATTCAAAAAAAAAATTATGAAACGAACTATATCTTAGTTTTAATTTTTATAGCTCCTATAGGATTACTTGAAACACTAGCATAACCAAGTTTTGTATATACTATTTCTCCCTATATATATATATATATATATATATATATATATATATATATATATATATATGAATACATATGAATTAAAAATAATTATTATTTAAATAAATTTATTCAACTCACCCCATTGTCTAATTATAAAATATTAACTTAATAATATTAGTTAATTATCAAAATTAAATTCGTACATATTTTTAAAATAGTTAAATTATATTAAAATTTAAAAACATATATTCATACATTTTTTAATTAGCGAATTGGGAAAAATTATTGTTTAAATTGAATTATAAATAAAAAAGTTATAAAACAAATCTCATATCTTTCTTAGTTTAAATTAAATTTTGAGTATATAACACTGTAACGTACAAATATAAGACACATAAGAGCAAAATAGATTTAACAAATTGATGATCATTTTTTCTTCAATACTCAAAATAAAAAGGTCTTATAAAAGTTTAGAGTTTAAAAATATTAATTATTAAATTAATAAATGTGACGATTTTAGTTATCCCTATTTACAATTGATGACTGCAAAGTTATAAAAATAATATAGGCTAAAATTAATAAAATTTATAATAAAATTTAATTAATACTACATTGTAAAATTAAAATAACATATATTTTAAAATTATTTAGTTAAGAAAATTTATATCTAGGAAAAACTTCATTTTTGTATAGCCAACTTTAACCTTAGATAACTTATACAATTATCTTTCATCTATATCCTGTTCTTATATCCTGTTCTTATATAACTTCTATTAAAATAACATTATACATATTTTCCAGACTCAGTGTTAATAAAGAGAAAGAAATATCCATATCAAACAGATAAAATAAAAACACCAAAGCGTCGGTATAATACCGACCGCAAATCCAAATTCTGGAGTCATTGATCAGATAATTGTAGTCTGAAATTTTACCATCGTCATATTAATTCGGTTCAATATATCATCAACTCAATGACCCTTTCAATTCAACTTCATCAATACAATTCTAAGAACACAAAACTCGAAAACACAGAAAATTCAATCAGATTTTTCTGATATGCAATCACAAAGCAATGAAACGAACAAAACAGAAAACATAGTTGAAGGCTCAGAAGGATCCATTGGTAATTTTCTAATCACAAAGGAATTTTCTACACCTTCATAAAATAGGTAGTTTAGAACATCATTGCCTTCAAGATAAAACATAAAACAAAATAAAAAACGAAAAGAAACGCAAACGAAATCTGAAAACGATGAAGAAAACTAATAACGAGAAACAGAGGCGCAATTGGGACGAGTTAATTGTAGATTGAGAGTTTCAGCTGTATAAATAGGGGTGATTGAATTAGGTCTAGGGCTTGAACCGTACCCGCAATGACGGAACTACCCTCTCGTCTTGAACGGGTGAACCTCTTAATCTTATGGGCCATAATTTCGTGGAGGAACTTTACTGTAGGCCCATTTTCTGAACTGAAGGACCAAGTCTAATCTAATAAACTTACATATTCTCAGTTATTTTATTTTATTTATTTATAATAAATAGATTATTTTTAAAATACTATTACATTTTTTCTAAAACAATTTAATAATTTAAATTAAATATTAGCAACTTTTAGATCAGACCATTGCAAACATTATCTTCAATATTAAAATCACATATAGTCGTAGAAATTATTTTGGTGAGATAATTATTTTTAATACTAAAAAGAAAGTAATTATTGTGTTTTAGTTGTAAATTGTTAAAAGTAAGTTATTAAAATGGAAAATTAACATTCTTTTTCATTGTTGGTTGCATTCTCATCAGTAAAGTTGGATTATAAATCTTCTAAGTTATGTCATTAAATTTATTACTATCATATTTCAATTCATTTGTGATAAAGTGAACCTATTCTCGATTAATTTTATTTAAAGGTTTATTTTTAATGTTAAAAAATAATATTTAGAGTATGTTTAGGAGTAGTTTTTGAAAAGAGGGAAAAGGTTTTGGAGAGTTGTATTTATATTTTAAAATGTATTTGAAATTTTTAAAAAGTTTAAAAAATAATATGATTTTATGATTTTTCATCGATAAATTGTATTTCTTTGGACTAGTTTAGAGAACTACTTTCATAATCCTAATTATGATTTTTCATCCATAATTATTGCATTCCTAGTAATTAACCATTCTACATATTCTCTGCAAATATAGGTTCTTAGCATTTTCACGTATTCATTTCATGTTTTCCGTTAGTAATACTATTCGTTTCAATTGTTGTTTGGATCGTTTATCACATACAAATATTATCAAAGACAGGTTTCATGTATTTAGAACATTGTTTTTTTTTAGCTCGTATTCTTTTGTTTTCATTATTTGTCCATGTGTTTTGGTTTTTTGAATACTGAATTTTGCTAAATGGCTTATCAGTATTGATAAAATTATTATAATCTATTGATGTTCAACATATTTTATGTTCCCTAACATTATTTTTGTTACAATGACAATGAGTCAAAAGTTTGATCGTATAAAAGACATCAACGACTCAAGAGAAACATGGCGGATTGCGGTTCGAATCATTGATGCATGGAGCGTAATCAACAGTAAGAGAATTGAGCATATGGAGATGCTTTTAATGGATGCAACGGTATAATATTTCAATATTATATTTTCAATTATATTTTTGCAGTAAGTAAGTAGTTGATAATATTACACTACTTTGAATCTTTATTTAGGGTGACATGATACAAGTTTTGATCTCTCATGATCATACATCTAAATGGAAAGAAAGGATTAAGGAGAATATGACTTGCATAATCAACAACGGAACTGTTTATGAGAATGAATTTCAATAGAAGCTCTGAGATCATTCTCCCATAAAAGTTTTTTTTTAAGATTTTACTAAGATCCTTAGAGGTAAATGCGAACTTAATAGACTTGAAGGTCATAAAATTATATAATAACTTTATTTTCTATTATAATTATACTAAGTCATTATAAATGTATTTACCAATAATTGCATATGTTATTGGTGTTGTGCATGAGATAAACAATATCCAATCTAGCACACCAGGGGAAAAAACTTTTGTGTCACTAAAGCTTAAAGACATGAGGTAATTTATTTATTTTAGCATTCTGCGTGTTTTTAATGCAATTTTTGTTGTAATACATATCCAATAAACCTACATTGAATATGTTATTTTCATGATTCAAAATAATGGTAATCTTATTAACTGCACCTTATAAAAAAGTTATGGATCTAAGTTCTTGGATTACTACAATGATGTCAATAAAAGTAGCGCTTTTACAACACATATAAAGGATTGTCAAGATTTTATATGTCTGGTTTTTTTCACACATATTTGAATACATCAACCATGACACTGATACCATAATATTGCTTATCATTTATAGTTTCAAACTGATGGAATGGTTCTAAATTGTTGATTAATGAAGATATTCCAGATATTAAAGAATTTTTGTCTAAGTAATAAAATTTAGATCTATTTGAAAATATTATCTTTAATCGTGAAATTTCATATATACCATTAAATTATGTTATATCTTATAGGTTACTTACAAACCAACAGACTCAAAAGTCGGCTCAATCATCAAGATCTTTGTCTAATTGGTATGGTGCATCACAATATACCCTAATTGAGAAGTTTGTTCATAAGGCCAAATGCATGTCCTTAAGCCAGTTATGCAAGGTCAAACAGGTATATTGTAAACTATGTACTCTAAATACAGTAAATTTAAATTATATTATTATGTGATTATACATCTAATATTTTTGGATTGTATTTAGGAGACGCTTTTTGTTACTATAACAACTACTTTGAAGTTTACTGTATCAAAATATGGCTGGTTCTATTATGGATGCACAAAGTGTTCTTTAAAAGCAATTGATCTTAAAATTCCCTATAAGTGTGCATGTGGAAAAGGGAGCTTACAAACCTCGCCTTAATGGACTATCAGATTTATGGGGAGCTTACAAACCTCACCTTAATGGACTATCTAACTCATGGGGAGCTTAAAAACCTCAGACTCTGATGTTGGACTGTGTTAATTAAATCGTCAACCATCATTCTTAAATACATTTGTTTGTCGTAATCAAAAAGGGGGAGATTGTTGGAACAAGACTTGTTCATGCCCTTAAAAGGTTTTGATTATAATAATGTATTTAAAGAACAATAGGGTTTGCTAATAGTTGTTCAAGTGTGCAAGTTCTGAAGTCAAACTATATCAAGGTTTCAAGTATATCAAAAGACTCGGTTCCACAAAGAAGTGACCCTGTTTCTGATTGATCAAAATTTGTAGTTGTTCATCAGCTTCTGAAGGCTTCAGACTCTAGTCTCGACCCAACCTCTGATGACAACTCAGCTTTTGAAAGACTAAAGAGAATATGATATGTACATTGTATCAAAACAGTCTTGTCTTATCAAAGCCCCATAATTCTGGACAAAGTCTACTAGGGTTTAGTTTTGCAAGGCTCAAGAAATAAAGACGTGATATCTTCAGTCTATTATACTTGATGGTATATATCTAGTACCTTGAAAGGTACTAGGAGCACTGTTATTATTCAATGGACAAAGCTTCATACCATAAGCTAATCTCTAATGACTTTCTTGGCATATTTTTTCAACAAGCTTGCTCGTTATGTTCAAATCCTCCAATGGAGATTTTCCTAGTCCTACAAAAGGAAGTTCAAGGATATGAAGAAGGTGGTGAAGATGATTGGTCAAGTTGATCAATATAGGTTAGTTGACTTTGGTTGAAAACTCTTAATATATTGAAGATTCAAATACTGTGGAATTATTTGAATAAGGTGTCAACAAGAACCACACAACACAGAGAGGATCTGATATAAGCAATAACATTTTTGTATATCTATTAGCTTGTATAGTAGGGTCTTAATATTTCTTATCATTGTTAATGTTATAAATCTTAAAGACGCCAGATTTTATGTTTTAACTATGCATCACTAATAAGAGTATCAAGTGCATTTGTAATTACTATTCTAAACTACTTATTATAATATGTAAGAAGTCTATTTCTGAATGTTTGAGCAAAGAAGTCTCTTTCTGATGTTTGAGCATCAAAGTCTCATGCTTGTAGGCAGAGCAAGAAGTCTCTTTCTGGATAGATTGAGCATTGAAGTATCATGCTTGAGGGTAGAGCAAGAAGTATATTTCAAGGTTTGATTGAGCAGATGTCTCTTTTCGTGGGATTGAGCAGAAAGTCCTGAATGGGTTGTTCAGGCAATGAAGTTTATTGCTTGAGGGCTTAAGCAGACGTTTATGTCTAGTTTGATTGAGCTAATTGTAATATGATTGATTATAGTGAAAATCTCTTGTGCTGCAAGGGGACTGGACTACTCTTGGTTTAAGAGGAACCATGATATATTTTATGTCTCTTTATTTACTTCTGCATTTATATTTCGTTGTGCAACAAACTCTGAAGTCACACTCTGATCTGATTCAGATCTTACTTGGATCAAAATCTGAGCTTGACATTTCATGTTCCGAACATGTTTAATAAAAAGAAGTAAATTTCCCTATACACAATTTAAACCCCCTCTTGTGTATATTTTTCTCACCTTCAATTAGAATTAAAGCATGTTGTGCTTATTTCACTTAACAGTGAAACATAAAAGATCGGGTGAGAAAAACTATTCAGCCAGTACTTCAACTTTCATTATAGTTTCCTCCATTAGTCACAAAATGGAAACTACATAAGGTAAAGAAAGATGAGCTGAAGAAATCAACAAACTTGTTTATACTCTAAGTCATTTGTTTTGTGAGTATGAAAGGATTTTTAATCTTTAAGACTGACTCATGGGACAAGTGCGCTTGTTGAAGAAATCAAGAAACCTTTTCTGCTTTAAATCATTTGCTTTGTGAGTATAAAAGGATTCTTTAATCCTTAAGAGTGACTCGTGGGGAAAATGTGTTTGTTGCAGAAATCAAGGTTTAATCTTGATCTGTTTATTTAAAAGGAAAACTGGTCAAACTTCCAGATCCTTAAAATCCAGAAAAATAAAAGAAGCTTTTAATGGAATAAAATTATAATGGATACTATGAGGATAAAGAAATGGATCCCATCATCAAGAGGACTCAACAACTTACTAAGAGAGACAATAGATTCTCTTGTAGAAGCTCTAAAGGGTTCTGTTCCAGAAATAGAGAACATGATCAGAATATCTGCTACAACTGCAACAAGCCTATTCACTTCTAAAATGATTGTCCTGATCTACAAAAGGACAAATCATTTAAGGGAAGCATTTTGAAGGAAAGTTTCAATATCAAGTTCAAAAAATGTCTCATGGCAACATGGGATGAACTTGATGATGAAAAATATTCAGATAGAAAAGATGAAGAAGTCAACCTTGCATTGATGGCTCTCACACTCTCTGATTCAGAATCTGAGTCAGGTTCTAACTTTGAATCTGATGAGGAAGATGAGGTATATTCTAACCTATATTGTTATGATCTTATTCATGATCCCATGAGTTGTTGTCAAGATCAGGCAAAACACATGAAGGTTGTTAAGAAACAACTTGAGTTTTTTAAAGAAGAATTGAAATCTTCTAAATAAACTGTTGAGACATTAGAAAGAAATCTAGATGTTAGAACTAAAAAGGATTCTAAGGAACCTTTAAATTAGCAAGATATGGCTCTTTATGATTTCTTGACAATTGGTCTCAACAAAACTAAGCTTGCATCCATGGTCTATGAAGTAAGCAAAATCAAGGAAAAAGATTCGGACTTTCATGAAAAATGTTTTGTTTCCTAAACCTTGCCATAGAAGAAACTCTTAGAACCATATTTTTCAAGCTATGAAAAGGCTTAATGACTAATTTGTGTCTGATGTTGAAGGTATAAAAGTTATAAACCCATCAGAGTCAATAACAGGTAAGTCAAAGGTTCTGATTAAAATGGAACCAAAGACCTCAAGGTCAAAAGTTATGCAGAAGACAGAATATGAGATCTCAAAGTTAGTGATTTTGAGAAAAACAGACACTATGGTTCAAAGGTCAAAAGAATTCAAAACCTAAGACCTTCAAGTCAAAGGTTGTATGAAAACCTACACCTAAGAATTTTGGATACAAGCTTCTGAAAAGTTCAGAAACTAATGTCAAAGTTTATCGAAGACAAAATTTCTATAAAAGGAAAATCTGGAATGAGCATAGACGTTACCTTAAGGTAAAGGAACATAATAAGAAAAAGCCTAGAATAACTAACATAAAAGAACCCATAAGTTTATGGGTACCAAGATCTGAAATTGTATTTGCAGATATTCTAAAAGGAAAAGATAGTGTATCTGTTATAATGTCTGGAGAATGGATGGCTACATTCTACAACAAGAGGAAAGCATATGCTCTAAATCCTAACTCTAAAAGTGGAAGGAAAGTTGGGGTATAAAGATAAGAAAAATAAGAGTATTATGGTTACTAGTATTACTCCAAGACTGTGTTGAACGATGACCAGGTTCAACAACAAGAGTGTTTAAGACTGATTCTCATCAGTAAGAACATTGTTGGAACCAAAAGTTGTTCAGAACCCACACTAAGGTATGTCTAAACTCCTTCTTTTTATCTAAACAAATTTTATAAATGAGATATTATTTACTTTACTCTATGTATCTATCTCCTTAATGCATATCTATCTTAGATAATATGTCTGCGTAAGAATTTTCAGAACAAGTGGAAAATATTCGTTTATATCCTTATTCTTATTCTTTATTCATAACCAAGTATTACGGGTTATTGTTCAAGTTAATTTTTTAATGAGTTATTTTTCTTGTCTTACCCTTTGTATTTTAAAGACTTAATTCGTATCTAAGAAAGGGTTCCTGATCTTATTTAAAAGATTGATTTTGAATAGGGAGTATCAAAGACTAATGTTGATCACAAGTAGCTTTATCAAAGTCTTGAACAGTCTCTGATGACACGTGGCTTCTAAAAAGCATCAGGCTCTGAGACTCAGAAAAAGAATAAGGATTACTTGTAACTTTTTAATTGAATTTTTTTTCTATATATGTTTTCTAAAAAATCCATGTGTATCAAAAATTGTTATGCTAGATGTGAAACTATTTAGGCAAAATTTGTAGAGTAGTAACGCTTTACTCATTGGATTCTTTGTGCTCTCTCTCTCTCTCTCTCACACACACACACACACACACACACACACACACACACACACACACACAAACACACACACGCACACGCACACACTCTTTATCTTGTTATTTCTTACCTTTTCTTTGTACGTGTTTCTCTTACTTGTTCATTTTCTAAAAGATTTTTTTGTGAATTGTCTTTTCGAAATCTAGTTGTCTTAAATCTTTTTGTCTCTTGGTTTTGCCTTTTCATTCCCTATTTAAACTGATATTTCTTAGTCTAAGTTTTTCATTCTGGTTTTACAACCTGTCTCTCAAACTTGGTTGACACAGTTGTGCAACCTAGCCCTGGTTTTCAAAAGATCTTATCTCTCTCTCTTATCCTAACCTGAGATGACCTCTAGCTCAAACCTTTGTGTGACAAACCAACTGGATATCATTAATGAAAGACTAGTTCTCCTTGAATAATTGGAAGTATTTGACTATAACCTTATACTTCTCTTGCACTCAAGCATATGAGTGAAATTTCATCAAGTGATTCTCAACCTTCTGAAGATAACATTGCTTCTCCTTGAGAGAAAGTTGCTCTTCATTCCTTCTGAACGAGTTCTGGGTGAATCCTTCTCTTTGCAAGGAACGATTGTAAATCTGGATGAGGTTTCACTTAACCTCGGGATGAAGAGTTATTGGTGAAGATTATGTTGTTTCATAAGGATAGCCCAACTCCCTCTTCCTTCACTCAAGCTTTGGCAGTCTTCATAACCTGCCTTAGTTTTTCTTTTTTTCTTTCTTTCCCTCATGTCTTAGTCTTTCCAGACTCTATAATAATTTGTATCTCTTGAGATCCAATGCTTCATGTAAGTTATTAGATAAAAAAGAGTACTCTTGTTTCAAGACTAGATCATTCTTGTATTTCTTGTTTTGAGTATTCCTTTGTAATTTTACTTTTGCTTAAGACTTGTATGTGTCATACCCCAATTTTGTTCGGGCATATTTAAATTTTTGTAAAATCGATTTCATTTTTAATTTGCATCATATGCACAGCATGACATGCATTCTATCATGAATAATAACTAAAATATCAGTCAGAATAAATTTATTGAAAATACAAACAAATCGGTTGAATCATTTTCTCAAGTACGAACAAAATCAGCGGATAAAAAGTTTCGAAATTAAAATTACGGACGCTAGTATTATTAATCTACGGTTCATGTAGTTTAACCTGGTGTGCTCTTTGTATTTTTCAGCAGCTGTTTCAGTTGCGTTTTGACCCGCCTGAGCCTTTTAACCGGTGCAAACTTATTTCAGAATTTAAAGAAACGCTGTATTTTTTCAATAAGTATATTTTGTGCTGATCATTTTAGTGTGTCTGATTTAATTTTTCGAGCAAATTTTTAGCTGACTTCTATTTATAATCAATCCTTTTATTTCTTTGTTTTAATATTCAAAATTAGAGATTTGTCTTGTTATTATAATTTTCTAAATTAAATTACTATCTAAGAATTTTTAATATTTTTTCTCTCTAAATAATAGATAATAAGAATTATTAATAAAAAAGGAAAAGGAAAATAAAATAAAGACACCTCACGTTTCCTCTCTCCCTCACGTTTCCTCTTAACCTCATGTCACTCTTCTCTCTCTATGTTTCCCTCACCCACACACTACACTCTCTCACACTCCAACTCCAACGTCTCTCTCTGACCAAAAAGCAAAAAGGAAATTAAAAAACAAAAAAAAAGGGACAACGCTCAGGGCCTTGAAAATAAAAAATAAAAAAAGTTTCATTGGAGAGACACATATACTCTCTCTCTGCTGATAAAAAGAAAAACAAAAACAACTTTAAAAAGGACTTTTTTCCTTTTCCCAAAATTCTCACCCATTCAATGCTCACTCTCTCAAAAAAAGACACAAATTTTTTTTTTAAAGAGACCATTGTTCCTCTTCTTCACTTCGGGGGGATCCACGCCGGAAAACACCATCCCCATCCGTCCCTGTTCATCTCCTTCTTCCAAAAACCCTCCGTCGTTGTCATACCCCAAAATTTGCCCATTAATCGCGCAAAACATTTCTCGAAGCACTCCAACTTATTCTGCAAGGCACTGACCTTAAAGGAACGAAAGCCCAGCTCACAACATACCCAATCCAGAAAAAGGCCTAAACTGGCATGCTCGCTAGGCGAGCAAATCCTTCGCCTAGCGAACCCTTCGCTACAACGCTCGCCTAGCGAAGCTTGCGATATATTAGAATTTTCGG
The DNA here is from genome assembly GCF_024323335.1 of Lathyrus oleraceus. Lineage (NCBI taxonomy): Eukaryota > Viridiplantae > Streptophyta > Magnoliopsida > Fabales > Fabaceae > Lathyrus > Lathyrus oleraceus. The sequence continues at coordinate 77,027,342 of NC_066581.1, read as the reverse complement.
GCTTCATTCTGAGCCCATTAGGTCACCACAATCACTATAAATACCGACACTTCAGTCACGAAAAGGGGGAGAACGAAAACGGAGAAAGGAGAACCCTAGCAAGCAAACCCTAACACTCACGGGAGGCAAACCCTGAAGGAACTCGGCGGCATCAAGGTTTACCTCTGCCCAATTCAATCCGATTTGCCGATTCAAAGTCGCCATTCAATTGCAAACAGGTTTACATTGTTATTACTGCCTTATGTTCTTAATTTGCATATGGCATTATAATTAAATTTCTGAAAATATCTTAAGTTTGGCATGTGAATTTTGGTATGTACCTGAATACCTTAAATGATTAACCATATAATTGCTGTAATGAAAGCCATAAGGCATAAAATTGGTTGAAATTGTGTTGATATCAAAACCAGAATCCGCAGCCGCTCGCTAGCACATCGCTAAGCGAGCATGCAGCGAGTATTCGCTAAGCCTTCGCTAGGCGAGGCAGGAGCGAACGTGACAGTAGATGACTTTTCTGTTCTGATTTTTCACTCATGTTTTATCATAGTCATGCATCATTTACCCGACCCTATTTACTGTTGTGATCTTTTTTTTTATGGTGTAATCTTCGATTGCACCCTGATTTGGTGTTCTGACATGTTTTGTTGAGTTTTGTAAAGGTTCACATATCCCAGGAAAAGATTGCTTGTTAGGTATTCCACTTTATTTGTGGGATACCCTTGTGGAGATTCACCCTGAATTACTCAACTGATTTTAATGTATTAATTTTATGGCAAAGATCCACCCTAAATTGCTTAATTGATCTTAATGTATTAATTTTAATGTGGGGGATTCCTCCTAATTACCTAATTGATTATAAAACACGGCCTATGAATATGTGATCTTGGACCTCTCTTTGTTGCTTTACGGTATTACGGTATTATGGTCATGTCCCGCGAATATGGGGATACACTTAGCCAAGACCCTTCGATTAAATCATCATGTCCCTCTAAAATAAATCATAGCCCCTCGGATGTTGCCTTCGAATATATGATTTTGTCCCTCGATGACCCTTCGGTGTAGCCTATGGTTAAATGATGATAGTCCCTTCGAATGCTAAGGTATCCTTACAACCGTTGCTTTCAATGACCAATTGATGACCCTACGATGACCCTTTTACATCCAAAGGATAAAACTACTTATTTCTCAATAATAAGGACGGTTTTACCCTCACAAGGATAGGAAATGCCCATCAAGACCTTGGGTAGGTATAACTCTTAATTGCTTACTCACAATTTAAAAATACTTTTCACACTTCACAAATACTAGAAAATCACCACTTGGTATACATTCATACTAGAATCATTACTAAGTTATATTTTTCTAAACCGCTTTCAAAATTAAACGAGATAAATACTTTGTATACATTCGTACAAGAATCATTACCAAGTTAAACTCTCTTTTCAAAACATTTTTTAAGCAATTCACAAACACTTTTTTTCAGAGAAACATAAGTGATCCAGCAATTAAGAGCCCGTGGATAACCATGGATACAAAGGGTGCTAACACCTTCCCTTTGTATAATGTACCTCCCGAACCCAAAATCTAATTAAGGTCTTTCCTGTTCTTTTCCACCTTTCCTTATTGGATAAAAGAAAAGTCGGTGGCGACTCTTGCTATCCGCGACATTGCGATTAAAAGCAAAACACCCCAAGTCAGTTCACCGTATGACAGAACTGGTGACTCTGCTGGGGACCCTTAAAAAGAGAGGTTACCTTAAAAACAAGATCACTTATTCAAATTGTCTGATTTAATTTTAAGGGATTGCTTGGGTATTTTACGCTTGAGTGAAAGATCCTACACCCGAATCTAGTGTACCTTAGGTAAGTAGCAAAAGATCATCGCGACTATCCGGCGTATACTGGAATGGTCAAAATGATGGCTACGGTTAATGTGGCACTTTGGATGTCCTGATGTTCCTCATGTTTACTTGAGGAAAATTTTGGCTTCCGCGTGGTGTCATCAAAGCATTAACCAAGCCTTTAGAACCCTAATTGACTCATCCTAGCCATTAGAAAGTAGTGAGATAACTGACTTCGGTTCCGACTGGGGTTGGTTGAGACTCGATACTACACTCTTTGAGATTGGACTTTAGGGAAGCTTCGGTCAACCACTTGGTGTTGCACTGAGGTGGACTTAAAGGAAGGTCAATGATTTGAGATCCTTCTAGAACCCGGTTACTATTCTAGGACAGGTTGAACCAACCAAACTTCAGTGGGGAGGGTATTTACCTATGGAACTCATGCAGGCCTTAAAACCTAGGAATGATTGTTGTGTGACTTGTTTGTGCTTGTTGTTTACTTAACATCATGACATCATAGCATCATAACATTGTACTAACCATTTCAAGGACTTAGGGATTTAGCTTTGCTCTGTTAAACAGGTTATGGCTGCCAGGAAGACCATCCGGATCAATTTTGTAGCCATCTCTCCTCAACTCAAAGATTTAGTGTCAGAACTTCCCGATCAGGCTCAGTTCGTCGAGAAACATGGTTCTCTCCTCAATTTGGTTACCACTGGTTTCAAAGAGGATATGATGAGGGTTCTATTCCAGTTCTTCGATCCTAAACATCATTGCTTCACCTTCCCAGATTATCAGTTGGTACCCACATTAGAAGAATTCTCCAGGATGCTTGGGATACCTATTCTTGATCAAACACCTTTCAGTGGTTTAGAAAAGACTCCGAAGTCTGAAGAAGTTGCCGCAGCTTTGCACATGACAAAGTCAGACATCGAAACCAATTGGGTAACGAGAAGTGGAGTTAAGGGTTTACTTGCCAAGTTTCTGATAAATAAGGCCCGAGAGTTCTTAAAGGTTATGAATGTCCATGCTTTCGAAGACGTTCTAGCATTACTGATCTATGGTTTGGTGTTATTTCCTAACCCGGATCAATTCATAGACATGAATGCTATTAAGATATTTCTCACTCATAACCCTGTGCCTACCTTGCTTGGAGACATTTTGCATTCCCTTCACACTCGTACTATGAAAAGGCAAGGGACTCTCATGTGTTGCGTACCTTTATTGTCTAGGTGGTTTATTTCGCACCTTCCTCAATCAGTCTTGAAGAATGAGCAAAATCTGAAATGGTCTCAAAGGATAATGTCGCTCTCCCATTCAGACATCCGTTGGTGTCCTCATCTCAAAGAAAATGTTATCGTCATTGATCGTTGTGGAGAATTCTCTAACGTACCACTCCTGGGAATAAGAGGAGGTATTACTTATAACCCAGCTTTAGCCCTACGCCAGTTTGGTTATGCTCGAAGAGACGGTCCACATGAAAGAATTATTCAAGGTACTGTGTTTGACTATGACACCGATTCCCAAGGTCTCCGTCAGAGATTTGTACGAGCCTGGGGCATGGTAAAAAGAAGTACTTTAGGACAGAAAAACTCTATTCCTATGGAACCTTATCTTAGATGGGTACGCGCCAGAGCCCGTGAACTTGTCATGCCATACCTTGCAGTCGGACCGCTGATTGTTGAACCAGAAGCTGAAGGAGGTACTCCTCAGATCATTCCTTATCCAGATATGCCTACCGATGTTGAAGAGTTGAAGAGATCCTGGATCCAGTTGAGGGAGGAAAGGGATACTTTTGAAGCTCAGTTCTGTGCTGAAAGGAAGAAAGTGTTAGAACTCACCAGCCAGCTTAATGAGGAACGAAGACTCAATACATATCTTCGTCCGAAAAGAAGCCGTCCCTGGGAGATTTGAGCTTTCATTGTATCTTTATTATTTTCTTTTGTAATGAACATTGATTAAAAAAATTTATTAATAAAAGTTTCCCTCTTTTTGGTGGTTTACGCAAAGTTAAATTCCAAAAGTCCTTGAAAACATTTCATACATTGCATAGCATGACATAACATTGCATAACAGGTATTCTAAAGGATCTAGGTTCTCACGGTCTTCCTATTGCAAACAGAAAAATGGCTCTCGAACAAACTGTCAAAGATCTCCAGGCTCAGAATGCTCAATTCCAGGAGATGATGCTGAGCTTATCCAAGGGGCAGGAGGAACTGAAGGCTCTCTGGCTCGAGAAGAAGAAAGACCAGAAACCTGTGAGTTACATTAACCCGGGAAGAAGGCGTAAAGGACAGGCTGCGGGAATCAAGATTAGACTTCCAAAAGATCAAGAAGAGGAGACGGAAAATGATTCGGAAGATGAGAATGCTGATCCCCTCAACCAGGAGGACGACGATGAAGATTATGAAGATGAACAGTACTCTCCAAAAGAGGATAAGTATAAGTTGTTGGAAGAACGTATGCTAGCTATGGAGGGTCAGAAGGCGCCCGATTTGGATTTCGAAAGCTTGGGACTGGTCTCTGATGTGGTCATTCCTCGCAAATTCAAGATCCCCACTTTCACTAAGTACGATGGTGCGTCTTGTCCTCAGATGCATCTGAGAGCTTATGTGAGAAAGATTCAGCCGTATACCACTGATAGGAAACTATGGATCCATTTCTTCCAGGAGAGCCTGTCTGGCACACAGTTGGAGTGGTATTATCAGCTCGAGAGCTCTAACATCCGCACCTGGACTGATTTAGCGACAACTTTCTACAAGCACTACCAATACAATTCTGAATTGGCGCCTACTCGGCTACAATTGCAGAATATGACTATGAGCTCTAAAGAAAGCTTCAAAGAATATGCTCAAAAATGGAGAGATTTGGCTGGCAGAGTCAAACCCCCTATGACTGATCGAGAATTGGTGGACATGTTCATGGGTACACTGACTGGTCCATTCTACAGCCATCTACTGGGAAGTTCTTCATCAGGTTTCACTGACCTTATATTGACGGGTGAACGTGTTGAAAGTGGTATTCGAAGTGGAAAGATACAGGCAGCTACCTCCGCAAGCACCAGAAAGACCCATCAGGGAAAGAATGAGTCAAATGTTGTGTATGGTGAAAGGGGTCATAACAAGAAAAGCCGTGACCATACCATCGAAGCAGTTACAATTGCAGCCCCGCCAACTCAAAACTTCCAGCACAGACAAGACAGGCCAAGAAGGCAGTTTACCAAGATCAATATGACTTTAGCACAAGCACTACAGGGTATGCTGAAGGCGAATTTAATTACCCTCAGAGGCCCTCCTGCGAATGTCAACACTACTTCTCCTCGTTATAATCCCAATGCCAGGTGTGCATATCACTCCGATAGCCCCGGGCATGATACAAACGATTGTTGGTTGTTGAAGAATAAAATTCAGGATATGATCGACGCGGGAGAAATTGAATTTGATCCTCCGGAGACTCCTAATGTCATCACGGCACCTATGCCTAACCATGACAAGACGGTTAATGTTGTGGATGACAATTCTCACATTGCTAATGTGGCGGACTTAACATCTCCTCTCCCGATCATCAAGAAGAATTTATTGCAAGCTGGTTTATTTCCAGGTTGTGCTGAAAATTGCGATCGTTGTATACTCCGACCCAACGAGTGCTTGAAGTTGAGGGATGGTATTCAACGGCTGATGGATGATCGCGCAATTCTCTTCGAAAAGGTTCCTAAAGTGGAAAACCCTACTGAAGAAATATCTGTGATTGCTAGGTCCAAAGTCCCAGTGAAGATTACCGCTACCAGAGCACCTGTGAAGATTACTGCTGAGCCCAAGGTAGCTCCCCTAATCATTTCTGCACCTGGCCCAGTACCGTATTCCTCAAGCAAAGCCATTCCTTGGAATTATGGAGGTGATATTTACATCCATGGCATGAAACAAGTTGGTAATTCTGCTAATCCTAATGACATTGTTGGGACTAGTAAAGTTACTCGAAGTGGAAGGATCTTCTCTCCAGAAATCTCACCTCCCGCCCCTGAAACCCGAGGAAAGGAACCAGTTAACCCTTCTCAGTCAGGGACACCCGTCGAAGTTACTACTGAAGATGTTGCCAAATAAGAAATGGAAGAAATGCTGAAAATCATCCGCAAGAGTGATTTTGATGTGGTAGAACATCTGGGGCATACTCCGTCTAAGATCTCGATGTTATCCTTGTTATTATCTTCTGAATCTCATGCCAAAGCGTTGACAAAATTCTTGAAGACTGCTCATGTACCTCAGGAGACCTCCGTCGATCAGTTCGAAAACTATGTTGCTAACCTGACTGTTGACAATGGCCTAGGCTTTTCCGATGCTGATCTGACACCAGCAGGAAAGAATCACAATAAAGCTCTGCATATCTCCATTGAGTGTAAGGGGATCACTTTGTCTCATGTGTTGATCGATAATGGCTCTTCTTTGAATGTACTACCGAAAGCCGTGCTCGATAAACTTGACTGTAAAAGCATTGAATTGAAGCCTAGTGACATTGTGGTGCGTGCTTACGATGGTGCGAAGAGTGTTGTCCATGGTGAAGTGGTTCTCCCTATCAAGATAGGACCTCAAGTCTTCAACACTATTTTTCACGTAATGAACATTCGTCCTGCCTATTCTTGCTTGCTGGGACGCCCTTGGATTCATGGGGCAAGTGCTGTAGCCTCGTCTCTCCATCAAAAGCTGAGGTATCCAATAGAGGGCAAGATTGTCACTGTGTGTGGAGAAGAAGAATATATTGTCAGTAGTGTGCAGGCCTTCAGATACGTCGAGATGGATGGTGAATTCTTTGAGACTCCTTCTCAGTCATTTGAAGTAGTTCCTCCGACCAATCCTGTCCTTAAGCCAACTTCCTGTGTGCCCAAGGTTATTAGTGCTCCTCCTGCCATGATTTCTCTGAAAGATGCTCAAGCCATGGTTGAAAATGGTGGTCGTACTGGTTGGGGTCAACTGATCAACGTACCATACAAGTCTGACAAGTCTGGTCTGGGATTTAACTCTGAAAGGATGGTCAAAGATCAGATTAATGCTGTAGAAGATGCTGATAGCGATTGCGACCTGGATAGCTGGATTTTCCCAACAATTGGTGACGGACTCGATAATTGGAAGGCGGAAGACACTATCTCGATTTCCTTTAGTCAGGAGTAATTGTTATTGTCTATTTTAGTGTTGCAATTTTTTTAAATTTTATAGTTGAACTTCTTAAAGCATTGTGTCTATGCCCGGGGCACAATAGCTAATTTGTTAAGGGTTTTGTCATTTTCATAAGCATATTCATATTCAATAAATCAATGGACATTTTTCATTCAAATATCGCGCTCTTTATCTTTCCCGTCATCTTTTAAACAAGCTATGTATTCTTACACACACTCACATAACGAATTGCAGATCCATACCCACTCTGGATCCTGTTGATAATAGTCCTACTACTGTTCATTATGACTTTGAAAATCCGATCTACCAAACTGAGGATGGAAGTGAGGAAGATTGTGAAGTACCTGGAGAACTTGCCAGACTGGTACTGCAAGAAGAGAAGACTATACAGCCGCATGAAGAGTCAATCGAAATGGTAAACTTGGGTACTGAAGTGGACAAGAAAGAAGTCAAGATAGGAGCAGGCTTGGGAGACAGTGTCAAGGAAAGATTGATTCAGATGTTACATGACTATGTAGAGATTTTTGCTTGGTCTTATGAAGACATGCCAGGATTGGATACTGATATAGTAGTGCATCGTTTGCCAACGAAGGAAGATTGTCGTCCTGTTAAGCAAAAGGTTCGCCGCATGCGTCCTGAAATGTCTGAGAAAATCAAAGCCGAGGTTATGAAACAATTTGATGCAGGTTTTCTGGCTGTTACTTCTTATCCTCAATGGGTTGCTAATGTGGTACCAGTACCGAAGAAGGATGGTAAGGTGCGAATGTGCGTCGATTACAGAGATTTGAATAAAGCGAGTCCCAAAGATGACTTTCCACTCCCACACATTGATGTTCTGGTAGACAATACCGCTCAGCACAAAGTATTCTCCTTCATGGACGGATTCTCGGGTTATAACCAGATTAAGATGGCACCTGAAGACATGGAGAAAACTACGTTTGTGACGCAATGGGGTACTTTCTGTTACAAAGTAATGCCATTCGGTTTAAAGAACGCCGGGGCAACGTACCAGCGTGCTATGGTGGTTTTGTTCCATGATATGATTCATCATGAAATAGAAGTATATGTGGATGACATGATAGCCAGATCTCATACTGAAGAAGAACATCTCGATCATTTGTACAAATTGTTTGAGAGGTTGAAGAAATACAAGCTGAGATTGAACCCGAACAAATGCACCTTTGGAGTAAGATCCGGTAAACTCTTGGGATTTATTGTCAGTGGTAAAGGAATTGAGGTTGACCCGACTAAGGTGAGAGCTATCCAAGAAATGCCAGTGCCCCGTACAGATAAGGAAGTCAGAGGTTTCTTGGGACGTTTGAATTACATCGCCCGGTTTATCTCCCATCTAACTGCTACCTGCAAACCCATCTTCAAACTACTGAGGAAGAATCAAGAGATGATATGGAATGATGAATGTCAAGAAGCTTTTGACAAAATCAAGAAGTATCTCCAGGAACCTCCGATCCTGATGCCACCAGTTGAAGGAAGACCTCTAATCATGTATTTGACCGTGTTAGAAAATTCAATGGGGTGTGTGTTGGGGCAACATGACGAGTCTGGTCGAAAAGAGCATGCCATATACTACCTTAGCAAAAAGTTTACCGATTGTGAAACAAGATACTCACTGCTCGAGAGAACTTGCTGTGCTTTGGCCTGGGCTGCTCGCCGACTAAGACAGTATATGTTGAATCATACCACTTTGTTGATTTCTAAGATGGATCCCATCAAATACATATTTGAGAAACCTGCCCTCTCCGGAAGAATAGCGAGATGGCAGATGATTTTAACAGAGTATGATATCCAGTATACTACCCAGAAAGCAATCAAAGGAAGCGTGTTAGCTGATCATTTGGCTCATCAAGCAGTGGATGATTACCAATCTATGATTTTTGAGTTCCCAGATGAGGATGTCATGCTTGTTACTGATTACGAAGAACCCGGACCGGATGAAGGACCCGAACCGGGATCCCGATGGACTATGGTTTTTGATGGATCTTCTAATGCATTGGGCAATGGTGTTGGTGTCGTAATCGTTTCCCCCAAGGGTTGTCATACTCCTTTCACTGCTAGACTATGTTTCTATTGTACCAACAATATGGCCGAGTATGAAGCATGTATTTTGGGACTCAGAGCTGCTATAGACCTGAGAATCAAGTTTTTGAGTGTGTACGGAGACTCAGCATCAGTAATCAGTCAGATCAAAGGAGAATGGGACACTAAACATCCGAATCTCATCCCTTATCGAGAGCGGGTGTTGACATTAATCCCATACTTTGAAAAGATTACATTCGAACATATTCCACGAGAAGAGAATCAGTTGGCAGACGCCTTGGCCACCATGTCATCTATGTTCAGAGTCAGATGGGACAATGAAGCTCCCAGGATCACCATTGAACGACTAGATGAACCAGCATATTGTTATGAACTTAACGCTGACGAAGTAGAAGAGAAACCTTGGTTCCACGAAGTAAAAAGATATTTAGAAGCTCGGGAATACCCTGAAGGGGCGTCCATCAATGACAGAAAATTCCTGAGGAAGTTCTCCGCTAAATTCTTTTTGAGTAATGGAATATTATACAAACGTAATCATGATTCGACTTTGCTTCGTTGTGTGGATAAAAAGGAAGCAGAAAAGATTATGGAAGACATGCATGACGGTATTTTTGGGACTCACTCTAGTGGACATACAATGGCCAAGAAGATTCTGAGATCAGGGTATTATTGGTCTACCATGGAAGCTGATTGCCACCATCACTCCAGAACTTGTCATAAGTGCCAGATCTATGCGGATAAAGTACATGTGCCTCCTGCTCCATTGAACGTGTTGACAGCCCCGTGGCCCTTTGCAATGTGGGGCATTGATATGATCGGAGAAATTAAACCTACTGCTTCTAATGGACATCGTTTCATCCTTGTCGCTATTGATTACTTTACAAAGTGGGTAGAAGCCGCCTCATTTGCTTCTGTCACCAAGAATGTGGTGGCACGATTCATCAAGAATAATCTCATTTGTCGATACGGCATTCCTGAAAGAGTTATCACTGACAATGGCACTAATTTGAACAACAAGATGATTACTGAACTCTGCACGCAGTTCAAGATAAAACACCATAACTCTTCTCCGTACCGGCCAAAGATGAATGGCGCCGTGGAAGCTGCTAACAAGAATATTAAGAAGATTATACAAAAGATGACAGTAACATACAAAGACTGGCATGAGATGTTACCGTTTGCTCTTCACGGTTATCGCACTTCAGTACGCACTTCGACGGGGGCAACTCCCTTCTCTTTAGTCTACGGAATGGAAGCCGTCTTACCGGTGGAAGTTCAGATTCCCTCTCTAAGAATCATGAAAGAGACAGGTTTAGACGAGGATGAATGGATCCAAACTCGACTCGATCAAATAAATTTGATTGATGAAAAGAGACTTGCGGTTGTTTGTCATGGGCAGATATATCAGAAGCGCATGACCCAGGCATTCAACAAAAAGGTCAAGAGACGGGTGTATCAAATTGGCGACTTGGTGATCAAGCGTATCATTCTACCATAAAGTGATCCCAGGGGCAAACGGACTCCCACATACGAAGGGCCATTTGTAGTTAAGAAGGTATTCTCTGGTGGAGCCATGATACTTGCTACGATGGATGGCGAAGACTTCCCACATCTCGTGAACGCAGACATAGTCAAAAAATACTACGCATAAAAGAGACCCGCTAGGTCGACGTACCTAGGCAAAAGTAAGGGCATCCCGGCGAACCAAAAGGGTTCGAGCAAAAATTAGGGATAAACATATAAAAATGTACACCCGGCAAGTCGAAAACCTGAAAAGGCGGCTTGGGCAAAAAAGGGTATCCTGGTGGACTGAAAACTTGAAAAGGCAGTCCAGGCAAAAATTAGGGATTAAAGCGTATGACTATGTCCCGTTCTCAGTCAGCTTCACCCAAGTCAAAGGGACTGAACAAGCCAATCAATTCTATCCGACAGCAGGAGATGAGATGCTTGAAGACATAATGACAATAGTAGAATTAAAATCAACAGGGCTTTTCCTTCATAGCTTTTCTTTATGTTCTCGACAATTTCCTCTTATTAGGATTTCTGTCTCCGTGTACACAAATTGCCTGTTTATAGGCCCTCTTTCAAAATCAATATAATTTTATTTCCAAAAAGATGCTTTTGTTTTACTTTTTCTGTTTTGTTTGCGTAAACGTCCATTGATTTAATTTGAATTAATATATGCATTTGAATATGATCGATGTGTACCAAAAATGCATGCATAAAATAGAAATAGCAATCACTACGAGACTTCAGGATCGAGGAGAAGGTCTAACCATGCTTTCCAATGAATCCATTGCTAATTCTATTCCCCTAGCAAAGCCAGTTATTCCCCAGAAGCAATTGGCATTACTAGACGAATTGGTCATCTCTTCCACCCCCAGCCAGGTTTCTGTTAAATATTTCTACCATCAAACAGAAATCAAGTATCCCTAGATGAGAAGGGGTCATCAATACAAGTATCTCCAACCAGAAGATGGGGAATTATTTTCCCCAGGGGGTCGCCAAAAAAAAAAAACTTTTCAGACGCATAATTCATTCATTACATCATTTCACAGCATCCGCATGCATACATTATTCGCATTTATTTTCATAAACATAAAATATCTCATGCATCATGACATGGCATGAGACTAACTTTGTTTTTCAGGTTAATTATCCTCCTGATACAGTCAAAACAAAGGTCCATTCAGACGGACGTCTTTATCAATTACATTTAAGATTTAACTACATCTTTCAGATATACTCCATGTCAATATTCATCCCGAGGTGTAGTCTAACATACGACTACTTTTTGTCAGATACAGCCTAACGTACGGCTCATTATGCAACTCCAATACGGTCTAACATACGACCCATTTGGACCTTCAAATCCTCAGATACTGCCTAACGTACGGTACATTCCGGGGTGTAGTCTAGCGTACGACTACTTTCTTCTTCAGATACAGCCTAACGTACGGCTCATTCTGCTACTCAGATACGATCTAACGTACGATCCATTCTGATTCTACCTTCGTCAGATACAGCCTAACGTACGACTCATTCTGCTACTCAGATACGATCTAGCGTATGGTCCAGTCTGATTCTACCTTCGTCAGATACGGCCTAACGTACGGCTCATTCTGCAACTCAGATACGATCTAGCGTACGATCCATTCTGATCTTTCGTCCCCAGCGAAGTCGACAGCCTAATGGATGACTCACTATACGGTCTGGCGTATGACCCAGTATGACACCCATGTCTTCAGATATCGTCTAACGTACGACACAATCTGAAGCTCTCATCATCAAACTTCCTGGATGGCATCTTTAAGCCCATCTCCATCAAGACTAATTGACAAGTGCAAATTTTTGGGGCATTCTAGTGTTCAATAATCTTCCACCTCCAGACCACGAATGGCATACCTGCCATCCTAACTCTCTCGGTTCAAGAATATTGAACAGGGGCAGCTGTCATACCCCAAAATTTGCCCATTAATCGCGCAAAACATTTCTCGAAGCACTCCAACTTATTCTGCAAGGCACTGACCTTAAAGGAACGAAAGCCCAGCTCACAACAGACCCAATCCAGAAAAAGGCCCAAACTGGCATGCTCGCTAGGCGAGCAAATCCTTCGCCTAGCGAACCCTTCGCTACAACGCTCGCCTAGCGAAGCTTGCGATATATCAGAATTTTCGGGCTTCATTCTGAGCCCATTAGGTCACCACAATCACTATAAATACCGACACTTCAGTCACGAAAAGGGGGAGAACAAAAACGGAGAAAGGAGAACCCTAGCAAGCAAACCCTAACACTCACGGGAGGCAAACCCTGAAGGAACTCGGCGGCATCAAAGTTTACCTCTGTCCAATTCAATCCGATTTGCCGATTCAAAGTCGCCATTCAATTGCAAACAGGTTTACATTGCTATTACTGCCTTATGTTCTTAATTTGCATATGGCATTATAATTAAATTTTTGAAAATATCTTAAGTTTGGCATGTGAATTTTGGTATGTACCTGAATACCTTAAATGATTAACCATATAATTGCTGTAATGAAAGCCATAAGGCATAAAATTGGTTGAAATTGTGCTGATATCAAAACCAGAATCCGCAGCCGCTCGCTAGCACATCGCTAAGCGAGCATGCAACGAGTATTCGCTAAGCCTTCGCTAGGCGAGGCAGGAGCGAACGTGACAGTAGCTGACTTTTCTGTTCTGATTTTTCACTCATGTTTTATCATAGCCATGCATCATTTACCTGACCCTATTTACTGTTGTGATCTTTTTTTTTATGGTGTAATCTTCGATTGCACCCTGATTTGGTGTTCTGACATGTTTTGTTGAGTTTTGTAAAGGTTCACATATCCCAGGAAAAGATTGCTTGTTAGGTATTCCACTTTATTTGTGGGATACCCTTGTGGAGATTCACCCTGAATTACTCAACTGATTTTAATGTATTAATTTTATGGCAAAGATCCACCCTAAATTGCTTAATTGATCTTAATGTATTAATTTTAATGTGGGGGATTCCTCCTAATTACCTAATTGATTGTAAAATACGGCCTATGAATATGTGATCTTGGACCTCTCTTTGTTGCTTTACGGTATTACGGTATTATGGTCATGTCCCGCGAATGTGGGGATACACTTAGCCAAGACCCTTCAATTAAATTATCATGTCCCTCTAAAATAAATCATAGCCCCTCGGATGTTGCCTTCGAATATATGATTTTGTCCCTCGATGACCCTTCGGTGTAGCCTACGGTTAAATGATGATAGTCCCTTCGAATGCTAAGGTATCCTTACAACCGTTGCTTTCAATGACCAATCGATGACCCTACGATGACCCTTTTACATCCAAAGGATAAAACTACTTATTTCTCAATAATAAGGACGGTTTTACCCTCACAAGGATAGGAAATGCCCATCAAGACCTTGGGTAGGTATAACTCTTAATTGCTTACTCACAATTTAAAAATACTTTTCACACTTCACAAATACTAGAAAATCACCACTTGGTATACATTCATACTAGAATCATTACTAAGTTATATTTTTCTAAACCGCTTTCAAAATTAAACGAGATAAATACTTTGTATACATTCGTACAAGAATCATTACCAAGTTAAACTCTCTTTTCAAAACATTTTTTAAGCAATTCACAAACACTTTTTTTCAGACAAACATAAGTGATCCAGCAATTAAGAGCCCATGGATAACCATGGATACAAAGGGTGCTAACACCTTCCCTTTGTATAATGTACCTCCCGAACCCAAAATCTAATTAAGGTCTTTCCTGTTCTTTTCCATCTTTCCTTATTGGATAAAAGAAAAGTCGGTGGCGACTCTTGCTATCCGCGACATTACGATTAAAAGCAAAACACCCCAAGTCAGTTCACCGTATGACAGTCGTGGTAACGCCAGTAACAACTCATCCTCACCGCACCGGAAACCACGACCACCATCTCCATTTCATTTTCCATCTTCTTCTTCCCCACAACTTTGATCCGTATCCTAATTCGCACCCTTCACTCAACTTCATCTCCACCCTCATACATCGTTAACCCTCCATCTTCCTCGCTGCCGAAAATCCCATTCGCCTCCCTCTTAACCGGTGACCAAACCCATCAACGTCACTTTTTCTGATCCACCTTCGTACTCAACATCCACCGCTCCAGCCACTACCATCGCCGCGAAACCCTTAACTCACGCCTCACACACGACCCTCCGACGAACACCGTCAACACCCACAAATCACCACCACACCATCGCCGTGTGAACGCCGCTACGTTAATTTTGAACCTTGTATTTATTTCCTATTTTTTTAGGTACCGGCATTGCCGGGATTTGAGATTGAAGAGTAAAAACCTCCACTCCACCGTGTTTTCGGTTTAATTCCGGTGTATTCAAAATTCCCAGCAGCAACGTAATCAACCAACAAGTTAGTCATTTGTGTTGCTTTGGTTCGAGTCAGTTAGTTTGAGTTCAACAAAATCAACATCTTGAGTCAATAACAGTAATATTCGATCTTTCTTGACTATGTTGATTACTGTTCCGACGTTGTTAGTGTTATGAGATATCGAAGTCAAGTTCATTATATCTTTTTTTCAACTTCTGAATTTTTTTTAGAGTTATTATTATTATTATTATTATTATAATAATAATTATTATTATTATTATTATTATTATTATTATTATTTGTTAACTGTTACTTTACTTGTTTTAACTAAGTGGCCGGTGTTTAAGTCACTGATATGCTCATATTGCCAAATGTTAAAGAAATTTCCTTTTCAAAATATTTGAGTACAGTTTGAATAATTGGACTGGTATATTATTTAGGTAGCATTTTTCTTTGGTCATGTGTGAATATGGTGATTAATTCAGTTACATTTTGGAAATAATATACATTTTATGTTGTTAGTTGTTTCAATTCCAGTGACTTGCGATTGGACTATGAGTGTGTTTGTGCTGAATTTTGGATCATGCATAACATTCCAAATGGTTTTTGTAAATATAATGCTCTGATGTTGTTTGGAAGTTGCTAAAGGAAAAGTTTGTAAACCATAATATATTGTGGTTTGTAAATACATACTTCGGATCTCTCACATTTTTTACCGGAATAGAATGACACAATGGTATTATCATATGTTATTATGATATTAAACTATATTTAAATGTTAGGTTTTTGTAGTAAATCTTAGGATCATTATCCATCACATGTCCTATACATTTTTAATAATTCGTAACCATTGTGAATAAATTATGGATATGCTACTAGTGTTGCCATTTGATTCTATCGTGTTAAATCAGATAAAATTCGTGGATTCAACAATTTTATGTCGTTATGCCGCCCAAAATTCAAATACATCAATGGAATATTTCATCGCGTTTGAAGTTGCGTATGACGTCACTCATATGGTCATTACGTACAAACCGGTTCGAGCACACCGTTTCAATTCAATTATATTTTATATTATCACTTGTATCCTTTTAAAGTTAATTAATTAAAGTTTTGATTAAATTAAGATAATTTTGTTGATTAATTTTAATTAACTTAATTAGTTGATTGCGTTTATTCTTAATCAAATAATTTTGATAATTGATTTTATTTACCTTAATTAGACGACTTAATTGAATTTTAATCAATTAATCTTTGGACCGATTTATTCCAATATCATACTCTTTTCATAATAAGAAATTCAATTTCATTCCAGTTCATCGTCAATTCAAAACCAATTTAAAACATTAAATCACACAATTCTCGATTTAATATCGAGTCCCCATTTTTCATATTTTTTGTAAGTCGATTGTTTTTAGCATCGCCATCAACCTCACATAGCTTACTCTTGGGCTTTCTTACAATGAAACCTATTCGATTTTAATTAATTGAGTAGATGATTGATTCACTAAATAAAGTCCAATTCATTCATAAGCATGAATTTAAAACCTCGATCCCACATTGAGTATTTTCATTCGAACTCGATTAAAATACTTAATCACAATTAAATACTATTTCTTTTAGAAATAAAAAAGGAGATAGTTTTGAGTTTTCAACTCCTCTCATCAAATTATTTGAATACGAATTCTTTTACTCGGTTAGTCGAATAATCGTCATTTCTATCCGCCTAAACACAATCAAAAATGGATTCTTACAATAAATAAAAATGAAATGGGGGATGGTTTTAAGCCTTTAACTCCTCCCCTCGATTGTTTGAATACGAGTTTTCTTACTCGGTCAGTTAAACACTCGTCATCTCTTTACAAACCTCCAAACCCCGATAAAATCAAATAATTTTTACAGTAAGCTAAATGAAAAGGGAGTTGACTTTGAGTTTTCAACTTCTCTCCTCAATTGGTTGAATACGAGTCCTCTTACTCGGCCAGTCGAACAATTGTCATTTTTCCACAAACATACAACTTAATCAAATCATTTTCTTAGCAAACTATACGAAAAAGGAGATGATTTTGAGTTTTCAACTCCTCTTCTCAAATGCTTGGATATGAGTTGTTTTACTCAGTCATTCAAGTACTTGTCGTTCATTCTAAAATATGCCAACCATGTACAACCTTATTTTCATAAATATTCAGATGAAACGGAAAGCGGTCTAGAGTCTTTTATTCCCTTTCCCGAGTATTAGGATACGAGTTGTCTTACTCAACTATCCGAGTAATCGTCATCCAACCAAAAACATCCCAACCAATTAAAACGTCAAACATATTAATCCAGCTTGTCACCCTCGTGTGATCAAAACTCTTTTCAGAAAGAACACTGTTTAATCTCTTCTAACACGCACAACAAACTAGTGCTTAAGCCTCCGCCGAGAGTAGACAAGCCAACGTTTAGCCTTTAGAACACGATCTAAAACAGTTTCTCATAAAAAATACCAACCAACCGTAGTCCCCGAACTACGAATGCTCTGACTTCCTTATTGCACCATAAGGATACGTAGGCAGGAGATTGTTGTATCTTCGCGAGCACACTAATAAAAAACCTCCCCTTTTCCCCTTCTGAGGTTCCCATCCATTTCTATTTTCAATATATTTATGATCCGAAGAAAACAAACAAACATAAGTTAACACTCAAATCGCAAATTGAACTAAAAGGTTCCCGTTGAGTACAGCGGACGTAAGGGGTGCTAGTACCTTCCTCTTGCGTAATCCACTCCCAAACCCGAATATGGTTGCGACGACCATTATTCCATTTCCTAAAGGTTTTATCGATATTGTCCTATTCCTTCATTGGGATAAATAAAGTTCGGTGGCGACTCTGTTCGAACATAAATTTTTCCGCGACCATCGCGAGGAATCGTATTTTTCGAGATGCGACAGATGGCGACTTTGCTGGGGATGTAGCTCCAAGCAAAAGAGAGTGAAGCCTAATTTAGTTCAGTTTTTGTATTGTGTGTTAATCTTGTTTGTTTTTTTGTTTGTTATTCTATTATTATTCTGTCATAATTATTGTCTGGTATTTTATTGACTATGTATTATTGGTGTTCTCTGATCGGTGGTACTTTGTGAGATAGGCTCTCTACCTGAGTCTGAGAAAAACCATAAGATTAAGTTGGTGGTTGCGTAGTGGACGCCCACAAGGAGTCTTCCTTGTTGGGAAGATACGAAGACCCCGCCTAGAGGAGATTCTCTTGAGATATTATTGTCCGACGAGTCTTCGTCACGACGATAGTATTCTCAAGATGGATCAATGACTCTAGGGACCTTTTAACCCACTATATCGGGCGGTTATGTAGTATTAACCTACGAAGTTTCAGACTTGTTGGGTTAATACGAAAGCCCCAATCAGATGAGATCCCTTGGACGTATTACTATCTTACAGTAATATTTCCAACATCGGTCTATGACTCTGAGAACCTTGTTAGAACCTTGGACTCGAGAGTCGTGTAGTAGAATCCCCATGGAGCCTTCCTTGTTGGGACAATACGAAAACTTCACCTAGACGAGATCTTCTTAAGGATATTATTGTCCGACGAGCCTTCGTCACGGCAGTGACGTTCTCAAGAAATATCTGTGACTCTAGGAACCTACCAACTGTAGAGCCTACCCATGGGGTTCCATTAATCAGAGATACCCGTCGTTTACCCGTTATGTTGATCCATCTGAGAACACTTTGAACTTGTGATCCTAAACATGTCACTACATTCATACACATATCATTGCATTTGCATTCATCATCATACATTTCATATCATTTTTCACCAAAAAAATAAATACAAAAAAAAACTCATACATCCTTCGTCCATAACCTGCAGTTGATTTCCCGATACTAATATCATACTTGAAGTAGCTCTTGAAAGATCATGGATCCATTGGAGCAAAGCCATATTGCACTAATAGGAGATGTGGACTCGATGAAAAATCAGCTAGACCAACTTGTGGAAGCTATGATAGTTTTAGCAAAGAAGGAAGACAACATTCAGCAGACTGCAGTTGTTGAGAATGTTATGCTAGCTACAATAAATGGTCTTACCCAACCTCAGCTTGTGCGAACCCCAGTTGATGACTTTGTTGTACAGGAACGTCATATTGTTCGAGATAGGGGTTCCCCATATCATGATACTGCTGAGTATCATAGCTTTGCATTCTTTGTGCCAGATTCCCATGGGATATGTCTTGTGGTTAATACTGAACAACCACAAGATGACGAGATTGCTAAAAAATGTCGCGTGCTAGAGAAAAGACTCAAGGCCATAGAAGGACAAGATATTGTTGAACTTAATGCCTTAGACATGTGTTTGGTACCTGGTTTGGTTGTACCCGCAGAATTCAAAGTACCAGAATTTGAGATGTACAAAGGGGATAGTTGTCCAAAGCACCATTTGGTGATGTTTTGCCGAAAAATGACCTCTCATGCCCATGATGATAAGCTAATGATTCACTGTTTTCAGGATAGATTGACTGGGGCATCATTGAGTTGGTACATGAAGTTAGAAAAGAGCCGTATTCAATCATGTCTGGACCTAGCTAATGCCTTCTTGAAGCAATACAAATATAATTTGGACATGACCCCCGATCGCATGCAGTTGAGAGCCTTATCTAAGGAAAGTAACGAATCCTTCAGAGGGTATGCCCAAAGATGGAGAGAGTTAGCGACTCGCGTTGAACCACCACTCTTAGACAAAGAATTGATGGAATTATTCAGGGATGCCTTACAAAGCCCTTACTTCGAAACGATGATTAGCAATGCAGCATCAGACTTCGCCCATTTGGTGTCAGTTGGAGAATGCATCGAGCATGGCCTTAAAAGTGGAAGAATCCAATGCACCTCAAATAGCCAGAGCATTGAGAGTGAATCTGTTGCCAGTTCCCAAAAGGAAGAAGAGGCTGAAGTTAATACAGTATGGGAAATCCCACAAGCTCCATATCAGAGACCATCTTCTCCACATGGTCAGTATCATGCAAATCAAGGATCTCCCAAATATCAACAACGGATTCCACCTCAGCAGCCATACAAATGGTAGGATTTTCCACATCGACATCGTCGACATGCTCAACCAAGGCCAAGAAAGCCAGAGAGACACATTGATCTGCTTCCAATGCCATACAATCAAGTACTTCCGTATTTAATTAAGAGAGGACTAATAATGCCAAATGAGCTAAAACTAGCAAGTCCTCCATATCCACCAGGCTTTGACGCCAATGTTAGATGTGACTTCCATGCTGGGGCACAAGGGCATTCAATTGAAGACTGCAAAGTGTTCAAGAGTAAAGTACAAACCCTGCTTGATTCCAAGATGTTCTCCTTTGCGTATCAAAGCTTGCAAGTCAACAATACTTCTTTGCCTAGCTATGTGGGTCCATCAGTCCAAACAGTGGAAGAGATTTCTGATAATAGATCTGAAGATGATTATCATGCTAGTCTCGATGAGCAGAACTACCACTGCTCTGAAGGAAGCTAGCCCAGCACGAGAAAACTTCCTCTGCACTGGCAATCATTTGACTATTTTAGCATTTTCATTTGTATTTTCTTTGCATGTTAAGTACTTATCTACTTTCAAGTATTATTGTTTTCCTTTAATGGCAATATTAATGAAACAATTATGCATGTTTTGAACGAATCCTTTCGTATTCACTCATCTTTTCCATTGATATAAAATATTACTCTCATTCACTTATCAAATTGTTTTAGAAAATATTGAAGGGAGGATGACGAAAACAAAATACCCATAATTGCTAATAGTATGCTTTTGGATAAAATCCTGCTGATGATGTACAAGCATTATTTCAAATCCCCAAACACTGGAGAGATAAGGAGTTAATCCATAGTCAACCACTTCGAGCTTAGAAGTAGGAGTTTCTTTCGGATCTACAAACCCTTACATTTAACCTGGGGCAGGGTAGTGTTCAGTTAATCTGACTATGCATTCGAATTACAAGATGAAGCATCCCGCCTGTGGATCGACTACATACCATTTTTCGCACACATCCTGAAGTGTCAAAGGAACCTTGAAAAATCCAAAAGTTGTATCGGTTGTTCTTCAATGACCAATGGCTTGGCAGTCACAATTCTCTAAAAAAAATAATCAAAGAAAGAGCCCGTTAAGTCGAATACCTCAAAAGGGTGACTCAGGAAAAAAACATGGGCAATCCCTGTGGACTAATAGCTTCAAGAAACGGTCCAGGCAAAAGTTAGGGATCAAAACAAAAGTAAAAAAAGGCAATGAAAACCCTTAACAAAATAAAACAAGATTTAGTGACCACCATACCAAAACTAAAGGGTCATAGACATCCAAGAAATGAAATAAGGTGGCTGCCATTTCAAGAGACCTTGAATCACCATCTTAATCCTTACACCTCCAAAAAAGACGAATGTGTATTTGAATTAACTGAGCGTAGGATTGGAGATCATTGTGAAGAATGGGTGGGTTAAAACAAAAATTGAGCCTTACATCCTTTGTTTCAATAACCATGAACCAAGCCACGTTACAACCCTTAAAAGACCTAATTGAAGTAGGGTTTATTCTGAAAGCATACTACAACAAGGTTGCGTAAACTGACTCCTAAATATTTGCTAATCACCTGTATTGGCATCATATTCTCATTGTATCTTTCATACATTAGCTAAATCAGCAATGTGTTTGAACTAATGGTTCATTCGTCACAAACTACCACATCACCTCAGTAAATGATTTTTCAAACCTGCATAAATATTGCATTAAAATTACCATTAATTAAATAAACAATTTTAATTGCAAGTCGGTACTTAACATCAAGAAGATTCCAACAAGAAGAAATCAGAGAAGAACTTGATCATTCATCAGTATTGACCCGAAGCAAGAACACCTCTTAACCCTATGGATTAGGGGCATTGCATCCAATAACCATGAATTGGTCAGTCAAAAGACAAACCTTCAAGCATCAGTTGGTCAAGGAGGCAAATTATTACAATATACTCAGCCTATCTGGGGCAAGCCTTCCAAAATCTCAATCAGGGGCAAACTACTGCAAGACCCATACACTGGGAAAAATTTGGGTCAAGCCATGGTATATTCATTCCCATGGTTTCCTTTCAAAAGGACAAATTCCTTCAAAGACCCTACAGACTATGGCATAGAAGTTGCAAATATCCTTGGGGCAGAGCACAAGCACAATCATCATGCATTGCTTACGTCGCTATGCTCACAAAATTGTTTACAAGCCATCAAGACATATCAGGCAAAGAGGTTGAGATTCTCTCAAGGAGAAGCACACAGCTCATAAGCAAATGATCAAACTTGGGGCACCAAGAGCATCCATATTTATCATCCAATCATCATATCTTCAAAAGATCGAGTGTCGGGAAGTCAAAACCTTTCACCAACCAAAGTCCAATCCCTATTGGCATATCCAAAACCGAAAGCCCACTCCATATTGGCCATCACTAGAAATAAAAGCCCACTTTGCTGGCATCTTTATAAACTCAAATCCAATCAACATTGGTACCCATAAAGTCTCACCTTCAAAAAGGGAGATCAATCCGAAGATAATCAACATTCATCTTGCATTACCACATGCATTGCATACAATAAACATACATGACTTTCCTTCCAAATAAGGAAGTTGCATATCAAAATTCTCTCTCACAAAAATGATAAATTCTCATTAACATGAATCATATGCATATTTAACATAATAAATCCTTTCCATCAACCCTTTGATGAAGACATAACCTGACTTTTTCTTTCCGTCAACCCTTTGACGATGACAATCTTTTCCATCAGCCTTCTGATGACGATATTTTACAAAAATCCTTTTCCACCAACCCTTTGGTGATACCACTCCATAGTGAGGTCTCTTTTCCATCATACCTATGATGATGTCAGTCTTTTCCATCAACCCTTTGATGATGCCACTCCCTAGTGAAGTTTCTTTCTGTTAACCCTTTGACGATGACAAACTCTTTTCCATCAGCCCTCTGATGATGACAGTTTCTTTCCGTCAACCCTTTGACGATGATACTACATACATAATTCCTTTTCCACTAACCCTTTGGTGATGTCTTTCTTTACCTTTTCCATCAGCCCTCTGATGATGATAGTTCTCTTCCGTAACCCTTTGACGATGACCCTACATATTCAATTATATTTTGTCAACCCTTTAACGATGACAATCACCCTTCCGTCAACCCTTTGACGATGATAGTCACCTTTCCATCATCCCTCTGATGATTGACAGTCTTTTCCACCAACCCTTTGGTGATGCCATTCCATAGTGAAGTTTCTTTTCGTCAACCCTTTAACGATGATAATTTCTTTTCCATCAGCCCTCTAATGATGGCAATCTTTTCCGTCAACCCTTTGACGATGACATTTACCTGTCCATCAACCCTTTGATGTCGACATAAACTATTTTCCACCAACCCTTTGATGATGATATTCCCTAATAATCTCATTTAAAAATAAAACCTTACAAAGAATTCAAGTACCCAATTGCATTCCCACATGCATCACATGCATCATTCCATGCATAATTTTCCTGCCAAACTGGAAAATTTAAAAAACACAGTCATATCAATCATCAACATACTTATGCATAACCTTATACAAAATCAAAAACCAGTTACATTCCCATGCACATCCTAAATATCCCCAGTCAATTGCATCCCTTCATACATCTCATGCATCCTCCCATGCATGGTATTTCCACCCAAAGTGGAACATCGTACAAAAATTAAACATAACAAAATATCAAGATCCAGGTTCATTCATATGTACCCCAGACACTCTCCATCTAAATTCTATAGTTATTATCCTGCACGTGCTCGTGGAATCATTTTCCAGTGAGCCATTTTTTCAACTTTATGATTAATAATGATATTCCCATCATTTTTGCTATTATTGCTCTCCAAGCAGAGGTTATCCTAAAAAGTATCTTATGAGATTTTCCCCTGCAGAGCATTTCTAGTAAATTTCCTCCAAAGGGAGTCTTTTTTTAAATATTTCCCCCAACAGACGAACAGTGAGATGCTGCTTCGAGTCGATACAGAGAATCTCATTTTGCTGTTTGAGATGCTGCTTCATCAATATGAAGAGTCTCATTCAATTTTTAGAGATACTGCTCTAGTATCCGTGAAGAGTCTTAGATTTAATTAAGGTATCATTCCTTTTGTCTGGAATATCTTAAATTCTATCATATAAGATGCTGCATTGATTCGATACAGAGAATCTCATTTTGCTGTTTGAGATGCTGCTTCATCAATATGAAGAGTCTCATTCAATTTTTAGAGATACTGCTCTAGTATCCGTGAAGAGTCTTAGATTTAATTAAGGTATCATTCCTTTTGTCTGGAATATCTTAAATTCTATCATATAAGATGCTGCATCGATTCGATACAGAGAATCTCATTTTGCTGTTTGAGATGCTGCTTCATCAATATGAAGAGTCTCATTCAATTTTTAGAGATACCGCTCTAGTATCCTTGAAGAGTCTTAGATTTGATTAAGGTATCATTCCCTCGTTTGGAATATCTTAATTATATCGTATAAGATGCTGCTTCGGTTCGATACAGAGAATCTCATTTTGCTGTTTGGGATGTTGCTTCATCAATATGAAGAGTCTCATTCATTTTTAGAGAAATTGTTCTGCTAATCCTCAGAAAGTCTTAGGTACAGTTGAGGTATCATCCCATTTTTGGAAAATCTCGGTTGTGATATCCAAGGTACTGTTCTGACGATTCTCAGAGAGTCTTGACTGTTTCATTTTACCTTCTAATAACTTTTCTTACTGTATTTCTCACTGCATTTTCTTTCTGCATTTTTTCCTTGCAATTCAAAGGACAAAATTCGGTTTTTTTTTGTATTTAATTACCTTCCACTACGAATGTATGAAGACTATTGTCATTCTTACCTTTTAGTTCAAGATAATGGAATAGGGGCAACTGTCATACCCCAATTTTGTCCGAGCATATTTAAATTTTTGTAAAATCGATTTCATTTTTAATTTGCATCATATGCACAACATGACATGCATTCCATCATGAATAATAACTAAAAGATCAGTCAGAATAAATTTATTGAAAATACAGACAAATCGGTTGAATCATTTTCTCAAGTACGAACAAAATCAACGGATAAAAAGTTTCGAAATTAAAATTGTGGACGCCAGTATTATTAATCTACGGTTCATGTAGTTTAACCTGGTGTGCTTGTTGTATTTTTCAGCAAATGTTTCAGTTGCGTTTTGACCCGCCTGAGCCTTTTAACCGGTGCAAACTTATTTCAGAATTTGAAGAAACGTTGTATTTTTTCAATAAGTATATTTTGTGCTGATCATTTTAGTGTGTCTGATTTAATTTTTCGAGCAAATTTTCAGCCGACTTCTATTTATAATCAATCCTTTTATTTCTTTGTTTTAATATTCAAAATTTGACATTTGTCTTATTATATAATTTTCTAAATTAAATTACTATCTAAGAATTTTTAATAAATATTTTTCTCTAAATAATAGATAATAAGAATTATTAATAAAAAAGGAAAAGAAAAATAAAATTAAGACACCTCACGTTTCCTCTCTCCCTCACGTTTCCTCTTAACCTCACATCACTCTTCTCTCTCCAGGTTTCCCTCACCCACACACTACACTCTCTCACACTCCAACGTTTCTCTCTGACCAAAAAGCAAAAAGGAAATTAAAAAACAAAAAAAATGGACAACACTCAGGGTCTTGAAAATAAAAAATAAAAAAAGTTTCATTGGAGAGACACATATACACTCTCTCTCTGCTGATAAAAAGAAAAAGAAAAACAACTTTAAAAATGACTTTTTTCCTTTTCCCAAAATTCTCACCCATTCAATGCTCACTCTCTCGAAAAAAGACACAGGAAAAAAAGTTTAAAGAGACCATTGTTCCTCTTCTTCACTTCGGGGGGATCCACGCCGGAAAACACCATCCTCATCCGTCCGTGTTCATCTCCTTCTTCCAAAAACCCTCCGTCGTGGTAACGCCAACAACAACTCATCCTCACCGCACCGGAAACCACGACCACCATCTCCATTTCATTTTCCATCTTCTTCTTCCCCACAACTCCGATCCGTATCCTAATTCGCACCCTTCACTCAACTTCATCTCCACCCTCATACACCGTTAACCCTCCATCTTCCTCGCCGTTGGAAACCCCATTCGCCTCCCTCTTAACCGGAGACCAAACCCATCAACGTCACTTTTTCCGAGCCACCTTCGTACTCAACATCCACCGCTCCAGCCATTACCATCGCCGCGACACCCTTAACTCACGCCTCAAACACGACCCTCCGACGAACACCGTCAACACCCACAAATCACCACCACACCATCGCCGCTAGAACGCCACTACGTTAATTTTGAACCTTGTATTTATTTCCTGTTTGTTTAGGTATCGACATTGTCGGGATTTGAGATGGAAGAGTAAAAACCTCCATTCCACCGCGTTTTCGGTTTAATTCCGGTGTATTCAAAATTTCCAGCAGCAACGTAATCCACCAACAAGTTAGTCATCTGTGTTGCTTTGGTTCGAGTCAGTTAGTTTGAGTTCAACAAAATCAACATCTTGAGTCAATAACGGTAATATTCAATCTTTCTTGACTATGTTGATTACTGTTCCGACGTTGTTAGTGTTATGAGATATCGAAGTCAAGTTCATTGTATCTTTTTTTCAACTTCTGAATTTTTTATTTTATTTTTAGAGTTATTATTATTATTATTATTATTATTATTATTATTTATTATTATTATTATTATTATTATTTGTTAACTGTTACTTTACTTATTTTAACTAAGTGGCAGGTGTTTAAGTCACTGATATGCTCATATTGCCAAATGTTAGAGAAATTTCCTTTTCAAAATATTTGAGTACAGTTTGAATAGTTGGACTGGTATATTATTTAGGTAGCATTTTGCTTTGGTCATGTGTGAATATGGTGATTGATTCAGTTACATTTTGGAAATAATATATATTTTATGTTGTTAGTTGTTTAAATTCCAGTGACTTGCGATTGGACTATGAGTGTGTTTGTGTTGAATTTTGGATCATGCATAACATTGCAAATGGTTTTTGTAAATATAATACTCTGATGTTGTTTGGAAGTTGCTAAAGGAAAAGTTTGTAAACCATAACATTTTATGGTTTGTAAATACATACTTCGGATCTCTCGCGTTTTTTACCGGAATAGAATGACACAATGGTATTATCATATGTTATTATGATATTAAACTATATTTAAATGTTAGGTTTTTGTAGTAAATCTTAGGACCATTATCCATCACATGTCCTATACATTTTTAATAATCCGTAACCATTGTGAATAAATTATGGATATGCTACTAGTGTTGCCATTCGATTCTATCGTGTTAAATCAGATTAAATATGTGGATTCGATAATTTTATGCCGTTATGCCGCCCAAAATTCAAATACATCAATGGAATATTTCATCGCGTTTGAATTTGGGTATGACGTCACTCATATGGTCATTACGTACAAACCGGTTCGAGCACACCGTTTCAATTCAATTATATTTTATATTATCACTTGTATCCTTTTAAAATTAATTAATTAAAGTTTTGATTAAATTAAGATAATTTTGTTGATTAATTTTAATTAACTTAATTAGTTGATTGCGTTTATTCTTAATCAAATAATTTTGATAATTGATTTTATTTATCTTAATTAGATTACTTAATTGCATTTTAATCAATTAATCTTTGGATCGATTTATTCCACTATCATCCTCTTTTCATAATAAGAAATTCAATTTCATTCCAGTTCATCGTCAATTCAAAACCAATTTAAAACATTAAATCACACAATTCTCGATTTAATATCGAGTCCCAATTTTTCATATTTTTTGTAAGTCGATTGCTTTTAGCATCGCCATCAACCTCACATAGCTTACTCTTGGGCTTTCTTACAATGAGACCTATTCGATTTTAATTAATTGAGTAGATGATTGATTCACTAAATAAAGTCCAATTCATTCGTAAGCACGGATTTAAAACCTTGATCCCACATTGAGTATTTTCCTTCGAACCCGATTAAAATACTTAATCACAATTAAATACTATTTCTTTTAGAAATAAAAAAGGAGATGGTTTTGAGTTTTCAACTCCTCTCCTCAAATTATTTGAATACGAATTCTTTTACTCGGTTAGTCGAGTAATCGTCATTTCTATCCGCCTAAAAACAATCAAAAATGGATTCTTACAATAAATAAAAATGAAATGGGGGATGGTTTTAAGCCTTTAACTCCTCCCCTCGATTGTTTGAATACGAGTTTTCTTACTCGGTCAGTTAAACACTCGCATCTCTTTACAAACCTCCAAACCCCGATAAAATCAAATAATTTTCACAGTAAGCTAAATGAAAAGGGAGTTGACTTTGAGTTTTCAACTTCTCTCCTCAATTGGTTGAATACGAGTCCTCTTACTCGGTCAGTCGAACAATTATCATTTTTCCACAAACATACAACTTAATCAAATAATTTTCTTAACAAACTATACGAAAAAGGAGATGGTTTTGAGCTTTCAACTCCTCTTCTCAAATGCTTCGATATGAGTTATTTTACTCAGTCATTCAAGTACTTGTCGTTCATTCTAAAATACGTCAACCATGTACAACCTTATTTTCATAAATATTCAGATGAAACGGAAAGCGGTCTAGAGTCTTCTATTCCCTTTCCCGACTATTAGGATACGAGTTGTCTTACTCAACTATCCGAGTAATCGTCATCCAACCAAAAACATCTCAACCAATCAAAACGTCAAACATATTAATCCAGCTTGTCACCCTCGTGTGATCAAAACTCTTTTCAGAAAGAACACTGTTTAATCTCTTCTAACGCGCACAACAAACTAGTGCTTAAGCCTCCGCCGAGAGTAGACAAGCCAACGTTTAGCCTTTAGAACGCGATCTAAAACAGCTATTCATAAAAAATACCAACTAACCATAGTCCCCGAACTACGAATGCTCTGACTTCCTTATTGCACCATAAGGATACGTAGGCAGAAGATTGTTGTATCTTCGCGAGCACACTAATAAAAAACCTCCCCTTTTTCCCTTCTGAGGTTCCCATCCATTTCTATTTTCAATATATTTATGACCCGAAGAAAACAAACAAACATAAGTTAACACTCAAATTGCAAATTGAACTAAAAGGTTCCCGTTGACTACAGCGGACGTAAGGGGTGCTAGTACCTTCCTCTTGCGTAATCCACTCCCAAACCTGAATATGGTTGCAACGACCATTATTCCATTTCCTAAAGGTTTTATCGATATTTTCCTATTCCTATATTGGGATAAATAAATTTCGGTGGCAACTCTGTTCGAACATAAATTTTTCCGCAACCATCGCGAGGAATCGTATTTTTCGAGATGCGACAATATGTTTTGATTCTTAGTGTAATTTGATATATTCTTCCTTAGCCTATGGTTGTATAACCAAAGAAATTTATGTGGTTAATTGAATGTATCAAATTATTCAGATGAAAAATAAATATCAAGTTAAGAGTGTTGTGTTTTTCTTTATGAATTATGAACTTAATCAATTTACAATAAAGGAAATAATTATGATTGAAAGATGGTATGCAAATTAAAAAGGGAAAATAACATCATTAAACTAAAGGAATTATTACAAAAATATGTTTACAACATTAATCCTAATCATCCATAGGTCTCCAAGTGTATAACAAGTTTCTCCAATCTAAATCCAATTCCACTTATGAATCGAAAGGAATCACCTCTCTTAATCTTCTACTTATATTGGACTTGTTATTTTTATTTCTAATCCTCTTATGTGACTTCAGTGCGTGAGGAAAAGAAGTTGAAGGAATTTCTTCAGAGGATTTGACCTTCTAATCAGAAGTTGCCTCAAAGACCATATGAGCCTTTGAAACAATGGGAGAAGTATATTGTTCAGAAATTGTATTCGAACCATATGTATCTTAAGTGAATAAGGATTTATGTTTTGGCTTGAACATTTGCTTTTATAACGAAAATTTCAAAATATCAAACACTTTACATGTTTAAGTTTCCGATCTTTGAAATTCTCAAGGTCAATCACTAATTAAGCATGCCATACTAGATCACGATTACTCCTTGGAAACTAAAACGGTAGTGACTTGCCATAAGAAGTAAAGAATTTCTTTCACATTCTTAAAATGGCTTTAAATTGTTTTAAATTGTCTTCTTCTTTTAAAAAATGTTTTTAATCCTTTAAATTGTTTCAGATATTTCAGTGTTTTAAACTCTTTCAAACTCCTGTGCATTTAAACTGTTTTAAAAAAAATTAGTTGTATTTTTTTCTCTTTCTTTTAAAATCTTTTTGATAATGACAAAGGGGGATAAAACGCATAGAGTATTTAAGAAGAGACTAAAGCATCAGAACTTGAACAAAGCACTTTCTTCCAAAACAACTTATGAATTATAAGTTTTATGTTATTTATATTTTTTTTAGTAATTTATCTTATTAAGCTTAAATTACCATTTGATTAACAAATAAATGAATTAAGGAAAGCTTACAAACCTTACCTTAATGAACTATCAGACTAAAGGAAGAGCTTACAAACCTCAACCTAAGATCTGTCAAACTCAGGGGGAGCTTACAAGCCTCGAACCTTGATGCTAGAATTTGTTGATTAAAATTATAGGGTTCAATTAACATAGATAGTGAGTTAAAGGGAGATTACAAACCTCGTATTAATGGACTGTCAAACTTAAAGGGAGCTTACAAATGTCACCTTAATGGACTGTCTAACTCAGGGGGAGCTTACAAACCTTAGAATCTGATGTCAGAATATGTTAATTAAATCATCAACCATCATTCTTAAATACATTTGTTTATCATCATCAAAAAGAGGGAGATTGTTGGAACAATATTTGTTCATGCCCTTAAAAGATTTTGATGATAACAATGTATTTAAAGAATAATAGGGTTTGTTAGTAGTTGTTCAAGTGTGTAGGTTCTGAAGTAAAACTATATTAAGGTTTCAAGCCTATCAAAAGACTCAGTTCTATAAAGAAGTGATTCAAATTCTGATTGATCAGAATCTGTAGTTGTTCATTAGCATTTGAAGGCTTCAGACTCTAGTCTCGACTCAGCCTCCGATAACTGAAGAAGAATAGCGATCCAAAATGTAGCGGAAATTAAAAATTCCTCCTTTAGTGATCCTTAAGAATGGGCATGATCAGTGATAGAATCATTACCTCTTGTGGCGATTTAAACCCTTGATACAGATTGATGGAGTGATCACGAACGTTGAATGGTGACAACGCCTCTACTAAGTCCACACAATGGAATCCTTCAGTCTCAGTGCTAGCTGCTACGGATGAAGGCTTGGAGTGAGAGAGAGAGAGAAACACAATTTTCAGCTGATCCAATGCTTCTGTACTAGGGTTCTATTTATAGAACCACTTGTGTGGGCTGCAAGCTAAAAAGTTATTTAAGTGTATGTGGCCCATATATTATGATATACCAAAATCACTTAAGCGCGTGGTACCTTACCATATTTCGTATTCTACTTAAGTGCATCGTACCTTACAATGTTCTACAATTCACTTAAGTGCACCGTACCTTACGATGTTCCTTATTTACTCTATCTCTCATCAATCCGTCCTTTTGTGTATGACCCTATAGGTTCTCGCGACATTGGTAATTATATTAAATCACGTATTTAACATAATAAACAGTAAGCGGTATCTAGCAACACATTATTGCTACCCAAGACACAAAAATGTCATATGATCTGACAAATCCTTTTGTGATAATACTTATGTGTACAATTACCCTTTTGCCCTTATGTCTATATTGAACACAAGGCATAGACCGTGCCATCCTTGTCCAGTTTAATATTGGGCCCTTAGACATTTATCCTATTACGCAGGATGGGAAAATTCCATCTAGGTCACTCATGTCCCTCAACATGCTTCGTGGAGTACCCATCAACTGTCTTTATGATCATCCAGTTACGGACAATTTTTGATCAGCAATAAGGCACTCGACTCTACATCTAGGGTCCATAGTGGTTTCAGGTCGAAGGGTGGTATACACCACTATCACCATGAGAATAACTTATGACACTTTGCATAACATTCTTTATAGTATTCTCATAGCGGGTCAATCCAGTATAAATATTACTCTTAATATGCATACCTATGTTTAATACTTGATAACTCCTTATCCATGATCCATGAGATGTGATCATGAGTATATATACATAATAGTCTTAATGCTTTAATGTTATCCCATTTTACAATAAAGCTCGATTATGGATACTTTAAGAATATTGTCCTTATGTTTAATGGGATCTCATGATTAAGTCACACTTGATACATTAAACAGACTAGTTATTCTAGCGACTTTATTAAACAAACATAATAAAGAAAAAGTCATTTATTATTAATAAATAATTCGATACAAGTACCAAAAGTATTGGCCTCTAGGGCTTACACCAAAAATAACAGCTAAACTTCTGAAAGACTGAAGAGCATCTGATCCGTACACTGTACCAAAGTAGTTTTGTCTTATCAAATCCCCAAAATTCTGGACAAAGTCTATTGGAGTTTCATTTTGTAAGGCTCAAGAAATGAAGATGTGACATATTCAGTGTGTTCTACCTATTGTAAGACCCCAATTTTGTCCCTAAGATCCCTCATGGCATCATAACATTGCATTTGCACAACCTCAAGGATCTTTAAGCACCTTGGTCCCCTTTGCCTTTGGGTGGGACTCCTTGTGAGTTGGTCACCAAGCATGCTTGAATTGTATATCATTGCTTTTCTCATTTTGTTTACTAACCAAAAGCACAAAAATGGGTCACTAACATCTTTTGTTTGTAGCTTGAGCAACCACAAGGTCAAAAGCTTCTAGGAGATCATTGGTACAAAGACATTGGTCAAGAGGAGATGAAAGCAAGCATGGTAATGGTTCCCAAGGCTCTCATCCATCAAATATGCCCCCTAGTATCTCAATTCATCATTTTG
The DNA here is from genome assembly GCF_024323335.1 of Lathyrus oleraceus. Classification (NCBI taxonomy): domain Eukaryota; kingdom Viridiplantae; phylum Streptophyta; class Magnoliopsida; order Fabales; family Fabaceae; genus Lathyrus; species Lathyrus oleraceus. Next base: position 76,994,358 of record NC_066581.1, on the reverse strand, counting down.
ATCAAAGCAATTCAAAGGGTTTGAGGCCTTGTTCCCTAGAGAAGCCCTAATTCATCTGTGCATCACAATGCCTTGCTCATGAAGCAACCTCAGCCCATGATCAAATACAATCAAGGGAAGTTCTTTAATTCATCATTTCATGCATATTTGAACTTATTTGAGTGTCCTCAATCATCAATTCATCAGGATATGAGTTGTGGACTTGAAAAGTTGATAAGTCAATTCATCTGACTATTTTGAAATGCACCGAGACCTAACTTTTTATGTGTTGGTCAAATGGAGATGGTTCCAAAAGAAAACATGTTCTTAAGGACAACATGAACAACTTTCATGTTCATCAAAAATTTATTTGAAGCATGGAAGACCATCTTCCATTCCAATACATTATAGGTCATTTTGACTGAAACCCTAATTTTGGGTCAACTCCCCAAGGACATAACTCATTCATTTTTTATGATTTTTAGGTGGTATCGAATGCATTGGAAATCTTAATGTGTCTACTTAAAATGTTATGTTGGACAAAATTTCAAAATCTTAAAGTAAATACATGTGATAATGCAAGACATTATAGGTCCTTTTTGACCAAATGCATTAAAAGTCAAAAAAGTCCAACTTCAATTGCCCATAACTCTTTCATCAAAAATCCAAATGATGCAAAATTTAAGTCCATTTTGATTTTCTTGAAAATATCTACAACTTTGATGTTGGAGGTTTTTCCATTTGGAGCTTGAATCATCAAAACAGAAGGGCTTGAAAGTTTGCCAATTTTAGAAACCTTGCCTTGACATGTTTTGCACATCACACTTTAAACTCAAATTTCATGAATCTCCACACTCCAAATAATTTTTTGCCCAACATAACAACTGTTCCTTACATCAAGACCTTTCCAACCATTACTCACATGATCATGTTTGGATTTGGCAAGTGGTAGTTTCGAAGAGGAGAAGTTTTAGGCATGATTATGCATAACATGTTGAAAGTCATCACACAAGCCAATTCACTCCAAGCTACACGTCCAAACCATCTCACATTCATTTCAGCTTGCATTTGCACCAAGTTTTGGGCCTCACATGCGCCTGTATAGGCCCATGCATGGAGGACCCAATTCACATGCACACGAGTTTGATCATGCATTGCATCAGCTTTTGCTATAAATACACTTGCTTGCTTCACTTGAAATTCAACCTAATGGCGCCTGAGATGCTGCACAACTGAATCCATAGCCAATACCTAAAGGAACTCTCTCAATTTTCTTCAATTTCTCAGATCTGAAATTCAACTAAATCAGGTTGAATTTCTAGATCTAAAGTTCCTAGACCTCTCTCTCATAGTCCATTGATCTTCTGTTTGGCCAAAGGAAGCAAGGAAGCAAGCTCAAATCTCCAGAATCCAAGGTTGTTCATGAACTGGTTTTTCCTTTGAATCTCACCAATTATTGATCTATCTGCTTGGATATTATGTTGGCTGAAGTCCTCTTCATAGAGGCAATTGTTTTGAGTACTTAATTGTTGAAATCCATGAAGTTCATATGAACATCACAGAATTTCCATCTCTGATTTCTCTCAATATAGAGATCTAGAGTGGAATTGAGTGATACAGGGATGATGTACATCATCCCAGCTTTCCAATGATGTATGGATCGTGCATTTTAATTGAGTTTTAAAAACCTGCAAATTTTGGCCGGACGGTGAGTCTCACCGGAGAAGACGGTGGTTTCCACCACCATCCCCACGTGGATGAGTCCATGGCCATTGGATCTTTTGACTCTGATCTAATCTCAGCGCTCCGTTTGATTGACTTCATTTAATGCTATGTGTGATGCTGTTGACTCAAGTACACCATGCGCACGCGTTTCCTGACCCTCTGATGCGCCACGTCAATTAATGAATTCCAATCCAACGCTTCCTGATTTTTCTTATTTCTTATTTTCTGATTTTATTTCTTTTATTTCCATTATTTTCAAAAATTCATATCTTCTTCATTTTAATTCCAAAAATTATGGGACCAATTGCATTATTTCCCAAATAAATTCTAGTTTCTATTTCTGATTTTTAATATTTTTTATTTTGTCATTTGATATTTTTTTGTGAATTTTCTCTTTTCTGGTTATTTTTAATTCATTTTAAATAGTTTTTGATATTCAAAAAATACAAAAATATTTTCCCAACCTATTTGAATGATGATGGATCTATGAAAAATATTCTCATCAATTTTTGAATTGATTTGAGATTTATTTGAGATTTTAGTTCAATTAGGTTATTTTTATTCATTTTTTATTGATTAAAAATAGTTTCTGACTTTTAAAATTGCTGAAATTTTTTGTCAAACTTTGTTTGACCTTGTTGAACTTAGGATAAATCACTTGGACCTTTCAAGGTTGATTTGAAGTGATTTTGAAGTTTGACCTTTCTTTAATATTTTAATTCAACTTTATCTCTAATTTTAAAAATGCCAAAAATAGTTTATTCATTTCTTGACATCCAATCTTCATCTCACTTCTGTTTTGATTGTTTGACCTCGACTTTCAATGTTATTGGTCAACATATGAGGATTTGTACATTTTATTCCATTTAATGCATTTTATTTTGTCATTTCCATTCTCCATTATTCATTTCTTCTTCTTCTTCTTCTTTTTCTTTTTGATCAATGAGTTAAAGGTTGATAAGTTAGCATTGATTAGAGGGATTTAACCTTCCTTGATTCAAATCTAATTCATCTTGATCAATTGATCAAGTGAATGGCTTTGCATTAAGGATAGGTTGTCTTTTAAATCATGCAAATGACTTAAACCAATACAAGATCAATTCTCATTTCTTTTTGGCATGGCAAGTTGTTGGAACTTGGTTCACTAATCAAGACTCCTAACTTGTGTTTGTTGCCTACATTATTATTGACCGGCCTCAGATAGTTGTGACTTCTACATAAGTCCAATTACGATTTCTTAACATAGCGCTAAATTTGCCTTATGGCACACTAACTACTAACACTAACTATTGACAATTAACATCTACTTTATGCAATTTACTTCATGCAATTTACTTTTATGCAATTTACAATTCTTGCACATATTATTCATTTGCTTTTTCTCTTTGCTCATTTGAGCACATGTTTATGTTAATGCCATTTGCCTTTTGCTCATTTGAGCACATAATTGCGTATATATTATTATGCTTGTGTTTTGTTTTGATTGTTGTGAACCAAATGCAAAGAAATGGACTTAGTTTCTAGGACTTTCCCTATGCAAAGAAATGGAGAATTGGACTTAGATTCTAGGACCTTCCTTATGCAAAATTGGAGTAAAAGGATCTTAATGATGAAGATGGATTAGAAGGACCAAATCTCTAAACTCACTCTTGTCCATTTTTGTTTTACTTCATGGAACTTTTGATGTGTGTGCTTTTGTGCTAGGAGTTTCCATTTGAGCTCAATTGGAGGACCATTGCCATGTTCATCCAAAACAAGAGATGCCAAAGCCATTGAAGGATTCTTAGAAGCATGACCTTGTGGTTGACTGCTTGAAATATTTGCTTTGTGGTTGCTTTGTTCCAAAGGATGGGAGTTACTTGGATCATCAATATGATCTCAAGAGAGGAACTCCTAGTGTAGTTTCATTTCTTATCCCTCACCTTTTTGTTTTGCTTAGGACTTAGCCATTCTTCTTCTTCTCCCCACTCTAACCCAAGCCAAAACCTTTTGTGCAAATATTTAACTATTGTTTTCCAACATTAGAAACCTAAGCCTTATGCTTTTGATTTTAAAACTTTCTTTTCATAACACTTATTTTGAATTGAACTTTTAAGTCAACTTTGACCATTTTGTATATACTTCTAATTGGTAAATATAACCCATTCAAATTTCTTTTGTGGTTCCAATGACCACTTTCCTAATCAAATTTTTTCATAACCTTTAGCTATTAGGTTTGAGTTATCCTTGTGGTAGATGTAATACTCACCTATATCCTTAGTGATGGACAATGAGTCTTCCATGCTTATTATAGGGTTAACCCCTCATTAGCATGTTGAAGCTATCCTCACATGGTGGATTTGTGGTTTGGTTGAGTTTTCTCCCTTTGATAACAAAAGACCTTAAGGCTTTTGGATCAATCAATTCACCAATTCATTTTTGAGATTTTTACCCCGAACTACGAGGTTTTGATCCTAATCTTTTTATAAGATGGTACGTAGGCAATGGGTTTATCCATCCAAACACAAAATGTAAATAACTTGTACATTCTCTTCTCATCTCTTCAATCATGTTTGTACAAACCAATTTTCACAAAATACCAACCTTACAACAAAATATGAAAAGGGCTCCCTAGGAGTACCTAGGATGTTTTGGGTGCCTAACACCTTCCCATTGCATAACCAACCCCCTTACCCAGATCTCTGTTTCTTTTACTAGTTTTTGTTAAAACTATTAGGTTTTTGTTCGCTTTCTAACCATTCCTTTGGATAAATAGAAGTGCAGTGGCGACTCGACTTTGTATGATTTACCTTGGATTTAGTCAATATTTCTATTGGTAACGAATACCCCGCTACAGAAAAGTGGCGACTCTGCTGGGGACATTTGCCTAGTGGGTTTTGCCTACTTTTCATATTTGTTGTATTGTATTGTGTATTATTTTGTAACATATTTTTGTGCAATTTAGGATTACTGTATTGTATGTAATGATTGATTTGCTTGATATTAATTCCTTGTATGCTTGGTGATCTTTGTGAGATGAGTTCTATACCCGAACTCGAGTGCACTTAGAATAGGAGAATGGCATAGTCTTGTTGACTTGTGTGGAGTTATTCCTTAGCAAGTTGACTTGCAAGTCCATTCACTTGGTGGAGGTCATGTTGGAATCAATAATGTCACACAAGTAAGTTGTGGTTAGACATTACTCTTTCCAATATAGACCTTAGAAGCCAAGGACCTTAGTTTACCAAGCCCATCTTGGCCTATTTTTAGGATGTAGTGCGAAGGTCGTTCAAGTGTAAGATTTGATACGATTGTTACGCGATACTACACTCATAAGAGTCTCTCTTGAGAATATTTTTGGAATACGAGTAGTCGTTTCTCCGATAATATCCGAAATATGGGATGATGACTATGGGAACCTCTTGTAGAACATGTTTGGCAGGTTTAAACCATAGTACACTCCCTTTGGGTGGTTCTTAACCTAAACTCCATGCTCGTGACTTGCAACAAACCCTTGATTCATGGTTGATCCGTTCGTGTATCCTTAATATCAATGGAACTTGGGTGTTGATAAGGTGTAAACCATAATCCACCAAAATGGATGATTGATATTAAGGATGATATGATCCATCCCATGACCTTTGTTTGGTGTGCTTTGCTTGATCCTTGAGTGTGATTGTTGCATTGATGCATTCATGCACTCATTTGCATCCATATCATCAGTAATGAAGGAAATTTTCAAGGAACTTAAGGGGGTTTATTTGCAAAATTTTCAGACATGGAGAGACAAAGAAAGAATACGAAGAAGTACAGTTTCAGACAACCAGATCTGAAAGAGTTAAGGAATCTGACATCCTATGTACTAGATCCCTTGGGTTTCACGGCTCGTTTTGGGAAGCTTCTTCCTCTTCTGACTACTCAGGTGGATGAAGGATTGATGAGCATATTGGTGCAGTTTTAAGATCCCTTGTACCGCTGCTTCACGTTTCCGGATTTCCAGCTTTTGCCTACGCTTGAGGAGTATCCTTATCTTGTGGGTATACCTATCCTGGATCAGTTGCCGTTCAATGGCTTGGAGAGTATTCCTACTTCTCGAGAGATAGCAGGCATGTTGCACATAGATGAATCTCTGGTTGGTGCTCATATGACTACCAAAGGTGGAATTCAAGGTCTCCCTTCTGAGTTCCTCATTGCTCAAGCTACTATGTATGGGAAGGCCATGAGTGAGGATGCCTTTGAAGCCATATTTGTACTTATCATCTATGAATTGGTTTTGTTCCCCAACATCGATAAGTTTGTGGATGTGAACACTATTAGGATCTTTTCTACTCTTAATCCCGTTCCGACTCTGTTGGGTGATGCTTATTTCTCTTTGCATATGAGGAATGCAAAGGGTGGTGGCGCCATTGTGTGTTGTTTGCCTCTGTTGTATAAGTGGTTTATTTCTCACTTACCTCAGACGGTCGCTTTCAAGGAGAACAAGGGATGTCTACGATGGTCCACGAGACTCATGTCTCTCACTAATGATGATATCTCTTGGTACAACTGTGTGTATGATGGTGTGTAGATTATCGACTCTTGTGGTGAATTCTCCAATGTACCTCTTCTTGGTACATGTGGTGGGGTTAACTACAACCCTGTTTTAGCACGTTGTCAGCTTGGGTTCCCCCTAAAGGATAAACCTAATAACATTTTGTTAGAAGGTATGTTCTTTTAGGAGGGTAAAGATCCCCAAGGCTTGAAAGCCAGGATGGTCTGCGCTTGGCGCAAGATTCATAAGAAAGGAAGGAAGGAGTTGGGTCCTAAGAATTGCATCGCTTCAGAGCCTTATACTGCTTGGGTAAGGAAGAGAGCGTTTGAGTATCTCATGCCTTACGAGTATCCGAGACCTACACCTACGATTGAGGCTGGGCCTTCAACCCTCCCTAATCAAGGAGTAGATGAGTTGAGAGACGAAGACCGTTCACATGCCTGTATCCGTGAAAGAGAAGAGTTGCTTCAGCAGATTAAGGAGAAGGACGCTTTGATAGAGTTCCTTGAGCATCAGGTGATTGATGATCCTGATGATGCATGGACTTCTCTACTCCCTCAGTCTTCCAAGTTTTGGAAGAGGAAGTATGATAGACTCGCCAAAGAGAAGGCAGATATGGAGGCAGCCTATGAAAAGGAAGTGAAGAGGCTTCGCGCATCTTATCTTCCTGTGTCCCGAGCTTTAGATGATTGTTTCTAGGGATCCATAGGATGATTACTTTCCTTCTCTCTTGTACATGATTGACAATGCTGTACTTCTTTTCCCTGATATTATTTTATGAGATATTTCTATATGCGATAAATGCTTAATGTTTCCAAAATTTGCAAGTAAAACCTGAAAGTTCCTTTGAAATATAAAAACAAATCATATGCACAAGCATTGCATGCATCATGTGCATAAGCAGGTTTTGTTTCCGGCTTCTTGTCCTGTGGTCTAACTCTGTGCTCTTCATTTATTTTGAAGACAAGCTGACTCACCGGTACTACACTAGAGCCAACTCTGCAAGACTGATGGATCAACTAGAACAAGAGAACCGTGAACTCAAGGAGGAAGTGGCCAGATTAAGTGCTTTGATGGAATCATTCTTGGCTGCCCAGAGCCAGTCTTCTCCGACGCCTTCAACTCCTCCCCAGAGGACAGTTATTTCTGAAATTGTTTCCTCAACTGTGCCTGCAGCCAGTGCACACTTTGTTCCGACAGCCATGCCAACCGGATTCCCTTGGGGGATGCCTCCTAACTTTATACCTGAGGGTCCTGTTCCAACTTTTGCTTCTATGCCGGCATCTAGCCCGGTCCTTGCTGTTCCTCCTTCTATCGTGCATACCATGCCTAAGGTAGACGACACCATCTATCATTCTGAGTCGTCTGAGGGCCCAGATGTCTATGAGAAGATGGACGCTATGAACGATCAATTTCTTGAGCTTCGCAAGGAATTGAAAACTCTCAGAGGAAAGGATCTTTTTGGCAAGTCTGCTACCGATCTCTGCTTAGTTCCAAACGTGAAGATTCTTGTGAAATTCAAGGTCCCCGACATTGAAAAGTACAAAGGAAATACTTGTCCTCTCAGCCACCTGGTCATGTATGCTAGGAAGATGTCTACTCAGACTGATAACGACCAATTGCTCATTCACTACTTTCAGAACAGTTTGTCCGGTGCCGCCCTGAGATGGTACATGAGTCTGGACAGTGCGAACATCCGATCCTTCAATGATCTTGGCGAGGCCTTCGTCAAGCAATACAAGTACAATGTGGATATGGCTCTCGATAGAGATCAGCTAAGGGCCATGTCCCGGAAGGAAAAGGAAACATTTAAAGAGTACATTCTATTATAAGCGGATGATCGCTAGCGCTCCTTCGGATTTCACCGAGATGGTGAATATGGGGATGCATCTAGAAGAAGGGGTTAAAGAAGGACGTCTAACCAGAGAGGAAGGCTCTTCTGCCAAGCGCTATGGGGAGTTTGCAAAGAAGAAAGATGGAGAGGAACATGATGTGACCTCCCATATGAAACCTAGAAGACCCTCTGTGAGGAGGAAGACTGTGCGTCCCGCCATTAACCAGCACCAGGTGGCTCATATAGCACCTATTTTCAGAGACAATCAACATAGCAACAATCAACAATCACCTCAGCAATATCAGCAACAACATCACCGTCCGCAACAGCAGACCTACCGGCCTCGAAATAGTAATCAAACCAGCGCAAGTTACGAGAGGAAAAAGGTCACTTCTGATCCTATTCCGATGACGTACGCAGAATTATATCCCTCTTTGATAGAGAGGAAGCTGATTACTTCGAGAGACCCACCGGCTATACCTGCTAACCCTCAGTGGTGGTATAAGCCTGAATTGCATTGTGTCTACCATTCTGGTGCTCCCAGCCACGGCGTGGAGAACTGCTATTCTTTGAAGACCAAGGTTCAAGACCTTGTGAGGTGTGGCATTCTGTGTTTTGAGGACGTAGGTCCTAACGTGAAGAAGAACCCATTGCCCGAGCATGGGAAATCTGTTAACATGGTCCAGGGTTGCCCTGGCAAATATAAGGTCAAATATGTCAGTCATATCCGACATTCTCTGGTCGAGTTGCATCGTTTGCTATGCGAGTACAGTCACTATGAGCACGACCATGACAGATGCCGAATATGCCCCATTAACCGATTGGGTTGTTGCCAAGTGCGTGAAGATCTTTAGGAAATGCTGGACGAAGGGGTCATTGAAATTCTTTAGAACAGGAACGTTGATGAAGATGAACCTGAGGTCAACGTGATTTCCCCAGTATTCCGGATGCCCGAACCTGTTACCATTAAGTATGATGGTAGCAAGCAGAAGGTTTCTCCTTCCCTGATCATTAAGCCTGTCGGTCCTGTGCCGTACTCTTCTGAAAAAGCAATTCCCTTCCGTTAGAATGTTGTTGCTATAGAAGATGGGAAGGACGTGACCTTGCCATCCTCTTCTGTTGTGAACATCGCTGATGTAAGTGGTTTGACCCGCAACGGTCGTGTATTTTCAGCACCACCAAAGCCTCAAGCTAGTGCTGATTTTGCTGAACGCCCGATGGGGAATGCGGTGAATCTTCCGAATCCGGCACTTGTTGTTAATCCCTCCCCTGTACCAAAGCTCCTACTTCTTTTGGCCCTAGCGGAAATGTGAAAGAAGACTATGATGAGATGCTGAGGCTCATCAAGAAGAGTGAGTACAATGTTGTAGACCAACTTCTACAAACGCCATCCAAAATATCAGTATTATCTCTGCTATTGAATTCAGAACCACATAGAGAGGCTCTGCATAAGGTTTTGGATGTGGCATATGTAGATCATGATGTCACTATAGAACAATTCGATAGCATTGTTGCAAACATTACCGCTTGTAACAATTTAAGTTTCTGTGACTCTGATCTCCCTGAGGAGGGAAGAGACCACAACTTGGCTTTACATATTTCTATGAATTGCAAAGACGACGCCATGTCCAATGTGATGGTGGACACTGGGTCATCCCTGAATGTAGTGCCAAAGTCCACTCTTTCAAGACTGTCTTATCAAGGGCCTCCCATGAGGCAGAGTGGAGTTGTTGTGAAAGCTTTCGATGGATCGCGTAAAACTGTGATTGGGGAAGTTGATCTCCCAATCAAAATTGGACCAAGTGATTTCCAGATCACCTTTCAGGTCATGGACATCCACCCATCGTACAGCTGTCTCTTGGGCAGACCATGGATTCACGAGGTTGGTGCCGTGACATCCACCCTACACCAGAAGCTGAAATTTGTGAAGAATAAGAAACTGGTAGTGGTAGGGGGAGAAAAAGCTCTCCTGGTTAGCCACTTATCTTCCTTCTCATATATAGATGCTGAGGATGAAGTTGGAACTCCTTTCCAAGCTTTATCTATTGAGAAAAGAACTCCTTCGTTTACTTCCTATAGAGATGCGAAGTTGGCCATTGAGTGTGGTGCAATTGCTGGTCTAGGAAAAATGATTGAGCTAGAAGAAAATAAGTCCCGGGCTGGCATTGGCTTTTCTTCTGGGGTCTTCGACGAGAAAGGGCTATTAAAGAGTGGAGGTTTTGTCCACACCAGTCAGGACGAAGAAGCTGCTGCTGTCTTGGAAGAGGATGCAGAGGATTCGGGCAATTTCATTATCCCTGGAGGGATCTGCAACAATTGGGTCGCTGTGGATGTTCCTACAGTTATCCACAATTCAACGTAATGATCACTTTGTTTAAAAACCCCTCTCCCATGCCAAAAGGAGAAGTGATGACATTGTTGGCAACATAAATACAATGATATTTTCATTCAATAAATTCATGTTAAATGTTTGTTTTTCCAAATTATTTTCCCTTTTTGCTTTTTGCATGAAATTGGTGATCACATAAAACCCTAAAAAATAGAATAAAATCAATCTTTTCATCTGCATAATGATTTTCCTTGTTTGAATTCTAAGAGCTTTTCATATCCAAAATCATTATGCAGGTTGATTTATAGACCCATTGAACATAATGACCCAACACCGTCTCCCAATTTTGAATTCCCTGTATTTGAGACAGAGGAAGATGATGTTGAAGAGATTCCTGACGAGATTACCCGTCTACTTGAGCATGAAGAGAAAATCATTCAGCCGCACCTTGAGAATCTGGAAACAGTCAACTTGGGGTCTGAGGATTGTGTGCGAGAAGTGAAGATTGGGGCACTCCTTGAAGAATATGTAAAGAAGGGGTTGATTGAATTGCTACGAGAATATGTTGATGTCTTCGCCTGGTCATATGAAGACATGCCTGGTCTAGATACTGATATATCTTTTATTTTTGGTTCGCAAATTTTTGATTACTTTGATCACTTGATCAACATTGTTTGGATAATAACTTTTGAATTTTTTGTTAAATTTGTGTTGTTTTAGTACTCACATACCCTTTGGTAGTGATTGGATTTCTAAGAACTACAAACAATATACTAATATCCAAACTTTGTTGATCACACGCAAAGTGTTCAATTTTGTGTGTTATTATCATTGGAGATAAACCTTTATTATAGTGGAGTATTCAATTTTGTGTTTAAAGTGTTGCTTAATCAACTTGTGAATTATTATCATACCATTAACACGTTTACGCATATCCGAGCTATTCAATAGTAGGTTCGATTAGACGATTTTTGATTCGGGAAATATTTGAAATTTGCTTATGCACCATGAATTTTTCTAAATCAAAATTTTGAATAAATTTTTAACTTAGGATCTTTTCACCCCCCTCTAGATCTAGGACTATCTTCTAACAAGTGGTATCATTAGCACCGGTTGTTTCCGGTCTTAAGATTTGCTTATTAGATAATAGCTACCGAAACTAAAGGGGTGTATAATAGAGCATCTATTTTCACCCGTAAAAATCATGGCTATTGGAAAGCTTGTATTTGTGTCCATATCAACTATGTTGATAAGTGTGCATGGGACATCATCACCAATGGTCCAAATGAAATTATAATGACCAATGGTGAAGGCGTCATCGTACAAAAATCATAAAATCAATGGAATGATAATGATAGGAAGTTGTGGTCTCATGATTGGAAAACACAAAATATTCTCATATCTATTTTAGGTTTTGATGAGTATTATCGTGTTTCTCATTGTGAAACTGCCAAAGCTATGTGGGACACATTAGAAGTTGCCCATGAGAAAACTAATTAGGTCAAACAAGCTAGGATAAACACATTAAACCAAGAGTTTGAACTCTTTCATATGAAGCATGGTGAAACTATTATCGATATGAAAAAGAGATTCACACATCTTATTAGTAGATTGAATGCTCTAGGTAACCATATATCCAATGCTATTGCTACTAACAAGGTTTTAAGATGTCTTAACAGGAAATGACAGCCCAAGGTCATCGCTATCAAAGAAGTGAATGATCTTAAAGCACTTGATCTTACTATGCTGTTTGGTAAATTGGAATGACATGAGCAAGAACTCACTTGCATTGAAAAACATGAAAAAAAAGTATGAAAAGAATATGAAGAAAGAGAAAGGTAAAGACAAGGTGGAAGAGAAGAAGTCGATGGCTCTAAAGATTTCTAGTTTAAAGTCCTCAAATAATGAGCTTAGTGATTATAAAACTAAAGATGATGAAGACTCCGATGAAGAAGATATGAGGATGTTCATCAAAAAGTACAATAGATATATGTGGGAACAAGCAAATAAGTACTCCAAAAAGAAGGATCATGACAAATCCATAAGGTTGTCAAATTCATCAAAGTAAGATGAGAAGAAGAAAATTAAGGGTAGAAGTACATGCTACCATTGTGGCAAAGTAGGTCATATTAGGCTGGAGTGTCCTTAAATCGTGAAAGAACATGAAAAAGGTCATCATAAAAGATCCAATAAGCCTAGAAGGGCTTATGTTGCTTAGGAAAGCAAAAATGGTTCTTCAAGTGGAGAAAGTTCTAGCTCAAGCAATGATTCAGAAAAGATGTGATATATGCTCAACAAAGGAAAGAAAAAGAATTGTCGAAAAAGGTATTGTTCTTAATGATGTAAGTTATCTTCGACAAGACATACTCAAGTTCATCAAATTAGGGATTGATCAACCTAAGATGAGAAAACGCGAGGAGAAGCAAGATGATTATCATAATTGAATAATATTGAAAGTCTAAGTATTATGATTATCATTAAGTCAATGAGACTCTTTGGTACATTATTCATAACACTCTTAAATACTTGTACAAAGAGAAAAGTGATAAAAGTGTTTTGGTTTTGTTTGTGTTTGTGGCACTTGTTGCGTTCATTTCAACTTTCGTTCGAAAGTTTCTCGTGGAATGCTAGTTCATCCTCCGTCTTCCGTACGGTGAGGTTATATCTTCCAATCCTTTTTCTTATTTCGTAAGTGAGTATTTCTTTTACCTGTTTATTTTTCAAAGGTATATGATGCAGTATGTGTATGACATGTAATATTTGTTCACTTCCAAAAATTTCAATGCAACCATTGTTTGTTTCATTTCATATGTTTACAGTGGTTTTATACTAAATGTCATCACACTTGATCTATATCTTTTGGCATCTTATGCTTACTTTTGTGTTTGCATGGTAATTAATTTCAAACCATCAAATTATTGCATATGCATAAGCCTCTTACTCATTAGTCATGCATAAGTCAATATGAGTCATCAAAAATCATTTCATAAGTCATAAGTGTGATTTTTGTCAAGTTTTGTCCATAATGCATCGACACATGGTCGTACAGGTCGACACATAAATTGAAGCCTTGTGTTTGTCAAAAATGTTTCTGGATGTGTTGACACTTCCGTGGATAGGTCGACCTATAAAATAAATTTTTGAATTTCTTTACTATTCGCTTCAGTATGTGCCAATACATAACCTTGATAGGTCGTCACATGACTTCAGAGGTCGACTCATTATCTTCTCCTTGGTCAAACATTTTTCATTTCTCATACATGCATCCAAGCTCTCAACTTTCCTAGTTTCATCTCTGTCCATAAAAGTCATTTAAACTCATTAAATCTTGTTTATCTCTCTTAACCCTTTCATCTTCATTCACATTTTCAACAAATTTCTTCCATTCATCTTATATTTTCCTCTTGTTATTTCAAAAACCCTATTTTCACCCTAAGTCACAATAGCTCCAAATTCTCACTTGTTTTTGGATTATCTTCTCATCTTTGTGTGTTACCGCGATTGTGTATCTTGTTCGAGTGTATGGATATTCAAAAATACTCCATACTCATTCATTTTTCATTCAAACATTTCGTGAAACACCTGGTGCACGCATTTTCATTTCAATATTTCCATGGCTTCAAAGATTTATAAGTCCAAGAGTGATGCTAAGGGTAAAAGCATGGCTACTTCCTCTACTACTGCTGCTGAAAATCCATTTACTTTGGTTTCAAAGAAGTATGCCAAGGATTTTGAGTTAAATCATCAAACTTGTCTTGTAGTGAAACAATTTATGTGGAAGCAAGTATTGTTGGTTGCTTGATTATACTTGATGTTGTTAAGCTTGTTGAGCATCAATAAATCGACTATTTCCTACAGCTTGCTCAAGATTACAATGAGGATCTTATTCGCGTATTCTACTCAGGTCTACATGAAAAACAAGGTTATTCCTTCATATTTTTGATAAGTAACAAAGTTTATCAATTTACCAATGATTTATGGAAAACTTTGTTTGGTATTACTGTGGGTGATGCTGATGCGGATGACGAGGTTGATCCGTTGGTAACTAATCTCTACACTCATGTCAATTTTATTTGGAGTGTTCATTTGAATGAGATACTCAAGTCTCCTCGTGTCGAGGTCTATTATGATCCTATTACCACATGTCATTTGAAGATGGTGCCAAGAATTCTACTATGGATGGTATCTCATATCTTGCGGCAAAAGAATGGCGGGTTTTAGAGAATTGACAATGCTGAGATTCATTTGGTATATATTTTAATGCACACAGTCTAAATTAATCGGGCTCACTACTTTTGTATCTTGTATATTCTCTATCAAAAAATGCAACAAGGGCATATCTTTCTGTTATCCCTCTATGATTGCTAAGATTCTAAACTACTTTGACATTGGTTTGCCGAATCTCACCTACAAATCTCATGGCTCGTCTCAAGATTTTTCTCACCATACATTGGTTAACATAAACTACTTTGGGGATGTAAATTGTCGGGTCTACTATTTACACTTTAGTAAGCATGGAAGGAAGGATTACAATTTTGATGATCCTATTGAGTGTGATGATGACGTAGCTGAAGCTCACATGGATGATGATCCCTATGGGGGTTCGTTATGATGTTACGAAAGTAGATACTGTAATGCATGATGATCCTCGTGGTGATGATCAAGGTGCAAGTTTTGGTACTAATTATGCTGATACTACCTTTATTGTGACTATGCTTCAGGATATGCAGATGAGACAAGATGAGTGATATGTTGAGGAGTGCAAATGGCGACAGACCTTTGAAGCTACACAAATGGAGCAGTTCCATATGATGTAGCAACACATGTCTACTCAAGATTCCAACTTTGAGGCTTTTGCTTCATATGTGACCGAGTCTTTGGTGTCCTTACGGACTGATATGGATGTTAATCATGCTAATATCCTGGTCAGGATTAATAATTTGATTTCAGCCCAGGAAGCAAATTATGCGCATTATGAGAGGTTCTACCATGAAATGTGTGATTTCTTAGATTATCAGTATCATAGTGAAGGACAAGGCTGACATAGGGGTATGCCAATAGGACGTGGGAGACGATAAAGTGATGCTAGACTGATGTGTTGTAATTGTGTCTTAGTTTTTTGGGTCTCTTGTTGTCACTATCCAGTTTGTCAAATCATGTCTGGAGTCATTCTGCATTTGCATTTTGAATTATGGTTTATTTTGCTTTTGGTTTATGTATTGACAATTACTACTTAAGTGTTTGACGTTTAGACAATGATTATTCTATGATTGTTGTGTTAAATGGTTATGGTTATTGTTTTAACTTTGTTTTGTTTATTAATATTGTGTGATTTCATATATGATGATTATATGATAACATATCTCTTATATTTGCAATTTTCTCTGTATTGTATATTGTATATGTGATACTATTGATAGTGTGCTTTGTCTCTTTTTGATGGTGTTAAAGGGGGAGAAGTATATAATGCACACATTCAGGGGGGAACTTTCCATGAAAAAAGGCATCGTCTCAAGTTTTTCCAGCATAAAAAAGGGGGAGTATGTGAGTGCATTCTTCAGTTTAAATATGTTTTGAATGATATCAAAACTAAGAAATAATATTTATGTACATTGGACGGTATCATCTGAGTCTAGCAATGCATTTTAGCGTTCTTGCATTAGGAAGCATGTCAACATTGTTGGAAATGGTATGAAAAGTATTCGTGCATCAAAATATTGTGTTAAACATGAGAAACTTGGTTTTAAGTGAAAAATCCTCATTATAGGTCGACACATACGACTATAGGTCGACCTATAAATGACTTTTTTAAACTGCAGGTCGACACATAGATGGTATAGGTCGACACGTACGCTGCATTATTAAAGTCTGCAGCTTCTGTCCCATGTGCCGAGTCTTTAGGTCAACCTATAGGAAGCACATAACCTTACAGGTCGACACATGATTCTAATAGGTCGACACATGACTTGAATAGGTCGGCACATGACTCATATAGGTCGACCTATTGATTAAATTTTTTGAAAAATTGCATTTTTCCATTACTTTTGCTTCTTATGAGTTCTCACATATATATACTTGGTACATGCATCATTCTCTAGTAAGGTTTCTAGAGTGAGTAAAATCTACATGAATCCAGGATTTCAAAGCATCTCATCATCTTCAATTCAATATATGCATACACATAATCAAACTACACATAATCATTTTTTGATTGGGTGCCATCTAGATTAGGATTGATAATGTCCAATTAGGTTTGTTGTACCGAGAATATTGGGTTGAGATCTTTGAGGGATTCAAATCAAAAAACCGAGGTGGGGTTTTTCTTCAAGATCTTTATGGTTTGAAGGTTTTGGATAAGATTATACAATTCAGATCCAATCGAGTGAAATCCTTAGGACTAGGTGTGTCATGCAATGGAGTAGCGTAAAATAGTGGATTGTGCAAGGAAGTAGCAACAAGTGTACGCTTGAGATTATATGGTCACATGACAATAAATAACTACTTATTTTTCGGCTCATAAAT
This sequence comes from Lathyrus oleraceus, assembly GCF_024323335.1. Taxonomy (NCBI): domain Eukaryota; kingdom Viridiplantae; phylum Streptophyta; class Magnoliopsida; order Fabales; family Fabaceae; genus Lathyrus; species Lathyrus oleraceus. The sequence goes on along the minus strand of NC_066581.1, from coordinate 76,977,459 downwards.
TGTTGATTACTTTGATCTCTTGATCAACATTGTTTGGATGATAACTTTTTAATTCTTTGTAAAATTTGTGTTGTTGTAGTAATCACATACCATTTGGTAGTGATTTGATATATAAGAATTACAAACACTATACTAATATCCAAACTTTGTTGATCGCACGCAAAGTGTTTAACAAATTGCATCAACTAGTTTTTGTGTGTTGTTATTATTGGAGATAGACATTTACTATAATGGAGTATTCAATTTTGTGTTTGAAGTGTTGATTAATCAACTTGTGGATTATTATCATACCATTGTCACCTTTATGCATATCCAGGTTATTCAATAGTTGGTTCGGTTAGACAATTTTTGATCCAGGAAATATTTGAAACTTACTTTTGCACCATAAAATTTTCTAAATCAAACTTTCGAATAAATTTTTAACTTGAGATCTATTCATCCCCTCTAGATCTAGGCTTATCGTCTAACAATACTATGCAATATTTCCCAACTGAGGTTATAAGGAGGGGTATTCGTCTAGACTAAATTGAGTGTACCCTGATGGATCTTGACATTATGGAGTACTATGACTGTAAGATCATTAAATCAGAGAAAGACATGGTGGAGTTATACCTCAACTATGGGTGGTATGATTACACTAAGGAAAAAAACCATAAGGTGAGAGATACATTTTTATGTTACTACCACTTTGATTCTCAAATGTTGCATATCAAGTTGTCGAGATGTCCCGGAAGGAACAATGCTTGAAAAAAATGCTGCTAATTTCATTTGTCTTTCTAATTCTTATTACTAAAGTTTAATGTTGTCCTTTTAGTTGTTTGTTGTGGGATCTATTACTTAATTTTTATCAAGTTGTATTTGAGTTTTATGTTTTTTATCTAAGTTGAGGTTCTATTTGAACTACTGAAGTTTGTCTACCAAATTTATTTATTGCTGCAACTTATACCAATTAATGCAGGTGGTTGTTTAATCATGATCATTTTTTATTAACTTTATAAATATAATCAATTGAATTTTTATTTTTTTAATTAATATAATTTTGGTTTAATAGTAATTAAAAATATTATATCAAATACAAATATTTACTAGATTGCATAATTCAAATATTACACAATAAAACTATTTTAATTTCTGCTCTTAAAATTCTATAAATATATGTGATATTATTTTTGACTTTTGCAATTAAGGCGATCTCGACCATAAATTCTATAACAAAACAAATATATATATATATATATATATATATATATATATATATATATATATATATATATATATATATATATATATATATATATATATATATATATATATATATATATAAAAGGGATATTCTTATTCCAGGAGTATCTTGATCATTAATTTATTTTTAATTGATGACTAATAACAATCAATAATTAAATATAGAGAGACAAAAACAATATGGTCACATGACAATAAATAACTGCTTATTTTTAACCATAAATTAAAAATGAATTAATGGTTAAGATATGGAGTAAGTTTTAATAAGTTCCTCGTGGAGTAAGAATAACCCTTCTTTTATATTAATATCTTATATTAATATTTATTTAAATTTAACGACTACTACAAATTAATAAACTACATTAATATTTATATGATAATTATATTTTAAATATTTTTTCTCTAATATTTTGTTGACTTTGTTCGACCTGTTACTAGTTAATGTGAGAAAATAATATTTATGAACGGTTTGGGAGTTAGTTTTTGAAAGGCTTAAGAGAGAAAGATTTTGGAGAGTTGCATTTATATTTTAAAATATATTTGATATTTTTAAAAAATTTAAAAAATAATATGATTTTATACGCTAATTGTCATCAAATCCTGTTGATAATTAATAGTGGTCAATGTTGGGGGAGTTTTTTTACTAGGGAGCATTGAACATTGTGAAACTTCCTTACTAGAGCAATATCTTTGTGAGAGACACACCACATATTCACATAAAACCTTAAGGTAACAGGTGAGTGAGTTCTCTCACTTATAAATGCTCAAGTCTCCATATTATCAACCAATGTGAGACTATTATCCACACTACTCACACTTGACACATTCTCAACACTCCCCCTCAAGTGTGAATCCACAATGCTCCCCCTCAAGTGAAAGCTCTACTTACTTCTCTTGTATCGCACTGAACGTTTCTTATTCACCACACCGGCGCTGTTGACACTCTTCAACGGAACGTTTCTTATTCACCATCCTGACGCCGTTGACTTTCGATACAAGTAACCTGGTCCCTTTCTGAAACCAAAGGCTCTGATACCATTTGTTTGGGGAGTTTTTTCACTAGGGAGCATTGAACAATGTGAAACTTCCTTACTAGAGCAATATCTTTGTGAGAGACACACCACATATTCACCTAAAACCTAATTTCAATCAATCTTGATGAACAGGATTGTTATTATCCACACAATGACAAAGGGCAGGTCGAAGTGTTCAGAAGGCGCTATGACGAATGTAGATAGCTTAAACACAATGAATTAGGTGGTGTGTTGAATTGTAATTCCTTGTGTCGAAGCAGGTTGCTCAACAAAGCAAGGAAGTGTCCAACCACCTAGTGTGTTAAGTAGTGTTAGCTATTTTGGGCTTTTATAATTTTGGGTTTTTATAGTTTTGCACTTTGACTTGAGGTCCAAGTTAACCTAAATCTATAAATAGAGGGAGTAACCCTTATTTTCATATAGAGGTGAATAGAGTATTCACAACACTTGTAATTCACAATATTTTACAGTGGCAAAGTGAATCAGAAGTTTTCCACAGTTTGTGGGCAGAGAGAAACTCTGTAGAATTATATTACTCTTCTCCTTCACCGTTCTATACACCCTCTCTTTCTCCATTGTTCCTTTCTTTTCATTGTCATTGTGTGGGTAATAACAATCTTGTTCATCAAGATTGATTGAAATTCTCCATAGGTTTTGGGGGATTTCCAACAGTTAAAGTACCATAATCTCTTTGGAGAATTTTATCTCTTAGAAGTTAGAAGATATTTTGTCTCTTTTGAGAAAATTTGGCCCTTTTGATAATTAAGAGTTGTCAAAGTACCATAGTCTCTTTGGAGAGTTTTATCTTTTAGAATAGATTTTGTCTCTTTTGAGAATTTTTAACCCTATTGATAATTAATAGTGGTCAAAGTACCATAGTATCTTTGATTATTCTTTTGAAAGTTGGATGGTCTTTAACCATATTGAATAGTCTAAGTAGCATGTACATGATATATTTCTAGAATGGATCCTACAATTCAATAGGAATCCAATATAATTCTAACTAGGTTATTGTATCCTGAAGACATCGTGGTTGATAATGTGTTTGTACATTTTTTTTTGTTAAGTATCATAAAAGCTCTTAAAGAAAGTGACAAAGTCCATATATAATTTCTTTGTTGGCTGAATTTGTATGTCTTTTAAAATACTATTCAAACATCAAATATGTACCACACTGTCTATATATAAGGCACATGCAATCGTTGAATACATACACAAATAACTATGAAAAGAAATTATGTTTGAGATTAACAAAACTAATATAGGTAAGAAACATATAAAAGTATTCTAATAAATATGAGAAATATATAAGAAATTGTATGGAAGTGTATTTAGAATGTACATAAAACTTAACAAGTTTCGACATATTTGGTTCTTAGCAGACAAGTATTTCACCATTGAATCACCATCAACCAACTGTTTCAAATGAGTTCGTAGGGTTCTCTTATTCTTTTCCAAATTCAACACCTCAAGCTCCCATAATTAGATGTTATTATGTAGATGACAAACAATACATGCACCTCAAAGGAGATAAGAGATAGACACAAAACACAACCATATATCACCACCTTTTGTATCCTCTAGATGCCTTTCTTATGAATTAGATCATCCACAAATTTAGTGTACTCACTAGGGACATTCTAGACAGGTTTGGAAGCGGAAGCATCCACCTAAAAATACTCAAACAAATATTTCTTATAGTTATCCTAGTCGGGAAGATTATGTTCACCGAACAATCACACCTTGTCGCTTCTTTGAGAAGTTTATATCAACCTTGTACAAACTTTTATATATATATATATATATATATATATATATATATATATATATATATATATATATATATATATATATATATATATATATATATATATATATATATATATATATATATATATATATATATATATATATATATATAATGCACCATGACATTTGAAAGATCAGTAGTAATAGTGGAAGAGGCAAACATATTAGATCTACACAGTTTAGACATTCACCTTCATTCCCCCTCTCTCTCTCTCTCTCTCTCTCTCTCTCTCTCTCTATATATATATATATATATATATATATATATATATATATATATATATATATATATATATATATATATATATATATATATATATATATATATAATGCACCATGACATTTGAAAGATCAGTAGTAATAGTGGAAGAGGCAAACATATTAGATCTACACAGTTTAGACATTCACCTTCATTCCCTCAAGAGGGTCCGCAATGTCGTAAAGAGGACAAAAAGAAAAAGCAACAACATTTATTTTCATCTTCCCCACTAAAGGAGAAAAAAAGAGAATTTCTCAAGCTTGGGTAACATAAAAGACATCTTCTTAGTCTACTTCTCTAGGTCATTGATGTGTAGTAATCAAAAGTATTGTTTGTATCGTATCCATGAAGACTAGTGCAATATCACTATCATTCAACCATTAATAGGATTTTAAGTGAAAGTTTGATAAGATATTCGATTGCGGAAAGTAAAATGGTATATGTTTGAGAAAATGAAAAGATAGATAAGCTTGCAGGGATTAGATTTCATTAACCTATATCGCATGTATTCTCTTGATCGGTTGTACGAACCCTAGATATTAATTGCTATTATCACGTATCGATCACCGATATCATTTATGGATAAACAATGACAAGGGTTCTACCATATTGTTTAATTGCCGTCTCTTAGCCTATTAATCAATATGATAGCATTAAAAACCGATACAAGGAGTGAATATAAAATCTGAATATATGTCTAAAATTTAACTTTTGATAGATGATTATCTTAAGTCAGGATTCAAAAAGTATTTCTCAATAACGATTCAAATCCATAAAACTAACATGTAAAAGAAGATAACATCAATATTGATTCATAACTAGTTCATGCAACAATGATAAGAAGAAATACATACGATTACAGTCGACTACGTTTAATCCCAACAAGAGAGGAGTTAGCTACTCATGGTAGCTTTGTACAAGTGAAAAGAATAGAGATAAATCAACATCAATCTTGATTTCTCGATGATTTCTATGTATCCACCTTAATTTCTTCAAGATCTCACTTTTTCTCCTCAAGCCAATGTTTCTCTCTCTGAAAACTAATAAAATATGTAACAAATGTGAAAAAGATTTTCATTTTGAAGTTCTGAATGGTATTCATACTCCTCTTGAAATCATAGTTGCGCTAGGCCTCGTCTAGTTGCGCTAAGTGCAACACCTTTTCTTCACTATGAAGCAATTTGACATGTCAGCATCTTAAATCGCCTTATCTCACTTAGCCCCAGAAAATAGGGTTAAGTGAGTTCTCACTACAACCAAGCTAAGCGCGCCAGGCTTTTGAAGACTTATACATTTTTTTTCTTCTTTTCTCTCGCTTTAAGCATACTTAAAGCATAACTCTTTGGATTTTTTCAAGCTCACTCGCTTTAAGCACGCTAGAAGCGAAACTCTCTGGATGTTCCTTCTTTGCTTGCTTCAAGCGTGCTAGAAACGCCACCATCTGATTTTTCTTTGCCTTGCTCACTAAGACCTTGCTTAGCGCACATGGTGAAACTTGTCTTCTTTTCCTTGCCTTCCATTCTTTTCCTTTCACTCTCTTTCTTTGGACAGATACCTAAATAATAAGTTGGAATTAGGTGAAAAATTCATAAGTCAACTGTTATCCTATCACAACCAATATTTACCTCAAAGATGGGGTTTTTCACCCTCTTAACTTGTGAAACAAGTTAATAAGTGCAATGATTTTGAAGTGACTATATACCATATTTTGCCATTTATCAACTCTCCCCAACTTAGAACTTGGTTTGTCCTCAAATAAAAGTCTTAAAAATCTAATTAAATGTAAGAGTATCTTCACCGAGTTTTTCATGATCAACCAAATTGAGAAAAACATTCAAAGTGGATAGTTCAATTGCAGAATGCACATGCAAGTTATTATGATGATTACCTTAATAGAATCAAACCATGCCCATGAAACAAGTTTTCAACACAAAATTCATGTTAAGTATCCCAAGGCAATACACATGTCCAATACTGAATTATACCTAACACACTTCTTTGTATGTGAATAAAAAAAATGAAAACAATGTGGAATTTGAACTTACACCCACAATTTTTCTAACATTTGCATTCATCTAGGTATACCATTATGAAAGCACAAAAGCATAGACCACTACAGAACCGTCCCAATCAATTTGGAGGCCCTGTTCTATTTTAAAATTAGATATTTAATAGATGAAAACACAACAAATTAAAAAAAAAATATTTTATTTAATTATAAATAAAATTAAATATATAGAGACAAAGATGATAAAAAAATACTATGTAGAAATTTGATTTATCGAAGTTTAGTTATTCGCGTCTTTCTTCTCTTACCATCTTCGATTTATAAAAAAAAGTTCATACCATTTAATAAAAGAAAAAAAATTCTTTGAACAATTTCTACAATATTAATAATGAAGTGTTTTATTTAATAAACAATCAACAATGTAAAATTATAAAATTTTAAAGTCTCACAACTACTATTTCAAATTTATTAATATAGCGATTCACAACGATACAAAAATATAAATATTTTCAAACTTACATCTCAAAATTTTTCATAGATCTATAAAATATATTAATAAAAGAAAAAAAATTAATTAGGTTAATTGCGATATTAAATTTTAAATAAATTTAAATGTAATTCATTTAGATTATAGGCTGTTGGATAGGATATACTTCAATATATTAATAAAAGAAAATATTTATTAAATTAGTTGCAACATTAAATTAAATTTAAAAACAATGTGGTGGCATTTTTTTATAAAAGTAAAAATATAAATTAAATGTAAGAACAAGGAATCAAACCCAGGTTGTATTACTACCAAAATAACATGGTCACCGCTAGGCTACACTACAATTATATATTAAAATGGAATTAGTGATATATATTCGTTAGTCTTATATTTATATTGACCCTATCTATCAAATTCAGGACCCTAAAAAGTCGGAGGCCCTGTGCGGTAGCACTCCTCGCACCCTCACAGGGCCGCCCCTGGACCACTAAGGTCTTTCAATGGTTGTAATGGGGCTTGTATACCAAGTAAAGGTCATATTTATGATCAATGATTCAAAGTAGCCAAGGCTAGAAGAGCATTCAAAGATTTATAGTTTCCAATTGATACTTTTCTAAATATCATTCCTCTTTTTATTACACCCTTGATAAAACATGTTTGCTTACAGAAACTTTTCTTGACACTTCATTATTTTTCTTTCAAGTTTCTTTTCTATTTTATTTTTATTTTTTACTTATCGCATGTTCAATTCTTTTCTTTCCCGTCCTTTCCATGGAGATTGCTTTTAAAGTAACACTTTTTTCATCTCCCAACTTGAACAAATCTTAAATTTCACTCGAATGCTCCCCTATCCTAAGGCAAGGGACAAAATTCAATGAAGATTTCTTGTTCGATTGTTCACAAGAAAAATTCAAAATATATTCATGAATTAATTATGAACTGAATGTTTCAATGAATCGAGAAGGTTCAATAAGTGTTTAACTTACTTAGTGAATCTTAACAATTCATAATTGATGAGATTTTGTTCATTAGGCTCAAAAGGTTTATCGAATACTCGCTCACTCACAAGGTAGGTTACTTTAGGAAGTGGTTGTGCTAGAGTTCAAAAAAATTATGTTGATCATTTATATGCTTTCATATCATTCACAAATGGTTGCAAGATTAAACATAAGTCGATTGAGTTAAAACAACAATTATGGTCTCCTGTGCATATATTAAACAATGGAAAGCTATCTCACATTTAAGTCTGGTTCTAAAGTGATTCAAGCATGAGATATGTTATTGAAAAAGAATGCATGAACTGAATTTGTGCAAGATACAAGTTTCATATTCATGTTATGCTTTAGAAAGCAATAAACATGTACCTTGGCTTATACAATTCATTCAAATTCCTATCATTACCACTACACTTGTTATTGATTCACTCAAATCTTGAGTGTTCACTCTTTGCTTCTTCGAGCACTTTTAAAAGTCAAGTTTGACACAAACACCAAAATGAAAACAACTGACAAATTGAAATCACAATACTACTACTTCTTAAACAAATTCAACAAAATAACTAGATAACATAAACCACCATTCAAAAGTTATGGTTTCTTGAAACACCAACAAAAATCTCGGTTGGGTGGTGGTTAAATGAGAGTAAATTGTATTAAATTTTGTTTTTGATGTGTACTATCATGTGGGCTTAGCGCATAAAATTTGGGCTTAGCATAGTGGCGTTTAGCGCGAAAATGTTGGGCTTAGCATATTGGCGCTTAACACCAAATTTGGTGGCTAAGCGTGCACTGTACATTAGATTTTTGCAATTTTCTTTTGTGAAACAATCATGCAATTTAAAATCTCAATTTTTAAAACTAAAATGAAAATGAAAACGAAAATACTTAAAACACTAGGTTGCCTCCTAACAAGCGCTTGTTTAACGTCATTAGCTTGACGCCATTTTCAAAAGAATTCAAGGTGGTTTTGTTATACTAATCCATTAACTTTCACCATTACAATATGGATTTGATTTTTGATACAACTTTCTTAATGGCTTGGCCATTTTGATTAAATCTTTGATGATTCTCTTGTAGAATTTGGCCTGCCTCCGAGATCTTCTAATTCCTTTGACTTTCTTTGGTGATGGAATTTTCTCACTCATTTCAACTGTTGTTTTCTCTATTTTAGCTTCCAGTGGGAAAAATTCCTTCGACATGTCAAGTCCTTTTAGACACTCCCCAATCTTCTTTTCTTCTTCTGCACTAAGTTTACTGAGTTCATTTGTTAGAGATCTTTTGATATTTTCTGCCTCATCATTAGCATCAATGTTGTAACACACTCCTTTATTGTTTGGATGCTTTATTGCTTCAAACAAACTGAAACTGACATCTTCATCTTGAACTCTAACTTTCATTAATCCATCATCCACATCTATTATCATTCTTGCTATCTTCATGAGGGGTCGATCTAAAACTAGAGGAACTTCAACATTTGCTTCAATGTACATCACCATAAAATCTAAGAGGAACAAAAATTTGTCAACTTTAACCAAAACGTCTTTTGCTATCCCTGACAGACGCGCGATGTATTTGTTTGCTAGTTGTAATGTCATCTTTGTCTGTTTCATGTCAAGATCGCATATCCTCTTAACCACTGATAATGGTATCAAATTCATGTCTAAACCAATATCGATAAATGCTTTTCTGACATCTATGTTTCCTATGGTAATAGGTAACATAACTCTTCCATGATCTTTTTCTTTCTGCGGAAGGGTTCTCTGAATAACTGCACTGCAACTAGCATCTAAATGAATCATTTTTCATATACATACCTCATTTTCTCTGTAAGAATTTCCTTCATGAATTTGGCATATGTCGGCATCTGTTCCAAGGCTTCAGAAAGTGAAATATTGATCTGAAATCTTTTGAAAATATGTTGAAATCTTGCATATTTCCTTTCATTACCTTTCTTTGTAGGAGAATGTAGATATGGTAAATGTTTCATCAGCGGATTTATCATATTTCCTTTCACTTTCTTTCCTCATTCACTTTTTCTTCACTCACTTCTTTTTCATTTTTTCTTATTTTCAACTAAGCCTTCATCTCTATCTTCTACTTCCTTCTCACTCTCTTATTTTTCCTCCTCTTATTTTTCTCTTGTATCATCAACAACTCGCTCTATTTATGAATTTTCATTAACTCCCTTGTTAATCACTTCCTCACACCTAGTTGTAATTGCGTTGTCGTGCTCCCCTAGATTGGTTTGTGTGTTGGCAGTAAATGTTCCTTGTTGTTGATCTACCAGTTGCTTCTCTATTTTATCGACTTGCATTTCCAGATTCTTGATTGATGTATCAATATTATTCTGGTTAGCAATAAGCAATTGCATGAATTGTGTCAAAGTATCCTCCAATTTTTGAAATTTTATATGGTTGGGGAGGATTTATGTTGACATTCTAATATGGATTATGTCTATTAGACGATCCTGCTTCTTGTCTCTAACCCTGACCATAATTAGCATTGTGTCCTCATTGATAGCCCTGACTTCCTTGATATGTTCCTTGCCTGTGTTGATTTCCCATGTAGTTTACTTCTTCATTGGTTGGAGGACATAAACCAATTGGATGGTCACCAATGCAAACTTCATAATAAGTAACTTTTGAAGGTTTACTTGGTACCTTTTGCATTTCTTTGAGCTGTTGTAGAAGCTTTGATAGTTTCTTGGTAAGTTCTTCCACGATTTGAGTGAGTGATTTATTCTAATCCAGGATTGCATCGTTTGTGCCCAATTCAATTATTCCAGCTTTCCTTTGTGAAGAACCTCTATTATATTGCACCTGATGATCATTGGGTTCCATTCAATCAGTAATAGTTATTGCATCCTCTGCACTTTTGGCCATTAAAGAACCACTAAAAGTTGCATGTAATAGAAGTTATGGTTGCAGTTGAAGTCCATTGCGGAAAATATGAATCTGTGTGAGATATTGAAACCATGATTTGGACATTTATGTAACATGGACTTGTAATGCTCCCATGCTTCATAAAGTATTTTTATTGAACCCTGAGCGAATACGGTAATATATGTCTTGGCATCCATGAACTTTTTATGTGGGAAGAACCAATTAAGAAACTTATCCTTAGGTGAATTCTAATTGGTCATAATCTGAATTGGTTTGTCTGGATACCAATCTTTTACTTTACCGATCAAGAAATTAGGAAATAATCTCATAAACACAACTTCTTCTTTTGTTTCAGATGCTCCATGGGTACCGACAAGCTCATAGAATTTGGTAAAATGAGTATATGGTTATTCATGGTCAAGTCCAGCAAATGAATTCACATAGATTATTTAAAACAATCCAATTTTCATCTCAATTTTTCTGGTATTGATTGGAGATCTGACAATATGTGTTAATCGTCTTGGATTATTATGACAAAACATTAGCCTTTCCTGCTCAACCCTAACCGGCTCGTCCATAACTTGTTTAACTCTTGGTTGTTCAACCATAACTTTCTCTCGTTGAGGAGATGTTGAAGAAATTGAAGTAGAAGTTCCCTCTTGTTGATTCCTTTGTTAGGCTAGTTGTTTGTGTTTCCTTGGTTTGCTATTGTTTATTAAGGAAGTTCTTTCAATCTTTGGATCAAAAAGCATTGATCGGTCGGTGTTTTACCTCGCATAAACAAAATTCACAAACCTAACCAACATAAGTGAGCAACATGATGGGTAAAATACACACATACACACATACACATATCCACACACACACACACACACATGCGCGCACACACACGTACACACACACACACGTATACACACACACACACACACACACACACACACACACACATGTATGCATGCGCATGCACACACACACACACACAATATTAACAATTGCAAAATTGCTTAAAACAATATAAACTGTTGCGATGCTTGTAATATCTAAACGTTTATCCCTGACAACGACGTCATTTTGATGCGTAGTAATAAAAAATAAGTATTGTTTGGCCCTGTTCAACAATTAATAAGGTGTTAAGTGAAGAATTTACATGATATTCGATAAATTAAATGGTGTAGAAACACATAAAAAAGAAAGGGTGAGAATATATTCCATAAATTAAATGGTGTAGAAACAACAAGGATATTATATAACATCATTTGCAGTCAATACAATCGTACAATCGACATAATTAAATATGCAATGCTCAATTCCTCTACTCCCATGCATGTGGTACCATCACTGAATGTCATAGGTGTAACACCCCAAAATTTCATTAATATATTTAATCAAGTTATTAGTGTTTTTATTTAATCATTTAGTATGTGATACACTTTTAAATATATCATGAGTTGTATGTGTATGTGGTGTATAATGGGGTGTAGGGAGAGTATTGGTGGGTTGGTAGAATGATTGGATTAATTATAAATAATTAGAATTAATAGTTGTTTTTAATTAATTAAAATAAATAGAAATAATGTTATTAGAAGGAAATTTAAATTTAAATTTAAAATAAGAGAATAGTAGAATTCGGTGGAAATTGAGTTATTAGAATTAAAAATTAAAATTAGAAGAATTAGAGTTAGTAAGAGGAGTAGGGGCAAGATAAGGATTATGGGAGTAACATGAGGGTAACACTACTATAAAAAATATCTTTATTTTACATCGATTAAAGTATCAACCGTGGTAGAATCTATTCACTTAGGTGTTTTCCTTTTGTTTTCATTTTAAAGCCACTTTCCACCACGGTCCCAACCATGGTGAGAAGTGGCGTCTGGTCATGAGTTAGAATCCTAACACCTACATTTTTGTTTTTTATTTATTTTAAACCACTTTTTACCATGGTTGGAACTTCCAATCATGGTGAAAAGTGACGCATAGTCATGAGTTCGAATCCTAACACCTACAGTTTTATTTTATTTATTTATTTTAAGCCACTTTTTACCACAATTGGAACTTTAAACCATGATGAAAATACCACGATTGAAACTTACAATTATGGTGAAAAGTGACGCATGGTCATGAGTTCGAATCCTAGCACTTATATATTTGTTTTTATTTATTTTTAAGTCACTTCTTACCATGGTTGAAACTTTCAATTGTGGTGAAAAGTCACTCAGGGTCATGGGGAAATATAAACATATTTATTGAGTTTCTTCACCGTCCTTAAATAAATCTTTATCGTCCATTTAGTAAGTATCAACGCTCAAGAACTACCATTAGTGATCCGCATGAAACCTACAACTTAGATAAACTTCCAACTTAGAGAAATTTCATCTTCTACTTCCAAACACCATGTTCAATTTACGACACTCTATTACTCCACTACACCAATCTCGAAAACATCATTTCTTCCATAAACAAAACTTGAAAACATCATTTATTTCATTAACAAATTTCAAAACTCCATCACCTTTTCTCCAACTTAAATGAGACAAGGAAAACATGGATTCGAGTTAGCAATGTTAGTTGTTCTTGTTGTTGTTTTTGTTTTTGTTCTTCTTCTTGTTGTTGTTCTTATTCTTGTTCTTGTTATTATTCTTGTTGTTCTTGTTCTTGCTCTTGTTCTTGTTCTTCTTCTTATTGTTGTTCTTGTTCTTGTTATTCTTGTTGTAGTTCTTGTTGTTCTTGTTGTTATTATTTTTGTTCTTGTTATTCTTGTGTTGTTGTTCTACTGCTACATTTTTATTTTATTTTATTTTATTAAAAGACATACAATAATGATTATTTAGAGTAACTGTTGTTATAGGTTGAGACATACAACAACAATTGTTTAAAGTAATCGTTGTGATAGGTTACACGCTAATTGACTTATAATCATGGTTGCACGACCGTGGTGGAAAGTACCATACACACAATGACATCTTACCTCACAACGGTTGGTCGGACATGGTTGTATCTCTTTTCCAACCATTACGAGAGACATTTTTCGTAGTAGTGTAATAAGAGAATAACCTAATTAAGGAGAATCAGATTTTGGTTTAAATAGAAAAGGTGGGGGATAAACCTTTTTACAGTACATATTATTTTGGAACAAGAGAAAAGAGATAAGAGAGGCAACCTAAGGTTTGGGGAAAAAACATTATTGTTGAGGAGCTTAGAGCTTGCTTTGCTCGAAATCCAAGGTAAGAGGGAGATTACTCTTATACGAGTGTATATTTTATGAATGGTAGAAAGGGGTCCTCACCCTCTTCTAGGTTTTCCTGGTATTTCACCATTGTTGGTATGTTCATGCGTTCTTGACGAAATTGGTATAAATTATATCTACAATTGTTGTGATTCCTGATTTGATCTATGTGTTATGACATATTTAATTATTATGAAATTGATACATGTTGTAAAACTCATGATATGACGTATTTGGACGTTGCAATATGAATTGGTATGAGGTTTGAGGGTTAAGGAATGGAGAAGATGAAGTGAACGTGATTAAAACTGGAATTTTTGGAAGAAAAAAATAATATCAATCGATTGATCACGTAAAAATTGAAAGAAAAAAATGAGATCAATCGATTAATTCCCTAAATCAATCGATTGCACTATGCCAAAATGTTAAAAATAGGAGAAACATATTGTATTGAGGAATCAGATCAATCCATTGATGGTCCATGTCAATTGATTGATGCTAGAGAAGTTGGGAAAAATTGTTGAATAGAAAGATAAATGAAACCTATTATTTTTTCCGCTTGTTTTTGGCATAACTTTAGTTCCATAAATCCAAATGAGGTGTCATTCAAAGAGTTATAAAGCTAACGCGTATGGATATCCCATAGTGATGTATTAAGAGGCTATATGAGTATCAGAATATGTCAAGTTTAATTGTTTTACTTATTTGCATAATAGTTGACGATAAAGACGAACAATTAATCGTTACGAATGAATGAATTAATGATGAGGCAATGATAGTATGAATTAATATGATTGAGTGCTATGTGAATGTTTATCTATGTGTGAGTATATGATGTGAAGTGTAAGTATAATTATGTGAGAGGTTGTAAATAGTTGTTGATGATTGTTGAGATGCGTAGTTCAGAGTAAGAACTATTATTAATGCATTTAAATGCATGATTGTTTACAGTAAGATATGAGGCTGTAATTATTGTTGTGTTGTTTTAGTTGCATGATTATTTACAATCAAATGTGGGATTGTAATCATTGTGATTTGTCCCAGGTTTAGATGTTGGGACTTATGATTTGTCCCAAGCTCAAATGAGGGGGCTTGGAGATCAGATGAGGGGGCTCAGAGTTCATATGTTGGGACCCGACTCGTATGAAGAACCATGACTGAGTTGGTACCACATGCATATAAAGTCGAGGTGTTGTCACATTGCATAAAAAATTGGCATTTGTGTATTAATGATTATTGTGTGAATACATAACCTGTTGATGATTGTTGTTATTGTATTTTAGGCTACCATTCATGATCTTTTACAACACTAACATATTTGAGCGTATTCTCACCCTTTGTTGTTTTGTTTGTATGTTGATGTACGATGCGTACAGATACTCAAAAACAAGAGTAATATCTGTTGTGAGTTGGAAGATAGCCTTGGAGTTAATGTTGAATTATGTGGTTTAAAGTCTTATATATTATTTGTGAAATTTAATTTTGAAGTTGTTGTGACATGATTTTCCACAGCTTGTTATCAAATGTGTTGATGAGTTTTTGGATGGTTGTCGTAGTGACACCTTAAATTGTCGATTAAATCTTTTTATATAAATTTCGGGGTTTAGAATGTTACAATAGGTATGTTACTGAGTGATTCTAACACTAGACCGAAGTCCTAAGCTAACTTCGATATACATGATGCATGATGTTACAAAAAAATGAAATTCTCCATCCAAGCCTCTTATGCTAAATATCAACACTGTTAGATAAGGAAAACATTGGTTCGTCTTGAATCTAAACATATCAAACACTAGTTATTGTGAACCTAGACATATCAAACATTGGTTCTTATGAACCTAAACATATCAAGACTTCCAGTTAGGGCTGAACATACGTTCACCTTGAACTTGAACCATAAATATTCAACATCGCTTACTCACAAGATGACTATCAATTAAATTGATCATAAACAAACATAAATATTTTCTCAACAATTATCACTTAAACAATATAAAATAAGTTGAAGAATCAAAATCTATGTAAAGAGACGAGTCAAACATTCAAATTCGGTCAACACATGGCTGACGATCGGCCCGTCACGGCCATGATGGTCGTCGCCCTCTTGGTGTGCTTACCCGTCATCACAGATGGTCTGAGGGAATATCTTCCGTCATAAGATGTTGGCGATTTGACCGACACATGACTGATGCCCGTCAACTAGGCGAGACACATCTTCTTCTCCGACGTGATGATAGTCGTCGCCTGCAGAACACATTTTATGCATTTTCCCATTAAAAATAGTCCTAAATTTCAATTTTCTTCGATTTCATGACAATTAAAAATCCATAATTCGACACATACGATTAAAGAATAATTTATATAAAAAGGGATGCAATTTCAACACATATAACATCAATCATTCAGGTTTATTCATTAAATCACCACATACTCATATGAACATCAATAATCCAATTTCAACATATATTTACACGAAAATTCATCATTAACAGAATAAAATAAGAATCACATAAACGACATAATCAGAGAGGTTTTGCACAAACCCTACACGATTCAAGAACAACAATCCATAAAATAAAAAGAAAGGGTTAGGGGAATCACCCATTATCCCTAAGCTTAAACATCCATTATAGAACAATCTCCCATACCCCGATAAAGCAAAAATCTTTGAGTTTCTGGTGATGGGAGATCCTACTTTGTACTTCTCTCTTCTATAATTTGCCTATTTTCTCCTCTCTTTTTTCTCAAACTGATATGTGTTCTCACAACTCCCCTCATTTTTATAGAGAATAAAACCCTAATTTTATTTATTTATTTTATTTTCACTATTTTTTAAAATTTTAATTATTATATCCACCTCCCTTTATTTTATAATTTCACTTTATTTTACCAATAATCTCTAATTAATTAAAAACCTTCAATTTCTATTATTTTATATAAATAAATTCTTAATTTAAATAATATTCTTCTAAATATAACACATAACTAATTAGAAAATAAACTAACAATTGAATAAATTTCTAAATAAAATTTTGGGATCTTACATTCTTCATTGGGGTCACAATTAAATCACAAAAGTGATACTTATTATTAAGAATGAACTCGGTTGAAACAAACTCGTTCATATTGATGTTTCCTATAGGCACTCAAAATACCCATTCATACCTAGATGTTTCCTATAGGCACTCAAAATACCCATTCATACCTAGATGTTTCCTTATTTCTCCCACTTTAATTATTTTTAGGTTCATCACCTATTAAATAACTAAGGATCTAAATGGTTTGTGTAATGATATGATCCTAAGCAACCAAATCCAAAGTAGATCATATTTCATACACTAAGTTTTTGGAGTATATAATATGTCCAATAAAAAGTCTCATATCCATTGTCTAAGGTGTCCATCACGCCCGGGAGACTAACACACTTGATCATCTAAATATTCAAAATCAACTAAGTGCTTACACATATGAAGCATATTCAAATTGCATAGATGACACCATCTATATCAATTACACTAACAAACTCATATTTATCCACTAACAATCCCTTAGATCGTTTCAATGAAAATAACAAATAGATGTAGCATATTAGAACATAGAAGTCAATTACACTAACAAACTCATATTTATCCACTAACAATCCCTTAGATCGTTTCATGTATGTTCACAAAATTAGTTTATTTATATGATAGCTGCTAGCACATGTTCAACATAGAGATCAAAGTATTTATTTGCAAGTACACCTTTGAATAGTGAAAAGACATGAAACTAGAAGTATGAGAGGAGATTTCAAAGCTATAGCGAGTGACACAAAAATCACTTTACTTTCTCAAGTAAATCATCTTGTAAGATCATATAAGAACATAGTGTATTTTAATTATTTATATATAGAAATGGAAAGTTTATTATCCACTTATCTCTGATATATATTTTATTATTGATTATAGTTGTCATAACTCATTCATTGATCGTATCATGACATATTTAACTGCTCATTTTATTTATTGAATTGACACAATTCAATTTTCATTTTTTTTTGAGTCATTTGCTCAACACACGTTATAAATAATTGATAAAATTATATAAAATTAGTACACGTTAAAGAAAGACTTTGTTATTAAAACTCTTGAAATGATTTTAATTATTGGCATATAGAAGAAGGGTTTATTTTGTTCTTATCTTTGATATATTTTATTCTTGATTATATTTGTCAAAACCTTTTTATTAACAAATCTCTCTAATATATTTGCCTATTTTATCTATGTTGAAAGGGCACAATTCAACCTCCCTCTTTTGTTTCTGTTTGGAGTCATTTATTCAAAACACATGACAAATAATTGATATAATTGATAGTAGTATATGAAATTAGTACACAATTAACTAAGGAACATTGTTATTACAACACCTGAATTTCTTTTTCTCACAACTCAATCATCCCAAATTGATTTCTCCATAGGTGAATCCTCATGTGGAAGATGATGATGGTGATGAAAATCATTCATAATTTCCATCCTATGTTGTTGTGGTTCATGCAGACCTGAATTTGAACCTCCAATTCCCAAGAAATCATGCACTCTTGCCACGTCACTTCCATGGATCAAATTTGAACAATCACTAACCTCTTGTGCCACATTTTTCATCAATCCTTGGCCAAACATTCCCATGTCATTAGCATTATTATCAAACATTAATGAAATTTCTTGCTGTTCTTTTTGAAACAATTGGTTGGTAAATGCTCCACCACCACTAACACCAGCCATGTTAGATAAATCATTGTGGTGTAGTAGTGGATTAAATTGTTCATAAGAGGGTTGGTTTTGGTTTTGGTTTTGGTTATGCTGCATCATGGTGGAACCAGAAACATGATCATGATTAGGACTAATCATACTACTAACAAAGCTTTTCTGCATCATGGAAGAGTTAACACTATTGCTTGCAGTAGCACCCATCTGTGCTGCTTTTTGTAACAAAGCCGTAGCCGACATTTGAACCGAGCCAGAAATTAGTCCTCCGATTTTGTTATCGCTGAAGTAGTTGAAGCTATTGGAACTTGAACTGAGTTGAAGAGATGAAGAAGAGGGAGGTAAGGTTTTCGGACCACCGAAAAGTGCACCTGCACTTGTTGAAAACATGCCACCACATGCATTGGTTGATCTGAATTGTATTGGAACATGTTCTTGAGTTGGCGATTTTAGCGAGTCGTTGATTAATTCCGATGAAATGTTGGAAATAGTTTTCAGTGGCATTGTAGAGATAGGATCATGCATTTGATTCTGTAAATTTGGTGGCATGCCACTAGTTAATCCTTGGTTCACTCTGTGGTTTTCTTCTGTTAATGCGTCACAGAATGCTCTATGAGTTATAAAACTGTCTCTCCTGCATTATGCAGAAAAAAAAAACAGATTCAGATGGTATAATGAAACAAATCCCCCGGTCCACTAGCAGGTTTCGAACCTGAGAACTTGAGAGAGCATACTCTCAGAATCCAAACGTTCCCCAACAGACCAACTCCGGAGATTTCACATCATATTTGTATTAAGAAACAATCACAAAAATAAGGGACAAATTTGAAAATGTAGAGTAAAGTTACCTAGAAAATATGGTTCCACAATCACATTTGTATTCCCTTGTGCCACAAGTTTTCTGGTGAGCTTTCCAATCAGATTGAACAGCGTATCTTTTAGAGCACTTATCGCATTTCCATTTCTTCTCACCGTGTTTGCGGCTATAATGTTTTTTGATACCTGTAAGGTCGCCTAACGCGCGAGCTGGGTTATGATGGACACATGATGATTCGGGACACACATACACCTTTTTCTTCACTTCTGTGCTTGTTCTCTGCCTAAGTTTCCATGGAAGATTGTGACCTCGGCGATGTAACTGAAGATTTTGGTCTCTTTGGAAGCCTTTGTTGCATATCTCACATACAAATCTATTTGTTGCCATTAATGTTGTTGGTGATAAAGCTACAACTTCAGCACTAGGATCTATTTCATCAAAACACATCCATTAATAAGAGTACTTTAGCATATATAACATTGTAGAAATTTATAATCTAAAGGATTATAAACTTCTTCTGCAAATAAGCTGTTTATCTAAACGGACCCTAAATACTTCATAAGAGTAACAAAATTTATTGTAACTCATTGGATATCTTGAAAGCTAAGCTTATATATTGATACAATCACTTGTGCTCATGACATGTCCATCAATACTTTTCAGCTTATTTCTATAAGCGCGTTTATACAAACAATTTATAACTTATGAAAACAAGCTATAGCCTATATAAGAACAATTTGACTTAAATTTCTATTTTGTCAACAAAAAATAGCGTATAGATAAGCACTTATAATATAAGTTGTTTATTCAATCATGATTTAATTCTTAAGCTTGCAAATCAATGACTGCCTAGAGTTTGACCAGTAGAGTAACTACATATAACTATACAAAATTATCAGTTTAATGCAAAAATTCAACTTTTCAAAAGCAATTATAGTTGAGTATTTGCCTGGTGTTCCAGGAAGATTTCTTTTCTTCTTGGTTTGTTGTTGATTACTGGAACCATTGCTATTAGAAGCACCAGATGGTCCTGAACTTGAATCATTGAGATTATTCTGCACCTGTTCTTCACCATTGTTTCCTGAGGAGAAGCTTCCTTCATCACCTGAAATATTTGACATTTCTACACAAATAAATTGAAACAAATATAGAAGTTTCTGTGATATCTTTCTTTTCTTGTTATTGATGGTGGACCACACTAAAAGCTATGATTGATGTTTGGTTTTTGTGTGTAGTCTAAACAAGAATCCACTTTCTCTCTCTAGAGGAATTAGAAAGATATTGCTGCCATGAAAACAATATTGGAAGCTGCTCTTCTTTGGCTTTATATAATTATATAATGTTTATTATTAATATATATAATTAAAGTTTATACAAATAAATTGACTTAAAGGATCTATTTTTTTTCTTCTGACGTCAGAAAAATAAAAGTGTATAAATAAGTAGTATAAAAATATATTGATTGTCGTAACATATATATTTTTTTATGTTTAAAAATTATTTAAAATATTTTTGAAATAATGCCTGTCTCACAATTAAACCATTACTTTTTAGTCTCACAAATCAGAAAACTCCATCAAATATATATATATATATATATATATATATATATATATATATATATATATATATATATATATATATATATATATATATATATATATCAAACTATATCAAATATAACATTTCTGTTAAAATTCATGTCATGATTAAAACAACGAATATGGTAAATGCTCCTAACTTTTTGGTATAGATTATTGTAATATTCTTGCATTCCCATTACAGACAAAATTAATTTCTCCTTTCCCCTGTTTTAGGAGGAAAATAAATAGAGGCTCAACTTTTAGCTTTGTCAATTCTATCAGGAAGTTTATTTCATTTATTTATATTTATTTCTCTTATTTTTCTTCCCAAAATAACTATATGGTTGAAAGGAAACATGGCAATTAAGTATCTTCACATAGATAATGACAAATTAGTAGCAACTAATTAGTTTATAATGACATAAAAGAGTGTTGCTGGCGAGTTAACCAAGATTTATTCTAGTTCTAGCTTACTATAAGAGCAACGACAATAACTAAGAGCACCCTATGATCACTTCAATATTCCATTGTTTAAATTAATGTATGACATTAGAAGAGAAAATTAATTTGCTTTAGTCCTCGATTTTCTCAAGGTATAAGTTAAATTTAAACTTGAGTAAAAGAATACTATCTTAATATTAATGGAACAAGTGTTATACTTAATTTTAATGTAATTATATATTTATTTATTTTAAATTAAAAGGGACATTCGATTTTATTGGGTTGATCCTGGTCGAAAGCGGCGAAAGATTAAAAATAATTCCACATTACTCACATTTATATTCTCAACGCTACCCCTCAAGTATGAGTCTATCCACATTACTCCCCCTCAAGTGGAAACTCTTTCATCCACATACACTTGTATCACGTTGACACTTTTTAACAAGACACTCTTCCCACGATCATGTAGAAATACTTTCGATACAAGTGAGTTGGTTCCTTCACTCGAACCAAAAGCTCATGATACCACTGTTAGGATCAATTCGGAAGGGGGGGGGGGGGTCAACACGATGGAGCATTTTTACGTCGATGACTTCATTATTGAGTTATAAGTGTAGTCCCACATCGACTAGGAATAAAGGAAATGTTGGGTTTATAAGAGAGGTGACCGATACCCCCATTGTCTTAAGGTTTTGAGTGGATATATGGCGTCAAAGTCTCTTGGAACCATGAACGTTTGACTCATTAACACTTTCGAAGCTTCCCGAGCTTCCCTAATAAGTGGTATCAGAGTCTGGTTGGCTCGGTGTGAGAGATAAAGTGGATCCTAGTATGGATCAAGGCTAGTGATGTGGGTGACTCACACTTGTGGGGGAGATTATCGGGTTTCATGTGTAGTCCCACATCGACTAGGAATGGAAGAAATGTTTGGTTTATAAGAGAGGTGATTATACCCTGTAAGACCCCAATTTTGACCCTAAGATACCTCATGTTATCTCATCATATGCATTAGCATTGGGATCACACTTTGGCATCCTCCTTACCCCTCTTTCATTGGGTTTGTTTTGGGAGAGGTCACCAAGCACCATGTGATTGTATCATACTTGTATATTATCATTTTACTAACCAAAATACCAAAAATATGTCTTTGCATTTTCCTAACTCTTTTGTAGGTAGGACATGATCACCATTGATCTATCAAGTTCACATCTAGGGTTTAAGACCCTCATGGTTAAGAGCACAACCAAAGATTGATCCAAAATGTCTCAAAGCATCATATATGAGTCCCAATGATCTCTACATGTCATATTGATCAAGTTTTCTTCAAGAGTTTGGAGGTGATTTGCCTTGGAAACCCTAGTTTGACCGGGTATCTTAAGTAACTTCTCCAACAAGATATCTCACCATTTGATCAATTTTATCAAGGGACACTTAAAATTTCCATCATCTTATGCATATATGATCTACCATGAGCCTAGAAAGTCAAGAGAATTGAAGTTTAGCAAGTTGGTTGATGGTGGTTGGCTAGATGAATTCATTCGATCAAAACTGGGTCTTCCTAGACCCTATTGTCGCAACCTGAAAAATACAGTGCGCGAAAAAAACAACCGGCGAAAGAAAATGACAGAAGAGTCGCCACCGTGCGTTATTTATCCCAAAGGAGGGAAAGGAAACGCTCGAAGTAAACCTGAAAAAGGAAAGGAAAAGACAAGGTCTCGCAACCAAATCTTGGGTTCGGGAGTCGGTTATGCGAAGGGAAGGTATTAGCACCCCTACGCATCCGTAGTACTCTACGGGATCCACTTTTGTGGTTTTTGTCTAAAGGGTGTGGGTTTACCTAATGTGTTTATTTACTAAAAAGGTTAAGAGAAATGACTCGCGCGGATGTCGCATCCACTGCATACGTATCTCATCTGAATATGAGAATCAGAGTCTTCGTAGTTCGGCTGACCTATGGGTTGGGGGATGTGTGCTCGCTAAGACATCGCGTCTTATGCCTACGTATCTCATTTGGAATGAGAATCAGAGCAAGCCGTAGTTCGGCTAACTACGGGGTTATGGATTGGGTTTTGGACGAACGACGTCACTACGCAATTTACCGGATGCTCGACCTTTGGAGACTTACTCGCCTGTAGTAGAAGGAGTAAACGTGTGTTATGGGTTTTAGGGTTTGGGATGCTCGAGGGCAAACAGGCAGTCCTTGACGAAGGAACCGCGCTACCTGTGGGGATATGAATACAAAACACAAAACATGTATCTCAAAGTAAAATGCCACCAAGGGGCTCAAACGTTGCCTCCTATCGAGGTCTTCCAGCTAAGAAAGCAATAAAGTACGAGAAAGGGGAAAAAATTACCACACGGATAAAGATCCGAAGTTACAGCAATTAAAGGATTAGCAACCTTGAGATCTCTCCAGCTAGACCATCAAAGAAAATCAGTCAATACGAGTAATCAGAATAAACCTCCGAATGGTATCCCTGCAAGAGTGCGTGAGTTCTCACAAAAACTCGACAAAAAAAGGGTTAGGCCAACAGGATGAAATCAACAGAAAAACAATGCCATGGCAACACAGGACAGGTTAGAATAGAACAAAATAAAAAGCAAATACTGTCACGTTCGCGACTGCTTCGCCTAGCGAAGGCTTAGCGAAGCTTCGCTACAGGCTCGCCTAGCGAGGCGGCTAGCGAAGGCCTGCGGGTTTTGGATTCCTCCTTGATAACAGTTCGATCTCTATGATCCGAAACCCTGTGGTATCCAACTCATAAACGAAAATGATTCAAACATTCAAGGTATTGTTACGCATATTCATATACAAATATAAACCCGTGGGCAAAACCAGATGTTACCTTATACATTCATAATATTCAGATTCAAGGCGTAAGGTAATAGGGACAAAGGCATACCTGATGAGAGAGACTGATTAGGATTGAATGGTACGGCTGGATCTGCGAAGTAGCACTAGGGTTTGTGTGAGGCGGAGTGAACTTCTCAGAGCTGCCTGAAGGTTGCTGCAGAATAGTTCCTAGGTCTCTTTCTCCAGTCTCTGGTCTTTTCTGTTCAGCCAGTGTTCCCTTTATCTCATTGACTACTCTGGTATTTATAGGCCAAATTTAGCAGCTTGTGGGCTTTGAATGAGGACAGCTCAAGCCCAAAATTTTTCTGATATTTCTGAAATGCGCGCCCTTCGCCTAGCGAAGGATCTGCTCGCCTAGCGAGCATGACAATACTCTTCGCTAGGCGAAGCATCTGCTCGCCTAGCGAGCATGACAGC
Source organism: Lathyrus oleraceus (assembly GCF_024323335.1). Lineage (NCBI taxonomy): Eukaryota > Viridiplantae > Streptophyta > Magnoliopsida > Fabales > Fabaceae > Lathyrus > Lathyrus oleraceus. Next base: position 76,952,660 of record NC_066581.1, on the reverse strand, counting down.
TCAGCAGCAGATTCTTGCTTCTTCCAGCCTGACGATTTGTACGGTGAATAGGCCTCATCTGGCCCTGTTGGTAGTACCTCAGGTCTTTTCCTTGTGTTGACTGATCATTTGAAAAAAAACCCATAAAGTGTCTGGATGATGTACGAGCTTCTTGGAGCTAATTCCGATTGACATGATGCAATGTGGTATGAAATGCTAAATGACCTAAAAAATGAATGCATGAATGAGGAGGGCAAATTTTGGGGTGTTACAGCTGCCCCTATTCAATCAACTAGAGACCCGGAAAGAAGATAGCAGCGGCTTTCGTACTTTCGAGGTATCAAGGGATTGAATACAATAAAAGCCCAAAAATTTGCACTGAAGTGAAGTGAAGTAACAATGCCTGTCAGAATCGGCAAAGAGGTGGTCTTGAAAGAAGAATCCGTCTGACACGGTGAGAGTCAGTCTGAATATCAAAAAAGAATGTTTAACTGGATACCAAAATAAATGGTAACACAGAAATAACCATGGCCTGAATGCCGCTCATCAGTCTGAATAATGGAAATGACTTCGATCTGAACATCGGGAGACATGAGATTATTAATATCGGTCTGAACACCGAGAGGCTGGCCTGAATGCCAGTTCGATCTGGATATCAAAAATTGGCCTGAATGCCACTTCGATCTGAATATCGGAAAACTGGCCTGAACGCCACTTCGATCTGAATATCGGAAAACTGGCCTGAATGCCACTTCGGTCTGGATACCGGAACATTGGCCTGAATGCCACTTCGATCTGAATATCGGAAAACTGGCCTGAACGCCACTTCGATCTGAATATCGGAACACTGGCCTGAACGCCACTTCGATCTGAATATCGGAAAACTGGCCTGAACGCCACTTCGATCTGAATATCGGAACACCTGGCCTGAATGCCACTTCGATCTGAATATCGGAACACCTGGCCTGAATGCCACTTCGGTCTGGATACCGGAAACCTGGCCTGAATGCCACTTCGGTCTGGATACCGGAAACCTGGCCTGAATGCCACTTCGGTCTGGATACCGGAAAAACTTCATGCCCGTCATCATCGGCAGAAATAGGGAATGATAATAAAGGCGACGCATGGGCCGATGACACTTGCTGGGGATAACCAAGGTGGGTCATGAACAATCTTCAGTCTGAGTACTGGAAACAACTTCTAGCTTATCACTTGGGATACCGAGAATGTTTTATGCTTACATGCGTATGTTTGAATTTTTTAATGGCGTAATGCTCCATGAAAATGGAAATGCTACGTGATTTGGGAGAATGCAATGCAATATGATTCTACATGCATGGATGCGAAATGCTGGGTAGAATGCCAAGCTGAGGCAAGGGGATCTGCTGGGGAAATGATCACCATCTTCTGAACCCTGGCAAGGCTGTTGGAGATGCACAGCGCAAAGAATTCTGTGGGGAAATGACCCGCCACACGGTGTTCTAGCAATGACGAAATGCCGAGGCTCTGACTGGGGAGAGAATGGCACTGAAAACTTGCTGTTGGGGAAAGCGATAGTGGTTCTGGCAACCACGATTCGCGAGAGATGACTCAGCAGGGGAAGCAAACACTGATACGGTACCGAGGTTCTGCTTCGAGGAAAGAAACTATGGATCTGGCATTGGGATTATCGATCTGGCCTCGAACTCTAAGGAGCAGCCACTTCTGCGGGGAAGATACAGTCTGGCACTGTCAACTCCGCTGGGGACATATAGTCTGGCACTGTCAACTCTACTGGGGAGTGTATGTCCTGAAACAAACGCTTGGGGAAGTACAATGGTGAGAACCTGCTGGGGATTGAAGAATCCAACACTCTGATCAGCTCTGCAGGGATAAGACACCGGATTCGTCTGTTGGCGACTTCACTGGGGAAGATATTCACGATCATCTGCAGGGGATTTTAAGGAAATGCCCCGAGGGTATCTGTTCTGAATAGACGATCCAAAGCACTTAAAATTTACAGCAATTTTAAATGTTTATTAAGCATGTACCTGTAAAGCCCTTATGTGTCACGATGCAATGTTTATCAAAAATTCGGACGTCATTTTTGCAAACAAAACAGTAAAATGAAAATGAAAACAGAGATATACTGAATAACATGATTTTATTGATTGAATGGCCTCTGAATAGGCATTTACATCAGGAAGCAATCCCTTGAAAGAGGTAATCGCACAAAAGATAAAAACAGAAATTAATCTAATGGCAATGTGAAATGGATTTCTATTGGGTTCCAATTCTGCTATGACTTGCTCGTCTTCAAGATCCTCCAGATGATCAGCCTTCTGAAAAGGTGATTGAACTGTTTCCTACCTTTCGAAAATTTCCAGTCATTGACATGAGATGAGATTCAGAACTAACTCAGAACGCAGTCATTCGCTTAATCCCTAACTTTTGCCTGGATCGCCCTTTTCGGGTTTTCAATCCACCGGGATACCCATTTTTGCCTAAGTTGCCTTTTCAGGTTTTCAACTTACCGGGTGTACGATCTTTTCATTTTTAATCCCTAATTTTTGCCCGAACCTTTTCATTTTCTTGGTTCGTCGGGATGCCCATTTTTGCCTGGACTATTCTTTTTACTGTCCAGCGGGTCTATTTTATGCGAAGTATTTTTTAACTGCGTCTGAGTTCACAGGGGAAGTGAAGTTTTCACCATCCATAGTTGCAAGCATTAAGGCCCCACCGTCAAAAACCTTGGTGACAATATACGGTCCATCATAGTTAGGAGTCCACTTGCCCCTGTGATCTGTCTGAGGAGGAAGGATCCTTTTCAACACTAAATCTTCGACTTGGAAACAACGAGGACGCACTTTCTGATCAAAGGCTCTCTTCATCCGACTCTGATACAACTGCCCATGACAAATGGCTGCCATTCGCTTCTCTTCGATAAGACTCAACTCATTGAACCTTGTCCGAATCCATTCAGCTTCGTCTAACTTGACATCCAACAGGACTCTTAGCGAAGGAATCTCCACTTCAACAGGTAGGACTGCCTCCATACCATACACCAGGGAGTAAGGGGTTGCCCCAATCGACGTACGTATTGAAGTACGGTACCCATGCAAGGCGAAGGGTAGCATCTCATGCCAATCTCTGTACGTGACGACCATCTTCTGCACAATCTTCTTTATGTTCTTATTTGCCGCCTCAACAGCGTCGTTCATCTTAGGGCGGTAAGGGGAAGAATTGTGATGCTGAATGTTGAAGTTCTGACACAACTCCTTCATCATTTTGTTGTTGAGATTAGAACCATTATCAATAATGATTCTTTCGGGAATCCCATAGCGACAAATGATCTCTTTCTTGATGAAACGGGCAACCACATGTCTGGTGACATTCGCGAACGACGCTGCTTCGACCCACTTGGTGAAATAGTCGATGGCAACAAGGATGAAGCGATGCCCATTGGAAGCAGTCGGCTCAATCTTTCCAATCATGTCAATGCCCCACATAGCAAACGGCCACGGCGAAGACATCACATTCAGAGGATTCGGCGGTACATGCACCTTATCAGCATAAATCTGGCATTTATGACACTTCCGAGCATATTTGAAGCAATCTGATTCCATGGTCATCCAGTAATAACCCGCTCTCAACAATTTCTTAGCCATTGCATGTCCGCCGGCATGAGTACCGAAGGAACCTTCATGAACTTCCTGCATTAACATGTCCGCTTCGTGTCTGTCCACGCATCTGAGCAAAATCATGTCGAAGTTCCTCTTATACAGCACATCGTCTTTGTTCAAGAAGAAACTGCCTGCCAATCTTCTCAAAGTCTTTCTGTCATTGTTGGATGCCCCTGCAGGGTACTCTTGATTCTTCAGAAAGCACTTGATATCGTGATACCAGGGCTTGTCATCGACTACCAGTTCAGCAGCAAACACATACGCGGCCCTGTCAAGGCGCATCACATCGATCCTGGGAGCATGGTTCCAACGAATTACCTTGATCATGGAGGATAGAGTAGCAAGTGCGTCTGCCATCTGGTTCTCATCACGAGGTATATGATACAATTTTACCGTTGTGAAGAAAGTCAACAGTCTTCTCGTGTAGTCTCTGTAGGGGACCAGAGTAGGCTGGAGAGTGTTCCAATCACCATTTACTTGATTGATCACCAGAGGTGAATCTCCGAAGATGTCCAGAGTCTTGATTCTCAGATCAATGGCTTGCTCAATACCCAAAATACAGGCCTCGTACTCAGCTTCATTATTTGTGCACTCAAAAGTCAAACGAGCGGTGAAAGGTATGTGGGCACCTTTCGGAGTAGTAATGACAGCACCAATTCCACTTCCTCTAGCATTGACAGCCCCATCAAACAACAAAGTCCACTTTTCGTTTGGATCAGGTCCCTCCTCAACAACTGGCTCTTCACAGTCTTTCATCTTGAGGAACATGATGTCTTCATCAGGGAATTCAAACTTCATCGGCTCATAATCATCAATCGGCTGCTCGGCAAGGTAGTCTGACAGAATACTACCTTTGATGGCCTTCTGTGACGTGTACTGGATATCGTACTCTGTCAGTACCATTTGCCAACGAGCCACCCTTCCGGTGAGAGCTGGCTTCTCGAATATGTATTTGACTGGATTCATCTTAGAAATCAACAAGGTAGTATGGTTCAACATATACTGCCTCAGTCGGCGAGCAGCCCAGGCCAAAGCACAGCAAGTTTTCTCAAGCTGCGAATATTTGATTTCACAGTCGGTAAACTTTTTGCTAAGGTAGTATATGGCATGCTCTTTTCGACCAGACTCGTCATGCTGTCCCAATACACACCCCATCGAGTTCTCAGTCACTGATAGGTACATTATCAGAGGTCTCCCAGGAACTGGAGGTATAAGGATTGGAGGTTTCTGTAGATACTCTTTTATCTTCTCGAAAGCCCTTTGACAATCTTCATTCCACCTGATAGCCTGATCTTTCCTCAGCAATTTGAAAATTGGCTCACACGTGGTTGTTAGGTGAGAGATGAACCTTGCAATGTAGTTCAACCTTCCTAAGAAACCACGGACTTGTTTCTCTGTTCTTGGCTCAGGCATTTCCTGTATCGCTTTCACTTTGTCGGGATCCACCTCAATCCCTTTTCCGCTAACAATAAAACCCAGCAATTTTCCCGATCTCACCCCGAAAGTGCACTTGTTCGGATTAAGTCTCATTTTGAATTTCCTCAAACGCTCAAACAGTTTTTGCAAATTCACCAAATGTTCTTCTTCTGTCTGAGATTTGGCAATCATATCGTCCACATAAACCTTGATTTCATGATGAATCATATCATGGAACAGAGTCACCATAGCTCGTTGATATGTGGCTCCAGCATTTTTCAGACCAAACAGAATCACCTTGTAGCAGAAGGTGCCCCATGGGGTTATGAAAGTTGTCTTTTCCATGTCTTCTGGTGCCATCTTGATTTGGTTATAGCCAGAAAAGCCATCCATGAAGGAGAATACCGAGAACTGAGCTGTATTATCCACCAAAACGTCGATGTGAGGTAATGGGAAATCATCTTTAGGGCTAGCTCTGTTCAGATCCCGGTAGTCGACACACATCCGTACCTTTCCATCCTTCTTAGGTACTGGGACGATGTTTGCAACCCATGGCGGATAATTTGTGACTGCTAGAAACCCTGCATCCAACTGTTTTTGCACTTCTTCCTTTATCTTGACAGCCATCTCTGGTCTTGTTCTTCTGAGCTTCTTCTTGACCGGAGGACAACCTTCTTTGAGAGGCAAGCGGTGTACCACGATGTCTGTGTCCAGCCCGGGCATGTCCTGATAAGACCAGGCGAAGATGTCAACGTATTCTTGCAGCAATTCGATCAGCCCTTTCTTCACATTGTCTTCTAAAGCAGCCCCTATCTTGATTTCTCTCTTGGCGTCCTCGGTGCCGAGATTAATCACTTCAACAGACTCTTGATGCGGTTGAATAACCCTTTCCTCTTGTTTTAATAACCTGGTAAGCTCTTCAGGGAGTTCACAGTCTTCATCACCCTCTTTTTCAGCTTGAAGGATTGGATTTTCAAAGTCGAAACGAGCCGTAGCAGAACCGTTATCAATAGGATCCGGTGATGTGCATCTGCATGAGTGATGGTATGTGCTTATGAGTGTGAACAAGAAGTGAAAACTAAACAAAACATTGCCATTTTTTTTTATTATTTTGAAAAACTGCAAAAATAGAAAGACAGGGAACAAAATATTTGAATGCAAAAAGACGTCCTTTATTTATGATAAAAAATGCAAGTGTCACATAGATGAGCCCTACAATGAATCATTACGCCCTGGGCGGAACGTAAGACTTGGATATGCACGAATAAACAAAGAAAATTACTCCTTCAGAAAAGTGACTTGGACAATCTCCTCAGAAGACCAATGGTTGATGACTTCACCCGGGATCCTCGGACGCACCCAGTTGTCAATGTCACAATCACTATCCCCATCTTCTTCATTGTTGACCGCAGAGACTTGACCATACTGAATGATGCCAGCACTGGAGAAGGTGATCGGCCCCTGAGGTGTTGTAGAAGTCGAAACTGGCTGGTACCCAATCCCGAACTTATCTTCCTTCACTGGTAATTCCAATAGACGCCCCCAACCGGGAGCAACACCTGAATCCACCACGGCCCGTGCCTGCTTAAAGGATGAGATAGAGGCACCTGCTTTAACCTCTTCCACCGGAGCTGCATCCTTGACTTGAACTGACTCAAAAGCCTGACACAGAGTCTCATTAATTTCACCTTCTACTTCTACATACTTGAATGTAGACAGGTTACTGACCAGGATGTCCTCCTCACCACAGACGGTGATAATTCGTCCGTTGACCGGAAACTTGATCTTCTGATGTAGAGTTGAAGAGACTGCCCCAGCATTATGGATCCAAGGACGACCCAGCAGGCAACTGTAGGAAGGACTGATATCCATCACGTAGAAGACAATGTTGAAGGTTTGTGATCCAATCAGAATTGGCAATTCTACCTCTCCAAACACCGATCTCTTAGAACCATCGAAGGCTCTCACAATAAGATCTGAAGGTTTCAAGACCAAACCCTCTACTTCTAACTTCGACAGGGCTCTCTTGGGTAGCACATTGAGAGAGGAGCCTGTATCCACCAGAACATGCGATAGCACGGTGTCTCTGCATTCCATCGAGATGTGCAGAGCCTTGTTATGATTGCGTCCGGCTGGTGTCAAGTCAGAATCAGTAAAACCCAACCCGTTGCCTGCATGCACATTGGCGACGATCCCTTCTAGTTGGTTTACTGAGATCTCCTGAGGCATATATGCAGCATTAAGAACCTTCAGAAGTGCCTCCCTGTATGCCTCTGAACACAACAGGAGTGAGATAATGGATATCTTGGACGGAGTCTGAATCAACTGATCGACTACCTTGTAATCGCTTTTCTTTATGATTCTCAGAAGCTCGTCCACATCTTTTGCAAAAGTGGGCTCAGAACCATCCTGGGGTGCAGAGGTACCCTCATTCACGACTTGCTTGCCTTTGGTTTTCACTGCAGCATCAGCACTATCAGCTTGGGTAACCGGTGGTGAGAACAATCTACCACTCCTGGTGAATCGGCCGATTCCACCGACATTATCCACTGTGGGACCGTCAAGTTCAGGCTTCTGACCTTCTTCTACTCTCAGTGGTTGTTCCACCCTATGATCGTGCGTGTATACGTTCCCCCCATAATGCCACGGAATGGCCCTTTCACTGGTGAAAGGTAAAGGACCAGGGGTTGTGATGGTCATAGTAGACTGTCGCACTGGTGGCACGGGTTACGCTTCTGGCACACTGATCTGATTAGTTGGATAGAAAATAGTGATAGTAGCAACATCACAGTCGTACTCGGAAATCTCATTCATTGAAATGCAAGCATCCGAAACATCGGGATCAAGTTCAATTACATCAGGATCATCCACATTGGAAAAGATAAATACATCATCATGGGTTACAGAATCAGTAGGAACAACGTCTGCGAATTCATCAGTAGCATCTTCAAACCCTTCTTCCTCAACCCCTTCCGCAGACTCTTGGACAGACAAATCTTCAACCTGGAGGACACCTTTGTCGAGCAAGGCCTGGATACCCTGCTGTAGCTTCAAACAACCTCCCCTCTGAGTGGCACATTCCAAACAATCCTTCCCACAACCGGGGAAGACATCGGCCTTCAGCAAACATCCTTTGATATCCGACAATGGAGTCTTCAACTTCAACACATCCTTAATGGACTTGGCTTTTCCCTCTATCATGTTAACGTTCGCACCACCATGCTGGGGCATGGGATTGTTAACGACATTCGGAGCCGGTGCAAGGTCGATGGCCTTTGAATCTATGAGGTCTTGAACTACGTGCTTAAAAGCTTTGCAGTTCTCAATATTATGGCCAGGTGCTCCAGAGTGGAAGCTACACCTAGCGTTGGCGTCGTAACCCACCGGAAGTCTACCAACAGGAGGAGCCAGAGTGCGCAATTGCACAAGTTGTAGTTGTTGAAGACTAGAAAGCAACTGAGCGTACGACATTGGAAGGGTGTCGAAACGCCGGTCCATCATCCTTTGCCTCTGTTGATAAGCGGGTCTGTTACCCGGTTGCTGCTGCTGTTGATACTGAGCTGGTTGACGTTGTGGTTGTTGTTGTTGTAGTGGTGCTGCAGCTGGAATGGTCACAGCCGCAACATACGATTGCTGATGATAATTCTGAAAGTTATTCCTCCGGTTATCCCTGTTCTGATAAGAAGATATGGCATTTTCATCCCCTTCTCTCCTCTTCTGTCCCTGAATGAACGGCTTCTTCACCCCTGATGAGGATCCACCTCCACTCTGGCTCTTATAGGTCTTTAGGTAATTCTCCACCCTTTCTCCAGTAGAGACCACATCAGCAAAGTTGGAAGCATTACAACCTACCAGACGCTCCAAGTACGGTCCGGGCAAAGTGTTCATGAACATGTTGGCCATTTCCTTTTCCAACATCGGAGGCTGAACACGGGAAGCTGTATCCCTCCAGCGTTGAGCGTATTCCCTGAAGCACTCATTTCTTTTAAGAGACAGATTCTAAAGTTGAGTTCTGTCCGGAGCCATGTCTGCATTATACTGATACTGCTTCACGAAAGCCTCTGCCAAATCCCTCCAGCAACGGATGTGGGCTCTGTCCAGCCTCATATACCATTCCAAGGATGCCCCAGCTAGGCTGTCCTGGAAGAAGTACATAAGCAGCTTCTCGTCATCAGAATATGCAACCATTTTACGGAAATAGGCTTGCACGTGAGTTTTGGGGCAAGAGCTGCCATTGTATTTGTCAAATATCGGGACCTTGAATTTCGGTGGCACTCTCACACCTGGGACCAAGCCCAAGTCAGCAACATCTACTCCCAGAAGATTCTGTCCTTCCACTGCTTTCAACCTCTCTTCCAATCTTCTAAACATGGGGTCCATGCCAAAGTCTTCCTGAAGCAAAGGGAACTGATCATCCTGACCATCCTGAATGGGTTGTTGATTTAGGTTGACATGCGGGATCGGGATAGGCCCCGGTCCATTGGGACCATTAGCCTCTCCAGCTGGAGGATCAGCCAACGTCTCCGGTTGAGTAATAGGGGGATCCCTCTGTACCAACAATCTAAGCTCCTGCTGTCCTTGAGCCACCCCTTGAACCAAATCCATGAACTGATTCATGCGAATCTTCATCTCGGCGAGCTCTGCTTGTAGGTTCTCCATCGCTCTCTGTTGGTTCCTTCGGGTACCGTATCGGTGAATGCCTGAGTCAGCTATCCTGCTAGTGGGACACCAAACAATATGAGAACACTGCAGCGGTACCTGTTATGCAAGATATGACAATGAATATGTAAATGCAATGCCATGTTTATCAAATCCAAAAGGTATTCTACCCTCTTGATTCCAGTCTCACATCAGGCGAATAGTGCAAGAAGACTGAGTCATGAATAAACTTCTGAGATCAAGATGCAACAAAGGGAAACCAACATACAAATGAGTTCCAGGAAAGGGGCCTTAGCCAAAAGTACATCAAAAGAGGATCCCCACAACAAGCCTGTGGGTTATCATTACACAGCAACAAAAAGTAAAGGGAGGAACATAAACCAAGAATCAGCCTCCTGTATATAACCCATAAGGACTGCTCCTCACTTCATCTAGTAAAGCCACCGTGTCGGGATGATCTGGAGATTCTGTCAAATGCCGGATAAGCAAATTCCTCTTGTGAATGATCCCATCCAGTTTGTTGATGTGCTCTCTGTAGTAATTCCCATCATCTTCTCCGAATACCTCTTCAAGTCTGGATTTCTTCAAACCTGCCAACACCTTGAGTTCTTCAATCTGTCCTCGAGCCTCATGGAGTTGATCTGTGATGTAGCCATTAGTAGAACGGGCGCACAGAAGCTCATTGTTTTTCCCCTTCAGCAAAGTCGTCAATTTCTCTATCTGACCAGTCAGTTCGGCTACTGTCTCCTCCTCCTTTGCCTTCCGAGAAGTTGAAAATGCATCCCATTGCTCCTGCCACCTAGCTAATTTACCATGAGCATCTACTAACTGCTGCTTGACTCGCCTCAACTCAGAACTGGATGATCTCAAAGCTTCGTCTGTCTTCCTGAAGAAGTCCACCTCCACAGCAAATTTCCTCTCTGCTTCCTTTTGCATTCTGACGGCTTCCCCCTTCTGATATTCTGCCTCCTGGATTTGACGCATACAGTCTTGCAACTTCTCACTTAACTCCGAGTTCTCGGTTTGAAGTCCCTCCATGGCACTCTTCAACTTGTCGTACTCCTCTCGGCTCACCATTGTTGACTGCTCAGGAGTAGGTGCATACAAAGGTTCTTCAATAGGGAACGGCAGACCAAACTCTTCGACTCTTCCTTGAAGCCACTCTTCATACCGAGGGTAAGTTCTACAATCTCCTTTTCCAAGGACGGTTCTTCCTCTCTTGATCACCTTGAGCCAAGCCTCAGCTGCCTTACGGGATACCGTCAAATCAGGCGAATAATGGAAAAATAGAGATTCTTCCACATCCTTTTCCAAAGGCGGAGTTCTTAAAGCATATCCAAACTGTCTAACTGCTAGAGAAGGATTATAGTTGATTCCTCCTCTTCTACCTACCAACGGTACATTTGGGAAATTCCCACAACTGTGAATAATATCTGCCCGAAGCAAGCTCCGGTCGGACCACCAAGAAATATCTTCAGCTCTCAACCCCATCAATCTCTTCGACCAACTCAACGAGTCCTTGACATTAACGAACACTCCTGATTTGGGTAGGTGAGAACTGAACCACTTATAAAACAAAGGCACGCAACAATTCAACAATCCCCCTTTTCTATTCTTATTCCTGTGGTGCACTGAATGAAAGAAATCTCCTAGCAAGGTCGGTACTGGATTTCTCAACACGAAGAGGCGTATTGCGTCCATGTCCACAAATTTGGCAACATTAGGGAACAAAACAATCCCATACACACAAAGAGCCAACACAGCATTGAAACCCCTCTGGTTACCGTCTTCCAGCTTCTTCTTTGCTTCTCTCAGTAAGAAACTCAGATGAAAACCACTAACCTCTCCCTTCTGACACATATTAGCCTTCCAGACTGATTCCTCCAAATATGTGGCTGAAGCAACCATGCTGAGATCGGGCAGGAACTCAGAACTGTAGAACAATAACTGTGACCTGATAGGAACTCTGAGAAAACTGGCAATCTCCTCCAGAGTAGGGACCAAAATATAATCCGGGAAAGTGAAACATCTCAGTGGAGGGTCATAGAACTGTAGCAGTGTGAATAGGGCGTCATGTTGATCTTTGGAAAGAACTGTGACGAAACTTAGAATCAGACCGTAATCCTCTCGGAATCCTTCTAGAGAACCGGGATCCATTATCTGCATCAACTGTTGGATGGGCTCCAGACAGACCACCGGAAATTTGTAGGCTACAAGTCTCTTTCTGCCAATATCCATCTTAAGAGAACCAGAAAACTCCGACTGGAATCAAGAAGAAGATTTAAACCCCCTTGAAATGGATAAACATGTGTTAAATGATATGAATGCAAATGATGTGATGATGTGAATGCAATGCGGTGGCATGTCAATCAGGATTGCTGTATCTGCTTGAACATCTGTCGGGTTACACTGTCTGAAGAGAAAACCACTGAAGAATATAATTCAAGATCAAAACTCTGCTCCAGAAAACTGGGTTGGTTGGAGGTTAAGGTTTCCTGAATTTAGCCCGCCCCTCACTGGTAGGTTCTAAGAACAGAAGTTCGTCAGCTTCAGCCCTTCAGTCGCGAATAATACGTTTACCACTGAAGGTTTGGCATTATTACGGGATAAAAGACCTCCACTGACTCCCCTCAACAGGACATCCTAAAGCAAGTTCCCAGTCTCGGGGTCCTCGGATTGATCAGTGAGAATGCGCCCACCAGAGCTAACATAATCACGTCTCGGAGGAGAGGCCTCGACTGAGTTCTCAGGAAATGGTCACCAGAGTCGACAATTTCTAGAGGAACATCATGTCGTTACGGAACATCCGTAGGACATAATATATCCAAAAGAAACCTCGTCTGGGTGTGGTTCTTCACGAACGACTTAACGTAACAACATGCCACGCAAGCCTCATGATCATCCACTCTAAAACCTGTGTGTACACTCAAGCCTGGGTAATGGGCTTATCTCTCGTAGAACATCCCATCCCAACAAACAAACAACAGTTCCAACAGATACAACAGATGAATGCAAGCAAGTAAGTAAATAAATATACAAAAGCATGAACACCCAATAAACAAGAACTCACACAAGCTAGGAGGGACTCGCTTAGGGAAGATGGACCAGCAAGAGGTCAACTTCTTCTCGGTCCCCAGCAGAGTCGCCAGCTGTCGCAACCTGAAAAATACAGTGCGCGAAAAAAACAATCGGCGAAAGAAAATGACAGAAGAGTCGCCACCGTGCGTTATTTATCCCAAAGGAGGGAAAGGAAACGCTCGAAGTAAACCTGAAAAAGGAAAGGAAAAGACAAGGTCTCGCAACCAAATCTTGGGTTCGGGAGTCGGTTATACGAAGGGAAGGTATTAGCACCCCTACGCATCCGTAGTACTCTACGGGATCCACTTTTGTGGTTTTTGTCTAAAGGGTGTGGGTTTACCTAATGTGTTTATTTACTAAAAAGGTTAAGAGAAATGACTCGCGCGGATGTCGCATCCACTGCATACGTATCTCATCTGAATATGAGAATCAGAGTCTTCGTAGTTCGGCTGACCTATGGGTTGGGGGATGTGTGCTCGCTAAGACATCGCGTCTTATGCCTACGTATCTCATCTGGAATGAGAATCAGAGCAAGCCGTAGTTCGGCTAACTACGGGGTTATGGATTGGGTTTTGGACGAACGACGTCACTACGCAATCTACCGGATGCTCGACCTTTGGAGACTTACTCGCCTGTAGTAGAAGGAGTAAACGTGTGTTATGGGTTTTAGGGTTTGGGATGCTCGAGGGCAAACAGGCAGTCCTTGACGAAGGAACCGCGCTACCTGTGGGGATATGAATACAAAACACAAAACATGTATCTCAAAGTAAAATGCCACCAAGGGGCTCAAACGTTGCCTCCTATCGAGGTCTTCCAGCTAAGAAAGCAATAAAGTACGAGAAAGGGGAAAAAATTACCACACGGATAAAGATCCGAAGTTACAGCAATTAAAGGATTAGCAACCTTGAGATCTCTCCAGCTAGACCATCAAAGAAAATCAGTCAATACGAGTAATCAGAATAAACCTCCGAATGGTATCCCTGCAAGAGTGCGTGAGTTCTCACAAAAACTCGACAAAAAAAGGGTTAGGCCAACAGGATGAAATCAACAGAAAAACAATGCCATGGCAACACAGGACAGGTTAGAACAGAACAAAACAAAAAGCAAATACTGTCACGTTCGCGACTGCTTCGCCTAGCGAAGGCTTAGCGAAGCTTCGCTACAGGCTCGCCTAGCGAGGCGGCTAGCGAAGGCCTGCGGGTTTTGGATTCCTCCTTGATAACAGTTCGATCTCTATGATCCGAAACCCTGTGGTATCCAACTCATAAACGAAAATGATTCAAACATTCAAGGTATTGTTACGCATATTCATATACAAATATAAACCCGTGGGCAAAACCAGATGTTACCTCATACATTCATAATATTCAGATTCAAGGCGTAAGGTAATAGGGACAAAGGCATACCTGATGAGAGAGACTGATTAGGATTGAATGGTACGGCTGGATCTGCGAAGTAGCACTAGGGTTTGTGTGAGGCGGAGTGAACTTCTCAGAGCTGCCTAAAGGTTGCTGCAGAATAGTTCCTAGGTCTCTTTCTCCAGTCTCTGGTCTTTTCTGTTCAGCCAGTGTTCCCTTTATCTCATTGACTACTCTGGTATTTATAGGCCAAATTTCGCAGCTTGTGGGCTTTGAATGAGGACAGCTCAAGCCCAAAATTTTTCTGATATTTCTGAAATGCGCGCCCTTCGCCTAGCGAAGGATCTGCTCGCCTAGCGAGCATGACAGTACTCTTCGCTAGGCGAAGCATCTGCTCGCCTAGCGAGCATGACAGCTCAGCAGCAGATTCTTGCTTCTTCCAGCCTGACGATTTGTACGGTGAATAGGCCTCATCTGGCCCTGTTGGTAGTACCTCAGGTCTTTTCCTTGTGTTGACTGATCATTTGAAAAAAAACCCATAAAGTGTCTGGATGATGTCCGAGCTTCTTGGAGCTAATTCCGATTGACATGATGCAATGTGGTATGAAATGCTAAATGACCTAAAAAATGAATGCATGAATGAGGAGGGCAAATTTTGGGGTGTTACACCTATCTCCTACAATTTTCACCATATGAAAAGTATTCCAAGATCAAAGTTACTCTAAATGACATTCCAAACAACTTTAATGTTGATACCTAGAGATAGTTTTTCTTGGGAAATCATTTTCTATGTTGAAACATTATAGGTCATTTTGTCTAAACCCTAATTTGAAAGTCAACTTCCCAAGGCCATAACTTGCTCAATTTTTATGAGATGAAATATTTCCAAGTTGCACAATCAAATTCAAGATGTCTACTTCAACGTTTATGTTTGGAGTTGGAGTTAATTCAACTTTTATGAGTATGTGATATGAGGATACATTATAGGTCATTTTGGACCAATACCATTGAACAAGTGATTTTCCTCAACTTCAAAAATGCATAACTCTATCATTCTAAATCCAAATTACATTAAATTGGTGACTATTTTGAAGGTCTTTAAAAGATATACAACTTTTATGAAGTCACTTTTCTCATTTGAAGCTCACATAAAAAGTTAAGCAAGGTGGAATATTGAGATATATGGCTTAACACTTAGAAAATTTTTTAACATGTTGAAATTTCCAAACTTCCACCTCAAAATTCACCATGATCCAAGTTCCAAATGAAAACATGTCCAACATAAACGTTATTCCCCTTGATCTAAGCTTTCCAAAGAATCGAATTTCATGCATTTTGGATGAGATTTGCTAGGGCTATGCATGGTCTTAACAGGGCTGCATCATCGGAGAAAATCAAATGCCAAAAACTCCACATATCATTGTCTTGCCATTAAAGCATCATTTGAACTTCAGTACAAATGTAATTGGATCAAATTGGATTGCTTCATGGGCCTGTACACGCTCATGCAAGCTTGTGCATCACCTTGTCAATTTTAGCAATTTTTCAAGTGTGCAATTATCAATTCCAAATGCTATAAATACAAGGCCTTTGAGCTCATTTCAAACACACCTTGCGCGTCAACTTTTCCCCCCAATTAAAACCCTCACAATTCAAAGGAAAACCTGAGAATTTTCAACTTGAAAATTGAGTTTGAATCTCACTGTTTGGAGATTCAAAAACTCCAGGATCCAAAGCTTTATACCATTGCCAAACCACTTCTACAAGCTCCTCGAGTGTGATCAAATCAAGTTTGAAGCAAGCAAGATCCATTTCTGCACAACATTGAAGGTAATTTTCAGAAAACTTCTTCTTTTCGATTCTCACTCAATTCTCATCAATTCTCTTGGATCTTTGGTTGTCTGAAGTCCTATCAATGTAGGCAAGAAGATTGAGTTGCTTTGAGATCAAATCGAAGCAACTCAGTTGACACACCTCAAAATTCAACTCCTCATATCTTTCTATATGTGTGGAGTTAGTTAAAATTGAGGTGAGATTCGTGCTCTACACCATTTTTTCTTTTAGATCATATCCTATTTTTTCATTTTCTTGATGGTGATGAGTGAAACAGTCCGGTGGACCTCGCCTGAGAAGGTGACCGGAGGTCCAGCGTCGGTAGTGTGCTGGACAGGTTCTGAGCCATTGATTTCATTTAAAATGTTTTAATCTTGGGCGTTGGTTGTGATTACCACGCGTGTGGCGCACTGACTAAGTTTCACTATGGAAAGCGCATTTCCATCCACTTGATCTGCCACCTCAATTAATGAGGGAGATCAAGTGGTCCACGTTTTTTTGATTTTTTGATTTTCATTTTATTTCATTTGATTTTCATTAATTCATATTAATTTTAATATTGATCCAAAAAATATGAGAGTTTCACCAAAAAAAATTAAATAAATTCCTCTTTCATATTTTAAATTAAAATTATTTTTTGGATCATTATTAATATTTGTCATGATTTAATTGATTTTATGAATATTTTTAATTGTTTAAAAATACTTTTAAGTCACCAAAAAATCTGAAAATTTTTCTCCAAGGTCCTTTGACCTTGTTTGACCTATGATAAATCTCATGGCCATTTCTTTGGTGTTTTGATGAGATTTTAGGATTTTGACAAACCATATTTAATTTAATGCTTTATTTTAGTATTTTAAATTGAATAAATATCAAATAATTGTGTTAAGTCATTTTGATGGTTTGTATAAGTTTCACTTGTGTTGTTGGGCCTTGGTCAAGGTTGATTTGACTTTGCTAGGTTAAGATCATTGGATTTAGGGGATTGATGGAATGTACATTCCATCTCCCAAAATAAATAAATGATATTAATTAGGTAAAAGTCCTCCTTTGACCAATTTGAGTTTTGATCCATTCCCCTCCCCCTCCCTCTTCATCTAATCCCTTTCTTTATGCATCCATCTCATTTGGTCTATGATGTCTCTAAATCCTAAGGCTAGTTGATTGAAAAATTAACATAAGTATGGATGAGATTAGGCCACCTCTTTTGCATATTCTTTTTGTGTGTGGTATGTTTCATGAGCATAGTCCATTATACTATGTATCTAACATGCATTAACACCAAAATTCTATTGCCCGACCTCAAATAGTTGTGACTTCTACATAAGTCCAATTACGATTGCTTAACATAGCGCTAAATTTTTGATACAAAAGGCATAGCATTCTAGTTAGTAAGATTGTAAGTCTCCTCTCTTTCATGGTATTATGTGGAAACTTGGCCTTTTTTCCTTCCTTTGGAAGATGTCTTGGTTCAAGGATCCATGCTTGTGATAAGTGGGTTGAGTGTTCTCCAAAGAATGACTTAAAAAAGCAAAAGAAAAAACAATACTAACTTCTAATTCATTAACAACTAACATTTAATTTCAAGTCATTTACTTTTAATGCACTTTAATTTTTAAGCTCTATTCATTTGCCATTATTCATACCATTCTAATTGTTTATATTAATGCCTTTTCACTTTGTCCACTTGGACCATATTGTGTGATATATCTTATTTGTGTATATTTTTTTTGTTTGTGTTGGTATTTGACCATTAATGTACATAATAAGAAACAAAAACCCTAAAAAACTATTGTGTGGACTGTTGGTTTGATCTTGGGCAATTTGACTTAGAATTTAGACAACATCCCTATGCAAAAGGACTTGGTCAATGCCAACTTTCATGTAACCAAGTGCTTTCAATTTGAAACTTCATCTGATACATCATTGAAGATCCCTTTGAGTTCATCTGCAACATGATCATTATGTAGCTGTTATTTTAAATCCGTGACTTGTGGAATTCATCTGTTACATGAGCAAATCTGAAGGAGATCATGGAGTGGCTAAAGCTTGGATGGGGCTATCTTTATTTGATGCCTTGTTCTTCAAGATAATATTGTATGCATTGTTTGTTGCTTGATTCTAATATCCAAGGGAATTTGGGGTTTCTATATGACATTCTTGTCTATTGGATTGCTACCCATCGGTCAGATCTTTTCAACTCTTAACTTTTAAATTTATGCTTAGGATTAGTCTCCTCATCTCCTCCCCGTCTCTTTAATTTCAAAATCTCTCCCCCTTTTAAAAACTTCTTTGTTTGAACTTGTTATTTTCTTAACTTAGACCCTTTGCAAATTAGAAACTTTGGCCTTATGCCATTGCATTTTCAAATCTCTTTTCTTAAATCAAACTTGTAAATAAACTTAACCATACTTGACTTAAAATTTTCAAAAGCCAAAAAGAACTAACTCATTCAAACCATTTTAGGCCTTGGTGCCTTTCAAACTTAATTTTTGTTAAAAGCAATACATCCACTTTGAAATTTATGCCACGAACTACGAGGTTTTGATCCCTCATTTTTATGTTGGTACGTAGGCACAAGTCCGAAGGTCTTGTCAAACACAAAAATATAATTAATGAATTTTTTTCTCATCCCCCCATTCTATTTGTTTGCAAACATCAATTTGTACAAAATACATATGCACATAAGAAAGGGCTCCCTAGGAGTACCTAGGACACTTTGGGTGCTAACACCTTCCCTCTATGTAACCAACCCCCTTACCTGTAATCTCTTGCATTTTATTAGTTTTGATTTGAAAACTTCATACTTTTGGGTTTTGTTCGTAATTTTCCCTTTTCCCTTGGAAACAATAAAAGCGCGATGGTGACTCTTGTTATTTGACGTCTTGCTTATCCATAACTTGATGATCATAAATTTACCGTTACATACCCCTATTGCCTTAAGGTTTTGAATGAATATGTTGTTGGGGGAGTTTTTCACTAGGGAGCATTGAACATTGTGGGACTTATTTTCTTTTGGAGGAACACCTTTGTGAGAGACACACCACATATTCACCTAAAGCCTTAAGGTTATATGTGAGCGAGTTCTTTCACTTATAAATGCTCAAGTATCCATATTTTCAACCAATGTGAGACTATTATCCATAATACTCACACTTGATACATTCTCAACACTCCCCCTCAAGTGTGAGTCCACAATGCTCCCCCTCAAGTGAAAGCTCTTCTTACTTCCACAAACTCTTGTACCGTAAGGAACGTTTTTTATTCACCACACTGGCACCGTTAACTTTCGATACAAGTAAGTCGGTCCCTTTCTGAAACCAAAGGCTCATGATACCATTTATTGGGGGAGTTTTTACTAGGGAACATTGAATATTATGAGACTTCTTTTCTAGAGCAACATCTTTGTGAGAGGCACACCATATATTCACCCAAAACCTTAAGGTTATAAGTGAGTGAGTTCTCTCTCTTATAAATGCTCAAGTCTCCACATTTTTAACCAATGTGGGACTATTATCCATAATACTCACACTTGATACATTCTCAACATATGTGCCGTTAAGGTCTCTTGGAACCATAAACGTTTTGCCCATTAACAATTCTTATGCTCCCCGGACTTCCCCAACAACGGTGTGTTCTTCATAAAGAAAGATTCAAATGAAAAATTATACCTAAAGTTGAACCCCTGGGGATTTGATGACCCAACAAAGGTATCATGAGACATTGGTTCGAGTGAATGAACAACTCACTTGTATCAAAAGTCCTCCCCACATGGTGGTGGATAGGAGACATGTTCCGTTGAAAAAGTGTCAACAGTGATACTTGAGAGAGAGTGTCAAAAGTGTATGGATGAAATATGTTCTGCTTGAGGGGGATTGTCAAAAGTGTATGGATGAAATAAGTTCAAAAGTGTATGGATGAAATAAGTTCAACTTGAGGGGGATTGTGGATATACTCATACTTGAGAGAGAATGTTTATAAAAACAAGTGTTAGTTGTGGAAGTGTTGACAAACAAGTGTGGGGAAGTCCCACATTGGTTACAAATATGGAGACTTGAGCATTTATAAGTGGGAGAACCTACATACCCATCACCTTAAGGTTTTAGGGGAGTATGTGGTGTATCTCTCACAAAGGTGTGTTGCTCATAAAGAAAGTCCCAAAGTAAAACTGATTTATCATGTTGACCCTAAAGTTGACCCTAACATGCTCCAGCGGGCGGAACTCGGCTCGACGGCGACTCGACATAGCTCCTGCAATATGGTGGTTAGAGGCGGAGGCCCGATCGAATGGTTATCCGAGTTTTATCCTATCTAGTTTTCTCGATTCATGTGATTTAGACTTCTTCGTTTCGATTAGTGGAACTGTTTGTTAATGAGTTTTTTTTGCTTGTTGTGGATATGTTGGATTTCAACAGTTATAAATATGTATATTTAAAATTCTTGTCTTTGCAAACTTCACAACTTTAAAACTGAAGACAAAGATAAGGGTTTGAGAATCCTTGTGATAATATTATAGAGGTAACGGTACACTCCTAGAGCGTGTTCTTGGAATTCGGAAAAACATATATATATATATATATATATATATATATATATACATATATATATATATATATATATATATATATATATATATATATATACATATACATATACATATATATATATATATATATATATATATATATATATATATATATACATATATACATATATATATATATATATATATATATATATATATATATATATATATATATATATATATATATTTGGAGAGATGGGAAAACATTTTAGTAGAAAATATAATTTTTTCTTTAGAACTTGAGTGACTATTTATCTATAACTCAATTATAATATTTTATAACAACTTTTAGAAGTATAGTAAATCAGATAGTCGCTCTCTCCCTCAGAGTATATTGTTTGATCAAACTGGATAAACAAATTATTATGTTTATTGTCTTTACTTTATCTTCTTCTGTCAGGTTACATTGTTGTCTTATTGCATAAAGAATTATTTTGCTTAAGGCCATTTATTTTAGTTGTCATTGTTCTTTGTTCATATAGGTCAACTTTCTTTGTGTGATTGGACCTTTCAATTTTACAACAAGTGGCTCCCATTATGGGGCAATGTATGTTTTTTTACAAGTGAGCACCATGAATTCGAAATGGTGGATCAAGATGTTTTCCAGAGACCGATTTGGATTTTGGACAGTGAATATGCAAGCAATCTTAACTCAAGAGAAATTTATTAAAGCATTAAAAGGAAAGGCATCAATGCCTGCATGCATAATAGAAGGAGAGAAGACTAAGATGGTGGATAAGGCTATAAGTGTCATTATCTTATGCTTCAGAGATAAAGTTCTAAGGTAATTTGAAAGGGAGAAGACTATGACTTTGATATGGGTAAAACTTGAATCATTGTATATGACCAAATCTTTGGATCATAAGTTTTGTTTGGAACAATAACTCTACTAATTTAAAATGGTAGAAAACAATTCCATAATGGAGAAGTTAACATAATTTCACAAGTTTATTGATGATCTTGAGAAGATTGAGGTGAAGATTGACAATGATGACAAATCTCTAATATTGTTGAGATAATTACCCATATTATTTAAGCACTTAAGGATGCCATTATTTATGATAAGTAAGGTACTATTACTTTGGATGAAGTGCAGATGACTGTGGGATCTAAATTTTGTTTAAAGCTGCAAGATTTGAAGATTGACGATAATGGTGAAGATTTGAGTGTCTCAAGAGGAGGAAGTGAGCATAAAGGGATGTCCAAGTCAAATATATTTAACAAAAAAAGGGTAAAATTCTTCACTTCTCATAAAATTGATCACTTCATGAGGGATAGTTCCAAGAAGAGGGGAAATGATGATTCTATTCACATTGTAGTTGCCTCCAATAAGGATAGATATGAGAGTGTTGATCACACCGAATTACACCGTGTTTTTGACTCGGATTTCACATGTTTATTAGGACTTTATTATCATTTTATTTGTATTATGCTCTCTTTTCTCTTGTTTTCAGATATTTAGCACTTTCGAACTCTTTTGGAAGAAACGAAGCAAAAAGACCTAAAATTAGGGTTTTTCGGCGAAATTACACACATGGCGTTGCACATGGCAGCCGCTATAGGGGAAGCCATGAGTCATCAACCCTCAACTAGGAGGTAACCGCCATGTTCCCATGATCCACCCCATTTACACACATGGCGGGCGCCATGAAGGGATGGCGGGCGCCACCTTTGGAAATCACGTTCCCACTAAGTCCCACTAAGGGGAAGTTGGAGGGCACCATGGTCTTTACAAACTGCTGAAAATATCTATAAATAACTTATTTCATTTTGTTTTCTAGCATCCAACTTAATTTTACAACACTAAGCATATATTTATCATTTGTAATAGTGATAATCCGTCACATCGGGGGGTTATCGTACCTTGTGAGATTGAGTTGGGTCACCTCGAGTTGCTATCGTCTTTAGCTTCAGGAGTCGGAGGTTTATTTTTATACCAGAATCTAAGCCTCCGTTTGGAGCAGGTTCTTATTTATCGCTTTATTTATTTATTTCCCGCATCACTTTTATTTTATTTATTTCCCGCATCGCTTTTACTTTATTTATTTCCCGCATCGCTTTTATTTTATTTATTTCCTGCATCGCTTTTATTTTATTTATTTCCCGCATAGCTTTTACTTTATTTATTTTTCGCACTCGCTTTATTTTATTTATTTTCCGCACTCGCTTTATTTTATTTATTTTACGCACTTTACTCGCTCTCTACGCCTCACATTCTAAAACAAACTTTTCATCATGATTAACACCGTTATGTTCGTTTGTGTTACCATGTCTGGCTAAATCTTTTAAAGGTTAGAATGTAAGGATCGCGGTTAAAGTAATGTTTCACATATTGAAATCTGTAGAAATACTTTAAAGGCTATTTTGATTTTTAACTTGAGTTTTCTAAAACAGACTTGGTTAGTTTTAACTATTCGAGGAGTGTGAAAGCACCTTGGCTTAGTAACTAGGAATCTTTATCACTTTAAGGAAAAACTATTTTTGAAACTGTTTTCGGACGCGTTGATAGGTTTAAAATCAGGAAACTCCTTGGGTAAACTTTCCTAATCAAAATCACTTTTCAACTAAGTTTACGAGTCTCATTTCTTAAAAATAGGTTTACTACTTTAGCGTTCTGCGCACCTTTTATAAGTGACAATAAAAGGTCTTAAATTTAAGCGTAAACTCGGTTCTGAATACGCGAAAGCGACAGTTCCTGTTAAATGGATTCTTTTCAAGAATAGAAAATATTGCCTCATAAGTAGTTCTATTTAGACAATCGAAACATCACTTAACTGGCGTGAATTACATTCAACCTGTCTTTACCTGCATTTATTATTTACCGTTATTTTGCAAACCCAATATCTCTTATACCGCCTTAGATAAACACCGTAACGATAGTAATCGATAGATTGACGATTGGTCTCTGTGGGATCGATATTCTTTTATATTACTTTGATGTTATTCGTGCACTTGCGAATCACAACGATCAAGTTTTTGGCGTCATTGCCAGGCACCAACTTCGTCAAATTTCGTACCCTGTTGTTACACCGTATAGACTAAGGCATTATTAGTCGGTAAATGCGAAGAACCCGTAGTACCGGGGATTTAGTAGATCCTTTAGCGGAACCCGAACGTTATACTCGTACACGCCTCTTACTCATCCGAATTAAGAAAGTTATGCCCAAGAGTCGCGATAGGCGACCTCTTAAGGAATTTGCCCAACCATATGATAAGGGACCTAGTTCGAGTATAGTAAACCCCCTTATACCTGCTAACAATTTCGAACTAAAACCGTCTTTGTTGCAATTAGTGCAACAAAACCAATACGCGGGTCTCGCTATCGAGAACCCGAATCAACATTTAAAAGTTTTTATCCAACTAGCCGACACCTTTAAATCTAACGGTGCTTCACCCGATGCGATCCGTTTAAGATTATTTCCTTTCTCCCTCAGGGATAAAGCACGTTCATGGTTGGATTCACTTCTAGCTAATTCAATAACTACCTGGGAAGACCTTAGGAGAGTATTCCTTGCTAGATATTTCCCCCTAGTAAGACTGTTGTTCTTCGAAACCAAATAACTAGATTTGCTCAAAACCAAGGAGAATCGGTTTTCGAAGCTTGGGAGAGATATAAAGAGCTATTAACAGTCTTCCCACACCATGGCCTAGAATAATGGCTGATCGTTCATACCTTCAACAATGGACTCCATTATAACACCAAGATGAGCATCGATGTTGCCGCAGGCGGCGCGCTGATGAACAAACCTTATCCAGAAGCTTGTGACCTAATTGAGGATATGGCCTAAAACCATTATCAATGGGGAACTGAACGAGCATCAATAGAGAAAAAGGAGACCCAAGGTGGAATACATGAGGTAAGCTCTCTAGACATGATGCATGCGAAAATGGACGCTTTAGCCCTTAGGATCGAACATATGTCTACAAACACCAACACCGTGGCAGTAGTCCACACAGAGTGCGAACTCTGTGGATCTAAAGGACAAGAATCGGCGAAGTGTAACCTTTTGAATGAACTAAATACCGACTAAGTGAATTACGCCCAAGGTAACCCATTTTCAAAGACTTAAAACCCTGGATGGAAGAATCATCTGAATTTCTCCTATAAAAACCAGAACCCTATCCAAAATCATGCACCTCAGAGACCGCAAGGTTATCAGGCCCAAAAACCAAACCAACCTATGCAAGCTGTGCCCCAGAAGTCTAACCTTGAGAAGATCATGGAAAGCTTTATATCGGGCCAGACTCAGCAAAATAAAGAATTCCTAAACCAAAACATTCACGTGAACGAACTTATAACGCAATTAGGAACCAAGGTTGATCAGATAATCACTCATAACAAGATGCTTGAAACCCAGATCTCACAGGTAGCACAAAACCAAGCCCCACAAACTACACCTGGAGGCCAATTTCCTGGACAACCTCAACCAAACCCTCGAGGGCAAGCTAACGTTATCTCGTTATGAAGTGGGACCGCTTACGAGGGGCCTCAGAACCCAGCAATGAGCGAGTCCAAAACTTCTACCAACCAAGAAGAGGAACCGGAGGAACCCGAGAAACAAACCAACCAAGAAGGTGAAGCCATGGATAAAACTTACAAACCACCACCCCCGTACAAACCACCAATCCCGTATCCGCAAAGACTTAAACAAACCAAAGTCAACAACCAATATCAAAAATTTATAAAAGTGATAGAAAAGCTTCATGTAGAGATTCCTTTCACCGAAGCTATCACCCAAATTCCATCTTACGCCAAATTTCTCAAAGATATCTTAACTAACAAGCGTAGGCTCGACGATCCAAAACCCTTGGAATGCAACTTTATTTCTGAGGATAAACTTGCTAAGAAGGAGAAAGACCCTGGTAGTTTTTCTATACCTTGCATTTTAGGAAGTCATGTGATCGACAAAGCCTTCCAAGACTTAGGCGCTAGTGTAAGTTTAATGCCCTTAGCTGTATGTAAGAGGTTAAACCTAAGAGAATTGCAACCAACTAAGATGTCCCTACAATTAGCCGATAGGTCTGTTAAGTATCCTGTAGGCATTTTAGAAGACATCCCAGTTAGGATCGGTCAACTTTATATCCCAACAGACTTTGTGGTCATGGATATAAAA
Source organism: Lathyrus oleraceus (assembly GCF_024323335.1). Classification (NCBI taxonomy): domain Eukaryota; kingdom Viridiplantae; phylum Streptophyta; class Magnoliopsida; order Fabales; family Fabaceae; genus Lathyrus; species Lathyrus oleraceus. The sequence continues at coordinate 76,926,976 of NC_066581.1, read as the reverse complement.
GAAGACGAAGATATCCCTATCCTTTTAGGTAGACCCTTCTTATCAACCGCCGGAGCTATAATAGATGTCAAAAGAGGGAAATTAACCTTTGAAGTAGGGGACGAAAAGATTGAGTTTATTCTTTCGAAATTCCTGATGGCACCAATTCTAGGAGACGCATGTTATGCGATCGATATCATAGATGAGTGCATAAGAGAATTTGATCAGGGAGAATCTAAGATCGAACCATTTTCAAACCCGAATGAAAAGGATGATGAGTTAGAGGAAACGAAACCTCACACTAATGAATGTTTGGATCTTACTCCAGACCCTTCACCTAATTCTCAAAAACCAGCCCAAGAACTTAAGGAACTACCCAAGAACCTAAGATATGAGTTCCTGGATGAAGATATGAACCGCCCAATAATAGTTAGTGCCACCTTAAACCAAGAGGAGACGAATCGACTCTTGAATGTTTTAAGAAAATACCCCTCTGCCTTAGGGTACAATATCTCTGATTTAAAAGGTATTAGCCCATCCGTGTGTATGCACCGGATCTCACTAGAGGAGGATTCAAAACCTTCCAGAGAACATCAGAGACGAATCAACCCTGTGATAAGCGAGGTGGTGAAGAAGGAAGTCCTTAAACTACTGGAAGCTGGTATAATCTATCAGATCTCTGATAGTAAGTGGGTAAGTCATGTACATGTGATACCCAAGAAGGGAGGCATCATAGTCGTGCAGAACGAAAAGGGAGAGCATGTTGCTAAACGCATAGAAGACGGATGGTGTATGTGCATAGATTATAGGAAGCTCAATAAGGCAACTAGGAAAGACCATTTCCCCCTTCCATTCATAGATCAAATGCTGGAGCGTCTTGCCAGGCACTCTTACTTTTGTTATCTTGATGGATATTCTGGATTTTTCCAAATACCTATTCACCCCGAGGATCAAGAGAAAACAACCTTTACCTGTCCCTACGGAATGTTTGCTTACAGACGAATGCCATTTGCACTCTGTAATGCGCCAGCTACTTTCCAACGTTGTATGATGTCAATCTTCGCAGATTATCTCAACAGAATCATGGAAGTATTCATGGACGACTTCTCGGTGTGTGGATTAGACTTTGAAAACTGCCTTATTAACCTTGAGAAAATCCTAGAGAGATGCGTAGAAGTTAACCTAGTGTTAAACTCGGAGAAATGCCACTTTATGGTCAAAGAAGGCATAATGTTAGGACATATAATATCTGAAAGAGGCATTGAGTTCGACAAAGCAAAAATAAAAGTTATAGAAAACCTTAAACCTCCTAAGACAGTTAGAGAAGTCGGTAGTTTCCTTGGACAAGCCGGTTTCTACCGACGCTTCATTAAAGACTTCTCTAAAATAACAAAACCCCTGACCGGCCTTCTGATGAAAGACATCGAATTTATTTTCGATGAGAAATGCATCAAAGCCTTTAACCAGTTAAAATAAGCATTAATTTTAACACCCATTCTACAAACCCCGGATTGGACTAAACCCTTCGAAATAATGTGTGATGCTAACGATTTCGCTATAGGAGCTGTTTTAGGGCAAAGAAAAGATAAGAAACTACATGTAATATATTACGCTAGTAGAACCCTAGATGCCGCTCAGTTAAATTATACAACAACAGAGAAGGAACTCCTAGCTGTAGTTTTCGCAATCGATAAATTTAGGTCTTATCTTGTAGGATCTAAGATTATAGTCTATACAGACCATGCAGCTATCCATTACCTTCTGAGCAAAAAGGATGCAAAACCTATATTACTCAGGTGGATCCTTTTGCTACAAGAATTCGATTTAGACAGTAGAGACAAAAAAGGAACAAAAAACGTAGTTGCTGACCATCTTTCCAGATTAGAGCATTTAAAGCCAGATCATTTACCTATAAATGATGACTTCACCTATGACAGACTAGTAGCTAAGATAGATACTGCTCCCCTTGAACCTGATAGAGACAACCTTGGGACGATTTTAGAAATTAGCAGAATACCATGGTACGCTGATTATGTGAACTATCTAGCCGCTGATATCATACCACCTGACCTCAACTATCAACAGAAGAAGAAGTTCTTTTTAAAGATATAAGACACTTCTATTGGGACGAACCACTCCTTTTCAAAAGAGGAACTGATAACATATTTCGGCGTCGCGTTCAGGAAGAAGAAGTCAGAAACATCATAGAGCATTGTCATTCTTCACCCTATGGTGGGCATTCAAGCACATCCAAGACATACACTAAGATCCTTCAAGCTGGTCTTTATTGGCCGACATTATGGCGTGATGTCCATGCTTATATTGTCCGATGTGACCGATGCCAGCACGCTGGGAACATCCCAAGACGTGACGAAATGCCTTTGAAGAACATCCAAGAAGTATAACTATTTGACGTTTGGGGTATAGATTTCATGGGACCTTTTCCATCTTCATTGGGAAACAAGTACATTTTGATAGCAGTTGACTATATGTCCAAGTGGGTAGAAGCTATAGCCGCACCCACCAACGACACAAGAGTAGTCATCAAGATGTTCAAGAACAATATCTTTCCCAGATTTGGAGTTCCACGACTTGTCATAAGCTATGGTGGATCACATTTTATATCTAGAATATTTAATAAACTTCTAAGGAAATATGGAATGAAACACAGAGTAGCAACACCATATCACCCCCAGACTAATGGTCAAGTGGAAGTATCCAACAGAGAGATTAAGCATATCTTGGAGAAAACTGTATCAATATCTAGAAAAGATTGGTCTGAAAAGCTAGCAGAAGCACCGTGGGCTTACAAAACCCCATTAGAACTACACCGTACCAGTTGGTCTACGGGAAGTCATGCCACTTGCCTTTTGAACTCAAGCACAAGGCATATTGGGCCATCAAGACCCTAAATTTGGATTACCTAGCATCTAGAAAGAAGCGAATCCTTGATATTCACAAATTGGAGGAACTTCGCCAAAACGCTTACGAGAATACCGTTATATACAAGGAAAGAACCAAAGCTTGGAACGATAAGAGGATCGTGAAAAGGAATTTAATATAGGAGACTCTGTTCTTCTCTTCAATTCGAGATTACGTCTTTTTCCAGGTAAGTTGCGTTCGAGATGGACAGACCCCTTTGAGGTGTCCAAAATCCTGAAATCCGGAGCAGTTGAAATCCAGAACAACTCCTGTAATCCATTCGTGGTAAAGGGACAAAGACTGAAGCAATACCAAGGAGGTGACATACCCACAAAATGTCATGACCAAATTCTGACCGACCCTCAAGTTCCTACCTCTAACATATAAAGTCTGAATCGTCAAGATAACGACGTTAAACAAGCGATGCATAGGAGGCAACCCATGACTTCTTTTCCTTTACTTTTACTATTTTCAATTTATATTTATTTGTTTTATATGTATGTATATCTGTCGCATCCGCGAAAAAACAACCGGCGGGCTAAAACAAAACACAACACAGAGCCGTCACTGCACGTTATTTATCCCAAAATAGGGAAAGGAAATGCTCAGAGAAACCTGGAAAAAGCATGGTCTCGCGACCAAAGAGAAAGGGTAAGGGAGTCGGTTACGCAAGGGGAAGGTATTAGCACCCCTCACGTCCGTCGTACTCGACGGGATCCACGTTCTAAGAAAAGAAAAGGTTGCTAAACATCACACACACACACAAGGAACGCAGGTGGGGTTAAGAGGAAGAGAGCTCGCTAGGACATCGCATCCTATGCCTACATATCTCGTCTGGAACGAGAATCAGAGCTATTGTAGTTCGGCTCACGCACGCCAAACAAGACACACACACCCACAGGCAAACATGGAACCTGACAACCACTCGATGGAATTACGTCAGCTTCCGAACCAAACAATACAATCAGGATACGTACAGCCAATCGCTGGGCTTACGTCCATATCCTGACACACAAGCATATAACAAGCAAACACACGCAAAAAAGGAAAAAAAGTGCCCGGAGAGACCTCGCTCGGTCTCCTGCCTACATACCTCGTCTGGAACGAGGATCAGGGCGATGTAGTTCCCCTAAACAGGGGAGAAAGACTATCTCCTAACCAGAAACAAAGGGAAGACACACTACCAGGGAGCTGTACTCGAGCCTAGTGTTGTCATGCATCATTGCCCTAAGTTGAGGTTTCTACCTACTTGCACAACAGCAAGCTAACCCTATCCAGGAAGAAAGCAAGCATACAAGCATACAGATCAAAACAAGCATTTCAAACAAATATTCACATAGCACACACTATAACCAATCAAGTGAGGCTCACACAATGGGTTTGACTGCCGAAGCAAATCATCTGTACATGGGTATTATTCGCTCTTAACCTTGCCATTACGAGGCTAAGGTGAAGCAGATGAAAGGTGAGTGAAGATTAGACTTCACAGCTCTTATCCCTGACCAGGGAGAGCTTCAGACAAAGGAGCGTGGGTCCAGAATGGAGGGACCCTTCTACGCTCAAAGACTCTGACACAACTGTACAAAGTACCAGATCTTAGGTTTGTGCCCCAATGCATCAACACACAGCAGTGTGAGCAGAGGGACGACTCAACAGAATAGTGGGAGATAGATTGCATATCTCTATGATCCACCAATTGCCTTAATCAAGGTCTTTACCTGCTTGGGACAAAAAGTAAACAAGCACAAACATCGCCTCTTAAGGAGGACTTCAGACAGTTTGCCCGGCCAAGTAACAGGCCGGGTCTCCCAGACTACATGAAGAATAGAAGTCCTACCTCAAGTGGTTTAAAAACCAAGCAGCAGCAAGCAAGTTCTCAAGGAACTGTAAGCAACTAAATGTACCTGAAATCAATCAAGTATCATCAGTACTCAGACAAACCAACAGTAAACAGCAAATGTCAATCAGTTAATCTGTACAAACAACACAAGTTAATGCACACAAATGCAAGCCATAAGCTCAAGATCAAGCTTCACAACCTACAAAGCAAATTCATGTTAGTTCTCAACATCAACCAATCTCAATTTAAATTGACTTGAAGCATTCTCCTTAGGCATTGCACTTTTAACCTGAAAAGTCAAACCAAATGTGAGAAACTAGACCACTAGGACAAGCCTAGGGTCCAAAGGGGATAAAAAATCCTCAACAGCAAGTGTAAACCAACCAAAATCAAATTCAAACAATTCAAAAGCAAATGCAATTGGTCCCATGCTCATACCATTCATCATCATCATTTCATGACCAAAACAAGTCAAATTAGGTCAAACACAACACCAAAAGTCCAAACAGAATGACTTCAATCAAAAGCATACCAAAACAATTCCAAAAATCCTCAAATAATTCACACCTAAACAGGACACATTCAAGGTATAGCATGTCAATTTTCAGCTCAATTGGACAAAAGGAACTAGGCCAATGAAAATCAAGAAATCCAGACACAATTATTCAAGCCAATTCAAGACATTAACACATGCATTCACTTCAAAAATTCATAACAGAGTGAAAACAACTAAGAAATGAATGGGACCAAAAGCATGATGTCCTATAATGTGTCTAGCATCATCATACCAAATTTCACATCCATCCAATACCATATGAGCATTTCACAAAAGATATACAAACATGTATCACACAATGCTTCAAAATGAGCCAACAGTGAAGAAAATTATCAATCAAATTGAAAACTCCATCAAAAATTCCAGAAAAATTCACATGTTATCTTGACATATCAATGATCATTCATGCAAAATTTCAATCCAATCCAACAATCATAGGTCATGCAAATAAATTCATGAAGTTGACTTAGCTAGGTGTGACACAAATTGTCACACCTAGATTCAAAAAATCATATCTCAAGCATCAGGTATCCAAAAATCACAAACTTTATATGTACATCACCATCAACATGTCCAGAATGAGCACAAAAAATTTCAATCATTTATTTAAAAGTATGAGCATTTCATGATAGATATGGTGAAACATGTAAAAAATACACACAAGTCAAAGATCAATAGGCCAGGTCAACATTTTACCATGCACAACTTTTGAAACCATGCCTATAAAAAACTAGAGGGAATTTGGGAGCTATCAAAAAAATCCTCACTATTTTTGGACTAGCCAATATTTTTTTATGATTTTTCTAATATTTAAATGAATTGTTGAATATTTACTAAGTGTTTTATTAAATTAATTGGATTCAATGGCATATTCGTAATTGACACTCAGAATACCAAAACGCTGCGCATAACTAAAGGCGCTGGCAGCATGTAATTGGTCCAAATTTGGTGCTAAACACCATTCAAACGCGGCAATGCATTGAGACGGATCAAACACGAGCTCATCATCATTTTCGCTCAACAATTTCCCAGCGACCTCAAGAACACGCGATGAACAAAATTTAACAAAAATCCACAAGCCTATAACCATTGGAAAGGTCTGAATGAGAGGATCATGAATATGCTAACAATTTTGTCTAATTCTTCCTAAATCTCCTGGATCGAGCATTTTAGGTTTTGTCATCCAAACTAAAATTCACAATATCTCACTCTACAATCAATCATTCCAAAATCTAAAGGTATCATGATAACCTATGTCAAACACACTTCAAAACGCATACAACAATTAACAAAATCATGAGATTCGATTTGGCACCTTAATTCGAAGGCAGTGTTGAATCGTGATGTTTTGGCTCGAAATTCCTTCAAACAGATGAAGAAGAAGGATAGGTGAGTTGACTGGAATGCTTTGCCTAGCTCGAAATTGCTCCTAATGCAAGAAATCTTCAAATCACCATGGATGCATCAAGAATGGACAGTGGAGAATTTGATGTTCTTTGGTGATGAATCATCAAAACAGTTCAAGAGGAAGATCCATGGAAGAGGCAGCAAAAAGAAAATCGTGATTTGATGGAGAATTGAAAGAGTTTGATTCAATTTTGCTTGATCTTTGTTCTTGAGCTTTTGGAGAATTTGGAGGGAAAAGTGGTTACAATTTCTTGTGAAATGTGATTCTAATCAGAAGTTGGTTATGATTAAGATTAAATACCTCAGCTTAATTCATCCTTAATCATCCAATTAGCAAAAGTGCAAGTGATTAGCAAAATGTCATTTTCAATCCAAGGGCAAAAATGTCTTTTCACTATGGGGCCCATGACAGCTGTATGACAGCTCACACATTCTCTAAATATCAGTTATGATGTGTTGCAACTTGTCCCATGGTCATTGGTTGTGTAATTTTCATTTTCCACATGTCATGCCACTTTATGCATTTTCAAGTACACTTCAAAAATGACTTGGTCAAATATCGCACCTTGGATGTTTATGACCACTCAAACCATCTCTAATTGGCAAATGTGAGGTGTTGCAAAAATCCCCATTCCAAAATTCTCATTATTTCTCAAGTTGGACCATTTTGCCCCTGGATTTTTAACTGTACACTTGAAAATTGACTTTTTGCATTGACCATTTTTGATGAATTCCAATTATGCACCATGAAAGTACATGTCAAATGGAGTTTGCACATAAAAAGATCACTCAATTTGGACACTCCATGTGGAAGTTATGCCCCTCTGATTATGGGTCATTTTTGAAATTGAATGGACCATAACTTGACAACCATACATGGGATTTTCAAGTTCTTGGACTTTTTGGAAAGGTGAGACCAAGATATACAACTTTCATGTTGAACAAATTTTCATTTGAAGCTTTTTTGGACACGTAATTTTGAGGTCAAAAACTTTCCATTTTTGGAAACTTCTATTACAAGTCACTTTCTATTTTTGGCAATTTTTGTCCTGACTTGATTTTCTCCATTCTTGAGCTTTGAAATGTCAAATAACACTTGTTCCAACATGAATGAAGTGCATCCAACTCTTTTCCACCTCCAAATCCATTAAATCAAGCACAGTTGACCACAGTTGACTTTTCAACTGATAGATGAATTTGGCAATGCATTGATCAAACTGAGCTCCAATCTTCTGATGAAATGGCTCAAGGATGAAACCCTAGCCTTAATAATCTCAATAGAACCATGGGAGGATCCCCATACCCATCATAGACCCCATCTCCTGATCATGCCCTGATTGGCCCAATGCAACTGATTAGGGTTGACCAGTGGTCAAAACCCTAATCTCAAAGAATATGCTCCCCCCCTTGATGATATCAAGACCATGATGATGATGATGTATCACTTCAATCAAGATGAAGACCAATATCTTTTGAGAATCATGAAACCCTAATTTGGACCTCCACATCCTCAGATGGTTGCTGACCAGTCCAATGAAACCCTAGCTTGCACTTTGACTTCCTCATCTTCTGACCAAGACTTGGGAGAATGGCTTGCACAATGTAACCACATGATATGCAATATGCAATGCCTAATGTCCTAAAATGATATGCAATATGTTAAGCTAGTCCCAAGAGAGGAGGGCAAATTTTGAGGTGTTACAGCTGCCCCTATTCAATCCACTGTGAACCTGTCGATATGAATAGCCTCGGCTTTCAGATGATCAGGATGAAGAGTGATTGAATACCAAGAACAGACGAACAATTTGCACTCTGATGGGAAAATAATTAACAACGCCTGTCAGAATCGGCGAAGAACACAATCTCTGAACAATCCGTCTGGTACGGAGAAAGTCGGCCTGATCACCGAATCAGAAATATCGACCTGGATACCAAAATAAATGGTAACGCAGGGATAACCATGGCCTGAACACCCCTCATCCGCTCGGGATTATTATTCTCTCTTCTTCTTTTCGCTTTTCTTGAACCCCGAAATTTTCCATTTCTTTTTTGCTTTTTTTTTCATTTTCTTGAACCCCGAAATTTCTCTTGCGCAAATGATCCTCAGATCTCCGCATTTGAACCCCGTTCTTCTGTTTGCCAACATAATGAACCCCATTCTCCAGTTTGAACCCCAGTCGCCTGACGATAACTCACGATCGCCAATATGAACCCCGTTCTCCAGAAAATGCCGCAACATCTCCTTTTCTCCATTTGAACCCCATCTCCAGAAAATGTATCAACATCTTCTTTTCTCCATTTGAACCCCATCTCCAGTCTCTCGTGATAATTCCGCTGGCAACGCCGGAAATAACACCAAACACCACTCTGAGGGCGACATGTCAGAGGGTATACCTTCACAAAAGGAAGGTAGCATGTGTATCTCTTCCTCAGAAGACACCTATAACGACCTCCATTGGCCTCAGCCAGAGTCTAAGGTAACACATGAACAGAAGAAAATCCTAAGGACCTCATTCCGGATATAATCTTCATCTCTAATCTCCATTTGAACCCCATAACATGCCTCAGCATTTCTTTTCTCCATTTGAACCCCAGAACATGCCTCAACATTTCTTTTCTCCATTTGAACCCCGAAATCGCGCTGATCGCGTAACGTCTTCTGATTTTATCTCCATCTCTGTCCGACGGAAACATTTCCTCCAATATCGCACTACTGGGGAACATTGCTGATCTGACGTCCTGATGCTAAACTCCTCAGAGTAACATCTTCACCATCTGGTGAAACCAAACTACAAGCGGTAACCACGGCTTGAATTGCGCTGATCGCAAAATATTTCCCATCTCTGTCCGACGGAAAAACAAATCTCCTCCAGTATCGCACTACTGGGGAATATCTTCGATTCAATCATGATTCTAAACTCCTCGGAGTAACATCTTCACTGTCATGCAAAAACCACTTCTCAAACGGTAACCACAGCTTGAGACTAGCTTATGCTTGCAATATGATGCATGATTGATTTTTCTGCGTAATGCTCCATAATTATGGAAATGCTACGCGCTTTATTATTTTTCTATGCAACATGCTATGCTATTATTTTTTATGACGAATGCATAAAAAGTGTCCCCCTCAAGGGATTCTACTGAGGAGTACGAGACACTCTGCTGAGGAACTCGCCACTACTCCGATTTCACCCTGCTGGGGGATAACACTGCTGGGAAAAGGTAACCCTTGCTGGGGAAGAACCTCCTTTGCACCCAATCCGCTCAAGAAACTGCTGGGAAATAAGCACCACCAACACTCTGTGGGGGATACAACAGTCTTCGATTTGCTGAGGATATCAATCCCGACTCTGCTTCGGGAAACCCTCACAGATACCCAACGACTTCACTGGGGAAATGCTCACAGATACTCTGCTGAGAAGCGGCCCCCTCCAGGCCTGAGACTGGGGAAGCATCGATCTGACACCTGCTGGGGATAACCATCCTGACCCTGCTAGGGAAGATGAATGCTACTCCGCTGGGGACAACCCATGCCATCCATAGGTAAAATCAACTCAGCTGGGGATGCACACTGCTGGAGATATATTTCATTGAAACCCGCTCCACTCGGGGAATAGCAACCTTCATGCCCGGCTGCTGGGGAAATATCGTTTTAAACCTGCCGGGGATAACCATCCTGACTCTGCTGAGGAATCCACAGACCTTGATCTGCTAGGGATTTGGTCCTTTAATTCTGCTTGGGGATCTCGCTGGGGAAATGAGAAAAGTTGGTACAGAACACCCGTCGACTCGTCGAACCACGGTATCCACCTCCCAATCTCGCATCAGCTTTCCACTTTTGAGAATTCCCAGATTCCTCTGGACCTTTTCTGCTCCATCATCTTGTATTCCAAGATCGCGCCGCGCTCGACGAAAATCGTACTCCTGGGATTTATACATACTTTTCAATTTTCCGACTTTGAAGAGTCTTCTTGGTTAATTCCAAAGGTCGTCGAGCGTCTCGACGTCTCTCACTGCTTCTCTATCCATTCATCTCTACCTGATCGGACTCTGCGGGAAATTTCTACAGACTTTTCCAATCTTCCGATTTTGAAGAGTCTTCTTGATTAAAATCAAGGATCGTCGTACGTCCCGACATCTTCGTCATCCTTCCGTCTCTGGTCAGACTTTGTAGGGAATTTTTACAAACTTTCAAATCTTCAGATTTTGAAGAGTCTTCTTGATTAAAATCAAGGATCGTCGTACGTCTCAACGTCTTCGTCATCCTTCCATTCATTCGTTCCTGAGCGAACTCTCTGGGGATCTGTTACAAAGCTTCCACATCACAACCTGCAAGTGAGTGAAAAATATCTAACAGTTCCTGCAAAACAGATCGTTAGATAAAACCGTGCCCCAGGCGTGTCAAGATTTCAACACTTGGGTCACTCAACCTTCCAAATAAGATTTCAAGCTTTCAATCTTACAAACATGCATTGGAAGGGACCTGTATGTCTTAAAATGCAAAGATTCTATATCAAAATAATCAGATGTTTTTGCAATCAAAGCGGTAATGAAAAACAAAAACAAAATTATTTGACTGAATATGCATTTTATTGATTGAAAAGTGTGTGGCTCAAATTGAGCAATACAAAGGAAACAATTCCTGAAAAGAGGTAATTGCACAAAAGGAAAAATCTATCCTAATGGCAATGTGAAACCCGTAATCTCATCGAGTTCCAACTCGGTTACACCCCATATGTCCTCAGACTCTCCGTGCTTTCTGCCTTCTGAACAAAACGATTCTGATTGATCCCTACCGGGTATTATCCATGATGCTTTAACCAAAGCGCAAACGATCATGCTGGACGCAGTTGTTCGTTTCAATCCCTCTTTTGCCTGGACCGCCCTTTCGGGTTTCCAGTCCACCGGGATACCCTTTTTTGCCCAAGTCGCCTTTTCAGGTTTTCGACTTGCCGGGTGTACAATTTTCCTTTTATATTCCTAATTTTTGCCCGAACCATTCCTTTTCCTTTTTTTTTCGGTTCGCCGGGATGCCCATTTTTGCCTGGACTATTTTATTCTTTTCGTCCAGCGGGTCAATTCATACGAAGTATTTTTTAACTACGTCCGCATTCACAGGGGATGGAAAATCCTCGCCATCCATGGTCGTTAACAACAAGGCTCCACCAGAGAAGACCTTCTTGACCACGAACGGACCTTCATAATTCGGTGTCCATTTGCCCCTTCGATCGTTTTGAGGAGGAAGAATCCTTTTCAGCACCATATCACCCACGTGATACACCCGAGGTCGTACTTTCTTGTCAAAGGCACGCTTCATCCTTTGCTGGTACAACTGCCCATGACAGATAGCCGCTAGCCTCTTTTCCTCAATCAGGCTTAACTCTTCGTACCTGGTCCTTACCCACTCAGCCTCTTGCAATTTCACGTCCATCAGGACTCTCAAAGAGGGAATCTGAACCTCAACAGGTAATACAGCCTCCATTCCATATACCAATGAGAAAGGAGTTGCCCCAGTAGATGTACGCACCGACGTTCGATACCCATGCAATGCAAACGGCAACATCTCATGCCAGTCCTTATAGGTTACCACCATTTTCTGCACAATCTTCTTTATGTTCTTATTGGCCGCCTCAACTGCCCCATTCATCTTCGGACGATAGGGAGAAGAATTGTGATGCTCAATCTTGAATTCCCGGCACAGTTCTGCCATCATCTTATTGTTCAAATTAGAACCATTATCAGTAATGATTCTCTCGGGAACCCCGTATCGGCAAATGATGTCTCTCTTGAGAAATCTGGCTACGACCTGCTTCGTCACATTCGTATAAGAGGCTGCTTCAACCCACTTGGTGAAGTAATCAATAGCCACTAATATGAATCTGTGCCCATTCGAAGCTGTAGGCTCAATCTTTCCGATCATATCAATGCCCCACATAGCAAACGGCCATGGAGACGACATTAAGCTCAATGGATTCGGAGGCACGTGCACCTTATCAGCATAAATCTGGCATTTATGGCACTTCCGCACGAAATTGAAACATTGGGCCTCCATTGTCATCCAATAATAACCTGCCCTCAGCAGCTTCTTTACCATTGCATTCCCACTGGCATGGGTACCGAACGATCCCTCATGAACCTCTTTCATCAACTGGCTTGCTTCTCTATCATCAACACATCTGAGCAAGACCCAATCAAAATTCCTTTTATACAAAACCCCATCCTTATTCAGGTAAAACACCATGGCTAACCTCCGCAGAGTCTTTCAGTCCTTTTTAGATGCTCCCTCAGGATACTCTTGAGTCTCAAGATAGCGCTTGATATCATAATACCACGGCTTCTCATCATCAGACGCTGTATCAACAGCAAACACATAAGCCGGTCTATCCAGACGACCTACTTCAACACTGGGGAACTGATTCCACCACTGCACCTTAATCAAGGCGGCCAGAGTAGCCAAAGCATCTGCCAAAGGGTTCTCCTCTCTGGGCACATGATGCAACTTCACCTTGGTGAAAAACGTCAACAATCTCCTCGTATAATCTCGATACGGCACTAAATGAGATTGATGCGTATACCATTTTCCGTTAACCTGATTTATCACCAGAGCTGAATCTCCGTAAATGACAAGGTTCTTGATTCTCAAATCAATCGCCTCTTCAATCCCCAGTATGCAAGCTTCATATTCAGCCACGTTGTTGGTGCACTCAAATGTTAGCCGGGCAGCAAAAGGAATGTGGGATCCTTTCGGCGTAACCAAAACAGCACCAACACCACTTCCATTCACGTTAACGGCCCCATCAAATATCAGAATCCATTCGGATTCAGGGTCAGGCCCCTCCTCCGGGATTGGTTCCTCACAATCTTTCGATTTGAGAAACATGATGTCCTCATCAGGGAATTCAAACTTCATCGGTTGATAATCATCAATGGGTTGCTGAGCGAGGTAATCGGACAATACACTCCCCTTGATCGCCTTCTGAGAGGTATACTGAATATCATATTCTGTCAAAATCATTTGCCACCTCGCAACCCGTCCGGTCAATGCTGGCTTCTCAAAAATGTACTTGATTGGATCCATCTTGGAAATCAATAAAGTGGTATGAACCAGCATATACTGCCTCAGTCGGCGAGCAGCCCAGACCAAAGCACAGCAAGTTTTCTCGAGCAGTGAATATCTTGTTTCACAGTCGGTAAACTTTTTGCTAAGGTAGTATATGGCATGCTCTTTTCGACCAGACTCGTCATGCTGCCCCAATACACACCCCATAGACCCCTCGAGGACTGTCAGGTACAGAATCAACGGTCTTCCCTCCACAGGAGGCATCAGAATCGGAGGCCCCTGCAAATACTCTTTTATTCTTTCAAATGCCGCTTGGCAATCATTATTCCACCTGACCGTTTGATCTTTTCTCAACAATTTGAAAATTGGTTCACACGTGGCTGTTAGATGAGATATGAACCGTGAAATGTAGTTCAATCTACCTAAGAAACCACGAACCTCTTTCTCTGTTCTCGGTTCAGGCATTTCTCTTATCGTTTTTACTTTAGCAGGATCAACCTCGATTCCTTTCTCACTTACAATGAACCCCAGCAATTTTCCGGACCGCACTCCGAAAGTGCACTTGTTCGGATTCAACCTCAGTCTGAACTGTCTCAGCCGGTCAAACAACTAGGCCAGATCTACCAAATGCCCCTCTTCTGTTTGGGACTTTGCTATCATGTCATCAACATAGCATTCAATTTCATGATGAATCATATCATGAAACAAAGTCACCATGGCTCTCTGATAAGTAGCACCGGCGTTCTTGAGACCGAATGGCATCACCTTGTAACAAAAGGTACCCCACGGTGTAATGAACGTTGTTTTCTCCATATCATCTGGCGACATTTTGATTTGATTATAGCCAGAAAAGCCATCCATGAAGGAAAACACCGAGAATTGAGCTGTATTATCTACCAACACGTCAATGTGAGGTAGTGGAAAATCATCCTTTGGACTAGCTCTGTTCAGGTCTCGGTAGTCCACACACATCCTCACCTTCCCATCCTTCTTCGGGACTGGCACAATGTTCGCAACCCATGGCGGATAATTAGTGACAGCAAGGAAACCAGCATCCCACTGCTTCTGCACTTCTTCTTTGATTTTCATTGCCATGTCAGGTCTAGTTTTGCGCAACTTCTGCTTCACTGGAGGACAATCTGTTCTCAACGGTAGCTTGTGCACAACGATATCGGTATCCAGCCCTGGCATATCTTGATAAGACCAGGCGAAGATGTCGACATACTCTTCCAACAATACCACCAATCTGCTCTTTACACTTTCCTCCAAAGCAGCCCCGATTTTCACTTCTTTCTTCATCTCATCGGTACCCAGATTCACGACCTCAATCGGCTCTTCATGCGGCTGAATCACCTTCTCCTCTTGTTTCAACAACCTGGCTAATTCCCCTGGCAGTTCACAATCTTCTTCGTCTTCTTCTTCAGCAAGATAGATTGGATTGTCGAAGTCATACAAGGGTGTAACAGGATTGTTATCAATGAGATCCGGAGAAGAATCGCATCTGCATGAATGTTGATTCATGCATTGCTTTAGAACCAGTGTGACAAATTGAAAAGAAAAACGAAAACATTGCCATTTTTATTTTGTTTTTATTTTTAAACTGCAAAAATAAATGAAAAACAGAGAACACCGCTTTTAATTGAAAAACATCCTTTTATTGATGATGCAAAATCTTGCAAATTTAAACATGAGGTGGCCCTTACAATGGACCATTACGTGTCGGGCAACACGTATGGCTTTCATGCATATAAAATCAAAACAGGAAAAATATTACTCTTCCAGCAGAGTGACCCGGATGATCTTTTCAGCCTTCCAGTTCTGGATTCCCATCCCTGGTGCGCACGGCTTTATCCACCGGTCCATGTCACAGTCACTATCAACATCTTCACCCATCATGCAGATGTGATCCGGATCCAGCATTCCGGCACTTGTGAAGGTGACTGACGTACGACGTCCTCTGCCTTGCCCTGAGCCTCGGCCCGGCTGGTACCCCACTCCAAATCTATCTTTCTTCGCAGGGACCTCCATCATTCTGCCCCAACCAGGAGCCTTTCCACTCTTCACCACCTTAGTGGCCTGCTTGTATGAAGATATGGACGGTTTCTCCTCCTCCTGTTTAGCAAACAGAGCATTCTCCACCTTAACAGTTTCAAATGCCTGGCTAGGCGTCTCCCAGATCTCGCCATCCATCTCCACATATTTGAATGAGGACAGGTGGCTGACAAATATGTCCTCCTCTCCACACACAGTGACGACTTGACCCTCCCAGATATATTTCAGCTTCTAGTGCAAAGTCGATGTTACTGCTCCCGCAGCGTGGATCCATGGCCTACCCAACAAGCAACTGTATGCCGGCTGAATATCCATGACGTAGAAAGTTGACTTAAACAGCTCTGGGCCAATCTTCACTGGCAACTCTACCTCTCCAAATACAGCCCGCTTTGATCCGTCGAAAGCCCGCACAATCAAATCCGTCGGGGTCAGAATCAGCCCATCACAGTTCAGCTTAGCCAGAGCCTTCTTCGGCAACACATTTAAAGAGGAGCCAGTATCAACTAGCACATGCGAAAGCACGGCTCCTTTGCATTCCATAGCTATGTGTAGCGCCCTATTGTGATTCCTTCCATCCACTGTCAGGTCCATGTCCGTAAAACCCAGCCCATGGCTAGCATGCACATTGGACACGACCGTCTCCAATTGATTTATAGTGATTTCCTGAGGAACATAGGCCTTCTTCAGAATTTTCAACAAAGCTTCTCTATGCCCTTCTGAGCTCAACAGCAATGACAGAATGGATATTTTGGAAGGGGTCTGCTGTAGATGGTCAACAAGTTTATACTCAGACTTTTTGATGATTCTCAGAAATTCTTCAGCATCATCATCAAGTTTGTTATCCGACCCCGCAGGCGCCGGTGTCACCACAGGAGTATCATTACCAACCACAGCTTTTCCTTTTGCCCTGGCTAAAGCCTCGGCCTTTTCTTTTTTATCTTTTTCCCCTTCACCTCCCCTCAGAGCCTCTGGAACAAATAGTCTTCCGCTGCGAGTGAAACCGCTGGGACCGGCATTATCCACCTTTGACACGGCGGTTTCACTTGCAGATTGCTCTTCTACTTTCTCACCGTTACAATAGACCTCCCCACCATAATGCCAAGGCACGGCGTCATCTTTGTCATAGGGAATTGGTCCAGGTACCGTGATGGTAACTGGAGCCGCTTCAGCAAGGTTTGACAAATCCACCGGATCAAAGTATATTGTTATGGTGGAGACCTCCTCCTTTCCCGCATCAACCTTCTTCTCAATAATAATATCCTCATTGTCCATCAGACCCTGGACAGCCTTCCTCAGAAGCATGCATCCCTCGGGAGCAATAGTGCACTCGGCACAACCAGAATCACAACCCGGGTAGACCCCATTTTTCAACAACTGCCTCTTGACCTCGGCCAGAGGAGTCTTCAACTGATCCACAGACAACAACCCAACTCGGATCTCCTCGGAGATAGCATTCACCCCCCTCTGACCATGCGCGGGCATGGGATTAGCGTTGACATTGGGAGATGGTGCGAAGTTGATTGCTTTTGAATCCACCAGGTCTTGAACTGTGTGCTTAAAAGCTTTACAGTTCTCAATGTTATGCCCAGGCGCACCTGAGTGGAATTCACACTTTGCATTTTCATCATAACTGGCTGGCCTTTGATCAGGTCTCAAAGGTGCCAGAGTTCTGGTCTGTACCAACCCCAAATCCATCAGCTTCTTGAACAGGAAAGAATAGGTCACCGGAGGCCTATCAAATTGTCTGTCCACTGCTTTACCCCTCATCTGATAACCAGCCCTTTGAGGCCTCTGCTGAAAGGGTTGTCTCTGTTGCTGTTGCTGCTGTTGCGGTGCAGGTCGATGTTCAGCAGGAATAGTTACTGAAGCAGTGTGCTGGAAGTAACGATCCCTACTGGGTCCACGTTGAGCATACACGGCGCTGGTATCGCCCTCTTTTTTCCTCTGGCCCCCATTACCAAACGGCTTCTTCGACCCAGACGACGAAGAAGAAGCAGCACCCTGAATTTTACCGAGCTTCAGCCAGCTCTCTATCCGTTCACCGACCACCACAATATCTGAAAAGTTAGTCACCGGACAACCAACCATTCTTTCAGCAAACGGCCCCTGCAGGGTTCCCATAAAGAGATCTGACATTTCCCTGTCAACAAGAGGAGGTTGCACCCTTGCAGCCAATTCCCTCCACCGCTGAGCATACTCCTTAAATCCTTCATTATTTTTCTGAGACATACCCTGCAGCTGGGTACGACTCGGAGCCATGTCAGCGTTGAACTGATATTGCTTGAAGAATGCGTCCCCAAGATCCTGCCAATTCTTAATTTCTGAGGACTTCAACTTGGTATACCATTCCAGGGAACCTCCGGACAGGCTGTCCTAGAAAAAGTACATCCACAGTTTCTGATCCATTGTATATGCCGAGATCTTGCGGACGAAGGCCTGAAGGTGCGTCTCAGGGCAAGAACTCCCGTTATATCTGTCGAAAGTGGGCGCTTTGAACTTCTGTGGGATCACAATCCCCTCGACAAGCCCCATATTAGACATATTGACCACCCCGGAAGTGGCATAGCTCTCAAGCACTTTGATCTTTTCAGCCAGCAGCTGAATCTCCTTGTTCTGAGGCGGAGCACTGTATGGAACAAACGGTTCATTCTGCATTGAAAACTGATCAGCCTCCCTGTCTTCCTCCCGGTCTTCATCAAACCCGTAAAATGGAGGCACAAAATTATCCTTCACATTCTGACCCGGCCCAGGCTGACCACCTGCATGACCAAAACCGGCAACATTATTCACCATACCCACAGTCGCTCTCTTGCCACCATCTCGAGACCCCAGCCCCTGGTTGGAGACACCATCCAGGTTAACCCCGCTGTTTGCTGCAGAAGCCCGCTCGAGCTTTTCAACCTTGTCTGCTAGAGCCTTCTGACCAACCGCAAAGCCTTGCATGATGTTGATCAGCTCGTTCATTTTATCCTTCAGCTCGAGGATGTCTGTATTGGGAAGATCCATGAGTCTGGGAGTATTGCGTCTGGTGAAGTATCTGTGAGGTCGTGTTGAGTGCAAAGGTACAGTTCTGCGAGCACGAGCAATGATTCCTGTCACAATCACGCACGTTAGTAACATATACCTGCAAAATAAAACACAGGTTATTATGATCAATGCATGAATGCAGTGTTTATCCACATGAGGAACACTTTTTCTCTCAATCCTGGCATCATTGAGACAAACAATAATCCGGCATCAATATTTTGTTATGCAGCATTTGATTTCATCGTGCAGATCGGAGATATGTGATTTAGTATGATACCCCCAAACCATGTGTGTGCTTGTGTGAGTGCATACGGTAAAGCAAATAAAGCTTGAAGATCAATCACTGAATGAAAAATACCATCAGATAGCCAAAAGTGCACAATAAGTGCCATAGTCATACATCAAATCAGATAAAATTCAAATACAATCCTCCGGAATCAGGAAAGAAATACAAGCCAATAGATTCCGTCAACAAGCCTGACGGTAATCCACAACAAATGAAAGATCTAGCCGGATGAGGGTCCCACAGATGGCCCTATCTCATCTTCCATCCTTGCGAACTCTGCGGCGAACCTGAGCTCTGTATTCTCCTGCTGTAATCTCCCCACCTCTTTCTGGTGAATCTTCATCTGCCTGAAGCAATGATCTCTCTCAGCCATGTAATGATCTCTCTCGGCGATGATCTTTGCTTTCTCTGCTTCCCACTCCGCAGCGAGGGCCCTGGCTCTGGCATCTCTCTGATCTCTCACGAGAATCTGCCTCCTCTTCTCATCCTCAATGACCTTTGAAGCTCTGGCTAGCTTCTCTTTGGTGACGTCATGCTCTCTGCTAGATGATGCTAATGCCTGGCTGATCTTCCCATAATAGGCCGTATCCATCTCAAAGCGCTTTGCTTCCAGGGCATGTCGCTTGTCTTGATCTTCCATCTTCGCCTTGATCTCCTGGTTGGCCATCTGAATTCGAGCAACCGTCATCTCCAATTCCGCTTTCTCTGCAAGCAACTGATCTCTGGCTCTCTTCATCTCGAGGAACTCTTCCATACTGACAGAAGAACTTGGACCCTCAATCCGAAGACACACAGGATCACCTCCAGGAAATGGTAGATGTGTAACCTCAATCCTCTTCCGCAACCAATCATCAAATAGAGGAAAATACCGACAGTTGACCTTCCCATAAGGAACCTTACCCTTCCTCTGGATATCTCGCCACTCATCCAATACCTGCCTCAGCTTAGCCTGGTTACCCTCAATCGGGAAGTAAAAGGACTCCTGGATCTCTCGCCCGAGAGGAGGACCCTCTACAGCAAACCCCATCTGTCTCCTGAGAAGCGTCGGGTTGTAATTGATGCAACCCTGAACTCCCACAAGAGGCACATTGGGTAGACTCCCGCAACTGTATATAAAATCCCGGCCAGCCAGACCATTATGAGTCCATGCAATGTCATCAGCCCGCAAACCCATCAACCTGAAGGACCACTTGACAGAAGGATCAAGATGAGCAAAAGCACCTCGAGACGGCAAATACCCCATAAACCACCTGAAGAGCAACTGAGAACAGCACCGGATCAGCCCACCACGCCGCTTCTCGTTCCTGTTATGAACCGAGTAGTACACATCTCCGGTCAGAGTAGGAATCGGGTTTCTCTGCAGGAACAACCTGATAGCATTATGGTCCACAAAATTCTTTTGATTAGGAAACAGAATAATCCCATAAATGCTTACAGCAATCAAAGCACAAAC
Organism: Lathyrus oleraceus; assembly: GCF_024323335.1. Taxonomy (NCBI): domain Eukaryota; kingdom Viridiplantae; phylum Streptophyta; class Magnoliopsida; order Fabales; family Fabaceae; genus Lathyrus; species Lathyrus oleraceus. Next base: position 76,906,394 of record NC_066581.1, on the reverse strand, counting down.
CGTCTTCCAATTACCCATCGCAGCATGTTCCTTGGCGTTAGCTTCCAAGAAACTCAAATGAAATCCAGGTAACTTCCCCTTTTCCTTCAAACCCTCTCTGATCATCTCCGGACTCAAATAAAGAGCACGGGAAATCCCAAGGACATCGGGTTCCACCCTAGTAACATGGAAAGGAATCTGATCACGGATCTGCATACCCAGGATGCCAGCATAATCCTCCATCAGAGGTCCCAACAAATAATCTGGAAATACGAAACATCTCAGCCCCGGGTCGTAGAACTGGAGAAGAGTATGAATGGCGCTCCTGTCGCTGTCTGCGAGTCTGAAAACCATCTTCAGGATACTACCGTATGCCTCTCTGAACATCCCCCCATGGTCGGGAGTAATCAATGCTATCATCTCCTTCAGCACACCAATCTCAGGATCGAAGAAACTATAGGCAATGTTGTCTTTCAGACCGGTCCTCATATCTGAACAGGAAGTCTCTCAACCAGGATCTCGATCAAAAATGTCCCTGCATATGGATAAACATGTGTTAGATGCAATTAATGCAAGATGTAATGATGCTGATGAATGAATGCAATGCGTCGCCATCCTCCAAGCCATCTGATCATTTGCACTGAAACCTGGTTTCCGAACTGATCATAACCATCCGAGGAAACAAGTAACCACAAATCCAACTCAAGGGTTCCGAAATAAACGGAAGACTGATACCCCATCATCATCATCAAACCACAATCTCTGAGCAGATACCCATAATCATCTGAATCGGCCCGGGGAATCCTGAAATAAACGGATCCCCACTGATAAATACCACGGACAGCACTCCGGCGTCTCGGCAATAAATGGCCATAAATCCGACTCATAAATAGGACTCTGATCCACAGAACAAAAAGTCACCATCTGCACACCATCTGAACATGCATCTGAAAGAATCACCCTCCCCTCACAGGTAAATTCTAATCAGGTCATCCTAAGGCGGATAATAGTCTCGACAATCGGGCAAAGATACTCAATGGGTTTGCCCTTTCGGGTGTGCCATTGTAGCTCTCCTGAGATCGTCTAAACCAAAGATCCGGGAAATGATCGGTCACCAGAGTCAACAGTTCAGACGAAGTAACTCAACCAAAGTGGAATATCCACAGAGGCAAGCACTATCAAATGAACCTCGTCCGGCTTGTGGTACATCATGCTGCCAGGCACATATTGACTTAACATGAAAGAGGCAACATGAGACCACACTAATCCTAGGTGTATACTCGGGCCTGGGTTTTAGCCCTACTCAGAACACCCACCCCAAACAGAGGAACCACCTGCACAGAGGACGGCAACATGATAGTATGATGCATGCAAATATTTATGCAAATATATACACAGGTTAGAATAATAAATGCAATAAATAAAGCACAAGCAACCTAAACTATCCTAGAACGCTAGGAGAGACTCGCTTAGGGAAGATGGACCAGCACAGGTCAACATCTTGTTAGAGTCCCCAGCAGAGTCGCCAGCTGTCGCATCCGCGAAAAAACAACCGGCGGGCTAAAACAAAACACAACACAGAGCCGCCACTGCGCGTTATTTATCCCAAAATAGGGAAAGGAAACGCTCAGAGAAACCTGGAAAAAGCATGGTCTCGCGACCAAAGAGAAAGGGTAAGGGAGTCGGTTACGCAAGGGGAAGGTATTAGCACCCCTCACGTCCGTCGTACTCGACGGGATCCACGTTCTAAGAAAAGAAAAGGTTGCTAAACATCACACACACACACAAGGAACGTAGGTGGGGTTAAGAGGAAGAGAGCTCGCTAGGACATCGCATCCTATGCCTACATATCTCGTCTGGAACGAGAATCAGAGCTATTATAGTTCGGCTCACGCACGCCAAACAAGACACACACACCCACAGGCAAACATGGAACCTGACAACCACTCGATGGAATTATGTCAGCTTCCGAACCAAACAATACAATCAGGATACGTACAGCCAATCGCTGGGCTTACGTCCATATCCTGACACACAAGCATATAACAAGCAAACACACGCAAAAAAGGAAAAAAAGTGCCCGGAGAGACCTCGCTCGGTCTCCTGCCTACATACCTCGTCTGGAACGAGGATCAGGGCGATGTAGTTCCCCTAAACAAGGGAGAAAGACTATCTCCTAACCAGAAACAAAGGAAAGACACACTACCAGGGAGCTGTACTCGAGCCTAGTGTTGTCATGCATCATTGCCCTAAGTTGAGGTTTCTACCTACTTGCACAACAGCAAGCTAACCCTATCCAGGAAGAAAGCAAGCATACAAGCATACAGATCAAAACAAGCATTTCAAACAAATATTCACATAGCACACACTATAACCAATCAAGTGAGGCTCACACAATGGGTTTGACTGCCGAAGCAAATCATCTGTACATGGGTATTATTCGCTCTTAACCTTGCCATTACGAGGCTAAGGTGAAGCAGATGAAAGGTGAGTGAAGATTAGACTTCACAGCTCTTATCCCTGACCAGGGAGAGCTTCAGACAAAGGAGCGTGGGTCCAGAATGGAGGGACCCTTCTACGCTCAAAGACTCTGACACAACTGTACAAAGTACCAGATCTTAGGTTTGTGCCCCAATGCATCAACACACAGCAGTGTGAGCAGAGGGACGACTCAACAGAATAGTGGGAGATAGATTGCATATCTCTATGATCCACCAATTGCCTTAATCAAGGTCTTTACCTGCTTGGGACAAAAAGTAAACAAGCACAAACATCGCCTCTTAAGGAGGACTTCAGACAGTTTGCCCGGCCAAGTAACAGGCCGGGTCTCCCAGACTACATGAAGAATAGAAGTCCTACCTCAAGTGGTTTAAAAACCAAGCAGCAGCAAGCAAGTTCTCAAGGAACTGTAAGCAACTAAATGTACCTGAAATCAATCAAGTATCATCAGTACTCAGACAAACCAACAGTAAACAGCAAATGTCAATCAGTTAATCTGTACAAACAACACAAGTTAATGCACACAAATGCAAGCCATAAGCTCAAGATCAAGCTTCACAACCTACAAAGCAAATTCATGTTAGTTCTCAACATCAACCAATCTCAATTTAAATTGACTTGAAGCATTCTCCTTAAGCATTGCACTTTTAACCTGAAAAGTCAAACCAAATGTGAGAAACTAGACCACTAGGACAAGCCTAGGGTCCAAAGGGGATAAAAAATCCTCAACAGCAAGTGTAAACCAACCAAAATCAAATTCAAACAATTCAAAAGTAAATGCAATTGGTCCCATGCTCATACCATTCATCATCATCATTTCATGACCAAAACAAGTCAAATTAGGTCAAACACAACACCAAAAGTCCAAACAGAATGACTTCAATCAAAAGCATACCAAAACAATTCCAAAAATCCTCAAATAATTCACACCTAAACAGGACACATTCAAGGTATAGCATGTCAATTTTCAGCTCAATTGGACAAAAGGAACTAGGCCAATGAAAATCAAGAAATCCAGACACAATTATTCAAGCCAATTCAAGACATTAACACATGCATTCACTTCAAAAATTCATAACAGAGTGAAAACAACTAAGAAATGAATGGGACCAAAAGCATGATGTCCTATAATGTGTCTAGCATCATCATACCAAATTTCACATCCATCCAATACCATATGAGCATTTCACAAAAGATATACAAACATGTATCACACAATGCTTCAAAATGAGCCAACAGTGAAGAAAATTATCAATCAAATTGAAAACTCCATCAAAAATTCCAGAAAAATTCACATGTTATCTTGACATATCAATGATCATTCATGCAAAATTTCAATCCAATCCAACAATCATAGGTCATGCAAATAAATTCATGAAGTTGACCTAGCTAGGTGTGACACAAATTGTCACACCTAGATTCAAAAAATCATATCTCAAGCATCAGGTATCCAAAAATCACAAACTTTATATGTACATCACCATCAACATGTCCAGAATGAGCACAAAAAATTTCAATCATTTATTTAAAAGTATGAGCATTTCATGATAGATATGGTGAAACATGTAAAAAATACACACAAGTCAAAGATCAATAGGCCAGGTCAACATTTTACCATGCACAACTTTTGAAACCATGCGTATAAAAAACTAGAGGGAATTTGGGAGCTATCAAAAAAATCCTCACTATTTTTGGACTAGCCAATATTTTTTTATGATTTTTCTAATATTTAAATGAATTGTTGAATATTTACTAAGTGTTTTATTAAATTAATTGGATTCAATGGCATATTCGTAATTAACACTCAGAATACCAAAACGCTGCGCATAACTAAAGGCGCTGGCAGCATGTAATTGGTCCAAATTTGGCGCTAAACACCATTCAAACGCGGCAATGCATTGAGACGGATCAAACACGAGCTCATCATCATTTTCGCTCAACAATTTCCCAGCGACCTCAAGAACACGCGATGAACAAAATTTAACAAAAATCCACAAGCCTATAACCATTGGAAAGGTCTGAATGAGAGGATCACGAATATGCTAACGATTTTGTCTAATTCTTCCTAAATCTCCTGGATCGAGCATTTTAGGTTTTGTCATCCAAACTAAAATTCACAATATCTCACTCTACAATCAATCATTCCAAAATCTAAAGGTATCATGATAACCTATGTCAAACACACTTCAAAACGCATACAACAATTAACAAAATCATGAGATTCGATTTGGCACCTTAATTCGAAGGCAGTGTTGAATCGTGATGTTTTGGCTCGAAATTCCTTCAAACAGATGAAGAAGAAGGATAGGTGAGTTGACTGGAATGCTTTGCCTAGCTCGAAATTGCTCCTAATGCAAGAAATCTTCAAATCACCATGGATGCATCAAGAATGGACAGTGGAGAATTTGATGTTCTTTGGTGATGAATCATCAAAACAGTTCAAGAGGAAGATCCATGGAAGAGGCAGCAAAAAGAAAATCGTGATTTGATGGAGAATTGAAAGAGTTTGATTCAATTTTGCTTGATCTTTGTTCTTGAGCTTTTGGAGAATTTGGAGGGAAAAGTGGTTACAATTTCTTGTGAAATGTGATTCTAATCAGAAGTTGGTTATGATTAAGATTAAATACCTCAGCTTAATTCATCCTTAATCATCCAATTAGCAAAAGTGCAAGTGATTAGCAAAATGTCATTTTCAATCCAAGGGCAAAAATGTCTTTTCACTATGGGGCCCATGACAGCTGTATGACAGCTCACACATTCTCTAAATATCAGTTATGATGTGTTGCAACTTGTCCCATGGTCATTGGTTGTGTAATTTTCATTTTCCACATGTCATGCCACTTTATGCATTTTCAAGTACACTTCAAAAATGACTTGGTCAAATATCGCACCTTGGATGTTTATGACCACTCAAACCATCTCTAATTGGCAAATGTGAGGTGTTGCAAAAATCCCCATTCCAAAATTCTCATTATTTCTCAAGTTGGACCATTTTGCCCCTGGATTTTTAACTGTACACTTGAAAATTGACTTTTTGCATTGACCATTTTTGATGAATTCCAATTATGCACCATGAAAGTACATGTCAAATGGAGTTTGCACATAAAAAGATCACTCAATTTGGACACTCCATGTGGAAGTTATGCCCCTCTGATTATGGGTCATTTTTGAAATTGAATGGACCATAACTTGACAACCATACATGGGATTTTCAAGTTCTTGGACTTTTTGGAAAGGTGAGACCAAGATATACAACTTTCATGTTGAACAAATTTTCATTTGAAGCTTTTTTGGACACGTAATTTTGAGGTCAAAAACTTTCCATTTTTGGAAACTTCTATTACAAGTCACTTTCTATTTTTGGCAATTTTTGTCCTGACTTGATTTTCTCCATTCTTGAGCTTTGAAATGTCAAATAACACTTGTTCCAACATGAATGAAGTGCATCCAACTCTTTTCCACCTCCAAATCCATTAAATCAAGCACAGTTGACCACAATTGACTTTTCAACTAATAGATGAATTTGGCAATGCATTGATCAAACTGAGCTCCAATCTTCTGATGAAATGGCTCAAGGATGAAACCCTAGCCTTAATAATCTCAATAGAACCATGGGAGGATCCCCATACCCATCATAGACCCCATCTCCTGATCATGCCCTGATTGGCCCAATGCAACTGATTAGGGTTGACCAGTGGTCAAAACCCTAATCTCAAAGAATATGCTCCCACCCTTGATGATATCAAGACCATGATGATGATGATGTATCACTTCAATCAAGATGAAGACCAATATCTTTTGAGAATCATGAAACCCTAATTTGGACCTCCACATCCTCAGATGGTTGCTGACCAGTCCAATGAAACCCTAGCTTGCACTTTGACTTCCTCATCTTCTGACCAAGACTTGGGAGAATGGCTTGCACAATGTAACCACATGATATGCAATATGCAATGCCTAATGTCCTAAAATGATATGCAATATGTTAAGCTAGTCCCAAGAGAGGAGGGCAAATTTTGAGGTGTTACAATATCCATGTGGAGACTAACAGTTATAATATTTGTGATTTCAGGTGTCCTTTGTTTCTAATCTAACTTTTCAGGAATGGAGAATATCGACACTATGCCAGTAATATTTTGTGACCCAGTTCAAGAGCAGCACTGTGCCATGCTTTCACAGCGCCCGATGTTGCCTACCAGATATTCCGACTCGAGCTGTATGGAGGCATTAGGCATTGAGCCTAGTGTCAGGAACTTATGCAATCAGTTACAGTGGGATGAATATACATATACTATGCACGTGACTTACAGGAACCTGACCTTGGAGTTCCTGAGCTCGCTTGTCTACGAGCCTTATGTTGGTCACGCCAGTGATGGAGGATACATTAACTTCAGATTGTTTGGGGCAGAATACACCTTTAACCACAAGTGTTTCTGCGACTTGCTTGGTTTCCAGACTGCCTATGATGCTTCGTCCGAGCTCCCCATGAGCTACTTTCTGAGCCGAGACGTCGAGAAGTTTTAGAGCGATATCACGTGTGGAGGTAGTCCTGACCCTTCAACCCAGATCTCCCACAAGATTCATAACCCTGCTTTCCGATACTTCCAGATGATCATTGCCCACACCTTCCTGGGGAAGAGTGACCCTGATGCGCATGTGAGTGCTGAAGAGATCTTCTTCATGTACTGTACCACTCAGTCACGCCCGGTAGACTGTGGAGCTTTCTTGATCGAGAGCCTATACCTTAATACTCGCTCTGTTGCGAGCCCCATACATGTCGGAAGCACGGTGACCCACATAGCCTCATCCCTGGGACTCGATAGAAGACTATCTCACCTGATGCCCTATTGCAACTACACCTTGATGGACATTGATTTCTGTCTAGACTGTGGTCTGATGAGGAGATCCTCTTTCCATCTGGATCAATACAAGCTGTTAATTGAGGGTGAGACCATTCACTACTTCACTTTACCTGACCCTCAGGTGACTTGTGTTATTGATCATGCCAACTGGGCCTACGCCATAGAAGGGCAGGGAGAGACAGTGGATGCGTCGAAGATTGCACCGATCAGAATTAAAGTTCGTACCAACAATCCTAATCTCCAGAATTCGAGCATGCAGTCCGAATTGGTTAAGCTTCGCATGGAGATAGCCGAGCTTCGCCAGGAGCTTGCTGACGTTGCCCTGCAGGTCGAGGTAGAAGTTGCCTCACACGACACCGAGACTGATATGCTGCATGATGAGATCGCCGATCTCCGACGCCAGATCACAGAGCTTCGAGGCTACGAAGTCGAGGAGACTCCACTATATCCCGAGCGTTGATGCCATCATGGACCGAGAAATACCGTTTGAATTTCCCTATTTTTCCGTTACTTATTATTCATGCCTATTTTGATCGTTTCCTATAACATTATGCTTGCTTTATTTTTCCTAAGATCTCTGGACTCGTGAGTTATTATTGACTCTTCACACACACACACACACACACACACACACAGATATATATATATATATATATATATATATATATATATATATATATATATATATATATATATATATATATATATATATATATATATTAATTATTATGTTTTTTTATGTCCATTATTTTATTTTATTTTATTTTATCTTATTTTGTTTTGTTTTATTTAATTTTGTTTTACTCTATTTTTATTTCATTTTATTTTATTTTATCAAGCTTAAAATAAAAAAAAATAAAAACAGCATTCGGGGATACCTATATACACCCCCCATTACAAAAATGAAGACGAGAGGATTGAGGCCCAAGAAGCAAACAATATAGCCGGCCCAAACCATATCTGAAGACATGGCGAGCGCCATAAGTTCCATGGCGGGTGCCATGACGTAACAGTCAAATTTACCTTTTTTTACTATTTATACCTTCTTCAACCTCTCCAAACTTATTCTCTTCTTCTCCAAACTCCACCAAATTTATAAAAATTTCCAAGCTTCTCATTTTCACTACAAGCCATTACAATTCTCCATCTTCACTTCTTCAACTCTCCACCAAAAATCCATTAAATCCCATTTTCTCTTTTCTTTTCTATAAATACTCATTTTTCTCTACAACCTCCATTAATGGCCAGAATGGAGCTTAACAACATCACTCTTCGTGGAGGAAAACCCGGTGAGCGACAAAACAAGATTTTGCAAAGATTGCAAACTCGGGAGATCCTCGCTACCAGGTATGTCGACAAAGACTGTTTGTACACTCTAGGCACATATCATAGTGTTTTCCACATGTTAGATAATTTAGGATTGCATGATATTTTTGCTAGTAAAGCGCCCACCTACGATAGGCTCACAAGGGAATTTTTAAGTTCCCTAATTTACACTGTCCATCCTGGCACTGCTAGCACGGTAGGTACCGTATATTTTAGAATGTTTAATGTAGAATACGAGTACACTACCGATGCTTTAGCAGGTTTGCTCGGAATTCCTTATGGTGATGGTGCTATTTGTGAGACACCCTTAGATGCTGAATGGGCACTCGAGGCATTTACTTTTTGGAACCGATTATCTAATGTGAATGTCACTTCCTTTGAAGGAATTTTGGCTTCTAATATGCATAACCCGACCATACGTATTTTTAGATACCTTTTGGCATATACTATATTTAGCCGGGAAAATTCTAACAAAGTAAATGCCCGAGAATTGCTATTTTTACAGGGGTGCCTCACTAGTCGTAGGATCAATCCTGTTCCTTTCATGTTGGCCCATATGTCTGCCATCCTTAAGAAAGGAGGAACCATCTCTTTCGGTGGTTTGATTACCTCCATTGCTAGAGCGTTGAATCTACACGCTGAGTTAGCCACCTTGGAACCACTCCCTCACTGCACCATTAACTTGAAGTTTTTGAAAGACATGAAATTATGCAAGGTGCGGCCAGAAGGTGGTTTCTACCTCATGATACATGGTGCAGTTGTACCCAGTGTTGTCCTACCTTACTCTCAGCGTACGGATGTGCAACATGCGAGGAACTGGACATACGATATTGATGCTCCACCCTTTACCGATCCTTTGCCACCTAACATTCCTATGGACGAAGGGCAGGGGACCGATGATGAGTATGACCGGCGCGACCAGTCACCGGCTCATGATATTCCTGCTACATCACTTGCACACACCGCACCTTCTTCCTCTAACCCTTTTGCAGGTACCACTCTCGGTTTCTACATCATCGAGGAGATGTGGCGCGAGCACCTGGCTCGCGAGGAAAGGCGTGACACCCTCCTGAACACCATAAACCAACAACTGGAAGACAATATGAGTTTTATGGTAGCTTCTCAGCAGCGTAGTGAGCGAGCACATCAGACTGTCACTGAGTCTTTGCTTGCGATCACTAATGAGCAGCAACGCATGCGACAGTCTAATGAGCATCACTTCGCTCTTATCAAGGCCACCCAAGGATCTCTCCTAGGTCGCTCTCAGCAGCTGCAGGAAGGACTTAGTACTCGATCCAGACGTCGTCGACCCAGGCATCCTAACCAGGACGGTGACGGTAACGGTACCGATGCTCACCCCTAGCTCTCTCTCTCTCTCTCTCTCTCTCTCTCTCTCTCTCTCTCTCTCTCTCTCTCTCTCTCTCTCTCTCTCTCTCTCTCTCTCTCTCTCTCTCTCTCTCTCTCTCTTCCAGGTTACTCCTACCCTATCTCATATGGAAACATTGAGGACAATGTTTGGTTTAAGTGTGGGAGGAGATTTCATCGCTTTTCATCTTTTCTTTATTTTTATTGCTTTTTATCGCTTTCCTTTACTTTTATCGCTTTTTACCGTTTTCTTTTAATTTTAGTATGTTTTATGTTTTAGTTGCTTGTTTTTGTTTTCTTTCAATAAAATAACATGTGTCTGACGAGTCATCCGTGTAAGTGTATCCTTATTTCCCCCATTTCCTTAACCTTACAAAATTTAGCCAAGAAAACAGTACATCTTGAATATTCAGGCTTTAAGACAGGTTTATAATAGGATGTAAAAGACTTGGGAAAACTTTTTCTAAAAATCGGTATTGTCTTAACACCTTAGGCTTCATGATTATAAGAGTCGATCCCGATACCCCATATGTTGTAGCCCCAATTTTTGTTCCAAATAAGTCCTTAAGTAGTTTATCCTAGCAGTCAGCTCCGGCTTAAGCATGCTCTACGTAGGAGACCGATGAAAATAAGTGAATGATCATAAAAATTCCTGCTTTGTTCTCAAAACGCATGAAAATCCGGGCTAGGTGACTCTCACACGGTCATTTAACCCAACAAAATAAAAACAAATGCGGAACATACAGAAGAAAAATAAAAAATAAATAATAATAGCCTATTTGTTTGTTGGTTCAGAGGTATCTGATGCTGAACTTGGTAGGGTGGATTACGATCCAATCCCCCACAAGTGCAAATTGGGTTAAATAAAGGGGTTACACCAAGTTACGTACTGGAGCCTCATGCTTAGAAAAATAAAATAATAAGCATATTTGTTTGTTGGTTCAGAGGTATCTGGTGCTGAACTTGGTAGGATAGATTACGATCCAATCCCCCACGACTGCAAATTAGGTTGAATAAAAGGGTTACACCAACTTATGTACCAGAGCCCCATGCTTAAGATCATAATCACTAACCGATCACTTTACAATGAGTATGTACAGATAACGGCCTTAATGTGATTGCACTTGAATGAAAACGACTTTAAGAAAACAAAAAGAAGGCTTAGGTATAGTGGGGTAATGTGGATTGATTTGTATAGGAACGAAGCCTACAACCGCAATTGCGGGAAGTGTCACTACAATACCCTTAGTTTGATTCGTTAGTACCTATCGATACATTCCTTTAATGAACTCGTAAGTCTTTTTGCCTCGAATTAACTCTAGTTGATACTGATTTTCTTGCATAAACTATAAAGAGTTTTGCTTGAGGACAAGCAAAGATTTAAGTGTGGGAGAATTTGATCACACCGAATTACACCGTGTTTTTGACTCGGATTTCACATGTTTATTAGGACTTTATTATCATTTTATTTATATTATGCTCTCTTTTCTCTTGTTTTCATATATTTAGCACTTTCGGACTCTTTGGGAAGAAACGAAGCAAAAAGACCTAAAATTAGGGTTTTTCGGCGAAATTACACGCATGGCGTTGCACATGGCGGCCGCTATAGAGGAAGCAATGAGTCATCAGCCCTCAACTAGGAGGTAACCTCCACGTTCCCATGATCCACCCCATTTACACACATGGCGGGCGCCACCTTTGGAAATCACGTTCCCACTAAGTCCCACTAAGGGGAAGTTGGAGGGCACCATGGTCTTTACAAACTGCTGAAAATCTCTATAAATAGCTCATTTCATTTCGTTTTCTAGCATCCAACTTAGTTTTACAACACTAAGCATATATTTATCATTTGTAATAGCGATAATCCGTCACATCGGGGGGTTATCACACCCTGTGAGATTGAGTTGGGTCACTTCGAGTTGCTGTCGTCTTTAGCTTCAGGAGTCAGAGGTTTATTTTTGTACCAGAATTGAAGCCTCCGTTTGGAGCAGGTTCTTATTTATCGCTTTATTTATTTATTTCCCGCATCACTTTTATTTTATTTATTTCCCGCATCTCTTTTACTTTATTTATTTCCCGCATCGCTTTTATTTTATTTATTTCCCGCATCGCTTTTTATTTTATTTATTTCCCGCATCGCTTTTACTTTATTTATTTTCCGCACTCGCTTTATTTTATTTATTTTTCGCACTCGCTTTATTTTATTTATTTTATGCACTTTACTCGCTCTCTACGCCTCACATTCTAAAACAAACTTTTCATCATGATTAACACCGTTATGTTCGTTTGTGTTATCATGTCTGGCTAAATCTTTTAAAGGTTAGAATGTAAGGATCGCGGTTAAAGTAATGTTTCACATATTGAAATATGTAGAAATACTTTAAAGGTTGTTTTGATTTTTAACTTGAATTTTCTAAAAGAGACTTGGTTAGTTTTAACTATTCGAGGAGTGCGAAAGCACCCTCGCTTAGTAATTAGGAATCTTTATCACTTTAAGGAAAAACTATTTTTGAAACTGTTTTCGGACGCATTGATAGGTTTAAAACCAGGAAACTCCTTGGGTAAACTTTCCAAATCAAAATCACTTTTCAACTAAGTTTACGAGTCTCATTTATTAAAAATAGGTTTACTACTTTAGCATTCTGTGCACCTTTTATAAGTGACAATAAAAGGCCTTAATTTAAGGGTAAACTCGGTTCTGAATACGCGAAAGTGACAGTTCCTGTTAAATGGATTCTTTTCAAGAGTAGAAAATATTGCCTCATAAGTAGTTCTATTTAGAATATAGAAACATCACTTAACTGACGTGAATTACATTCAACCTGTCTTTACCTGCATTTATTATTTACCGTTATTTTGCAAACCCAATATCTCTTATACCACCTTAGATAAACACCGTAACGATAGTAATCGATAGATTGACGATTGGTCTCTGTGGGATCAATATTCTTTTATATTACTTTGACGTTGTTTGTTCACTTGCGAATCATAGCGATCCAGTGTTGATGCATTAGTGGTGTTGATTTTGGAGACTGAATAGGGTTTGGTAATGGACTCAGGTTTCTCTTGTTACACGTGTCCAAGAAAATAATACTTTGAGACTTTGAAGTTGGAGAAAGGTGGAGTAATTCTCCTTGGTAATAATAAGGATTGCAAGGTTCTTGATATTGGTAAGGTCAAACTTAAAATCTTTGATGATCGTGAGTTTCTTCTTCATAATGCAAGGTATGTTTTAGAGCTCTTAAGAAATTTTTTATTCACAAACATGTTGGATGATCTAGGATATTGCGCTAGTGTTGAACATTGGATGTTGAAGATTTTGTATGGTGAAGTGATCATAGGTAAATGGTCTAAAATATGTAGTTTATATATTTTAGAAGGTTTCAGTCTTGTTGTTCATTCATCATCAACTAATGAAGATTTTCATAACAAGAACAAGTTATGTAATTTGAGGTCAAGACATGGTGGATTCTCGAAGATTGTTTTCTAGAGAACTTTAATGAGTTTTTAAAAGATAAGGCATAAAAATGCATGTAACCACTGAGTTTTCATTGTGTTTATATGGTAAGGTTGGTGCCAAAGCAGCTTAACTGGTTGGTAGGTGTAAATTTGCATGAATAAACTTCCAAAAACCTAAAGTGGTTTGGAGTAGGAATACTGTAACCTACTATATATTGAAGGTCGTCAAAGTTTTGCCTATTACAAGTCAAACTAATTCAGTGAGAGGCCGTAAGTGTACCACTTTATTAGGTTTAATCTAAAACATTTTATCAATCTCACGGAGACCAATCACCAATTACCGTTATCTGTTACTACGATGTTTATCTAAGGCTACACGATTTATTTGTTTGCGCGAAATTGGAAAATATCGGTTTAATTCAATTTTAATAACGAGAGGCCGAAACATGATTTCTATCTACCATTATTACTCGTATAAATTCTAACGTTTTATTTTAACAAGAATAATATTTTTAGTAGAAAAACCAAGTTAAAGGTATCATCCGCTTTCGCGTGTCTGTTATCGAATTTTAGACTCGTAAACGTCTGATTTCGTGTGATACAATTTACAAGTTTAAAATCCCTTTTGAAAATGAGTAGTTTCTTATTTTGTTTAGAAAATACTTTCACTATTTTAAAAATTAAATATCTGATTTTTCTTTAGTCAAATACCTTTTTCACTCTTTCGAGTCGAAAGTGGTATTTTGATATTTCTACTTTCGTAGCAAATTTTAACTTTAAAAATAGATTTTTTGGAACTAAAAAATATTCTCGTTACAAATTTAATGTGCAGGCAATTTATAGAGTCCTGTTGATATGATGGTCCTCATGTTCCGGACTCAAGCGATTTACTCAGACATGGTAAAAATATCAATTAAAAAGCATGAAAATGAGGCTCACACATGTTAAAATTCCCATCATGGCATTTAAACATGCAACCCTTGTTTTCTCTTCTCCTGGATGATAGTCTGGGCATAATAGGGCTATGACGATCGTCATGATTGGGATGCGCTCGTCATGGCAGTCATATTTTTGTATAAACTTGTTTTTTTTACTGTTTTTCTCTTCTTTTTTTGCGCAAAGGTCACTAATTGATTAATACCTAAAATATAGCATACAATACCAGCATAACAAAGCAAATGCGGCACAAATGGCACTAAAAACATGTGAAAATCGAGTAGAAAATACGAGTAAAATTACGTGTTATCATTCAGATTGATCTCAAAGTTGTGGACCGTGTCTTCAATGGATATCTAAGAGGTAAGATGAGTTATGAGCTATTGGAAGTGAAACTTAGAGGATCAAAGTTCATCAATTGCAGACATATTAATGAGTCACGTTAGGGAAACAAGAGAAATACCTGGGGGTGAGGCTTTTAGAAACTATGGCAGATAAGACTTTGTTTGTGTTGGAGTTCCTACTATGGATACTAGTAGTAATGGGGAAATAATTACAAAGACATCTAATTATCATTTGAATAATGACAAATTAACGAGAGTGTCGTGCCACAAAAAATACCTGAGCGCATCGCACGCTCGAAGATACAACAAAGTCACCACCAAACTTTATTTATTCCAAAAGGAAAGGTAAAATATCGATAAAAATCAATGGGAAGAGAAACAGGGTAAGAAAGTCGGTTATGCAAGGGGAAGGTGTTAGTATCCCTCATATCTGTTGTACTCAACGGGAACCATTTTGATTGTTCTTTGTGCGATTGTGTGTTATTATCTAAAGGTTACTTTCAATTGATAAAAGGGAAAAAATAAGTTTATTAATTAGTGTGCTCGTCAAGGATTTGAACCCTCGTGCCTACGTATTCTCATAGTGCAATGAGAAAATCAGAGCTCCATAGTTCGTGGTAGAAAATACGGATGTGTTGGTTGATTTTAATGAACCGTTGTAATTGTATCCTAGAAGTGTGTAGACGTTAGCTGTTATTGGCTCTCGTTCGGGTGCTCTAAGCTTTTAGTCTGACTGCTAAGGAACATATTATAATAGTTCTTTTATGAAAAGAAATAATTTTTTTGAAAAAGGTTTGTGTGATAAAAGGAAAATAAAGAATTGCTTGAGTTGAATTAGAAAAGAAAGACTGAATTTCTTGTATTGGGAAAAGTGTTGTGAAATGAGGAAAGTGTTATTCGAAAGTATGGCGAAAGTATTGTTTGGACCAGAATTGTGTTATTTGAACTCATAGGTAGGTATGTATGAACCAAAAAGTGTGTGGCGTAAACCATTAGATGGTGTGGCCAGTGCAGAATTGTAGAATTTTGCCTAGATCCAGGGATCAAGACCTATAAAAGGGGTGTTTGCCTAAGCACAAGGCTTATAGGGCATGATTGAGGATTGCCAGAGCATAGAGCTCCACAGGGCAATGCATGAGAGTCACCAGAGCACATGGCTCCATATAACAATGTATGAGAGTTGTCAGAGCACAAGGCTCCACAAGGAAAAGTAAAAGAAAAGGGTTCTCCATAGCACAGGGCTCCACAGGGCAATGCATGAAAAGGTTTGACAGAGCATGAAGCTCAATAGGACAATGCATGAAGGTTGCTAGAGCACAGGGCTCCCCAGGGTAATGCATGAGGGGTATTGGTTCAGAGATGGGTGATTAACCATGAGGTGATTAACCCAAAGAATGTATGGATGTAAAAGAGAATATGTTTGGTCCAAAGAGATAAGTATTGCTGATGTTGATTGTTGAAGTGTTGTCTGTGGGGAAGACCCCTTGAAAGCTATTTGATTGGAATTGCACTAAAGTCTATGAATAAAGGAGAATATTTTGAATAACTGGGTCATACGTTTCGTACTCAAAGATAATCATAACAAGGATAGGAAGAATCCCTCTCATTCTTCTCTGTTGCTTAAGGCTCATGGTGCGCATTTGGCATCATAACTGACAAGTGTTTGAAGGAATAAGAGAGTCCTTTTGTTGTGCTTGAAGGATGAAGATCATCAGTGATCCAGTCTTAATATCCATAGTCTTAAAAGTCTTGAGTTTGGAGTCTTGACTTGAATATGACTTGAGTAGTCTAGTGCAGAGCTAGTGAAAGAATCTAATTCAATCAAGTGATCAAGAGACTTATGATCACTTGACTGAATAGGGGGAGCATGCAAATTATTCATGGAAAAGGTGGTTAATTGATTAAAATGAATTGATAAACTAATTAATTAAGAGCAATTTCGAGAATTAAATGGAAACGGAGCAACGATCTGAACCCAAACCTTAGGGGCTTGGTTCAGAAGCATTGACACTACATTGTGGTAAGCAGATTTGATCAAGAAGAGGGAGAAATCAGGATCACCAACCTACATAGTGGAGGAGTACTCTGATGGACGTTGGATACGAAAGAAGGTGCTATTAAAGATTGAAGAGAAGACCAGATGAATCAAGTAATCCTTTCGAGCCACAACTCATTTTCTTGTAATAATCTCGTTCTTCTTTTTCTCGAATCTTCTAAATGAATGTAGCTGTTATGGTGGTGAGTTATTGTTGATGTTTAGAGAGGGTTTGAGTGCACAAAGAGTAGAGATTGGTGGAGAGCAAAGAGAATTCTTAGAGAATTCTCAAAGATTTGATAATTCATAGAGAATGATTTTTAGTGAGTTTGTTGAATGAATCATCGTTGATGATTGAAGAGTGAAATAAAGGATTTATAGAGTGGGATTGTAATAGTTTCTGGTAGACTATGGGCCAGGTTTTGTTGAAAGTTTGGGAAACATTTATGGTTAGTTGAATCAAGGAGAAAATTAGTTAGAGAAGTTAACAGAGTCAAGGTTTTATTAAATGTTAGTTAAAATCTGTTAGTAGCAGTTACTGTAGGGATTTGAAGTTAGTTATAGACAAAAAAAAACTTTTAGGAAGTTGATGTTAGCAGTGGAGTAAGTTAGTTCGAAATGTTTAATTAGGGCATTTGAAGTGTGGATGGTAGTTATTATACTTACTTGGTTAATTGAATCACTTAATTTGAATGCTATGACTGATGTTTGCTATATGGAATTGGTTTTATGTGAGTTCAAGCTGAGTCATGAATATGGATAATGAGGTGTTATGCATTGCTGACAGTTATATGTTTATGTTTAGAATTAATGTTTGTTAGTAGTGTTATAAGAAATCAGTTTGGAATGTTAAGTAAAATGAGTTAGTGAACATTGATGCTAATTAATTGACTTTGAAGCAATCGAGAAAGTTGGTTAACTTGTAGCTATGTCGGAGTTAGGATGAGTTAGTCTATTATGAAAAATTTAAGGGCTTATGTTAATTTGTTAAAAGCTCGAGTTGTTGCAATGTAAACAAGAAGCACTGTTAGTGTCAATTATTTGCTTGATGTGAAGTTAGTTAAATTGGATTTTGCAGTTAGCTTATGTGGGTGAATTGTTATCATTGGAAGGTTAGTATTAGGTTGAAATGTTAGTCATGGTTAATTTGACAAAACAGTTAGTGTAAGTTAGCTTGTTAGAACTGAAACCTAGTTGTGTAGTTAAAATTGAACTAGGATGAAAACATTTAGCTTGAAGTTGGAAGCTATTGAAATTGGTTAGTAAAATTGGTTTAGCTAATTGTTAATGAAATGGAAACTAATGGTTGTTATGAGAGCTGGATTGTTAATGTTAGTAATTGATGTTAGCTATGTTATGCTGGAGGGAGAAGGGCGATCCATAACGCAGCGGAATTTAAAATTTCTCCTTCAGTGATCCTTACAAATGGGCATGATCAGTGATAAAATTGTTACCTCTTGTGGCGATTATAACCTTTGATGCAGATCTACGGAGCGATCATGAACGTTGAACGATGATAACGCCTCTACTCATTCCACACGAACAGATTCCTTCAATCTCAGTGCTAACTGCTACGAATGAAGGCTTTGAGTGAGAGAGAGAGAGAGAGAAACAAAATTGCAACTTCACAAATGCTTCTACACAAGGGTTCTATTTATAGAACCACTTGTATGGGCTGTAAGCTAAAAAGCCCACTCAAGTGTATGTGGTCCATATCTTATAATATGCCAAAATCACTTAAGAGCGTGGTACCTTACCATATTTCGTGTTCTACTTAAGTACACCGTACCTTAAAATGTTCTACAATTCACTTAAGGGCACCGTACATTATAGTATTCCTTAGTTACTCTATCTCTCATCAATCCGTCCTTTTGTGTGTGACCCTGTAGGTTTTCGCGGCATTGGCAATTATATTAAATCACGTATTTAACATAATAAACAGTGAGCGGTATCTAACAACACATCACTGCTACCCAAGAAACGAAAATGTCATGTGATCTGACAAATCCTTTTGTGATAATACTTATATGTACAATTACCCTTTTGCCCTTATGTCTATATTGAACACAAGGCATAGACCGTGTCATCCTTGTCAAGTTCAATATTGGGCCCATAGACATTTATCCTGTTACACAGGATGGGCAAAATCCATCTAGGTCATTCATGTCCCTTAGCACGCTTCGTGGAGTACCCATCAACTGTCTTTATGGTCATCCAGTTACGGACAATGTTTGATCAGCAATAAGGCACTCGACTCTACATCTAGGGTCCATAGTGGTTTCAGGTCGAAGGGTGGTATACACCATTATCACCATGAGAATAACTTACGACACTTTGCATAACATTCTATATAGTATTCTCATAGCGAGTCAATCCAGTATAAATATTACTCTTAATATTCATACCTATGTTTAAGACTTGATAACTCCTTATCCATGACCCATGAGATGTGATCATCAGTCTATATACATAATAGTCTTAATGCTTTAATGTTATCCCACTTCACAATAAAGCTCGACTACAGATACTTTAAGAATAATGTCCTTATGTTTAATGTGATCTCATGATTAAGTCACACTTGATACATTAAACGGACTAGCTATTCTAGGGACTTTATTAAACAAACATAATAAAGAAAAATCCTTTTATTATTAATAAATAATTCTATACAAGTACCAAAAGTATTGGCCTCTAGCGCTTACACCAACAATCTCCCACTAGCACTAGAGCCAATCAGGCATACCCCTAATGCCCATAGATCTAGTATGGCCATCATGCTTCTACTGCGCAAGAGGCTTTGTCAGTGGGTTAACAATATTGTCAAGTGTAGGTACTCTGCATATTTTCATATCTCATCTATCTATTATCTCTCAAATGAGGTGATAACGCCTAAGTATGTGTTTGGATCGTTGGTGAGATCTAGGCTCCTTAGCTTATGCGATAGCACCATTGTTATCACAATAGAGACCAATGGGATCCACAATGCTAGGAACTATGCCAAGTTCACTAATGAACTTTTTGATCCAAATAGCTTCCTTTGCTGCACTTGAGGCAGCAATATACTCGGCCTCGGTTGTAGAATCAGCAATTGTATCTTGCTTTGAACTTTTCCAGCTCACAGCGCCACCATTTAAGCAAAACACATAACTAGATTGCGATCTAAAGTCATCCTTATCTGTCTGGAAGCTAGCATCGGTGTATCCAATTATAGCCAGCTCTTCCTGACCTCAATATATCAAGAATGAGTCCTTAGTCCTTCTCAAATACTTAAGGATATTCTTGACAGCTACCCAATGAGCATCACCAGGATCAGATTGGTACCTACTCGTTGCACTTAAAGCATACGAGACATCTGGTCGAGTACATAACATGGCATACATGATAGATCCTATTGCAGATGCATATGGAATCTTATTCATGCGATCCCTTTCTTCCTTAGTTGAAGGGGATTGTGTTTTTGATAGACACATGCCATGTTGCATAGGTATGAATCCTTTCTTGGAATCATGCATATTAAAGCGTCTCAGCACTTTGTCTATGTACGTACCCTGACTTAGGCCAAGCAGTTTTTGTGATCTATCTCTATAGATTCTGATTCCTAATATATAGGCTGCTTCACCTAGGTCCTTCATAGAAAAGCATTTCCCCAACCAAGACTTTACTTGTTGCAGGGTAGGGACAATGTTTCCAATGAGTAATATGTCATCTACATATAATACCAGGAAAACGATCATGCTCCCACTAACCTTCTTGTAGACACAAGGCTCATCTTCGTTCTTGATGAATCCATATTGTTTTACTATTTCATCAAAACGAAGATTCCAGCTTCTGGAAGCTTGCTTCAATCCATAGATTGATCTTTGTAACTTACATATCTTTTGGGCTTCTTCTGGCATGTCAAATCCTTCAGACTGTGTCATGTACACATCCTCAAGAAGATTCCCATTAAGGAAAGCAGTTTTGACATCCATCTGCCATATTTCATAATCATGATATGCAGCGATAGCAAGTAAAATCCGAACAGATTTAAGCATTGCAACTGGTGAAAAGGTTTCATCATAGTCAACCCCATGAATTTGTTTATATCCTTTTGCAACCAGTCTTGCCTTATAGGTATGTACCTTACCATCCATGTCAGTCTTCTTTTTGAAGACCCACTTGCATCCTATAGGGTTAACTCCTACATGAGGCTCTACCAAGGTCCAAATTTGGTTTGTGTACATGGAATCCATTTCAGATTTCATGGCTTCTAGCCACTTCTTAGACTCGGAACCAGTTATGGCCTCTTGGTAGATCACAGGCTCATCTTGATCCATGAGTAATACATCACCTTGATCAGTTATGAGATATCCATATCTCTCAGGTTGATGACATATCCTGCTTGACCTACGCTGGTCTTGTTCTACTTGAGCAGGTTGCTCTTCCATAACTAGTGTTTCCTGCTCTAATTCCTCCATAGGTGTCTCGATGCTTTGTGATTCTTGAATTTCTTCAAGCTCTACTCTCCTCCCACTGATTCCTTTGGAAATAAAATCCTTTTCTAGGAAAACTCCAGTTCGAGCGACAAACACTTTGACCTCAGAAGGATTGTAGAAGTAATACCCTCTGGTTTCTTTAGGATACCCCACAAATAAGCATTTGTCAGATTTGGGCTCAAGCTTAGTTGAAATTTGTCGTTTCACATAAACTTCGCTACCCCAAATCTTCATGTAAGACATATGTGGTTTCTTACCACTCCATATCTCATATGGTGTCTTCTCAACCTTTTTAGATGGAACACGGTTAAGTTTGTAAGCTACTGTCAATAGTGCATGTGCCCAAAAGGAGTTTGGAAGATCGGTGTGACTCATCATGGATCGGACCATGTCTAACAGGGTTTGATTTCTTCTCTCAGATACACCATTCCATTGGGGTATTCTAGGAGGAGTAAGTTGGGATAGGATCCCACACTCTTTTAGATGGTCATCAAACTCTAGGCTTAAATACTCACCATCTCGATCTGATCGAAGAGATATTCTTACCTAGTTGGTTTTGTACTTCATTCTTGAATTCCTTGAACTTTTCAAAGGACTTTGATTTGTGTTTCATTAAATACACATAACCATATCTACTGAAATCATCAGTAAATGTGATGAAGTACTGAAAACCTCCTCTGGCTGGTATGTTCAGTGGTCCACATACATCAGTATGTATGAGGGCCAAAAGATCATTAGCTCTTTCACCTTTTCCTGTGAATGGAGACTTTGTCATCTTTCCAATTAAACAAGATCTGCATGTCTCATATGATTCATAATCAAAAGAGTCCAAGAGTCCATCTTTATGGAGTTTGGAAATGCGTTTCTCATTTATGTGGCCTAATCGACAATGCCAAAGGTAAGTTGGATTTAACTCATTAGGTTTCATCCTTTTAGTATTAATGTTATAAATAGGCATTTCAAGATCAAGAACATATAGTCCATTGTTCATTTGTGCAGTAGCATAGAATATATCATTCAAATAAATTGAGCAACAATTGTTCTTTATTATAAATGAAAAACCAAACTTGTCCAAACAAGAAACATAAATAATATTCCTGCTAATTGCAGGTACATAATAACAGTTCTCTAACTGAATTATTAAACAACTAGGTAAAGTCAATACATAAGTTCCTACGGCTAAAGCAGCAACATTTGCTCCATTGCCAACTCGTAGGTCAACTTCACCTTTTACCAAATCTCTACTCCTTTTTAGACCCTGCACATTGGTACAAATGTGAGAACCGCATCCAGTATCTAATACCCATGATGCAGAAGTAGATAAATTAATTTCAATAACAAAAATACCTGAAGTTGAAGTCTCTACTCCATTCTTCTTATCTTCCAGGTACTTTGGGCAGTTTCTCTTCCAGTGTCCGGTCTTACCGCAATGGAAGCAGGTGCCTTCCTTTGTTATGCCTCCACTAGGCTTCAAAGCAGCAACAATGGGTTTGGGTTTGGCAACTTCCTTGCCTTTCCCTTTATCACCCTGCTTGGTAGGTCTTTTGTTCTGTCTCTTTCCATTTCCGATCATCATAATGAACTTCCCTTTTGACTTCAGATTCTGCTCAACAGTTCTTAACATGGCTAGCAGTTCAGGAAGAGATTTGTCCATATCATTCATATTGAAATTTAGGACAAATTGATTGAATCTATCTGGCAACAATTGCAAGATCAAATCAGTCGCAAGTTCCTTTCCGAGGGGAAAACCCAACCTCTCAAGGTTCTCCACATACCCAATCGTCTTGAGCACATGGGGACCTACATGGATCATTTCCAACTCTTGCTTCTAAATATATAATCTTATTATAATTTGTTTAGTTAAGTTTGACCTATTGTTTTAGTAATTGGATATTACAATTATCCCATCGCACCTTACTAATATAGAACATGCATCTCGCGTAGGCGAAACCTACATTATTCGATACTAGTCTTGATGTGTGCTAAAACTTGGAAAGCATAAACTTAATATTTAATTAGAGGGAATTTGCAACTATTCTGATCTCACCGGCTTATTTATCATATAAATCGTCTCTCACATGCATCAACATACATTCACATGCATCAACATACATAATGAAACAGTTATGGCCCCTAGTGCAATTGTTCTCCCAAGCCAATGGGAGAACCTAAGCTAACCTAATAACGATCTAAGCTTCTCCAAGCAAGATCTTCAAGGTTGTCCTCCTTTGATATTGAATTCTTCTCTTTCTTCATAACATTACATTACATAAAAGAAACCCATTTTACATACGAGGGAGTGAGATGAGAAAAAAAGTTACATTAAGAGATTAAAAGAGAGGCACGACACGCAGGTCGTATTTTAAAAACCCAAAACAAAATAAAGGAAAACTAAGGCCATAACCTATCACCACAAGACAATAATAATAATAAACACATTATTATTATTAATTTTAATTCTTTTAATTAATTAAAACCAAATTAAATTTCGGCGACCAATCACAGTACGCAGAGTTAGCCAGGGGTCCGCTGCCCGGTCAACGCCCCGCGCCAAATTTTTTAATGAACAATTCATTTGAAATCGACGTCGTTTTTCGCATCAACACTTGATACTTTAAGGCACAACTCTTGCATAGTCACAACCCTAATCGCATAACTCTTTGACAACACAACCCTTGTGCCGTCATTAACCCTAATGCACCAATTTCATACCGTCAAACACATCTCGATTGTTGATTCAGTATGATTGATCAACACGTCATTGCTTCACCATACTAATTTCGGATCAAGAAGCAAACGACCATTGATCGCTCAAAGGAAAACAACCATTAAGTGTTTGAATGAACGAAACAGAAACAATATATCATATATATATATATATATATATATATATATATATATATATATATATATATATATATATATCGTATTTTGCATCAGGATTACTTATATCATATATATAACTTGATCATTCTCAATTTCATAACCTATGGACGATCGATGTATCGCTGCTTCACCATACTAATGTCGGATTCCGAAGCATAGTCAACATCAATCATCCAAATCGTACACACATGATGCCAAATTTAATTACTTGTTTATTCTTTGATTCATTCTGTCTTTTAATCGTATTAATACAGAAAATACAAAAAATAAACAGCTATCAGATGCATGGTTTCGTAAGTGGCTCTGATACCACTGAGGGAGAAGGGTGATCCATAATGCAGCGGAATTTAAAATTTCTCCTTTGGTGATCCTTACGAATGGGCATGATCAGTGATAGAATTGTTACCTCTTGTGGCGATTGTAACCTTTGATGCAGATCTACGGAGCGATCAATGTTCGTGAACGATGACAACGCCTCTACTCAGTCCACACGAACGAATTTCTTCAATCTCAGTGCTAGCTGCTACGAATGAAGGCTTTGAGAGAGAGAGAGAGAGAGAGAGAGAGAGAGAGAGAAATGAAATTGCAACTTCACAAATGCTTCTACACAAGGGTTCTATTTATAGAACCACTTGTGTGGGCTGCAAGCTAAAAAGCCCACTCAAGTGTATGTGGCCCATATCTTATAATATGCCAAAATCACTTAAGTGCGTGGTACCTTACCATATTTCGTATTCTACTTAAGTACACCGTACCTTACGATGTTCTACAATTCACTTAAGGGCACCGTACATTACGGTATTCCTTAGTTACTCTATCTATCATCAATCCGTCCTTTTGTGTGTGACCCTGTAGGTTTTCACGACATTGACAATTATATTAAATCACATATTTAACATAATAAATAGTGAGCGGTATCTAGCAACACATCACTGCTACCCAAGACACGAAAATGACATGTGATCTGACAAATCCTTTTGTGATAATACTTATATGTACAATTACCCTTTTTCCCTTATGTTTATATTGAATACAAGGCATAAATCGTGTCATCCTTGTCCAGTTCAATATTAGGCCCATAGACATTTATCCTGTTACGCAGGATGGGCAAATTCCATCTAGGTCACTCATGTCCCTTAGCACACTTCGTGGAGTACCCATCAATTGTATTTATGGTCATCCAGTTACGGACAATGTTTGATCAGCAATAAGGCACTCGACTCTACATCTAGGGTCCATAGTGGTTTCAGGTCGAAGGGTGGTATACACCATTATCACCATGAGAATAACTTATGACACTTTGCATAACATTCTATATAGTATTCTCATAGTGGGTCAATCTAGTATAAATATTACTCTTAATATTCATACCTATGTTTAAGACTTGATAACTCCTTAGCCATGATCTATGAGATGTGATCATCAGTCTATATACATAATAGTCTTAATGCTTTAATGTTATCCCACTTCACAATAAAGCTCGATTACGGATACTTTAAGAATAATGTCCTTATGTTTAATGTGATCTCATGATTAAGTCACACTTGATACATTAAATAGACTAGCTATTCTAGGGACTTTATTAAACAAACATAATAAAGAAAAAACCTTTTATTATTAATAAATAATTCGATACAAGTACCAAAAGTATTGGCCTCTAGGGCTTACACCAACAATGTTTGGATGGATTGTTGATATTGTGTTGAAATTTTGATGCACAAGTTGTTATATTGAAACCTACTTGAACCACTTATGGAATGTATTTGACTTGTTGATACTTTGGTATATGTTGGATGCAGGTAGCCATTATGCATATATGGGGCCTTATCATGGCACTTTGGTTATGAGGATGTAGGGTATATCATGGCATATCAAGATGGAAATTTGGACAACCTCATAATTTGCAGGCTTTTGAGGCTTTTGAAAGGTGTCTTGTGAAGAACAAGTAGAATAGGGTTTAGGAGGGTCAGTTGACTTTGGTCGAATGTTTGACCTGAAAGTTAACAGTTGACCAGAGTCAACTGTAGGTCAAAAATGTGATTTTTTGTGTAATTTGATTTGGATTATTTTGTAATGTAATGTTTGAATGTTTTGGTAATGAAAATGGACTCTTTGAAATGAAGTGTAACTTGTACTGGAAGTAAAATGTTTTCTTTCCACAAATTGAATTCAAATGAATATTTGAATCTTGCATTTGGATAAACTTGAATGAATCTTGAGTCCTGAATGAGCTTTAAACTGCAATGCCTTGAATATAAATAAGAAAACTAGACAAACAAAGCCATGTGGGACATTTATAAATACCAATCAACAGAAATTCAACCTTAAAGTTGACCTTTATTATTTAAAATCAAACCTGATAATTACTTCCAAAGATCAATATCATGATGCAATCCATGGTGACCAAAGACCATATTCCAAGAATTAGGGTTCCACAAGCATTGATCCATAAAGAACGAACCAACCATAATAGCATAATGAGATTCACAAGCTTGGTCCACATCTTTGTATCATAAATAGCAAAACCCTTGAATCAATGATGCTTATTTAAAAATGCAACTGTAAATGAATGCTCTAAATGATTATGGATATGCAGATGAAGTAAGGATCATGAGCCAGATAAGAATGGAAAAAAAATAAGGCAAATTTTGGGGTATGATAGAGGGATATTGCAACATCTCAAAGGGACGATTATACTGGTCTTAGGTGTTATACTTTGAATGTGACTGAAGGGTTATAAAACTCAAAAATAAGGACCTTCAAGGAGACATTAAAAAAACAATTTGAGCCAAAGATAGTTCATAAATCATACTTGTGAGCTTGTTAGACTACTAAAGCAGAAAAAGATAGTTGGAAGCAAGAGGCAAGATCAAGGTTCAATCGAGACTTGAACTTGATAAAAATTATCAATAGATGTTGAATTGGCAGAGAGTAACAAAGTGGTTAATAGGTAAATTGACACCATCATGGTTTCAAAACAAATTGGAGATTGTTGAAGTATGCCTTGAAAACTTAAGTGATGAAGAGAAATAAACATATTTTGAGAATGAAGAAATCAAAAATCTGTAAAAGTAGTCAGAAAATCGACATAAAGCATCAAGAAGTGCAAGTAAGGGGTTCGACTGAGGTGGCTAGCGGATGCGGGGTCTGAGTCGAACGACGGTGGTTCGGTGGTAGGAAGCGGAGGAAGACGACAACGAATAGTGGTCGTCAAGATCTTCTTACCTTCAGCAAGATCTTTCATCTCAAATTGTTCGTATGAGAATCTGCAATAAAAATAGTTATTATTCTTATGAGACGACAACGAGTAATGGTCGTCAATATCTTCTTACCTTCACTAAGATCTTTCATCTCACTAATTTTATTCTGGTTTCTCATGATATTCATATCTATAATCCTCTTACCTTCACAAAGATCTTTCATCTCAAATTCTCCATTCAAAATCCCATTGAGCTTACCGTTCTCTTCCTTGCTAATGCTTGCCTCTGAGATATCATCAAAATATAGAAATAGATAGAGAATAATTTTCTCATTCCTCTTCACTATGTATTTTTAAATATCATAACCGCTTACTATAAATCCAGGCTTTATAATAATTTAATAAAACCAACAATACAATTTCCTAGAGATTTATTTCAACCCATACATTTTTTTTCAAAACACGCACCTTAGACTTATCCTCTACAAAACCTTCAGGTTACTCCATGTAAATCGTATCTTCAACGTCTCCATGTAAGATAGGAGTCTTGACATCAATTTATTTCACTACGCCAAATAAGGGAAAAGAGGGCGCTTATTTTGGCCTACAACAGCGCTTTTAAGCGCCCTCTAAAGTGGCGCTGGCATAGGTAAAGACAGCGCTTTGTTTTCCTGGAGAAAGCGCTGTCTAAAGTGGCCCTTTAAGGGCCACACTATAGTGCGCTTTCAGAAAAAAGCGCCCTCTGGAGTGGTCCATAAAGGGACACCTTAGAGGGCGCTTACTGGAAAAAGCGCCCTCTAAAGTTGTCAATGTAAAGTGTTTAGAGGGCGCTTTCTGGAAAAAGCGCCCTCTAAAGTTGTCAATGTAAAGTGTTTAGAGGGCGCTTTCTGGACAAAGCGCCCTCTAAAGTTGTCAATGTAAAGTGTTTAGAGGGCGCTTTCTGGACAAAGCGCCCTCTAAAGTTGTCAATGTAAAGTGTTTAGAGGGTGCTTTCTGGACAAAGCGTCCTCTAAAGTTGTCAATGTAAAGTGTTTAGAGGGCGCTTCCTACAGAAAGCGCCCTCTAAAGTTGTCAATGTAAAATGTTTAGAGGGCGCTTCCTGCAGAAAGCGCCCTCTAAAGTGTTAGTTATTTTTAAAAAAAATTGTTTGAAAAACAGTGGATATTTATTTGGTAACCTGTTCGCATGCTGCAAAAGTGTAAAATTCATATTGATTTCATCCTTTAATCCAATGTTATACACCATTAATCCATTGATATATACAACATGAATCCATTTATATACAACATTAATCCTCCATATATACAACATTAATATATGATTCTTTGATCAACAATATACAACAACATATTCATGATTTAGTAAAAGTACAACAACAATATACAACATATATACAACAACAGCATACAACAACAACATTCCATACATATATGTACAACAATATACAACCTAGCTATATGATTCTTTGATCAACAATGAATTGACACAATTCATCCTTCATTTCATCCAAATGAGCTCTTGAGTAAGATTTGTATTCCTCAAAGTACTACAATTAAAAGAATAAAACATATTCATGATTTAGTAACAAATTAGATGAAATATTCGATAATATTAAAATAAACCCTAAGTTATTATTCCATACCATTTTTGGGATGTCTATACGATTCAACGCAATGATATCTCTCATAAATCTCAATACAAAAAATCCGCAATCGACCGAATTATTTTGCTGAGGACACTACACAGAAAAACAAACAATATATATATAGTTAATTTCTTACAAACACTATTATAAGCAAAAAAACAAACACTATTATAAGCAAAAATAAGATACTTAATATATACCTGAACTCTGATCCAGGTAATGTCCTTCCTATTGCGATAATTCTTTTTCGATCTAAATTTTATTATTGCCCTAACAAAATAAAAACGTATATTGAGATCAATCTGACAGACATAATTAAATATACAAATACACACGAATATTTAGGGGAATTTCACTTACGCGTCAACCGTCTTCTTCATACTCGGATATTTACTCCAATCACCCGATAACGAATCGAGATAATACACTATTAGTCTCGAAAGATCCATAGCAACCAACACCCAGTGACCACTGTAAAATAAAACAAAAATTTAGATGAATGAAAATTTTCTACGTAAAAGATATACATAGATTAGAATGAAATTATTAGAAAGAAAATCTAACCCGTTGCCAGAATTAAACGGTAAAAAATACAATCTGGGTGTAGTATTATCGCCGGCCGCCATGAATCTATCGACTAGATCATTCTTTACGGATGTTGGATTTTTCGTTATTAACGTTGCGTTGATATGGGAAGCAGCAATAAAATTGAAACGGTTACACAATTCAGTTCCCCGCAGCAATGTTACATACATATACCTTAAATAGAAACATAATAAACATTAGACTACTCATTGAAATGTGTAAATAAATTGTTCAACTAAGTAAATTATAGATTGATCGGAGTACCATATGTATGTATGAATGACAGCGATGCCCAATTCGTCGTGTTCAAAAAGTTGTTGCATGTCCTCCTTTGCAATTATTTCGAAATGAGCAGCTCCGAAAACACCTTCATCAAAATCTATACTACGAATGGCCCCGTGCATAATATCGGACTCATTCACCATTTTCTCAAGACGCATCATAATTTGAGATTTTGTCCCGGACGTCGTTGGAGGAATATCGTTACCAGCTTTTTTCAACTTTCGACCGGGAACCTAAAAATTCATACAAATTAAATCATGACTTTTTGTGATGCAACAGAATCGTTGCGTATATAATTCAATAGGTATATATATTTGTACCTCTTTTAGAGATGCAACCGACTCGATGCGTCTTGAAATCCCTTTACCAGCTTTATGCGTGGGTCTTGTAGGAGTCTAACATTACCATGTAATAAGGATTGATTAAATATCATAATTGTAGCTGAATTGAAATGTGAATACTAAAGATTCATAATCATTTAGAACATATATACCTCGGCATCTGGGAAAATTAGATCTGACAGCCATCCAACAAAGGATCCGACTGCTTCTCGCATCAACGTTGTCTCTGAAACAACGTCAGGTAATGGTAGAAGCGCGTCGGAATCTAATACAAGGTCAACCGAAACTTTCATATATCCCACCGGGAGGGGATTATGGTGAAGTAATTCACCCGAAGTGTTGTGCACTTTTCCCTTGCCAACCATGCGATAAGTTGGTGACGATAGATACAGCTGACAAGGTGAAATGCCCTAAACCAATAATAAATGTTATTGTTAACGTGTATATGTGTCAAGTAAAAAAGTGCTATTTTAATTTCATAATAACATATATAATTACCTCGGGAAATTTCGGTTGACAATTGATACTAGCTCGGTCACTAGTATCTTTTGCCTCGGAGGCGCACCTTTCCTCTCTATACCTTGCATTCTCGTTTTGCAGTTGGAGTACTTGTGCCCTTAACTCCGCCAAGGTCTCCATCACCTCTTTGTTGGTAGGATTTCTTGTTTTTGGTTTTTTATAAAATGACGACGGAGTCACACCAAAACCCTTACCCCTCACACGACCGGAATACTCAGGAACATTTAGTACTCGACTAAGTACGCTCCTGCAATCCTGGACCTCGGTTGAAGGTAAGGTTTGGGATAAAGTCTCCTGAAATATTATTAGAGGAATTTAAAAATGAATTATATGTCTAACAAAATTATCGATATAATTAAAGAAATAATGTTACATATACTTACACATTCGTCATAAACAGTTTGGACCGCTTCAACGACAGCCCCATCCTTCCCAACCCGAGCAGCCTTCCATAATACGTGCTCCGGAAGAGATGTTGCGTCACTTTTCTCCTCGGCTAGCTACACATTGAATTAGATTATAAGATCATCAATTATAACATATTGTGACAATGTATAAGCTCATAGCATTTGAATATACTCACAATTCTTTATTGTAACCGTGCATATCCCGTACGCCCTTTTTTGTACGGATACGCGGGTTTTGATGCCCTTTTCCGATTTTTGTCGCTTACTTCCTGGATAAAAAAGTTTAAGGCATATTAGAACCAAGTAACTTAACAATTGTATAATACCATAATTAATAGACATTACATGGAATTTTTCGTTTCTTCGTTTGGCGACAAAGTTATCCCATTCATCGGCTGAAATAATCTCGGCATACTTCATTGGCCGTTCTGCTTCAACAAATTTTCCTTCCTCATCCTTGAGAAATTTGTTGGACAAAAAGGATCGAAATCCTCGGAGTCTTTTTCCGGCCAATTGAATACAATATTTTTGCCGGCTTTCATCGATGTGAAAGGATCTCTAAAAAACATACACATGGAGTGTGTTATTATAAAGTAATATTATAACAATATATGGTCAACAAATAGTCAACAAAAAAAACATATAACAATATATGGTAAGTACCTGTATCTCCGACCATATTTTTTCTTTGCCAACCTTCAAGTTCGGACTTCTCCAATTATCACATGTAATCGGAATATGTTGTCGAACAAGGAAACCAATGTAACTTGCCAACATTGAACCGTTAGGCTCAATTAGTTGGTCTTCAGCACTCCAATGTACTTCAAATTTTACACCCTTGTCTCTTGCACGAATGATTGACTTCATAACAGTCAATCCTCGTTTGATTTCTTTTTCAACATTGTTACGTGATCCATTCGCGTCATGGGTATCGTCTTGGTTAGCCATTTTATCTGTAATATAGAAATGATTCAATAAGACCCAAGTAAGACAATGATTCAATACGTGAACACATTCATATACCTTCCATTTCTCTCATGTTACAACAATCTAAACTCTTTTTTTTTTATCATTATTGAATACAAACTCACACACACCTACTGCATGCAAAAGACCAATGCAAACTTATGGTGTTTGGAACATGAACAAACTTGCATCCATAATCATCAAACTTCCAAGCACAAGCTCAAACACACTTCAAATGATATCAGTTTTCAATCAGAAATAAAAAACTCAGTTTGCCCTAAACAAAATTAATCAACATAATGCACAAAATGTAAAACTAAGTTTAGAAAATGCCCTAATCAAACACATGAAGAAAGTGAACGGTAACGATGGAGAAGAGAAATACCTTCAAGGTGACGGTAACGATGGAGAAGAAAGTGAACAGTGACGGTGGACGTGAACGTGAACGCAGCAGCAGAAAAAGGCGACGGCGACGATGACGGTGAGGGAGAGAGAACGAACGGAGGACGAGAGTAATCGCAGTAGAGAGTAATCGCAGTAGAGAGAAAACCTTAGAGGACCTTAGAGGGCAGTAGAGAGTTACGTAAACGAAATAGCTTATAGAGAGGGAAAATAAAGAGACATGCAGTATATGTTATAATTTTAATGTTTACTAAAGGGGACCTTAGAGGGCGCTTTTGTAAAAAAAGCGCCCTCTAAAGGGGGCCTAAGAGGGCGCTTCTGAAAACGCTCTCTAAGGCTTTCCAAAAGCGCCTTCTAAACTGGAAATGTACATGGACTTAGAGAGCGCTTTTTTAAAAGCGCCCTCTAAGGGTAACCTTAGAGGGCGCTTTCACTAAAGCGCCCTCTATTGTTGTCCCTCCATTTCCTCATTATTTTTTTTTGGCTTCACTTTAGAGGGCGCTTTGTTACAAAAGCGCCCTCTAAAGGGGGCCTAAGAGGGCGCTTTCAATAAAGCGTCCTCTATTGGTGTCCCTCCATTTCCTCATTATTTTTTCGCTTCACTTTAGAGTGCGCTTTGTTACAAAAGCGCCCTCTAAAGTGCGCTGTCTATTCCAATAGTATGCTCCTTATTTTTTCTCTTCACTTTAGAGTGCGCTTTTGTAATAAAGCGCCCTCTAAGGGGCGCTGTCTATTCCAGTTTTTGGCGTAGTGTTTCAAATCAAGATTATATTGATTCTCAATATCCATTAGTATTATTTGGCTCTGTTTATGAGATAGGATGGGGAGTGTTGGGTCAAATAATATATTCACTGAAGTTTCACATCGAATGGTAAGAAGAAAATAGAATTGGAGTATTATTATAAATAGGCAGAGTTTGTTTGAGTTTATATAACAACAACAACAACAACAAATTTTTTTAGTCTTTTGTGTGTATTGCGGATTTGGATAGTTGTGTGTCTAAAAAGATTTTACAATTTTTCCATACAAATATTGTTGTTGAGAGGGTTTGTAATTTTTCCGTCCAAAAATTGTAGTTGAGAGAGGGTTTATAATTTTTCTGTCTAAAAATTGTAAGTGAGAGAGAGTTTGCAATTTTTCCACTCAAAATTGTAGTTGAGAGAAAGTTTACAATTTTTCCATTCAAAAATTGCAATTGAGAGAGAGTTTGTAATTTTTTCGTTTAAAAATTTTAGTTGAGAGAGAGTTTGCAATTTTTCCGTTCAAAAATTGCAGTTGAGAGAGAGTTGTAATTTTTCCATTCAAAAATTGCAGGTTAGAAGGTTTGTAATTTTCTTCTTAAAAATTACAATTATATGAGAGGGTTTATAGTTTTGTTCTTGTAAAAATTAGAAATCGGAAGTGAATTTGTAAGTTTTATTTTTGTAACTTTTTACTTCTTTTTCTTTTTTTATGGATATACTTCTGCGTGTGCCAATATTTGTTTATTTATTATTTTCTCAACAGTGGAATGAGAAGGCTTATAAGAAAAGAGATTTAAAAAAAATAGAGAAATCTTTAATATTTTTTGAAATAATAATTTTGTATATAATGGTAAAGGAATGTTATCATTAATATATTAATTTTTTTAAACAATTATAACAAAATAGATCATAATTGAAAATTTTATCTAAACCCTTCAAAATCCTTCTCCAATATAATTTTTGAATTTTCCTCCACTAAATAGTTTTTGTTTGCATTATGAATAACATTAAATTCCCCACAAATCCTCTCCGCCTAAATAATTAAATTCTTTTCACTTCATACTTCTATTTTTTCAAAGCACTCCACCCTCTTTCCATTCAAACTCACAATGAAAACCTAATAGAACAATGCTTTACCACACATAAAAAGATCTTTATGTAATCAATTTCATTGAATTGAGTAAAACTTGTTTCTACAAGTCCTGAACTTATACATTTGTCCTTCAATCCCAAAAATACCATCCCTCTTTTTGAAGATACACTTTCATTCAACCTCCTTTTATTTCTCAAGTAGTCTCACAAACTCTCAAGTATGGTTCTTCTCCAACAAATGCATGTCATCATTAATTGTCTTTAGTCATTTAGAACTCTTTTTGATTTCAAATGACTCTGTGATGATATTTGATTATGAGCATTACAATCCTTCATCCATATTTAAAGCATAACTTTATGATTAAAATAACAATATCTTTGAGATTGTCAATCTCCCTCCTTATTCCATCACGATTCAAATGATAGTATGAAGTCAATGTAGATTGTTTTTATACTATCTTGTGACCCAATCTCTCATCCTCTCAATACTTGAATCCCCTAGTCCTAAAGTGTTTGAAAGTGTTATCTAGACCTTAGATAACCTCTAAAAGTCACCAAACTCCTAGAACATTAAAACATTAAGTCTCCAAAGAATTCGTCTATTTGTATTTCTAAGCTTCTCCCCCTTTCTCTAAGAAAAATCATATTTTACTAAAAAATGACAGCAAATCTTAAATAAAACACATGTTCTGAGATAAAACGTCTCACATTTCTTCCAAATATCTCATGCATTTCTGATAAACACCTCGTATTTCACCTCAAACACCTTCCATTTCAGGTAAATCCAAAATGTTTTAGAAATGTCTCCTTAAAAGACCACGTGTTCGGGGCATGAATGAATTTTAAGTTTTTTTTAGACACACTTCACATGTTCAACACCTTATGGTTGATAGACACGACTTGTTAGAACTTCTTCACATTTTAAAAATATCAAATGAATCCAACATAACCAACTAGAACTACCACATGAGCATAACATGACCAATCAAAAGGGTTGCTAGTGGCAAAAGTGGTTTTTTCCTCATGAAACAAACTACATATTATTCCTCCATACGCCATCCAATTATTTTCTATAAGAGGAATATTTTATTGGGATCACACTCTCAAATTTAGGTTTGAACTTAATTATTAAAATAAATAACTACTCATAGTTCCAATATTGTCATAGAAGAGAGCCCTAAAACCCTTAAAAGTTAAAATCCTAAAAAAGATACTACAAATGAATCACATACTTTTACATATTATTTCCTTAAATACTAGGTAACCACCTTGAATAAGGGCAACCGCTCACCTTTGACGATGATTTAGACTTTTATTCTAAATTAGATCAACAAAATTATATTAATTTATTGAGTTTTGTTAATTTGTGTCAAAAAGATATAAATTTAAATAAAATAAAATAAAATAATAAAATAAATTTAAATTACAATATTTTAGCCGAATATTTTTATATAATTTCTTATGTTTTCAAAACTTATGTTACCATTTTTGTAATTTATTTTAGAACTACTATGCTTAATGTAATCTAAAACATGAAGACAATGGGACAAAAATTGGAATATTTGAAACATGCCTAAAGTTTCAAATTTTAAGTCAATTAAAATTTGTATTTATTTCAAGTTGCATATGCTCTTTTTCACATCAGATACTAGTATAAAATCGAAGAAAAAGACATTGTGGAAATTATCGCTACAGGGATCGATACATTTGATGAAACATGCATACATACAAAAAAAAGCAAGGACATAAGCTTCCCAACATTTTATATAATTATATATCACGTAGAATTTGAAATTAAATTATAGTAATAAATCCCAATTAACATATATACCACAGAATTTTGGTTTCAAACTCTTCATAATTATTTATTGATAGGGTTGCTAACTGACAAAGACAATGAAGCCATATAGATAAAACCAACATAGAAGACAACAAGCATATATTTTATCTAAGGATAGGAAACATAAAAGTAATATATGGTTGACATGGACGTGTTTTGAAATGTTAAATAATTGATAAAGAAAACTATTTTTAAGTATTTTGTTGTCATCAAGCCTGCATGAATGAAATTTTTAGAGTTGGTAGGTTGATGTTAATATGATAGTATATAGTTAATTTAGTTTGTGTATGATGAAAACAACTTATCATATTAAAGTTAATTGTCAATGTTACTAGATAGATGATAATGGTAGCAAAATACAATGTATTGAAATGTTAGTTTGAATGAGTCATTTTTACTTCTTTTTTTTGTTGAAGATTGGGGCTAGCAAACAATATGAATAATGTAGATTTTTTATGAGGTAGTGTAAGCTATTTCTGTGTGGTTGTGCGAGTTATTTTGTAAGATTAATTATCTAGCATTCAAGTTAATCCGTGAATAGAGAATAAAGGGATATAGTAAGTAATAAATAGACTCAAATTTTGTCTTTTTTGGAGCAGTGGAATATATATTATGGGTGACGTTTGAGTCCGTGCGGTGTTGGGCCTATGGCTGACCAATAACAGTTACCCCAAAGTTTGTTATGGTGTAATGTATGGTAAGTCTTATAAAGAATGAACCAAATACCTTTAGCCGAGATCTGGTATTGAGAAATGGAAAGGACTTGGGACAACATTAAATGATATTCTAATCATTGAGGCATTTCTCAATTTTCCTTCACACGTGACCCTATGTTCATAGGTAAGGGTGTGACGTTTCCCCCTAGGTTGCTTGAATGTACTCAAGTATTGTTATATTTTCGAGGTGGAATCTTAGTCACCATTGATTCTTCGTCTCTCATTTTCTATCAATTTGCAGTGCTGACTTGATTCATCTAGCTCCATTATATAAAGCTTGTCTTGGCCTTTCAAACAATTCTCGTTCTCTCTTATAATTGAAATCTTACATTCTTCTTCTTCTTCTTCTAAGTTTTTGTGATTTCCAATTTTGCCATCTTTCTTTCTTGTTTGGGTTTATTGTTCTTGGTTCACCCTCATTCTTAAGTTCCTATTTCTCTTAGTTGTTCCTTCGCTTTACTTTCTCGAGTACCATTTCTAGTAAACTTCTCTTACATTTGTTGTTTTGGCCTTCTTATATTTATTATGGAAAACATATAAATATTCCTGAGAACATAATGAATGAGCCTGATGACGGCGATTCTTCATTGTCAGCAAAATATGAGAATTCATATGTCCCAAATGTTAATCCCCTAAAAGTTAATGACCATAATACCAACCTTATTGTACTCAGTGGTAGCTCTGAATCTGGAGGGGGTTCTGTAGAGAGTGGTGATGGACCCTGATCAGTCACCGTTTATGCTATGTGTTTTGTCACTTATTCGGTGAAAATTCAGATAACTTGTATTACTTTGTCTTAATTAATGTTCTGTTTCTTTCACCAATAGTTAATTTTATTGTTTCATCAATTTTTTAGTGTCATTTATATTTTTTGTCGCATTTTACGCTTTAGGTATGTGTCTTTTCTGCATTTCAGGTTTAAGTAGGTACTCAAGCATGATCAAATGTAGAAACTAAGGAGAAACGAACAGAATCAGAAAGAGGTTTTCATGATCCAGTAGGCCTGCTACGGCCACCCGTAGCACCTGCTACGGGCCATAGCAGGAAACCCTGAATATACAGAAGAAAACAATTCAAATAGGGACCTACTACGACCACCTATAGCACCTGTTACGGGCCGTAGCAGGAAGCCCTGAATGCAGAAAAGAAAACAATCCAAACAGGGACTTATTACGGTCACCCGTAGCACCGACTACAGGCCATAGTAGGGGGTCTAGCACAGAAGCAAATATTCACCATAAACAGTAGCCTGCTACGGCCACCCATAGCACCTATTACGGGCCGTAGCAGGGGAGCTGGGACATGACCATTAAAATAGTGGCCTGCTACGGCCACCCATAGCACCGGCTATAGGCCGTAGCAGATATGCGTGAAAAAAGTCCAATTTTGACTTTTCTGTTGTGATTCCTAAGTGATGGGCATTTTGGTAAATTGTGAGACGGATGTGATGGACTTTTGCAGATCTGTTTGAGAAGAGAGAATACTTTGCTATTAAAAGGGGAGTTTTCAAACAAGAAAGGGACGACTTTTTAGAGAGCACGAATTCACACGATTCAGAATTAGAAAAATCAAGGTTTTGGGAGGAACGAGATTTTTCATGAGCGGAAGCAATTGGAGATCAAAGTTCATATGAATACTTGTAATGTCTCCATTTTATATTTTGATTTACTTGAATATTATGAGTAGCTAAACCCCCCAATGCTAGGGGGTATCGCTGATTTGAATCTGTAATGACTTTGAGTTTATATTTGCAATGACAATATTGTTTTTCATAATTACTTTAATCTTGTGATGTGCTTAATGCTTTCTCTTTCGAAACAATTGAGATTGTTATACGATTATCAATTAGGTTGGACCGCCATTGATAATTCTTTCATAAGTTTATTCTATAATAGATATTACCTAGTGAAGCTAGCGGAAATATATCTGAACGTATCACACGCTCGAACATACAACAGAGTCTCCATCGAACTTTATTTATCCCCAAAAGGAAAGGGAAAACATCGATAAAACCCGGGGGAAAGAGATATGTTGGGTAAGGAAGTCGGTTATACAAGGGGAAGGTATTAGCACCCCAAACATCCATGGTACTCCATGGGAACCATTTTGATTGTTCTCGCTCGAATAGGTGTTTGAAATTCTGGTATAGTTAGAGTTCAGATGTTCTACACGAAGTCATGACATCTGATCCAACATTGTTACTAATACAGCAAGACAGTTATAAAAATTAAACCCCAGTACTCATATGCACCCAGTCACAGATGTCAAGACATCTGCTAGTATACTACCATGGAAAGAAGAACATCCAGTTTTTTCCATCTAGTGCAAAGACACAGTAGAGATCAAACATAACCCTTATGTTTATTGATCCTGCCCAATTATCAACATGATATCTCAACATTGATTTGAACATCACCTGTCCCAACATTACAGATGGGTGAACTGTAACAGACCAACCAGTAGATTCATCAGTATCAACAGTCAATGATGAATGTCATAACATTCAGTTTTGCATTCAGACTGCAGGCTATGTGTCAGGTCTGTTATTCCCTTCATAAACAGACTAAAACCAGACTGAGTTATAACAGACAGGATATGGTGTGCAGAAGGTAAAAACACCAGTAATTGTTAACCCAGTTCGGTACAACATTACCTACTCTGGGGGCATACCAAGCCAGGAAGAAGATCCACTATTAGCAGTATTAATTCAGAGTTAAACTCCCCCGTTTACAACTCTTCACTTAATCCCTACCCAATGCAATCTATACCTAGGAACTCCTAGATAGAAACCTCCAGTTTCCATTCCTATCATTACAATTACAATGCAATGCTTAA
The DNA here is from genome assembly GCF_024323335.1 of Lathyrus oleraceus. Classification (NCBI taxonomy): domain Eukaryota; kingdom Viridiplantae; phylum Streptophyta; class Magnoliopsida; order Fabales; family Fabaceae; genus Lathyrus; species Lathyrus oleraceus. Next base: position 76,866,656 of record NC_066581.1, on the reverse strand, counting down.
ACAACTTGAACATGCTTCACAGCTTCGTTCAAGAACATAACAACTCTTGCCTACAGGCTTTGAGTTACAAATAATCTCATGCTTTCAAGCACTGAGAAACACATGGTAACCTTCCCACAGGTTGGGAGGTTTACCTCACACACACCCCTAATTTTTACATTGTTTGAGGCTTACAAAACCTAGGTTACAATCTGCTATTTATAACCTAAACACCCAACTGGATTTGGGCCTTCAGAAATCGCAGCAAGCTTCTCCTTTGCTGTTACAGAACTGGCAGAAATCTTCTGCTACAATCAAGATCTTCAATCTTTTAGTTCCTAAAATATCCTAGCATATCTTTATATTTAGAAACTGTATATTCATCAAATATTCTGATTGAGTCTTCAAGATCTCCACATAGAAGTTAGGATATTCACCAAATATCCTTACTAATTAGTTAACATATGCCTGAATTAACTAATTCAGTTTTCTCCACATGTGTGATGTCACAGTCACGATGTCGTGACATCGTACATGACATGTTGGTCCAGATGTTGAACTTCTTCAACCCAACATATTAAAACAACAGAGGTGATTACATTATTTGTTTTACAAAATTAATGCCAATCTTAAGGTCCTAACAATCTCCCCCTTTGGCAAATTTTAGCTAAAACAAATAACCCAATATGGGTCTGCACTTCCTCTTTGTTATTGACAGCCCCATTACCAACACCACTGTTGGTGTATATGAGGAAGAAGATGTACAAGGATCATCTCCACCACAACCCTTCCCCTCAACAGTAGGGCTTCCTGAAGAATATGTAATGCTGAGTACATAGATAATGTAACTCAGATCACAAGACACAACTGTCTTCTTAACTCAGATCACAAGACACAACTGATATACCCAGTTAGTGAATTTTGTGTCTAAACCCATCTTCTCCTTGCTACCAGATATTTCTTGCTTTTGGTGCATCCTCAGGACAATGTTTCTCTCCCCCTTTTTAGCTAAACATTTATAAATGACACCTTCACAAAACTAGATCCAGGAGCAGTATGCCCAGATCTTAACAAACCCCATGGTTTAGAGGGAATGAAATGTCGCTCTTGTAAGAAGAGGAGTGCTGATACATCCTTTAAATAGGCCAGACCAAACTTAGGAATTAACGGTAGGAGTAAATGCTTGGTCAAGATCCATAAATATTTGCTGAGAATCAGTCAGAGAATTACCACCAATATCCCAGACTATCTTTGAATACCTTTTCTAGCTCTTGACTGTTTCTTTCCAGAAACAACAGTTCCAAGACTATTCCATAAATGTTGTCAGACACGTTGCAAGCTATGTCTTAACATTTGACACTGCTTTTGTCTGCATTCTTCATGTATTCTCCCTATCACCATTTTCTAAAACCACTTTCTCACCTCCAGTGGTAGCTTGACATCTGGCACCACACATCCACATATCCTTATACAACTTCCAGCAGGAACATAGGATATCTTATGTTAAGACATCACACATGACATCTTGTGAACACTCTTTGTTTTACCAAAATTGCTGCCAACACTTAGAATCAACAAACTCCCCCTTTGGCAAATTTTGGCTAAAACATATATCTGTCCTTTTTGTTCACAAGGCAAACTATCAGTAGTTAAACAACTTAACAGTAGTTTAATCAGCAGCAGAAGCAAAACAATTACTAGTTATGGCTACTAGTAATACACACATGCACAAGGGTACTTCTCCTCCCCCTAAATCTGTGCAACAAACAACAGAATTACTAGTTATGGATGCAACTAGTAAGACACACAAATTGTCCAAGGGTACTCCTCCTCCCCCTAAATCTGTGCATACATCAAATAACAGTGACTCCAGCACCTGTACCACACAACTGTACCACACATGCTCATTCTAATATAACATAATGAGACACATCACATCCATATTTCCTTATGACTGTAAGTTTCAGAAGGAAATAACAATATTGTCCAAGGCAATGTCATGACATTCGGTCAGACCTTCTTCTGCTCACTCAGCCTTGACACACACCACATCATCCCACTAACTAACAAGGTGCCATACCTTGTTGTCTGAGAACACATAGACCACAAGCTTGATGATTACTTGTAGTGCAAAGACAGAACTCCCCCTGTCATGGACAACCAACTCTCCTCTTTAAACTTGGAGATCACTCATGAACATATCCAACACCCCAAAGTTGGACCTTCACATACTTCCTGATTCAAAGAGAACCCAGACCACTTGATGAATGGAAAACATAAGACGCATCTTCATGTCTTCAAGAGCACACCCTCTGTTCAACCCTCTTGGCTGAACACATCCACACTCTGTGTCAATCTCTCTTCTAACCAGAACAGAAAACTACTTCACAAACTGTTCTAACATGAGTTAGGACATCCTTCACAACATAACACCATCTGATAATCTTCAGATATCACTGAGTTATTAGCTTGATCCATAAGAAACCAGACACAAATTGGGACATACACGTTCTCATCCCATTATAAGAGATAATCTTCCATAGATAGCTAAAAACTCCTTCCACAAGCTCCAAGAGATGAATAGAAAACACCTCCTTTTGTCTTCAACTTACTACTTTTCTGCTCAAAGTAATTTGTCTAGACCTTCCTCAAGAATAATCAGCTGCCATAAGTTGATTGTCTTGATCCTTCGAACTCACTTCTGAGATAGACCAAATGCCACTGGTTGATTACCTCCTTCATGAATCCTCATATGACAAAGTCAAATACCATTCTTTGACCTCTCCACGTTTATCAGACTTCTCCCAAAGATATTCTGACCTTCCAAGTGAGAATTGAACTTCAAGCTACATGTTGAACAAAACTTAGATTTTCTAAGACATGAACATGTAACACCCTCTCCTTCCAGCAACTCCAAAGAACTGCAACAAGAACGATCTTTTTGAAGTATCCAATCTACAACCCTGTAGACCCTTCTATCTCAAGTTGATGTGCCACTTCACCAACTAAGATTCTGATGTTGAACCAAATGTCACAACATTGTGTTTTGACATCTAGCTGTTGAATTCAGCTCCTTCTTCTGCCACTTGAAAGAACTTCCTCCTTTCACAGAACAAGAGTTCAATGTTCTCATAGACTTGATCGTGGAACCAAGTTTGAGTAAACATCCTCCATCCTGCAGGTTTGCAGTTAAGTCATCCAAGCTCACACCTTGATGAATCCATGCTTCTTCTCCAAAGACATCAGACACTCTGATGCATGAGTCTTCAGACGAACCAGTTAGAAACTATCCCTTCAGTTATACCAAGGATTCCACTTCCTAAAGCAAAGTTGTTTCCATGATGTCAAGACTGCTGCCACTTGTTCTTGACTCCACAGTGTGCATTAGCCAATGCACTTCCTTACCTAGATCAGAAGTAAACTGATCCAAGTAACCACCATCAGGACTATGATGTTTTCTTCTTCTTGTACACACCAAGGCTGAACATGTTTCTTGCCAGGAAACCTTTTCAGAGATCATATGCTTTTGCTGCCACCAAAGTGATAGATCATAAACCAACGTACTCTCCTTCCTGTGATTCTGCACAGAGTCTAGAAGACGAGATGTTCCAACATCTTTTAAAAACATCAGTTATCTTGAGCTCCAAGGATAATCAATTAAGTACTTGTACTTGGCACAAGTAGACATTGATCTTAAATCCTTTCCCAATTTTCCTTTCAGATACTTCCACCATAAGAATACTTTGAGAATACTCTTCTTGTGTCAACATCTTCTGCTTGCAAGCACCTCAACAGTTTTGAGAATCTTTCCAGATTAGATTCACCCTTAGGAATGAGAGGGATGAACCCTACCTTGCAAATGTGTCACACAACAACTAGAACCCATGTGACACAGGTCAACAACCAACCAGACCCTAGGCTGAGCAAACGTGAGGAGGTTAACCAAAACTCCTCCTCAAATTAACAATCATGGAAACTTCACACCAATATCCATGCATTGTACACAAATGTCTCAACATGACATACATCACCCCTATCGGTGGCAACTAACTCTGTGAGTTATACCTATACATACTCCAATCACAGCAATCAGACTCCAGCTGACCATAAGTACTGGTGAAAGAAAACAACACCCGTCAATAGTAGATATGCATTGCCAGAGCATACTACCTCAGCCAATCTCTGAATCTTCATATTCTCACTCCTTGAAAGAACTGTCACTTCTGAGTGTGGTGTTTGAATAACTAGATTCATGGTCCCAATCCTCTTAAATAAAATATCAATCAGGTTACCCCATTATTGACTTCTAATGTCCAGGGGACTTGTCTTCCAACACAACATAGTACTTCAGGGAACACCTATCCAATCCTGATTAATCTATAGGAATAAGACAGACAGCAGGAAATTGCACCATGTCACATCTCAACCAGCTCCACTTCTAGAGATCACACGTCTAAAAGTGACCTTCTTGAGCACACACACAGTTGACCCTACCCTTGTCAACTTAGCACCCACAGATGTCTCCTCTTCCAGGTCAGAAGTAGGTTCCAAACACAAGTATCCCTTTGTTTGACACCTAAAAACATCTCCTCTTCAACCAGTAGCTGCATACTTGTTGAACAACATGTTCTAACATCACATAGAACATTAGTTCCACCTCCTTGGAACAAACCCTCCTTGAAAGTCTTCAAGGTCTTCATATACACTACCCAAGAGAGTAAAAGAATCAGTGATCAGGTGATTCTTACCATCTTGAAGTGAGAACGTCATGATGAGTGGATTTGAGGAGACTCAAGTATCTTTGACATTTTCAGTAGATTATGATGACATCTTGAATACAACAGCCTTTCATCCACATGAGGGGAAACTTCATCAGAGTTTGAGTTTTTCCAGGTATTATGCAGTGGAAATCATAATACAACTCAACCTATGACCACACACTTCACCAGATCAGCCTCCAAGAACATACCAAGTTTGAATATGTTTCAATACTAGCACAGTTGTTCCACACAAAGGCCAATTGCCAACCTCCAGAGACAGGTACACACAGTTCCTGTCATGAATAGTCCAACCACCTACTTCAAGGGACCATTCAGGGGGATCACAAAACCTTCCAAAAGTTCCACCATTATGCAATGAGAAAGTCAGAGCAATTGTAGTTCAGAACCACGAGAATAGAGAGATAGACATACAATGATGAAAAGTATAACTTGTACCAACATAATGGTATCAAAAGGTTAACTGCCATGAAATAAGGAGAGGGAGATATTTGTCTAAGCGACGGGGGACTCACAAGACAAACACCAATTCAAGGAATGATTTCAATATTGTATGGTATAAGGAATAATGTATCACTGGATGAGGAACAAACAGTTCGAGATCAATGGAGGATAGTATTTTGGATCCAAGAAGGAGATAGACTCTGAATCGAAGAGCAAGATAGGCAGTCATCCATACGTGGACTAGTAAGACCGCCACTATAGGGTAAAGCCAAAAAGAAAGATTGAATTAAGTGTTTGGGCGCAGTCCCAAACAACTCTCGATTGAGGAGATGGATTATCGTTAAGACATCCCAAAAGGATAGACAAGGAGTCCAAGGAGAAATATGATGAATCTCAAAAAGATGGTATAGATTCAATGAATGAAGAATGATTGATTGATAAACAGGGTAGCTCGCGAAGAAATTGGGTTCTCCTGCCTACGTATCCTTATAGTGCAATAAGGAAATCAGAGCTTTCGTAGTTCAGCCCACTAGGGCTGAAAACAAGGATGATTGAGGGCAAAAGAATACGATTGAATGATTAGAATTGAAGTTATTAGAATTGAGAAATGAATTTAGAGACTTGACAGTCGATTGATAGGAATCACACTGGAGTCTATGAATAAGGGCGAACACTTTGAATATTTGGGGCCTACGCCCCATACGCAAAGTCTCTCTAGACGAGGATAGGAGAGACTCTGTCTCGTCATTCCCTATTACTTAAGGCTCGTAGCATATGATACTTCTCTTGACTGAAAAGTTGTTGGTGAAAAATCTTCATTGTTGATCCTTGTGTTGATGTTGTCTTTGCATGAAGAAGACTTGGTAGTTTAATCGATTCGACTTGCACTAAAGTCTATGAATAAGGGTGAACGCTTTGAATATTTGGGGCCTACCCCCTGTCGCATCCGCGAAAAACAACCGGCGGGCTAAAACAAAACACAACACAGAGCCGCCACTGCGCGTTATTTATCCCAAAATAGGGAAAGGAAACGCTCAGAGAAACCTGGAAAAAGCATGGTCTCGCGACCAAAGAGAAAGGGTAAGGGAGTCGGTTACGCAAGGGGAAGGTATTAGCACCCCTCACGTCCGTCGTACTCGACGGGATCCATGCTCTAAAAGAAAGAAAAGGTTGCTAAAAACAAACATCACACACACACACCGAAGACAACACAGGTGGGGTTAAGAGGAAGGGAGCTCGCTAGGACATCGCATCCTATGCCTACATATCTCGTCGGGAACGAGAATCAGAGCTACTGTAGTTCGGCTCACGCACGCCAAACCAGACACACACAAACTCAGGCAAACATGGAACCCAAACGCCACTCGATGGACTTACATCGGCTTCCGAACCAAACAAACACAATCAGGATACGGACAGCCAATCGCTGGTCTTACATCCATATCCTGACACACAAGAACAAACAGACAACAGGTTACTAAGGAGTCGGGAACTCGAGCCTAGCAACTGTCAAACAAACACACACAAAAAAGAAAAAAGTGCCCGGAGAGACCTCGCACGGTCTCCTGCCTACGTACCTCATCTGGTATGAGGATCAGGGCAACGTAGTTCCCCTTAACAGGGGAGAAACTATCTCCTAACCAGAAACAAAGGGAGGACACACTACCAGGGAGCTGTACTCGAGCCTAGTGTTATCATGCATCATTGCCCTATGTTATGGTTTCTACCTACTTGCATCGCAGCAAACTAATCCTATCCAGGAAGAAAGCAAGCATGCAAGCATCAACAAAACAAAACAAGCAGTTCAAACAAATATTCACAAAGCACACACTATATCCAGTCAAGTGGGCTCAAACAATGGGTTTGACTGCCGAGGCAAGTCATCTGTACAAGGTTAGTGTTAGCTCTTAACCTTGCCATTGAGGGGCTAAGGTGAAGCCAGATGAAAGGTGAGTGAAGATTAGACTTCACAGCTCTTATCCCTGTCCAGGGAGAGCTTCAGACAAAGGAGTGTGGGTTCAGAAAGGTGGAACCCTTCTACGCTCAAGACTCTGACACAACTGTACAAAGTACCAGATCTTGGGTTTGTGTCCCAATGCATCAACACAGTGGTGTGAGCAGAGGGACGACTCAACAGAATAGTGGGAGATAGATTGCATATCTCTATGATCCACCAATTGCCTTAATCAAGGTCTTTACCTGCTTGGCACAAAAGTAAACAAGCACAAACATCGCCTCTTAAGGAGGACTTCAGACAGTTTGCCTGGCCAAGTAACAGGCCAGGTCTTCCAGACTACATGGAGAATAGAAATTCTACCTCAATTGGTTTAAAAACCAAGCAACAGCAAGCAAGTTCTCAAGGAACTGTAAGCAACTAAATGTACCTGAAATCAATCAAGTATCATCAGTACTCAGACAAATCAACAGTAAACGGCAAATGGTTAATCAGTTAATCTGTACAGACAACACAAGTCAATGCACACAAGTGCCAGCTATAAGCTCAAGCTCAAGCATCAATCCCTACAAAACAAAGTCATGTTAGTCAAAAACAATTCATAAGTCAACTCAAATTGACTTGAAGCAATCTCCTTAAGCATTGTGCATTTTATCCTGAAAATCCAAACCAAAGGTGAGAAACTAGACCACTAGGCCAAGCCTAGGGTCCAAAAGGGATAAAAAATTCTAAACAGCAAGTGAAATCTATCCAAAATCATATTCAACCAAATTAAAAGCAAATGCAATTGGTCTCATGCTCATATCAATCATCATTATCATTTCATGACCAAAACACCACAAACTAGGTCAAATACAACACCAAATGACCAAACAGAACTATCTCACTCAAAAGCATACCAAATCAATTCAATTAATTCCACAAAAATTCACACCTAAACAGGACACATTCAATGTATAGCATGTCAATTTTCAGCTCAATTGGACAAGAGGAAGTAGGTCAATGAAAATCAAGAAATTCAGACACAATTATACAAGCCAATTCAAGACATCCAAACAAGCATTAACTTCCAAAAATCATAAAACAGTGACAACATATTAGAAATGAATGGGATCAAAACCATGATGTCCTATAAGGTGTCTAGAATGCTCATGTCAAATTTCATCTTCATCCAATACCATATGAGAATTTCACAAAAGAAATACAAACATGTGTCACACAATGTTGCAAAATGAGCATACAGAGAAGAAAATTATCAATCAAATTGAAAACTCCATCGAAAATTCCAGAAAAAATCACATGTTATCTTGACATATCAATGATCATTCATGCAAAAATTTAGAGCAATTCAACAATCCTAGGCCATGCAAATAAAATCAGAAAGTTGACCTAGCTTGGTGTGACACAAATTGTCACACCTCTATTCAAAAAATCATATCTAATCAACCAAGTATCCAAAAATTACAAACTCTACATGGAAATCACCATCAACATGTCCAGAATAAGCACAAAAATTTTCATCCATTTATTTACAAGTATGAGTATTTCATGATGAATTTGGCAAAGTGTACAAAAATGTGACACATCAAACAATCCCTAAGCATTTTAATTTTCTATACATGCAAAAACTCCACAAAAATAACCATAAAATTCTACACATTCTCATGAGCATGGTACAAAAAATTTCACAAAAATTGGATGAATAATGAAGCCTATAGGATTTTTTGAAGTTCAAGCAATTAAATGAAAATGAAATGAAAAAGAAAAATAAAATAATTATTAAAATAATGCGCCAGTGGCATTTTTGAAATTCTGAGGAAACTTAGCAAAACGACAGCGTTTTAAGCGCAGCCAGGAAATGTTCCTATTAGCTGAAACTGGCGCTAAACAACTTTCAAATGGCAAGGCAGATAGAAACGGATCAAACAACACTATTTCACGTGTTCTTCATCAAACAAGTCCAGCATTTCCAGATTTCCAAGAACAACAAATTTCCACGAAAATTGGCAAGAGTATAGTCAAAAGAACCGTACGAGCATGTAGATTAAGGATATGTAACCTATGTAACCTAATTCTAACCGTGGCGATGGGATCGAGCGTTTGAAGTTATGAACATCAAACTAAAAATCACGATTACTCTCTCTATAGTTAATCATTCCAAAAACTAAGAGCATCACGTTCATCTACGTTGCATGAACTATAATAAGCATATAACAATTGAAGCAATTAGTGAAGTCGAGTTCTGGTACCTTGGATGAAGACAGTGATGATTTGCGCGCGTTTGGAGGTGATTCTTCAAAACAGATGAAGAAGAAGGTTGTGGAAGATGAATGCAATGCGTACTTTAGCTCAAAGATGCCTCAGTTGGAAGAATCATCAAGTTGCCATTGTTGAGCATGATGTGAACAGTCACGAATCCAATGCTTTCTTGCTCCAAATTACCAAAACAGTTGAAGCTAATGATCTATGGAAGATGAAGCAAAAGGAATTTCGCAAAATGATGAAGAATTGATGAAGCTTCAATGAATTTGGTTTGATGAAGTTCTTGACGAGTTTTCACTTTTGGAGGGAAAGTTTGTTAGATTTTCTTGAGAATTGTGATTATGAGTGCATTCTGTTACAATTATGATTTTATACTTCACTCTAATCACCTCCTTAATCACCAATTAACAAAATGAATTTGATTAGTGTAATGTCATTTTCAAGTGCAAGGGCAAAAATGCCATTTCTCATTAGGCCTCATGACAGCAATATTACAGCTCATACATCTCCTAAACGCCATTTGGAATGTGTTGGCTTTGATCCCATGGCAATTGGCATTGTATTTCTCATTTTCAATATGCTATGCCAAAATTGCATTTTAAATGCAAGTTCAAAAGTAGCCTTGCCAAATATTGAACCTTGAACACTTATGACAGTTGAAATAAGTCACATTTGGCATTTGTGATGTGTTGCAAAAACTCCCATTCCAAAATTCCCATTATTTCTCAAGTTGGACCATTTTGCCCTTGGATTTGAATTAGTACACTTGAAAATTAACCTTTTGCATTGACCATTTTTGAAGAATTTTGATTATGCACCATGAAAGTACATGTTAAATGGAGTTTTCTCATAAAAAGATCACTCATTTTGGACACTCCATGTGAAAGTTATGCCACTTTGATTATAGGTATTTTTGGAAAATGAATGGACCATAACTTGTCAACCATACATGGGAATTTCAAGTTCTTGGACTTTTTGGAAAGGTGAGACCAAGATCTACAACTTTCATGTTGAACAAATTTTCATTTGAAGCTTTTTTGGACACGTAATTTTGTGGTGAAAAACTTTCCATTTTTGGAAACTTCCATTACAAGTCACTTACTATTTTTGGCAATTTTTCATCTGACTTTATTTTCTTCATTCTTGAGCTTTGACATGTCAAATAAAACTTGTTTCAACATGAATGAAGTGTATCCAACTCTCTCCCACCTCCAAATCCATAAAATCAAGCACAGTTGACCACAGTTGACTTTTCAACTGATAGATGAATTTGACAATGCACTGATCAATCTGAGCCCCAATCCTCTGATGAAATGACTCAAGGATGATACCCTAGCCTCCACAAGCTCAATACAATCATGAAATGATCCCCTTATCCACTGTGGACCCCATCTCCTAGCCATGCCCTGATTGGCCCAATGCAACTGATTAGGGTTGACCAGTGGTCAAAACCCTAATCTCAAGGAATATGCTTCAACACTTGATGATGACAAACCCATGATGATGATGATGTATCATTCCCACCAAGATGAAGATCAATCCCTTTTGAGAATCACAAAACCCTAATTTGGACTTCCACATCCTCAGATGATTAATGACCAGTCCAATGAAACCCTAGCTTGCACCATGACCTCTTCATCTTCTGATCAAGACTTGGGAGAATGGCTTGCACAATGTAACCACATGATATGCAATATGCAATGCCTAATGACCTAAAAATGATATGCCATATGTTAAGCTAGTCCCAAGATAGGAGGGCAAATTTTGAGGTGTTACAGCTGCCCCTATTCAATCCACTGTGAACCTGTCGATATGAATAACCTCGGCTTTCAGATGACCAGGATGAAGAGTGATTGAATACCAAGAACAGACGAACAATTTGCACTCTGACGGGAAAATAATTAACAATGCCTGTCAGAATCGGCGAAGAACACAATCTCTGAACAAAAATCCTTCTGGTACGGAAAAAGTCGGCCTGATCACCGAAACAACAACCGTCGACCTGAATACCACATATCCGCTGGGGATTATCATTCTCCTTTTTTATACTTTTCTTGAACCCCGAAATTTTTCAGATAATCTCCCCCTTTTTTTTTTCTTGAACCCCGAAAATTTTTCTCTACGCAAATGATCCTCAGATCTCTGCATTTGAACCCCACTCTCCTGTTTGCCAACATGATGAACCCCATTCTCCAGTTTGAACCCCAGTCGCCTGACGATTACTCGCGATCGCCAATGTGAACCCCATCTCCAGAAAACACCTCGTGTCTCCTTTTCTCCATTTGAACCCCGCTCTCCAGAAAATGCCTTAACACTTCCTTTTCTCCGTTTGAACCCCGTCTCCAGAAAATGCCTCAACATCTCCCTTTCTCCATTTGAACCCCGATCTCCAACCTCTCGTGATAATTACGCTGGCAACGACGGAAATAACACCAAACCACTCTGAGGGCGACATATCTGCGGGTACACCTTCAACCAGACATTAACCAATGACCGGGAAGAAACTCGACGTTTGCTGGACATCGAATCAATGATGTTGACAGACACCAAAGAAAACTCAACCAGACACTTACTGATGACTGGGAAATACCTCGACGTTTACTGGACATCGACCAATGATGTTGACAGGACATCGACCAATGATGTTTACAGGCATCAAACAATGATGTTTACAGGACATCGAACAATGATGTTGACAGGACATCGACCAATGATGTTTACAGGCATCAAACAATGATGTTTACAGGACATCGACCAATGATGTTTACAGGCATCAAACAATGATGTTTACAGGCATCAAACAATGATGTTTACAGGCATCAGACAATGATGTTTACAGGTATCAAACAATGATGTTGGCAGGACATCGACCAATGATGTTTACAGGCATCAAACAATGATGTTGACAGGACATCGACCAATGATGTTTACAGGCATCAAACAATGATGTTGACAGGACATCGAACAAGGACGTTGACAGGACATCAAACAATGATGTTGACAGGACATCAAACAATGATGTTTACAGGACATCGAACAAGGATCGACCAGACATTAAACAATGACTGAGAAATAACTCGACGTTTACTGGACATCGAATGATGATGTTTACTGACACCAAAGAAAGCTCGACCAGACACTTACTGATGACTGGGAAATACTGTTGTTCCAAACCCACAATGCTGAACTCCTCGGAGTATCGTCTTCACTGTCCGGCGAAACGAATCCTCAAGCGGTAACCACAGCTCGAGTCGCGCTGATCGCGTAACGTCCTCTGATTTTATTTCCATCTTTGTCCGACGGAAACATTTCCTCCAATATCGCACTACTGGGGAATACTGCTAACCTGACGTCATGATGCTAAACTCCTCAGAGTAACATCCCCACCGACTGGCAAAACCCATTTTCAGATGGTAACCACAGCCCAAGTCACGCTGATCGCGTAACATTCCCATCTCTGTCCGACGGAAAAGTTTCCTCCAGTATCGCACTACTGGGGGTACATCCCTGATTCAATCATGAGGCTAAACTCTTCGGAGTAACATCTTCACCTCTGGGCAAAACCACCTCTCAAACAATAACCACGGTCTGAGACTAGCTTATGCCTGCAATATGATGTATGATCGATTTTTCTGCGTAATGCTCCATAATCATGGAAATGCTACGCGATTTATTATTTTTCTATGCAATATGCTATGCTTACTCTACATGATGAATGCATAAAAGGTATCCCCCTCCAGGGATTCTGCTGAGGAGCACGAGACACTCTGCTGAGGAACTCGTCAATACTCCGATTCCACCCTGATGGGGAATAACACTGCTGTTGGGAAAAGTTAACCCTTGCTGGGGAAGAAACTCCTTTGCACCCAATCCGCTCGGGAAACTGTTGGGGATAAGAACCACCAACATTCTGTGGGGATACAACAGTTTTCTGACTTGCTGAGGATATCAATCCCGAACCTGCTTCGGGAAACCCTCACAGATACATGTCGACTTCACTGGGGAAATGCTCACAGATAGCTCTGCTGGGAAACAGCAACCTCCAGACCTGGCGACTGGGGAAGCATCGATCTGACACCTGCTGGGGATAGCCATCCTGACCCTGCTAGGGGAAACGAATGCTACTCCGCTGGGGACGACCCATCCAATCCATACGTGGGATCAACTCAGCTGGGGATGCAGATATCAGTCTGCTATGGAAACTCATCCCATCCACTGGTAGGATGAGCACTGCTGGAGATATATTTCATTGAAACCCGCTCCACTCGGGGAATAGCAACCTCCAGGCCTGGCTGCTGAGGAAACACCGTTTTAAACCTGCCGAGGATAACCATCCTGACTCAGCTAAGGGATCCACAGACCTTGAATCTGCTGGGGATTCAGTCCTCACAATTCTGCTTAGGGACTTAGCTGGGGAAATGAGAGAAGTTGGTACAGAGCACCCATCGACTCGTCGAACCACGGTATCCGCCTCCCAATCTCGTATCAGCTTTCCACTTTCGAGAATTCCCAGACCCGTCTGGACCTTTTCTGCTCCATCATCTTGTATTCCAATGTCGCGCCGCGCTCGACGAGGAGCGAACTCCTAGGGACTATACAGACTTTTCAATTTTCTGACTTTGAAGAGTCTTCTTGATTAATTCCAAGGTCGTCGGACGTCTCGACGTCTCTTCATCGCTTCTCTACCCATTCATTCGTCCCTGATCGGACCCTGCGGGGAATTTCTACAGACTTTCCAAACTTCCGATTTTGAAGAGTCTTCTTGATTAATATCAAGGATCGTCGTATGTCTCTACATCTCTTCATCGTCCCTCTCCCTGATTGGACTCCGTAGGGATTTGTTTCTGTCGAAGCTTCCACACCACAACCTGCAAGTAAGTGAAAAATATCTAACAGTTCCTGCAAAACAGATCATTAGATAAAACCGTGCCCCAGGCGTGTCAAGATTTCAACACTTGGGTCACTCAACCTTCCGAATAAGATTCCAAGATTTCAATCTTATAAACATGCATTGGAAGGGACTTGTATGTCTTAAAATGCAAGATTCTTCATCAAAACAATCGGATGTTTTTGCAATCAAAGCGGTAATGAAAAACAAAAACAAAATTATTTGACTGAATATGCATTTTATTGATTGAAAAGTGTGGCTCAAATTGAGCAATACAAAGGAAGCAATTCCTGGAAAGAGGTAATTGCACACAAAAGGAAAAATCTATCCTAATGGCAATGTGAAACCCGTAATCTCATCAAGTTCCAACTCGGTTACACCCCATATGTCCTCAGACTCTCCGTGCTTTCTGCCTTCTGAACAAGACGATTCCGATTGACCCCCACCGGGTATTATCCATGATGCTTTAACCAAAGCGCAAACGATCATGCTAGACGCAGTTGTTCGTTTCAATCCCTCTTTTGCCTGGACCGCCCTTTCGGGTTTTCAGCCCACTGGGATACCCCTTTTTGCCCAAGTCTCCTTTTCAGGTTTTCGACTTGCCGGGTGTACATTCTTTCATTTTATCCCTAATTTTTGCCCGAACCTTTTCTTTCTGTTTTTTCGGTTCGCCGGGATGCCCATTTTTGCCTGGACTATTTTATTCTTTTCGTCCAGCGGATCTCTTTACACGAAGTATTTTTTAACTGCGTCCGCATTCACAGGGGATGGAAAATCCTCGCCATCCATGGTCGTTAACAACAAGGCTCCGCCAGAGAAAACCTTCTTGACCACGAATGGACCTTCATAATTCGGTGTCCATTTGCCCCTACGATCGTTTTGAGGAGGAAGGATCCTTTTCAGCACCATATCACCCACGTGATATACCCGAGGTCGCACCTTTCTGTCAAAAGCACGCTTCATCCTTTGCTGGTACAACTGCCCATGACAGATGGCCGCCAGCCTCTTTTCCTCAATCAGGTTCAACTCTTCGTACCGGGTTCTTACCCATTCAGCCTCTTGCAACTTTACGTCCATCAGAACTCTCAAAGAGGGAATCTGGACCTCAACCGGTAGCACAGCCTACATTCCCTATACCAATGAGAAAGGAGTTGCCCCAGTAGGCACACGCACCGGAGATCGATACATAGTATACCAGCTTCCTACTCAATCACACCGTCGGTGCATTCAAACGTTACCCGGGCAACAAGAGCTCATTCACCTTAACCTCCCCATCAGACATCAGAATCCGTTCGGATTCAGGGTCAGGCCCCTCCTCCGGGATCGGTTACTTTCAATCTTTCGATTAGAGCACCTCGAGATGTCCTCATCAGGGAACTCAAACTTCATCGGTTGGTAATCCTCCATGGGTTGCTGGGCGATGTAATCAGACAATACACCCCTTTACTGCTTTCTGAGAGGTATATCGAATATCGTATTCAATCAAAATTATTGGCCCTTTCGCAACCCGTCCGGTCATTGCTGGCTCTTTCAGAAATCTACCTGATCAGATCCATCTCGAAATCCACAAAGTGGTATGAACCAGCATACATTGTCTCAGTCGGCGAGCGCCTATGCCAAAGTACATCAAGTTTTCTCGAACAGTGAATGTATTGTTTCACAGTCGGTAAACTTTTTGCTAAGGTAAATTGCATGCTCTTTTCGATCAGACTCGTCATGCTGCCCCAATACACCTCGTAGACCCCTCGAAGGCTGTCAAGTACAGATTAACAGTCTCTTTCCATAGGGAGTATTAGAATCGGAGGCTCCTGCAAATATTCTTTTATTTTTTCAAATGCCGCTTGGCAATCATCATTCCACCTGACCGTTTGATTTTTTTTTCTTGAATGGGTTCCCACGTGGCTGTTAGGTGAGATGTGAACCATGACATGTAGTTCAATCTATCTAATAGACCACGAACCTCTCTTTCTATGCTCGGTTCAGGCATTTCTTATTCTTTTTTTTTTTTTTAGCAGGATCAACCTTGATTCCTCTTTCACTTACAATGAACCCCCAGCAGCTTACCGGCCTGCACTCTGATAGTGCACTGGTCTGAATTCAACCTCGGTTTGAATTATCTCAACCGGTCAAACGACTTGCCCCGGTCTGCCAGATGCCCCTCTTCTGTTTGGGACTTTGCTATCATGTCATCGACATAGCATTCAATTTCATGATGAATCATATCATGAAACAAAGTCACCATGGCTCTCTGATAAGTAGCACTGGAGTTCTGCTTCTCTAGAGGACAGTCTTCCCTCCATGGTATCTTGCGCACAACGACGTCGGTATCCGACCCTGGCATATCCTGACACGACCAGGCGAAGATATCCGCATGCTCTTTCGACAAGGCTACCATTCTGCTCTCAGCTCGCCTCTGAAACGGCCCTAATTTTCCTTTCCTTCCTGACCTCGGCGGTGCTTGGAATAACAATCTCAACTCGCTCCTCGTGCGGCTGAATCACCTTCTCCTCTTGTTTTGACAACCTGGCTAATTCCAGCAGATCACAATCTTCTTCGTCCTCTTCTTCAGCAAGATAAATTGGATTGTCGAAGTCATATGAGGTGTAACCAAACTGTTGTCAACAAGATCCGTAGGATTATTGTTTCGAAGTCGGCACGAGACAAAACAAAAAGGGAAAAAATGAAAATAAACATTGCCATTTTTATTTATTTTTAAACTGCAAAAATAAATGAAAAACAGGGAACACCGCTTTTTGACTGAAAAACGTCCATTTATTAATGATGCAGAAATGTTGCAAATTATGAACATGAGGTGGCCCTTACAATGAACCATTACGTGTCGGACAACACGTATGGCTTTCATGCAAATAAAATTGAAAACAGAAATTATTACTCTTCAAGATGAGTGACAGTGCTGATCTTTTTTAGGCCCTCCAGTTCTGGACTTCCATCCCTGGTACGCACGATTTTATCCAACCATCAAACTTGCAGTCACTGTCATTTCTTTCACCTACCGCACAGGCGTGATCCGAATCTTCAGCAATTGCACTCACCATCGCCTGACCATGTACCGGCATGGGATTGGCATTAACATTCGGAGATGGTGCAAAATTGATAGCCTTGGAGTCTACCAGATCCTGGACAACATTCTTGAATGCTCTACAGCCCTCAATGTTATGCCCCGGTGTTCCAGAATGAAATTCACACTGGGCGTTCTCATCATAATTAGGAGGCCTCTGATCCGATCTCATCGGAACCATCGCCCTTGGCTGAACCAACCCAAGATCCATCAGCTTTTTGAACAGAACAGCATATGTCACGGGTGGCCTGTCGAAATGGCGATCAATCCCTTTTCCCCTCACCTGGTACCCGGCTCTCTGTTGAGGTGGCTGACGTTGCTGTCGTACTGACTGATTACCAGCAGGGGTAGTTACCGCAGCAGTGTGCTGGTAGTAACGATCCCTACTGTATCCTCTCTGGGCATACACAGCACTCGATTCACCCTCATTCTTCCTTTGGCCATTTCCGAAGGGCTTCTTCGATCCTGATGACGAAGTATTACCACCCTGAATCTTCCCCATTTTCAGCCAACTTTCAATTCTCTCCCCAGCCACCACAATGTCAGCAAAGTTTGTGACGGGACAACCCACCATCCTTTCAGCAAAAAACCCCTGCAGGGTACCCATGAAGAGATCAGACATCTCTCTGTCCACCAGTGGAGGTTGCACTCTGGCAGCCAACTCCCTCCACCTCTGAGCATATTCTTTAAACCCCTCGTTATTCTTCTGAGACATACCCTGCAGCTGGGTACGACTCGGGGCCATATCAGCGTTGAACTGATACTGTTTAAAGAAGGCATCGCCAAGATCTTGCCAGCTCTTGATGTCAGCAGATTTCAGCTTGGTATACCATTCAAAGGATTCTCCAGACAGACTGTCTTGGAAAAAGTACATCCAAAGCTTTTGATCTGTAGTGTATGCAGAGATCTTGCGGACAAAGGCTTGAAGGTGAGTCTCCGGGCAGGAACTCCCATTATATTTGTCAAATGAGGGCGCCTTAAATTTCTGTGGGATCACAATCCCCTCAACCAGCCCCATATTCGACATATTAACAACCCCAGGAGTGGCATAGCTCTCCAAAGCTCTGATCTTCTCTGCCAGCAATTGGATTTCCTTATTCTGTGGTTGGGCACCATACTGACCAAACGGTTCGTTGTGCATAGAGAATTGATCAGCTTCTCTATCTTCCTCTCTATCATCATCAACACCGAAGAAAGGAGGGAACATACTGTCTTTCAGATTCTGACCCGGCCCAGGTTGACCACCAGCACCACCAAAACCGGCAGCGTTATTCACCATACCCACGGTTGCTCTCTTACCACCATCTCGAGAACCACCCAGCCCCTGGTTGGAGACACCATCCAGGTTAACACCACTGTTTGCTGCTGAAGCCCGCTCGAGCTTCTCGACCTTATCAGCTAGAGCCTTCTGACCAACCGCAAAGCCTTGCATAATGTTGATCAGCTCGTTCATTTTGTCCTTCAGCTCGAGGATGTCTGTATTTGGAAGATCCATCAGTCTGGGAGTGTTGCGTCGAGTGAAGTATCTGTGAGGACGGGTTGAGTGCAAAGGTACAGCTCTGCGAGCACTAGCAATGATTCCTGCAGCAATCAAGCACGTTAGAATTGATACCTGCAAAACAGCAAACAGGTTAATATGCATGAATGCAACGTCTATCCATATGAGGAAGCTTCTGTCCTTTGATTCTGGTTTCATCGAGACAGATAATATTTTGACATCCACATTCTGAATTCAGGATGTCTCTCGACCAGAATCTCAACCGAACATGTACCCTGAGTATGGATAGACATGAATTAGATGCAGGTGAATGCAAAATGCGATGATGCTGATGAATGAATGCAATGCATTGCCATCCTCCAAGTCATCTGATCATCTGTTGCACTAAAGCCTGATCTCTGAACTGATCACAACCATCTGAAGGAAAATGTAACCACAAATCCAACTCAAGGGTTCCGAAATAAACGGAAGACAAATACATCATCATCATCATCAGACAATCTCTGAGCAGATAACCACAACATCAGAATCGGCCCGGGGAATCCTGAAATAAACGGATCCCCACTGATAAATAACACGGACAGCACTCCGGCGTCTCAGAAATAAATGGCCATAAATCCGACTTATAAATAGGACTCTGATCAACGGAACCAATAGTCACCATCAAAGTCACCAACTGTACCTGTAATAATGATCATTCCCTCCCCACTCACGGGTGTCATCTAGGCCAGGGTACGGTCGAGAGAAACGCAGCATAAATAACCTTTCATAGAATATCATCATATACACACCCGAAGTATGCAACGATAATATCCCACCAGGGTCTGAACTGCTCGTGATATCAATGTTCCGCTAAGTGGCGCATACCACCCGCTTCCCATGAATCACTCTATTCCTAGGTTTCCTAGATTTCACTCATAGCCTGGGTATTGGGCCTTTTACCTCGAGTAACTCCCACCCCAAACAGAGAGAACACAGCACAGCCAGCAGATGAATATGAATGAATGCAAACATTAATGCAAACATAAATGCAAACAATAAATAAATGAATGCAATAAATGACAGCAAATAGCACCCTAAACTATCCTAGAACGCTAGGAGAGACTCGCTTAGGGAAGATGGACCAGCACAGGTCAACATCTGTGGATTCCCCAGCAGAGTCGCCAGCTGTCGCATCCGCGAAAAACAACCGGCGGGCTAAAACAAAACACAACACAGAGCCGCCACTGCGCGTTATTTATCCCAAAATAGGGAAAGGAAACGCTCAGAGAAACCTGGAAAAAGCATGGTCTCGCGACCAAAGAGAAAGGGTAAGGGAGTCGGTTACGCAAGGGGAAGGTATTAGCACCCCTCACGTCCGTCGTACTCGACGGGATCCATGCTCTAAAAGAAAGAAAAGGTTGCTAAAAACAAACATCACACACACACACCGAAGACAACACAGGTGGGGTTAAGAGGAAGGGAGCTCGCTAGGACATCGCATCCTATGCCTACATATCTCGTCGGGAACGAGAATCAGAGCTATTGTAGTTCGGCTCACGCACGCCAAACCAGACACACACAAACTCAGGCAAACATGGAACCCGAACGCCACTCGATGGACTTACATCGGCTTCCGAACCAAACAAACACAATCAGGATACGGACAGCCAATCGCTGGTCTTACATCCATATCCTGACACACAAGAACAAACAGACAACAGGTTACTAAGGAGTCGGGAACTCGAGCCTAGCAACTGTCAAACAAACACACACAAAAAAGAAAAAAGTGCCCGGAGAGACCTCGCACGGTCTCCTGCCTACGTACCTCATCTGGTATGAGGATCAGGGCAACGTAGTTCCCCTTAACAGGGGAGAAACTATCTCCTAACCAGAAACAAAGGGAGGACACACTACCAGGGAGCTGTACTCGAGCCTAGTGTTATCATGCATCATTGCCCTATGTTATGGTTTCTACCTACTTGCATCGCAGCAAACTAATCCTATCCAGGAAGAAAGCAAGCATGCAAGCATCAACAAAACAAAACAAGCAGTTCAAACAAATATTCACAAAGCACACACTATATCCAGTCAAGTGGGCTCAAACAATGGGTTTGACTGCCGAGGCAAGTCATCTGTACAAGGTTAGTGTTAGCTCTTAACCTTGCCATTGAGGGGCTAAGGTGAAGCCAGATGAAAGGTGAGTGAAGATTAGACTTCACAGCTCTTATCCCTGTCCAGGGAGAGCTTCAGACAAAGGAGTGTGGGTTCAGAAAGGTGGAACCCTTCTACGCTCAAGACTCTGACACAACTGTACAAAGTACCAGATCTTGGGTTTGTGTCCCAATGCATCAACACAGTGGTGTGAGCAGAGGGACGACTCAACAGAATAGTGGGAGATAGATTGCATATCTCTATGATCCACCAATTGCCTTAATCAAGGTCTTTACCTGCTTGGCACAAAAGTAAACAAGCACAAACATCGCCTCTTAAGGAGGACTTCAGACAGTTTGCCTGGCCAAGTAACAGGCCAGGTCTTCCAGACTACATGGAGAATAGAAATTCTACCTCAATTGGTTTAAAAACCAAGCAACAGCAAGCAAGTTCTCAAGGAACTGTAAGCAACTAAATGTACCTGAAATCAATCAAGTATCATCAGTACTCAGACAAATCAACAGTAAACGGCAAATGGTTAATCAGTTAATCTGTACAGACAACACAAGTCAATGCACACAAGTGCCAGCTATAAGCTCAAGCTCAAGCATCAATCCCTACAAAACAAAGTCATGTTAGTCAAAAACAATTCATAAGTCAACTCAAATTGACTTGAAGCAATCTCCTTAAGCATTGTGCATTTTATCCTGAAAATCCAAACCAAAGGTGAGAAACTAGACCACTAGGCCAAGCCTAGGGTCCAAAAGGGATAAAAAATTCTAAACAGCAAGTGAAATCTATCCAAAATCATATTCAACCAAATTAAAAGCAAATGCAATTGGTCCCATGCTCATATCAATCATCATTATCATTTCATGACCAAAACACCACAAACTAGGTCAAATACAACACCAAATGACCAAACAGAACTATCTCACTCAAAAGCATACCAAATCAATTCAATTAATTCCACAAAAATTCACACCTAAACAGGACACATTCAATGTATAGCATGTCAATTTTCAGCTCAATTGGACAAGAGGAAGTAGGTCAATGAAAATCAAGAAATTCAGACACAATTATACAAGCCAATTCAAGACATCCAAACAAGCATTAACTTCCAAAAATCATAAAACAGTGACAACATATTAGAAATGAATGGGATCAAAACCATGATGTCCTATAAGGTGTCTAGAATGCTCATGTCAAATTTCATCTTCATCCAATACCATATGAGAATTTCACAAAAGAAATACAAACATGTGTCACACAATGTTGCAAAATGAGCATACAGAGAAGAAAATTATCAATCAAATTGAAAACTCCATCAAAAATTCCAGAAAAAATCACATGTTATCTTGACATATCAATGATCATTCATGCAAAAATTTAGAGCAATTCAACAATCCTAGGCCATGCAAATAAAATCAGAAAGTTGACCTAGCTTGGTGTGACACAAATTGTCACACCTCTATTCAAAAAATCATATCTAATCAACCAAGTATCCAAAAATTACAAACTCTACATGGAAATCACCATCAACATGTCCAGAATAAGCACAAAAATTTTCATCCATTTATTTACAAGTATGAGTATTTCATGATGAATTTGGCAAAGTGTACAAAAATGTGACACATCAAACAATCCCTAAGCATTTTAATTTTCTATACATGCAAAAACTCCACAAAAATAACCATAAAATTCTACACATTCTCATGAGCATGGTACAAAAAATTTCACAAAAATTGGATGAATAATGAAGCCTATAGGATTTTTTGAAGTTCAAGCAATTAAATGAAAATGAAATGAAAAAGAAAAATAAAATAATTATTAAAATAATGCGCCAGTGGCATTTTTGAAATTCTGAGGAAACTTAGCAAAACGACAGCGTTTTAAGCGCAGCCAGGAAATGTTCCTATTAGCTGAAACTGGCGCTAAACAACTTTCAAATGGCAAGGCAGATAGAAACGGATCAAACAACACTATTTCACGTGTTCTTCATCAAACAAGTCCAGCATTTCCAGATTTCCAAGAACAACAAATTTCCACGAAAATTGGCAAGAGTATAGTCAAAAGAACCGTACGAGCATGTAGATTAAGGATATGTAACCTATGTAACCTAATTCTAACCGTGGCGATGGGATCGAGCGTTTGAAGTTATGAACATCAAACTAAAAATCACGATTACTCTCTCTATAGTTAATCATTCCAAAAACTAAGAGCATCACGTTCATCTACGTTGCATGAACTATAATAAGCATATAACAATTGAAGCAATTAGTGAAGTCGAGTTCTGGTACCTTGGATGAAGACAGTGATGATTTGCGCGCGTTTGGAGGTGATTCTTCAAAACAGATGAAGAAGAAGGTTGTGGAAGATGAATGCAATGCGTACTTTAGCTCAAAGATGCCTCAGTTGGAAGAATCATCAAGTTGCCATTGTTGAGCATGATGTGAACAGTCACGAATCCAATGCTTTCTTGCTCCAAATTACCAAAACAGTTGAAGCTAATGATCTATGGAAGATGAAGCAAAAGGAATTTCGCAAAATGATGAAGAATTGATGAAGCTTCAATGAATTTGGTTTGATGAAGTTCTTGACGAGTTTTCACTTTTGGAGGGAAAGTTTGTTAGATTTTCTTGAGAATTGTGATTATGAGTGCATTCTGTTACAATTATGATTTTATACTTCACTCTAATCACCTCCTTAATCACCAATTAACAAAATGAATTTGATTAGTGTAATGTCATTTTCAAGTGCAAGGGCAAAAATGCCATTTCTCATTAGGCCTCATGACAGCAATATTACAGCTCATACATCTCCTAAACGCCATTTGGAATGTGTTGGCTTTGATCCCATGGCAATTGGCATTGTATTTCTCATTTTCAATATGCTATGCCAAAATTGCATTTTAAATGCAAGTTCAAAAGTAGCCTTGCCAAATATTGAACCTTGAACACTTATGACAGTTGAAATAAGTCACATTTGGCATTTGGGATGTGTTGCAAAAACTCCCATTCCAAAATTCCCATTATTTCTCAAGTTGGACCATTTTGCCCTTGGATTTGAATTAGTACACTTGAAAATTAACCTTTTGCATTGACCATTTTTGAAGAATTTTGATTATGCACCATGAAAGTACATGTTAAATGGAGTTTTCTCATAAAAAGATCACTCATTTTGGACACTCCATGTGAAAGTTATGCCACTTTGATTATAGGTATTTTTGGAAAATGAATGGACCATAACTTGTCAACCATACATGGGAATTTCAAGTTCTTGGACTTTTTGGAAAGGTGAGACCAAGATCTACAACTTTCATGTTGAACAAATTTTCATTTGAAGCTTTTTTGGACACGTAATTTTGTGGTGAAAAACTTTCCATTTTTGGAAACTTCCATTACAAGTCACTTACTATTTTTGGCAATTTTTCATCTGACTTTATTTTCTTCATTCTTGAGCTTTGACATGTCAAATAAAACTTGTTTCAACATGAATGAAGTGTATCCAACTCTCTCCCACCTCCAAATCCATAAAATCAAGCACAGTTGACCACAGTTGACTTTTCAACTGATAGATGAATTTGGCAATGCACTGATCAATCTGAGCCCCAATCCTCTGATGAAATGACTCAAGGATGATACCCTAGCCTCCACAAGCTCAATACAATCATGAAATGATCCCCTTATCCACTGTGGACCCCATCTCCTAGCCATGCCCTGATTGGCCCAATGCAACTGATTAGGGTTGACCAGTGGTCAAAACCCTAATCTCAAGGAATATGCTTCAACACTTGATGATGACAAACCCATGATGATGATGATGTATCATTCCCACCAAGATGAAGATCAATCCCTTTTGAGAATCACAAAACCCTAATTTGGACTTCCACATCCTCAGATGATTAATGACCAGTCCAATGAAACCCTAGCTTGCACCATGACCTCTTCATCTTCTGATCAAGACTTGGGAGAATGGCTTGCACAATGTAACCACATGATATGCAATATGCAATGCCTAATGACCTAAAAATGATATGCCATATGTTAAGCTAGTCCCAAGATAGGAGGGCAAATTTTGAGGTGTTACACCCCCCATACGCAAAGTCTCTCTAGATGAGGATAGGAGAGACTCTGTCTCGTCATTCCCTATTACTTAAGGCTCATTTTGTACAATTTGAATCGTGTTTACCAAGTGTTGACCTTTGATTTATCTTGTATAATCCGCTACTTGGTATGACTGAGGATGCCTTGATTGAAGATCTTGACTTGAGGCTTCGAGCTCCACCGTTTAGAATAAAAGTCTTATTAAGTGACCAAGGGTCTTTTGTTCACTCAATTTAGACTGTGGGATTATACAAGTTCAAAGGATTTAAATGATCAAAATTGCTTTTGATCAATTTGAATCGGAGGGTTTGAAATGATTTAGGAAACTAGATTAGGACCTAATCTAATGGTTAGAATTAATCAAACTAATCTAATGGAGCATGTTAATATTGATTAAAATCTTGATTAAAAACTCTATGTTAGAATGCTAAGGGAACATGCAATTATATGGTTAAAACACCAAAATAACCCCTATGGGGTAGAATGGTCATTTTGTCTGAAATACCAATTAGGAACAAAATTTAGATTCTAATTAAAATTCAAAACTAGAACCTAAAATTTGATTAAGTCTTAAAACTTGATTTTTAGAAATTAACAAAATTCTAAAGGCAACTAAGGTCTAATTAATCCAAGTTAATTCTAATTTTCTAAAATTAATTAACTAATCAAAAGTATATTTTCTAAAAAATCTAATTAAGTCCTAATTTCTAAAAGAACTAAGACTAAAAACCTAATTACTCATTAAGTCCTAACAATTAAACTAATTATATTTGCTAATTAAACCATAAAAAAGTCTAATTAACTCAAAAAGTTAACTAAACTAACCTAATCCTACTGGAAATGGGCCCTGAGGAACGAAAATGGGGGTGTTGGCTCAATATGCAGATACTTGGAAGGGCCTTGATGCACAAAAGCCTAATCGGTCCAAGAACTACATCAACGGGGGTGCGTAAAGCATATTCAGGGTTAGGCCTCAGGGTGGAGGCCCATTCGTTGCTGCCAAAAGCGTGAAGGGGTGCAGGGAATTGGAAAGGGGTGGTACTTTGACCCATGGCGCATGAGCCTTCAATGCAAGCCCAAATGCAAGATGGTCTTGGCTCTGGGGGTGACAATGGAAAACAGGGAGTTTCACTGGGCTAGGATGAGGCAAAACCCAACAACCAAATGAATGAAGTCCAATGTATTTTTGAAATCTTCAGCAAAACGCGCCCTTCAGCGTCAAGTCCTAAAACAGAGCTCTTTCGTGGGCCACCACGCCGGTCCTCGCTCCCGGCAGCGGTGGCCACCAAAATCCAAAACTGAGCCATCAAAACAACCTCCTCACCGTGCTCTCTCTAAATCCGGCCTCAATTTTAACCAAAGACTCTACCAAAAATCTAACAGGAACAAATTGTATCATGAACCCTAACTACTAAAACTCAAATTAAACTCTGGAAGTGTCGATTCGAAGCTCCTGGGATTGGGGCTTCGGTTCCACTCCTCACGCTCTACCGTTTGTGCACGGTAAATAGAAGAAAATAAAGGATCAAGAACTCACTGTGACTGGAGATTTTGTCGGAGTTAGGTAAGCTTTTCTACGTAATCACTTCTAGCTTGCCTAACACTTCTTCTTCTTCTCTCGATACTTCTTCTTCTTCTTCTTCTTCTTCTGGATTTGAATGGGATCTTGAGGAGGCTTAAGCACAACAGGTTTGAAGCTCTAATGGTGAGCTTCAACTGTTTTGGGAGAGTGTGTGGGGTGAGGGAGAGGATTTTCAAATAGTGAGAATGCAATGATTGCCAAGGGTCCTCAAATGATGATGATGAACATGATTAAATAGGCATTAGGTTTGGATTAGAATAGGTTTGGGATTTGGCTTGGAGTTTGTTGAGATTAGGTTTGGAGTTGGTTAGACTGAACTCACAGAGTCAATTCCAAACTGAGTTAGTTAGGGAGTTAGCTAATGACTCAATTAGTTGGTTAGCTTAGTTGTTGTTAATTGATTGATGACTGGCTAATACAGGTTAAAGCTTTAAGTGGAATTGGTCCTGAAGCTTGAGTGATGACCTGCTAAACAGGTTCACTCCTTGACACCAATTGAAACTTGCTAATTAGCTTAGGAAATGTTGTGTTGTGGGTTAGTGTTGTTGTTATGTATTGTTGTTTGTAATTCAATTTATGGATGATGCTTAGCCTTTTTATGTTGAGTTTTGTGAGTCTTTGCAATTAGGTTCAATAGGTTAGGCTTTAGCTTAGTTTGTGGTGGATGTTTTGCTGTGAGTGATTCTAGTTTTGTCAGTTTCATGCTTGGTTTTAATGCACCTTGGCCTTGTTTGATTTGTTGATTGGTTTGTATTGTGATGTGTTCCACTGCAGGTTTGTTATGTTGCTGCAGAATGGATATTGTGAGGTAGGCCTATGATGGTAAATGGTTTGTTGTTGCCATGCTCACTGATGCAGGATGGTACGTTGATATGGTCAGCTCTACAATGTCATGTTTGGTTTGCAAGGCTTATGTGCAACATGCTTTTGGTCATTTGATTGTCTTGATGTTGACCATAGAATAACTTTGCAGCAGGTGTGAGATTGAGTCGAGGACCTCACATGGACTTCTCTTGGCTTCATCAGGTTTGCTCATTGATGTTGGCTTGTTTAGTGGATTGGATTTAGGCCATGTTATGTTGTTATGTTGGCTGAGTGATTAATGAATCAGTTAGTTGAGGTTAATTGCAGTTAGGACTGTAGCTTTGTTAGTGTAATGAGTTGCTATTGTTAGTTTGAATGATAAATTGTGTTAGCAATGCTGCAATGTACACTTAGTTTAATGAATGTTAATAATGATGTTAGTAAAAAAAGAATGTTAGCATAATGGTAAATGTCAGGCAAGCTGCTTGTTAGGTTTAATTAGTTGGAACCTGGTTTTGGTAAGCTAGTATGTTAGCTATGTCATGTCCCTGCTACAATGGGCATGCTGCTTGTTTGTGTTGATGTAGCTACCATTTGTGATGGACTGAATTATTTAGATGCTAGTTCATAGCTGTTATGTGCATGGTTTGCTAGTTCAGTGATTATGTATGGCTGGCTGATGATTTGCCAAGGCATGTTGTTGCTTATTGCATTGCTGTAAGTTTGTACATGATGAACATGATTATGGTATGTTTATCTTGACTGTTTATTAAACTTCTAGTGTTGTTGTTTGCTGCAGGTTGCATCATAGTTCTTCGTTGGCTCGAAACAAGCCAGTGATATGCAACAGGTTTTGTGAGAATGTTGTGGTTTCCATTCATGAGGCGTTGAATCTAGGTCCATTGCAGGGTCAATTGTAGGTTTATCAAGGCATTTGGATTTGCATAGCAGCGGGGTGATGATATGGTCATGGTTTCAAGGCAATGTTGCATGTCATGACAAACGACCAAAACTTGATGCAAATGATGGATTTTGTTCATGGACACATTGATCATGGCATTGAAATAGAAGATTAGGATGAAGTAAATAGGATTAGGTTTAGGGGATGTGAGTTGACTTTGGTCAAAGTTGACAAAAAATTCAATTGTTGACCAAAGTCAACACTTGGTCAAAGTTGCCAAAATTTGTGATTTTTCATGTAATGGACATCTTATTGCTTTGTGATGGAATTTGAAGTTTTTTGAATAAAATGGATTGGTATTGAATCTTGACATTTTGAATGGAATTGAATCTTGAATATATTGACTTGTAAATGGATTGTAATTGATTGAAATTGGATTTGACTTGATCTTAAATAGTCATGATTGAAATGAACCAATCATATGACTTTGGGTAAACATGAATGACTGGGATAAACCCGTGACCAAAGATCCATAAACCAAACACTAAGTATTGAAATGTCATGAAATAGACTTGGATGGACTCAACATGAATGAACCCAATACAAGGGGTTATGAGGGGCAATGACCAAGCAAAAATGTCAAACACACAATGGGTGATGAATTGGGTGGAACTAGGGTTTGAAGACCATCTAGATGAAAAATCAAGTTGTAAGACACCTTTAAACCAAATCCTCATTGGTTGGGGTTACCTGAGGCATGCCAGGATCTTTGAATCAATCAAGATACAAAACCAAAGCTTCATGACCAAATCTTCAAGCATTAGCGTTAGAAAGCCTTGAGGATTGACTGTATATTTCTCTATTAAACCCATACCTCCATCATCAAGAAATTAGGGTTTTGGAGGCCCCTGAGCTTTGGTGCAAGTCCAAGCCACACCTTTCAAGTTAATACACAAACAAGTCCTAGCTCCACAAGCCAAGAATTTGGAATCCATGGTAATCCCTTGAGGGAACGAGTGGTGCTTATGCATGAGTTATTAATGTATGCAACTGAACCCTAGTCAAGTGGTTGGATGGAGATATGAAAAAATGGCGGGGGGGGGGGGGGGGGGGGGGGGATTTTGGGGTACAACAGCTGCCCCTATTTAATCTTCTTGAACCTGAATATAGGAATTGCGGAAGCTTTTCAGGTATTCGAGGTGGAAGAGGATTAAATACCGACGTATCCAAAAATTTGTTTGAATGGATGGTCACACAGTTGACAAGGCTTTTGATATTTGTGGGGAAGTCATAGCATAAAGCATGATATGTGTGTTATATGATGTATGCTTTATTTTCATGATGTGTGCGTGTTTGTTTGGTTGGACGCATGTCATTTGTGGGGGATATGGTTCTTTATTATGGCGGGAACTCCAACTCTTCATTGATGATTGAAAGGTAAATATTGTGGGATGCAGGTGGTGCCACTGCTGTGCAGGATTCACCTATCTGATGGAGAACACTGGGGTATAACAACCAATAAGATAGTCATTTGGATGTCATAAGTGTTCAAGCAAAACAATTTTCGAACTACCAATCATCTTTCGAGTTTGTAGGGTTTTACAGTATTGCATAATGTTTTCCTTTAGTGTAGCTTTTATTATTCTCCGAAATTTTAAGGCATTATGTGAATAATATAAATTAGTCATTTGTATACAAAATACAAAAGAAGAAAAAAGTACTTGATGAAATGAACCGAATTTTATTCATATGAAACTGTACATATGGTGCGTACAAAGATGCAAACACCCTTGATGAGAGTGTTGCCAAAATTGAAAACGATAAATGAAATGGAAATGGGATTTTTTTTTGTATTTTTCCATTGATTACAACCTTGGTCGTCATCTACTGTGGAATCTGAATCTTTATACCTCGCTTCAACTGACGATGATTGGATTGATTTTTAACCACTCGATATCTAGCTTGTAACATAATGGGCTCAAGGATCATAGTCAATGCCTTTATCCCTAACTTTTTCCTGGACATTCTTTATTCTTTTCGTCCACCGGGATGCTCCTTTTTGCCTAATCCGCCCTTTCGGGTTTTCGACTTAGCAAGCTTTATATTTGTTCCCTAACTTTTGCATGGACAATTCATTTTTTGGGTCCACTGGGATAGCCATTTTTGCCTAGATCAATTTTGTGAGGATTAATCTAGCGGGCTTTCGTCATTTCTTTTTAGGCATAATATTTTTTGACTATGTCTGCATTCACCGGTGATGGCAAATCTTCCCCATCCATTGTTGTGAGGATTAGAGCCCCACCTGAGAAGGCCTTCTTGATGATGAAAGGTCCCTCGTAGTTAGGAGTCTATCTACCCTGATGGTCTGAGTGGGTAGCAGAATACCTTTTGAGCACGAGTTCTCCTACGCGGTACTCACGAGGAAGAACTTTCTTATCAAAAGCTCGTTTGAGACGTCTTTGGTACAATTGAACGTGACAGACGACCGTCAAACGCTTTTCTTCGATCAGATCCAGCTGGTCATACCGTGATTGAACCCATTCAGCTTCATCGAGGTCAGCCTCCATGATGACTTTGAGTGAAGGGATCTCAACTTCAATTGGTAAGACAACCTCTATCCCATATACCAACGAGTATAGAGTTGCCCCAGTGGATGTGCGGACCGAGGTTCTATAACCGTGCAGAGCAAAGGGCAACATCTCATGCCAATCCTTGTATGTCTTGACCATTTTCTGGACGATTCTTTTGATGTTCTTATTGGCTGCTTCTACGACGTCGTTCATCTTGGGGAGGTATGGTGAAGAGTTGTGGTGCTCGATCTTAAATTCTTTGCACAACTCCTTCATCATGTTATTGTTGAGATTACTGGCATTGTCAGTGATGATTCTGCTAGGTATCCCATAGCGGAAGATTATCTCTTTCTTGATAAACCGGGTAACCACTTGTCGAGTGACGCTGGCATACGAAGCAGCTTCGACTCATTTCGTGAAGTAGTCGATGACGACCAGGATGAATCGATGACCTTTGGAAGCTTTAGGCTTTATCATCCCAATTATATCAATACCCCACATAAAAAAAGGCCATGGAGAAGTCAAAACATTCAACAGAGTCGGTGGCACAAAGATCTTGTCACCATATATCTGACATTTGTGACATCTTCTAACAAATTTGTAACAGTCAACCTCCAATGTCGTCCAGTAATACCCAACCCAAAGGATCTTCTTGGCCATATCAGGACCTTTTGCATGTACACCCTCGCAGCCTCCATGTATGGATTTTATGATCGTACTAGCTTCGTGTCTATCCACACATCTGAGTAGTACGGAATCATAATTTCACTTGTATAACACATCATTATTTAGGAAGAACTTGGAAGAGAGTCTTCTCAAAGCCTTCTTATCAGTAATGGATATACCCTCGGAACTTTGCTGTTTTTCCAAAAATGTCTTTATGTCATAGAACCAGGGCTTATCATCAGGATCGGCCTCGATTACTACATAATGCGTTGGTTTATCTAAGTGGTCAATATGGATAATTGGTGTTTCACTCTTCCATTTGACTTTGAACATAGACGCCAACGTAGCTAGAGCGTCTGCTAACTGATTTTCCTCTCTAGGAATATGATGAAAAGATATTTCATCAAAGTAGGGTACTAGTTTTATGATATGCTCCTTATAGGGTATCAACTTGCTATCCCGAGTCTCCCAATCACCTTTTACCTGACTTATTACCAGAGCTGAATCACCGTATACCTCAAGAATCTTGATCCTTAAGTTGATGGCCTCCCCCAAACCGTAGATACATGCTCTATATTCTGCCATATTGTTGGTGCAGTCGAAACATAATCTAGTGGTAAATGGAAGGTGGAAACCGGTTGGAGAAGTGATAACATCGCTTATGCCATGGCCTCGAGCATTATAAGCATCGTTGAACACGAGCGTCCATCACGATCCTGGTTCGGGGCCTTCCTCAGGGCTTATCTCAGAGCCTGGCATAGTGAAGTCTCTGATAAACATAATGTCTTTGTATGGAAAGTCAAACCTCAACAGTTGATAACCTTCGACAGGTAGGTGAGCAAGGTAGTCAGACAGAACACTCCCCTTTATTGCTTTCTGGGTCACATACTGAATATCATACTCGGTGAACAACATTTTCCACCGGCCAATTCTACCAGTAACAGCAGGCTTTTCAAAGATATACTTTATTGGATCCATTTTGGATATTAATAAAGTGGTATGGAAAATCATATATTGTCTTAGTTGTCAAGAAGCCCAAGTCAAAGCACAATAAGTCTTCTCTAAAAGTGAGTATCTGATCTCACATTCAGTGAATTTCTTGCTGAGATAGTAAATAACATGTTCCTTCTTGCTTGTGTCGTCATGTTAGCCCAGAATGCAACCCATAGATTCATCGAGTATTGTGAGGTACATAATGAGAGGCCTACCAGGAACCGGTGGTATCAGGATTGATGGCTCTTGCAAGTACTTTTTTTATTTTGTCGAATACCGCTTGGCAATCGTCGTTCCACACAACCGATTGATTCTTTCTCAACAGTTTGAATATCGGTTTGCATGTAGCTGTTAAGTGTGATATGAATCTGGAGATGTAGTTGAGTCGACCAAGGAAACCTCTGACTTCTTTTTCTGTTCGAGGAGATGGCATTTCTTGGATTACTCGAACTTTGTCGGGATCAACCTCAATACCCTTCTAACTGACTATGAAACCCAAGAGCTTACCAGATCGGACCCCAAAAGTGCACTTTCGGATTCAGGCGCAATTTAAACTTTTGGAGTCTAAAAAACAATTTCCTCAGGTTCACCAAGTGATCTTCCTCAGTTCTGGATTTGGCAATCATGTCGTCCACGTAAACCTCAATCTCTTCATGAATCATATCGTGAAAGAGAGGTTAGCATAGCTTGTTGATATGTCACCCCTGCATTCTTCAGGCCGAACGACATTACTCTGTAGTAGTAAGTCTCCCAAGGTGTGATAAAATTTGTCTTCTCCATATCTTCTGGTGACATCTTTATCTGATTATACCTGGAGAACCCATCCATGAAAGAAAAGACGGAAAACTGAGTTGTATTATCAACCAAAACGTCAATATGAGGCAAAGGGAAGTCATCCTTCGGACTTGCTCTATTGAGGTCTCAGTAATCTACATAAATTATGGCTTTACCATCTTTCTTCGGAACTGGGACGGTGTTAGCAACCCATTGTGGATACTCAGAAATGGCCAAAAATCCAGCATCAAACTGCTTTTTAACCTCTTCTTTGATCTTGAGTGCCATGTCGGGTCTAGTCCTTCTGAGCTTTTGCTTGATGGGAGGACATTCAGGATTGACTGGCAAATGATGTTCAACGATGCTGGTGTCTAACCCTGACATATCTTGAGACGACCAAGCGAAGACGTCAACATACTCGTGCAATAACTCTACCAACTCGGAGTGTGCATGCTTGGCAAGAGATGCCCCAACTTTCACTTCTTTTTTATCAGTTTCAGAACCCAAATTAATGACATCCACTGGTTCTTTGTATGGCTGAATCTCTTTTTCTTCGTGCTCAAGGAGTTGTGCTAGTTCAACTAGTAATTCACAATCTTCCTCACTGCCATCTTTAGCTTGGTTGATTGGAAATCCAGAATTACAGTTGATTCTTGTCGTATTATAATCAATAGTTTTGTTTGCTCTGTATATGATGAGATTATTTTAGTATGCTTTTTAGTAAAGTGAGAAAAGGAAAAAGAATCTTTTGCCATTTCGTTGTTTTAGTGAAAAAGTAAAAAATCGAAAGAAAAGGGAACACAAGTTTTGTATGCAAAAAGTACTTTTTATTTATTCACATAATACTTTTAAGCATGGAGGCCCTTACAAGTTATCCTCTCGTCTCAGGCGAGGACGAGGGATCGAGAAAACAAAATGCATTACGTTTTTTCCGAGTATACTGTGGGAATCACGGTAGCCGTCC
Source organism: Lathyrus oleraceus (assembly GCF_024323335.1). Lineage (NCBI taxonomy): Eukaryota > Viridiplantae > Streptophyta > Magnoliopsida > Fabales > Fabaceae > Lathyrus > Lathyrus oleraceus. The sequence continues at coordinate 76,832,281 of NC_066581.1, read as the reverse complement.
AGTTGGGGAGCTTGAACCCCGGAGGACATCTGCGTATGAGGCTAGGCATTCCTGGTTTGCTGCCACTAGATTCTCCAATGAATGCTACATTATGATCATTTTGAAAGTCGGCACTGCTGAATTTGACCCGGTTGAACAACTTCTTATTTGGGCTTACCTTGCGTGCTGATGGGTGATAACCAATACCAAATATGTCGCACTTCTTTGCTACATCGACAACTTTACCCCAACCAGGAAGTGGGCCTTTCTCCTGAAGGAGAATTGCGGTCCAAAACGCAGCGGAAATTAAAAATTTCTCCTTTAGAGATCCTTACGAATGGTCATGATCAGTGATAGAATATTTACCTCTTGTGACGGTTGAAACCTTTGGTGCAGATCTCTTGTGACGATCAAAACCTTTGATGCAGATCCACGAAACGATCACGAACGTTGAACGATGACAACGTCTCTACTCAGTCCACACGAACGGCTTCCTTCAATCTCAGTGCTAGCTGGTACGAATGAAGGCTTTGAGTGAGAGAGAAAGAGAGAGAAAAACGAAATAATGCAACCGCCAATTTTTGCTTCTGCACAAGGGTTCTATTTATAGAACCACTTGTGTGGGCTTCAAGCTAAAAGCCCACTTAAGTGTATTTTGGCCCATATCTTATAATATGTCCAAAATCACTTAAGCCCATGGTACCTTACCATATTTCGTATTCTACTCAAGTACACCGTACCTTACGATGTTCTATAATTCACTTAAGGGCACCGTACCTTACGGTATTCCTTAGTTACTCTATCTCTCATCAATCCGTCCTTTGTGTGTGACCCTGTAGGTTTTCGTGACATTGGCAATTATACTAAATCACACATTTAATATAATAAACAGTGAGCGGTATCTAGCAACACATCACTGCTACCCAAGACACGAAAATGTCAAGTGATCTGACAAAACCATCTGTGATAATAATTATGTGTATAATTACCCTTTTGCCCTTATGTCTATATTGAACACAAGGCATAGACCGTGTCATCCTTGTCCAGTTCAATATTGGGCCCATAGACATTTATCCTGTTATGCAGGATGGGCAAATTCCATCTAGGTCACTCATGTCCCTCAGCATACTTTGTGGAGTACCCATCAACTGTCTTTATGGTTATCCAGTTACGGACAACGTTGGATCAGCAATAAAGCACTCGACTCTACATCTAGGATCCATAGTGGTTTCAGGTCGAAGAGTGGAATACACTATTATCACCATGAGAATAACTTATGACACCTTGCATAACTTTCTATATAGTATTCTCATAGCGGGTCAATCCGGTATAAATATTACTCCTAATATTCATACCTATGTTTAAGACTTGATAACTCTTTATCCATGATCCATGAGATGTGATCATCAGTCTACAAACATAATAGTCTTAATGCTTTAATGTTATCCCACTTCACACTAAAGCTCGACTACGGATACTTTAGGAATAATGTCCTTATGTTTAATGTGTTCTCATGATTAAGTCACACTTAATACATTAAACGGACTATCTATTCCAGGGACTTTATTAATCAACCATAATAAAGAGAATGCCTTTTATTATTCGATACAAGTACCAAAATGTATTGGCCTCTAGGGCTTACACCAACATCTCCAATGTCTGTTTGGCGCTTCTGACTAAAGATAGAACGGTAGCGGATGATTGGTCATGATTTGAGGTAGCAGAACTGACTTCTTCAAATTCTAAATAGTGGAGCGGAATCTCAACAATTCCTTCATTTGTCTCAACATATCTGAATGATGAGAGTTCACTAACCAACAAGTCTTCTTCCCCACACATGATTACCAGTTTATCATTAATCAAGAACTTCATCCATTGGTGCAACGTAGAGGTGACTACCCCAGCGACATGAATCCATGACCTACCCAACAAATAACTGTAAGTTGGGTTGATATCCATGACTCGGAAGGTAATGCTGAATTGGTGAGGCCCAACATAGATGAGCAGATCAACTTCCCCAATAACCTGTCTTTGGGAACCATCAAAATCTCGGACAATCAGTGTGTTGGTCCTCATCTCGGGACCTTTAAACTGTAATTCACTTAATGTAGATTTTGGACATACATTAAGCGAAGAACCAGTGTCAACGAGGACTCGATGACCGAAATCTGTAGTGCTTTATTATGGGAGTTTCCCTCAGGAGGTAATTCTGTTTCATTAAATCCTAAATAACTATTGGCGGTGATATTAGCAACCACGTCGTCAAACTGATCGACCGTGATATCTTGCATCATATGAGCGACATTCAGAACTTTCAGCAATGCCTTGCGGTGAGCCTCAGAACTCAACAACAAAGACAAAATGGATATTTTGGAGGGAGTCTAGTTCAACTGGTCGACGATCTTGAAGTCACTCTTCTTGATCAATTTGAGGAATTCCTGATTTTCCTCAAAAGTGATGCTCTTCTTGTGATCTTGAACTTGCTCATTCTCAACCATCAGCCCTTTACCTTTAGACGCTTCGGATTCTGCCGTTTTGCTGGCAATAACTTTTGTCGGTGTTGGAGCAGTCGTCACGATCGGAGTGGCCGGTACAATTGCCCTTGCTTGCGGAGTAGGAGTAGGAATGACCTTCTCTTTAGATGAGATAACTGTGGGTGATGGAGACACCCTAGGAGTGTACTTTGGAGAGAATACACGGCCATTGCGAGTCATGCCTCCCATTCTAGTGATGTTGACGATTTCTGTGTCATGAATACGAATTTCTTTTCCTCCCAAATACGATATTGTCTCATAATTCCAAGGTACTGCCTTGGTGTTCTGATACGGAAACGGACTGGGAACACGAAAATGAATTGGTTGAATCCTCTTGGGAGGAGCTTCGACCTTCTTCTTTCTATACACAATAGTTATTGGTTCGATTACTGCAACTTCTTATGCTGCCTTGGACTTAGAGAACTGTATCAAACCCTAATCCATTAGCTCTTGTACACAACCCCTTAACTTGTCCCAATTGTCTAGATCATACTCACATACTGTGCAATCATCATGTATACCTGTTAGAAACCCAAACTGCTCAAGTCTCTTCAATACAACTGACAGCGGAGTCTTTACATCGTCGATTCTCAGTACGGATTCAATTGTTTCCTCTTCGACTACAGTGTTGACTACTGAACCACCATGATTTGGCAGGGGATTCGTCTTCACATTGGGTTTTTCCTCGGAGAAGGACAAGATCTCCTAATTAATCAAATCTTGGGTCTGGTATTTAAGGGCCCAACAGTCCTCTATAGAGTGCCCTATAAATCTAGCGTGGTAAGCGCACGAAGCATTAGGATCATGCTTAGGGCGGAATGGAGGAAAGGCTGCAGATATTTCTTTTGGTACAATAGCTCCTACATGAATCAAGTATAGCACCCGTTCAGCATACGGTACCAGAATTCTATCAATCTGGGAGTGATTACCAAAACTGTTCTTATTATTCTGACCTCGACCTTGTCCTTTGTTGTCACGATTATACTGTTGATTCTGATTTCTCTGAGCGGGTACTGATTGTTGATTACTTTTCTGCGGTTGATACTGACATGGCGGTTGTTGATATTGAGTTGCACCGGCATACGAATATGGATGGTACGACATATGGGCAATCAGAAACTGATACTGGGGGTAGACACTTGCCATCACAACATTTATCTCCCCCTCATTATTTTTTGCGAAGACCTCATGCGACCTCTTGTTTGTTGTTTGTGAAGCGGTTGTATCTGCGATCTTCCCTGATTTCAGCGTATTTTCTACATGATCACTAATAGCTACCATATCTGTAAAATTTGTAGACGAACTTCTAATCATCTTCTCATAATACATCCTTTGGAGTGTACCCATGAAGATATCCACAAGTTCATTATCTAACAATGTTGGTCGGACCCTGGACGCCATCTCGCGCCAACGTTGAGTATACTCTTTAAAGGTTTTGTTGGATCTCTGCGTTTGATTCTGTAACTGCAGCCTCGTCGGGGCCATATCGAGATTATACTTGTACTGTTTCAGAAAAGCCTCAGATAGGTCTCTGTAACACCTCAAAATTTGCCCTCCTCTTCTTGGGACTAGTGTAGCATATTGCATTTCATGTTATTGCATTTCATGTTTTAGGATATTAGGCATTTGCATATTGCATATCATGTGGATAAATAGGTCATCCTCCTAAGTCTTTCTCAGAAGATAGAGAGGTTAAGAGATTCAAGCCTGAGGGTCTCATGGATTGATCACTAGCCATTTGAGGGTTTGTGCTTCAATTAGGGTTTCTTGGTCCTTCAAGGAGGTTGAACATTGTCTTGGTTGCAAGGATACATCATCATCATCATGGTTATTGTCATCTGTAAGGGGTTCATTGTTCATGCTCAGATTCCTTGGGATTAGGGTTTTGACCTCTGGTCAACCCTAATCAGTGTCATTCTACCAGTCAAGGTTTCTCAAGGAGATGGGGTTTATTTCTTGGATGGAGATCATATGGTTATTATGGGAAGTTTACAAGAGCTAGGGTTTCATTTTGGAGCCAGTTCCTCAAGTGGTTGAGGCTCAAGCTGATCAGAGCACTTCTAAGTCATTTGTCAACCTAGAAAGTCAACAGAAAGTCAACTGAGGGCTAGGAGGTGGAGAAATGAGTTTCAAGTTCTCATTCATGTTCAAAAGAGGTTCATTTGTCATTACAAACACATATCTTGAAGAATTTGAGGTCAGATCAAAAGTTTCCAAAAATGGAAAGTGACCTGTAATTGAAAGTTTCCAAAAATGGAAAGATTTTGGTTCAAGTTCAACTTAATCTTACATCATCAAAGAAGCTTCAAATGAGTTTTTGTCCAACATGAAAGTTGAAGATCTTTCTCTCCCATTTCCAAGAAGTCCAAGATCATGAATTTATGATGAATGGTTGAGGAGATATGATCAAATCATTGTCAAGTGTGCATGGGACTTCAAAAGGCCATATCTTTTGACTCATAACTCCAAATTGAGTGCTCCTTTTTGCCAAATTCTTCTCATGACATGAACTTTCCAAATCATTCATCACATTACATGAAAATTCATCACATGATCATATGCACATTCATGACCATTTTGGAGGGAAATTTACAAATTTGAATTTGGTGCATTTTATGAACTAATTTCCATTGCCATTGTGTGCATGAGGTGTTTTTAAGTGAATTTGAGCTCTCATTGGTTACTGTTCACGTATGCATGCTCCATACACCTCCATTTTCCAATTTTTGACATACACCTCATTTTCACTAATCACAAGTTAACCATGTTTAATTTTAATTAGGATTGGATTAGGACAGAGTATATAAACTAAATCCTAACAGAATTTGTGATTATTCATCATTTCTAGATCTAAAATCTTCTTCCCTCCAAATTCTTCTCTCAATCCAAATTCAAATTTCTTCCATATAACCTTGCTATTTTCTTGCATTTTCTTGTTCTGTGGCATTGATTTGGTGTAGATCAAGCCTTGGATCATCAAATTTGGACCAGATTCGTGTGGTGCAAGCTCAAGAACACAAATATGGAAGTTCAGATTTGAGCAAGATCTAAGCCACTACAAGCTCCAATTTCTTCATAAAGCTTCATCACAGTGAAAGAGGAGTAGATTTGAAGCTTGCCAGGCCTTGAATCACCAGAATTCAACAACTGCTCTTCAAGAGGTCAGATTTTCGAGTAGCATAATTCTTGTTTTTATGTGCCTAAACTTGTAGATCTTTGCTTCCTAGTAATTCTGACATAAAATTCATGAAAATTGGTTGAGATTTGACTAAGTTATGATGAATGGAAGTTTGATGTTCATATGTGTTCTTCTTCGATTCTCACTGTACAGTAGGAATTAGGACTAATTAAGCATGGATTCATGATCTGCATGTGATAACGGTTCCAATGACATAATTATTTCATGTTTCTGGGAATTTTTTTTGTGTACGTGTACTGTTCACCACCGTCTTCATGAAGACGGTGGTTTCCTCCGTCCAGAACAGTAGCGCCTCCGTCTGCGTATGCTGGCTAGGGTTTGGCAAAACGACAGCGTTTCAGCAAAATGCTCCCTCGGTTTGATCCTTCCCTGCGTCGTTTTTGAATTTTGTTTTCAGATTTTGCCTTAGGCCAAAACGACTGTGTTTTGGCCAGCGAGCGCTCCCTCGCTTCGATTCCTGCTAGCTCAGTTTTTCAAATTAATCCAACTTTGGTATTTCCCTCCATAATTTCATGTACATTCTTCATATTTCATTTCAAATTTTTTTCAACTTCAAAAATGCATATCAAATTGAATAATCATCCAAATAATTCCAGGTTTTTTGCTACATGATCCTTGAAATGTCTTCTATTTTTTGATGCAAATTTCTGGAGTTGTGCATGGCTGGATTTTTAATAGTGCTAGATTCTTTGAACATGTGTGCATATGTGACATTGCCTTGTTCTTTCCATTATGAAATGCTTGATATTGATCCAAATGCCATGAAATTTTGCATGATGATTCTTAACATGTTGATGGATGTTTGAGGCTTGATTGTGCATTTTTCTCATTTGCCATTTCTGTTTTATACACATGATTGCATGGTGTGACAATGTGTGTCACACAATTTGATGATCAACTTGTGCATTTTCATTTCCATATCAAGTGAGCTTCTCTGTTTATGATTTTTGGTATGATGATTGTATTGGACATGTTGTATGCACATAAAAATTTCCAGAATTGTTTGAGTCATTTCTGTTTTGATATAGAATTTTGTTTCTTAATGACCAAATATGTGCTTTGAAATTGCCTTTGACTTCTCTTGCTTATTACATGCCCTTGCTTAGTGATTTTGATTTAGTCCTTTTTAGGACATGTTCATGATTGATTGAAGATGATTCATGTTGAGTTTTAGATTCTGTTTTGAATTTTTTCTTCATCTTTGACCCTAGGCTTTGCCTTAGGGGTTTGGACTCACATTTTGAGCTGTGCATTTCAGGTTTCAAGCAATTAGCCATATTGGTTGATATGATCTCATCACTTGAGATACAAGTTATTTTGGTTGACTAACCTTGCTGTTTTGTAGGTCTTTTGGATGGTGAATCAATTTAGTTTGCTTGCACCTTAGGCCTTGCACCATTGTTGTCTGATAATTGGTTGTCTGACTGTTGTTGATTGTTTGATTTGCCTGAATGTAAATATTGACTGGTTTAGCTTTTCTTACAGGTACTTTAGCCGCTTTAACTCATTATTTGAGTTGCTTTGCTTTGCTTGTGGTTGGCATACCACTTAGGTAACTTCCTGTTCTCCATGTAGTTTGGAAGACCTGTCATGTTATTTTGGCAGGCACCTGTCTGAAGCCCTCCTTAAGAGGCAATGTTTGTGCTTGTTTATCTTTGTGCCTGGTACATGTAAAGACCTCCTAAGTGAAGAGGCATTGGCAGATAAAAGGGATGTGCAATCCATCCCCTGCTATTCAGTTGAGTCATTCATCTTGCTCACACTATGTGTTGACGCAGTTTGAATCAAAACCCAAAATCTTGTTGTGTCAGTCATGTGGAATAGAGTCCCACATTCTGGACTCCCACACATTCTTTGAATCAAGCTCACCCAGGCTCGGGTTAAGAGCTATGAGGCATAACCCCCATCCCCATTTCATCTGCTCACCCTAACTCTCAATGTTAGAGGTTAAGAGCCTGGCCACCCATTCCAGTATTTGGCTTGTTTGTCAAGGTCGATATGACCCCTTGACTAAAGCCCAACCTTGCTTGAGCCCCTTGGTTGTGTATAGTGTGTGCCGATTGCTTTTGATGTTTATCTGTTTTGCTTCTCATATCCTTTCTGTAGGAGTCGTATGATCAACTTTCAAGGAAGTTGAATGTACGTAGAGATAGACTTGAGTTGACTCCCTGCCTGTGTGAGTCAAACTCTTGTTAGAAACCTCAACCTAGGACTATTGTGAATTACATGACAACTATTAGGCTCGAGTCAGTCTCCCTTTTAGTTTGTTACTTCCCAGTCTCTGGTTAGGATAGAAGTTTCTCCCCTGTTAAGGGGAACTACGTCGCCCTGATCCTCATACCAGATGAGGTACGTAGGCAGGAGATTGAGATGATCTCTCTGAGCAACCTTTTTGTTTTGTTTGTGTGTGTGGAGTCTGATGTAAGTCCAGCGATTGACATTCGGTTTCCTGTTTGTTTGTTGTTTGCTGGGAGTCTGACGTAAGTCCAGCGATTGGCAGTCGGTTTCCTGTGTGCGTTTGTTTGCATCGTTTGGAGTCTGATGTAAGTCCAGCGATTGGCAGTCGGTTTCCTGTTTGCGTTTCTTTTGTGGAGTCGGATGTAAGCCCAGCCATTGGCAGTCTGTTTCCATTTGTGTGTTTGCGAGTTTCTTCTGACGTCTCAGCGTCTTTGTGTTGTGTTTTGTTTCGGCGTGCGTTAGCCGAACTACGGTAGCTCTGATTCTCATTCCAGATGAGATACGTAGGCATAGGATGCGATATCCTAGCGAGCCCGTTCCCATTTCCCCGAACTACGTTGACTCTGATGTTTGTTTCTGACAAACTACGTAGGCCCAGGATGCGACATCCTGCCGAGTCCCCTTCCTCCGTCTTCTTCCATCTGTATTTGATTCCAGTGTGTGTGCATTCTTTTGAGCAGTTATTCAGCAACCTTTTTCTATTCTCTTGAGCATGGATCCCATCGAGTACGAAGGACGTGAGGGGTGCTAATACCTTTCCCTTGCGTAACCGACTCCCGATCCTTGTAATCTCCGGTCGTGAGACCATTCCTTTCCAGGTTTACTTCGAGCGTTTCCTTTCCCTCTTTTGGGATAAATAACGCACGGTGGCAGCTCTGTTTGTTTGTTTTTTTCCGCCGGTTGTTTTTCGCGGATGCGACAGTCTCTCCAGGACCGGATATTAGTGCATTCCAAACCTATGTACCAATCCAGATAAGCCCCAGACAGACTGTCTTGGAAGCAATGGATCAACAAGTCATCATTGTCAATGTACGATGCCATCTTTCTGCAATACATTGTAATATGGCTACAAGGACAACTTAGACCTTTGCATTTTGGGAGGTCTGGCACCTTGAACTTCTGTGGAAGCACCACACTCGGAACTAGGCAAAGATCTCGAGCATCAATACCAAAGGCTGAAAAACCCTCAATAGCCCTTATTTTATCATTGAGCAGCTGATAATCCGTAGGTCTGGCCGGATCAACAGCAGGAAGAGCGACCTGGCTGGCTGGTCGAGAGGTTTATGGAGCTATCACCTGAACAGGCATATTCTGTGGAGTGAACAACATTTGCGGTGGGTAGGACAAACCAGGAGGCATTGTCTGAGCGGCATGCACCATGTGAGGATAGTGTCCTCCATCCTGAGCACTGAGGGCCTGAGGTGCCCCTGTCTGCACATACTCGAGTGCATGATTGGTGGGTGCATAAGTCAACATGGGCATAAAAGTTTCCCCAGGGTAACTGAATGGAGCAGCTTGATTAGTGCTCGTAGGTTGGGCAGCTTGAGCAGGAACTTGGAAGTGGAGGCGCGGGCCTCGATATTCACCTTCAGTGTCAGGAGTTTCATTGGGAACCTGACCTTAGTTTTCCTCGGGGTTGGCAGCATCAATCGGAGGAGTCTGAACAATAGGGACACCCTAAAGGAAAATAGTGTTTCCAGCAACAGCAGGGGCAATGATAGTCGGATGAGGGAAGGAAGCACCCCTATTGGCATAATGACCAGCAAAGTTTTGGGGCATTCCCAAAGGGTAGGCAGCAGCAAGCCTATTCACATCAGTAGGGACCAATTGGCGGTTCCATTGGTGGGTACTACAGTCTCCATCGGAGTTTCGACGATAGCACCAACAAGAGTAGCAGGATTGGTCACCCCAACCGCATGGGTGACGTTGTCATCAGCAGGGTTAGCAGATATAGGAGTCCTCTGAGTCTGGAGGAGTTCCAAGATGGCCTATGTGTTCCCTTGAAAGAGGTTCATTCTGCTCTGGACTTGGGTGAGGGATTCACAGAAAACAGTGTTGTCCTATTCAAAATCAGCCATTATCTTGGATTTGTTTGCTCGGGTAAAATAGTGATGACGAGTCGTCGTCTTTACTGTGGGAAAATGGCGATGGTAAGCATTTTATTTTTTGGTTAGCCATGTGCAATGAATGAATATAATAAATGCATGTTAGCAAAAATAAGAAAAATTATTTCTAGGGTGCCAGTGTGCCAGTGTGCATATATAGTCATACAGTGAGCAGGAATAAGACAACAGAAGTATAAAATCTCTTTTATTCATTTGAAAGTCAAACAATACAAATTATTACAACTCGAGATCATTTTGATGAATTAGCATGGAGGTCAGACTTGATCTTTTCCATGACAACCCTACATACAAATACAAAATGGAAAGCAGCTCACAAAGTGTTATGAGGGAACATGTCAGCATAAGCTTTCTTCAGCAATCCAGGAAGGTTCGAGTGACTGTTTAGCAAATTCGGCTAGGCGAGCATGTCTATCAGTCCAATACTGAGCATCCTTGATGAGGTTGCACAATAAGGAGTGATTAGGTTCACTCATAAGATCCTGTACAAATTCCTCTTTTTGGTCTAAGAGAACTTGCAAGTGACGACTTTGAATCTCCCATTGGGTAGCTTCCTCTTGCAGCTGGTTCCTTTCTTCCAAGTTTCGATGGGCCTAACTATTTAAAGCTTGTATCTATTCAAACCTTTTGTCGATGTCACTCTGGAGTTGTGCGAGAGTTACTTCCAGCTTCTTGGCACGGACTTGCTCGTCCTTCAACTCTTTCTAACATTTCTTCAATTGGTCTTGCAGGGTCTTGATCTGGCCTTGATAGTCAATCTCCAGTTTGTAGGCTCGGTATTGGGCTTCAGCTAATTCCTTTTTCTTTTTTGCAATGGTTTTAAAAGATCCTTTCAAGGCATCTCCCACCTTCCTCCTTTTGTTTTGCTCAATCTGAATATTAGTATCTGCTTTGTTGAACCTTTCTATCTTCTAACTGAGACTGGCTTTCAGAGTATTCTTTTCTGAGGTGACCTTTATCAGGCTGGAATGGAGATCGACATTCTCCTTTTCCAACTTCTTGATGGTTTCTTTAAGGAGATCCACTTCAGAAACGACGGCGACGGGTGGTTTGATGGTATTGATACACATGGAAGGTTCCCATGGGCATGGCAGTTTGATCATTTCGGCCCTTGACTTCACCCAATCAGCATATGACGTTGTTACGGTACATAGTTGCTTGCCTAGTTCTTTCTTCCCAACTCGATGTATCTTGCCCCAGGCTCTGCGCACTTTCTTCATCAACTCTGTATTTTCAACCCCTTCAGCCAACAACAGTTCTTCCAATGGACGGTCTTCAAGTTTCTCCTTGAGCAGATATCCCAACTGACGCAATGAGAGAACGGGGTTATAGTTGATCAAACCCCCTTTTGCGCTGACGAGAGGAACATTTGGGAACTCCCCACATTGGAAGATCAACTCTACCCTTAAGTAATAAGACTATACTAAACAATGTCTTCGGCATCCAATGGCATCAATCTTTGTGACCATTTCAAATCGCTCACATTATCAATGAACGGTCCTTTCTTCGGCAAGTGGGACATGATCCACTTCTGAAGCAGAGGAACACATCAATTGATAGTCCCCCCTTTCTTCATGTTTCTCCAATGGAAAGAGAAGAAGACATCATCTAGTAAGGTGGGAATTGGGTTCTTGGAGATGAATATGGTGATGGCGGTCTTGTCAACGAAACCTTCAACACTCGGGAATACTACCAAACCATAAATCAGTAGTACGAAGCTGGCATAAAAGGCGTCCCAACTTCCACTATTGGCAAACACGGCGGCATTCCCGAATAAGAACTTAGACTGGAGGCCCCGTGTGTTACCCTTGATTCGGAGAGTGAACTCAATTAAATCCTTCTTCATGCATAACGCTTGAGCTATATCTGTGGAATCCGGGAAATTATCCTCAATCATGTAAGGAGCTTAGTCTTTAACCGGTAACTATAGCAAATGAGAAAATTCTTCTAGTATGAGGGCTAGAAGGAAGTCTTGGAACGTGAAGCAGTGTAGTGTGGGATCATAGAACTACGCGAATGTAAACATCAACCCTGAGTCTTCCTTGGTAGACAAAACTCCCAACAGGTTGCCATAGGCTTGTTTGAAGGCTACTCGGTAATCTTCAGTCAGAAATTCGCTGAGCTTTCTCAATTCATCGACCTTGGAGTCTCTCAATTTGTACTGATATGTTTTTCTTCGGTCTGTCTTTTCCATGACTGTACTGACAATAGCAACTGACACAGTAGACCCTTGAAAAATGCAAATGTAACAAGAGATGGTTAATGTAATGATGCAATGATGTTATGCGATGCAATGATGGAAAGGTATCACATAATCTGAATTCTGGCATGCTCTGGATAAAATGTATAATCTGTTTGTTGCAAGTTCAAAGGTTCGACGTATACACGAGAGCACGGGTATGAAGGGTCTTGGTTTCCTGCAAGAAAATCCATATTCCCCTCACAAGTATGTATTATCCTCAAAGGGTGTCCCTAAAAGGTCCCTAGAGTTAACGACCCAATTTGAGATACCATTGTCTTGAACGAATGACTGGTCGGATAATGATGCTCCGAAAAGGATCTACTCTAGGTGTGACGTCTCGTGTCAACCATAATCGCGGAATAACTCCATGGAGGTCAAACACGACTCTAGTCACGTTACTATCTGGTGTGTACTCAAACTCGAACATACAACAGAGTCGCCATCGAACTTTATTTATCCCTAAAAGGAAAGGGAAAACATTGATAAAACCCAGGGGAAAGAGATATGTTGGGTAAGGAAATAGGTTATGCAAAGGGAAGGTATTAGCACCCCAAACATCCATGGTACTCCATGGGAACCGTTTTGATTATTCTCGCTCGAATAGGTGTTATATCTAAAGATTACTCGCAAAAGAATGGGAAAGGAAGATAAATAGATAGAGTACTCGTGAGGATTGGATCCCTCATGCCTACGTATCCTCATAGTACAATGAGGAATTCAGAGCTTCGTAGTTCAAGGAACTAGAGGCGGGAGGTGGAAAGAAGTGTGATCAAAGTATGATCTGAACCAAAGAATAATGTTTTGAACTCCAACAAGGGTGAAAAGATGAACCTAAGAGTAAGGTGGCTATTACCAGTACGTGGGCTAGTAGGACCACCACTATAGGGTAAAGCCAAAAAGACGAAGAATTAGGTTTTTGGGCACAGTCCCAAACATCTCTTGGTTCACAAGGTGATGCAAGAAGGAGCACAAAGAGGTAGTGTATTTGGCTCAAAGATAATTGGTATTTCACGTGAAGTGAATGAAGGTAGAATATAAGTGCATTGTGGGATGAACAGAATGAAGTGACCGAAGTCACAAAAATGAATATCTGGTGACAACTGAGGAAGTATTATTTGAAACCGAAATATGAAAGTGTATTGGGATCCATAAGAGAAATGGGATTTGTACCATAGAGGGAAACAACTTTAACCGATATGTGAACTAGTAGCACCACCACTATAGGGTGTTTAGCCAAAAAAGGAGGAATTAAGTGTTTGAGGGTGTAGCCCTAGGTAGAAATGCAGACTATTTTATACGTCCTAAAAGGGTATGTATGGAATTCCAAAGAAAGTGTATTTCGATGTCAAACGAATAATATGTCACTGGATGAACGATTTATGATCGAAGGTAGATAACGAATAGTGAAAGATATGAATGGTGCCCTAAGGCGGAAGGAGGAATAATTAGACGTATGTTCGCCAAGGATTTGCATCCTCGTGCCTACGTATTCTCATTGTGCAATGAGAAAGTCAGAGCAATCGTAATTCGGAACCACGAGAATAAAGAGATAGGCATACAGTGATGAAAAGTATAACTTGTACCAATAGAATGATATCAAAAGGTTAACTGCCATGAAACAAGGAGAGAGAGAGAGATATTTGTCTAAGCGACGGGGGACTCATAAGACAAACACCAATTCAAGGAATGATTGCAATATTGTATGGTACAAGGAATAGTGTATCACTGGATGGGGAACAAACAGTTAGAGATCAACGAAGGATAGTATTTTGGATCCAAAAAGGAGATAGACTCTGAATCGAAGAGCAACGTAGGCATTTACCCATACATGGACCAGTAAGACCGCCACTATAGGGTAAAGCCAAAAAGAAAGACTGAATTACGTGTTTGGGCATAGTCCTAAACAACTCTTGATTGAGGAGATGGATTATCATTAAGACATCCCAAAAGGATAGACAAGAGTCCAAGGAGAAATATGATGGATCTCAAAAAGATGGTATAGATTTAATGAATGAAGAATGATTGATTGATAAACAGGATAGCTCGCGAAGAAATTGGGTTCTCCTGCCTACGTATCCTTATAGTGCAATAAGGAAATCAGAGTTTTCGTAGTTCAACCCACTAGGGCTGAAAACAAGGATGATTGAGGGCAAAATAATACAATTGAATGATTAGATTTGAAGTGATTAGAATGGAGAAATAAATTGAGAGACTTGATAGTCAATTGATAGGAATCATACTAAAGTCTATGAATAAGGGCGAACATTTTGAATATTTGGGGCCTATGCCCCATACACAAAGTCGCTCTAGACGAGGATAGGAGAGACTATGTCTTGTCATTCCCTATTACTTAAGGCTCGTAGCGCATGATACTTCTCTTAACTAACAAGTTGCTGGTGAAGAATCTTCATTATTGATCCATGTGTTGATGTTGTCTTTGCATGAAGAAGACTTGGTAGTTTAATCGATTCGAATTGCACTAAAGTCTATGAATAAGGGTGAACGCTTTGATTATTTGGGGCCTACGTCCCATATGCAAAGTCGCTCTAGACGAGGATAGGAGAGACTACGTCTCGTCATTCCCTATTACTTAAGGCTTGTTTTGTACAATTTGAATCATGTTTACCAAGTGTTGACCTTTGATTTATCTTGTATAATCCGCTGCTTGGTATGATTGAGAATATCTTGATTGAAGATCTTGACTTGAGGCTTTGAGCTCAATAGTTTAGAATAAAAGTCTTATTAAGTGACCAAGGGTCTTTTGGTCACTCAATTTATATTGTGGGATTATACAAGTTCAAAGGATTTAATTGATCAAAATTGCTTTTGATCAATTTGAATCAGAGGGTTTGAAATGATTTAGGAAACTAGATTAGGACCTAATCTAATGGTTAGTATTAATCAAACTAATCTAAGGGAGCATGTTAATATTGATTAAAATCTTGATTAAAAATTCTATGTTAGAATGTTAAGGGAACACACAATTATATGGTTAAAATACCAAAATAACCCCTAAGGGATAGAATAGTCATTTTGCCTGAAATACCAATTAGGAACAAAATTTAGATTCTAATTAAAATTCAAAACTAGAACCTAAAATTTAATTAAGTCTTAAAACTTGATTTTTAGAAATTAACAAAATTCTAAAGGCAACTAAGGTCTAATTAATCCTAGTTAATTCTAATTTTCCAAAATTAATTAACTAATCAAAAATATATTTTCTAAAAAATATAATTAAGTCCTAATTTCTAAAAGAACTAAGACTAAAAATCTAATTACTCATTAAGTCTTAACAATTTGACTAATTATATTTGCTAATTAAACCATAAAAAAACTAATTAACTCAAAAAGTTAACTAAACTAACCTAATCCTATTGGAAATGGGCCCCAAGCAACGAAAATGGGGGTGCGGGCCCAATATGCAGATGCTGGGAAGGGTCTTGATGCACAGAAGCCCAATCGGTCTAAGAACTACAACAACGGGGGTGCGAAAAACAAATTCAGGGTTGGGCCTCAGGGCGGAGGCGCATTCGTTGCTGCCAAATGCGCGAAGGGGTGCAGGGAATTGGATAGGAGTGGTACTTTGACCCATGGCGCATGAGCCTTCAATCCAAGGCAAAATGCAAGATGGTCTTGGCTCTGGGGGTCCAAATGGAAAACGGGGAGTTTCACTGGGCTAGGATGAGGCAAATCCCAACAACCAAATGAATGAAGTCCAATGTATTTTTGAAATCTTCAGCAAAACGCGCCCTTCAGCGTCAAGTCCTAAAATAGAGCTCTATTGTGGGCCACCATGTCGGCCATCGCTCCCGGCGGCGGTGGCCACCAAAATCCAAAACTGAGCCATCAAAACAACCTCCTCATCGTGCTCTCTCTAAATCCGACCTTAATTTTAACCAAAGACTCTCCCAAAAATCTAACCGGAACAAATTGTATCATGAACCATAACTACTAAAACTCAAATTAAACTCTGGAAGTGTCGGTTCGACAAGAGGAGATGACAAACGATACTGTCAAACAAGAATACCAGGAGTTTGAACATATCCCAAGGGTGGCACGAAGGCCCCCCGTGGTACTGGTTAACCGTAACCAGGATCCCGAGCAGGTGGTTCAATAAGTTCGACACGACGCAGCCATAGGGGAACAAAGCCTAGAGGTTATCGTCGAATAGATCATAGTGCAAAATGGAGTAAGTCCTTGCCTATAATGGACGACATACTCCCGCCTCTACCAGATTTTGTCTTACAGGCAGAATTACCAAGGGGATGGAAAGTCCCTAAATTTACTAAGTTCGCGGGGGATATTGAAGAATCCACCGTCGAACATGTGGCGAGGTACCAGACCGAGGCTGGTGACATAGCAAATAACGAGGACTTGAAGTTAAAATACTTCCCAAGTTCTCTTACGAAAAATGCGTTTACCTGGTTCACAACGCTACCTCCACAGTCGATCCAAAAATGGACACAGTTGGAATGGTTGTTCCATGAACAATTTTACATGGGACAATCAAAGATCAGCCTTAAGGAACTAGCTAGCGTTAAGCGAAAGGTCATTGAGTCAATTGATCAGTACCTGAACAAGTTCAGACTATTGAAGGCGCGATGCTTTACTCAAGTCCCTGAACACGAAATCGTCGAAATGGCGGCTGGGGGTCTCGATTATTCTATAAGGAAGAAGCTAGATACCCAGTGTCTTAGGGATATGGCCCAATTGGCCGATAGGGTTCGACGTATCGAACGCTTGAAAGTCGAAAAGTATAAGGCGGGTCGATATCAAAAAAAATAGAAAGTGTCCTACATCGTAGTCGAATGAGGCTCTTCCGATGATGAAGATATAGTCAACATGAGTGAGGTCAACGTGGCGGAACTTAAGTCCGAACCTCCATATACGTGCAAGGTTTTGAAACCATCGAATGGGAAAAACCATGTCGAACCAAAGAGAATAGACAAATACGTCGCTAAGACATATACGTTCTACATGTCTAAATGTGACGAGATCTTTGATCTATTGGTAAAAAACGAACATATTATCGTTCCTCAGGGTTTAAAAGACCCTCCCCTAGAACAAAAAAAGAAAATGGGATTTTGTAAATTTCATAATTTCATTGGTCACAAAAGTCACCAATGTGTTCTTTTCAGGGATTTAGTGCAGAAAGCTCTAAAAGAAGGAAGGCTCCAGTTTGGTGAAAGGCCAAAAATGCAGGTGGATTCTGACCCTTTGAAGGTGGAAGAAGCAATGTATGCTGAGCCTCTAGAGTGCATGATGGTGGAGACGACTGATGGTCTCATTGAGGTTCTCAAAGCAACCTCATTAGCTGAATCATGTGAAGTAATGATGGTCAAAACTACTGAAGGTTTCAAAGTCAAAGATGAAAGGAGGCTCGAGTCGGCCTATCCCCAGCCTGGAGAAAGTTTGTCTGACTTCCAGGAAAAGTGCAAGGAGAAGGGACCGAAGGCACTGTTATGCCCGAAGTGCAGCACGATATTCGACGAGAAAACCTCTGAAAGACTGGAGGCCGATAACAAGGTCGAGAAGGAGGAAAAGCCTGCTGTCCCACGATTCGTGTTTGACAGGCACAGAGCACCTCGGCAGAATGAAGAGTACATAAGACAATTTCAACATCACTGCCCGAAGACATTCATTCCTCCAATTGATGTTCCACAGAAGAAGTGGATAGAATCTGTCAAGCAGAAGGGGGCAAGAAGCCAAAATGGAGGGTGTTGGAAAAAGAGGCAACGTCTCCAGAGAAGAGGAGAGGTTACACAATCTCTCCTAAATACAAAGGAAATAATCCTATGACTAGGACACAGTGGAGACACCACTAGCGAAACAAAAAAGCTGGGAAAGTTGTTACCACCCCACAGTCAAAGACTTCGTAGACTACTGGACAAAAGGAACAGATGTCAAAGATCAAGGGACTTTCAAAAATGGTGGCCAACCAGACAGTGGCCATGACCGCGACTCGATGGGAAAGAAGGCAGTGATAGCTACTCAGAATGTGGAATGTTCGTCAGAGATCGAGGGACATCCACGAAGCAAAGAAAAATTGAAGGAGGAGGAGGAGCCAGAGTATTCTCCCCAACCAAAGGAAGAACCTAAATATTCCCCTCAGTCTGATGAGGAATTCGACGAGGATATGTACGACAAAAACAACGATGATATCTACGGTGATGATTTCTTCGTAAACTGTGGCATTGTGTTGGTACTACCGGCCGAATACGACATGGTATCTGAAGTTTCTGAAACAGAGGGAGACTTTGTACCAGAGGAAATAGAGGGGGGAAAGTCTTTATGCTACTATGTCATGAACATCGGCGTGGTGGAGGAGTAGAAAGCAATGTTTGAAAGTCCCAGTCCTGGGATGATGTACCATCTAAAACCATTGTTCATTAGAGCTAAGATGGATGAAATGGTAGTGAATAAGGTTTTTGTCGATGGAGGTGCTGCAGTCAACCTAATGCCCTATACTCTATTCAAGAAGATGGGAAAAATCGATGAAGATCTCCGACAACACAACATGGTCCTTTCAAATTATGAAGGGAAAACCATCAATATAATGGGGGTGGTATAGGTCGACCTTGTGGTAGGCACGACAACACGTTCAACACTATTTATGGTAACAGATTCAAAAGCCAACTTCAACTTACTCTTGGGTCGAGAATGGATCCATGAGATAGGGGTTGTTCCCTCAACGGTCCACCAAACGCTTATAATCTGGAGAAAAGACGACATCATAGAGAATATTGAAATCAACCAAAGCTATTATCGGGTCGATGACAGGGGTTCCAAGAGGTCGTTTGACCAACATTTGGCGAACATAGCGCCATGTGATGACGAATTGGGATCCTATACTTCCGTCAATACTGGTCGAGTTCTGAACTTGGACCCTGATCATGGTTTCATTTGGGATAACGAGGAAGACACATGATCATGTCGAAGCCATCCTTTTCAAGGGGCAATGTGTTAGCTGGCAAATTTCGGCTAAGGGAAAAGCCAATTTCGACCAGGGCTCTGTCGGAAGCTCCTCGACAAAAAGGTGGACAAGGTTGCCGATCGACACATACAAGCTTGGGTCGAAGTCGAAAGGTTCTGAATGGAAAATGGAAACATGGGCACGTAAAGAGGTCGTGGATAGGTATGCGCCAAAATGAGGGAAGTGGACCGATACGTGGCGCCTCAAGAGGGCTTTGTAACCTCCCGACGGTTATTTTGAACTAGTATTTAAGTCAATGTTAAGTGAGAATTCAAAGGTGACAATTTGAACATTTACAGTAGGGGTAAAGCTTGAAGTACCAAAGCGTTTATGAGAAAAACGTTACTCTCCTCACAAACAATGTATTTTGCCTCCACTTTACAATTACAAGTCATTTAATCTTCGCAAAGTTTATCTTTTGTCTTGTCTCTCTTTATCGTTTATCATCTTTCTTTCAGCACTTTATCGTTTCTACTTTTCATTTTACCTTTATTATTTCCCTGACTCGTCAAGAGTCTCATTTACACCCTTTCAACCAGTCATAAACATTGTTTACCAAATAGCCATGCACCCAAAACACTAAGTCTGGGACTCCTTAGCCGGTCCTGCAAGTAAACCTCATACAGGAAGGCTAGAGATTGTTGCGCAAAACAACAGATGAATATATAATTTATACTTGCATGTATCTTATAGTAATATGTGCTTCGATGTATTGTAGATGTACAATTTGCATAAATATGTAATTTTATACATGAAATTGAGAAATAAAATAAATAAATCAATTGATATACATGATTTTTAATTACATGAATAGGAGGAGATGAGTCATGAAATATGAAAATATAAGTGTTTTAATTAAAAGAAATTTTATAAATGAAATGAATAATAGAAATTTTGTAATGTTGTGTTTTGAGCCCATCCGTTTTTTAATGATATGGCAAATAAAATAGTGATGGTCAGTAAAATAGTTTGAGACTTAATTTTAATATATTTTTAATGATATGACAAATAAAAGAGTGAGTTGTCAATAAAATAGTTTGAGACTCAAATTTAATATATTATAATAGATAATAAATAATAGATTTGATTTTTTAAAAGTCCAATTTAACGTTCTAATCTATTTAAAAATTTATTTTATATTAAAATAATAATAAAAAAACAACCTAATTCTAACAAGATTAGAGAAAAAAATGACATAAATTTTGAATTAAGATTTTATTTTGCTGTTTCATTGAAAACTTGATTATTTTTATTATTATACAAATAGACTTTTTAAAGAATTTATTTAAATAAATAGATTTTTTAAAGAGTTTAAATTTCATTTTTTGTTTATTAAAAAGAGTTAGGCCGACCCAAATCTTTACTAAACCAAGTTTTAGAAATTTGTTAAAAATTACAAATTTAAAAGTTATTTTAAATAATTTTTGACAACAAATTATATGTTAGTATAAAAAATTACAAGTCTAAACGACACTTACCGAAAACAATTTTTTAAATTAAAATAAAATGAAAACTTAAAAGTTTTTTATTTTATCAAACAAAGTCTACATGTGTAAAGTGGGAGAAAAAAACTCACTAGAGAGAAAAATATTAACGTGTCAAGTGAATTATAAATTTTATATTGAATTGAAAAGTAGAGATTGAACATATAGTAAAAGAATGATATAATAAAAAATATAAAATGATGAATTGAATTTTATTGTTTAGAAATGGTGGTGGTGCCACATGCCCAAAGAAAATCTAAAGAAAGACAGCCTAATTTATTTTGTACAAAGTGCTCTTTAAATTTTAGAAGAATGTAGTAAAAAAATGGTTAGAGAATTGGGATAAGAGTTTTTTTCTCTATAAATGTGAAAACAGTAAAAGTGTTTATATATATATATATATATATATATATATATATATATATATATATATATATATATATATATATATATATATATATATATATATATATATATATATATATATATATATATATATTCTTTACTTGCCAAAGTAGTAAAATGTTTTTTTACAGAAAATTTGTACCACCATGTTGGAATCTGATTTAGTCTAGAGTTTGGCTCAATTTTTATATATGCATATGAAAATTTCTTAATTCATCTTATATATTATTAAAACATCACTTGAAAATATAAAAATATTCTTATTTTTTAAAGATGCATCTTCATACATATCCTGAGTATCTAGAATTCTGATTTAACATTAAAAACTCTGGAGATGCATTTTCAAACTTATTTCGGAGATGCATCTCCCAACGAAATTATAGCTTAAATCGCATCAGAACCCTTCTCTTTCCTCATTTCTAAAAAAAAAATCTCAAACTCTCAAAAAGAATTCTATCAACCAAGTCCAAAATCAAACAACTATGCTTAAAGGTTCTTCAATCAACATCAAGTACATCATACACATCATCCAACACTTAAGAAAACTCTAAATTTATAAGTTTTTGATGTTTTGAAAAGTTTTTGAGTTTTTGTGTAAATGAGTAGAAATTGCATGAATGATGGTTTAAACATATTGTAAAACATGTTTGTTGGTTGAAAATAACGATCAAACCATTATTTTTGGGGTTTGTGTGGTTGCATTACCGTCATTGAAGGACTTGAAGAGTTGTAGAATCTTCCGGATATGCATCTCTGAAATTTCTCAACGTTTGGATTCACATTACCCGGAGATGCATCTCCGTAAATTATCAGTCAATTTTAATTATTATTTTTTGCTTTTATTGATTGTATGGTTGCTTGTACTAATTGTCTGGTTTATTCACGAGCATTATGACTGATTGAGATGATAGACCGAGGCACATGAGGATTGCACAATATGCATTAGTGCGAAGGGAGAAGAGTCGGGTTTCAGATGCTCCTGTTCACTTTAGCCATGCAAAGGCATCTATTTCTGCTGCTCATGCTTCTCCATCTTCTTGTTCCCTTAAGAGATGTGTTTCACCTACCCACGCATTATTGCCTCCATCCTCCCGTAGGAGACAACTTTCACATATTCAAGCGCTAGAGGTACCCGAGTCATTGGTGGTGCCTAAGGTACGAGTGCCACCTCCGACTTATGAGGCTTCTGAGTCAGTGCCACCTCCGACCGATGAGGCTGTTGAACTAGTGTCTGATGAGGCTACTGAGGATGATGAGTTACCTTAGGTATTTGGAGGAGGCCCCGTAGAGTTGTCATTGTTGCCTATGTACCCATACCATATTTCCAGACATATCTGGGACGGTGATGTAAGATTAGTTGACTCATTCTTTTTAAATTACGTTATATTACAAGTTCTTCACATTGATTTATTTTTATGTAGAACCGTGATCCGCTGAAGTTTATTAGCCATGGGCAGAAGATTACGGGCTTGCCTCAGCCGAATGAGGAGTGGTTTCAGGCTGCTTTGTCCCTATTTGGGATGAAGGACTTGTGCATGACCAATTATATTACGGTCAACCACATGATGCTTAATGCATTCATGGAAAGATGACACACCGAAACCTTGTCATTTCATATCTCTCTTGGTGAGATATCTATCACACTTGACGATTTATCGTGTTTACTGCATCTTTCGATCAGGGGGAAACTTCTAGATCATGAGAGAATTACTAGAGACGAGGCACCCGGGGTGATGGTAGACTATTTGGAGTTGATCTAAAGGATTCCATGAGTGAGTTTGAAAAAACCAGAGGGGCTCATGCTAGGTTTGAATTCCTGTAAAAGGTTTATATATATATATATATATATATATATATATATATATATATATATATATATATATATATATATATATATATATATATATATATATATATATATATATATATATAAATAAGATCCTTATAGCTGAGGAGGCTATATGTGACGATGAGCAGGTGTGGCTTCATAGAGTGTATGCTATGAGAGCATACCTGCTATATTTGGTTGGCACTGCGATTTT
The DNA here is from genome assembly GCF_024323335.1 of Lathyrus oleraceus. Classification (NCBI taxonomy): domain Eukaryota; kingdom Viridiplantae; phylum Streptophyta; class Magnoliopsida; order Fabales; family Fabaceae; genus Lathyrus; species Lathyrus oleraceus. The sequence goes on along the minus strand of NC_066581.1, from coordinate 76,809,062 downwards.
TATGGACAAGAGTGTCACTCATATAGATGTTGTCTATGTAAGGTACTTCGAGGAATTCGATCTGATCCATTAGTACAATTGGGGGGCCGCTTGTTTTGTCTACTTGTACTCAAAGTTATCAGAGGGTTGTATATGGAAGACGAAGTAGGTCATATGCAACATCACACTACTAACAGTAATATTTATTGGTCTTTTAATATTTTTCTGTCATTTTCATTGAGTTTTGCAACGCCTTTACTGATGATTCGTGTGTTCCGACACTTTTCAGGCTTGGACCCTCCAGCACTTTCCGTCCATCTCCGGTTGGTCGTGTGTACTGACTTACACTAAGGATATGTCGCGTGCTTCTATATTTTACCTACTCAAGGGGAACCAGGAGATAGAGCTGTTTGAAGTGTATCTTGACCGCTAGGTTTCCGATGATATGCACTTCAACAATTATGTCAATCACTGTGAGATGAAGTCATTTGACGACATAATGTCATACTCAGGATAGTTGGCTTGCGACTCATGTCTCACATTTTCTCATCTGCCTGAGCGTGTCACGAGGCAGTTCAGTTACACTCAGACTAGTCTTAGACATCATGTTGTCTCTGCTCCTCCTACTATGATACGTAGAGAGATGGATGTCATGTTTGATGATTATCTTAGTCATTTGGTACTAATGGAGGCACGAAGTACCATAGCTGAGGGTGATTTGAGCTATGTCGATGGGTACATCAAGTGATTATTTAGGGTGTCACATCCGTATATGGTGTAGGTTGCTCCAGGAGATCCACTGAGACCAACTAATCAGGAGATACTATAGAGGAACATACGCAATTAGATCATGCTCATGATGTCTTGTCTAGATGTCGTCGTATAGTGGAGATTGTGTGGGAAGATATTGAGAGATGTATCTTCTCTGATGTGTTTGAGATGAGGTAGGTCCTAGATGTCATTATGACAGAGGCACGGGAGACACTGATGTACCGGAGACAGCACTAGAGGATGGGGGTAGTAGAGCACGAGGAGTCAGAGGAGTTGTAGTCTGGCATACGCAGTAGTATATAGTAATTGCACTTTGGATTCATTACGGATTGTGTTTTATTTTCATTTTATTCTACTTTATCGTGTATTTCGACTTTATTTATATATGTCATTTTTGGACCATCTAGATTTATATATGGCATTTTTTGCATATCGATTGTATGGTTATAATCTCATTACATGACCGGGTTCTTAACTTTCATCACTTTCATCTGCGTAAATCATAAAGCAAACATAATCTGCAGTGTTCTGATATGGTACGAAGATGCATCTCCATAAACTTTGCGTAAATCATAAAGCAAACATAATCTGCAGTGTTCTGATAGGGTACGGAGATGCATCTCCGTAAATCCTAAACGGAGATGCATCTCCGAAATAATAAACGTGTAAAATGATTTTTAAAATTGAATGCATGGTGTATGTTTTAGAATATTTCGGAGATGTATCTATGGATTAGTTAACGTTTTGACTTTAGACAAGGTGCATAGATGTATCTCTAGAATCCAGGGCCGACCCAAAACATTTTGAGGTCCTGATCTAATCTTTCATGTTGAACTATAATAAAAAAATCTTTAAAAAAAATTAAAATTTATTTAAATTGTAAATAATATTAAAAGATATAATAAAAAATGATTTTAAAAATATAATATTTTAGTCTTGAACAAGATTATGGTAAAATCAAACTCAGGTCATGACCATCAAAAAACATTGCTACACTTCCATCAAAACAATACATAAACATCTTACATATATTTAATAAACAACCTATATAATAAATATTTAATATATTTTTAATATTTGAGACCCCTAAATTTTTTAGGCCATGTGCGGTGGCACACCTCGCACATCCATATGGTATTTTTTCATCCTATAGAATGAGATAAGAATTTTCCGTAAATATTTTCATGGCTCTTAACAATGGACAAAACTTAGTAAGAATTAAAGACCAATTGAATTGATTTGTTCAGCACAAGGCAAGATGAAATCTCCTTCTCTATTTGGAAAAATTCCCACATCCAACAAGAGAAAGATCGCAATTAAGACTCCATCACAATTACAATTAGTCTAATCAAAAGTATGTGGCGGCTAAAACACTTCTATGATTGGAGGAGTTTTAGAAGGTTTAATAGAGACATTAAGGACCCGTTTGAATGAGTTTTAGATTTTAGCTTTTAAAAACTATTTTGGAAATTAAGTTTTTAAAAAAAGTTTTGAGGAAAAAACATGTTTGGTAATCTAACTTTCAAAAATTGTTTTAAAGTTGAACATGGTTACAAATTTGCCATTGATGAATATAATACCATTTTTCCTTGTTTTGTCCTCTTCCTAATTTCCAAAACTAAAAACCAAAAAATCAAAACCTCTAAAACCTATTTTAGATTTTTAGTTTTAAAAACTCACAAATAAAAAATAATTTTGAGAAATAGTTTTATAAAATTAGACTACCAAACAAATTTTATAATTTTTAATTTTTAAAAACTAAAAAACAGTTTTTCAAAACCATATTAAACAGACCCTAAAGCTTTGATAATTATAAAATCATCGATTGATGAAGAAGAGCTGCTAGGGGAGTTGTTCTCTACCAATATCACATGAGCCTTGATCTTTGGAGATGTAATAGTGAACATTTGAATTATTTCTTAGGAATTGATTCTATTTTAAAGTAGAATTTATAATTTTTGAAACATAATTTTTACATTGAAATTCACACTTTTTCTTAAATGTATCATAATTTTTTGGAATTTGATATTTATCAAAATTTTATAATTAATATTTTCATTACTCTCTCAGATATAAACTTTCTATTTATGAATTGCTTAATATGTATCCTTGGGACACAAGTTAGCATTACCCTATAAATAATTTTGTCTTCAACTCATTTTTTATCAAAATCAACTTTACATAATTAATTAATTCAAAATCAATTTGCATCACCACAAAATCGAAAACACTCTCAATAACATGATCCATTGTACCTATTATCTAGTAAGTTTAGTTGAAAACATAATTGTCGTTTGTATGATACACACCACTTCGTCTACGTATAAAAGGATAATTACGGTAATGTCGAAAACATAATTGTTATCAACCATGCATGCTAAATTAATATTCCTATAATGATATGAACCAGAAACTACCACATACATTGATTATATTACCTCTAAAAATGGTATTATTCCTGCTAAAACTTTGGCACAAATTGTCCTTCATCTTTAAACCGCAAATCAATAATCATTTGAATCAAATCTTATGCTATTTTATTATTCTTATCAGTCAAATACTGAGAAAAAAAGAAAGTGAGTGAATATAGACTAAATGGCTTTGGGCTTCATGTATGGCAATTGTATATGGATATTTTTAAACAATGAAACTATATTCCCGGATGACATTCTCCTCCTTTGCACTTGTGTCAGCCATAGAACTCTCAATGTTATCATCACAAGTAGCACTGACAATTGTCTCGTTACTTGGACGTAGACATTGCGACTTAGAATTGTTGTCTGAAGGTTCTGAGTTCTTCCTCTTCCTCTTTGAGTTGAGAAATCCGTACTCAAGAGCTTCTAATGCCTTTGTGGTTAACGGTCGGTTCCTTGTACTTTGACGGCGGTTAACAATGATCGGTTGGTGCTCCTTATTTAAATCAGGAATCTCATCTGTTGCGTTGTGCTGGGTTGTCTCAGATGATGATGGTGACAATGTTTGGGCACGTTGGTCATCGTTTTGCTGTATTGCCTTAGAGGATGGTATTTCCATTTCAAGTGTTAAGTCAGGTGCAACTTGAGGAAAATTCAAGTCAATCAACATCCTGTTTTCAGAATTTTTCGCAGAAACTTCTCCAACCTGGGGATTCTCAGTGACACTTCCTTCATTGCTCATGTTATTGCCTTTAGCCGGATAACTTGGGAAAGACAAACTTTCTAAATCTACAGACATATCCATGCCCTCAGATGCATCAAGTGGATCTGACGATGAGAATGGCTCATTTAAATCAAAATTTCTGTCGATAGAAGTATTTTTAGCACTAAGGCTAGACTCTCCATAGTTACAAGCTCTTAACTCCTGCATTTTTGTGGTGCATGGAAAATATTTTCTGCAATCATCAGATGTCATCTTTTCGATCAATGGCTGTTCGTTCGTCTCCATTGTATGCTCATCATCATTCAGATCAAAATTAAGAGTATGACCTGATAAGTCTAGGCGCTTCCCCTTATCTGAGATTTCTTCAACATGGTTGTAGGAATTAGCATGTTCAACTTGGTAGGAAGAATTAGTATGTTCAGCCTGACCTTTAATAGGGTTTGAAGCATTAGCTTGCTCAACCTCATCTTCAACACAGTATGAAGAATTAGCATGTTCAACCTGATCTTCAATATGGTACGAAGAATTAGCATGTTCAACCTGATCTTCAATATGGTACGAAGAATTAGCATGTTCAACTGGATCTTCAATACGGTACGAAGAGTTGTTTTTCTCAACCTGATCTTTAACATGGTATGTAGAATTAGCAGGTTCAACCTGATCTTCAGCATGCTGTGAAGGATTAGCTTGTTCAACCCGATCTTCAATAGGACTTGAAGCATTAGCTTGCCTAATCTGATCTTCCGAGTCTTCAGATGTAGTTGTCTCAGATTCACTAGAACTGCAGCTTGAGATGGTAGATATACTCCCAGGTTGAAAAGGTAAGCTTTTCATTTGTCTCACTTTATGTTGATCGGTATCATGAACCATGCTGGTATCCACAATTGTAAATTTCACGAGATCGGGTTTGCACGTTGAACTGGGAGATTGAAACAAAGGACATTGTTGTGTATTTGACACACCATCTTGGTTTTGATTGTTTTGCATGTTTACCTTATCAGCACTACCCTCAGTTGTTTGAACTTCAGTCTCAAGAAGCCTAGGGTCAGATGTCACTTTATTCAGTACATCACTTATAGAATCAAAGTATTGGTTACCTTTGGCCAGTTTCCTTCTTGAAAATTTCTTAACACCAGGTACAAGAAAAACCAAAGTTTGTTTTGTTCCAGTAACAAAATTATCCTTTGGCTCTTCAGAATGCCAACCGTTTGCTAAAAGACGAGGCCAAACAGCTTCCCAGAAAAGATCACTAGATCGAGCTTTACTTAATCTAAAATCTCCTGTTAGGATCTTCATTATATCTGCAGATGTAAGAGAGGAGCAAGCTTTTCCAGCTGGCATTTCATGGCGGGCAGGAAGGGTGTGATTGATCTTTGGTGGCTCAAGAGCGGTGCCTGTAAGGTCATGCTTCCCTTTGCCAATACCTACTGCAACTATAAGGACCTCAATGCCAACAGCATTCTTTAGAGCAAATATGTATTCTTCAAATGGCATCTTTCCCTCCCCAAAATTCTTCGAAATCTGCAGTGTAATATAATGTGAGTTTAGGAAACACTGTTTTTCTGGTGATGGACATGCGTATGTCACACTTCTACCTTAAGAACACATAGAGTGACTGGTAACTTCTACAACGTTTAAACCGTTCAAGGAAATGATACAAATTCAGACAGCCTTGATAACAGCATCATATTGTCCAAATGAAGACTTAGGAAACAAGGGAAAACTGTCACATAAAGGAAATTGAAAACTCTGCTACATAGTTTCTTTCTAAAAATAAGAGCATCATGATACTCGTTTGTTGATGTCATATCTGTCTTTTTTTCCATTGACAACCATATATATTCATAATGCAACTTAAATTGCAAATATAACAGCAAATAGTTGCTGAAATTTCTTTTGTACAGTGCTGCTTATTGTCAATAAGTATATGATAGTCCACATATCAGCAAAGATACTTCATGACAGTAAAGTGTTTATGTTAATACAATATCATACGTTGCAAGTTCAAATAAGAGATAGCTAGTATTTCCAAGACAAATTTCTGGAAGGTAGCTGACAAATTATTAAAAGACAATAATCATGAAAGAAACAGTGCAGCCATAGTCTATGCGGGTATGGCTTGAATATTAAACCAAGGATATCTAACATGCAGAAGTTGATGAAAATGTTACTTTCAGTTCTTTTTTAGCTCGACAGTAAAATTTAAAGCTTGCGCTGATAATGAATTAGTATTTAACCTCCAACAAAAATCATTGTTTAACTAATATACCTTTTGAACAAATATCTATAATTCAGGAACACTGACAAAAGCGTTTAAACCATGCAAAAACATGGCTTAACCAGGTATACATTTATATGACAATGACTTGGATACACTAAAGTATGCCAGAGTCTGAGACTAGAAAGATACCTCAGTCAAAGTAGTTTGACAGTCCTTAGCGACATGGGAAAACAGTCTTGATAGCAATTCTTGTTGCCTCCAACCAGTGAATATTTTCTGTCCAAATATACATCGCCTAGTTTTCGACTTCCGGCATTGTGCCCATCTGGAATATCCTTTAGACTTATAAAATTTACCGTAATAAAAAAACAATATGTCTCCCATACTTTTAGTCCCAACGAATTTCTTCAAAAAAATAAGGTTCTTCCCAAATGCATAGAGGCCAAGGAGAAAACTGTTATATTCAATATCTGTCCAAGTCTGACCACACAACAATTCAGGAAGAAGATATCTGCCCCTTGGCTGATCTAGTCCAGTTCTCAGTTCTGAGCCAATATCTGCCTCACCATTTCTATAAGCGGATTTAAAATTCGAAAACCCTCCTACATTTTTTCCTTCACAAATAACACGCCCCTTTCGACTTGTGCCAGATTCTAAACTCTCAAAACCGCAACTTCTATCGAATTCACAATGCGTCCACATAAGAGGAAGGGGTAATCCTAGCGAAAAAGACTCTGGCATATTGACCGCAATTTCTGAATCTCCTGTTTTCTTTACAATCTGAGACCGATATGGTTCCCCAATATATGCAGGAAGTTCTGCCTGGTACTCGTCTCCAACACGAGGTTCCACTTCCGGCTCTCCAAACTCATCTTCCATGTCAGGATCATCCGAAGTAAGAAATCCTCCAGCAGATTTCACTTCACTGTCTTGTTTGTTGCCATCAAAACAAATAGGATTCATCTGCTAATAGTGGACATTGAGTTCAAGAGACCATAGTATAATAAATTTTCTCAATTTTAAAAGCAGCAAGAATTCTTGCCCTTCATTACATTACTAATCCATTAAGCACAAGAATTCATTTACCACTCATTAACTATCAAACACAACACCAGACACCAGAAACACGACAATGACACCGACTCGTCGACACCTATAATAATTTTTAAAATAAATAAATAAATTCAACGTAATCAATCACAAGTGCTATTATCGGTTTCAGACACCGACACCGACACAAAAAATACAAACACAACTTTCTTCGGAGGTGTCGGTGCTATAGAGCTCATTAACACATTAAGTGAATTGGTAATTAACCGAAACAAAACTGACGCAAAATCATGTATGTCAAATTAAAATTAAATTTTAATCCCATCAGAAAATATAATTCATACATAATTCCTATCAATAAAAATCCTATTGCGTTGCTACAGTATGAAAAAAAAAACTGATGTGAATCTTTACACAGAAAAACCTTTCAACTAACAAGAACATTCTGAAAAAAATCCACAACTAACAGCAATTCCAAACCTAGATCAAATTTAAACATTATACACATATTTCAATACTGATTAAACATTAAACAAAAAATAAAAAAATCGAAGAAAAGCAAATACGAAGCATCTCACTCTTGAGTGATCGAAGAAAAAGATACAAACAAAACAATCAGAAAGAAATTGAAATTGATTGAAGCAATCAGAAAACCAATAACAATGGGGTTTATTACGATAATTAAGAGAAAAAGCAATAACAATAAAATTAAACACGATAATTAAGAGAAGTAGATAATAAAAGTAATAACCGCTTGAAAATGCAAAGCATGCAGAAAGTAATAGTAATGATTAGAAAAAAGACATGTAACCTTGATGAAGTTGAATTCACACGTGTGAAAATCGAGCAGAGAAAATGAGTAGAAAACCTCAATTGTCAACGTATTTGCGGTGGTGGAGAGAACTGAAATTAATAACAGATACATTAATATTAATTAATTAAATCGAAATTAAAAAAGAATAAGAAAATTATATATACTGATAAAATAAAAATAGTAGAGACGATTCATTACTAGTAATAAAACTGGTATTATGATAAACATAGGTGAACTCTCATGACAGCAAAAGTTGTGTTTCGCACAGAGAGAGAGAGAAAATAAAGCGATCAAAAGAATAAAGAAAGGAAATTCTGCGACGTTGAAACTTGAATCTAAGCTAACTTTTTTATTCATTCGGGTTTGATAAATAACTCATTATTTATATATAAAGATAAAATCATTTTTTGTTTATGGGCCCAAAATACCCAAATCCATTCAAATTCTTCATAACTTAAAACACTTTTACATGTCATTATAAAAAATAAAAATAAAAAACTTGACAATTTTTTTTTTTATTAATTTGCTCTTATCAAGTAGTACTCAGCTTCTTGTGGAAGTTTTTTAAAAATATTTAGTGAATTTGGATTTATCTATTTTATTTGGTAAAAGAATTGATTTTAATGTGTTAAGATTCATTGTTTTGGCTGTTTTTTAATAATACTTTGACTAAATGTTAGTTGATATGGAAGGATGAATTCTTAGAAAATTATAAATAATTTTTTTGAAAAGTTTATATTATACTTTAGTATTCTTTTTAGTAATTTAATAATGAGATATACATAAGTAAATCTGACTATACATTATCATCTGTATTTTATATCATTTAAAATATATTATATTATTTTTTTAATTAAAAAGTTTGGGAAAGGGATAAAGTTGAGGAATTTTTAAAAAGGATGAATTTTATAAATAGATAAAATAATACGATGGCCAAAAATATATCTATAAAAATGTTTTAAAATATTTTTTATTTTTAATTTAAATGTAACATTTTAAAGCTTTTTTAAAAATAAATTTTACAGTATTACATATTTTTGTTTTAAAAAATTTACAAAGTTTTTTTTTAAAAAACTTCAAATAAAAAAGTTTATATAATTTTTCTTAAATATTATTTTTAATATTTTAGAATTTTATTATAACATTTTTTGGATATTAAAGTTTAAAAATTTTAAATTTTAAATAGTTTTTCATAAAAATAAATTTTAAAATATATCATTTAAATTTTTTATTATTTTAACTATGTTTTAGTCTTCAATAATATATATTATAATGTTAAAATTAATCTTATAATTTATATAAAATGATTTATTTTAATATTTTGTTTTTTTAATAAAAATCATTTTTAAAAAACTATATTTTTTAATTAAAACAAACTTATCCATTATTATTGTGGTAGGTGAAATAAATTTCTACGTGAGAATGAGATAGATGAGGGTAAAGTTGTTAAATAGTACAACAACGTTTCTTTATATTTTTTTATAATATACTATTATTAAAATAAATAAAAAAGTTGTTGATACCTATTTTCTCTATTTTTTATTATATATTATTTTAATATTAAAAAATATAATTGTTGTCCTATAAAAAAGATAAATTATAATTTTTTATAAAATCGTCTTTTATTAATATTATGAAAAAATAAATTTAAAAAATTAAAAGAAGATTTTGAGAATACACACTAATATTTTTCACTCTAATTATTAATCTCATAGGCTTTTATATTTGTATTTGTGTGAGTCGCATTTCATCAAAAGCGTTGGCAATCAAAAAGAACTATCTTATTGAAAAATACTGTGATCTAGATCTCATATATATCTAATCTAACGGTCACTATATTTTTAATTATGTGTTGTTCATCTTTTATAAGAAAATGATGATGTATTTAAATTAATTTTATATTATCAATTAAAGATAATTATATATTTCACATATATATAATTTTTTAACGATATAGCTGTTTATTTTTTATTCGGAGATTTTATCCATTAAATTCATCTTTTATTTGCGTGAATGAAGATTTTTTTAATATGAGATCCCGATTGTGAATGGAGAAATATATAATATTATTATAATAAATAAAAAATATTAAATATTAAATCAAAATTACATTAGTATTAATTAAATTGAAATTAAAAGATTAATTTTATTATCTATCAGAGAGTTCAAATAAAATTAAAGTTAAGGACTAATCTTTTTCAAAATTTGTTGGCATTTAACGATTTGAACATTAATCTCCAGTTTTTTTTTTATAGGTGGCTTCGAAGAAAAAGTTTATATTAATATAAATTGTTTTGCAATATTAAAAAATTATTAATTTTTTTATAAATATTTTTATGTATTTATTATCATTTTTTTCAATTATTTAAATTTATTTTTATCTTTCAATTGATAAAGATAATATTGTAAAGTTTTTAATAATTTTTCTTTTTCTATAATAATTATTTTTCTCAAAATATGTGATTTATAAGAAGAAGAAAAAGGTAGTAATACATAAGAACTCGCATTTTTAAGAATGAAACAACCCCAACCAAGTAACATCCGGTGTTCCACTTAATATTAATTTTTATAATTTTTTTAAAATATTCATAAAAGAAGAATACTTATAACTTAATAATTAAACGGTTATTTCTTTCCTCTTATAAAAAATGTTCTAGCTCTTAAAATATATTAGATAAATAAATTTTGATGATAAAATTAATATTATTTATTAAAATATTCTATTAATTATAGTGATTGAATAAAATGAAAATTAATAAATAAAAATTTGACAGTAAAAAAATAATAATAAATTATATCTTAATATTGTAAAAGAATGATTATTTTGAGACAGGAAAAATACAAATAAGATAGACAGAAGAATTATGAAATAAAAAGAGCTAGGATATCGTATTAATATATTAATTATTAAAAAAATCATATTAAATAATTTTTTTATAACATTCAGAATTTTTATATTTAAAAATTAAAAACAGTTGTCATTTATCATTTTTAATTTATAAAATAAAGTAAAGAAAAAGAGTTTACTCAATTTTTTTGTTAAATACTTTAATAATTAAAATTTACTCTTTAAAAATAAATAAATTAAATATTAAGTTCGAATCTATACCTAATCATTTTTATATTTGATGTTTCTGGACAACGCAACTGACTAGAGTATCACTTCTTTTATAGTGAAAAGGTTTTTATGACTTAGTTAGATCTATGAGATTCCGTGTACAGGTCTTTCATCCTGTGGGCACAACACAAACAACACTTTCTCTTAATTTTTTAGAGAGAATTAGTAATTATTACACACATCTCTTCGATATTAGAATACTAAACATTTTGATAGAGATACAATGTTCAGATACTTTTCTTTAACTTCAATATACGATTTAAGGATGGACTAATTTAAAAGGTAATTTCTCCCTTTATGGCTCTAATAAATGACTAGTTTGTTTCGATTTTTTTTATTAAAACATTAATATTATATATTTTTGTCAAATACATTTACAAATATTTTTTTTAACTATTCTATCATTTTAATATAACTTTTTTAATATCAAATTTCAAAACTCATTTAAATTTGAATTTATTTTGAATAATTTTTTAGAAAAATTACTCAAAAATTCACTTAAATTTAAAATTATTTTAAATAGTTATTTTAAAATATATATTTTTTTAAAATTTATGATTTCAACTATTTTTAATCTTCAATAATATATTTTCAGAAACCGAACCAAATAGGTGATTAGGGGGACATGTATAAATAAAAGAATGGATTGATACATAAAAGAAAGCACTTGAATATTGTATCGGAATTTTGTTGTGTTTTTATTCTTGTAATGATGTACATATATATATAAGAGTACAAGAATCTGTATACTAATTGCCTATAATTGTCTAGTCTATAATTGCCTATAATAGAGATCCTATTTTAAATACAATTATGATACAATTTCCTGATATACTTTGACAGCTATATGGATATGCATTGCCATCATGTTTACACGCCTATAGCAGTTATATTGCCAGCACATGTTTGCTTGGGTTTGACCTTCTTTAATGTGAATAATATGTGCTTATCCTTAACACCCCCCTCAAGTTGGAGGTGGGATTGAAATCTCAAGAACACCCAACTTGCCGAGTAGTCGTTTATAAGTATCGCCTCCAAGAGGTTTAGTAAATATGTCAGCTAGTTGGTCAAAAGATCGGAGATAAGAAGGGCTGATAAGACCTGATTTAATTTTCTCACGAACGAAATGACAATCAATTTCAATGTGTTTTGTGCGTTCATGAAAAACTGGGTTTTCGGCGATGTGAATAGCAGCTTGACTATCACAATGAACGGTGATCGGTTGAGGATGATCAATGCCGAGATCCGAGAGAAGATATTTTAACCATTGTAACTCGGAAGATAAAGTTGCAAGAGAACGATATTCTGCTTCAGCAGAGGAACGAGAAATTGTTGGTTGCTTCTTGGTTTTCCATGATATAGGATTATAGCCCATCATGGTAAAATAGTCGGTAGTGGAGCGACGAGTAGTAGGACAACCAGCCCAATCAGAGTCGGCATATCCAACTAAATTGAGGGAGCTAAAAGCCGAAAGAAATAAGCCTTTGCCGACACTCCCCTTAAGATATCGGAGAACTCGTGTGGCCGCATCGAGATGAGTTGTACATGGAGATTGCATGAATTGACTGAGAGTGTTAACAGCGTATTGGATGTCGGGTTGTGTCACTGTTAAATATAATAGACGACCAATGAGGCGACGATAGATTGTCGGATCAGGAAGAGGGCTTCCTTTATTGGGCCGTAGACGGAGGTGTTGCTCCATAGGAAAATCTGATGGTCGGCAACCAGTCATACCAGAGTCGGATAAAATGTCAAGTGTATATTTCCTTTGACATAAGAATATTCCCTTTTTAGAACGGGATACTTCGATACCTAAGAAGTATGAAAGATTTCCAAGATCTTTGATGGAAAAGGCCTGGGCGAGAAATTTCTTGATGTCGGAGATAGCATCTTCGTTATTTCCAGTGATGATGATGTCATCTACATACACGAGTACAAATATAGTCGTGTGATTACTTTTGAAAGTGAATAGACTATAATCAGAGATGGATTGATGAAAACCCTTTTGAATGAGGGTGGTGGAGAATTTTGAGAACCATTGACGGGATGCCTGTTTGAGACCATAGATGGATTTGTTTAATTTGCAAATACATGGTTTCCCTTTATGAGAGAAGCCAGGTGGTAATTTCATGTAAACTTCTTCATTAAGGTCTCCTTGTAGGAAAGCATTGTTAACATCAAGTTGGTGTAACGGCCAGTTTTTAATGGCAGCAATGGAGAGAAGTAGTCGAACCGTGACAAGTTTGGCAACCGGTGTGAATGTTTCATGGTAGTCAATACCATGTACTTGATTGTAGCCTTTGGCGACTAAACGAGCCTTATATCGCTCAACGGTACCATTAGAGTGATATTTAATTTTGTATACCCACTTACAACCTATGGCGGTTTTGCCATTCGGGAGAGGAGATAAAACCCAAGTGTTGT